>NC_138135.1:15708124-17071397 GCF_964188305.1 Podarcis bocagei | reverse complement strand
AGGATTTCTTACATATTTCCTGTAAGCATTTGGTTGAGCACTGTGAGAACAGGATACTGGTCTATGTGGGCCCACTGGCCTGATCCAGGATTATCTTATGTCCTCTGATCTATGATCTATGTAAATTATGCAATGTCTGCCCTAGAGCACATTAGACTATATTCTGCCATATGCCAATTAACAAGATCTGTGTATGATGAGCAAGCTGTCATTCAGAAAAACAAGTCTTTCATTACCAAGCTTCTAAGAAGCTTTGTAACCTTCACAGGAACAACAGGGTTCCCAGAAAAGAGTTGGCAAATTACTGAAAGCTGGTGCTGCATTTTGTGGTCTTCCATCAACTCAGTGATTTTTCAGGCTATAGTTCTGAAGCCAATGACAACCTCCTGTGACTCTAGACAGGCAGCTGAATTTAAAGAATGGCTTCAGTAATCCTAGCTATGGTTCACATGTAGCCTCAAACCATGGTGGCTAGTCAACCTGAATTCTTCATACCTTGGTTTCTGTGAAGCCAGAAGAAAAGTGAATTGGAGTTCATGAGACGAGAAGGGAGTATGCAAACCCTAAGGTAATATATTGTGAATTATCCCTATGTAGAATTAACTCTATTTGAGTTTATATAATTGGAAGGATAAGGCTGAGCAAAAGATGTGTATACACCTTTGTGATTTTTAGAGTACAGATCTTTTTAAATAAGCAACTTATCTTCCAAGAAATCTGGATAATGATCTGGGGGGGGCAGTTTTAGACTTAAAGCTGTTCAAATAGTAAAGTTTTCAGAATTGCCTACAAAGTGAGAATTGGATGGATCTTCAGAAATGTACACATTCACGCCGTAATTCTTAAAAACAAATGCATATATCTTATCTTTTTCCTGTTGTAAGCTTGGCCAGATATACATTGGCCATGTTTGAGCATGTTTTTAATTATTATTATGAAAAAAGATATTTCCATTCTTCAATTCTTTCTCCAGTCAACATGGAATCTGTAGTCCATTTTCAAGTGGGTTTAAAAACGAGAAAGCCCTGTTAGGTACTAACAAATTAAAATCTGTAATTTTCATGACACTCGAAGGTGCTGTGGCTTTTTCATCTTCCAGTATTCATTCCATTAAATGTTCATTTCAAAGCAAGGTTACTTATATGGCTTTATCACACCGTGCATAATCTCAGATCGTCACACAGTGCATTTGCATGAGGATATGCCTTGAAATGAAACACTTAAAAAGTCCTCTGGGGATCTATTCTGTGGTTGGAATGCTTGTATGGCTAAACCCTTGCCTCACGCTTGCAGATGTAGCCCTTCCTTAAAAACAGAGAGAGCTTACATTCTTACTCTGTACACAAAAACCCTGTGCATGTATGTGAAGGTAGAGAAGATAGTCAACATGTGAACTGTTAGCAAATATGCTTTAATGTAGATTTGCCATTTTCTTCCTTTTCCCTCTCCCACCTTCCTTGTCAGTTTTAAAAATGCTGTAACATTATGTTCACATTGGCACTAATCAGCATACCTAATCAGCAAGCTAGGGTTTGAAAATGTACTTCAAATATGCTCTGGTTGGCAAGGCGATCCCTTTACACATCAGCCACAGTTACTGCTAATGCAGACCTGCCACTACCTCATGGTTATACAATGGAAGCCAGGAGGGAAGCAGTAGGAACACAGGAGCCTGCAGCTTGCTCCCAACATCCTAACCACACTCTGAAGATTGGCCCAGTGCAGAATATCCTCAATGCCCCATTCATTAATACACTTTAAAATGCATATGCTGAAATGTATGTCTATATATTTTGACCTGTGTCTTTATGCTAGGCAGTCTGAAATCTAGAATTGGAAAGAGAACTTAATATGTCAACAATCTGTCTTCATGACTGCAGTGTGATTATTGTGTTAGCTGCAGTCCCATTTAGCCCCTTATAATATTGGGAGCAAGGAGGTGCAAACAATAACATTGGAGCCATATAGAGTAGAGCCACACTGGAAAACTCAGGTATCTAAAGTCCTTACTGGCACTTAGACACCTGAATGATTTTCCAGCCCATTGTAGAACCCCAACTGTCATCCTCTGCTATCTGAATTGATTGTTTCTCCTCCATGTAGTCCCTCATCAGTGTAACTTTGGTGTAAATCTTGCTTGCCTTGACACATTTCTTTTAAAATTTGTCAAAATAGTGCGTTGCCCCTGCCCAGTTGTTTGTGTAAAGGAGTATGTAGTGTATAGCTGCTTGTGTTGTGTTAAAAGTCTTATTTAACAGTAAAGCTGAGAGTGAAATAATAAAACCTGCATGTCAAAGACAGTGCATTTACAGTTTTCATTCTGTTGTCTTCACAGATAATGTCCTTTTTTGTAAATCTCATGTAACTCTTCTTGAGTTTTTCGGAGACTAAGAAGTAAAAGAAAAGAAAACGTTCAGAATTCTCAACTGAGAATTTATTCACTGCCCTCTTAACTGCATACCAAACCCTTGGTATAATTGAAACTGATTTATCTCTCCCCCCCCCCCCCAATTTGTTTGTTGGTTCTTGCTTGCTTTGGCTATTATCTAAACTTTTTTGTTTTCTGTCATTTTTTCCTAAAGACTTTTTTGAAGATCACTAATGAATGGAATTCCAGACTTAGCTTTACCTTCATAGGTTACCTTCATAGCAAGAATAAATAGCTCTGATGTGCTTTCCCCTTCTGACAATCCATATTTGGCATTCCATTATGAACTGAAATTTACATGGTGTGTGTTTGTGTTGATTAAATGCATTCAGGCATATTACGTGCTTAACATTCAATATGAAGTAATGTATGATTAATTAAATGTTAACTAGACTGCACACTGTTTTACATGATTTTAGTGAATTTGTTTGATGGGAGTGTTCTTCCTTATTATAGCTGACACAAGATGAATGTAGGGGTACTCTGTACAAATACAGATCAGAAGACCTAGATATTGATGTAAGTACTGTTGGCTTTATGTATGTTGCATTGGTGTGTTTTAAACAAACTGGTATGCTTGACTCATGTAAAAACAGTTCAAACTCAATATGACATTAGTCTGTCACATCTCCCTGACTTTCTGAAACAGAGTTGAGATGCGCTTTGACTAATCTGTGGTTGAAAGCCTGCAAAAAAAAAAAAATGTAGCTTTACCCACAGCCACCTTTGAGAGAACAGAAACTTTTGAGCCTTACCTTTTTTCAAAAACAGGGTACAAGAGGAATAGCTTTTCTGAGACAAAATGTGATGTGACTGTATGGCCAAAGCCTTAAAATGAACTCTCTCTTGTTTGTACAAAGTAGCTTGTGTTGCAAATGCATACAAAGTAGTCACTGTAGGACTTCGGCTTGTTGATCCGCAAACAGGGAATCAGTGTATAAGTTATCTTTCAGTTATTCCCAGGGCCCCTTGTAAATTCAGCAGCATTTTCCCCCAATGAATAGGTCATCCTATCCCAGATATTCAAGAGCAGTATCATATAATATGTACAGTAAGCTGAACCTTTAATACACACAGTCTGTATTAAACAAAGCCCTACTCACTTGGCTTTACCAAAAAGACATCCCTCTCTTCATAAATCAGATATTGTACCAGGTTTTTGCAAACACCACAGCAGGTTTACTATTTGTCCTAAGTTGGACATGTGTAGTGGGTACTCAGTTCCCTATCTGCAGGAGCTGCCCCTTATTAGATAATGTATCAGAGATTCCCCATGCTGTGTATGGAACGTTCCCTGACTTAGTGAATGGGACAGGTAGATCACCAGGTGCATAATGGCTCCTACTGACTCAGGGTAATAATAAATAAATAGTAAATAAAACAGAACACTCCACTGTGGTTCAAACCTAGCTTGGTGTGTAATTTTGGGTCATGCCTGTGGTAATCTGCATTTAGATATTCCAGGCTCCCCCAATGTGTATGCGATTTTTAAAATAAAAAGCGCAAAACAACCAGTGGCATTAATTATTACCATCTTCACTTCCACACTAGACTAAGCTTAGCCGATTATGCGAGCAAGACAAAGTGGTTCAAGCCCTGGAAGAAAAGCTTCAGCAGCTGCACAAGGAAAAAGTAGGACAATTATATTTATTACCCAAAATTGATGTTATTTTCCATGCTTTATTATCAGAACACTGATAAGTGAAGTAAAAAGAAAATTAGTTCAATGATGTGGAACGTTAAAATTATTCTTTTTATTACCATAGTATACGCTTGAGCAAGCTCTGCTATCAGCCAGTCAGGAGATAGAAATGAATGCGGAAAATCCAGCCGCCATACAAAATGTCATCTTGCAGAGGGATGATTTACAGAATGGACTCCTTAGCACTTGTCGAGAAGTGTCTCGAGCTACCGCAGTAAGTAATGCAATTTTTCTTCAGCTAGTAAAGCTCAGTGGTGTGTTAACAGGTGGCCTTCTTCGTGTAGGCATTTTTTTAAATAAAGAAAATGACTAGATATAGGTTTGTTCTTTATTACACTCTAGCAAACATTAATTTGTCTTGAATTCACCACTCCTTGTGTGGGCATGGAAATAGGGGGCAGGGGGCTCCTTTTGCTACAATGGAACAACAGAATGCATTTATTTTGGAAAGTGATCCAGAGTTGCAGAGATGTGTATCAGCTGTTCAACTTTTAGGGCACCACCCACCCACAGTTTCTGGCAACCCAACCCGTCTGAATGTAGTAAAACCATTTATTTTTCTTCATCATGCATTCTCCCAAATTTATATTTTTGGGATTTACCCATGAAGCAAAACTAACATGCGTACATTTTTAATGTCTCTGTATTTAGGAGCTTGAGAGAGCTTGGCGGGAATATGACAAACTAGAGTATGATGTAACGGTCACAAAGAACCACATGCAGGAGCAGCTGGAGCGGCTGGGAGAAGTTCAGGTGCGACCAATGCCTAAACTTTGTATCATATCCATACATGCCAGAAATAATACCAAAATGTATGCAATACTATTAGAATGTACTTCTGGATGTGATGTGCAAAGATGAAGGAGTTCACCCACATTTGTTAAAGGACCTGAAATGCATAATGGCATAGAACATATTATATGCCTACCTGCTTCTTCAGTCTTCAGAACAGTAAGTTTTGTTATGGTCGTAGGCCTTATGCACATGAGTTTCTACTGGAGATGTATGTTCTTGTGTCCAAAGAAAGATACTAGTATATTGATGTAGTGGGGGAAATTCCCAAAGCATTGTAATGTCATTCTGCCAGTTGACAATCCAATCCAATAAGATTTTTGCCCCATAAGAGGTTGGAATGCAGTGAGTGGGGATGAAAGGACAAAATCTCAATGAAATATGTGGTGCAGTCAAAATTTGGGTCAAAGGTTCAGTCTCTCCTAGTTTTCCCTTCATTTCCACCCAAGCACGTCTGCCTGAATTTGGTTACAAAATAAAAAGAACCATTTTGGAAAATACAGCTGAAACATAATGTGCAAGCATGTGCATAATGTTCCCTCATTTTGCCTCTAGAACATCTTAGAGAGTCCTCAGTACTGCAGTTAAAATAAATAATATAAAATGTGTAATGTGAATGGATTCTACTGCCTTTGTTCTCCACATCCCGCACTGCCCCCAAGCTCCAGGAACAGGTCATGGGGTAGATGAAAGCTGACATCCCCAAATGCCCCATGTGGGTAGCAGTTGACAGCCTTGGATAGCTTGTTGCCTTGGGAGAGGCCTGCAAGTGGCTTTTGTTTCAATCTAAGAAAAGGGCATTGTATCCAGAACGAAAAAAGTGTGTGTGATAAAATACAATGAATCCGTCAATGCTTTTTATAAAAAGTGGAGGCAGACGATCTCAATTTTAACATTTCTCTCTGGCAGACTGAGTCAGCCGGTATACAACGTGCTCAAATTCAGAAGGAGCTTTGGCGAATTCAGGATGTCATGGAAGGTTTGAGTAAACATAAACAGCAAAGAAACAGCACTGCAGAGGCAGGTAAATTGGCATGTCAGCCTCTTAGAAGCTGTTATATACCCTCTTGATTGAATACAGTTTCATTTCAGTGATTGAAAAGGAAATATTTAAGCTGTTGATCACTACCAAGGATTTAATTCATTACTCATTATAAAAATAAATGTTCTTCTTTCTTTTTAAATAGATATCACTGCAACAAAGGCTTTCTCATCTAAATATAAAAATGAGGTATGTCCTAAGGATTTTTTTTTGGGGGGGGGACTTTTGTAATCACTTTCTGATTCAAATCTCCTACTTGTCCTTTTTATTAAAGTTATTTTATGTATCTTTAGTATATTTAAATAAACAGATTTCAAAACTGGATTAATTCTAAAGGCTGAACTCCCAAATGACAATTTCTTTGTATGTTTTGTGACTTCTTACTCTTATAAGTTCATATATCTCTTCCCATTTCTTATTTTCCCTTTATCCTGATTCCTCCCCCAGCAAATTGTGAACCTTGATTCTTTACCCTGCCCCACACACATTTCATATAGCAAGAAATGCTTTACATGTGTGTTTGCACCTATAAGCTCAGTTCTGCAAGAGCTGAGCACCCACATTTCCTGCTCAAAATGTTGGGGAGTTGATATTGCTCAGTGTCTCTGAGCCTGTAATAACTTCAGGAATTGGGTAGCTTTAAAGGGACACTGTGAGTGACATGTGGGAGGCAATGTCTAAAGGAACTAGAATATACGTTTTATTTTTTATGAGGGAATGTACACTTTTTAAATTGAAATGTGTGAGAGTGCATCAACACATGAAATATAGGGAAATTGTGGGGGGGGGGAGAGATACCATCAAGAAAAATTGACCTGAGGAAAGTTCCTTTGTTTGCTCAGGGGTGGGTGAAGATTGCATGCTTTCTTCTGTGCCCCCCCAGGGGGCCAGAGTAAACAGAGGTGGACCAAGAACAAATTGCTAAAATGTTGTGTCCACTGGGGATGTACTAGAGTTATTTTTTTAATCTCTCCCTCTCATTACAGCAGTGTCCCTTTAATTCCAACCTGTAATATAACTGCTGTAAAATATGTGAAAGAAGTTATAATTGTTGTGATAGATGAGCACATCTAAATCAGGTGACTGTTCTGCAATCTTTAGGAAGAGGAAGTAGTCCCACCTCGTCCTCCACTCCCTCGGTCCTATGACTTTGCAGAGCATCCTCCCATAATCCCCCCTCTGCCCAGTGATAGCAGCTCCTTGCTCTGTTATAGCAGGGGCCCTGTACATCTGCCAGAAGAGAGGAAGATTCACCAAGTTCAAGGATACCAAAGAAATGGAGCTCACTGTGTAAGTGGCCAAAACTGCCACGTTCTTCATCAGTCATCCCACCACCCTGCACAGTTGCCATTTTATTTTGACATCCAGCTACTTTTATGTTGTGGCGTTGCTTCTTTTCAGCTTAACTGTGTTACTCCCAGCTGCATTGTTAATGTTTGCCACTTCTGTTTTCATCAATATTATGTGAATGTCAGTGATTGACTCAGACTGGTTGCATTTTGTACTTTGTCCAGCAATATTTGTGGCTCTGAAACCAGATTTGAGCTTTTGCTATGTTCCATTTTGGTAGGTGGGTGTTTATTTTTTTTATTTTAAAAAATCATATTTTGAAACAAGTGCAACAGGTTTTTAAAAATAAATTATTGACAGTACCTGGCACTGTCCAGGATTATTTAATCATCGATAGGTAGCTGCCACAACATGCTTACATTCTTCAGGGGGAAATGATGCGATAAGCAGCGAACACTTTTCTCCAAATTTTCCATGTGATGCTCTAAGGAAAGAAAAAGCAATAGGTTTTCCAGTAAAAGCTGAGTGTTGTTACACATAGCTACAAAAACAAGTTCTGTACTCATGAGTTGTGCCTATCCAGCCTCTTGGCATATATTTGCCATTCAGTTCAGTTAAAAATAAATCTACACAAAATGTAAGCAATCTTTTGTTGTCTTGGGCCTTTAAAAGAAGAGGGCATTTCAGAATATAATATCATCATTGCCATACTCTACAGGTGGCCATGTTGCTGTTACATTCTGACATGTCTTATGGGAAGATGCTAACGTATGTTTTACTGTGGTTGACTCTAGGGTCCAGATTACCGTCTTTATAAAAGTGAGCCTGAGCTAACAACTGTGGCAGAAGTTGATGAATCAAATGGGGAAGAAAAGGCAGATCCAGTTTCTGAGTCGGAAATGTCTGCAGCTAAAGGTTGGTAAAATAATATATAGGCTAAACAGTTGGTTATTTCCCCTGATAGGGGAATAAGGAACTCCTGTCATCACACAGAAGAAACAGCACAATTGGTTATAGTTTTACAAATAGAGTAACCTGTTCTTATTATAAGGAAAAAGCTAGCATAGTGAAATTAGGTTTAATTATACGACCAGAGAAGGCTTTCAGCCAGTCACAGGAAGAAGAAAAATAAAAGATAATACCGAGAATCAGCCTTGAAATCCATATTGACGCTGTGCCTAATCACATCTCTCATGTTCTGCACATACCACTCCTCCAAACAATTGTTCATTTTCAGTCATTGCCTTGAACAATCTTTCCATCTTTTGTTCATCCATTTCCTGCATTATTTTGCTGGAACATCCTTGAAGGCAGCACTACAGAACTTCAAGATTTGTCAAAAGACAGGGGGAAAAGTGTCTCCTTAAAAAGAAAAGAGAAAAGCGTAATATTGCAATTCTCAAGTTTTCTCTGTCTCCTAGACAAATGATAAGCTTTACCCTGTAGTGGTTGGTGTGGGTTTGGGTTTTTTTTAAGCCACATTGCTTCACTTTTGGTCTAGTGATTCTTAAGTCTGCAAGTGGGAGGCTTGTTCACCTTGATTTTACAAAGCACTTAGTTTTGGGTATTAAATCCAAATAAGGATATTATTTATTTATTTATATATGGTGAAATACCTCATGGGCTTTATGGCTGAGCAGAAATGTATGCTTTTTGGCAGCATTCTAGCCACTGCAGCATCTGTTCTGTTCAATCCGTTTTGAATGAAACTCCCTTAAGCTCAGTTCACTCACGTAAATAGCATGAATGGCATGTTGAGATTGCTGCACAAGGCTATGCTGCCTATTTATTACTTATTTGAAGGATTTTTAGCTCAAAAGGCAAGGGAGGCTCCCAGACCAGTTCAAAGTGAACAGTAATGAGACAGTACTTGCCCCCGTGGTTTCCATTCAAAAGGCATGACATGAAAGGGAAACTGATTGGAAGGGAGAAGGGGATGGGGAGCAAATTCAGGAACTTAGTTTTTAATTACAAAAAGATTATTCATATTGGTCAGCGACAAAGATATGTATGTGCATATTACACTCCCACCCACACACATATATATGTATGTATAGAATGGTCTGTAAAGAGTTATCAGAAAGGATATAAATAGCCATCACAAATCCTTGTACAATATGCAGTCTAATCATACATGTGCTTGTGTGGAGCAGTTCCCCTCAGTGATTTTTCACACCATTGGATTGCTTGGTGGTTAGCGTTTGATGGTGAGGTGAAAAAATGCAAAAATAATTTTTTGGGGGGTGAAGAGCCTGAACAGTTTCACATGTTGGGCTACCTTACTTTTTCAATATCTTCTTGTTTGCATCAGGCCTGAGTCCAATTTATTAATATATCCAGTTGGCTTTATCACTGCCTTTCAGTTTGGGCAGGGTACTCTTACAGTTCTTTGATTTCAGTTTCCCCTCTTTTCCATCTTACACTAAATTCAATTTAAGCAGATGAAGTGCCTATAAGCTGGCTACTTTGAAGTCTGTAGAAGAAGCAGTGAGGTGGTAAACTTCAAGCAAAAGAAGT
This sequence comes from Podarcis bocagei, assembly GCF_964188305.1. NCBI lineage: Eukaryota > Metazoa > Chordata > Lepidosauria > Squamata > Lacertidae > Podarcis > Podarcis bocagei. The sequence continues at coordinate 17,061,626 of NC_138135.1, read as the reverse complement.
GTAGACTGGACTGGAAGAAGGTTTTGTCTATAAATGTGCCGTAATAGAAGAAACAGCTTTGGATGCTGTCATATCACCTCCTTGGAGATTATTTAAATAAGCAATTGGGCATTTATCTGGGGGTGCTGTAGGCCTAGATAGACCATTCTCAGAACAAGGAACTGGACTGTTATTTCAACTTGAGACAGGAAGGGGGTCTAATAAGAAGCATCACTTTACCTACAATTGTTTATATTCTGAAGCAGCCACATTTTCTAACAGTCCCTTTGGAAATACCGGACCCATTTTGTTCATCTTGCTAGTGTCAGACTTCTGTCTGCTCCTGTACTAGAGAGATATGGTCAGATAAGGCAAATGTGTGCAGCTTCTTTCAGCAATCTAATAAACCAAAATTGATGCTTTAATAAGACAGTTGTCCTTGCATCTGCTTACAGCAGAGGAAGTGGTGAGCTAAAGTCTCAGAGTAAATCCTATTAACTCAGTCTGAGAGCTTTAGGGGCTTAGGTAGGGAATGTTAACCTGTTTGTTTATTCTGCTAATCGCATTCATCGCACAACTAGTGATCAGCAGTTTAGTCACATACATTTCATTGGAGCTGTCAAAACTACCATGCAGCAGTCCTGGGAGATGCAAGGCACAAAGCAATGCAGCTTTTTAAAACTATGGTGCAATATTTCTTTCCATCAGTATGCATAGAAAGTTTTACCACATCTGTCTTTCCAAAAGTGGAGGGGGAAACATCTTGCAGGATAGCCAGTAATAAAATCCTCTTATCTAATTAAAGTATCTACTATGTATTTTGGAAAGTTGTTTGTCTCTTCTCTCTGCATTTGGACACCTCATAAGATACCTTCACAAAATCTTGCATGATGGTCCCTGTGATCAAGGAGCAAGTTTTCATCTGTTTGGATACAATTGGATGCCATTTGGAATCAAGATAGCAATCTGAACCTTACCAAAAATAAATAAATAAAAATGGTTTCTTGGAATTCCTGAGCAGCTCTGGGTATGATGCTGCTAGTTTTAAATAAAGAATCCTACTGGCAATGTACCATTTCCTGCTGGAGTAATACATTTCATCAGACCAAAGTGTTCAAAGCAAACAGTTAAAGCAGGATGAAACCCATTTTTAAGGATCCAGTGTTGAATTGTCAACCACCTGCACTGCTTTGAGAACAAGGAGGGAGATCTGGGCATGCTGCATTGATTTTAATTGTCATTTATGTGGCTGTACCTGTATAAAAGGATTAGGATTGTATTTTAAGTTCCTTAGACGAAAGCTGGCAGAAAGGGCCACACTCCAAAATCCTGCCTACATGCTGTGACAAGGAATACACAATATAAATATTGTTTTATACATAGAATATTATGGCCTGTTGATATTTGCACTGTGAGGATTTGTTTATGTTTTACTGTTCTGTAATGGAGTCTTGAGCCAGTTAAAAGTAGTACAGAGAAACTGAAGAAAATTGATAGGTTCCCCCCCTTTGCACATACCCTGCTCCTTCTTCACAAAATATAGGTGCAAAGTGCTCTTTTCTTTTTTCTGTTTTAGGATTGAGTTTCCATACCTCTAAATATAACGTTGCAAAACCCAAATCATGTATATAGTACAAACTGAATTTGTTCTTTTGTGTTTCCCAGTTTTGTGGCACATAAAAAGTTTTTCTTATGTAGTGGGGTTTTTTATGAGGGCAGTGTCTGCTTTTCTTGTTCACACAAGTTTCTTTTTTAGGGTTGCTGTAAGATTAATTTATGTATGAGTTGCTAATAGATACCCCAAAAAATGATGATTTCTTGGTTGTTAGATCTCCACTAAAATTGAGATTTTAGTATTGCCTTGCCAACTTTCTAAACTCAGTTGCGTGTAGCAAATAAAATCTCAAAGCACGCCAGACATTCAAAGCTCTCCGACTGTGTGCTTGCTGAGATGGTCGAATTTCCCCACTACAAATGGCAGTGATGTTCTTGGGAGCAGGAAGGATTGGGACAAAAAGAGAGCAACACCACCTCTTGAGACCTATTAGAAGTAGAACATACCATAGGCATGAACCGCACTTTGTCCAGGTGAAACACATAAGTCAGGGATCAGAATACAAGGCCCCCAGCTCAGAAACTCGCTGTGCCAAAGTGATAGCCACCAAAAAAAAACTCTTAAAGGGCAAGATAATCAGCAGACAGGAAGCCCTGGGCTCAAAGGAAGCACCAGTAAAAAAAGATACTGTTTCTAAGATTGCAATTATAGTGCTTTGATGACTGAACACATCATCTGTGTCAGCAGTCGTTGAAGGTGGAAGTCAAAACGTTTTGTTAATAACATTATAAATATTCTGTTTCGTTAGTCACTGGTGTGTGTGTGTCTTTTTAATAGGAATTCCCAAAACAGCTTGTAACAATGGTAATTCAAAACCAAACATTAATAACAAATGTTTTTTAAAAAAACAAACCAACGCATACAACACAGATATTCTCAAAGTAAGCAGTAAATATAACTGAACTCTCAGCAACTTATTGTCCAAACGCATGGCAGAAAAGTTAAGCTCTTATTGTTAATCCATCTCAAACCCCCCCCCCAAGCCTATTCTGGTTGCATAGTCCTGGGGTTTCTCTTGCTTAATCCAGTGAGTGCCCCACTTTCAGCAACTGCTGTAGTGAATCCACCACCATCTGTCTCCCTTCTTACACCTCATAAAGCACTATTGGCAGAATAGGAGTGCAGAAATTGTGGGTAACACAGGAGTGGAATGATCAGGGTCTAAGGCTCCTTGGCATCAAAGATTGTGTACTTGTACATGGATCTTAAAAGAGAAGTACCAGCACTTGGGGTCCATCATTCTAGAATCATTACTTCTTCAGACCTAGCTTTTATCTATAATCATTAGATTTCAATGTAATGTATTTTAAAATCCTTATTATGAGCAGACTTATTGTTAGGCAGGTGCTGAAATATGATAACTGCATGATAAAACATGTTTCACATTAACTGCATCTAGAGTTTGTGTTAAGGTCTTTACAATACCCCTCTTGTTTTATAGGCTCTCATTTTCCCATTGGAGTTGTGCCTCCCAGAACAAAGTCACCAACACCTGAATCTTCAACAATAGCTTCCTATGTGACTTTAAGGAAAACTAAGAAGATAGATCTAAGAACGGTATTTACTACTTTTGAATTGTATCCCTTGCTGCCTCCAGCTCTCCATCTGCATTGCACATCAACTCAGGGTATTGCACCAGTGCAACTGTGTGGCTACTCTTACACCAGCAGACGCCACCACTGCCCAACATGTAGTATAAGATCATCATGGCAATGCTCCTGCTTGGCACAATATTCAGAAGGACTGTGATGGGAAGACAGAGAACAATTTCATATAGTAGAGAAAAAGATTGACTTGTCGGATTGCCACCATCCGTCAAGTGTATGTTTTCCATAATGACCAGTGGGCTTCTGCATATTGTATATATGAGAACATCAACACCACCCTCTCACCCCCTGGATCCTTGGCCAAATACACAGGGATATGAATGCCTTACTGAAAAAGTGCAGCTGATTCATGATGAAATATGAAGAGCTAGTCTTTAAATAGCACAGCACCTATCTCTTCCCTGCCTCCTCTCCCCAGTCACATTTATCTGCAGCATCATTGATAGGCAGTAGACAAAAACCAACTTGCCTTACAAAATAGAGTGCTTTCACTCCATCAGTACAACCTCATTCTGTGAATCAGAGATGAGAGTTTGTTCAGCATTATTGTAATCAGTTCTAGTTCCATAAGGCTATTGGCGAGTTTTTTACATGATGCTCTTTGAATAGAGGCAGTGGTATTTTATGGAATTTATCACAGCGCAATGCATTCTGTGGGTGGAAATCTTTGATTGGATTAAAAATTCTAGATTCACAATCTGTGTAGTTAACCTGGTTGCTTCAAATCATGCCAGTTTCTGTGTATTGGGAATAGCACGGTATATCCCATTGCAACAGCAGAGTAAAGGTGTCCCTCAGACATTACTTCCTTTTTTAGAAGTGCTTTTTTTTTACCATACATTTATTTCCTTTCAAGGAGAGGCCAAGAAGTGCAGTCGAGCAGCTATGCTTGGCAGAAAGTGCTCGTCCCCGGATGACAGTGGAAGAGCAGATGGAAAGAATAAAGAGACATCAGCAGGCTTGTCTAAGAGAGAAGAAGAAAGGACTGAATATTATTGGTGTCTCAGATCTGTCCCCATCACAAAGCCCATCCCTTGTCAGAGAGAATCCTTTTAAGTTGTCTCAGGTATGCCACACGTTCATCCCCCCACAACCCTCTCCTTGACAGACAGGAGCTCTTAGAGCCTCAGTTTATGGCTGAGGACTGACTTCTGTGCTGCCTCCAAAATCTGGATAAAGATGTGGAAACAGATATTGTGAAGGAAGTTCTTTTGTCCAGTCAGGTGGAGCTTTTGTTCCTGTTGTGAGGGTAAGGAAAATGTTGGCCTGGAATGGAAACAGATAGTGTAATGCCAAACTATTTGTGTTTATATTAAGCCCCACTAATCCCAGAGGAGTGAGGGATATTGGAGACTCCTCATGGTCTTAGAGCAATCTTTCTCCCCAAGAAGATTAGCAGCTTCCTTCCTGCTTTTTGAAATGGACAGTAGCATCACTAAAAGATAGAGAGGTCTACTCTTTGGTTTTAAAAAAGTGTTTTGAGCAGTTAGTCCGTGTGGACACGTTTGGTGCACAGGAAAGGTACAGGCAATTGCAAGGTCCTATGCTGCAGGTGTTTAGTGACCACCCATTATATCAGTACCTATGTGTCGTGTACAGGAGGAGTATCATGTAAGATGATGATGATGATGATGATGATAATAATAATAATAATAATAATAATAATAATAATAATAATAATAATATATTATTTATACCCCCGCCCATTTATACCACCTTCGCCCAATAATAATAATAATAATAATAATAATAATAATAATAATTTATTATTTATACCCCGCCCCACTCTGGGCGGCTTCCAAAAGAATATTAAAATACTGTGATACATTAAACATTATAAGCTTCCCTAAACAGGGCTGCCTTCAGATTTCTTCTAAAAGTCTGGTAGTTGTTGTTCTCTTTGACATCTGATGTTTTCTACAAGGAAGTTAACAATCCGTGGGCCCCTCCAGACTGATGTTATATTGTGGGCATATTCTGCAATATGTTTTTGACACAATAATGGTGCTTTAATGGTAGATTTGTTTGGCGATGCCACGACATGCTACCACATTACTGCTGTCTGGAAGGGTTAGAGCACAACAGAAGTGGGACAAAAATAACCAGAACATTTTTGGTATAAAAAGTTACAGTATTTCAGCAGGAAGTTACAGAATATGCACTGAGTGCAAGCGAAGGAGTGTGACCACTCCAAAACCTTTGAAGGCACAAACAGTATTGAAGGCACCCAGACAGCATCATGAGCACAAATCTTAGGAATGTGCTTTAAAAAATGATGTCCAGAGGGGCCCTGTTGTTTTGTTTCCTAACTAACCAGTGTCTTTATCATTGTACCTCCAGTTAGTTGCCTTGTTTGTTCACAATAAATCAAATATTCTCTGCAGAACCAAAGGAAGGATGATTTTGTATGCATTACCAAGGAATTAGAGTATGCCATTAGAGGAAGTGATGCAGGCCAGAACCATCAAAATTGTGCAGAAGACTCCCCTTGGATTAAAGATAATGATCGTCCAGAGGATAAGAATAATGATCATCCAAATGAACATCATGCTGGTTTTATTACACAGGTACTGCTTTTTCCTGATCACAGAAATTTATTGGCATACAATGAGAAAATAAGGAACTGGGGTCGGAAAATATAGAACCAAAACCTTCCCCACAAAGGCACCTCTAGAACTTGCTTAATTAGTTAGCTCTTATCTACATTTTTACCACTTTTCTAGTCTTCTTTCTCTTTTGCAGAGCATGCTTTCAAACTGAAATTATAGTTTGGGTTACTACAAATCACTGAGCAAATGTTGGGTAAACAATGCAGAGTTCAGATAGTCTACAATTAACTGGGAGAAAGAGGGATGTGAAATCTCAAGGGTACACAAAAATAAAGATATTGTTGGCCAAACATATTTCAAAATATATTTCTTCCTTAGAGGCACTTAGAAAGCACATCTCTGTGTTCTCTGCTCATGACACAGAGAACACAATGATGTGTTTCTTAAATGCTCCTGAACAAAAGTGTTTTTAGCGTGTGTACCTTTGAAACTTTACCTCCCCATTTTTCTTTCCTTGGTGCCTCCTGGTTGTCCCAAACTTAATTCTGCTTGTTCATTAGAGACAGCTTTAAAAAGTGCACCAACCTAAATGCAGGAGATTGAGTAACTGAAATTAAAAACAGAAAATAAAACTCTTCTATCTACACACCTCTTCAACTTAGGTACTTCAGATAGCTAACATTTATTATTCACTTTTATTTTTTACCCTCAGTTACCAAAAAATGAAGGTCAGCTGTCACCAGATGTCTTAGAGCCAAAGGAGGGGACTCCCTATGAGGCTTCTGAAAAGCTAAAAAAAGTAGAAGAGACACAAGATGCTGACTTCAGGTAAAGCAACTCTAACGTACTAGTAACAGCAGCTGTGTGGGGCTTTGCAGTAAAACCAGAAGTCATTGCAGTGATTCCATATCTGCAAATTTAGGGGGAGACTTTACCCCTGCATTCTATTTCTTTTCACTTCATAGGAGGGGATTGACAAACAAACAGTTACCCCCTCCACATCAGCCCTTGCTTTACCACTTCAGGTAGTTATTTCTGGGACCTGAAAATAAAGTACCGAGTGCTAATTGGTTGAAGTTATTGCATAATATAGGTTTCAAGAGCATTTTTTTTAAAAATGAAAAATTGTCCAGTTTGTTTCTGGATCACTGCCGAACTTTTAAATAAAGGAATTAAAGTAGTCTCACAGCCATTAAAAACCAGCTGTGTTGGCCTTTTACCTAGCATGTGAAAGCTAATGTAAAAGTTCCTGTCTTCCAAAGGCTTTGAAATAGATTTTCCCATTTTGAAAACATTAGCATGATAAAGTGGGACACGGTTGGCACTGTGGGTTAAACCACAGAGCCTAGTACTTGCTGATCAGAAGGTTGGCGGTTCGAATCCCCCCGACGGAGTAAGCGCCCGTTGCTCGGTCCCTACTCCTGCACATGTTTCCGTGCGCTGCTCTGGTTCGCCAGAAGCAGCTTAGTCATGCTGGCCACATGACCCGGAAGCTGTATGCCGGCTCCCCAGAGTCGGTCACGACTGGACCTAATGGTCAGGGGTCCCTTTACCTTTGCCTTTTAACATGATAAAGGTGTCAAAATTTATTCCAAATTCATTCCACTTCCAGTTGGAAAACTACAAGGCTGGGATCGAAAGAAGCCCGTGCCTACTTGCAAAGCACTTTGGTGTATACCTAGGAGGCAGCCGCTCTTGACACATTGCAAGCCTTTCCACGAGAGCCCTGACCTTCGGAAATTATTTTGGGGTAGGAGGAGGGGATGCAAAGGGCTGAGTCAGGAAAGGAAAGCGTGAGAACCTTGGTGAGCCTGCAGTCTTTTGGATCCCTGCCCAAGTCTTTAATGACCCAAAACCAGAAACAGTATAGTCACTCACCATTCAGAAGGTGTGACTAGCAAGTTGATTTGGTTTAGGGGTTGCCTAGTTTCGTGAATCTGACCGTGCTTTAAGATCATCTACAGAAGCTCCTCTAGGTGTCTTCACTGCAGAAATAAGTTTGCTGTCTTCAGGAAGACATAGCCCTCGTAGTGGCCATACCCAAATTGTGGAATGCTCTTCTGAAGGACACCCATCAGGCACTCAGGATAAATAAAATGAAAAAATACATAATCTGATTTCTTAGGTCTTATTTTAAAAATGCTATGTGTGTGTGAAGTAGAAAGCAGTATCCCCACTCTTCTAGAAAAGCATAGATTCTGAGATTGGGTTACGTTATCTCATAATCCTATATACACCACAACTAGTATTTTTGTATTTTAGGCTTTTATTGAAGTGGTGTACAATATCAGTTAACCCAATTAGAAGTTAGAGGAAACTCTAAACTTAGATTGTTCGCCCCCAGCCTGAAGAACGAGGCCCCAGTTGCAAACCACAAACCTGAAAGCAGCACAGAAGAGAGTGAAGAAACCAGCATTCATGAGCAGGAGGATACTATTTCTTCGTTTGAGATGCCAGCACAGACTTCAAGAGGAAACTCAACAGCAGCAGGTTTGATTTAGGAAATGTAGACTGCCAAAATGTATTATAACAGCATGCACTATAGTTTTGCTTCTAATATTAAAAAAAATATCAAAAGAAAACTTTGACATAAAGCAAACATCTTAGATGTTTCTGTGGCCAGGCCAGAGATAGCATAAGCATGCACTGGCAGAGGTTCGTAAGCACTGCTGCAGTGTTAAAACACCAGTTAAGGGTTGGTCTTGGTAAATAATTTGGAACGTCCAAATACTAACCTTTGGGATAACGCTGGAAACTGCCTTTTGCCAATACAAAGTATTTGTGTGTCAGGCTCAGTACGGTCTGTTCTGCCTGGCAGTGGCTTTCTCTCCAGGGTCTCTCCCATCATCTGCCACCTCGTCTCTCGAAGTGGAGATGATGGGGATAGAACTTGGGATCTCTGAAAAGCATGTCCTCTGCCACAGAGCCACCAGTCTTGAGTTTTATGCCTTTGTTCTTAGGATACAAGAAATGGCACCTTTCTGACCCAAACACAAGGCTTCCTGCCACCTCTTAGAAAATAATGTCCAGGAATCATGTTTGTGTGGTTAGCATCAAACTCTTTCTCTCCTGTGCCCTCAAGCCCCCCATGTGCTGTCAAAATCAGTGCCTGTGTGTTGAGTGACACACACCCCAGATAATATTTTGCGGGTGCTAAAACCCAGTGAAAACTGATAGGCAGTTGATTCGGGACAGAGCCTAATTTTTAAAGAAAATTAGAGATTCATGGAGGATAATTCTGTCAATGGCAGACCATCAGGGAAGAAGATGACTGAGCTAGATGGGGCTTTGATCTGATCCAGCTACAGGGTTGCTCTTCCATTAGGATTACTTCAGATTATGGATAATCACATTTTACAGAAGGTGGTCCCCATTATCTCTGTCCAGGTTCAAAAAGAAAACCCCACATTCTTCTCTTTCAGTGGCTTGTTTGCAATAAACCTCACTCAGCTTTTTTTTCCAGCTCTTCCAGCTTCTGCTGAAACGATTCACGGCTAACAAAACGGACCTACGGAAAGAAGATACTGTACAGTCAATTTTATTAAATCTATGAAATTCATAGTTCTGATGCTTTTGGCCACAGAGCATCATTTTTTATCACTTCATGGAAAATGTTTATTCCAAGAGAGCTTTAAATGCCTCCCACGGTACCCTCAACAGTTTGGAGATAGTTCTTCTGACACCAGCCTGCTGCTACTATGACTTCCATCCACATCATTAAGGCTTCTTTTTCAAATGCGCAGCCTACAATCGGAACCTTCGCAAGTGGTTTTTCCCTGGTGTAAGGTTTTTTTATTTTAAAAAATTGAATTTAATTAAGTTTGCTTCCTTTTTAGCCTTTTTCATGGGTTGCTTTTACAGATCACCACTTAAACCTCAGTTATGCTTCTAAAAATGAATCATGTATTGTTTTCACCTTTTGATTTGTAAATGTTTTATGCCCTATTTAAAATGTGCCATTTATTATTATTATTGCCGAGTTAAGATGTGTTCTATTTCTGATCTGTAATTATTTCTCGGTCAAGTTGCAATGTCAGTTTCTCCCATACTGTCCTCAACATAGACATGAATGTTAGTGTTTACTTCTCTCTCTCTCTCTCTCTCTCTCTCTCTCTCTCTCTCTCTCTCTCTCTCTTTTACTTTAAACAAAAATGAAGGGTTATGAATCTTGAGGTACTGGGCTCTTCCTCTTTTGGAATAGGGTATGTACAGCAATAAGCAGGTATTCAGTTCCCAGTTAAGTTTGTGTACAAATGTAATTATGTTCATTGTGTATATATTATACAATGAGCACAACCAATGTAAGTATAAGAAGCCACTTACTATTGTTCAAATAAAAATGTTCATATCTCATTTCTTTTATATCATGTTATAAATAAATGTTCTTAAGTAATTGTGTGGATGTTATCTTCATCTGCAAGGAAACTTTTAACTAGAAGAAAGGACTTCTGCCTCTTAGAGATGTAGGCAATCAGTTTCATGAAGTCCAAATGAAGAACACATGATATGGGGCAGTTCCAGTCCACATTAGACTGAGAATAGAATCAGAGGATGAAGATTACTTTGGAATCATTAAGAAGTGTCACAAGGCTCCCTTCTTCATAACACAGTTTCCATGTCTAAAAGCAGAAGAGTAGCATTTATTGTATGGTTAAGCTCCATATATTTAGAGATTTTGTGCATGACACTAAAATGGCTCAGTTAATCTTGATAAGGCCTTCATTTACAGATTGTATTATCAAAGTCCCTCTCCCTCAAATTAATGCATCCACAGTAAACATGACATTAATTATTTTGTTCTCACATTCTCATGTGAACTAAATCAAATCTTTATATTTTTTAATTATATTAAACAGTGGAAGTGTTTTATAAATCAGTACTGTATCTGCCACAGATATTCCCAGAACTACTATTTTCAGAATAGTTAGCCCTCTGTACATTGTAATAGGGAGTTTTATATGCTTCACTCTTCCCTTTAGTTTCCACTAATAGAGCACCACAAGTGCCAATCTTTCTGTTGAATGTGGCAACAATGGGAGTTTCTTTCCTAACATGAGTTGTTGTGCCAAGGCAGTTTTCACCTGAATCTTGTTTGGGGCACAAAGGGTTTCTTCCCCCTATGTGCTGGGGTCCCAGTGAAAATCAGGACCACTTCCTCCACCAGTTGAGGACTACATTTTAAAAAGTTGCTAATGGCACAATAAAAGTAACAGCTTTGGATAGGCCCTCAGTGTTAGTTCCGCTGGATATTTTACTGTCTCCTTTAATATGTGACATTGTACCTTTATCAAGGACAGGAGGGTGTCTTTCCAGAAGCATTTTTTAAAAATGTGTTTTATTTATAAGACACCAACTGAATTTTTAAAAAAATATTCGTGGTGTGTAGTAAGATAATTAAAGCATTATAAAATCATTAAATACAGAGCAAATGACCAGTACTGAATCAAACTAGTTTTCTTTAAAAAATCGCAAAACCAAAACATTTATAGCAGTTTGTGGGCAGAGCAAGAACACACAGTCAAAAGGGTAAAAATCAGTCTAGCTTTGAAAGTATAGTTTTCCATGAATATTTTTGGGACATTGGAAACAAAAGCATATGTCAAATTGACGCAATAAATTTCAAGGCTTTAGTGAAAGGCAATAAATAAGCTGATTCATCAAATATAAATGCTTGATAAAGAGAACAGGAATTGCAGGTGTTGGACTTTATCCAGATGCTGGAGATTACTTACACACACACACACACACACACACACACACACACACACACACACTTTAAAACTCAAGGCCCATATCAGCCCGTGGTTTAAGCACATCTACAGTAAGTATGCACTGAATTGAAATCAATGGAATTTTCACTAGATTGTGCCCCTGATAAGTATATTGTTGCAATAAATACAAAAACAGGAATAATTTGGCAAGGGGAATTATAATTAAGAGATTCTGATCTGAAGCCTCCTATTAAAGAGCTGTTGGCTTCTCTCCCAGAACTGTCTTCATTGGAGCATTTTTACCTGGCAGCACTAGAGGGCGAAGTGAAACAGCAAGGCTCCTTCCATTGGCTCAGCTGCCACAAACTGCCACCGGTAACTTCCAGTATCAGCTCCCTCTGGGACCTTCCCACCTAGCAAGAATTAGTATCTGAATTTGCTTATCTTCCTGTTCCCTCCCCATTCTTTCTTTTTAAAAATCATGTCTATTGAATTAGAAGTCTGCAGGCAGGGCCCCTCCATTTCTATTTTTGTATAGTAATTTTAGGTATGTGCTTATAAACAAATAATGTAGTCTCTGGTGGCTAGTAATACTGTGTCATCCAAAGTGCTTCACTTATTATGTGAAGCAACATTTTAACAGCCACCCTGTAAGGTAGGTCAATCCTTTTCCCATACAGTGGTACCTCGGGTTACAGACGCTTCAGGTTATAGTAGGGTTCTGGTTCCCAGGGACACTCCCCGGATTTGCAAATCTGTCCCTGGACAAATCCGTCCCCGGAATGTCCCCAGATTTACAAATCTGTCCCCGGGAAACGTGGCAGTGGCAGCCTCAGCAGCCCGGAGCCAGCCTGGTAGCGCAGTTGGCTCTGGCTGGCTTCAGGAGCTGCTCACTGCCGTGGCACCCACCATTTTTCCTCGCTGGAAGTCCCCATATGATGTGTCTTGTGCGCAACACTGAGGGTGGTGAGGCTTGAAGAGAGAAGGCCATGAGCAGAGATAGATCTTGCTACGAAAGTAGTGAGATAGAGAACAATGCTGTGGAGATCTTACAGCTCAGGTGTTGCATAACTATTATATTGCATAACCTCCTGGGCAACGGCTGCCTGCCTGCGACTCTTGAGCCTCCCCCGATCTGTCAAAACAAAGGGGGAAGGGGGCAGGAGATAAAGGAAGGCTTGGGAGTCACAGGCGGGCAGCACGCCATTGCCCAGGAGAGGTGCAAGGCAAGTGGTTTCTCTTCCAGGCAAGGTGCAAAGCCCTTCTTACCCTGGGAAACAAAAATCCGCAGAGGTTTTAAAAAACTGGGCAACTGCGACTTCCGAGCCCCCCCCCCATCTCCTGCCCCCTTCCTCCTTTGTTTTGACAGTTGGGGGGGCTTGGGAGTCGTGGGCGGGCGTTGCCCAGTTTTTTTAAATCTCTGGGCATTTATGTTTCACAGGGTGCAAAATAAGGGCTTTGCACCTTTATGCAATATGCATATGTGCTTGGGCCCAGGGTCTTTTGCCTCACCATCCTCACTACTGACTCCTTGTTGCTACTCAGCTTTTTTTTAAAAAAAAAAGTCTCCGGATTCATTGAAAAAAATCTGGTAATCATAGGTTTCAGACTCCGCTAACCCAGAAATAGTACCTCTGGTTAAGAACTTCAGGATGAGAACAGAAATCATGCGGTGGCTGCGCTGCGGCAGTGGGAGGCCCCATTAGCTAAAGTGGTACCTCAGGTTAATAATAATAATAATGATAATAATTTATTATTTATACCCCGCCCATCTGGCTGGGCCTCCCCAGCCACTCTGGGCGGCTTCCATAAAAACCAAAAATACAATAAAATATCACACGTTAAAAACTTCCCTGAACAGGGCTGCCTTAAGATGTCTCCTGAATGTCAGGTAGTTGTTTATCGCTTTGACATCTGCTGGAAGGGCGTTCCACAGGGCGGGCGCCACTACCGAGAAGGCCCTCTGCCTGGTTCCCTGTAGCTTTGCTTCTCGCAATGAGGGAACTGCCAGAAGGCCCTCTGCGCTGGACCTCAGCGTCCGGGCAGAATGATGGGGGTGGAGACGCTCCTTCAGGTATACTGGACCGAGGCCGTTTAGGGCTTTAAAGGTCAGCACCAACACTTTGAATTGTGCTCGGAAACGTACTGGGAGCCAATGCAGGTCTTTCAAGACCGGTGTTATATGGTCTCGGCGGCCGCTCCCAGTCACCAGTCTAGCTGCCGCATTCTGGATTAGTTGTAGTTTCCGAGTCACCTTCAAAGGTAGCCCCACGTAGAGTGCATTGCAGTAGTCCAAGCGGGAGATAACCAGAGCATGCACCACTCTGGCGAGACAGTCCACAGGCAGATAGGGTCTCAGCCTACGTACCAGATGGAGCTGGTAAACAGCTGCCCTGGACACAGATTTGACCTGTGCCTCCATGGACAGCTGTGAGTCCAAAATGACTCCCAGGCTGCGCACCTGGTCCTTCAGGGGCACAGTTACCCCATTCAGGACCAGGGAATCCTCCACACCTGCCCGCCTCCTGTCCCCCAAAAACAGTACTTCTGTCTTGTCAGGATTCAACCTCAATCTGTTAGCCGCCATCCATCCTCCAACCGCCTCCAGACACTCACACAGGACCTTCACCGCCTTCACTGGTTCTGATTTAAAAGAGAGGTAGAGCTGGGTATCATCCGCATACTGATGAACACCCAGCCCAAACCTCCTGATGATCTCTCCCAGCGGCCACATGTAGATATTGAAAAGCATGGGGGAGAGGACAGAACCCTGAGGCACCCCACAAGTGAGAGCCCAGGGGTCTGAACACTCATCCCCCACCACCACTTTCTGAACACGGCCCAGGAGGAAGGAGCGGAACCACTGTATAACAGTGCCCCCAGCTCCCAGCCCCTCAAGACGGTCCAGAAGGATGCTATGGTCGATGGTATCGAACGCCGCTGAGAGATCCAGCAGAACTAGGAAACAGCTCTCACCTTTGTCCCTAGCCCGCCGGAGATCATCAACCAGTGCGACCAAGGCAGTTTCAGTCCCATGATGAGGCCTGAATCCCGACTGGAAGAACAGTTTCAGGTTAAGAACGGACCTCCAGAATGAATTAAATTCTTAACCCGAGGTACCACTGTCTTTCAGAGGCTTGGAGGGCTGTGAATGAGAAATCGCAGCTTGTCCGAGATCATGCAATCATAGCTGGAAAAGGTTGAATGGGAGGCTCTGTAGTTCATGACTTCCACTCTTGGCTGCAGTCCTCTGGCCAACTCCACCAATGGAAAAATGATAAGTAATAGACAATGCATCACTGAATCGTCCAAATGAAGAAGTGAAGAATGATGACCGTCCCCTCTATTTCCAGGTTCTGAGTGCCTTTGCTTCTGTGCCCATAAAGGCACTGGGCATGGAGAGGTATCATGCAAACTAATAAATTAAGTGACAGGGAAGACTGCGTAGAAGCAAAATAGATGCACTCAGTGAGGCGGAGGTGCATCTGGCATCCCAAACAGGGAGCACTCCACACTGCAACATTTTATTGCAGGTTGCATTTGTAGTTAGTTAATGAATTCTAAGAGCAGGGTGCGATTGATTCCACTTAGCCAATTTAAATGAGGTTCTGCTGATCCCTTGGTAGTTCATCTTGATATCGGTCATCAGTTAATCCCCAGAAAAGCCACTTCACTTGAATGAACTGTGGCCTTTTCTTGCAAAACTGCTGCCTTGGGTTCAGCATGGTTTGCGACCGTCTCGGTTTCTTTAAGCATTCTTAAAAGTCCCATGCTGATGCTCTCAAAAACAATTTACAGTGCTTTACGGTGAAAAATTGCTGGTTTGTTGCTTCTGCACAGAAGCTGTCCCCTCCGCTTATTTCACCCGCTTGAAATGCCTTTTAGTGTTCTTGAACATACCTACCGACTGTCGAGCCAGGCTTTGGAGAGTAAGAAAGCACCTACTCTGTGCATGCAAATGCAGGATTGTCCTTACTGTAAGGAAGTGACTGACTGCTTCATTGGTTTCTGCACATCATCCACACAAGGAGAAGGGGGTTTTCTTTTCCAAATCAGCGACCCATTGGGATAGTGGGACACATGCTCTACAGATGTTCATGCTCTTCAAAATCAATTACATCTTCCATCTGGAGCCATTGTTCTGAGAAGGCTGGTGAACGTGCTCTTTTCATATCCCTCACACAAGCAAGGCCTCTTAATAAAAAGAAAGAAAGAAACCTCATTCCTTTTTTGAATAATTCTTTATTTTATTTGCTCAACACATAACAACAAAAGACAAATTACATCATAACAAGAATATCATCAGTCACACCTTACATAAATAATTAATATAAATTTCATAATCCATAAGCTGTAATGGTCTCTTCCTTTTAAGTCCGACGTCCCATCTACTCCATAAATCAAATTACCATTCTTTGCTGTCAATACATGTTATTGCTATTATCTCAAATCACTTCAGAATATGTTATATAACTAGTGAACGATATTGCTGGTATTATTCAAATGCTGCTACGGATTTTAAGTCAGTATTATTAATTTTCAAGTATATTTTAAATGCTTCCCATTTTGAAATATATTCTTTCCTTGGTTTGTTCTTTAATTTTTTGGATAGGCTAATTCAACATAGTCAATCATTTTTTGGACCCACTCTTGTCTTGAGGGAACTTTTTCACTTTTCCACATTGTGGCTATAAGAACCCTCACTGCCACCGTTGCATAGAGAAAAATATCCTTAAATTTATTAGAAAAGTCTGTAGCAATAATACCCAATAAGTATGCCTCTGGTTTGAAGTTAAAGGAGATTCTTAACATCTTTTTTTTTTTTTTTTGGCTAGTTTCTGAGGAGTTAGGTACCATCGGTGTTACATTTTAAGGAAATTGTCCCTGATGGCATAACAGGTAGTAAATTTCCAATTGTTCTTCCAGAGATTTTCCCATTGGGACAATGTTATGACATATCCAAAATCTTGTTACCACTCCCAGACAAGGAGAGGTCTATATGCCTTGGAAAGAGTTTTGCATTTTGAATTTAATACCTCGGATTCCAATCTGGAGATTTCGCTGGAAAAGCCCTTTTTTTAATCTAATTTAAATTTCTCAAACACTTGATAATACTGAAGCTAGTCTGTAATCATCTCTCTAAGGCTCCCCAGCAGGTTCCTCCCACCATTCCATGCGGTCCAACCAGTCCATAACAGAACCTGTGGCCCTCTGGATGGTGATGATAGACTACAGCTCCCATCATCCCTGGCCACTGGCCTTGCTGGCTGGGGCTGATGGGAGATGAAATTCAGCAATGTCTGGAAGGCCACAACTTCCCTACTCAGTTCTCCAGCAAGATCTGGGTGTTTTCTGTCAATCAACAGCTAGCACTGCTTGCTGACACTATATAAACAGTAGATGTGGAAAGCATTTCTCCTGCAAAGCCTGTTTCACAAGATGCTGAGACCACCTTGTTTTTAAAATATTAGGAAAAGAAGACAAACCAAACACACAGTGTTTCTTATTTAAGGCTGTGGGTTAAACCACGGTCGGTGGTTCAAATCCCTGCGACTGGGTGAGCTCCTGTTGCTCGGTCCCTGCTCCTGCCAACCTAGCAGTTCGAAAGCACGTCAAAGTGCAAGTAGATAAATAGGTACCACTCCGGCGGGAAGGTAAACGGCATTTCTATGCACTGCTCTGGTTCGCCAGAAGCGGCTTAGTCATCCTGGCCACATGACCCGGAAGCTGTATGCTGGCTCCCTCGGCCAATAAAGCGAGATGAGCGCCACAACCCCAGTCAGCCACGACTGGGCCTAATGGTAGGGGTCCCTTTACTTTAACTTAAGCCGCTTAAAATTTTGTTTTTTTTAAACTGGTGTACAACCAGTGCCATTTTTTATAGAAAAACAGGTCTGGAGCTCATCATGAACTTCTCCCTTGTTCTCTTTGAATGGCAATGGAGCCCACCTGGAGCTCCAGCTGGTGAAGAAAAAAAAGCCCTGTGTACAACATGAAAACTATAAATAGTGTCCTTTTTAAAATGCATAAAGCCAGTAAAACAGATGTAATAAAGGCATACCATAAAACATCTTAATGGGGACTTAAATAAAAAAAAGGTGTGATCTTAGAGGGCAAGCAAATCCTGAGCAAAAAGGTGTGTCTTTACAGAAGCCACGGGTGGGAGGTTTTCCGTTTATTAAGGGAAATTCCCTTATTCCGAATAGGATTCCTCACAAGAAATGGGGAAAGTTGACAGCTGGGGGGGCGGGGAGATGCTGCTTCATGTACGGAAAAAGGGAAAAAAGGGGCCTGCACTCTTCTATCCACATACCTGGGAGTAAGCCCCCCCCCCTTGAATTCAGTGGGTCTTACCTTCCTGTAGCCATGTATTGGATTGCACTGGGGGTGGGGGATAAGATACTTTAGGTTGGAAAGGAATCCCCCATTGGAGCCAGTGACGAAGGCTGCCCCACAGTGCCATATTAAACTTTGCCACCTCTGGCAGGCACTGCAGACTGCCTTCTCTGAAAGATGCAAAAACCCAGCCTTTCATTTGCACAAGTTGAAGGTCCCTCATTCCCCCCTGCTGGACCTAACCAGGCTTGTTTAATTTCCTGCTTGCACACTCCTTAGGCTAGGAGGAAATTGAGCTGAATTTAGAGCCTCCGTTGCTCTAAATTTGCTACCCCATGACTTTTTATACGTATTATTCTCTGGCTTGCCTTGCCAGTCCTTGGAAAGCTACTTTCCAGAAAGTTTTATTTGCAAGTTACGGTCTGCCGGTGACCCGTTGCACAGGAGATGCCCGTTTCCAGTTTGGGACACCAGGGAGATTAGCAGCACCAGAACCAAAGGTGGCGAAGTGATGGGGCGGCTGGAGTTTTGGAAGTGAGGGGGAGAGTTGTTGGTCCGTTGAAGAAATCGAAGCTGAAAGGGCCTTAAGGACGGAGGTTGGTTTTCAACAGCAATTGCAGCTGCTTCCTTCCAGCGCTCGGCTTCCGCCCCCCTTCTCCTCCTCCCTCCCCAACAGCTTTTTGTCCTCCCGCTGTTTCCTATTGTCCAGGAGTTTGAGAAATGAAAGCTGGTGATTGACAGGATGGCACCTTGCATAGGAATGGAGATTGGCTCCCAGGAGCTCCTCCAACAACAGCCTGAGGAGGCGGCACAATGGAACCCCAGAGGACTGTCAGCCAGGAACGCAAGCAGCTGACAAAAGAGGTTGTGTTTTGTCACTGCTCAGAAATAACCGTTTTGGAAGGAGGGCTGGGAAAGCGGGAAAGTGGATTTCTTCCTGCGCTCCTTTGACCCATTTTTGAACATTTTTGCTGGGGTTTTTTTTAGAGGACACGTATCTGCCCAGGTTTTTTTATGACAAGGTTTGTTGAGATAGGGACATGGGTGGTGCTGTGGGTTAAACCACAGAGCCTAGGACTTGCCGATCAGAAGGTCAGTAGTTCGAATCCCCGCAACAGGGTGAGCTCCCGTTGCTCGGTCCCTGCTCCTGCCAACCTAGCAGTTCGAAAGCACGTCAAAGTGCAAGTAGATAAATAGGTACCGCTCCAGGGAAGGTAAACGGTGTTTCCGTGCGCTGCTCTGGTTCGCCAGAAGCGGCTTAGTCATGCTGGCCACATGACACGGAAGCTGTACGCCAGCTCCCTCGGCCAATAAAGCAAGATGAGCGCCGCAACCCCAGAGTCGGCCACGACTGGACCTAATGGTCAGGGGTCCCTTTACCTTTACTTTGTTGAGATAGGGCTGGCCCAGGACATTTTGCTATTGGGGCAGGGCCATAGCTCAGCAGTGTGCCTCACATGCAGAAGCTCCCATCTCCAGGTAAGACCGGGAAAAGCTCCCTAGTCTGAAACCCTGAGAGCTGCTGCCAGTCTGTGTGGACGGTACTGAGCTAGTTGGACCAATGGTCTGTCGCAGCCTAAGGCAGCTTCCTCTGTTCCTAGCTGAGGCAACGGACAAGATACACACCCAGAAGGGAACTGAACATAGCAGCCAAATCTTACTGCCATGAGCGCCAGAAGAGGCATGAAGTGAGAGGAGCAAAGACAGCCATGCAGGCACAGTTTCTCATTGCTGGAGGGAGGGGGAGCTGAAGAAAAGGAGACTTAGATAGCTGTGAGGAACTTCAGTCTCCGCAACTGCTTCATAGGGGCAAGACTTATCAAAGAAGAGGAGTTGCCGTGCTCATTACACCCAACACTCCTGTGCAGATCCTGTTTTTTTCTAATAAAGAGTTAACTCCACTTCCTTCGTGTGACTTACTGGGGACCCGCTGGGGAAGTGCAGTGGAAAGTGTGAAGTAATGCTTGCTTTGATGAAGTGTCATCTAGCCTCCCTGCAAACAAGTCAGGATGAATTAAATAGTACAGTGGTATCTCGGGTTACATACGCTTCAGGTTACAGACTCTGCTAACCCAGAAATATTACTTCAGGTTAAGAACTTTGCTTCAGGATGAGAACAGAAATCGTGCTCCGGCGGCGCAGCAGCAGCAGCAGGAGGCCCCCATTAGCTAAAGTGGTACCTCAGGTTAAGAACAGTTTCAGGTTAAGAACAAACCTCCGGAACGAATTAAGTACTTAACCCGAGGTACCACTGTATACCTACCCACAAACAAATCTAGAGGGGTGGTTAATCAACTGGGCACTTGGAAGTGCCTCACTTTTCAGCTATGCTCTTCAGCTGTGAACACACCATATACTAAAAACACACAACTTTCCTCAAATAATCCTGGGAGCTGTAGTTTGTTAAGGGTGCTGGGAATTGTAGCTCTGTGGTGGCTAAACTACAGTTCCCAGGATTCTTGGGACAGGGCATGTGGTTTTAAATGTGTGGTGTTTATGTGGTGAGCAGCTCTTCAGGTGGAGAAAACACTTCTAGAAAGGTGTTATGGAATAGCCCCACAATCCAGCTTTTGCAATAAGGATTGCAGTCTGTTCCGGGGAAGGGTAGAGTTGGGCATGTTCAAGCAAGCTACAATACTTCCATTGACTGCTGCCTCATTGACTGTAAATCTTTGCCATCTTTTGTCCCTTGTAAATTTAAAGTTAAAATAACATACAATTCCTTCCAGAAATGTTAACCTGTTATATGGACAACAAAACCTCACTCCTCCCTTCCCCACAGTGACTAATCAAGAAGTTTTGATGACCTGAGGCTCCCACTAGAAAATATCTGTTAATCTCTTTCCCTTCCCTCTTTCTGGACAGCAGAATGAAGATGCATTTTTAGAAGCCATTTCTAGGAGATTTAGGACAAACTCCACTTTCCCGCCATCATTTATTATTTTTTTAACATCCAACAGCTACCAGAAAGAAGCATACTAACAGGCTATTTTTAGGGCAATTTACCCTGCCTCAGACATCTTAAGCCATTTATCACACCGCCCAGATCCTGACAGCCATACAGGAGGAGGAGTATTTTGTCTTTCATTCTTAAGCCCATCTTGAGTCTAAAGGATTATTCATTTCACTTTAGCAACTAGGAATCATCATAATCTGTTAAGAAACCTCACTCCTTCCTTTTCTCTCTCTCTCTTTCTACCCTATGCTCTTTGTCGTTCTGGGATAGAAGAGTCTGAACACATCAAAACACAGCCTCAGAGAAATAAGACCAGTGTCATGGACTGGCTGGACTCATAGGAATGGTGGGGGGCAGCAGCTCACAGCTCAGGTCTTTCCCAAGCAATCTGAGACTACATAGCCACTTCCGCCCTTCGGAGGAGGCGGGATTACGGGCTTCATGGCCCCATCACGCCGTGGCGGTTGGAACCCAGCCCCCGCATGATTGGGGGGATTCCCGGCTGCGTCACCTCCTGGCCAGCCAATCGGCTGGTTCTGGGGGTGTGGCCTGCCTTATTTATAGCAGGACGAGGCTGGGAATCTCCCTCTTTGCCGAATACCAGCTGTTCCTGCTTTCCCCACCCTCCCGCCCTATAAGGTTTTTGTTCCTTGACCTTGCTATGGACCGCGGTTGGTCTCCGTTGAGGGGCCTGGTAGGAATTTTTCCACTTGGCAAATTGGCACCAGCCACTTGGTTTTTGCCTACCTCGTAGCAAATCGTCACAACTTTCTGGGTGTTGGTGGTTAGGCATTGGTACAGTTCTGTAGATGGAAGAGGGGAGGTAGTGCCGTCACCTACCCCGCATATTGAAGGGTAGTCCGATAAAGGATTCTGGGGGCGTGGCCCTGTCTGAAGCCTGGGGAGGTGAGGGCCTAAGGCACGCCCCCTAGCGGTGACCCCAGGGGAGTTCCTAGTTGATGTGCATCAGCAGGACTCCCCCTACTTTTGGTTAACCTTTCCTGGACTTCAAGCGGACGGGCTGAAGTCGGATATAGTCGGTTAGGACCAATGCCTAAGCCAATACCGCTCATCACCTGTAACCAATAAATTTGTGGCCTTGTTTAGCCCATTAACCTTAATAATTGTGTCATGTGTCACTATTTCCACTGGGGGGGCGGGAACTCGCCACACAACTGCTTTTCCTCCTCCCACTTCATCCCTCTCCTGGTCCTTGGAAACCAGGGAGGAGGAGAGGTTGTTGAAGCAGGAGGGGAAGACACCCATGCCTCATCTGACTCATCTCTGCCTCTTGGCCTCCCTCCTCTCCTGCTTCTGCCTTTGATTCTGGACTTCTCTCTGCCACAGACGCTCCCAGCTCACTAAACCCTGTTACCTCTTCAGCTTCTGACACCTCCCCCTGAGTCTGCCCCCTCTTCTCCCTCTGACCACTCATTGCTGTCCCTCCCCAGGCCCTTAGCCTTCTTCCTTGGGGGTTCCCCAGCTGGTTCCTCCCACTTCTCAGTGTCCAACTAGTTTCTCACATCATGCAACTTGAATATCTATTTTCTGGGACAATTTATATGCTGCTTATATTTAAGCAAAACTCCCAGTGGTTTACAACATAGCTTTAAAGCATCTGAAATAAACCGCAAATACGCGAAATACCAAATACAGAAATAAACAGCAAATAACCAAATAATACCACAGATCAGACCTTTGCACGCTAAATTAAGGAACTCTGTTTCCCAAGGAATGCTGAGGCCTCATAAAACCAGATGAAGGTTCAAGCTCAAAAGTAAAGGCGGCCACACAGACCTTAAGGCAGTATCAATAGAAGACAAGACATGTCTCCTAAGTTGGACAGACCCCAGAATCGGCAAAGGAAAATTAAACTGCAATTTTCATGTCAAAGCACAAAATACAATCATAGGCAAATTAAATAAGCTAAGGGAAACATTTGCAGCTAGGCAAAGGCATGGAAGAAATCAACAACAAATAACCAACAGAATATTGAAGAAGTGTTTCCACCCCCATCATTCAACCCGGACACTGAGGTCCAGCTCCAAGGGTCTTCTGGAGGTTCCCTCACTGTGAGAAGCAAGGTTACAGGGAACCAGGCAGAGGGCCTTCTCGGTGGTGGTGTCCACCCTGTGGAACGCCCTCCCATCAAATGTCAAGGAAATAAACAACTATCTGACATTTAGAAGACATCTGAAAGCAGCCCTGTTTAGGGAAGTTTTTAAAGACTGATGTTTTAATGTATTTTTAATCTTTTGTGGGTAGCTGCCCAGATGGGCAGCGTATAAATAATAAATAATTATTCATCATCATCATCATCATCATCATCATTTCTACATTCTTTAAAGCAGAATTAACAACCAAGCAGAGCATCTTCATTCGTATTGCTATATACAAACGTTTTGTACAAGTATCAGCTACACAAAATGCCAGGAACTTTCACAGCAAACATAGTAAATGAATAAAAATATCCTGTGAACATCAGGAAGTCTCACTGCTCTACTGATGGAGTGTCAAGGTAACAAGTGAGTTAGGCAGCAGACCAAGGAGACCAGCAGCTTTCTGGAGGAGAATAGCCATTGTTCAGGTAGAAAGGCAGCAGGGATGTTGGGGCAATTCAGTGTGATGTACATATGAACATACATGTATGAATGAATGAACATGCATGAATATCTGCCTCCTGGACAAAAGCTGCCAGGGTGGTGGAGACTTGCTGCAGAACATCTAGGCATGTACCTTGGCATCTCCATCCAAAAAAACAGTTGCAGCCTCTTGAGCAGCTGCCTAAAAGCATCAGCAGTTTAATAAGACTCCAAGACAGAGCATGGGGGCAGAGCAGCTGGAAAAATTCAGAGTTCATTACTTTGCAACTCTTCCTGGCTTAGCTCCTGCTAACAATTCTCTTGATTCTGAAGAGAGTATTTGCAGTAAAAAGACTTTTAAAAAGATTGCTTTTACAATGTCAGAGCAAAATTATGGAAAGAAGAATAGCTGCTATTTTTGAAAGCAAAGCATAATAAGAATGAAATCTTATACACGCTTAGCTGGGAGTGAGTCCTATTGAAATCAGCGGCGCTTATTCCTGAGCAGGCATGTCTAGCGATTGTGCTGTAAAATATCTTGGCATTGTTATACAAAAATGTGCTCTGAGGCTTTCCCCCTTTTCTCTCCTCAGAAAGAAGATCCTTAACAATTGTCCTCCTTCCCTCACGCAGAGCACCTATTAGCACTCACTATTTTTTCGTGTTATTGAACATGATTGTACAGAAACGCTATTGTGCGAACTTTCCCTAGATTGCTAAGGTTGCAGTGTAACTGATGCAGACTCCACATTTCCCTCCTTTACCAGAATATTTCGTTCTGTTCTTAACAGCTCCCAGATATTCGAGGTTTAAGCTCTTGGGGCAGTCCCGCTGCATTGGCCGACGTGTTGAATAAAATCCAAACCCGTCATGAGTTTTGCACAGTAATCTGTGTAGACAGAGCGAAGCTTCTGTGATGGAGGTCATGGGGAGTTCAAGGCTGCTGACAAGCGCCAATTTCAACAGGCTGGGGGGGGGGGAACCTGACACCACTGAGACTCTGTACGGGATCCAATTAACGTGTAGGGGGTGATGGCTGCAGAACCACATGCAGCACAGAATATTCTAGAAGGCTCCACGTATATGGTGTAGAATGACCTATTTGTTGCACCAGCAAGAGACAGGAAAGAGAGTTGTCTGTAGGCGTTAGTATCAGTCTAGACAGGATATGTTCCATTTACCTGAGACCCTTTCAGCATAGAACGCCTCTGCTCAGAGACCTGTGCTGCTTCAAGGTCTTACTCTCAGTATATAAAGCCCTTAACAACTTGGGACCAGTTTACTTGCAGGATCGCCTTGCCCCCACATGTGCCAACGCAGCCACTCCGACCTATGGAACTGGCACTATCTAACGCGGGTGGCGCTGTGGGTTAAACCACAGAGCCTAGGACTTGCCGATCAGAAGGTCGGCGGTTTGAATCCCCGCAACGGGGTGAGCTCCCGTTGTTTAGTCCCTGCTCCTGCCAACCTAGCAGTTTGAAAGCACCTCAAAGTGCAAGTAGATAAATAGGTACCGCTCCGGCGGGAAGGTAAACGGCGTTTCTGTGTGCTGCTCTGGTTCGCCAGAAGCGGCTTAGTCATGCTGGCCACATGACCCAGAAGCTGTACGCTGGCTCCCTCGGCCAATAAAGCGAGATGAGCGCCGCAACCCCAGAGTCGGTCACAACTGGACCTAATGGTCAGGGGTCCCTTTACCTTTAATGTGCCATGTAATACTTGTTCCACATTCTTGCAGCACTTGCACTTTGGAACTCCCTGCCTATTGACATATACCCTCCAAGGGTCCCAATTTTCCAGGGACAATCCCGGAATTACAGAATTCGTCCCAGTTTCTGATTTGATCCCAGAATGTCCCGGTTCTCTCCCCCCCCCATCCCATCTCAGAGAACAGTTACAAGTGGTGGGGTGTGTAGGTACAAAAACAGAGTCCTGTTTATGCTGGAAATAAAATGCCTGCACCCAATGGAGGAAATGGTGAAGCTGGCATATGAAGCCCTTCCTAATTCTGAAGGAAAAGGTCACCAATCCACCTTAGATTCTTTAATTGCAATGCTTCAGCAGCTGGCCATTTCTTAGGAAATGCGTGGAGTGCTTATTCCTTTAGTGTAGATGGAGCCTTACATTGTGCACTCTCAAGTATTCAATGGGGCTTACTCCCAGGCAACTGGGTAAAGACTGTGCAGCCTTACACTGCCTTTTTTACTCACTCCCACTGTGAGCATTTTTACTCACTCCCACTGAGTTGAATAGGATTTACTCTCTGGTAAATTCCTGATAATTCTCACTGTTGTTGTTTGTTACCAACCTTTTTCCCTGATAGGGACTCAAGGCAGCTTACAGCTAAAAAATCAATTCCATTTATCTGTTGAAGGTGTTGTACATGATCCCTTCCCTCACACATTTTTGATTTACAACAATATTGTGAGGTAGGTTAGGGCGAGAGGTTGTAATTGGCTCCAGGTGACAGATTTATATGTGTGTATTACTACAGGTTAGTGCAGACCAGGAGTGGGAAACCCATGGCCCTCCAGATGTTGATGGACTCCAACTCCCATCAGCCTCAGCCAGCATGGTCAATCATGAGGGATGATGGGAGTTGTAGTCCAGCAACTTCTGGAGGGCAGCTGGCGCCCCCATCTCTGTTGTAGACAATACTGAGCTAGATGGATGGACCAATGGCCTGGCTCACGATAATGTTCCTGTGTTCAAATTTCATAGTTCTAATGGCATACTTCTCAGCTATTTCAAATCAGATTGTGCTGGCTTAGTTCTGCTCCACAGCTGCTGCTGCTGCTTGAAGTTTGTACAAGCAAAGTATCAGTTTCTGGCTTGTTTGTATTGAAACACACAAACCAGCTTTTAGAACAGCAGCTGCACACTTTCTATCAGCCCCTCAGATGAGGGTAGCCAGTTGGTTTTAGGGCCACTGATGTCTCTGCCGTCCTGGAGAATGGATGAGTTTGCGACATCAACTCATTTTCAGGAATGAATTCATCGTGGGCTGCATATATTTGCTCCTTTCCTTTCAAAACTGGAAAAGTGTTTTTGAAAGCTGAGCACTTACTCGGATTCCCCAGCTTGAAGCTCTACGCTGGGTTGACTTTCACTGAGAATGGTTTTAAGATGCCCCAGTTGTTCTCTTTTGCTGGTGGATGTGGGAGAGAGGGAGCAATAAAGTATGATTTCTCCCTTGCCTCCAGTTAACCCCATGGAAGTGTATTTCTAGGGAGGTTGCCTTCCCATTCCAAATCTCTTCTTGTCAGGATGTTAATGATTAATTGCCTGTGGTTCCACTTTCTTCCTTAACCTCCTCCTTCTCCACCAGCTGCTGTTCCCTTTCCTAAGAAGAGTGCTGTTGGCTGGGTCAGGCCAAAGGCACATGGAAGCCCTCTACAGTGGTACCTCGGGTTAAGTACTTAATTCGTTCCGGAGGTCCGTTCTTAACCTGAAACTGTTCTTAACCTGAAGCACCACTTTAGCTAATGGGGCCTCCTGCTGCCGCTGTGCTGCAGGAGCATGATTTCTGTTCTCATCCTGAAGCAAAGTTCTTAACCTGAAGCACAATTTCTGGGTTAGCGGAGTCTGTAACCTGAAGCGTATGTAACCTGAAGCGTATGTAACCCGAGGTACCACTGTACTTCAGGATCCTGCAACCAAAGCGGCCAAGCAGATGCCTAGAGGAAGCCCACAAGCAGGACCCTCAGCGCAACAGCACTGACCCTGTTCCTAAGTCCCAGCAACTACAGTCCCATGATTCTTTGTTTAAAGTGGTATGGTGCTGCTTCAAATGTATAGATGCCGCCCTCCCAAATGGGTGAGACTTTTCCTCTGCTGTCCCAATGGGCATGAGATCTAATGGGCTTGAGTGAAAGCAGAGCAGATTTTAGCTGAACATTAGGAAGAACCTCTTTACAGTAAGGGCAGTTCAACAATTAACCGGAGTGTGTGTGCAGATGGCTTTCCCTCGCTGGAAGTCTTCAAGCTGCGCCTGGAGAACCCCCTGGGGTTGTCTAATCCAACTTGCTGCTTTCTGCAAGAAATTCAGTCTAGAATGTTAGGAGACACCCCACCCCGAAGCTGAAATTATCAGAGCACTAGAACCAATCCCTCTTCCCAGGGAACTCAAGTGACGACGGTTGGAATATCATTATTTTTATAGCAAATGTCAGATTATGATGATTCTTCCCATCACCACCCCGGTTACATTTGCAAGAATAAAATGCATTAAAATAAAATAAAATCGAGGCGATCTTAAGCTTAGTATTTTAAATTCTGTATGTTTTGAAGTAGAGCCATGAATCCCCCCCCATTTTAGCATTACCATTATTATTTATTAAATTTCTTAGTTGCTTTACCTTGCCTAGGAGAACCCAAAGCGACTCGCAACCAAAGAAACATACAGACAATAACCTCCCTGACCGAATACATTACAACCAAGAGGAAAGAGATATGCCCTTATTTATCGTTTTACAGCGTTACATTTCAGAGGGTGTGTGTGTGTGTGTGTGTGTGTGTGTGTGTGTGTGTGTGTGTGTGTGTGTTATTAAAAAAACACACAACCGAGCCGGGTATTAAATTGCATGAAATAAATAAATATTATATGAAACGGAAAAAACAACAACTGCCTTGCGAGGTAGGCTGGGGCTCACACAGATACCCATATCCAGCTTCACGGGGATTAAATGGAAGGATTTGAACCCGGCTCCCTGTGCAGCCTCACTCTGAAGAGAGGCTCCAGCACGGGCTCCCCCCCCCCACTCCCGTTCCATCTCAGGCAACCCCTCCTCCTCCTCCCGCCCACCCCGTCCTCGGAGCCCGCTTCACGCTTTTGTCCGCAGGCGGCTGCCGTAGCGAGCGGGGCGCGCGCGTGCCTGGCGCCGCCACCACCACCGCAGCGGAAGCTCCTCCCACTTCCCTTCCTCCTCCTCCTCCCTCCCCTCGCCCGCGGCGGCATCTGGCCGGTGAGTCGGTCCGTCAGTCCCGTCAGTGAGCGAGCGAGCGAGCGAGCGTCGGGCTGCGTAGGCGCGAGAGGAGAGCGGAGGGCCGAGCGACGCCGAGACTCCCGACGCGCCATGGCGGCCGAGCTGAGCGAAATGGCGGAGCCTCCCCCGCTGGGGGTGCCGCCGCCGCCTCCTCCTCCTCCCTCTTCATCGGGCGCTGAGGAGGCCGAGAGCGAAGCCTCCCCTTCGGCCGAGATGGAGGCCGAGCCGTCGCCGCCGCCGCTGCTGCTGCTGCCGCCGCCTCAGCCCCTCCTGAGCGGCGGCGAAGGCGCGGAGAGCATGTCGGAGCCGAGCCCTCAGAGCGCCAGCCAGGCGGGCGACGGCGACGACGAGGACGAGGGCGACGACGAGGAGGACGAAGACGACGACGAGGAGGCCGAGGCCGGCAGCAGCGCCGGGTCCTCCTCCTCCTCCTCCAGCGGCTGCTGCAGCGACGAGACCCGCTCGCTCAGCCCCGGAGGCAGCGAGGCCGACGCCAAGGCCGGCCCGGGAGGAGGAGCAGGAGGCGGAGGGAGCGCGGGCGGCGGCGACGGGCCCGGGGGCAGCGGAGGAGGCGGAGGCCCGGCAGCGGCCGGAGCGGCGGCTGGAGGCGGAGGCCCGAGCGGCGGCGGGTGCAACAGCAGCTCCAGCGCGGGCGGCGGAGACGAAGGTTACAGCACCGGGAGCGGAGGAGGAGGAAGCGGCGGCAGCAGCACCTGCAGCACCTCGTCGGCAGGCCGGAGGGGCAGCCTCGAGATCTCCTCCGACGGGGAGCCGCTCAGCCGCATGGACTCCGAAGACAGGTCGGTTGGCGGGGGGGGGGGGAAGAGGGTGCGCCCGTTCTTCTCTCTCTCAAGTTTAGGGGGCCCCGGGGTGCAAATCATCACAGTGGGGACTCGTGGTAAAGGCCGGGGCAGGGTGTTGGTGTGTACCCCAGTCTCTTGAAATGTTAATTTAGCCTTTAAAAATCCGCAGGCAAACTCTTAAAAGCGGATTATGCCCCCGGCCCAACGCCAACCCTCGGCATCTTTTCGCTTCCTCCCCACCCCGCTCCATTTTTTGTGATGCCCCCTTCCAATCTGCATCGTCTCCCATCTTTGTTCCAGGTTCAAAAGTTCCAGAAGTTAAGTTGCTGCTGCTTCACTTGGCAGGACTTGCCCTTGGCCTGAGCATGGCTCCTCCATCTTGGACAGGGAGGGGGCTTTTCACCCCCCCTCCTTTTCTTCCTAGGCATGTACAGCAGTGTTTCCCAAACTTGGGTCTCCAGCTGTTTTAGGACCACAGTTCCCATCATCCCTGACCACTACCCCAGCTTGCTAGGCATGATGAGAGTTGTAATCCAAAAACAGCTGGAGACCCAAGTTTGGGAAACACTGATGTAGAGTAATTCCTGCAAAAGGATTGCTACTTGCTGCCCCAGGTGTGTCAAAAGTATTAAAAGGTTTCATGTGTGCCCATAGTAAGGTAGCACCAACAAGACTCCACCCTAAAACGCCTTTTCCTGTTCTTCCAAGGCAACTGGGACTTTATGTATTGCATATCCTCATCTGTCAGTGAGAGGAACTTTCTTTGGTTTTTCTGTTTGTTGGGATGGTTGTGGCCTGTTACTACACAAATCCTCCTTTCCCCCATCTGGCTAGAAGCCAGGCCCCATATAATCCATTGCTGGTTTGGGAGGAGTTGGTTTAGAGAGCCTTAGACGCTCATCTTGTTGTATTCTCTCCCCTCATTTTTTTTCAACTCCTACCTTTTTTACCACACCCTGTTCTAGCAAACATGGCTGTCTTAGCTCTGGAGCTTTTTACGTTTTTTTACACTCCTCTCTAAATCCTCCTCAAAAAGCAGCTTAGCTTGGGAAGTGGCGAATGGTTTGCACTGGTTCCTCTTCTCCTTTACTCGCCCTTTAAGGGAGCAGCAAACACCTAATTGTGTGTATCAGCCGTGTAACTAACAAGCATATCTTGTAAAATTTACTAACACAAGTGGGTTTATGCAGCTTATGAAAACCCAGTTATGCTTCTGAACAAAAGGGTATGTGTGTAAGAAATGCTTATATTGGCACAACAAACTTCTGCATGACCAATGGTTCTTAGTTGTGTGCTCACAAGCGTATGCAGCAGATAGTTACAATCTGTTGGGATTCTGGGCATTTCTTAGTAGGTACGTTGTTTTTTATGATACTTGTCTATTAGTATATAGTTTGACATGATTAAAAATAAGTTGTTAAACTAGTCCTAGTGACTATACTATTTTAACTTGCACGTGTTTTTTATTTAGTCACTCTATTAAATGAATAGTAACTGAAGGCAGATCGATTTCATGCAAGTTGCAGTGTTGGGCCAGTATTTAAATTCTTAAGGCTAGTTCAGTTCCTAGGAGACAGTTGCTGACTAGAAGAAAACTTGAAGCTTATTAGATGCAAAATAGTTTGTATTTTTTTAAAAAATACTCCTGAAATATTAAAGTTTGTTAAAAAAAGATTACTTGGCCCAAGTCCCTGCAAGCCAGAATTTGCTAGCCTCTAGACTACATCTATCACATATAAAATCACATTGAATTGTTGAGGAAAGGAGGAATTTATTATGAGATACTAAAGCTTATCTTAGATAATGCTGAAAAAGTATAATGCCATAATCATTTTTTAAAGTTCCCCCTGTTTCCCCAATCAATTAGTACATAGCAATTAAGTTAAAAGTGTCTTCTGTGAGTACAGGGATAGGTGCTTTTGCTCATCACTGGGGGTACCTGCAGCAGGAACCCCCCTTTTTGTTGAGCTATATGGAGGTGGGGACATGGAAATCCTTGGGGGAAGTTGAAGTGTAAGCAAATTTTCCTTTTAATACTTTTACAATATAAAATTCAAACTTAGTGTTTTCAGTACTTATGAATTTTGCGGAGGAATCGTATTTATATTTACTCAAAAGTACAGCCCACTCTATTTAATGGTGAATATACCCCCTGGTTAGCTTGCATAGGACTGCTGCTTCAAAGCACAACTGCTTCAATGACACTGGTTTGAAAATTCCAAATTGTGGATATACCCAATAGTAGAGAAAAAGAGCACTACAAACTGCTGCCTAAGAACACACATCTTAGTTCTTGCTGTTTTGCACATTTCATTGTCACTTGAGATGTATATTTTTAGGACCTATCTTATTTCTGTGATGTACTTGTTTTAAACCATTTCCCACACTATGTTTCAATTGTTGTATCCCACCCTGGAACCCTTGGATGAAGGGTGGGTAATAAAATATAGTAGTAATACATAGAGCACATTTTGAATAAGTAAAACTGTCTCAAAAGCATTTTGCTATTCAAAAGGAAAATTATTTAATATTTCCCCCCAAATTTCCAGTTTTACCATTTGAAAAAAATGAATGAAAGAAAAAGCCCTTGGGGAGGGGGCTTCCCACCTTCACATTTCTGTAAGTCAGAAATCTTTCAAAATTTACTCTTCACTACTTCAGATCTCTCTGATGGAAAATATAATGCATGATGTGCCCCTTAGTCTAAATAAGAGTGGATGGTAGCAGCTCTTTGGGGGCATTGTTGACTTACTGCTCAATACTGCATTTGGGAACACTTGTCTCTTCTTGCCACATTTGTGTGATAGCACAGGACGGCTGAGGCACTACACCTGACCAATGCCAGTAGTGGAGACAATTTCCAGTATTGCCCAGGAATGGAGTTGCTGAAAGCAGAAGAGCATGTCCTATTCTGTTAACATTAATAATAGCTTGTCTTAAATACAGAACTTTAATATTGATCCCAAATACTAAAAAAATTGAGCCAAGTTAAATTCCATCATTATTTTTTCTAACTATTTTCATTTTGGTTAATGTTCTGATTATAAATGTTACATTCGTCCCTGGGTGCTATGGAGTCAGCAGTTGCCTTTGGAAGTTTTTAATGCTGCATTTATCTAAAGTCAGCAATCCGTTTTAAGGTATAGATTTTTGTTTATAAGAAGCAGCTACTAAGTGGCCACTAAAATCTGCTAAAACAGCTTGCTTGTTTAATGTGTTTTAAACACACATTTATGACTTCATAAAAGCCCCATAGGGCAACAAGTCACATAATGAATGTTCAGCAGATTAAATATGCTTGGTGTACTCATCCCTGTCATTTGATGTTCCTCATATCCCTGTGCCTTTATACATGAGCCATTTTTGATGCAGCTGACAGCTAGGTGGGTTTTGCTTTATAACTGTGAGGCACCCAACATCAAAACAGCCGACCAAGATTGAATTCTTTAATGGTCTTCTTCAAGTATGATGCATTTAAAGGTGCTAGCACTTGATGTTTATATTTGTGTCAGCTTTACTGACATTCAGCAGCTCATATTTATCCTGCACATACTCCAATCTTCATTGAACATATGCTGTAATAAAGTTAAAAAACTCCATGTGCTGTTCCATCCGTTTTTCCTCCTCTGTCTTTAACTTAAAGTTTTCTTTATGTTCTACAGTATGACAGTCGTACAGTTTGTTCGACTTCCAAAAATGTTCAATAACCAATGCGCGGCTTCCTATTGACTGCAGGAGCTTCCTGCAGTCAGTCGGAAGCTGCGTTGGATGTTTGGGTTCCAAAGAACGTTTGCAAACCAGAGCGCTCACCTGCAGGTTTGCGGCGTTCAGGAGCCAAAACGTTCAAGTCACAAGGCATTTGAGATCCAGCGTACAACTGTACAATGGTTACAAACTAGCAGATGGAGATGGCTGTAAAAATGAAGGCTTCTTCGTGTGTTTTATGTATACTTCAAGTGCATGTACATGCATGTGCCTTTAAAAAACCCATTAAACTTTTTTGAAACTACAAATTAAAAACAACAAACCCAGATGCAGAGGGTATGTTATTAATGTAAGTAGCTTACACACATGCCTTCTGAGCTTCACTTGCTCTTCATTAATCTAATTTCCACTTCTAGATCTTTATGAAAGTTAACTTTATTATAGACATTGAATGTCTATAATAATGTATAGACTCTGATGTGTGGCAGCTTGGTGTCTCAGTATTTCAGATAAAAGTGGTATACATGGCTCTGAATCTTTTAGCCTTTATATGTGCCACAACCCCATCAAAAACAGCTTACTAAGTTTTGGGGAAACTTAGGTTATGCTGCAGTATAGCATGGAGTTCCCTGAAGCAGTTCAGACTGCTTGAATAAGAATGAGAATCATTGGTTTGTATTCTCTGAACTAATCTTCCCTGTAGGCCCACATTACCTCTGGGCCTCCCTAAAACTTTTTGGTTTGAGCTGAATGTTTTCCTGTAAGTGAACTGATCCCAAGTACAAAAACATACTGTAACTTGGCACAACTGAGCCTGAAATGATTAGTTACCATAATCATTTGTAGAGGCTACTGTACTGTCATTTCTCTATCTGTGGTTAAAATGGCATAGAATTCTTACCCATTGTATCTTCACAGTAATAAATAGCAATCATTGCCCCAGTGCATTCATGGAAGAACTGGGAATGGATTTATACCTTAGTCGTTCTCATTCAAGGGCCTCTAGAGATGCTGCTGTTGCTCTCAGACCTTGTATGTAGCAAGAGTGGTCAAAAGTTCACATTCTCCCTTAGAAAAGACGTTGACTACATGAGTGGTGTCACATTTATTTTAAATAACTGTTTTCCTGATGCTACTGTTGTTTTCTCTGGAAAGAGGGAGTTGAGGAATCTACCATTTGGGGACCAGTGTTAGTCATGCAGCAAAAACATACGTTTTCTTAACAGTGAACAATGAATAAATTGCCTTTAAAATGTCAGGAATATAGATAATGAAGCAAGATACTTAAATAACGTAGTTTTCTATGTATTAGACGAGGGTTTTTTTTACTCCAAAATAAAGTTTAAAATGGGTGGGGTTCGTCTTATATGTGGGTAGTACAGAGGGGGAATGGGCGATTGGTTGTATCCACCAGCAGGATCTAGCGCTTGGGTGGGTGAATGGTGTCTGCTGCAAGGGCTGCTTTGTATTGGCTGCTGCTTTGTCAGTTGGGTGGATTATTTATGGATGTGGCAAGGGCTGCTTTGGATTGGCTGCTGCTTTGGCAATTTGGCTTGCATTGCTTGCAATTGTTAGTGTTTGCCAGTTGGGTGAGTGATAGTTGGTTCAGCATTCTCCCCACCACCACCACCCTTGCTAATTTTCTTAAATTTGAGGCCTCCCTAAATAAGGGGCATCTTATACATGGGGGCCTCTTATAGATGGAAAAGTACGGTATACTGAAGTAGAAAGTGTTTTTTTTTATATTTTAACTTCCATTATTAGGATCGGCTTTAGTTTTCAATGAAAATGTATACAGATTGGCCTGACATTTCCTACACCAAAGTATCTTTCTTGTGCTTCAAATTGTGCATTTGAAGAATCGGAACCTTAATTCATTTGATGATGAAGATTTAGCAAGGGAAGATAACTCATGTTTTATGTAGTTTTTGAATGCTTTTTCTTGTATGTTCAACCGTACTGATATAAAGCAAATGATTCTGCCATATGTACTAATCCAAAAAACCCAAAGACCAATTAGCTAAGAGGAGCTAAGTATATACAGGAGCACAAAATAGATTTAAGACTAGAAGAACCTTGTCTCTTCAGTTTGTAAACCTGTGATTTTCACAGTTGTGTTCATTACTGCATGATAATGAATGATTAGAATCATGGAATTTTAGAGTTGGAAGGGACCACGAGGGCCATCTAGTTCAATGCAGGAATCTTTTGCCCAATGTGGGGTTCGAATCCTTGACCCTGAGATTGAGTCTTATGATCTGCAAAACTGAGCTATCTGAGGATATGTAACAGCAATATGAGGGAAATTTGAGCGTTCTGAGGTTTACACATTTGTGATGAATATGTCTATGCATATGACCAGGTGGGGAAAAGTTTTGGGGCTTTTTTGATGACACATATGTGAAATGCACTTATATGTAAGAATCAGAACTGTCTAGTGAGTCAAACCCTCTGCAATGCAGGAATCTTTCACCTACCATAGGGCTCAAACCCACGAACCTAAGAGTTTCATGCTCTACTAGCTAAGAAGTAATGTTCATCCATGTTGAATCTACATTTGAGTGCTTGAGCAGAGTGACATGAATGTAAGCTGCTGTCTTACCAACCTTAATCCTTTTGGCTAACTGGTTTAGAGACCGTGGAGTGCAAAGGAGCTCTGGTGCCATCAGCTTGCAGCAACCTGATGTCTTCAACAGAGGCTGCTATCTCCTCAAACCTTGTTCCTTTCTCAGTAACATTTACTTTTAGCTTCACACTGTAAAAGCATCAATATAGACACACAGTTTCTGGAAAAGACCAGTGTGAAGTGAATTAAACATGTGCCACTCCTATGAATTATGTGACATGTGTAGGAAAGGACAGAATGTTTTCTGTAATTTTGCGCTCTGCTTTGGAGAAGGGGGAAAGTGGCTGGAATTCTTCTTGCTGTTTTCTCCAATTCCTAAGAGCAAAGGGAGAACTGAAGGGAGAGCAGTGGTTGTCACTGGCCATGAATAAGCAAAATCCAAATTCATAGAGGCCTGCAAATGCTGCCAACAGTGTGGAGATGGTGGGAGGACAAATTATCTGCTTCCCTCCGAAGGGAACATTCAAAGGAATGCAGAGACGATTGGCTGTTACCAAGGGAGGAGATAACTTTCTTCATTAGTGTACAAGTCAAGCTCCAAGATTTTCTTAACTCACTATCTGATTGTGTACATTATACCAGAAAAGACAAGTGATTGGAAACTTCACTCAGTTCAAAACCCAGCTGGGACTGGCTAATAGGGTTTCTAATCTCTACCCTGTCCTTGAACAGCTATCCTGAACTATTTGTCTGTTTCTGGGAACAGCTGAAACCAGAAATTTGGTGCTCACCTCTGAATTCTTAAATGGCTTGTGCCCTACATATCTATTGTGCTGCCTCCTTCCTCCTGAACCTGCACAGGTCGTCTTCAAAGGCATTAATCCGAGACCCACATATCTTCTGAAGTTTGTTAGGTTGACTGGAGTTGTGGTGATCCTAGTTGTACTGTTGAGTTCCTCCATTTGTTTTCTTATATCAGGTTGAGTTTAATTGTATGCATTTTATGAGTTTTATTTGTTTACTGCCTTGGAAGTCTTAGAACTGAAGGGTCGCAGACAAGTTTGTCAATTGCTGTTTGGAGAGCTTTACTTAAAATGCAGTTAAATCTTAAAGTGGGACCAAATGGGAATGGAATCCTGGAGTTAATTCTAATGCAGCTCCAAAACAGTCTTGTTTCTTTTTTCTTTCCTCCCTAATAACTTATTTTTGGGGTGCATTTGACCACTCCCTTGACATTTCATCTGGTTGTCATTTAAGCCCTGGACACCAGAAGAAAGTGAGCAGAACTCCCAAAGGATGGCTTTCAAGAGAAACTCCTGAGCCTTGGGCTCTACAAAACTAGTGTGTGGAATATTATAGTTTAGCTGCTGTTATGCTATAAACTGCTGAGCTGACCCTTACCAGGGGGTGAGTAGATACAGGGCCGTTTCTAAGTGTGAATTCCCAGCTGTGTTTGGGAAACCTATTCCGCTACTAGACTGAATTGAAACTTTTAGATAGATCATTTTATAAGCTGCTTGTAAGCTACACCCTCCGCACATGTCCTATGACATGTCTTAGCTCAGATTAGTGGGGAACTTAACCTGAGCTGTGCCCTGTCTTTGAGGGGCTCTGTCTGAGCAGTGACTAATGTCCAGGACTTGAGCTGGGGGGGGGGGAGTACAATAGTGCCCTATGTGTTGTTCATTGCCTTCCACATATGTTCCAAGGCGTTGTATGGAATCTGATACAACAGCAACTAATCAGCACAAATAAAACCAAAATGAATTTCAAACAATACAAAATGGACACATGTGCCAGAGACGAATTCATCCAGCTGGGCAAGCTTGTCAGAACAAACATGTCTTCAGTTGTTTTTTGAAAAAGCAGATAATTGCCCCTGTTCTACAGAATGGGGCATCTACGCTGAAAACCGTACTTCAGGTTTTCATAGAAGGGCTACTAATATCTTTGGAACTTGAAGGAGTGTACTGATCTACTGGGTATGCAAAAGATACTGCAATCATTCAAATAAGCTGTTCCCAAGCTGTATAGGGCTGTATATGTTAGTATCAAAACTTTGAACTTGGCCTGGTAGCAGATTGGCAACCAGTGCAGATCTCTCAGACTCTCTATGTCCTTTTCATGTGTAGAACTGGCAAGCCAAGTGTCCCCATCTTATAATAGTGCAGCTGGTTCTTCCTGTCTAAGTGTAGAACCTGACATTTGTCCCTATTGAAATTCATTTGTTTGTTTGGGCTCAGTTCTCCAATCTGTTAAGGTCTCCTTGAATCCCAATTCTGTCTTCTACGGCATTAGCTATTCCTCCCAGTTTGGTGTCATCTGCAGATTTGATGAGCATTCCCTTAGTTCAAGCATGGCCAAACTTGGCCCTCCAGCTGTTTGGGGACTACAACTACCATCATCCCTAGCTAACAGGACCAGCGGTCAGGGATGATGGGTATTGTAGTCCCAAAACAGCTGGAGGGCCAGGTTTGGCCATGCCTGCCTAAGTCATTTATAAAGACAAACTAGCAGCGGGCTCAGGATAGAATCCTGCGGCACCCCACTTGTTACTTTTTTCCAGGAGCATGTGGAACCAGCTACAAATCCACCTGAATCCTAGCAGACATCAATAATACAAAAAAAGTCCATACCTTTGTCAACATTACGGTGATTGTGGGTGGATGGTAGAGCAGAAGCAGAGGTCTGTATGCTGCCCCTTGACCCCATTGGAGCATGTACAGAACTGGGCTGAGACCATATGATTCTTAGCATAGGCATATATTTTGTGAATCCCAAAATCTACATCAGCTTTGACTTAGTTCAATTCTGTGTTGGCTCCCCCTAACCAGCCAAGATACACTTTGGTTGCAAATAGTTGTGTGTGTGCCCAATGGAAGGTTTGCATCTCAGGAATACTGTTCTATGAACAAATCCAGCCTGCATGTTGACCTCTAGGGCCACTGGTGTAATGATCCATCTGTTAGATCTGAAGTGTGCCTTAGGGAAAGCTGCCCTGATCAAACACTTTAGGAAGGAAGGTTTAAGGGCAGAGCACAAAAATACTTAAAGGTTGTTTAGGTTTTTTGTATTTATCTGGCATTGTTTTGCAATGTTTTGTCTAATCAGCCGTCACAGCATTTATTTGAACACTACAGTCAGACCTCGGGTTGAAGTAGGTCGAGCATTTTCGGATTGCGCTCTGTGGCGACCTGGAAGTAACAGAGCGCGTTACTTCCGGGTTTTGCCACATGCGCTCAAAATGGTGTCATGCGCGGAAGCGGCAAATCGCGACCCACGCAGACTCGGGTTTCGTTCGCTTCAGGATGCGAACAGGGCTCTGGAACGGATCCCGTTCGCATCCAGAGGTACCACTGTACAATGAATATTTTTGTATTTGCTATTGCCTGACCTAGCCATTACAATTTTAACAAATGCAATACAGGCAGATTTTTAGATGGCCGGCCTTTTCATTACATTTGCCAAAAGGGATTGCTAGTAATAATGATGAAATCTCATCCCTTGAAGGAATAAACTGCAGATCTTGAGTGCAGTGTGTTTCTTTCCTTTAATAGAATAAAATACAGTAGATGTAGCAATACTGTTTCATATTTCTTATGTGTCCAAAATAAAGCAAGGTGTTATGTGACATAAAGAATAAAAGCAACAATACCAAAACATGCCCAAATGCTTTTACAGTCTTGCATAGGGGGGTGGGGGTGGGGAGAAGGTGCACAAGGGGGCACCTGCAGTGCAATCCTGTTTCTTTGTACTTGCACCTGCAGTGCAGTCCTGTTTCTTTGTACTTGGAAGTAAGCTCCATGGTGATAGTAGTGCTTACTCTCTGTTAAGTGTTTCTGCAATTTTAGTGCAGCCTAAGTTAAATTAATACTATTTCTGAAGTGCCTGGAATGGTATTTGGTTGCTTAGAGATACCTGTTGATGCAGCCTAGGATAGCATTAGCTTTCCCCTCTTGCTGCATCAACTGTTGACTCATGCTAAGCTACTGAGAACTCATAGATCCATTTCACATGTAGTACTGGCCATCTAGGTGTCCCCCCATCTAATATTTGTGCAGCTAGTTCTTCCTTCCTGAGTGTAGAACTTTACATTTGTCTCTAGTGAAATTCATTTTGTTAGTTGGGGACCAGTTCTCCAATCTGCTAAGGTCATTTTGAATCCCGATTCTGTCTTCAGCGGCATTAGCTATCTCTCCCAGTTTAGTGTCACCTGCAAATTTGACAAGGTTCCCCTCAATACCTCCATCCAAGTAATTTATAAAGATGTTGAACAAAAATGGGCACGGGATAGAACCCTGCAGCAAGAATATCATTGGGGAATTTGTCACAGCCTTACTTTGATACGCTAAGTCCACAGCATTCCCATGATTCACCAAGCTTGTAACTAAAAAAATAAAATAAATAAATTAAGAGATCTGTCTGGCTTGACTTCTTTTTCAGAAACCTATGCTGGGTCTTAGTACAGGTGGTGAACATTTTAGGCATGTTCTAATGTTGTGTGATAACTGACATGTGGGTCCTTTTGGACCCAGAAGAGGGAAGAACTGGGAACTGGCCATTGCCTGCAATCACAGTCATTCTTTTCTATGTGCTCAAAGACTGAGCCAGCGTGCAGTTGTTTACATATTTCCAGAAATGGCTGTGATGTATATTATGTGTACATCAGTTTTGTAAAGAATCCCAACAGTTTTTAGTAGCCTGTTGGAGACTGGCAGAGAAAGGGCAAACAATCTCATTTTCTGTGTTCAGAGGAGGGCTCCCTTCCTCTGGCACCCCATTTTGTTTCTATGCTGGGCACAGTGGAGGGGCAGACTACTCCATCCCTTCTCTGCCAACCCACCCACCTGCATGGAGTTCCTTTGTTACACTCCTGGTCTGTGTGAAGCAAAACAAGCAATGATCGTGGGTTTGCATGTAATGACAAGCCAAGGCTTGTGGTTTGCTAACTCCTGACATGGAGCCAGGGAGTAGTGAAATGGGGACTTTTGAGCACTTTTAATGGATCACAACTTGTTTTCGCCCATATTGAGTCAACCAACATTTGCCTC
The DNA here is from genome assembly GCF_964188305.1 of Podarcis bocagei. Taxonomy (NCBI): domain Eukaryota; kingdom Metazoa; phylum Chordata; class Lepidosauria; order Squamata; family Lacertidae; genus Podarcis; species Podarcis bocagei. The sequence continues at coordinate 17,021,184 of NC_138135.1, read as the reverse complement.
ATTTATTTGTGTATTGAGATTTGTTAATTTGCGTGCTGGGATTTAGAGTGCTGTCATTTATGTTGAAATATAAATCTGCTTGAAAACACAAGAAGGTTCATAATTAACTCATTTCTCTCTCCCCCCCCTTCCTGTAGCATCAGCAGTACCATAATGGATGTAGACAGCACAATTTCCAGTGGACGTTCAACTCCAGTTATGATGAATGGACAAGGAGTTACAGCTTCATCAGGAAAAAGTATTGGTTATAACTGCTGTTGGGACCAATGCCATTCTTGCTTCAACTCAAGCCCAGATCTGGCAGACCACATTCGCTCCATACATGTAGACGGCCAGCGAGGAGGGGTTGGTTTACTTTTTCATTGTTCTTCCATGATATTTGTACTGTGTGTATTGAGAGTTAATAACTGCTGCTGCTAAATAAAATGCCAATCGTTTTTGGAAGCCACCTGGTCCTCTAGTGGTCCAAATGCTGGATCCAGGAGCACCCCCAGATGACAGACCTCTTCCTTCAGAGGGAGTGCCATTTTGTCTAGAGCAGGCTGAAGTCCCAATTCCTGGAAATGCCATCCATCCATCAGCATTGCCTCCATCTTGCCTTTATTCAGCTTCCTGTCTTTTTGAGAGAGGTGGGGATTTTTCTCACTCTCACTTTGGTGTGTGGAAAGTAAGAAACACTTACTGTTTCTTGCTGCCTCCAGACCACTGAACGAGAGAATTGGGGGAAGGGATATAAACTGACACTTGCCACTAGCAAGTAAGATTTGTAGATGTCTGAAGTTAAGAGATGAGTTATCTAATTTGGAATTTTGCAGCTTGATAAAGAGAAGGCAGGGAGCAGTGTCTAGGACTGGTTCTCTTTCAAGTTAGTTTGTGTTCCTTAATGTAGCTTTTCTTCTTTTGCATCAGCAGTTTAGATTTTGGTTTTGTAACTTGGAGTTTTGAGACGAGGCAACCTGTTTTTAACATACATATATAGAAGTGGAAGAATACATGAAAAGCAAAATACTCACTTTAAAAGAGGGAAAACAGCTGCCTTTATAACCTGAATAATTAAAGCATAGAATCCTTTTCTAGTGTAAGGCTGTTGGACTTCAGCTGCACCAATGGCAGGGGTCTCCACACAAACAAAATGGTAGCTATCTGCAGTTTCTATGATTGAACAAGGAGACTGTTATCAAATAGAAAAGAATGTTTCTCCCTAAATACACCCCAAGTATCCCACAGTTCTGTGAAATATACTGTAGCCCTTTTTCAGGACTGCTGTTAAGAATGTAAGTGATGCCATTCTTAGCCAGATCAGCAGTCTTACCTAACTGAAGCTGAATCCTGGTAAGTCTGAGAAGTTGTAGCTTGATGGTTTCTGGGTCTAGGAATTGTGTGTTCTTGGTGGAGTTCTGCCCCCACCCCAGGATCATCTTATAGCTATCAAGGTACTGCCTAAATATCGGCATACAGGTTTGTTCCGTATCCTTCATGGTAACCATCAACAGACCTGTGTTTGCTTAATTTAGTTCAGAGGTGGCTAATCAGCAGGCTGTATATGGCCTCCCAAAATTTGTCATACATATACATGTACACACACACACTTGTGTGTGAATTTTTGACAGACCTCTTCTGCAAGTCCCCTGCTGTTGATTCTGTGATGCTAAAAGGCTTTTGTGCTCTCTAAGGACTCCCCTCCCCCAGTTTCCTTTCTTAAAAGGGGAGGCACGTTCACTTTGATGTGGCCCTGAGAGTCTTGATTCCCTAGGCTCAAAAAAAGGGTGATGATTATTACGTACCCTTCACTCTAGGGCTAGCCACCCATGATTTATATCTTTTTAAAGTTGTCCTTAATCCCATGATTTTTCACATAATAGCTAATTAAATTTTAGAGCTAATGGCCATCACAAATATTTGCTTCCTCTAATGATGAATATTTAGGATCCTGATGTTAATTTCTTGATTTTGATTTTTATATTCTTCCCATTTTTAAGGAGTTCATTCCATTTATCATGATTTAGCCATGTGGCTGACACAAGTATTAGTCTCTTGCAACAAAAACCATCAATCCTGTGACACCTTAAATACTAATGATTTATTACGGCATCAGTTTTCATGAACTCAAGTTACCAAACTTCCTCAAAAGCCTTTCATAAGGAACTGAGTTGTATGCTGTCCATACATTGTTGGAACAGACTTAGCTTGTGCAGTGGGTCTCAGTCTTCCTTTTGTCCCCCATGCAGCCCTTTGTGCACCCTCAAAATCAGCTCTAGAGGGTTTTACGTGTCTTTTTAATAAAGCTGTTGATAATGTACTGTGTTACTTCCTTGGATTGTGATTGTCCAGTCCTCAAACTAGAAATTTACTAGCATCCTTAGTCTTTATAACCTGCTGGTGGTTCTCTTCTGTTTGCATGTTTTCTGTTCTCTTAGCTCAAAAGTGGTTTTTAAAAAAATGCATGTTCTTTCCCAACAGAAATCTGTCATGTTTTCTAACACCAAATTGAATTACAGCTGTAGAAATCCTTAGAGGAAACAATTTCACACTTCACTTGAGAGTTTTAACAGTTGAACTGAGAGTGTACTTGAGTTTGGATATTAAAATCATGCAATAGGTGAACATTCACCCTACCTTAATGGCTGTGTTTTCTTTTACTAGGTATTTGTTTGCTTATGGAAAGGCTGCAAAGTATATAACACCCCGTCAACAAGTCAGAGCTGGTTGCAGAGGCATATGCTGACGCACAGTGGTGACAAACCATTTAAGGTAAGGTATCTTTTGGAATATTGTGGATAACTCCTAATCATCCTAATTGGTTAAATTTGGTGGCTGCCCATTGCCTGTGTCCTCAACAACTTCTGACCTCAGTTTGAGGGCTATCAACAACCAAATCCTCACCCCAGCCCATGATATTCTGAACCAGATCCTTCCGTCCATTTGATTCCATGAAAAGTTTCTATTTTGGTTCTATTTTGGTTTGGTTCAAGTAGAACCAATATCTCTTCTACAGTCTTAATTTCTCTTAAATTTAATTGCCCAGTTCTCCCTACGTAGTCCTATGCATGCAGTTCTGCCTGTGCAGATAGCCCTGAGGGTGGAAAAGACACATTTCTGAAGATCTTTATCCTTTTTTATTTCATGACTACATTTCCCAGTAGCTGTGTGTATCACTACCATGGGCACCACATGCAGCCACTCATTTGCAGCCTATCTAATCAGGCCACTTAACTCATGTGATTTTGCAGTTTGGGGATTATTCAGTCAGACTAGATTACTCAGATGCCGCTTCTAGAACAGGAATTGAACCTACTTTCAGACTTAATCTCATTCTCATTTAGATTAAGTGTTCAATTTAGGATAAGCCTACAATGGTGGTTTGTTTGTTTTTTTACAAAAATGTTCTAAGAATGTAAAGATGTTTGTGTTTAGCTGTCTAACTTAAAGCGAGAGCTTTGTAAAAGGTAAATCTTAAATGCAGACACTCATCTTCACAAGTGACCATGTTTGGATGATCACATATTGACTTGATAAGCAAAGATAAGAACAAGTCTTTTGGCCACAGCCCATTTCCTCTTCTGTTCACATGAGCAAGTGAGCAAACCAAGAAGTCTTGCTTCCTGTTTAATTTGAACTGGGCAACTATGGTTAAGGGTTTTGGATATGAATTCATGGTTTGAAGTTGTCTTAATTGTTTGGCTTGATGTAGAGCTGTTAAATATAGTTTTCTGATTCAAATGAAATGAGAAAGTATTCTTGAACTTCCTGGTATTTCTACTTTTTTTGGAATGTTTAGAATGTATATTTTTTCAAGTATTGACCCTCTTCAAGGTTTTCTTAATAGTGAAGTGGTACGAAAATGTGGTTGATGGAATTGTTGGCTTCCTCCACAAAGGGAGCAGTGAAGGAGCTATGTGCATGCCCACAAGATTCATTCATATTTGTGTTTTAAGCCAAAAGATTGTTGTCCAAACCAATTTGGGGTGGTGTTTTGTTAACCTTCAGGTCTGAAAACATCAATATCAAGTTTGGGAGGAGCAAAAATATGCTGCTGTAGGCTAAGGGCAGTATCCAGCTAAACAGTTTTGCTAGTTCAAGCACTTTGGGATGTACAATGGTACTTCCCTTCCTTCTCCCCACATGCCCCCTGAATCTGTTCTGGAGGGTTGTTGGGAAACCCATAACAAATTTTGGGGGAGGGGAAGTTCCTTTGCACAGCTGAAAATGCGTGTGCTAGGAAGGTTGGATGATACCCCAAAACTTTAACTAAGCTACAGGAAAATTCAGCTTAGCAAAACCTTCAGCCTTGATTTAGTTTTCAGTATAAAATGATTTTCAGTTAGTAGGTAGATAGCACATGCTATTGTGGCTTTCAACTTCTATTGTTGGGGTCCTCTGCTCAGGTTAAATAAACTTAGCTTGTGTGTGAGATGGTATATTAAACGCATATAAAGTTAGGAGCAGGTTAGGGTGTGGGGGCTGGTATAATACTAAGTATAATACTAGATTTGAAGTTCTCCTAACAATGTCTCTTTTGGAACCCAAGCAGACAAAATTATATTTTGATAAACTGGGTTACAAAGTACATGCTTCTATCCAAAGAAAACATTTCAGCACAGATGAGAATTCAAAATATCCCTTACTGAAAAACCTTCAGGGAGTAGTAAGGATATGCGTAGCAGCTTTTACTTATCTACTGTATTGACGTTTTTTCTCAGCAGCTTGATGCTATTCAAGGGCAACATGCCCTCAACATCCTTGAACAGCAGACTGCTTGACGTAGTCTGTTCGCTCATACTGGTCTTTGTAATGTCTGCAATTTTTGATGCATATGGTTGGGGCTGGCTCATGTTGCTTCTTTGGAACATAACCACCTAATCCACTTTAACCACAGTACTCAATGAAATGTGTAGAAAGGAGCCTTAAATTGATTGTAATAAAATTTTCTTTAATAGCTAGTTTTCTTTAAGGTATCTTCCTTGGTCAGGAGAACAAGTATTTTACCCATGTGAAATACTCATAGGAATGGGTGGTGGTTGTGTAGCATGCAAGAAAATTGTCCCTTGCATGTGATGTGATTTCAGGATTTTTAAAATTAGAACAAGGCCTATGTTTGCATGGTATAATTGGAATGGATTGAGTGCTCAAGTATTTGGAGGTCAGCTTTGATTCAACTATCATTCCTTGTTAACACACACAGATCTGCATTAGGGACATCCAGGGAAGAGGAAATTCTTTTTGAAATAAGCAGTTTTTAATATGTTGCCTGAATTTGTTGTTCCGTTGTTAAAGGAGCAGCACTACAAAGTGAGAATGAATCGGTAGCTTCCTTATGATGCCTTAATTGAGCATTTCTGATTTTGTATTTCTTAGTGTGTCGTCGGAGGGTGCAATGCGAGCTTTGCGTCTCAGAGTGGGTTGGCTCGTCACGTGCCAACACATTTCAGCCAGCAGAATTCTTCAAAAGTTACCAACCAGCCAAAGGCTAAAGAAGAATCTCCTTCTAAAGCTGGAATGAACAAAAGAAGGAAGTTAAAGAACAAGCGGAGGCGCTCTTTACGTAAGCATATGAAACTTCGACTGTTCTGTAATAAGCAGCATAAACTTTAAAAACTGCCTTTCTTGACTACTTGTCCACTTTTTAGTTATTGATTTTTTGCTAGCCTATAAATTCCATTGTTTTCAACTTTTGATTTAAGATCTTTTATGTAAGGTACAGGGTGATAGAGATGCTTATATCAGCTGGTCCATTTCCACAACTCGGCCAGCCAGAATAGATGCAAGTACTTCACAGTAGAGGGGAACATTCTGTGGGCCTCCTGAAAAACAGAAGGGATCTGTTCTTTTCTGGACTCGGAGCAGTTATCTAAACTAATGTGTGTCTATAATCATAATATTGTCTAAGTCCAGAAACTGGGTGCACCACAGTTTCATAGATGGTAGCTGTACCATACTTTATGTGCTACTGACTTCACAGTAATTTGTTAGGTTTAAGGAGGTTGGATGTATGAAGGTTTTGGACCCTTCTCTCTTATAGGACTGATGCCACACTATGTTGGGGAACATTTAACCACTGCTAAAAGACTGAGCCACAAATAGATAAGGCCAGTGCTGATGTAAAGTTTAAGCATGGTTAAAACTAGCAAGAAGGGGGCATGGGGAATTCATTCTGGACAGGGAGCTGATGGTAGGGAGCACAATACTGTGCCTCCATGCTCTTGCTGTCTTAGCCATAGACAAAACAAGTTCACCATTGTGCCTGTACTAATCCATATTGTCAGTGATCCTCAAGGCATGTGAAACTCAATGGGAGGTGGGGAGAGCACTCCCAAACTCATGCACCTGAAGCCCAGTTTAAATACATTAACTGGTGGAAACCCTTCTGACTCACAGTAACCCAGCCTTCTGCCTTCTCATGCTCCCACTGTTGTTCCTGTCTCCCAGTGAGAGTGGCAAAACCAGAACCCTTGTGCTCTTGTGCCAAGGTGCAAGCCATACATAACCCGGGAAGGGAGGGAGATGAAGCAGCCTCAATCAGCTCCATCCATTCTTGTTTTGTTCATCTTCCTTTAAAAAACAAAAACCGAGCTAAGCTTGAATAAATGTTCTTATGGGCTCCTCCTTTATTCAGGATCCCAACATGGTTAATCTATTTTGGGAACTAATTTAAAACTACTACTTCAGAAATTAAAAACTAAAATGGCCCTTCTTCCTATTTGTGCTCATTTCAACTTTCCCCGTTTTGATGTCCTCCAGGCATTTTTGAACTATAACTCCCATTAGCACAAGCCACAAACATGGCTGCACTGGCTAGAGTTGATGGGGGTCATGCTCAGTGACAGCTGAAGGGCATCCAGTTGGGGAAAGCTAGACTTCAATAATTGTAACATGGTCTCTGGACAAACTGTCAGGCTGTGGGGCCGGTTCATATGGGCATGTTCGGCATTCTTCACCTGCAGCTTCAAGTGATGATTTATATGCATTAGCTGACCATCGCAAATCAGTGCCACAAGTAGGGTTTTCCTATCCCCTAATGTCAACGTAATTAATATATGTCAGCATTGGAACTGAGTTTGCACATTTGACTGAAAGCAGTATATATGTATATGCGATCAAACTCGTTAAATCAAGCATTTTTAAAAAGAAAAAGTGTATGTCATCCACTTTTACCAGCTGAATGTGATACACAATCAACTGCACCACTACATCGTGTTCCATTTTCTCCTTTACAGTATATTTTATGTATTGAAGGCATATCCTTCTCTTTCTCCCATAGCAGTCCAGGGTGGCAAGCAACAATAAATACCCCTTGAAACACTGTTTCTCAAACTAGGGTCCCAAGCTGTTGTTGGACTAAACATCCCATCATCCCTAGCTAGATGGGAGTTGCAGTCCAGCAACAGCTGGGGACGGAAGTTTGAGAATCACTGCCTTAAAAAACAATTCCAATATAAGATGCAGACTGGGAAAGAGCTCAACTTAAAAATCTTGTTGTCCTCAGTAGGCACTGAAAAGACAGAGACGGCGCCTGTCTAGTACTTAAGGGGAGGGAATTCCAAGGGTGTGTGCCACAACTCTAAAGGCCGGATTCCTACATTGTGTGGAACAGACCTTCTGATGAGATGGTATTGGCAGGAGGCCGTCGCCTGCAGTGTGCAGTGATCAGTTGGGTATATAAGGGGTGAGATGATCTTTCAGGTATCCTGGTCCCAAGCCATATAGGGTTTTATACGCCAAAAGCAGCACCAGTGGCTAATCGGCAGCCAGTGCAATTCTTCAACCATGGGGTAACTTGTCAGCGATATCCTGCTCCAGTGAACAGCTGAGCCACTGCATTTTGCACCAGCTGCAGCTTCTGGGCCAAGTTTGGAGGCCACCGAAAGTACCCAGCCTTCTTTCCTCTTTTTTTTGCGTTTGACTTTAGATGAAACTTGATAGTGATGAATTAAACACCCTGACTAAGACTTAAAAATTTAGGTTTACAAACAGAAGTGCAGTTCTGTCCTCTTTTGCAGAAGAATTTTACCATTTTTTTCTGCTAGAATTTTAGTAATACTGAAACTACTATGGCTTATTTTCCGAAATGGAAGGTACTTTAAAAAAAAAAATATGGGAAATACAATTGCAGCACTTCATTTTACTGCAGAACCTATTATTTTCTTGTTAATTATAATTTCAAGTGTTGCTTCTGTTGCAAACAAAACTGCAGAGTAAAGTTTGTTCCTATAGTTTCGATTAATTTCATTATACCAGTTTTGACTTCTTGGCATTGAACTATTGCATAGTTATGTTATATAAACCAGCAGTACTTGATGTGCAACACGGTTGAGAAAGCAAGCTTGCCACTCTTGCGGTTGTTGAAAATAAGAGGGAAGCTTGCTAAACAACAAGCTGTAGCTTGCTTTTAAAAAAACTACAAGGTGATGAATAAGGGTTTAAAGCTACCTCTTTCAAAAAATCAAGGCTATCTCAAGCAAAAGGTTTAGAATTAGTTTCCAGTGTTTACATTAGTAGTATCCAGAGAATTGAAACTTGATTCCCCAGTTTTACATCTTTGTTTCCCTTACTGTTGCAGTAAATGAGTCAATAAATATATTTATGTGTTCGCTTGTATAGGGAATGTATAAAGTTGAATCAAATGTATTTTTTCCTTTTTCTTGCTGTAGATACCTTCATAACCCAATTACATAAGCAGTCACATGGATGTTTGCTTCCCTGAAAGTTTTTAAGCATATTTGCTCTTGTTCTCAGTACTAAGATTCAATTCAGAGGCCTGCTCTACCCCCTTCACACAATCTTCTTCACTTTCTTTTTGCAGTTTAGCACTGAGCATAATTGTAGTGCCTAAAATTGCTTGTCCTACCTCCAAACCAGAAGATGAAACTTCAGTTTGAATTGTGGTTTCTAATTGTCCGGGTGGTAAGCACTAATTATGGTTTACCGGTTTTAATGTCACAGCAAACTATGGTTGGAGCTAAACTTAAAAGTGGAGGGAAGAAGAAAAGTGTGTGATTCCAGTTTCTGATTTCCCAGACCATGGTTTGGAGAACTGTTTTAATTGAGCTAAGACATTGGTACAGTCTGTTGAAGTAGAATATCAGTAGCAGTTGAACAGTGCTGAAGTAGTCATCTGCAGTTTTTATTCCATCTATTCAGAATATTTTCAATTTCTAGCATTTTAAGCAAACTAGCATAATGTGAGTGGAAGGTATTTTAGGCAGAACTTGCATAATTAAAAACACTCCTAGTGATGTATAATTTTTATACATCTAAAATGAAATGTTCCGAAGATTTGGCATTTAACATTATATATAGGTAAGAACTCATATAAGTTTAATCTTAAACTGTTCTAAATTGCTTGTTTCTGAGGTATGTATATTTAAAGATTTGTCTAGATCTTTTAAGATTTCATTTCCCAAGGTTGCTCAAAAGTTTTCTCTTAGTCAGTTGAACACAATTATATGGTCCATAATAATAACTTTTAGTACAAAATGAATGAAAGCAAATTACACTGATTCGTATAGACTGCCAACTAATGATTTCGTAGTCCTAGAAGGATGTTGATTCTTCCTCAGCTAAAACTGTAAGTTTAAGGCTTGTTTTTATGAAAAGAACTGGCACATCCCGTATTTTTCCATGTATAAGCCTAGGTTTTTAAACCAAGAACTCAGGTTTAAAATTGGGGCTTGTCTGATACACTGGTAGTGCTGAGGGGTGTTTTCCTTAATTTGGAGTACACAGAAATAGTCTTATACCCGGAAAAATGTGGTACTTATTTTGCTTTTGTTTATGTGTATCATGTGATGTAGAAGACTTAGTTCACAGTATTCTGTTTTGTAAATTGTAAGATGCTTTAGGGGGTTGTTCTGTTTAAGCAACTATAATTTTCTTGGATGAATCTGCCGGTTTGTTGGTCACCTTTTTATTACAATATCATCTGAAATATATTATGACTCATTGCTAAGTTTGCCCCCGAAGCAGAGAGAATACTGGAATGTTACGCAATCAGAATGTTGCTGGTTGTATATGTGATAAACCTGTTTTTTGTTACTTTTGTTTTTGTTTTGCTTTGCTTTAAGTGGAATTTGGGATATGAATGACTTGTGTATCTTTGCTGATGTCTTTATTGTGCAAATTACAACTGTTCTGAGATTGGTCAATAACTTTTTCTTTTCTTTAAGAACTGATGCTGATTAGATATTGTTAACAAGATTCCACCAGGTGTAAATGATTAAGAAATTTTCCCCATCATAATGCTCATAAAATACATTGATTTTGCCTACTTTGCTTTCCTGCTTTTTAAGTTTATAATTCAAAAGGGCAGCCATCATATTAATTTTAATAGAGAAATTTAAATTTATATAATGCCCTACAGGCAAGGCTTGCATGTGAATAAAAACCTTTTGTACTGAGTATTTGGTTATTAATGCTCTTTTGAGTTAATATAATTGAAGCAATTCTAGTATGATTTTGTTCTTCTATAACCTTCTGAAAGAGTCTGTATATAAGACAGAACCTTCAGTTGAATGTACTATCCTGAAGAAATTGCTCATTTCCAAAGGGTGTCTCACTGCTACTTAAGTGCAGTTAAAGCGACTGCTTGTCTTCAGTTTATAAGCACCATTTTTCTTAGTATTGGTTGTCTTAAGTTTGGACAGAGTAGATTTAGAGAGAAGCACAGTTCAAATAGGATGACATCTATAAGATGCTTGCCCATCATAAAAGCAAGTGTATTGAACATTTCAGTTAGTTTAGGGAGTTGTTCCGAAGCTGATCAGAATTTAACTGGTAAACTTTGCTTCATGATAGAGTATGACCCTTGTAGCTTGAATATTTGAATACTTAACATGCTCTTCCATTAGTTCTGAAGGCTTTTTTCCTTTTTTTAGCAAGACCACATGACTTCTTTGATGCGCAGACTCTGGACGCCATACGACATCGAGCTATCTGCTTCAACCTTTCTGCTCACATAGAAAGTTTAGGAAAAGGCCACAGTGTCGTATTTCACAGTACTGTAAGTATTCTTCCGTACTTACCTTAATAAGATGTTCAGCTTTTAAACACTGCTTAGATATGTGCATGTCCACATGTTCATGGCAGATTACATTTTCACAGCATTTTGATTGCTCAAAATGTTCCTTATACAGGAATGGTAGTAAGACACTTTGCAGGAGGTTATATTTTGCTCTTCTTGACAGCAATCCTGTGAAATAGGTTAGGCCGAGAGGAACTGACTTGGACCCAAAGTCACTAAATGGGAGTCATGGCTAAATGAGATTTTGAACTTTGCTTTCTCGGGTCTCTAAGTTTCCTTCAAACCCAGTTGCCTGTGATGTCTCAATTGGGCATACTATGGTTAATGCTAACCTCAGTTTGCCAAACTTGGACATCATAGAAACTATAGTCTTCTGTTATTGCTTGCATTTGAAGAGGGAAAGAAATTACAAAGTAGCAGTGGGACAAAGCTTTAGCTCTGTTCCCTGTGTTATACTGCTCCTGCTGGATGCTTATGACTTCAGCTGTAACTTCTGCAGGGGGGAGCCTTTTTCTATTTGCCGAAGCTCCTCTCCACCACACAGAATCCTGGCCTTCCATTGCTCTAAATCACTCAGGAGTCTTCATGACTAGAAAAGGCTCCCATCACAGAAGTTGCAGCTGAGTCGTGAGTGAGCAGCCTGCATGAACCAGCCGGAGCATTGCAACAGTAGGGCTGTGGCTTCAATTACAGCAGTGCAGCCCTTTGTACCTCCTTTCCCTCTTCATGTGAGTTATTACTGAAGAGTACTTGAGGTTAGAGGACATCTGGGAATGGAGGAGTTACGTGTTTGAGCCCTCAGCACGTTCCAAGCCTTCGGAACATGGAATAGAGCAGGGGTGGGGAATCATTTTCAGTGAGGACCTCATTCCTTTGTTGACAAATTTACAGGGATTGCATGGCATTGGTGCATGGAGCACTGATCTCTATCCTGGCAAACGACAGATGTTTAGGCCAGGCACCCCAACCTTTGGCCCTCCAGATGTTTTGGACTACAATTCCCATCATCCCTGACCACTGGTCCTGTTAGCTGGGGATCATGGGAGTTGTAGGCCAAAACATCTGGAGGGCCGCAGGTTGGGGATGCCTGGTTTAGGCAGTGAAGGTACCAAACTCACCTGCCCTGCAGTGGACATCATATGTTTTCATTAAAAACCTGGCTTATCTGAAAGGGATTTGCCAACACTGCAAGTCACATGATTTGTGTTTTTTGAGAAGCCCTGTGCAAAAGGCTTTGTAAGACTATGATCAGTTTGGGACTTCTAGAGCACTTTGAAACAGCTTTGTGGGCTCTACATTTCAGACTATTCAGGGGAAAAGGGGGTCACTTGGTGTCATTATGATGGCAAGTGATTGACAAGTCTACCTACCTGTCAAACTTGGCCCAGGTGAGGGTGGGGGAGATAACGATGGGGCCCGCTAGCCAGGTCCCATTAACCAATGGTTTAAGGACACATTCCAGACTGGCAAAAGTACTTGAGGATGGTGCAGAGCATGGCTGGTGAGATGTGTGGGATGGGGAGACACATGTCCTGGGGAGAGTCTGGAGGGACACATTGAAAGGCTTTTAGAATGGCTGCATTCCCCTGATCAGAGCAGTAGCAGTTGCAAAGGAAACTTGGAGGTGCACCATGACAAACTTGGGGGAAGGAATTATGTCAACCCCACTGCTGTTCAGCAGGGGCAGCAAGGATAACTGGGTCTAAGCCATATAACATACAGAATGACAGACTTCAAAATAAAAATACAGTGGTGCCTCGCAAGATGAAAAGAATCCATTCTGTGATTCTCTTCGTCTAGCGGTTTTTTCATCTTGCGAAGCAAGCCCATTGACGGATTAGTGGATTAGCACTATTAGCGGCTTTTAGCGGCTTATCTGCTGATCGGATCAGCTGATAAGCGGCTTAGCGGCTTAGAAAAAGGGGGGGGGGAGGGAAAAAAACCAGCAGGAACTCGCAAAGCAAGCCCATAGGAAATTCGTTTTGCGAAGCACCTCCAAAACGGAAAACGCTTTCGTCTAGCGAGTTTTCCGTCTTGCGAGGCATTCGTCTTGCGGGGCACCACTGTAAAAATGCCAGCTCTTTTATAGTTTCTGCATTTGCATTTCTGCTCTTCTCCAGAAGAGGTCAGCAGAATTCCATTTACTTAGATCAAATCTTAATTCCCAGCTGGAGCTGACCTTTTATAGATCTGTGCTTTTAAATTGAACAGTTTCTTTTGCATAGGAGAACTCCAGTTCTTCTTCATGATGTTTGTAGTCCCACCTTCCCCTTGAGCCAGTTCAGAGTCAATTCCAGGAACGTTCTAGAGCTTCATTAAAGGAGGTGATTCTTCTTCCACAAGAGTTTTGTGGCTGTCTCCCCATGCCTTCCCTCTCAATTCTGCACTCGTGCATCTCTTACAACCAGCAAGCTTTGGACAGAAATTTAAAAGGCAAACTGCATAAAAACATTGGGGATAAAAGCAACATGGTCTTGTGTTACCATTTCCTTGGTGCAGCAGTAGGAAAGCAAATGCAATACTGACATGTTACATGTCTTTTCAACTATTATTTTTCTGAGGAGATGCTGTCTAGCAGTGTCCCCTTAGAGCAATAGAACTGTAGCGCTAGTAGGGACCACAAGGGTCATGTTCCTCTGTATTGTCTCATTTGTATCTAAGACTCCCATACATATATTGTATGCAAACCAGCGGCGTAGCGTGAGTTGTCAGCACCCGGGGCAACGCAAGTAATTTGCGCCCCCTAACCCGGGGCAAGGCAAGTAATTTGCGCCCCCCCAACCCCTAACCTGCGAGTTGCCGCTGGCGCTGCCGCGCAAACAACGCTGCTTGCCCGGAGGAGGATGGAGGCAGAAGCAGCCGCCGCCTGTGGCTGGGCCGAGGGGATGGCGGCGGCGGCAGGGTGCAGAGGCTGCCCGTGCCCGGCCAGGCGTCGGTGGCGGCGTCGGCGCTGCTGCAGCGGCTGCTCCTCCTGCGAGCAGTGAGCGGAGCGCAGCCACAGCGACGGCGGGGGGCGCGCGCGCTAGGGCGCAAGGCTGGCGGTGGCGGCGGGGAGCCCGGCGGAGGAAGGAACTTGTCCCTTCCCTCTGGACTCGCCCCCCCCCCCCAGATTTTGCGCCCGGTGCGGTCGGCACCCCTGGCACCCCCCACGCTACGCCACTGATGCAAACACAAACACCCCGTATTGTGTTAATATTGTAATGCATTAGACTGGAGGCAGAAGCTAGTAGTGGTCCCCAGCACCACCATATGCACCCAGGAATTGGCTGCAATAATGTAATAAATAACTTCCTTGCCATTTTCAAGTTCGTAGTTAACATTAATTATAAAGAATATTTTCTGGTAAAAGGTTATAGAATTGTAGAGTTGGAAGGGACCCCTAGAGGAATCTAGTCCAACCCCACTGCAGTGCAGGAATCTCAGCTAAAGCATCCATGGCAGCTGGACATCCAGCCTCTGCTTAAAATCCTCCAAGGAAGTCCACAACCTCCTGAGGGAGTCTGTTCCACTGTTGAACAGTTCTTACAGTTAGAAAGTTCTTCCTGATGTTTAGTCAGAATTTCCTTTCTTGTAACGTGAAGCCACTGGTTTGAGTGTTTACCCTCTGGAGCAGGAGAAAACGAGCTTGTTCCCTCTTCCATGTGTCAGCTCTTAAGATAACTTGAAAATGGCTATCATATCTCCTCTTAGTCTCTTCTTTCCCATGCTAAATGTACTCAATTCCCTCAACTGTTCCTCATGAGGTTTGATTTCCTGACACAGCTCTGTCCTCCCTTCCCTTTACGTATGTATTCCCCCCTGCAAGTATCTCACACAATGAAGAGACTTGAAAACAATACCAGGCCTCCAGATATTAAAAGTGTGTGCGAAGTCTATACTTCTGTGCTTATTGATTCAATTTGCCTAATTTATTCCAGTTGTACAGTATTGTTTGCAGAGTGATCAGACACTTTCCATGCATGGTCATGAGTGCCAGTCAACCAATTTTAGCCCAATAATTTTGACTGTTGTTTTTAGGTAATAGCTAAGAGAAAAGAGGAGTCTGGAAAGATAAAGCTGCTACTTCACTGGACACCAGAGGATATGTGAGTATGGGAGCAAGCCTATGCACAAGAAATGCCGCAAAGCAAGCCGGTGTAAGCTACACCAGATTCAAACTCCATTTAGCAGTGGGCTGGCTGCAGCTGCACTACTTAAGCTTGGCAGAGGCAAAAAAGAGTTCTATGCCATATTGCCAGTTCACAGGAACAGGCTTAGTTAGGATCCAGTCTGGTCCCTGTAACACCCCTTTTTGGGGACTGAAAACTGGAAGCAGTTTAGAAATTAGCAAGCTATGCCAATGTCTCTTCAGCTGAGCTGAGGTTGGGGATGCCAACTTGAGCCAGAGATCTGCTGCATCCTAAGTCTATCATCCCAGCAGATTTTGCTGTGGGATTGCTCATGCATGCATGCACTGAAGAGTCAACTGTATATTAGTGCATCTTCGTCCGTTGCTGTTTCACGTGTTTTGCTATCATTATGAAAAACACTGGCCTGGGAAGATTGCAATTTCCTTACAATTCTCCTGACTTGTTGAAACTGCAATTCATTTCATATGCAATATTCTAAGCTATTTGTGCTTATTGCATGCAGGACAGCTTTTATTTCTGTTTAAAGCTAGTTTTTTGTGGTGTGCAAATGGAAGTATGGCCACTATGAGGAAGAGGCACTTCTTAAACCAAGAGTAGTTGCATTGGTTGTCTCATCATGATATACCGGTAAGTTGAATTATAATGGATGCTGATGGTTGAATCCATGCTCTTGCACAGGCTAGGATTTTCATTGCCAAAAGAAGTTAAAACATTTCTACTTTATGGCTTAGCATCTCAAAAACCTATGAGAGTCAAGTGCAGGATCTAGCAGTATTCTCATCTTTCGGATGACGAGAACAGGAAAGCCCTATACTCTGATCCTTTTGGTAATTTCTAATGGTCCATGGCTGTTTCATCAGGTGTATACAGTGCCTCCTTGTGTGCAATGCTGCCATCACTTTGCATTAAGTAGAATCCTGAGAATACGCATGTTGTCATTGTCATTGAGTGGTTATTCAACATTGGTTCCCTTAGTTCATGTGTAAGCTAAGCAAGGCTATTACTACTGAAAACCATTCCACTCGTAGACCATCTTCATTGTCTAATCTGATGGTAGTTCACATTCATTGGTGAGAATTTTGTTTTTAAATGTCGTTTAGAACATCTATGGTTGGGGGAAAAGGTTGACATTTTTTTAATTTTTTGTAATTCATAGTCTTCCTGATGTGTGGGTAAATGAAAGTGAGCGACATCAGTTAAAAACTAAAGTAGTTCATTTATCAAAACTACCAAAAGATGCTGCCTTGCTTCTGGATCCAAACATATACAGGTAACTTCTAAATTTTTGATTGTTCTCTTCTCATTATGACCTTAAGCCTCGCTTGACTTTTTGAAGCTGATGCCAAAAATAGTAATGCTGGTAGCTTAAGTTTTATTTATCATTTGATTAATTTGATTTATATCCTCACTTTCCTACTGAAGGAGCCATGGGTGGAAGACCCAGCAGTGATAAAACATAAAAAAACACAACTAAAAAGAATTGAAAAATATTCAATGCCTGCATATGTCTTCAGTTTCTTTTTAGTCAGTCAAGTAGACCTCGAAGTATTCTTAATTTCACCTTAGTTTTATTGCCAGAAGTTAGAGAAAGTAAATAGCATTTGATACACCAATACATCAACTTCCAACAAAAACAGCATCAAAAAGTTAAGTTTTGAGGTTTGAGATCATTTTAACAGTTCTTAAACTGTAGTGACAGGAAAAGGGAATGTGTATATTTACCAAGTGTATTTTACTTTTTTGTGCTTGGTGTACAGAAAGTCTAGTAAAGGAGGTACACACAGTGGAATCCTGAAAGATCACTTCTGTTAAGATCATGCTGGTTTGTATACCAATTTTTGTATACCAACTTTATCCAAATTTATATTCTCATATATATTTTAATAAATATATGCTAATTACTCTTGGCCTGTAATACACGTGGTATTACTCTGAAATCTGTGCTCGGTGCAATTTTTCAATTTGAAAATAACTTTCTTTCCACTTTGGGGAGAGGGGGTGGTCAGCTCTTGTAACCTGTTTTTGAGCATCAGGTGCTGCTTGAGATTTGATTCTCTATCTAAATCTGCTTCTTAAAAGCAGATTTGCTTCCTTTATATTAATGACTAAAGGTGCCCACCACTAAATCTTCTGTACATTTCCCCCCCCCAAAGATACTCTGAAATGTTTTAAAAGAAAACTGTTGTATTGAATATATGGTGCATATTCAAAACAAAACTTTCTCCTGTCATAGGAAACCTCTGTGTTCCTGCACTTTTTAAACTGTTGTTGTCAATCAAAGATTAAGAGCAGGAACTGCTTAACAGAATAGCATAACTTCTTTCTTTTTCTTCTTTTGAATACTTGAAGCCCTTGCTTCAACCCCCAGTGAGTCAGTTGGTAGGCATGGGAAGAACGCCATCCTTAAAGAACTCCATCAAGCCCAGCACTAGCTAAAGAGATGCTATATCAGGAAGCTTCATGTGTTTACGTATCATTATACCACACCTTTTCCCCTGGCACAATTTGATATATGATAAATGTGGCTATATACTTTTATGGACATTTGTATGGGACCCCAAGCCAGGTGGGGAACATGTGAGTTGGGGTGTCCAGTAAGCCTTTCCACTTACCTTTTATTTCTCATATTTTCGATTAATCAGCTTCTGTTTTGCCTTGGGAAAGTGCACGCTGCTATCAAATGCGCTATGCAACACAAGTAATCATGACTGATATAAACACAAAGCCGTCAGTCACGAGTGTTTTACCCTGTTACACTGGCCCTGTGGGTTTTCAGATGTACATGATGCAGTGGTGAAATGTGTTCCAGCTGTTTTGAGGAGATTTAAACTGCAATCCAAACCACACTTGCTTTGAAATAAATGGCATTACAATAAATGGTTAGGATCCAACCCCTCACCCTCCCGGTATCAGTTTCTTAAAACTCCCGAAGAGCTTCCCAGCAGCTTGGAGGGCCCCCTCCATCAGCACCCCATGTGGTGTAGGGCTGCCACTGAATTGGAAAAATCACCCAAACCCAATGTAGCACTGAAACACTGTGTGCACTAGACCAGGTATAGGCAAACTCGGCTCTCCAGATGTTTTGGGACTACAACTCCCATGATTCCTAGCTAACAGGACCAGTGGTCGGGGATGATGGGAGTTGTAGCCTCAAAACATCTGGAGGGCCGATTTTGCCTATGCCTGCACTAGACTCTCTGGATTCTTGCCATTAAGATTTCCAAGTTAATGTACTCACTCTTGGATAATGAAACTTTTTGTTGTTGCTGCCAGCTTTTTCAGTCTTCATAAAATACATTTGCTAATATTTTTTTGAAATGTTTACAGTGTTTTCTTAACATTTTGGCTCCTGCAACCAAGGTAAAGTTCACTTTTGGTTTTAAAAAAAATGGTGAGCATCAGAAATAAAACGGGAACACACATGACCGAAGACATGTACTGGAGATTCTGTGCTGGCCATGAATTGCTGCCACGTGAAAAACGAAAAACAGAATCCTGTTGCAAAATTGAGGTTGTGACTCCTGATCTTTATTTGGGTAGTGTGCACATTTTCTAAGGGGCCACTGCTCATAATTTCTGAACCACATTAGAACATTTTCACATGACGCATCCATGTCTGAAGAGCTGTCTAGTACCAGAGTGCGACATTTCTGCACAGCTGGAGAAAGGACTCTGGAGGCTCTTTGCTGTTCCGAGTTTCCCTTAAACTTGGCTGCTTGTCCAAACTTGGGATTGTGGTTTATCACGTACTGTGGTTGGCTCCAAAACGACCCACAATAATTAGTGATAAAACCACAAGCCCGAATTCATACGTAAGGGCAAACTGAGTTGATTCATACGTAAGGGCAAACCAAAAGTTGATTTCTGAAGCCTTTCTCCTGGTTGCATGGGACCAGGAGAAAAGGAAGCGGGCCTTTCATGCCCAGGGCTCACATGGATGATTCCAGCTTGCACACATCAGGCTGAATGCGATTTAACGTGGCACGCAGACACAGCCATTGGAGAGAGTGTCATTTGTGAACCCGTTAACCAGCGCATGTTAAGTTTCCTTGACGTTTTTTGGGGAAGCCACCAATGCAATGTTTCCTTTTCCTCCCTAGAACAATGCCACAGAAGAGGTTGAAGAGGTAAAAGCGAGCTCAGCGCGGGCACCTCATCTATCATCTTATTCACTGACTGTGGAATTAGAATTGAAAATGCACATTAGTCAAGCCCCTCCACCTTATGTTCTTCCCCTGCACCCGGCTGCCACCAACTATTTACGCTTGGCAAACCATTCTGTGAATGAATTTGGTGCATCTATGGAATATATTATATACATGGAACAGATCCTATATATCTGTACGATGGGAGATGAGGAAAGCAAAATATACCGGCAGTATAGTGGGTGTTCTCAAAGGCTTTGCATGCTTGCGGCTTTTATTTTAGCAACCTCTCCCACCCCACCCCCCTGGCGTAGCCTGTATCGGATGAACTGGCAATTAATACATTGCCCTGTACAACCCTCCCTGTAGTGGTTGTTGTTGGGTTTTTTTGTAAGCAAGCTTCTTGGGATCTTGTCATTTGGTAAATGAAATAAATACACACTAGAGAGGGAACTCTTCTCTCAAGAGTATGGTGCAAAGTAATCCATTGTCACTTTCGTGAACTTGTCGTCGCATAACAAGTGGTGGTATCATGTTTAAGCAAAATGGTGGTGGCATATTTTCATTTCTGGTGGAATATACGTTCAAGAGGAACAGGTCGGTGTTAAGTGTTGCTGTATATCTGATCCTCTCCATAAGGACTATTACTGTATGTTAGTAAGACTTAACTTTAATAACCTCTACAGAAGAAGGTAGCAATGTTGTTTTGTTTACTACTTGGCCTTTAAAACTCCTCTTTGCTACTAAAGAAATCTCCCTTCTCCTTCCCCCTCCTTTTGGCCTAAATTTTTCTAGTTGTAAAAAAATTTGTATTTTTTAAAAAAGAAGCATTTAAAAATACAATCGTTTATGCACCAAAGTTGGCTATGAAAAGAAAATTAAATTGCTTCCTGGCTTTACCAAGCAAGAAATTATGGACTTCTTTTAACCTACAGGAATAGAAAAATATGTGTTACCATGTTCGTCTTATATGGAGACAAAAGAGAGAGAGAGAGAAACAGATAGATAATGGGACATTGCTTGTAAAATAATTTTGCAGATTTGTAATATATTTTTATATTATGAAATGTATTGTAGATGTTTTTTCTAGAGGCATGGAAGTTGAGATGTATATATTATGGTAGAAATAATATGGAAGGATATTGTAATTCATTAGTGCTGCCAGAAGAATTTGTTTAAAAGCAAGCACCTTTCCTAACAATAAAAAAAAAATGTCTCTTGGATTTCTAAGAGCCTATATACTACTGTTGTAAAAACAAAAAACACATTGAACATCCTTCCAGAAATCCTTCGGATTTTTACAGCGCCCATTGCTGGTAAGGGATATGAAATCATTCTTTTCCTTGCTTGTTGGAAGGAACAAATGTAAAAAAATAATAATTATATGGTGGCTATATGCAGTCAAACTGCATGATTAACCCTCCATGTTTAGGAGGATTTTTATTTTTATTTTTTGCATTACTACAGTGAATATAAATACCAGCTGTTTTTACACTAATTTTTTTATTATTAAATAGCAAAAAACAAAACTCTAGACTCTCTGCTTGGAGAACTTAGCTTTTCCAATACCATAAATTGGGGTCTACCTTAATGAAGATGAGATGCTTGCTTGGGTCCCATTGAGTCTAGAATGGTCTATATACATTTGAATTCCTCATCAATGTGTGGATTATAAGCACCACTAACATGGAATGGTTCTGGAATAGTTGTTTAATAATGGTATTTCATAAAGATCTGTAGCAATGTTACTATTTAAAAAATAATGCAGTTCGTTATTTTTATTTCTTATTTTTTAATTTTGCTTGAGCACTTCAGTTACCGCTTAAACTTATATGGTCATCTGCAATTACTTTGATTCTTTTTTTAAAAAAAAAGTTATAAAATTGCCAAATAGGTTTTTTCAGATATAGTTTGTATTTGTATTTTTTAATTTTATTTCTCTTTGCATTCATTGTATACCATTCTTAATTGACAGATGATTGTAGACCCTGCCTGAGTATTTTTTCTAATAAAACAACGCAAATATAAGTATGTCTCGAGCGTCTAAATGTTAGCTGCTGTAACAGGCTTTTTATAACTGGCGTCAAAGATACAAATTAAATACTAGCTTTCGTCTGATTAAGTGTTCTGTGCACTAGGATAGCACCATTTGTGTATTATTATTATTAATAATAATTATAAAAAGAGGAAGGTTTTGATGGCAGCTATCCATGCATAGAGAGGGACACGGGTGGCTCTGTGGTCTAAACAACTGAGCCTTGGGCTTGCCAATTGGAAGGTTGGTGGTTCGAATCCACGCGATGGGTGAGCTCTTGTTGCTCGGTCCCAGTTCCTGCCAACCTAGCAGTTCTAAAGCAGGCCAAAGTACAAGTAGATTAATAGTTGCCGCTCTGGCAAGAAGGTAAACGGTGTTTCCATGCACTACTCTGGTTCACCAGAAGCGGCTTAGTCATGCTGGCCACATGACCCGGAAAAACTGCAGACAAACATCGGCTCCCTCGGCCAGTAAAGCTAGATGAGCGCCGCAACCCTAGAGTCGTCTGTGACTGGACTGAACTGTCAGGGGTCCCTTTACCTTTTTTATCCATGCATAGAGATGTGCAGCCAAGGAATTGAGAATAATCAAGGCTAAGCTTCCTAATGGCTTGTTCAGCTCAACACCTATTTCGGCAGATCAATCCTACTACACTTAGAAATGTGTACTTCCTGGGTAGCAGAAGGAAAGGTGCAGAGTTTGTGTAAAAACAGCAGAAAAGAGGAAAAAGTGAATTTCCCATCAAGGCAGGGGATAGGAACCTGTGGTGTTCCAGATGTTGGATTCCCAACCTCAAGTCAGCCCCAGCTAGCATAGTCAGGTTGTAGGGAAGGGTGGAGTAAAGGGTAGTCTCTCTCCTCTTCTTCAGAATTCTCTCCTAAAATGTAGGATTCTTGAGGGTCCTTAGTAGTCGTCTGTTGCTTTTCCTATTTGTTTCAGGGCCTTGGCTCTACATGTCCTAACACCTCCAGACAGGACACACATCTCTCTGCTGCCCCTTTGGTATTTATTGACAGATCAGGAAAACTTGCTTCTGTGCTTGCTTTGGCAGCACATATACTAGAAAAACTTGCTTCAAGGCCAGGCAGCTCCTCAGTGGAGGTCACCCCACAGGGACCCTCCGTTTGGGTCAGTTGAGCCAGTTTACAGTTAAGAACGGATGCAGGTGGGGCTGTGGGTTAAACCACAGAGCCTAGGACTTGCCGATCTGAAGGTCAGCGGTTTGAATCCCCGCGACGGGGTGAGCTCCCGTTGCTAGGTCCCTGCTCCTGCCAACCTAGCAGTTCGAAAGCACTTCAAAGTGCAAGTAGTTAAATAGGTACCGCTCCGGTGGGAAGGTAAACAGTGTTTCCATGCGCTGCTCTGTTTTGCCAGAAGCGGCTTAGTCATGCTGGCCACATGACCCGGAAGCTGTACGCCGGCTCCCTCGGCCAATAAAGCGAGATGAGCGCCTCAACCCCAGAGTCGGCCACGACTGGACCTAATGGTCAGGGATCCCTTTACCTTTACCTTTACAGTTAAGAAAAGTAAAAAATTGAATGCCTGAAGGGATCATATTTGCTAACTCCAGCCTATTGCCATATTATCACAGAGTTTCTGACTTTCCACTTTATGCAAAGAAAAGAGAGCCCAGTTTAAAAGTTAAGGCAAAGGCATAGAATAAAATGAAAAATTGGGCATTACATCAGGGTTTTCCAAACTTGGGTGTGCAGCTGTTCTTGGACTACAGTTCCCATCATCCCTGACCACTGGTCCTGCTAGCTAGGGATGATGGGAGTCGTAGTCCAACAACAGTTGCACACCCAAGTTTGGGGAACACTGCTACATGATAAAATAAGGTGTCTGGGTAGGCTTGCAATAGGCTAGGCTGGGTAGGAACAGTACCCAGTGTGTGGCGGGGGGGGGGAGATTGGGGGCTATACAGTTGACCCAGCCCTGTAGAAAGATGCTTCCTTTTGCACTCAGGTAGAAGGAATGAGTGTGTATAGGAACCTACGAAACTTCTTTACTCAAAGTCCGACAAATGGTCCATTGAGTTCTGAATTATCTATATTGTCTCAGTATTGTTCCTCAATACTGACGGTCAGATGGGGTGGGCATTGGAGGCAGGGCTTATATGAGTGCCCCTATTTCCCTCTCCAGTTTAAACCCTTAAAATCCTAGGGGACATTTGAATGGGGCTAGATCATTGGTGGAATAGATCTCCACGTTGACTGACATAATAAAATACGGTGTTGCACTGCAAGTACACAGCCAGACTAAATGATCTTACTCTCAAATGAATGATCAGGTACACATTTTTTTATCAGTCTTCTGTCTGATGATTCTGCTGAGTATTTAATCTTTAATAATAACCAACCCTCAAAAGAATGGCTGATTGCTCTTAACCCTTTTTTTTTATCGGAATGGGGAGGGTTTATTTGAAGTTCCGACATGCAGGCAAGATTCACCATAGCTTTTTTTCATCCCTTAAGTGGAAGGAGAAGATCGGCAGGAAGCAAGTGTCACTCGACTTGTATGCATTAATAATAGGTTGTCTCTGCGGGAAAGTTCCCAAATGATGGGCAAGTCACTCGGAAAGCTTACGTACAACAAAGCAACATGTTCACATAAGCAGTGCCACAAGAGGGTGCACTTCACCTTTGCTAGGATCCTTCCATTCGCCAGAGGTGCCTTGTGGGGGGGGGGGCTTCCTGATTCTCCCCCACCCTTTCCCCAGCCATTGCTTAGAGTGTAAAGCCCTATCTAGCAGTCACGAGATGATCCCTTTTATTCTTAAAAAGTATACTGCCAATATTTTATATCAAGGTGGTATAGAAGAAGAAGAAGAAGAAGAAGAAGAAGAAGAAGAAGAAGAAGAGTAGTAGTAGTAGTAGTTTGGATTTAATATCTCGCTTTATCACTACCCGAAGGAGTCTCAAAGCGGCTAACATTCTCCTTTCCCTTCCTCCCCCACAACAAAGACTCTGTGAGGTGAGTGGGGCTGAGAGACCTCAAGGAAGTGTGACTGGCCCAAGGTCACCCAGCAGCTGCATGTGGAGGAGCAGAGACACGAACCCGGTTCCCCAGATTATGAGTCTACCGCTCTTAACCACTACACCACACTGGCTCTCTATGTATCCAATAAAACATGAAACACCATTTTAAGAGTACAAAATAATCATTAAAATGACTGGCTAGTCAAGAACATTTTTTTAAAAAACAGCTGCCTAGGCCTGTTGGCATAAGAAGGTCTTTAGGAGATGCCTGGAAGTTAGGAGTGAGGAAGCCTGTCAAATCTACTGGAAGAGTGTTGGGACCAGCAACACTCAATGCCCAACTTGCAGCAGAGTGCATCTCTGGGTGATCAATGTGGGATAGAAAGGCTCAGGTGGGACTTAAGGTATCCTGGACCCCAAGTGGTCTATCAACACAAGAGCCTTGAACCTAGCAGCATCTGGGAAGCCAGTGTAGATTTTTTAACAGAGGCACCGCATGCAGTCTACCTGCTGCATTCTGCAATAGTTGGAGTTTCTGGACCAGGCTCCAGGGCAGTCCCATATCTTGAGTTTACCAGTGCATGGAGTAAAGTGGTGAAGTGGCTTATGGTGGCAAGTTATCCCAGTTACAGCTCGCGTATCAAACATACCAGCCACAGAGATCAGTTGTGTCTCCAATGACGAAGATGTATCTAGGAGTCTTCCAAGCTATGCACGTGTTCCTTTAGAGCAGGCTTTCTAAACCTGTGGGTCCCCAGATGTTGTTGAACTATAACTCCCATCACCCCTAGCTAGCAAGGCCAGAGCTCAGGGATGATGGGAGTTGTAGTCCAACAACATCTGGGGACCCACAGGTTGAGAACCGCTGCTTTACCGCTGCACAGCCCCATCCACAACAGGCAGCTGGCCTGTATTCCAGAGGTGGGAACCACCTAACCATCAGTGGCCACCAGCATCAGAGAAGGACGTCATCCCTTCACCAGCGCTGAAGTAGAATTCAACTTGTTAAATTGGTGGCATTTCACTGTGGGGTTTTTTGTGGTACATTTGTGTTTTAAGTCACTCAGCGACTTTTCCTTTGGAGGCAGAAATGAATAAATTTAATAAATAATGCTAAAAGACCCTGATGTTGGGAAAGATGGAGGGCACAAGGAGAAGGGGATGACAGAGGACGAGATGGTTGGACAGTGTTCTCGAAGCTACCAGCATGAGTTTGATCAAACTGCGGGAGGCAGTGGAAGACAGAAGTGCCTGGCGTGTTCTGGTCCATGGAGTCACGAAGAGTCGGACAAGACTAAACGACTAAACAACAGCAACAACAAAGTCTTTTCAGGCTGCCTTTCTGAGCAGATCTATCTCAAGGGCAGCTTACGTTAGGGATTGGGAGAAATTAAAAACAAAACAATAGCAATTCAAAAATATAAAATAGGAAGCAGTTTCTGCGAAACACAACCCCAAAATGAACCAGCAATGATGAAACATTTTCTGCCCCGCTCGAAATATCAAAATAATACTGAAACAACAACAATAACAATAGTAGTAGCAATAGTAATCGTGTTCAGTCCAGTAGACTTCTGGTTTTGGAATACGTGGGAGGAAGTACAAGAGAGGTGCTCAGCATATCTACAGCAGAGAATCCTTGTTAGACAAGCCTCCCTCCCAGTTGAACTTCAGGCGCAAGACAAAGGCAAAGTCCTCTCTATTTCAGCAGGCATTTTAAGAAGGTTTTCCTGTTCTTACAATTATTTTTGATTGATCTTATCTATTGTATGCTTTTAATACACACACACACAGAGAGAGAGAGAGAGACTTTTTAGAAACTTTGGCTTTTATATGGTAAATAAAGGAACGCGGGTGGCGCTGTGGGTTAAACCACAGAGCCTAGGGCTTGCCGATCAGAAGGTCGGCGGCTCGAATCCCCGCAACGGGGTGAGCTCCCATTGCTTGGTCCCTGCTCCTGCCAACCTAGCAGTTCGAAAGAACATCAAAGTGCAAGTAGATAAATAGGTACCGCTCCGGAGAGAAGGTAAATGGCGTTTCTGTGCACTGCTCTGGTTCGCCAGAAGCGGCTTAGTCATGCTGGCCACATGACCCGGAAGCTGTACGCCGGCTCCCTTGGACAGTAAAGCGAGATGAGCGCCGCAACCCCAGAGTCTGCCACAACTGGACCTAATGTTCAGGGGTCCCTTTACCTTTAAACAGCACAAATAAACAGAACATTCACTGTTTGCAGCACTGGGGAGTTTCTGAAAAGAAGCAAGGAAATATGACCAGTAACATATCTACTGCAAAAGCTTCACTCCTGCCACACAGACAATCTCTCTTATTAATATCTGGAGGCTGAGGTGTTGGCGGAGACTTTGCTGCCTTTACACAGGCTTTTTCATTTGGTCTGCGTCAGTCAGCCTTTAAAAGACTCGGAGCAATGCCCCACAGTGCCTTTGGCTGGGCTGTGTGTACCTGTGATCCATTCCTAGAGAATGCTTTCCTGGGAAATCTGTGCTCGGTCTTTTTCTGAGAAATACTTCCTTCTAGGGAATGACCTTTATCGGAGAGCTCTTGCACCTGAGGGAAGGAAGAACCACAATTGATGTGCTTTGTAACTTTGCCACTGTCCTCCAAATGAACACGGGACCTTCGCTGACTTAATACCACTTAATCTGACAGCTGCCTGGGCAGGCTCCATTCCTTGAGAGAATCGCCCCCCCCCCCAAAAAAAAGACAGGACTGCAGGAACTGAATGTTAGAAGAGGAACAGGCTGTAATCATTAGGGTTAAGGCTACTATACAAGTATTGCTGGTGCAGGTGGAATGAAAGAAAGTGAATAGTGCCACTCTATTCTGCCTTGGTCAGACCACACCTGGAATACTGTGTCCAGTTCTGGGCACCACAATTTAAGAAGGATGTTGACAAGCTGGAATGTGTGCAGAGGAGGGCGACCAGGATGATCAAGGGTCTGGAAAGCAAGCCTTATGAGGAAGGGTTGAAGGAGCTGGGTATGTTTAGCCTGGAAAAGAGGAGACTGAGAGGAGATATGATAGCCATCTTCAAATATCTCAAGGGTTGTCACATGAAAGATGGAGCAAGCTTGTTTTCTCCTTCCCCAGAGGGTAGGACTCAAACCAACGACTTCAAGTTGCAAGAAAGGAGATTCCGACTAAACATCAGGAAGACCTTTCTGAGAGTCAGAGTTGTTTGACAGTGGAACGGACTCCCAAAGAGGTTGTGGACTCTCCTTTTTTTAAGCAGCTGCAGCTGATGGGAGTTGTAGTCCAAAACATCTAAGCACATAAGAAGAGCCTGTTGCATCAGGCCAATGGCCCATCTAGTTTAGCATCCTCTTCTCACTGACCAACCAGGTGCCTGTGGGAAGAATGCAAGCAGGACTTGAACCCAACAGCACTCCGCCCCCCAAGTTTCCAGCCACTGTCTGCAATGGTCTATGTAGAGCATAGCCATCAGGGTTGGTAGCCATTGATAGCTTTATGCTCTACAAGGCTCCAGGTCGGAGAAGACTGACTGAGCTAGAAAATATAATTTTAGTCAGTAGTATTGCAGGAGGGAAGGGATGCGGGTGGCACTGTAGGTTAAACCACAGAGCCTAGGACTTGCTGATCAGAAGGTCGGCAGTTCGAATCCCCACGACGGGGTGAGCTCCCATTGCTCGGTCCCTGCTCCTACCAACCTAGCAGTTCGAAAGCATGTCAAAGTGCAAGTAGATAAATAGGTACCACTCAGGCGGGAAGGTAAACGGCGTTTCCGTGTGCTGCTCTGGTTCGCCAGAAGCGGCTTAGTCATGCTGGCCACAAGACCCGGAAGCTGTACGCCGGCTCCCTGGGCCAATAAAGCGAGATGAGCGCCGCAACCCCAGAGTCGGTCACGACTGGACCTAATGGTCAGGGGTCCCTTTACCTTTACCTATTGCAGGAGGGCAATGTTGAATCAGAAGTGCTCAGAGAAGAATTTGGCAAATGATAGCTGCAGATCATTTATTTAGCATAATAAAAAAATTCCTTCCTGTAGCACCTTAAAGACCAACTAAGTTAGTTCTTGGTATAAGCTTTCGTGTGCATGCACACTTCTTCAGATATTATTGTATGCAATTTTAGCAGACATTATTGTATGCAATTTTGCCCTATATGCACATTTCCCTACGTCCATTGTCCCCATTCACAATGTTAGTTGAGTGGGGCAGCTGCCTTGCGAAATTGGTGGAAGTACAAATCGGAAGGGTGGCTGCATGTTGCTCTGCGTATTAATTTGGAAAGTGTGGATTTGCCTTTCCATGCAACAGAGTCGAATTTCTCCCTCATCTCTACTGGAGGGCAAGACCTGTTTGCCTTTGGCATATTGTCTCCTTCCCGATTCCATCATGCATCTCTTCCCCTCATTTTTTTCTTTGAAAGGATCCAAGTCTGTCCTTTTTGGAATCGCCGTACAAGCAGCGAGTGTGTGTGAGGTGAGGCCACCCACCCTGGGGGCAATTGATGCCGGCAAGAATGACGTGGGAGGTCTATGCTGGCTCAACAGAGTTATTTATTTGAGTTTTTGTGCTCTCTGTCCCTGGAGCAAGCCAAGGCACTTTGGAGCTGGGATCGCTGGCAGACCCCTTTCAGGTAATAGATGGCAGTTAAGGGAGGATGTTAAGCTGCAAATGCTTTTGACCCAAACGGAGCTCCACTTCTTTTCCTTTGGAAACAAGGAAACAGCAGCATGACAATGGCATCTCTGTTTCATTTCGAACCAAAATGTGCTAGCAATTGGCTGTCTTCAGAGCCACGGAAGGTCTTTTCAAGAAAAACACTTCTTCTCCAAACGCGTTAGGTAGCTTGTAATAGAAGCTTTTAAAAATTAAAACTGGAGTAAGGATTACATTATTTAAAATCCAGACTCGAATGTAAACAGAAGAGCACACATTTTTATCCATTAGCAGAAGAGAGCAAACACACGTGAAAGTTAAACCGAGAGAAATCAACCACTCTTGGCATTTGTAGCAATAAATTAACTGGCCTAATAGGACGAAGGTCAGCTGAACGAAACCAAGCTAAGCAGATTAATCCTAGCTCTTCAGATCAACTGAACATCATGCACTCACCATAATTTTAGCTACCATGGCATTAGCTGAGGATCTGTGACACACACATAATATAAACTCTCTGTAGCTTTCAAGAGTCTTCAGGTATCCTATTTCATTGAAGTTACTGTCGAAATGAGGGACGCGGGTGGCGCTGTGGGTTAAACCACAGCGCCTAGGACTTGCCAATCAGAAGGTCGGTGGTTTGAATCCCCATGACGGGGTGAGCTCCTGTCGCTCGGTCCCTGCTCCTGCCAACCTAGCAGTTCGAAAGCATGTCAAAGTGCAAGTAGATAAATAGGTACCACTCTGGCGGGAAAGTAAACGGCATTTCCGTGTGCTGCTCTGGTTCACCTGAAGCGGCTTAGTCATGCTGGCCACATGGCCCGGAAGCTGCATGCTGGCTCCCTCGGCCAATAAAGCGAGATGAGCGCCGCAACCCCAGAATAAGCCACGACTGGACCTAATGGTCAGGGGTCCCTTTACCTTTACCTTACTGTCAAAATGCTTCATGTGTGCAGGAGCTTCCTTTGTCTTCTGCGCAGAGCAATGCTGCAGTGTGTTTGCCAGTTCTCCACAGCACACACGGAGCGCTCCCTTGCTCTTCAGAGAGTAACAGGACTTGTGCAGAACTCCATGAATGAGTTGACCTGCAGGCATTCAATGGAAGCAAGTGCCGCTGAAATCAATAGGGTCTGACTTCAGCAATCAGACGCATGCATTAAGCCCCATCGGTTTTGATGGGATTTAAGTGTGCATAAACTGAACATAGGATGGTGGCCTTTGTGTTTACCTCCTTGGTGTTAGTGTTAAAGCAGAAGCAGTTCACGCAAGGAATTTAGCACAAAGAAGCAAGCAGCCTACAGCTAATGTCCTGTTGCCTAAGGAGGGGGCAAAACTAATCAACCTGCCATTGGCTTGCGTGCCACTAGCCTGCCTTCTCCCCTTCAAGTCCTAATGAACACCAACCACCACCATTGTTTCCTACAGAATCCCACCCTACAGATATAGAATAGGGGACCCAAAGACGTTCAGACCAATCCCCTCAACTGACAAATCAGGGGCTGGGAACCTGTAACCCTCCACACATTGCTGGACTACAGATCCCATCATCCCTGATGATGGGTTGTGTTGGCTGGAGCTGATGGAAGGAGCAACATCTGGAAGGCAGCTCCTTGCCTGCCTCCTGATCTTCAATATGACATTGGAACTCTGTTTATGGTGGGCCGAAACCGGGCACGATGGTGGTTTCCACCCTCTCTTTGCAACTAGTGTCCGGAGGCCAAAATGCTGACAAATACTATATGTGCACCACCCTGAAAGTCATTGGAGGAAGATTGGGCCAGAAATATGTCAATGACGGCAGATCTGGGCCTTTTCCACCCATGAGCTTTGGAAGATCAGTGTCTGATCGAATATCAAAAGTGGCATAAAACTGCTTAGCGCTCTTGACATTCTCATCCCCTCCCACTAGCCTTGGAGGAAATATATACATATATTGTTTCTTACGAACACTGACTAATATGATTATTTCACTTGCCTTCAGGCCTATTACTCTACTTATAATCATCACAGTCGTTCAGTTTCAGTTTGACATTTTCCTTGCAGCGTTCCAGATCCAGTGGCCTGCAACTACTCGGATTTCAAAAGGATGTATCTCATCGTAGGTTCCTTTCCCTTCTGGCAGCCGACACTCACTGCAAACATCTTGAAGGGATCCCCGGAATGTATGTGCTTTCGAAAAAGTGAAAGGAAAATGCCATTCTATATAAATTCTTTCTTTCCTTTTTAAGTCTGAAAGGTTTATTCCTGGCAATGATGGATTCAGGATTTGGGGGGTTCCCTCATTGCCCCCTGCCAAAATCCCACCGGACAGAGCAGTACAGAATTTATTATCTTGCACCTGAACTTATTGAAGGCAAAGTGGAGATGGTTGTGTTGTTCCATTCATACATCATCCTTCATCTGAGGATCACAGGGCAGTTTACAGTATAAAAACATGAAAATGCACTACATAATTAAAAACAAAACAATACCCCCCTCACAGTTTAAAAGGCCATAGATAGTTTAATCGGCCAAAGGCCTGGAAGAAGAGGAATGTTCTTTCCTGGTGCCTAAAGATGTGTAATGAAGGTGCCAGGCGAGTCTCCCTGGGGAGAGCATTCCACAAATGCAGGGGAACCACTGCAGAAAAGTCCCCGTTCTCGTGTTGCCACCCTCCAGATCTCTCACTGTAGCTCTTGCAACCTAGCTCATTCCTTTGAGATGCTCAAAAGAGCACACTTAAGTGGCCAGCTAAAGTCGCTGTCTGTGGTGTGGTGTAGTGTGGTGTAGTGTAGCCAGTGTGGTGTAGTGGTTAAGAGCGGTAGTCACGTAATCTGGGAAACCGGGTTCGTGTCTCCGCTCCTCCACATGCAGCTGCTGGGTGACCTTGGGCCAGTCACACTTCTCTGAAGTCTCTCAGCCCCACTCACCTCACAGAGTGTTTGTTGTGGGGGAGGAAGGGAAAGGAGAATGTCAGCCGCTTTGAGACTCCTGAAGGGGGATGAAAGGCGGGATATCAAATCCAAACTCTTCTTCTCTTCTTCTTTCAAAGAAACTTGTCTGACTAGTTCAGTAAACCCCCATGGGTACAGGACCCCAAGAAATGGAAGGAATTCAGGGCAACGTTCAGTCTGACCCCCATCCAACCCAAAACATTATGAATCCAGCAACATCTGGAAAGCACCAGATTCCTCACACCTATTTCATTCATTTATCTACTGCAAACCAAGATTGTGAACATTTACACAGTTAAGGGAAATGTGCGTTTTACAGATCAGCCCATCATGCAGCGTAACTTTGTTATGCCTGCTTGGAAGTTGGTGTTTTGGCTGTTTTTAATGTTATTCAGTCAATCTAAAGGTTAATACTGAGGCATGTGCTTTAGCCACCCCCACCTTTGCAACACCTTTTTGGAGGAATATATAAAAAAATAATAAAAAATTGTCCAGTAGCACCTTAGAGACCAACTAAGTTTGTTCTGGGTATAAGCATGTACACTTCTTCAGATACACTGAAACCGAAGTCACCAGACCCTTATATATAGTGGGAGGGTGAGGTGGGGTTTTTCTCAGGAGGGTAGTAGGAGATGGGTGATTGACTCAATGGGTATGGTAAACCTGTTGACGACTGAGTGACTTCTGGTCTCTGAGGTGCTACTGGACAATTTTTTTATTTTATATATATATATTTCGACTGTGTCAGACCAACACGGCTACCTACCTGAATCTAGAACCTTTTTGGAAGTTTTTTTTTGTCATTTCCACCTCCTGTCCTTCACCCCAGGTCACGGCAATTACAGAAGCCAAGGTTGAGCCCTCCCCTCTGAAACGGTAATTTCGCTTTGCTCCTTCTCTTCCTAACACAAACTGCAAGGCCGCAGCTGCCCTGTGCATTTCAAACGTTGGATGGATTCGGATCAATTAAGAGGCCTCTTGCATCAGCAGCCGTTCTTAAGTGCCTCCGAGGGGCTTATTCAACCTGCTGCCTTGGCTGCCAAGTTATTTCTGGAGCAGCTTTTCAGAACAGCAAAGCTCCCAATTAAAAGAATCGAAACAAAGAACCTGAAATCTTTTGTATCCTTGGGATGGGGGCGCAACTGCAAAACACAAGTTGCGAATGCGGACACAGCAGAGCAAGCGGAGGCTGGTTCATTAGGACAGAGGGGGCATTGCCTCACTCTGCACACAGCCAGACACCACCTGCCAGCCTTCTCCTGTCCTGCCATGTGATGCCCAGTTTAAATGGATCTTGGAAATGGGAAAGGCTCTGGCTGAGACCCTGAATAACCAGTCAGAGCAGACAATACTGGGTTATATGGCCTGGTAGAAGGCTGCTTTCTATGGCTGGAGTGGGGTATGTCCAGCTTAATGGGTTTCAAATGGGGATGAAGAACCTGTGATTCCCACCCCCAGATGCTGCTGGACTCCAAATCCCATCCCCCTGAACCAGCAATGTCAGGGATGATGGGAGATGTAGTTCAACAATCCTTGGAGGGTCACAAGTCTCTCACCAGTGCCAGAATTTAACTATGCGCTGTGGGAAGAAGTTCCTGACAGTCTATCCTGTCAGGCTGGGATAAATTCTGGTATTGACAACACGGTGTTCTCCAGATATGGAGGACTCCAACTCCCATCACCTCCAGCCAGCATGGCCAATAGTCAGTGATGATGGGAGTTGTAGTCCAGCAGTATCTGAAGGGCCACCGGTTCCTCGTCTCGCACTTCAAAATTGTGCAGGTTTACCCTGTATCTTAAATGTCTTGTTCCATCTTTCTCTCTCGCTCTCTTTTGGCCTTTTTCAGCTTCCTTCCTTAGGTCTTTAGAGATTTGCCTTCCACACAGCGTTTTAGATATTGGCCTTGGGCAGACCTCTTGGAAAAATATAGCAGTTGTTGTCTTTGGCCTGATTATTATAAATAATGTCTAGGAGGAAAATGAGAAATTGAAATGTAGCTTTGAGCTGATTGGTGGCAACTTGAGCTTCATGTCTTAACTACTGACCTGAGTAGTTCAGCTCTGTCTGACCAAATTTGGAGAGATCCTGCACTTGGGAGCCTGAAGCATTTTACTCGGAGAATCTGAATCACATGAGCCTCTGTGCTACTGGCTTTCTGTATACAGTTTTACCTCGGGTTAAGTACTTAATTTGTTCTGGAGGTCTGTTCTTAACCTGAAACTGTTCTTAACCTGAAGCACCACTTTAGCTAATGAGCCAGTGTGGTCCTCCACATGCAGCTGCTGGGTGACCTTAGGCTAGTCACACTTCTCTGAAGTCTCTCAGCCCCACTCACCTCGCAGAGTGTTTGTTGTGGGGGAGGAAGGGAAAGGAGAATGTTAGCTGCCTTGAGACTCCTTAAAGGGAGTGAAAGGTGGGATATCAAGTCCAAACTCTTCTTCTTCTTCTTCTAATGGGGCCTCCCACTGCTGCTGTGCTGCCTTCTGCACAATTTCTTTTCTCATCTTGAAGCAAAGGTCTTAACCCAAAGGTTATTTCTGGGTTAGCGGAGTCTGTAACCTGAAGCGTCTGCAACCTGAGGTACCACTGTACTTGATTGCTGTACGCTTGAGAGCCCTGTTCAGACAAACAGGATACCAGGAACGTGTGAGATGACACACACACACACACACACACACACACACACACACAGGCTGGCCCAAGACATCTTCCAGCTTGAATATGCCTGCTGCCACCACCTCAGTGGCGTAGCGTGGGTTGTCAGCACCCGGGGCAAGGCAAGTAATTTGCGCTCCCTAACCCGTGGATCAGTGCCCCCTAACCCTAACCCCCAGATGTTGCGCCCGGTGCGGCATGCCCCCCTGCCCCCCCACGCTACGCCACTGCACCACCTCCACCTTCTCTTCCTCTACTGCCTGGGGTGTCCAGAGGTGGCCCAAGGAAGCCTTGGTGTGCTGAAGGTGGTGGAAGAGAAAAAAGGAGGACAGAGGTGGCGGCAGCAGAGGCCCTTCTCTTCCCAGGCAGCAGGAGCAGGTGACAAGCGCAGGAAGGCGTTGCACAGTGTGCTCCTCAGGGGCCCCCAATCTGCTGTCCCTTCCAGCTGTCCCCAGTCTGCTGCCTGAGGTCAGGGGCGGAGCTTCATGCTCTGGCACTGGGGGGGGGGCAGAGAGCAGGCGGGGGCAGGGCTGGGGTGCGCCCTGGGGGTGGGGTGTGCGTCCTGGGGGGTGTGGCGCGTTGCCTGCAGGGGCATGACGCATGTCCAGGCGGCGTGGCGCCCAGCACGGGCGGGCGGCAGCCACAATGGCACTCTACCGGGATCGCACTGCTGGGCGCGGTGTGCTCCCCCCGCACTCCTCTTCCTCCCCCAGTGCCTGAGGTGACTGCTTCATTGAGGCTAATGGGTGGGCTGGGCCTGATGCACTCACACCTCAATTTCTATGAGTTCCATCAAATATTTGTACTGTGCACCATGTGCTGGTTTGTCGCCTTTCCCTACATGATAAGGGATTCTGTTTTTGCTTAGCCTGTATCATTTCCCCTCTCCCTAGGGGGAAATGGGCAACCAAGCCTTTTGTTCTGCTCAGTCTACATGTTAATTTGGTACGTGAGGAGCTCTGAGCTGCTCCTTCCAGCCATATGGCTTTAACCAGCCTCTTTTGTTTAAGAAAACAACAGAGTCTGAAACCAACATTTTCCTATATCAATATTTAGGAACCTTTACCATGTTGTAACCAAGCAACAGTTTACTGCCTGTGCAATTTTCCCCCTCACTGCTGCATGGAGAAGCACATGAATTTGACATTTGAAGAGTTTTGTAAGTAAACCATTTCATAACTTACTAAACATGCAGTCTATCTGTGTGCTAGGGAGGTGGGATATGCTGGGGTTCACTGGCAAGGGCACATTTTACAGCCTATATTTCAACGCTCTTCTCTTTGCTGCATGTTTTGCCATGCTAAATCTCTACTGGGGTTCTCTCACTAAAGAGTGCTTTCCCCAAATGTGTGTCCTGGCACCCAGGATTTCCTGCATCCTCAAAAATTCTGCCACCGCTCCATGCCTACCCAGCTACCTGGGGTCGCTGCCTCACTCTACTAAATGCCTTTGTCTCTCCCCTTCCTCTTTTGCAACCATAGCTGGGAGGGCCACCACCGTAACTGAATTTGTGCAAGTAAAATGCACGTGCAATGTGATTACACCATATAGCAGAAATGGTTAACGGGTAATTTATTTTGATTTTAATCCGATTTTAAGCTGTATTTCAGTCAATTGTTGAATTTTATGTCTTAATGTATTGTATATTTTGATGTTAGCTGCCCTGAGCCCGGTTCTGGCTGGGGAGAGCGGGAAATAAATAAATAAATAAATTATTATTATTATTATTATTATTATTATTATTATTATTATTATTATTAATATAGAATCATTAATGTGTGTTAAATAAGGGTAGTATTGTGGATAGGGTATCGGTCCTGAACTAAGGAGAACCAGAGTTCAAATTCCTGTTCAGCAATGAAGCTCACTTGGCGACATGATTTCTCTCTTGCCATTAACATACCTGCTCTTTTGTAAGTTTATGCCATCCTTTATTAATGGCTTATTTATTCATTGTAGGTTTTGATTACTTTTACCTTCGTCACCACACAAAGCTAAGAGATCATCTTGACTAATGTCAAGATGGAAAGAATCCTTGAGGTATAAACTAATGTATTATTAGGCCAAGGCTCGTGAGGCCAATAATACAATATTTCCAAGGAATTTCAAATCCAAGAATATCCCCAGTATATCATAAAGGAAGTGGGCAGAACCATCAACTCTGGTTGTTGTTTTTCTCTGTGAGCATCAGGCCAAAGACACTAATTATAACATCTGTTATTTTCATTTTGTGATTCATCGTTTACCATCCACAACGTTTAAATAGGATCTCTTCTTTGCGAGTTCTTGGCTGGTACCAGGAGATCTGAATTGGGATCTGAAAGGTGAACTGATGGATAAAGTAGATTCCAGGGGATACTGGAAAGATTCTGAAGGGTTTCTTTTTTGGGGGAGGGGGAGGGGGGAGTTATTATCAGTTTGTTGCAAAAAGGCATGCAAATATATGCAAATCAAGAACATGGGGGAAAATACATGCCAATAGAAAACTGAGTCATTTTTCTGCACTAGACATTTCAAGCAATATCATACCACTTTAAACAGTCTTGATTCCCTCTCCCCCCAAAAAGAACCCAGGGAACTGTAGTTTGTTAAGGGTGCTGAGAGGCTCCAATCCCCCTTGCAGAACTACAGTTCCCAAAGCAGTGTAAGTCAATCACTATTCCAAGAGACCTCTAGGACTCTCCTAACAACTGTCACTTCACTTTGATTTTCAGGAAATGCAAAGTTTCGGACAACTGGAGGTCTGCTTGTTTCGCGATTCTCTCCTTCCCTTGTCGTGTTTAGCCGATACAATGATCAATTATGTGCAGGGCATGAGAGCTTTATTGGATGATGACAAATGGATCTTTGTACAAACATTCCCATATTTCCCCTTGCCCAGACGCTTTGTTTTTAATCAGAGGAGATGTGTGAAAAATCAACTTTAAACATTTCCTCTCCATGTTATTGGCATAGCGGGCTTTGTCGAAGAGGCATATGGTTTATTCAAAGACAAAGCTAATCTGGGAACACTGACATAGTTAAGCTTTAATTTAAAAAGGCTGTGAAAACAGTCAAAAACAGATGGAAAGTTGCCATGGAAACCACGAACGTGGTAGGGTTGAAAGTGTATGCTGGAGCAGAGGGGGAGATTTAGGCATCTACAGGGTCTTCACCATTCTTTCAAAGAGCAGCTCCTGGTTATAGAAGAAACAGGATCCTTCCTCAGCTCTGTCAGGAGAGAAGTTCACATTGCCTGCGCTTATTTATTTCTCCATCCATTACATTCAAGAAGTTTGCACCCCATTCTTTAAACCCCCACTGATTCCACAAAGAGTCGTGCAACTTCAAGCAAGCTTCATGAAACTGGCTGGGGTTGATGGAAGTTGTAGTCCATAACATCTGTGGGAGACCAGGTTCGTAAGGACTGAATTACAGCAAACGAACACAGGTTCGCTTAAAGAAAACCTGAAACACGAAAAGACACTTCCGTGGGAGGGGCAGGGGAATACAAACCCATTAAGAGCCCCTGAAATTAAAATTAAAAATAAAAATATTTCCGCATCCTGAAAATGAAGACAAGCCTCTCTAGAGAATGGATTTCACAACCAAGGTGCCACCACAAAGAAAGCCCCGTTGGGACTGGGGAAGACCCACTGCCATTCAGTGTATTAATTTGTTATGGGTATTCCATATTTGGTTAACGTTTTCAAGGGGATGTACAGGTATATGGGTGATAGTATGGAAGATGGAGCAATTGTCTGCTTATATACAGGGGAAGTCTAAGAGTAATGAATTTACTTGAAATTTACTTTTATATAACATGGATGGCACAAGCTATTTTGAGAGTCAGAGTATAATTTGGAATTTATCTTTTCAGCTTCACCCTGTGTACCTGGCTGCTCTATACCACTCTGTTGATAAATTTCCAGTGTCCTCGTTAAGGTAACGACTGAGGGCAAATGCCTATTGATGACTGAAAGCGAGTAATCTTCCATGTTCATTTTTGCACGGATGAATGTGCTTCCTATGCATAGGCTTAGCTATTCAGTAACCTTATGCTTTTCTATAGTTGGCAACAAACTTCTCAAGCCCCTCGATTTTTGCTACAGCTACTGTACTCGGGTGCTTTCGCGATGAATGACAGACGAACCTACAGTAAAGGGACCTAGAGCGGGAGATAAAGTGGTTTTAGTAGATGGAGATTACATTGTTTTGGAGGTGAAAAGAGGTGGTTTAATAAAACATAAA
Source organism: Podarcis bocagei (assembly GCF_964188305.1). Lineage (NCBI taxonomy): Eukaryota > Metazoa > Chordata > Lepidosauria > Squamata > Lacertidae > Podarcis > Podarcis bocagei. The sequence continues at coordinate 16,982,420 of NC_138135.1, read as the reverse complement.
GGAGGGCTTATAATATTTTAGTTGTCCTCAGACTGCTTAATAACAAGGTGGCCGTTTGAGATACGAAATGGCACACTTGTTTCAGGCTAAGCTTGGGGCCTTGCATAATGCTCCTAAGGCATTGCTCTTCCACAATCAGCAAAAAGAGGAATTAAAACAGTGGTCCACACTGCGCTTAAAACAGTGCTAGATTATTCAACAGTACCCAATCCTTACAGCCAAGATCATCCTATAATGTTCTCTCACAAACAAGTTCTTTTCAGGAAAGGTCTCCTGCAACCTTAATTAGTAGCTTCCTTCTTGCACCTGCTGTGTCTTTTACGGCTTCCTGTTTAAAATGGCGGGTGGATGAATGGTGCCTTAATTGCCACTTAGATCGTCAGTTTCTGTTCCCTGTAAGGAAGTGGGTTAATTACTGGCTCCCTTTCATTATCCCCACTCACTCTTCTTCCATTCATTGCAAAATAGCCCTATTTTTCAGTAAAACAAACAATAGTGAAAGGAAGGTAGTGACTGAAACTCCCTTCTTCTACTGCTCCACCATCTGTGGTAAATTCTGGACAAATTTTTTAATTCAGATCTATGAAGCCTTACTTTCATTATGGTTTTCTTTTTCTCTGTCAAGGGCTACTTTTTTAAGGGATAATCTGTATACCAGCAGAGGGCAGAGCTACCAATGAGTGGAGCCAGAGACAAAAGTGTTCTGGATTAACTATTCCAGAATAAAGACCACCTTGTTTCAGTATTCACAGCAGCAACCTCAGATTAGAATTCTAGACAGAATGGTTTGATGGTTATTGTTCTGGAAAGAAATTCCTTTCTTACTTTAGTGTGCTCCACACTCACACATGACAGGAACCTAACAATTTGTTCTCAGACAGCTGACAGCAGAATTGGGGAAACTCAACCATTTATTTTTTAATCACACAAAAACCTGATCAGAGGAAGGCAAACTGCCACTTTTTAGATGCATACAGTTTGCATTTCTCAGAGTAGTATGTTTGTTGTCATATGGATACTGTCCAGAGAGTCTTCGTTTGTTGTGAAATAAATAAATCAGAGAAGAGTAAAAATGAATAAATAAATGCTGCTCCTTCCAGTTGTTCTGAAATTACACAGAAAGAGGGATATGCACTTTTGAAAGCCAAGGGAAATATGGAGGAAACTAACTTAAAGGAAGACAGGGCAGTTTCAGGAGGCGCCAGACTCAGGGATTGCAAAAAAGAAGTTGGACATTGTCCTGTACCCATTTGCAGGATTTACTTTCCTCCAGTGTTCGAAACTCCCATTGTTCTAGGTGCATTTTGCGACAGGGAATTTCATTAATGTGAGCAGTTCCTGAGCTCTGGGTGCAGTAGAGAGCCAGTGTGGTGTAGTGGTTAAGAGCGGCAGACTCGTAATCTGGTGAACCGGGTTTGCATCTCCGCTCCTCCACATGCAGCTGCTGGGTGACCTTGGGCTAGTCACACTTCTCTGAAGTCTCTCAGCCTCACTCACCTCACAGAGTGTTTGTTGTGGGGGAGGAAGGGACAAGGAGATTGTTAGCCGCTTTGAGACTCCTTCGGGTAGTGAGGATATCAAATCCAAACTCTTCTTCTTCTACTGCGCCTAAGATTTCAGATTAAAACTGCCACTGCTGGAATGAAAAGAAGGAGGACCTTTTTTCTGCCTCCCCACTTCCAGCCACTGTCTGAGGACTTGAAAAGGGACCCTCATAAAAATATTAGGGGGCAGGCAGGGGAAGTATGGCTTTGTTTTTTGCAATCTTCAGATGAGGACTAGGCCATGTGAAAAATGAATATTAGATTTTAGCTGCAGTTCATTCATTTTCAGCTTTGTATTCTTGTTTTTGTTTTTTAAGTGTGCCTATACATTCTGTCGTGGCGCCCATAGGTTTAAAGTGCCATTTAGCTCCTAGCTTTCATATCTCAGTTTCTAACACTCCTTTCCCCATATGATCCTGTCAGAGTGTTAAGATCACCCTCTGATGTCTTGCTCTGGATCTCTCCACTGTCTGAAATAAGGCTGGTGATGACAGAATGCAGGGCCTTTTTTGCTATGGCACCCTGTTTCTGGAATTCCCATTGCCTTTCCCTCCCCTGGTGCTGTCTTTGTTTTCTTTCTGGTGCTAAGTGAAAATCTTCCAATTTGCCCGTGCCTTTTAAGGTGTTTGGTGCAATCCTGGGATTATTTTGTTGTCGCTGCTGACTTTTTATTCGCTGTTTTATTCTCTGTTCTGCTCTGTTTCATTGTGGTTTCCTTGTGAGTTTTTTATTTGTGAATCAAACACTTTGAGAACATACACTTAAGTGTGGCTGGCAAATGCTGCAAATAAATGAATGAGTAAATACACAGCTTGGCCCCTGCATACTTTCAAGACCACCATAAAGCAATATAGGCAAGAGACAAAACATTTCTTCATCTCCCCGCCCTCCCACTTTTATTCGAAAATAGAAAAGAAACTGTTTTGTGCCTAGGGCAAAGGACGTTCTGTTTGCTGTAGCCGTACTCAGAGATTACTTTCTGCTTATTGATTTCCTCCCGAAGAAGCACAGAACAGTTTTGCGTGAGAGGGCAACCAGTTTGAGCCATTGATAGACTTTCAGAAAACAGGGTCACTCTACTTTCTAAAGCCAAGTTCCATATGGGTCACGGCAGGATATGCTTCATATGTGTAATTGAATGTTTTTATGAATGGCACACTCCCATGCATTTTTCATTGAAGATCTCCTAGTGTTTTCATTCATTAGGAGTTAGAGGCAAGGCTGGTATTCAAGCCGATTAAGAAGCATGGCTTATTCATCGAAATCAGTAACTGCTTCCAGCCTGAGAGATTATATACATTAGCAGGATACTTCCAAAAGGGCTTTCAGCCATTGCCCTTGAAGCACCTCATCTGTAATTCCCCCCCCCCCCGTGGGTGAGGGGTGGGAGATCACTCTGATGTCGATTCAATGCTCAGGTTTGGATGTGATCATCTGGACCACTTGACTTGTATCCCCAATGCTGCTTCTTATGGGATCATCTGCACCAGGACAACATGCCTCGGTTGCTGGGGGTCACAAGTTCAAGTGTGCTACTGAACTCATGTCCTGCTTGTAGACATCTCTGAGGCATCTGTTTGGCCACTGCTGTGTGGACAGGATGCTGACCTAGATAGAAGTGGATCTCTGTGTACCCAGAATGATGAAGCATATTGGAGCGGTCTGGGGCATGTTCTTGAACAGATTGTGCAGTTATCAAGGTCATGGGGCCATATATTTTCTTGCCATGGGGAGTGCCTTGAAACGACCAGTTTATTGAGCATTTGCTTGCAAAGGGCTTACGTGAAGGTTAGATGATGCCCTGTATTTACGGAGCCTTCGTGAGAGTCAGTGTGATGTAGTGGTTAAAAGCAGTGGACTTGTAATCTGGTGAACCGGGTTCGCTTCCCTGCTCTTCCACATGCAGCTGCTGGGTGACCTTGGGCCAGTCACACTTCTTTGAAGTCTCTCAGCTTCACTCACCTCATAGAGTGTTTGTTGTGGGGGAGGAAGGGAAAGGAGATTGTTAGCCGCTTTGAGACTCCTTAGGGTAGTGATAAAGTGGGATATCAAATCCAAACTCTTTTTCTCTTCTTCTTCTTCCTAGTAGTTCTGCTGCCTCCATTTTTCCAAAAAAGTGAACACAACTTGGATAGCTGTCAGCCACTGTATGTCATTATCAGGTGATTTACAGGTGGTGCTCCGACTTCCGGGTTGGCGCGAACAGCTAATGGCGGATTCCCTCCGAGCTCCGGAGGGAATCGGCTCCGCTAGGGACGGGTCCTGCCGCGACGGCGACGCGGGGACCCTCAAAAACCTCAGGCGCGGATGCCTGAGGACCTGGTGACTCGGTGGGCACCTTAAGCGCCCTCCCCGATTCACGAAGAGCCTTTTTAAAGGCTACGGAGAGGATACGGAGAGTGGCGTGGTGCTGAGAGTAAACCGCTACCCCAGCGGAGCGGAGCCGTGTGCCATGGCTGAAGAGCGCTGACTTGCTTCCTTGAAAATTTGGACTGAAAGAATTACCCGTGAGTAAGACGGATTGGGACTTTAAAAATTTTTCCCTGAATTGGAGACGACCGGGGGGTGTGCTAAAAGGAAGTCCGCACCCCCCCCCTGCAGACGATCTAAGCAACGACATAAGATCTAAGCTGGAGAGCCTACCCTTGGTGGGGTGAGTTAAAAAGGACACTAACTTTCAAGATTTAGTTAAAGGAAATTTTGTGCTGGAGAGTGGAGTTTTGGAGACCCTCTTTATGTTTTGAACAACCCCCCCTCCCGGGCTCGGGAACGTCCTGCCTTTGTGCCTGTGCAAGAGCTGCGGAGTTTGACAGCTGTCAAAGCTGTCAAACGGGCAGTTTAAAGCGGAAAAATCACTATTTAAGATCCCTCTGGATTAAGATGAGTTATAATTGAGTTAAAATTGTTGGAAACAAAGTAACAATAACAAGCTAAAGGACTGTTGGAGAAAAGACTAATAAGTAACCAGATTCCCTCTAGGGCAGTGTTTCCCAACCGGTGTTCCGCGGCACACGAGTGTGCCGTGAGACATCGGCTGGTGTGCCGCGAGATGCCTGGAGGGAGGCGGGCGAGTCGGGCGGCGAGAGGCGGGGCGGCGGCGGCGAGGAGAGGCCGCGCCTCCTGCTGCTGCCTGGCGCTCCTCCTCGCAGCCGGCAGCGCTGCCTGGGCGCCTCCGCGCGACTCTGCCTCGCTGGGTTTGGTCTCCCAGCAGAGACGGGTCACACGCGCACCTCCCTCCCTCCCTCAGCCTGCGCGGAGGGAGAGCCAGAGAGAGGCATCGCTCCTGCGCGGCGGGAGAGGGAGCAGCCGGAGCGATGCCCCAAACGAGCTGAATTCCGAGCGAGGGACTGAGGGGGGAGGGAAAAAACTTTCACTTTCGTGCGTCCCTCCCGGCGTGACGCTGCGCGCTGACGTCACGGGGCGGGGCTTTAATGGTGGTGTGCCGCGAGATTTTTTTTCAGTAAACAGGTGTGCCGTTGCCCAAAAAAGTTTGGGAAACACTGCTCTAGGGGGAATTCTGTGAAACTACAATGGATACAATGGCTGTGGATGGAAAGTTACTAGTGGAAATCGAAAGGATGTTTCAATTGGTGGGAACCTTACAAGAGCAGAGCTTAGCCATGAATAAACAACTTAACATTATGACCTTGGGAACAGGCAACTCTGCTGTTTGTATTGAGGACCTGAATGAGAAAGAATCCACAGCTGAATGGGAAACAATGTCTACAGAGGTGGAAGAGACTAAACAAGAAAAAGAGAAAGTAACCTTGGGAAGCAACAACCAAAAGCTGACATCTGTGGAACACAAGCAAGGAGACTCTGGGAACATATCTACCACAAGTCTGCGAAAGACGCAGAAGAAGAAGGAGGAGGTTCTGGGACAATATGTACAGGAACTTAAAATAAAGAAATATGATTGGGGCCTCCTTTTGGACTTTGACTTTGAGGATACAGGCTTTGTGGAAGTACTCCAGCAGTTGCTTTCAAATCTCCTTGTGGGAAGAGAATATGTTTTGATGGTGAAAGATCTTTTTCCAGACTCGACGACTGACATAAAGGACAACCAGCGAGACCGGCGGAGAGGGACTGAAAGGGACTTGAAAGCCTCGGACGTGAGGAACCCAGGCTGAGAATCTTGATTTTGGATTTTTATTGGGAAGGGACAAAAACCGGGGATGGGAGGGAGGGAGGAGGAGATTCTTAAAAACTCTTAAGACTTTCATGTTTGGTTAATATGACTTTTATTCAAGACAAAATGAAAAATCGATGGAAGAGAACTTAAGTCCAACTTAGGAAAACCAATTTTTTTATTAGAAAAGAGGCAACAAAATGAATAAGATGGTTAAGAGGAGAAATACCAACTTGCTGATATAATCTTGGGAATTGGGATGCACGAGGGGGGGTGGGGGGAAGTCAGGGAACAAGGTTATGAGAAGAGGATATGCTGAATCTATACATGTTTATGTCTTGTGTTATTGTTGTGTTTGTATTGTCTTTATAAAAGCGGAAAACCCAATAAAAATTTAAAAAAAAAAAAAGATTTACAGGTGGTGCTCCTGTCCACTTGTCAAAACTGGAAAATGGAGGTCTGGCCAACCAGCTGGTTTTGAATCCATGAGCTAGTCCCATGTTGGCTGCTCTGACTTGCACTGGTTCTGCTGGCTGTCAGGCAGAGATATTTCACATCGACAGCATCTGCATGTTTGACACCACCTCCTTTTAACTGGGACGGAACCTGGGACCTGCTGTATGCAAAGCATTATTATATATTATTAGTAATAAAATTTGTATCCTACCATTCCTTCCAGGAATGAGTGTACAGTTGTGTACACAGTGACACAGATTGTACACTCATTGAAAGGGACGTGTGGTCACTCCTGTTCCTCCCATGTAAACAGGGATTTGTATGCAACATACGTAGCCATACAAAGTCCTGTACCTTGGGTTGCATATGCTCCTTTATTTTTTTATAAGATATTTATTAAGATTTTTTAAGATATTACAATACAAAATGAAAAAGAAAAAAAATACAAAATAAAAATGATTAAAAACGACTCCATTTTTCTATTACTTATTTTCCTTAGCTTGTTTCCCGGACCTCCTCATACCTCCCTTTTTTGTATTCCAGTTCAATTTGTTGGCTCAGCAAATCCTTACCCTCTTTGTTTATCCTAATCTTTGGTCTTAAAATAGTAACATTAGATTTTTCCCTATTAGCAACCCATTTTTCATATTCCCTTAAAGCATTACAGCTGGAAACCACTTAATTTCTATCCAACATCATTCTAACATTCATTAATTTTACAATATTTCTGTAGATAGTCTTTAAATTTCTTCCAATCTTCTTCCACCGACTCTTCTCCCTGGTCTCGGATTCTGCCAGTCATTTCTGCCAGTTCCATATAGTCCATCACCTTCATCTGCCATTCTTCCAGAGTGGGTAAATCTTGTGTCTTCCAATACTTTGCAATGAGTATTCTTGCTGCTGTTGTAGCGTACATAAAAAAAGTTCTATCCTTCTTTGGCACCAATTGGCCGACTATGCCCAGGAAGAAGGCCTCTGGTTTCTTCAAGAAGGTATATTTAAATACCTTTTTCAGTTCATTATATATCATTTCCCAGAAAGCCTTAATCCTTGGGCACGTCCACCAAAGGTGAAAGAATGTACCTTCACTTTCTTTACATTTCCAACATTTATTGTCGGGCAAATGATAGATTTTTGCAAGCTTGACTGGGGTCATGTTGCATATGCTTCAGGTTACAGACTCCGCTAACCCAGAAATAGTGCTTCGGGTTAAGAACTTTGCTTCAGGATGAGAACAGAAATCGTGCTTCAGCGACGCGGTGGCAGCAGGAGGTCCCATTAGCTAAAGTGGTGCTTCAGGTTAAGAACAGTTTCAAGTTAAGAACAGACCTCCAGAACAAATTAAGTTCTTAACCCGAGGTACCACTGTAGCTCCATGGGGTAGCAAACCGATTGCTTTGCTTTCTGTCCCTCCTCCCCCATTAAAATAGGACACAAAAGTAGCCTAGTGGAAAGCAAAGGGAAGGTCATGGTAATAAACTAAAAACCTTCCGTGCGCAATTTGCTTTGTGCCTGAAGAGAGAGAATGATAAACCCAAGAGACATTTCTAGGAATTCAGAAAGCTTTTGTTTGCTTTGTCTTCCTGCGTGCGACAGGAACAAAGCCCCCGTTCATTTCTCATTAGTAATTATCAAGGGGCCTATAAAGAGGTGTTCTTGAGATCGCATTGAACCTTGGTTGCACTCATGACTCTGATCCTGAATGCGAAATCATAACTGCTGGGATCGGCAACTAAACATTGCCGCGTGGAGTCCCAGCTGCTCCATTCCATCTCCTCACAAAACAGTCACTCAGCCTTCGGTGGTGACAGAGCAGGCTTAGCCTTCGTTGTGTTGTTTCAGGGTGTCTTCTTCTTAGTTTTCCCTCCATTTTTTGGGGTGTGTGTGTTTCTCCAAAGCTTGGGTTCCCTCAAGCCTACTGATACCTCTCTTTTGTTTGTGGGAGCCAATGTAGCAGCCATTTTGTGCTCCACATTTTGTGCCCCACCCATACTAAAGCAGCCATTTTGGGACTGGCGCCCACAGCCCTTTCTCGAAACGCCAAATTAACACACATTAGCACATTAACACACTTTTGAACAGTGATCCCAAATTATTCAGCTCAAAACACTTCCCTCCCTGAAGATTAGTGAAGGGTCTGTTTTTCTTCTTAAAAAATCCACCCTAAGCCTTGCTACTGAGTCATACTTTCAACTGCTTAGCCATAGTCCTCAGACAGAGGACTCAGCTACTACTACTACAACAACAACAATAACAACAACACGTTATAAATGTGTTATAACATTGTGACACTAGATGGTGATGTAGAGCTAAAGTTGGAACTTTAGGAAATTTTCCATAGTGAGCTTTAAAATGGTTTTTTCCAGAGTGTTTATTATAGCTGTGTAGATGCAGCCAGAATGTCCCCAGGAAAAATGACTATCTCCTGGATTTCTCTGATGTCGTCTATGAACAGCTTTTATTCTGGACCAACCCCAGTAGCTGAGGGCAGTTTGTGAGTCTAATTGTTACAAGTCTGTGGGGACAGATGAATTTGCCACTTGTTCAAAAAACACATGTCGACATTCGAAGCAATGAAAGGCGTCCAGGTTATTCTTAAGAAGCTACAGAGTAAATAAAACACTGCATGTCATTTTGCTGAAGAAGAGCAATGTGGCAGCATTTTCCTGTTGGAAGTTATTAAGATGTGGATTTATCTGCATAGTTTAGGGGTTTGTGAGTGTGTGTGGAGTTGGGTTTTGCATGTTTATAGGTACAGAGGTTGGTGAAGGAACTGTATTTATTTACTTACTTCCATGAATCAAAATATAATCTCTGGTTAATTAGTGCTAGATATAACCTTCTCCAAGTTCTGTGTATTTGGATTGGGAGTTTAATATCACACCTGTGTTGGTTTTTCTGTTTAACTTGCTAATGAAGAAGAGGTCATGAGGTGCTTTTTCCAGGACAGAGTGGAGTGTTTGTTCTGAAGTAAAGTAGGCCTTTAAAGAGCAATATCTTGTGAATGACCTCCAGATTCCACACACAATTTATTTATTTAAATTTCTAACCTTTAGGCTCTGCCGTTTTAACATTCAAAATATATGCACTGGTCCATGACTCCTACCAGCTGCTCCATTTATTTTTTTCATTTTTAAAAGCGCTATAAAGAAATTCAGGACAATACACAGCCTTAGGCCACATCTGCAACATGCATTTAAATCACATTTAAATAAATAACATGGCCCCCACCTACAAAAAATAATAATCCTGGGAATTGTAGCATACCCCCTCAGGGAGCTACAGTTCCTGCACCCTTAAGAAACTAGATTTCCCAGGATTCCTTGGAGGAAGCCGTGCACTTTAACTGTGCATTAATGTATGGTGCAGGTATAGTCTGGGACGTCATAGGTTTTCCAGATACACAGGTGGCAACATTGCATCATTGTACACAAGTGACCAATCTATGCACAAACTCAGGACTCAGCTACACAGCTGCAAATAAAATGTTTTAAATGTGTTGTAAAGTGCAATATACAAATGTGGCACTAGATGGTGACAGTGAGCTATGTCAAATTCCATATATATTTTCCACAACATTTTTTTAAAAAGCATTTTCACAGCATTTTTTAATATGTGGGTAGATTCCACCTAAGCTGCAGTTTAGGGCATCAGATTATTTGTGAATTTCAAGTATTACATACATTTTTTTTTTAAAAAAAATAAAGGATAGAGGGGAAATCGGCTCTAAAAGAAACTACCGGTATTACATAATTGTTGGTCAGCATGAGACTCAATGGTCCCTTCTAATGCTACAATTCTATGATATTGTTGTGTGTGCTTTTTAAAAATAAATCTGTGCAGAAATAAATATGATATGGTTTAAGTAATAAATCATAAGGTATTTTCATTTGAAGCTGTTTCATATGCAGAGAGGCTTCACCTCACACTTTTACATGCATTTATTTCCCCATTACCTTCCTAACAAAAAATCCACTTTAATTTTTACTATGTTGGATTTTTTTGTGCTAGAGCAACAAGAACACTTTAGTCCAGTGGTTCCCAATTAGCTAAGGATTGCAGATCCCTTGTTGTTTTCTTAAAAAGCCAATCCATGGACCTCCTACTTTTGAAGATTTTGATATCTCTATGGCAGTTTTGATAACTCTATGGCTATGACATACCTAGACAGCATCTTAAAACGCAGAGACATCACCTTGCCAACAAAGGTCCGTATAGTTAAAGCTATGGTTTTCCCAGTAGTGATGTATGGAAGTGAGAGCTGGACCATCAAGAAGGCTGATCGCCAAAGAATTGATGCTTTTGAATTATGGTGCTGGAGGAGACTCTTGAGAGTCCCATGGACTGCAAGAAGATCAAACCTACCCATTCTGAAGGAAATCAGCCCTGAGTGCTCACTGGAAGGACAGATCGTGAAGCTGAGGCTCCAGTACTTTGGCCACCTCATGAGAAGAGAAGAGTCCCTGGAAAAGACCCTGATGTTGGGGAAGATGGAGGGCACAAGAAGAAGGGGACTTCAGAGGACGAGATGGTTGAATAGTGTTCTCAAAGCTACCAGCATGAGTTTGAGCAAACTGCGGGAGGCAGTGGAAGACAGGAGAGCCTGGCGTGCTCTGGTCCATGGGGTCACGACTAAATGACTAAACAACAACAACAACAACAACAACAACATGGCAGTTTTTTGATATGTGAATGGTGCCACGGACCACCTGGGTGGATTATATATGCCTCCCCCCCCCCGGGATCTGCGTACCACCGATTGGGAACCACTGCTTTAGTTCATTTTGATGAAGTTGGGGTCCATCACACCTGGAGGGCGAGAGGTTCACTGTAGCACAGAATGCTTGTTAGATACGTATGGACTCCTGTCTTCCAAGTTTATTCCACTAACCGGTGCAGAAGTTTTATACGAAAAGACCAAATACAAGATCCAGGTGTGGTAAACGCACCATGCTAGGTTAAATAAACTGCTCTTTCCCAATGATTGCTGGGGTGGTGGTGGACAGGGGGAGCTGGAGAGAATAAATAAATAAATCGAGCGAAGTTAGGAGCAGCCAACACTCTGGGATAAACAACTTAGGAATCCGGGAATGTCTGAAAAAGCAGCGCTTGTCACTTCCTGAATTTTGAGCAAACAGGTTTGTGCAGCTGCATATAATTACACAAAGCTAAAGGACTGTTTATTTAAACCGTGATGTATTATAAATTCCCTGGGATACAAAATGTTAGTCCGAGAGGCATTCCAATATCTATTAAACTGCCCTCCTCTACAGTGGCAGGCACTGTGGCTGGAAATCTGCATAATTCCAGATTGGAATAAAGGATTGCAATGTGTGGGGTGGTGGTGATCTAGAGAAAAGAAAGGGTGATGATGGTAGGGCTACGCAGTCTGCCTCTACCTTGTATTTTAAATCCCAGGCTGCTACTTCACTTCCCGCAAAGCTTTGCCATGAAGAGCATTGTGCTGGGGGAAGTGTCTAAGTGGGAGAGGAGAGGGGTACACAACTCTCCCCCCTGCCTGCTTCTCTCCCCACCCAGGCAGCCTCTTCCCCCGCCACACAAAGCAGTGCCATTTGCTTCTGGCACGAACATGAAACTTAGTCTTGTGGAATAAATACGTTTTGCCAACTTGATGACACTCTTGCGGGTGGCGCTGTGGGTTAAACCACAGAGCCTAGGACTTGCTGATCAGAAGGTCGGCAGTTCAAATCCCCACGATGGGGTGAGTTCCCATTGGTCAGTCCCAGCTCCTGCCCACCTAGCAGTTCGAAAGCACATCAAAGTGCAAGTAAATAAATAGGTACCACTCCGACGGGAAGGTAAATGGCGTTTCCGTGCGCTGCTCTGGTTCTCCAGAAGCGGCTTAGTCATGCTGGCCACATGACCCGGAAGCTTTCTGTGGACAAACGCCGGCTCCCTCAGCCAATAAAGCCAGATGAGCACGCAACCCTAGAGTCGTCCGTGACTGGATACCTTTACCTTTACCCCCAGCTATTTGGGGAATGGGATCCCCTGATGGGTGGGCTCTTATAATATTTTTAGGACGACTTTTCTCTTCTACCCTCTTGCGCAGCCTGTGTGGTGTTGTGCTTAGAGTCCCCACTGGGTGACCTCAGACTAGTCTCTGCCTCTCTGCCTAACCTATTTCACAGGGCTGTGGTAGGGATTATAGGAGCAGGATTTGAATTCACGTTCTCTCTGTTTTCAGCCCAGTACATGAACCGCCATGTCACACCAGTGTAGAAAGCGCAGCTCAGCTGGAGCTGACATTTGCATGGAAGGCCACTGCCCATCGCTGCCCCCCTCCATCACTTCCACCCTGTCCACCCCTTGCCTCTACTAGCCCTGGGTAATTTAGGACCCTGGGTGTTCATGGTTCGAAATCCTTCAGGGAGCGTCCACAAGAAGAGGAGTCTCTCTACTTCAAGAGTTCATCCTCCAACTTGCAGACAGTGATGGAAGCAGCAAAACTGAGCAATCTTATTCCCTCAGGCCACAATGCTCACTTTCTCTATCGCTCGACCTTACCTGCCTCACAGAGTTGTTGTGAGGATAACATGGAGAGAGGGAAGGCCATGCTTTGTCTCCAGAGCAGATAGGTGATGGTTCAGAATAATAAGTTAACAGAGGTGGAAAGGAGTAAGAGTCCCTACCAGAGAAGAATGGCAAACTAAGCTGATGGACTACGCCAAAATGGCAAAACTGACTGGAAAGCTCAGGAACCAAAAAGACAAAAATTTCCAAGAAACAATAGGAAAAAATTACAATTTATTTAGGAGACCATTGTAAGCAGATAAAAACATTGCCAGGATTTTAATAACACTTGGAATGTAACAAATACTGTGGATAATATGGAGAGTTATATTACATGGATTATGAAATAATATGCAGTTGAAGATGTTGACAATTGGACCCACGGAGGGGATGGTGGAAAGTCAAGAGATTCAGAGAAATCTCTTATGTATTTGGTATTGATATAATCTTTTGTTCTGTAAAATCCAATAAAAATTATTTTCGAAAAAGGAGTTATGTACAAATAAGTTTTACGTTTTAGGGCTTTTTATGGTAAGATAAGGTTAAAATAAATTAAGACAATTTAATGACAGAATATAGTGAAAGATGGAAAGGATTTGCTGAGATAATTAATAACTAGAAGAAAAAAAGGGAGGTGCAAGGAGGTCGATGAAACAAGTTAACGAAAGATAAAGATTAGGGAATATTGGATTTGTTTTTAATTTTTTGTTTGCTTTTGTTTTTGGTTTTGATGTATTGTGTGTTTTGTTCTCTTTTTTCTTTTTATTGACTTGTATTGTTTAATTCCTTTTTTGTTTCTCTTTTTTCCTTTTTCTTTTTTTCTCTGTAATTTTAAATTCTCAATAAATATCTTTTTTTAAAAAAAATATTTTCGAAAAACAGGATAGTAAGTTAAAAAACAACAAAAACTATTCTAATACAAGGTCAATTGTAAGGAATGGAATGTGAATTAGAAATAACTAAGAAAATAATGCAACAAGAGGAAATTTTGGACACATCAAGAACTGAGTGTCGGAAATCAATTTTTGGAAAAATTGTATTAAATTTGTGACTGGTTTGGTAGAATTTGGCAAAAAAAAAACCCCATGATTTGGCAAAACGACCAAAATAAATTTGCTCGGAGTAGACCTGTGGCAATTAATGGACCTAAGTTAGTCAAGGCCATCCATTTTATTGGGTCTACCGTGAGTAAACGTTAGTTGAAGACAACCCTATGTACCCCATCTTGAGTTCCTTGAAGGAAAAGTTGGGGTATAAGTATAATAATAAATAAAGTGGGCTTGAGTCAGAATCACATGCTCACAAGCAGATCTGTGCACCTCTCCGCTTCAGCACGTATCACCCAGGAGGTAATGGGGCATCACTAAGTAATCTTTCCAAAATGGGTTGAGATCTGCAGATGAAAGGCGATGGAAGTGCAAAGCACACATTGCCCGGCTACTCAGCCCCATGGCAGTGAAAGCCACAGCCATTTATTTCAGGTTAGATGTGTTTTAAACAAAATTAAGTGGTTAATCATTAGAAAAGAGTCGGGGCTGCTTGTGCCCCCTCCCCTCACTCTCTGATGCCAGAGAACAAGATTTGCCACTAAATATAGTCCAAGAAGTCCTCAAAAAACCAGTGAATGGAGCATAATTGGCGCATACAGCTGGAAGTGCATTTTGCCTCTTGTTGTAACCATTTTTTGATGTGTTTTTTTCACTTTCTGGTAATAATTCCATTCAGCCTGTAAACGGGTCTAATGAGACTTTGAACCAGCGCCGACTTCAGAGAGAGGTGTGGATTCCGAAGCCCTTTTGAAGTCTTTCTCCCCCTTTTCTCTTGCGGTCCCTGATTCAGAATTCCCTCTTCCCTTATCCACCCTAATGCTTTTGACTGACTTCGACCGACTGTTCCAAATCCCGATGGCCACATTTTGTTATTTTAGCAAAGCTCTCCAACTGTGTGCAGACAATAGCAAAGGACATTTCCAGACTGTTTTCGGGAGGGATCCAGTCGCACACCGGCAAATTCAGGTCACACCATCGGAGCTGATTGGGAGGTCTTGCAAACTCTCTTCCAGATAGCTCAGTTGGTTAGACTGAGCATGGTGCTGGTAATAGCAAAGTCGCAGGTTCGCTCCCCATTTGGGACAGCTTCATATGCCTGCATTGCAAGGGGTTGGACTAGATGAAATTCACCAGAAAGTGTGGAATAAAACTTGGCTGCCAGTTTATTTCCAGGCCCAATGCAAGGTGCTCATGCTAGTGTTTAAAGCCCAAAACGACTTAGGCCCCAAATATCTGAGAGACTGCCTCATTCCCTACAGACCATCTCAGGTATTAAGATCAACAGAGGGAGTCTTCTTGGTAGTTCCACTTCCCTCAGAAATTTGGGGTGATGGCAGCAGCCTGGAAGCCAGCATCTTTGTGTCAGGCCTCAAAGTGTGGAACTCCCTCCTCATTGAGATGTTGCTGGGCTCCCAACTGCCCCAGTCAGCATGGCCCAAGGGTGAGGGATTATTGGAGATGTAGATTATTGGGTATACAGGGTTAGGGGAGGGACACAGTGTGCTCCTCCTGCGGCAGTTTGCCTGCCTTTTGACCCCACTAGGCTCTCAGTTCTGGCTCCTAGAAGTTGTCAGCATGTGGCAGTAGCTGTAGCCTGGGAAATGACTTTGACTGCCGTTGGTTCTCAAACCCTCAGTGAGTCACATCAAGGGCTTCTCTGCTTGGGAAGACAGGCTCCGTTGGATTGAGTGGATGAGATCAATAGTGGGTCCAAGGTGGTTTCTGCATGTGTTGTAGAAGGAAGTGGGAGGCAGATGGGGCTCATCAAACTGGGAAGGGAGCCCATCTAGGAGAAGGAAAACTCGTATCCTAAACCTCCACTGAGAGCCAGTGTGGTGTAATGGTTAAGAGTGGTAGACTCGTAATCTGGTGAACCGGGTTTGCGTCTCTGCTCCTCCACATGCAGCTGCTGGGTGACCTTGGGCCAGTCACACTTCTTTGAAGTCTCTCAGCCCCACTCACCTCACAGAGTGTTTGTTGTGGGGGAGGAAGGAAAAGGAGAATGTTAGCCGCTTTGAGACTCCTTACGGTAGTGATAAAACAGGATATCAAATCTAAACTCTTCTTCTTCTCCACTGCCTTGCAGGACATCTTTGGGGGAAGTAAAGGCTAAGGAGTAAACCCTATGCAAGTCTGGATTGGCTCTTTGTACGCCTCCTTCCAGCAGCTCCTGCAGCCAAGCTGGTGCCAAATATCTTGCTCTGCTTTCCTTTGGACCTCATTGGTGAGTTGGTCTTGTTGTCTGGGCAGCCCAGGACCTCCATACACAATGGCTAGGCTTGGGCCCCAGGGAAGTCACTTTGCTCCCCTGCTCTTATAGTTCTACTGAGACCTCATGTTCTTGATCATGTTGACTTCCCTTATGGGAGGATGTGCTTGTCATGATGAAGGTCTTTGGGTCGTTCCCTGGCATCCCCAGGCAGGGCAATGAAAGACTCATGGAGAAGCCTCTGCCATTTGGTGTGGACAATATTGGCCTCGATAGAACAGTGGTCTGACACACTGAAAGGGAGCTTCCTATGCTTTCTTTTCTTCATCCTATTCCTACTGCAACCCTGAGTCATTTCCCCGCTCCCCCTTAGCAATTGTGTTTTGATTTCTTCATTGTTAACGAAATCTCCTCTTCCAGGGTATGTTCCACAGCTGCTGGTAGGCTAAACACAGATGTGTTATAGAAGCAAATGCTTCCAAGTGTGAAAGAGTGAAAACAGAATCGGAGCCAATGGTCCATTGGCAAAAACTATTATAGGCACAGCCTATTCTGTATTGGAAAGCAGAAGAGGAAAGGCAGAGAATTCAAGTCCTTTATCAACATACATAAAAGCTACAAGGGCATTCTTGTGTTTCCAAACCCTTTCAGTGCAAGCAGCCCATTTAAGTGTCCTGAGCGAAGGCTGCTTTGCACAACTGTTGGAAGAAGCGGCTGAATTTTGTCTTCTGACACATTGCTGTAAATGTTGTAGTGGTGACCATAGATCAACTAGGTATTCTAAGTGTGCACCAAGTACACTCATTGTTCATCTGATGGAGTGGAACACAGTCCACAAAACCTTGGGCCATAATAAAGTTGTTTGTCTTTTAAGGTCCCACAATTTACAGAGTGATAGCTTATAGCAGAGGTTTTCAACCTTTTTGGCTCCCTGGCTCCCTTGACCAACTACATTCTTTCTGCAAAAACCCCTGTGGGGCTCAGGAGCCCAGTTATGTCACCCCTTGCCTGCAGAGCCGGCAGCCCCTCACCCTTTTTCAAACACCCTGGAGTGTTCCCTCAACCTTCTCTCTTTGGGAATCCTCTGGGCAGCCGCTGCTGCCCCCCCAGGCCCCAAAGAGAGGTGTCTTCCCACAGGGGCCTGGGAAGCGCCTCCTGGCCAGTCCCAGAGGCACCATTCGCCTGGGGAGCTTGTAGCCAGAGCTGCCACAACAAACAGCCAAGCAAGCGTTTGGGGGGCCGAGACAAGAGAGGGCATCAGAGGAGGTAGGGAAAGAAAGAGGGCTAGAGACCAGTGTTGCCAGTGGCA
This sequence comes from Podarcis bocagei, assembly GCF_964188305.1. NCBI lineage: Eukaryota > Metazoa > Chordata > Lepidosauria > Squamata > Lacertidae > Podarcis > Podarcis bocagei. Next base: position 16,965,190 of record NC_138135.1, on the reverse strand, counting down.
CTCCTGACCATCATTCAAGCACCAAAGAGACAAACAAATGGCCCGTGGGGATGTAATTTTAGTTGGCTTCTTCATGTTTTCTTGGTAGTTTTAGCATACTAGAATCAGGAGCATTCCTCACCTGGATTTTCTTTAAGAATTACTGGGCTCCTCCAGTTGACCCTTTTATTAAACATTCAACCCAATTTGCTTGCACAAATCTTATGCGATGGTGAGATTATATCCAGCCTCTGTTTGTTAGGATATAGTTCTATTCCACCTTAAAAGGGATCAGGCATGTCTGTTGTGTGTCACATGCCTGTTTACTTCCAGCACAGGCTTGCTGGGAACTTCCGTTTGTATATTGCTTTTACTATATTGCTGTTTGTTTGGACACAAAGGGAAGCAGACATGTTTTTCCTTTGTTCCTGAGCTATGCTGAATAAACGCCTGTAAATAATGTTTACACATGTCTCTGTCCGCCACTTCCGTTGTAAGAATATTTATTCACTCTGCTGATAGAGCGTGCCAAGTCTCTAAAGGTATCTGAGGCTTGTCTTGCTGTTTGATGATGTTCCAAGGGAGATGGGAGTTCGCCGGGCTGCCGGCCGGTGGCTGGAGCCAGCTGGGGGCCTGCCTGATGCCCCTGTCTCCCTGGCAGTATCCCAACACTGTTGAGCACTTATTCTGGTTTATATACAGGGCAGTTATACAACAACAAGTGTTCATCTTTCATTCATCCGAATTTGCTTGATGAGTACTTATATGTATACGGAAGAACATGAGATGAGTCTGCTGGTTCAAGACAATGACCCACCCAGTCCAGTGTCCTGTTCTCACGTGTCTATGGTAAGCTCACAAGCGGGACCAGCTGCTGGCATTCAGAAGCATTCTTGCCTTTGATAATGGAGGCAGTGAATAGCCACCATAGCATTGACAGCCTTCTCCTCCGTGATTTTATCTCACCCTCTTTTAAAGCCGTCCAAATGGTGACCACCACTGCATTCTGTAGGAGTGATTTCTTCTTCTTCTTCTTCCATCTATTAATCTGACCCCAATTCATCCATCACGTTGATGGGAGACTCCACGAAGCTCATCAGCTTTGATAAAAATCAGATCCATACTGCATACAGCTGCCCAGATGAGAGCATTTGTTTGGCAGGTAGAATGGCATTGATTAGTAAGTGAACTAATAGCTGTGTGGATGGCAGCAGTGGGTGGAAATCACTCTGACAAATTTCCCCTTGGGCCATCTTTGAAGAGGAAGTAAGATGACCTCAAGTCACCTCTTATTACAACCCCCCCCCAAAAAAACACCCTTTGCCTTTGAGCTTTGGGAGAGGGGATTTATTTTCCCCATTAACTCTTCGTTGCAGTGACAAATTGACGTTTGGGAAGGAGACGTCCTTTGAATCTATTTTTAAGTAGCAGTTGACCCAGTTCCTTCCCCTGTCTCAATGCACAGCATCTTCTGCAGAGTTTTTGTGGATGATGGCTCTACACTGACCTGCAGTGACCTATCTCTGTGTCTTTGAGTGCCTCTGCAATGCATGGACCTGAAGTTGTTTCAACCACTTGCAAAGTCATTGCAATACTGAGCTTGAAAGGAGGGCCATGGGCATGGAGGAGAAGAGGGCAGAGAGTTCTGTTAATGATGGGTAGAGAAGCAGAAAAGTCAATGGCCCCAACTAGATGTACATTTCTTTTTTAATTAAATGGATATCCTTCTCTTCCTCTCGAAGGAGCCCACAGCAGCAGGAAGAAAACTGGCTTGGGGAGGGGCTGGAATGGTGGGAAATGGAAGGATTAAGCAACCTCTCCCCATGGCTGATGAAAAATGTATACAACAGCATGCCATATCTACTTTGAATGTGAGTAGACATGTAGTGCAGAACAACTGAAGGCCAATTTACAGAATCAGTCTTAAGTTGTATGACCAAAGGCTGCAGGTGATAAGTTGCATGTGTGAACATTCCCTAATGATAAAAAATACTGTGCACCTAGAAAGCTAGCACCGCAGGCACAAGGGTTCAGACTAGCCTTGTCCCTGACAAGCTAGCTTTCTATGTGCGAGCGGGAGCCTCTCCCCTCTGCATTCAAGCATGCTTCTTTAGCCAGGCAGAGTTTTACCACGCACTTGTGCTGGTTGTATAACAGAGCTCTATGTGTCTGGACACTTGAAATATGCAGAAGGCAGAAAAATCACCACAGTAACTTGCTGGGCACCAGTAACATATTCTCTGTCCAGAGTCTGGCTTTGTGATCTGCAGCTGAGAGAATAACAGAGGGAAACAAATTGGACTAAACAAATTGTGTTGGCTGTGGATATATTTCATGTTATTTGAGCTGGGGTTAGCTGGTAGCAAATTGTTTGGTTTATTTATTCATTCTTTGTTTATTCCCTGTTTCAAAGTTTCTGCTGAACTTTATCGGTTAAGCTTTATTTATTTAAAACACTTAATATCCTGCCCTTCGGTTGTTGTTGCTTTTAAAAAAACAAAACCCCAGCAAACTTCCAATGGGACTTACACATGAACAATAAACACATCTAAGAAATATTACAAAAGGGTGAGTAAGCCAAGCAACCTAAAATGAGCAACAGCATTAAGCAGATCTGAAAAGCTATGTGCCCCCAGACTGCCACTATTTTGCAAGAGAGTTTCAAAGCACTTGCTGCAAATTAAAGTGGATTAAAGCACTCTTGTCGCTTTAGCACAACTAATCTTAAAGAGAGAGAGAGAGAGAGAGAAACTGGCTTTTTGCAGTTTGGCAAGTGACACGATGAACGAATGATGAATCAATGACTGGGAAGATGCAGAAACACAACGCGAGCAGATCAGATGAATGCTCATTGTCACGGAACTTCCTTGCAGAGAAACCAGAATGAATGCTCAGTAAACACCAGATATAGGCCCCATTGGCATGATATAAACATGTGAAGCAATATCACACCGCTTTAAACAGCCATGGCTTGCACCAAAGAATCCTGGGAATTGTAGTTTGTTAAGGGTGCTGAGAGTTGTTAGGAGGCACCTAATGCCCTCGCGGAGCTACAATTCCCAGAGCGGCTTAACAGTTCATCCCTCTTTCCAGTGAACACTCTGGAAAGCCCAGCACTGCCATGGGGAAGAGTGGGGTGTGCCTGCATTTAGGGGAGAGAGAATGGGGTGTGTGGCTAAGCATATGTGTATGTGTATGAGAAAGAGTACGTCTGGACGTGTGATGAGTTGTGATGTGCTGCGGTGCGCACACAATGTGTGGGGTCCTGGCTGACTCCAGCTACATAAGCTCATATCCTCCAACTTTTTCTCTGATGAAAGAAAGGACATCATCATCATCATCATCATCATCATCATCATCATCATCATCATCATTATAATACCCCATCCATCTGACTGGGTTGCCCCAGCCACTCTGGGTGGCTTCCAGCATATATAAGAACATAATGAAACATTAAACATTTAAAAGCTTCCCAGTACATGGCTGCCGTCAGGAGTCTTCTAAAGGTTGTAGAGTTACAGTAGCACCTTGGCTTACATTACCCTCAAGTAATGTAAACTTCAGGTTGTGAAAGCCAGAAGTGTTTTGCCGCGTTCGCATGTGCAGAAGCACTCTACCGCTCCGCGTGCATGTGCAAAAGCAGTCCCTCCAGTTGCAGAAACCTTGGGATCCAACCAGAGCTCTGGAATGGATCCCGCCCCAAATTGGAGGTGCCACTGTACTTATTTCCCTTGGCTCCAGGGTCCCATAACTCCATACCCTTCAACATTTCTCTGATACAAATAGGGACGTCCCACAGAAAAGCGGGACATTGCAGGATCAAATCAGAAACTAGGATGGCTTCTGTAAATCTGGGACTGTAAATCCTTGGAAAACAGGGCCTGACAAAGAGCACATTCCCCTCCTGTGATTTCCAGAGACCAGTATTCAGAAGCCTACTGCTTCTGGCCCTCGGTGGGCTGCCCAACCATGAATGTGGCTCCTGTGTCCAAAAAGTATAGACAATACGGAGGTCAATGGGCCAATAATCTCACTTGGCTTCTCTGTGTAACCTAGACTGGTTCTGAATTGGTTGCAGATTCACCAGTGAAGGGAATGCTAACAACTTTATGCTGCCAAGTTGTAACCAAATGGATGGAAAAAGCCATTGCTTTGGAGCTGAACTTGTTCTGTTCTAGGAAGGTTTTCAGAGTCGCCTTTTGTAAGGATGCTGGATAAAATATCCAGGCATGTTCCAAGAACTGACTGGAAAACATTTCCGCCAATGCATCTTGGAAGAGAACTACCAACTTAAGAGCCACTGGTTTGTGTAAGTGGATGTGTGTGTGTGTGTGTGTTTAAACTGGGGAGGTGGGATCACAATGTTTTTTCGTCGCTCCTGATTTTTCAGTGGCTTCTAAGATAACACACCACGAAAGGCTTTGCAGATTTTATTCCATGCTCCGAGGTGCAACCAGTTTGAAAGGGCCATACTATTACGAACTGGCGTGGCTCAGTCCCGGCTACACTTACCTTTACAGTCCGGGCCATATGGCAGACTCATTAAAGCAAATGAATGCCATGTGGATCCAGCCGGGATGTGAGTCACGTGATGTCTGTGGATCAGTCAGCACTGCGTAGAAAACAGACTTGCCCTTCACTTTCTCCTCCTAGGAAACAGCAGCTTAGGAACTCCTGGAAATTAAATGTGGGCCCAGGTTACCTGGAATGCACATCAGGCCTTTCGGCAGTTGTTATAGTGGAAAAAGCTGACGGACTGCAGAAGCGGCCTTAATGGGGTGCTTTAATGATCCACGTTCTTTGTGCAGGGTTTTATATAGGTTTCACAGGCAGGGCTGGCATAAGGGTGCCAACAGCCTTGTTGCTTCAGTTGTGGAAACCAGAGGCTGAGGTGCAAATGAGTTTGGGCTTCTCCGGGTGACCTATTTCTTGAGCTTTCAGCGGGATTTGCTTGCACAAAACTTATGAGCTGTTTAGGGGCTCCTCAGACAGGGTCTCTCCTTCCCCTTCCCCTTGGCTGTCTCCAGCAATATGTCATCGACATAATAATACAGTGGAACCTCGGGTTACAAACGCTTCAGGTTACAGACTCCGCTAACCCAGAAATAGTACCTTGGGTTAAGAACTTTGCTTCAGGATGAGAACAGAAATCGCACGGCAGTGGCATTAGCTAAAGTGGTACCTCAGGTTAAGAACTGTTTCAGGTTAAGAGCAGAGGTACCAGTGTAGGGCGTTCGTGGCGGATTTACAGTGGTACTTTGTGTTAAGAACTTAATTCGTTCTGGAGGTCCGTTCTTAACCTGAAACTGTTCTTAACCTGAGGTACCACTTTAGCTAACGGGGCCTCCTGCTGCCACCGTGTCGCCGCCGCACAATTTCTGTTCTCATCCTTTTTTTATATATATAAAATTTTTATTGGTTTTACAGAATTTTTTAACCCAATACAAACATATAAAAAGACATACAAACACGTATAATTTCCATGACCTTTTTTTCATAAACCTTGTTTCTCAGACTCCCCCATACCTCCCCTTTCTGCATCCCAATGTCCAAAATTTTCCAGCAACTTCTAAATAATTCTATCAAAGATATGTCTTCCTAATCTTTCCCTGAATCTAATCTTACATCACTGTAACCCTTTCATTCTCAAAGCCTCGACATTTTAAGATTCATCGAGTTTATAATAGTCCTTAAGATAGATTTTAAATTTCTTCCTTTCTTCTTCTGCCGTCTCCTTCCCCTGGTCGCGGATTCTGCCGGTCATCTCAGCCAATGTCATGTAGTCCATCACTTTCATCTGCCATTCTTCCAGAGTGGGTAGATCTTGTGTCTTCCAATACTTTGCGATGAGAATTCTTGCTGCTGTAGTTGCGTACATAAAAAAATTTCTATCTCTCTTTAACACCAATTGGCCGACAATGCCCAAGAGCAAGGCCTCTGGTTTCTTAGGAAAAGTACATTTAAGTACCTTTTTCATTTCGTTATAAATCATTTCCCAGAAGGCCTTAATCTTTGGGCATATCCACCAAAGGTGATAAAAAGTACCTTCAGATTCTTTACACTTCCAACACTTATTGTCAGGCAAATGATAAATCTTCGCTAGCTTGACTGGGGTCATGTACCACCTATAAATCATTTTCATAATATTTTCCTTTAAGGCATTGCATGCCGTAAATTTTATACCGGTGTTCCACAACCATTCCCAGTCAGCAAACATAATGTTATGACCAATGTCCTGTGCCCACTTAATCATAGCCGATTTAACTGTTTCATCTTGTGTATTCCATTTCAGCAGCAAATTATACATTCTTGATAAGTTCTTAGTATTGGGTTCTAACAATTCAGTTTCTAATTTTGATTTCTCCACCTGGAAGCCAATTTTCCTGTCTTGTTTGTACACCTCCATTATTTGATAATAATGGAGCCAGTCTCGTACTTTAGGTTTCAATTTCTCATGACTCTGTAACTTCAACCTATCTCCATCTTGTTCCAAAATTTCCCAATACTTCGGCCATTTGGCCTCCATATTGAGTTTTTTCAGCGATTTAGCCTCCAAAGGTGATAACCATCTAGGGGTTTTGTTTTCCAACAGATCTTTATATCTTATCCAAACATTGAACAATGCTTTTCTAACGATATGGTTTTTAAAGGCCCTATGCACCTTAATTTTGTCGTACCATAAATATGCATGCCAACCAAATGCATTATTAAAACCTTCCAAGTCCAAAATGTCTGTATTCTCGAGGAGCATCCACTCTTTCAGCCAGCAAAACGCTGCTGCTTCATAGTACAATTTTAAATCCGGCAGGGCAAATCCCCGTCTTTCTTTAGCATCTGTCAGTATTTTAAATTTTATTCTGGGCTTTTGCCCTGCCAGACAAATTTCGAAATGTCTTTCTGCCACCTCTTGAAACAATCCATCTTGTCCAGAATCTGTAAGGTTTGAAACAAAAATAACATTCTAGGCAATACATTCATCTTGATAACTGCAATTCGGCCTAACATTGACAATTTCAAATTTGACCATATTTCAAGATCTTTTTTAATTTCTGACCAACATTTTTCATAATTGTCTTTATATAAGTTCAACTTTTAGATGTCAGATGAACCCCTAGGTATTTCACCTTCTTAACCACTGTCAAACCTGTTTCATTCTGAAATTTCTCCCTCTCCATAGCTGTCAGGTTTTTTTCTAAAACTTTAGTCTTTTGTTTATTCAATTTAAATCCAGCCACCTGGCCAAATTGTTGTATTATCTCCAACACCCTTTTCGTACTAGTGTCTGGCTCTTGTAAGGTCAAAACTAGGTCATCTGCAAAGGCCCTTAACTTGTAATGTTTGGCTCCGACCTGTACACCTTTAATCTGCTGGTCATCTCTAATCATATTTAGCAACACCTCCAGAACAGAAATAAAAAGTAATGGGGAAATTGGGCACCCCTGTCATGTTCCTTTTTCTATTTTAAATTCTTCAGTTATCACATTATTTACAATCAACTTGGCTTTTTGTTCAGAGTATATAGCACCCATACCATTCTCAAATCCTTGGCCTACCCCCATCCCATGGAGATTCTTTTTCATAAAACTCCAAGAAATATTGTCAAAGGCTTTCTCCGCGTCCACAAAAATCAGAACTGCTTTGGTATTTATATTCACCTCTAGTAATTCCAAAATGTCTATTATGTTCCTCACATTGTCTGATAAATGCCTTTTTGGGAGAAAGCCTGCTTGGTCCTTATCGATCTTCTCCATCAACACTCTTTTCAATCTTTTTGCCAAAATGTCTGCAAAAATTTTGTAAACCACATTAAGTAATGATATTGGGCGGTAGTTCTTAAGTTGAGTCTTTTCAGTCTCTGTCTTTGGTATGAGTGTAATATAGGCTTCTTTCCACGATTCTGGCGCCCTTTTCCCCTCTAAGATCTCATTACAGACTTCCTTTAACGGTTGAACCAACCACTCCTTCAAAGCTTTATAGTATCTGGAAGTCAGTCCATCTGGTCCTGGAGATTTGCCCAATTGCATGTTCTGAATGGCACTCTCTATCTCTTGTTCTGTTATTCTCTGATTTAGATCCACCTTACTTTGATGAGAGATTTTTTGTAATCCATATTTTTTAAGGAATTCGTCTATATCCTCTTCCTTTTGTGGTCCTTGTGAATATAACTTTTTAAAATAACTCAAAAAACAGTTTCTAATCTCGTTGGGTTTGGATATATTCTTTCCATCCACTTCTAGGTTTGTAACTGTATTTCTGTCTTTTCTTCAATTGCCAAGCCAGAAGTTTACCACATTTATCTGCAGATTCGAATGTCTTTTGTCTCATTTGCTTTATCTTCCACTCAATCTCTTGATTCATCAATTCCATATATTGTGTTTGATATAACTTAATCTCTCTCAAAATCTCCTGGGACTTTGGTTTTGATCTTAATTTTTTCTCTCCTTCTTTTATCTTTTCCAGGATCTTTTCCTTCTTCTCATTTTGCTTTCTCTTTTTTATTGAGTTTTGTTGAATTAGAAATCCTCGCATCACAGCTTTACTTGCGTCCCAGATCACCCTTTTTTCTACATCAGCCTTTAAGTTTATTTCAAAATAGTCCTTTAAGGTTTTTTGGGCCTTTCTATGGATCTCCTTGTCTCGAAGCAAGGTGTCATTCATCCTCCATCTGAATTGACCAGTTGATGTAAATTTCATTTCCATCTTCACGGCGTTATGGTCGGAGCAAGTCTTTGGGCAGATTTCTATTTTCTTAATCTTTGGAGCCATCCCACTAGTAATCCAGATTTGGTCGATTCTGGTCCAGGTCATCATTGCTTGAGAGAAAAAAGTTCCCTCTCTCTCGAGAGGGTTCCTTGTTCTCCAAATGTCTATTAAGTCCATATTTTCAGTCATTTCAAAGAAGGTCCTCGGAAGTCTCCCTTCCTTGGAGATTGTCAGTCTTTGTGCCTTGTCCATATTTGTAGAAACCACGCCATTCATGTCTCCCATAATTACTACATTGTATTCCAAATAGTCCATAAGGGTTTCATGTAGCTTCTTGAAGAATTCGGCCTTCCCTTCATTTGGTGCGTAGATTCCAACTACTAACAATTTTTCTCCTTGTACTTGTATTTCAACTGCCAGGTATCTTCCTTGTTCATCTTTAAACATCATTTTTGGAGCCAATTTCTCTTTTGCATAAATCACCACTCCTCTTTTCTTAACTTTGTCCGATGAAATAAATTCTTGTCCTAATCTTTTGTTTATAAGTAATTTCCTGTGTGTTCTAGTCACATGGGTTTCTTGTAGACAAATCAAATCCAATTGTTCTTTTTTCAAAATATGAAAAACTTGTCGTCTTTTCAAAGGCATGTTTAGCCCATTACAATTCCAGCTAAGGAATTGCAGAGCCATCTTGCTATTTCACTATTACGCCTCCTACCACACCAAGTTGTTGCTCTTCCTCTGTTGGTAGATTCAATCCAAACGATAGATTCGAGATATCTACCGCTCCTTTTACCTCTGAAGTTGGGTCTACCGTTCCCTTCTGTAAATCCTCGTGGTTTTTCTCCAGAAATTTCTCTTTGTCCTGAATTGTCTTTATCTTGACTTTCTTTCCCTTGTAGTTGAAGGACAGTCCTTGTGGAAATTCCCACCTAAAAAGTATGTTGTTCTTTTTCAGCAGGTAGACCAGATCTTTATAAAAGGTTCTCACCTCGAGAATGTATTTAGGGATGTCCTTAAAGATCTGTATGTGAGAGTTTTCAATTTCCAAGGCCTTTTGATAATGTAGTTTCAATATTTTGTCCCTTTCTTCCTTGGATCTGAAAGTAATCAGACAATCCCTCGGAGTCTTTGTGTTCTGTCTCCTGCCCAATCTGAATGCTGTTGTAATCTTGAATTCTTCCTCCTGCAAATCTTCCTGCCAAAAGTCAGAAAACTCTTGTGTGAGGAACTCCACAAGGCTATCCCCTTCACTTTCTGGAATTGATCTTAATTTCAGGTTTCTCTCCTTTCTCTGTAATTCCATCAAAGACAGGGTTGCATCATGTTCATACACCTTTTTAGCGATCGGTTCTAATTTTTCCTGTGTCTCTCCAGCAATGTTTCTGGCGTCCTCTGCGATTTTGCGTGTTGCAGAGTTTTCTTCAATCAGCTTATTTATAGATTCTGTATTAGATGTCACACTTTTCGTATTCAAGTCCAATCTTGCTGTTAGTTCTGTTAATTTTTGTGAATTTTCTGTACTCTGCTTTGTCAAAGTTTCTAAAGATTGATTTATCTTGAGTAACGCCTGTGTCATCGACTCCATGGAGGCAGCTGTCACTTTTTCTTGCCCAGCTGCTCCTGTCGGAGTTACACTTGAAATTGAGCCTCTTTTCTTTTGTTGCTGTTGCTGCTGTTTGGCTTTAGCTCTAGTAGTTATCTCCTCTGCTGGGCCGCTCATGTCCCAAGGACGTTCCCACAGGAACAATCCCCTGATGGAAAATCCCACTGTCTTAAACCTTGTTCGCAACTGTTACTTTTCAACCCTCTAGGGGGAGCAAAACAAAATGTCCAAGTGAAGGAAGCAAAAAAAATAGAGAACAAAGAAGCCAGGAAACTTGGATGTATATGCTGCAACACTTTTTCCCCAGTGGTTACTCTGTCAACACAGTCCAATATACTGTAGCAGCAAAGTCCCAAAACTTTGTATCAAGCAAAACTTCAACCATGTAACTTTACCACAAGTTTCTAAAGTCAGTTCACTGCCCTGGTATCTTATTTGGCAGTCCGTTTCAGGGGATTAAGACAGCGGAAGGCTTTTCTCTTTTAAATAGATCATGCAGGTTCCTAATGTTACTTTATTCTCCCCTCTGCCCTGCTTGCTGGATGGGGAGATTTATGTCCAATGCCAGGCTTAAACGATCCTGAGATACTTCATACGGATGCAGCTTTAAAATTCCGTTGCTTTATCTGTCATGCAGTCGGGGGAAGGCAGACTTCCTTAATTTTCACCTTCCCCGTTTTCAGCCAAATTTCGAATTTAAATTTTGAAGATCCAAATAATCGTTCAATCTTACTCACAGGTTTTTCAGTCCAATTTCAATTTACAGGAAGGAATCGGCGCTCTCCGTTCATGGCGACGCAGCTTCGCTTCACGAGCAGGGTTGCGACTCTCAGCTCCGCGCTCTCCCGATGCCGTTCCGGAGCCTTTAAAAAGGCTCTTTCGCAGTAAGGGGGGCGCTTCTGGTGCCCACCGAGTCTCCTTGTTCACAGGCTTCCGCGCCTGTGATTTTAGGGGTCCCCCACTCGCCGTAGTGGGTAAGACCCGAACTCGCAAAGCAGTCCTCCTCCGGAGCTCGGAGGTAGGACCGCCATTAAACGCTGGCACCGACCGGAAGTCCAATTTCTGTTCTCATCCTGAAGCAAAGTTCTTAACCCGAGGTACTATTTCTGGGTTAGCGGAGTCTGTAACCTGAAGCATCTGTAACCTGAGGTACCACTGTATACTGAACCATCTGCCCACCATCTGCTTTATTGTTTATCCCATGATGCATCCCCAATGTTACTAAACTGGAGGGTGTATTAGGAAGTATTATTGGAAGTGTTGCCGCCATCTGAAGGTGCAACAAAAGCGAGACAAAAATCACTGGGACATTTGTGGTATAAAAGGTTCTTTAAGAAGAGTCCTGCCCATCTAGGCTGCTATAAAAGGGAGTGGTTGGCGCTGTGGTCTAAACCATGGAGCCTCATGGGCTTGCCAATCGGAAGGTTGGCGGTTCGAATCCCTGCGACGGGGAGCTCCCGTTGCTCTGTCCCAGCTCCTGCCAACCTAGCAGTTCGAAAGCACACCAGTGCACGTAGATAAATAGGTACCACTGTGGTGGGAAGGTAAACAGCATTTCCATGTGCTCTGGTTTCTGTCACAGTGTTCCATTGCACCAGAAGCGCCCCCATGCTGGCCACATGACCTGGAAAGCTGTCTGTGGACAAATGCCAGCTCCCTTGGCCTGAAAGCAAGATGAGTGCCGCACCCCATAGTCGCCCCATAACCGTCCAGGGGTCTTTTACCTTTTACCTTTACCTTTCACAGCTTTAAAAAACACTCTGAAAATGCTCTGAAAAAAACCATTTTGAAGCTCACAATGGAAAATTTCATAGGGAACTATTTCAGCTCAACAGAGCCATCTGGTGTCACAATGTTGGAACGCATTTATAACATTTCTTTTAAATTTAAAGTAACAGGTAGGTAGCCGTGTTGGTCTGCCGTAGTCGAAACAAAATTAAAAAATTCCTTCCAGTAGCACCTTAGAGACCAACTAAGTTTGTTATTGGTATGAGCTTTTGTGTGCATGCTCATACCAATAACAAACTTAGTTGGTCTCTAAGGTGCTACTGGAAGGATATTTTTTTTTGTTTTGTTTAAAATTTAAAGTAATGTAGCTAAGTCCCTAGTCCAGCATCCAGTTCTCACAGTGGCCAATCCATGGGAAACCTGCAAACAGGACATGAGGGCAAAAGCGCTCTGCTCACCTGCAGTTGCCAGCACCTGCTTTGGAGGCATACTGTCTCTTGACAGTCAAGGTAGCACATGATTTCAGCAGGATGCTGTGAGGCATACACCAGTTGGAAATCGAAACAGTATGTCCGCTCCAAAACTTTCACAGGTGGAAACAGGATTTTAGATAACCACCTCAATAGAATCGTGAGCACAAATAATCACTAATACACAATGAAAGACGTATAAGGGGGTCCTTAGACCATCAGTTCATCCACACTTCTGTTTGTCCATGATTTCCAGGTACAGGTCAAGGAGGGGTTTTTTTGTGTCTCGCTGCTGAACTGGAACAAGCGTCAACTGGGTTTTACGCAGATTGGAGTTTGTAAGCCGTGGGTTTTCCTGGGGATAGTGGTGGGTCAAAAGAGGAACCTCTTGCATACCCTCCAATATTTCTCTGTTGGAAATGGGGATGTCCATAATGATAAATTTTACTATTTATACCCCACATATCTTAGTGGGTTGCCCCAGCCACTCTGGGCAGCTTCCAACATAGATAAAAACATAACAAAACATTAAAAAACTTCCTTATACAGGATTGCCTTCAGATGACTCGGGGGTTGGACCCTCCAAAATTTCTCCAATGAAATTAAGGACATCCTAAGGAAAAGTGCTGGAGAAGACTCTTGAGAGTCCCATGGACTGCAAGAAGATCAAACGCATCCATTCTTAAGGAAATCAGCCCTGAGTGCTCACTGGAAGGACAGATCGTGAAGCTGAGGCTCCAGTACTTTGGCCACCTCATGAGAAGAGAAGACTCCCTGGAGAAGACACTGATGCTGGGAAAGATGGAGGGCACAAGGAGAAGGGGGCGACAGAGGACAAGATGGTTGGATAGTGTTTTCGAGGTTACCAGCATGGGTTTGACCAAACTGCGGGAGGTAGTGGAGGACAGGGGTGCCTGGCGTGTTCTGGTCCATGGGGTCACGAAGAGTCGGACACGACTAAACGACTAAACAACAACAACAACAAGGAAAAGTGGGACATTCTGGGATCAAATCAGAAACCAAGACGGCTTCTCTAAATCAGGAATCTCCCTGGAAAATAGGGATACTTGGAGGGTCTGCTCTTGGACTTGTGCCTAGAAATCATTTGATTATTCCATTTCTACACTGCCAAATATGTTAAAAATATGTCTAATTGGATATCTGCTCATCCTCACTGAGTTCAAACCTACCTGATTACTTCCAGGTAAGTGTGAAAAGGATTGCAACCTGTGTCCTGCTATTATAGACCTTTATGAGAATGCTGCTCTTTTTTATTTTTTTTAAAAAATGACACTTCCCCCAAAGTATTCTGGATCACATATAGAAATTATTTTGCCACAGGCCCTCTATCTAGAATTCCTTCCACATCCCCTGAAAACACTGCAGCTACTCTCAAACTTCTCTCTGAACCTGTGATGCTATTTTAATGCTCTCTGCTTAAATGTCTGTTCAAATGTATTGCAACCATCTCTTTTCACCCTCAGAGAGTTTTCTCTCTCTCTCTCTCTCTCTTTCTGCTGAGATCCACAGAAAGGCATATAAAAAGCATGCTGTTATTCTGTGGTAATTAGGCCCCGGAGAGGTCCTGAGGAACATGGTTTTACCACATTACCTTGTAATGAAGGTCTCAGAAGTATAATTAATAACAAAAAATGTATCCATTCATCTGTTTCACGTAAGCCTTTTAAAGTTCATATAGGAACATAGGAAGTTGCCTTATAGCATGTTGGACCAATGGTCTTTCTAGCTTAGATTGTCTGCACTGGCTGGCAGCAGCTCACCAGGGTTTCGAGTTGGAGTCTTCTCAGCTCTACTGGAAGCCTGAAACCCAGAACTTGGGCCTGCAGAGTAGGTGGTTTTCTGCTGAGCTTTGGCATATAGCGCAGCCTGATATAACTCAACAACTTTGCTGAAGTGTCCCCAGAAAAAGCTCAACAACTTTGGGTCTTTCTTCCCCAAAAAAGCTCAACAAGTTTGGTGAAGGCGGCCCCCAAAAAGCTTAACAATTTTGGTCAATCCAACAGGTAGATCACTGCCAGTTTTTTTTATAGTGGGAGTAGATCGCAGTCTCTTGGGAGTTGGCCATGCCTGGACTAAATGATCCTCATGGTCTTTCCCAACAATTCTGTGATTCTATGGTCTTCATTACCATAAAGAAGGCTGATCACCGAAGAATTGATCCTTTTGAATTATGGTGCTGGAGGAGACTCTTGAGAGTCCCATGGACTGCAAGAAGATCAAACCTATCCATTCGGAAGGAAATCAGGCCCGAGTGCTCACTGGAAGGACAGACCCTGAAGCTGAGGCTTCAGTACTTTGGCCACCTCATGAGAAGAGAAGACTCCCTGGAAAAGACCCTGATGTTGGGAAAGATGGAGGCCACAAGGAGAAGGGGACAACAGAGGACGAGATGGTTGGACAGTGTTCTCGAAGCTACCAGCATGAGTTTGACCAAACTGCGGGAGGCAGTGGAAGACGGGAGTGTCAGGCATGCTCTGGTACATGGGGTCACGAAGAGTCAGACATGACTAAACGACTAAACAACAACAACAAATGGTCTTCCATTGTACAGCTGGTTGACTGTACATCAGTCATGTGCACCAAAGAAGTGTAGGATCTGTACAGATTTTGTGATTCTCTGAAACAACCTTCTGCTTTTTCTTTGAATACCCAATCCTGTTTTAATCCCCTCACCCCAGGAAGTAAGAATATATTCATTGTTATTTAATAACACTATGAAATGTGGCTGATGCAGAGAGCTTAGCAGCTGTAAGGCCGGAGAGAAAAGGATGCAGATGGATGGAGTAATATTAGCAATAGGAGTTTGATGGTGTTGATGGGGAGGCTATTTATTTTTCTGCCTCTTTGCCAGCCAAAGTGTTTGAGTGCACGAGAAAATCTGAACATATTTGAGCAAGCTGCAAGCAAACAAATCTCTTCCTTTATATCTGCAGGACTAAGAGCCACAATGTTTGCAGATGGTGTCAATACGGAAAAATCAGCTCTCATTGTATGTTTTCTCAGAGTTGGCCTCTCTCCCCCCCTACGGCTGGTTTCTTGAATTTTGGCACCATGTTTCACACCTCAAGGCTCTAAAGAAACAAAAAACGGCATTCTTACTGTCGTTGCTGACAAAAGCCTCACACATCATATTGTCAAAAAAAGTTAGCGGCATTACTGTATAGCCTGGCAAACACCTATTCCATTAAAAAAAAAAAAAGTGTTTTCTGTTCATTGAGGAGGAGAAGTTGGCACTCACACGTGTTGGGGTGAAAATGGGATGATGTAAAACTTCCATAGGTCCTGTTTGCTTTCTGCAGGATGTGGCACCTTGCTTTTCGAGAGATGCATACCTTTTGTTTTCTCCATAGTGCTGCATGTTGTTGTTCTTTAGTCGTTTAGTCGTTTCCGACTCTTCGTGACCTCATCCATGGACCAGAGCACGCCAGGCACTCCTGTCTTCCACTGCCTCCTGCAGTTTGGTCAAACTCATGCTGGTAGCTTCAAGAACACTGTCCAAACATCTCAGCCTCTGTCGTCCGCTTCTCCTTTTGCCCTCAATCTTTCCCAACATCAGGGTCTTTTCCAGGGAGTCTTCTCTTTTCATGAAGTGGCCAAAGTATTGGAGCCTCAGCTTCACGATCTGTCCTTCCAGTGAGCACTCGGGGCTGATTTCCTTCAGAATGGATAGGTTTGATCTTCTTGCAGTCCATGGGACTCTCAAGAGTCTCCTCCAGCACCAGAATTCAAAAGCATCAATTCTTTGGCGATCAGCCTTCTTTATGGTCCAGCTCTCACTTCCATACATCACTACTGGGAAAACCATAGCTTTAACTATACGGGCCTTTGTTGGCAAGGTGATGTCAGAAATAATGGGGTGTCTCCAGTGGCAGACCTAATCAGAGCAGTCCATTGGAAGTTCACAGAACCGACTAGGGCGCCATTTGCATTCAAAATGGCACCATCATACCACTTTTAACGGTATGGCTTCCCCCAGAGAATCCTGGGAAGTGTAGTTTGGTAAGGTTGCGGACAGTTAGGAGAGCCCTATCCTACTCACAGAGCTATAATTTTGGAGTGATTTAACAATCCATCCCTCTTCTCTAAGGGGTAGCTCAGTCGGTAGAGCGCAAGACTCTTAATCTCAGGGTCATGGGTTCGAGCGCCACGTTGGGCAAAATATCCCTGCATTGCTGGGGGTTGGACTAGATGACCCTTGTGGCCCCTTCAAATTCTACAATTCTATGATTCCCTTGGAACCTGGACTAGACAGCCCTTCAAACAGAAGATAGCTTTAGATAAAGGACCATACTTTGAGATATATGAATTTTTCAGTTTTTACAAACATCAAATAAAAACAGAAAACAACATGTATATCCCCTTTGACTTCCCTCCCCCCTTTTGTGGATCCTTATGTTATGATTTCCCCCCTGCATCCCCTTTATAATTCCAATTTTTAATAAATCCTTAAATATTCCTTCATTCAGATTTTTAACTGCAAGTTTTATATCAATCCCGCTAATGCATTTAATTGTATGCACTAGTTTTTCATGTATGTTATATACTTTCCCCATTCTTTATTAAAAATTCCTTCTGGTTTCTAATTCTTCCCATACATTTTGCCACTTTGGCCTAGTCCATTAACTTGGTCTGCCATTCTCCCTTGGTCAGAACGGTATCATCCTTCCGTCTCTGGGCTAACAAAATCCAGGCAGCTTTGGTCGTATACATAAACTGTTTCACCGGGTCCTTTGATATCTTTGCACCTCATACTCCTGTAGAGCAGGGCACAGGACTAACCTGTCCGTTTCTGCTTCTACAAGTCTCCTCTGGACAAGCGGGGGGCCAGGCAGAGCTTGCTGAATCCCAGCTACAACAAATCATGCTGAAGCAACTCAGGCAATTTCCAAAAGGCCCTTGAAACGATTGCCAGTATTAGCCTGTTTATGTACATACTGGCTGAAGCCTCCTCTGAGGACTCCAGTGGATTAGTACTCCATAAGCTTCTTTTTCCGGAAAGCCTGGCTTGGTACATCAATAAGCAAGCTGTTCAAATAGTTTGGTTTGGAAAAAATAATAATACTTTTTTTTTAAAAAAAAAGAGTTTAAGCAAACATGCCTGTAAGTCTCAGGTTTTTCTTCAGACTCTTTCAGAACCGATGCACAGCACACCTGGACTTTTTCCATTTCTCCATGTGTTCTGCGGAAAACAGAGAAGCTGTCAGGAAGGTTCACGCCGAGGGCATCCCTGGAGCACAGCTGCAACGCAGACATCTTCAACCTGTAGGAAGTCCTCTTCGACACTTGATTTAAATGTTCTTTGGAAAAACGTAAAACCATTACTCAGATGCTCTGGGTTCCTCTGCTATCCAGCAGAAGCAGAATTTGTTTGGAGATCAAACGCCCTGCTTAGGCTACTTCTGGATCTGGCACGATGCAAGTCAGTGTTCTGTGCAAAGGGAAGGACCCTCCGAATTCTGCATCAGCCTGTCTGTTCAACAGCCTTGGTCAACCTGGTGCCCTCCAGATATTTTGGATGTTGGCAAATCCAGAGGAAAATGGGAACGCGAGGGAAAACTGCCAGTGCTTGCTCATTCGTCCCAAATCCAGAATGGAAATCAATCCAGCGTAAAAGATTGGTATTCACTGTCACTGCTGCTTTTTTTTTAAAAAAAAATATTTTTATTAAACAGTTTCAACAAAACTAATTATCAATCCAAATAATCAATTACATTTTTTGCCCCTTTTTATTCCCCGCCATCCCTCCCTCTCCACCCCCACCAAAGACTTCCCTCAGCTCCCCTCTCTGATTTGTTTGCACATATTATTCCCTGCATGTTAAAAGTTGTACATATCATTACCTTATCTGTCATATGTCCTATTAATACATTTGTGGATGTTTATTCAAAACCTGCCAAGGAGTCCAAATCATTTTGTTGTTTTTTAAAATAGTTTGTAAAAAGTTCCCAATCTTCCTTGAAGTCACGATTGTTCTTCTCGTGTAATTTATGTGTCAACTTTGCCAGCTCTGCATAACTCATCAGTTTTCCTTGCCATTGTTCTTTTGTTGGGATTTCCTCCTTCTTCCATCCTTGTGCTAACAAGACTCTTGCCACTGTTGTGGCATACATAAATAAATTCTTTGTTTTTCTTGGCAGGTCTCATCCTAAAATCCCTAACAAAAGTGCTTCTGGTTTCTTTACAAATGTCATTTTAAACATTTTTTTTCCAATTCATTATATATCATTCCCTATTTTTTTTTAACTTCTCTACATTCCCACCACATATGATACAAAGTACCTTCTTTTTCTTTACATTTCCAACATATACTTGACCCAGTTTTGTACATTTTTGCCATTTGTACTGTCGCTGCTGCTTTTGGTCCACAAAGATGCTCAATTGATTATGTTGCAGTTGCCTTTGTTGAAGTGAAGCAGGTGGAGTAATGTAATGACAACATAATTACACAATATATGCATTTTGCCTAATTAATTACATATATCACTTACATAATTTTACCGTAGAGACAGATAATGTTGTTTTTGGATGAAGTATAACAGCAGTGGAATGGAAACAGTGCTGCGTGTGAAGGATACAGGGTGGAACAGAAAAGGATGCCTTCTTACACTCCTGAAACCCTACCAGCCCCAGCCAGCAAAGCCATGCTGGTGGATATTGTCCTCCAATCACTTTTGGAGGGCACCACTTTGGTAAAAACTGTTGTGCCCTAAGGGCGCCATTGCCGATTCCTCTCCAGATACATCTACCAAATAAAGTGGATGGCAATAATGTGGTAACGTTGGGGGAAGAATCACAGAGCAACGAATAAAGTGGAATGGTATCTGGGTGGTCCAATATGAATCCACCTCTAATCCACTATTATTGAATCAGTGGTATATTGTAGAGCACACCTGGGGAGGGGGAACCACTAGTTTGGAGGGTTCCTGCCAAAAGTGAATTTCCAAAGTAAATAAGTAGCATACCTCTGAATGAGGCATAGAAAGTACTGTCAATTTTGTTTTTCTAGGCTCTTTATGATGTATGGAAGTGAGAGCTGGACCATAAAGAAGGCTGATCGCCGAAGAATTGATGCTTTTGAATTATGGTGCTGGAGGAGACTCTTGAGAGTCCCATGGACTGCAAGAAGATCAAACCTATCCATTCTGAAGGAAATCAGCCCTGAGTGCTCACTGGAAGGACAGATCCTGAAGCTGAAGCTCCAATACTTTGGCCATCTCATGAGAAGAGAAGAGTCCCTGGAAAAGGCAGTGATGCTGGGAAAGGTTGAGGGCTCAAGGAGAAGGGGACGACAGAGGACAAGATTGTTGGACAGTGTTCTCGAAGCTACCAGCATGAGTTTGACCAAACTGGGAGGCAGTGGAAGACAGGAGTGCCTGGCGTGCTCTGGTCCATGGGGTCACGAAGAGTCGGACATGACTAAACGACTAAACAACAACAGGCTCCTTATTTTCCCAGTCTTAAATTCAGTTTCCCATATTTCTGCAACAATTTGTGATTTTTTTTAAAAAAAATCTGCATGAAAATTAATCAGCATATTAGTGTGAATTTCTCTGAATAATCACATTTTTATATTTGCGCTTTTACCTAATGTGCACATTTTTGCAAGCTATTTCCCGTAATGAAATGCATTTCTGTATGTTATTTTTATAAGACATTCATTTTTTATGTACCCCCCCCCTCAGTCTATGCATTTTTGTGAACATTGCTTGGCTGTGGAACTGCATCGCAAAATTCAGAAAATTGTGAATTTCGAAGAACGGCTGTGTTTCGGTTCTCATATTGTTTTGGAAAGTGCAAATTCGGAAGATCGGCCTTTAAATGCGAACTGAATTGAATCACTTCCCCATCCCTACGCAGTAGTCAAAAACCAAGGGAAAGGGGTGTGACATCAGTATGTGACAAAATCTGGTTTGCACTTCTGTGGACCAGTCAAAGTGGTACTGGAGTGAATGAAAGAGTTTTGGGAATTGATCTATAATGAATTTAAAAAGATGCTTAAATATTCTTTCCCAAAAAAGCCTGAAGAACTATTGCTAGGTTTGATGGGAGAGGATATCAAGAAGACGGACCAATGCTACAACAGCAGCTAGAGTCTTGATAGCCCCAAAGTGGAAAACACAGGAGATACCGACTGTAAAGGAGTGACAGACAAAGTTGGTCAAGTACGCAGAACTAGCAAAACTGACACATAGAATTCGCAGTCAGGAGGAGACAAAGTACCAAAAAGAATGGAGTAAATTTATGGTTTATATAAGTGAGAACTGAAGAAATTTGAAGATGTTAGCAGGACTGAAATAAATCTTATGTCATGGTTTAGTCTTTTATTAATGAAACTGTGAATTAAAGATTGGAATAAGAAAACCTGCGGAAGGGAAGGAGGGAAGTCAATGGCTCTACGGAGCATAAAGTAGGATACATGTAAAAAGACTTGATGTTTTTGTTTGTTGGTGTTGGTGTATTTAAAATGAAAACTTAATAAAAAGCATTTAAAAAACAAAAAACAAAAAAAACCCAAAGTGGTACTGGAGGCAGAAGACACCTCCATCAGCAACTTCCTACATCTTTAATTGCTTCCACATCCCTACTCTGAATACTGGCGTTAAGTATTCTTTCTGCTCTGTAGCCTTTACTCTCTACCCTCTTTGTGGCATTGCTGTTTTTCCTTCATGCAAAAAGACAGGGAAGTAAATCGCATATATGGGTAGCCTGGCGTACAAGCAAGAGAGAGTCCTATTTGCTGCCTTTCGATTTGGCTTATCTGTGAACCCTAAACTGCAAGCACACTTTGCTTCAGTAGTTTTCCAGCTGGTCATTTTGGGGGGGGGTGAGGGGGGAAATTCTGTGATCCAAAGTGTGTGGTGCTAGTTGCTCAAGGCAATGCTGTTTAGCCTTTAATGTTCTCCATCGTTTCTCAGCTCCAGTGCTCCTAATGGCCAGATGCTCTCCTGCACTTCAAAGGAATTTTGGGTTTTAAAAGGAATGGTGAGTGTTAAAACACTGTAGCTGCTCTTTGATCCTCGTTCACTTTCCATTTAAGTCACATTAATCAATTATTTCCCCATTTCTTTTGCCCTTTTTGGCGGGGAGGGTGTGCGGGGTTTGGGGACAAAAATATGTTTCGATTTAAAGGTTGCATAGTTCAAACTGCACATGTGCAGACCTAAGAGGGCTAGTATATGTCTTTAGCAAGAGCTGCAGATGTCAGTTACCTCATCAGTTTCACTTCAGCTGGGGGCACCTCCAGACTGTGGCAATTTTCAGGTGGGATTCAAACACATCCCGGCAAATTTGGGGTTGCACAATTATCGTTGACTCTGAGGTCTTGCGCAACAAACCCATTTCTCCCCCAAACTGGACTTTTTGCGATAAGGAAAGCAATGGTGGAATGCTTTGGAAACTGAGGGGTTAATATTTGCTTTGACACAACAACATCGCAAAAAAATTGGGATGAATGCTCATTAAATAGCCAACATTGTTTGACTTCCCTGCAAACAAATTAAGATGAACGCTCAATAAACAGGTCATCTCGAATGACCAAGAGTAAGATGCTAAACTATGCTAAACCATAGTTTAGCGTTTTCAGCTACAATACTTACTGGAGTGGCCACCATCCCTTAGCTTAACTTACCTCACAGGGTTGTTGTGAGGGTAAAATATACCTGGGGGTGGCCAATTATGCTGTCTTGAGCTCCTTAAGAGGATAAAAGTGTATGTAAAAGGGCATTTAATGGCAGATCAGAGCACGTCTGCTGACACTGGGTGATAGTATTTCTAAGTCCCCCTGGTATCAGTGGGAAAGTTTTAACCACATACTTTACATTCCATTTAAAATCAGTGGGACATCCAAGTACTTCACTTTGGCTATCCTAGCCTAAGCCTTGTCAGTTTTCAGAACATGCTGGGCCAAAGTACTTTCTCTCTCTCCCTTCTTAAAAAGTATTTGCACAGCTTGTGGAAATTACCCGACATGAAATTAAATCCATTAGTTTTGTAAGTTTGCCTCTGCCAGCTCCTTTCCCCACAGTCAACGTCTTCATTGCAAAATAAGCAAAACGTTTGTCTTATTAAGTTCTAATGAAAGGGGGGCAGGAAGCACAGGAGAATGTAGCGCCTTCCACCTGGTTGTTTGGGTCGCCTTTGTTAAATTTGATCGGTCAGCTGAGCAAGTGGCAAAATGCTTTGGCTTGTTGGCTTATGATCCCAACCCTCCTTAGTTGGAAAGTTGAGAGTGTCTAATATACAGGGGCAGAGAAACTTTTTAAGACTAAGGGCCGCAGTCTGAAAGGTATCCTGAGTTCGTGGAGAGCTGCTGCCAGTCAGAATAAGGAATTCTGGGCTAGATGGACAAATAGCCTGACCTGGAAGAAGACAGCTTCTCTATGGGTGCATTCAGACACGGGGATTATTGTGTTAGTTTTCCTGGCTATAACGCTAATTTCCTACTCTTATTTATTTATTTATTTATTTATTTATTTATTTATCTATCTATCTATCTCTATCCCCCCCTTTTTGTTTGGTCAGAAAAAGAGAAAAAGATACTTAGTTTGGTTTAAAAAAAAGGAGGAAAGACACTAATCTTTGTATTTTTCTCTATAAACCTTAATTAAATTTATTTTTAAAAAGAAGATGCAGAAAGCTTGTAATTCAAATTGAAAGAAAGGAGATGTGGCGATCATACAGGTTCCCCGGATGTTTCACCATCTTTTGATCCCTGTGCCACCACTTTATTTCTCGCTGCCACCACCCAGGCCCTACCTGGGACAGTACTGAGTCCAGTCAGGGTTGAATTGGAACATAAACTTCTGTTTATTTATTGCAGTTTAACAAGCGTATGGTTTCATAAAGGGTATCAGTCAATTACAATCATGGGGTGCCTTTCCAGACCTATAACTTCCGCTACCTGCTCTCACTCACTAAACCACCTCTCAGATATTTACTTGTCTTCTTAGCTCCTAACTGTTCCTGACTTAGCTTATTTCACTACACTGACTCAACCTACCCACAGTCTCTATCCCAATTCACTCCCACTCCAACCAACCACTCAACTCCCAACGAACTCCCCCCTTCGCCCCTCCCAGAGCTGGTTTTATAGTCCCTCTGACTCCACCCCCCTGGGTTCTGATTGGGTA
Source organism: Podarcis bocagei (assembly GCF_964188305.1). NCBI lineage: Eukaryota > Metazoa > Chordata > Lepidosauria > Squamata > Lacertidae > Podarcis > Podarcis bocagei. The sequence continues at coordinate 16,941,554 of NC_138135.1, read as the reverse complement.
ACCTGTTTAACTATTTCACCTCCAGCACTCTCATATGTTAACGTCACAGGAGATATCAGCTAAACATTAGGAGGAACTTTCTCATGGTAAAAGCCATGAAAGGACTCGCTCAGAAGGTACGGGAGGTTTTCAAACAGAGGTTGGATAGCCATCTGTCATGGATGCTTCAGCTGTGAGTCCTTCCTTGCAGGGGGTTGGACTAGATGTCCCTCGGGGTCCCTTCCAACTCTACAGCCCTATGATTCTAGGACTGAAGCTGCTACTGTGAGTGACGTTACCGAGACAGAAACCAAACTTGCCATTCAGTTTTATGAGTCTCCCTGATTTTGCTTTTCTCATATTGTCGTAAATGTCTTCCATTCACATCAATGGGAGAGGAAGAAAAAAAGTAGCAGATTTCATGCTCCCTCTGGAGTGCAGGAGGCCCTACACACCAGCTGCATGACCTAACTAAACCATGGAAAGTCAGCAAACAGCTTTTTATATAGATGATAAACTTTGATAAGTCTGGCTGCTAAGTCTGGATGGCTCAGAGCTAGCGTCTTGGAAGCAGACCTTACAAGAACTTAATTCCTTTGCCAGCAACCGAGCGGGAGGTGCCTGGATTAGAACTTACAAACAAAGCCTTGAATCAATGTTTTGGTGTCAAAGACTGGCAGTATACAACATCTTAACGGTGTTGCTTTTAGGATCCATTTTGGAACACGATCGCCTGGAGGGTATTGTTGCAATATCCGTTGTGGTTATCTTGGCTCTACTCCCATTCAACTCGTGAGGGATGCCACGGTCAGAGGAAGGAGTCTAAATCTCTTGCTCCTGAGATCCTTTAAAAGTTGATGACTAGGGGCTACATAAGCAACACTCATAGCCAGCGTGTTGAAAGGCACGCACCGACTTTTGCACAGTGCGTGGTTAACTTGAGAGAGTCACAGCTGCAAGATGGGGTGATGACCACGAGCACAGATCCCTTTAAAGAGAGGTTAGGCAAATTCAAGGAGGCCAGGAACAGTAGCTAAATGACACAGAGAGGCAGAAAAAGTGTGCAAAGGGGGGGGGGATTCCTGAAAACAACATGCAAAAAATCATTGTACAGTGGTACCTTGGGTTATGGGACGCGGGTGGTGCTGTGGGTTAAACCACAGAGCCTAGGACTTGCTGATCAGAAGGTTGGCGGTTTGAATCCCCGCAATGGGGTGAGCTCCCATTGCTTGGTCCCCGCTCCTGCCAACCTAGCAATTTGAAAGCACGTCAAAGTGCAAGTAGATAAATAGGTACCTCTCCAGCGGGAAGGTAAACGGCGTTTCCATGTGCTGCTCTGGTTTGCCAGAAGCAGCTTAGTCATGCTGGCCACATGACCCGGAAGCTGTACGCCGGCTCCCTTGGCCAATAAAGCGAGATGAGCGCCGCAACCCCAGAGTCGGTCACGACTGGACCTAGTGGTCAGGGGTCCCTTTACCTTTACCTTACCTCGGGTTACAGACACTTCAGGTTACAGATGCTTCAGGTTACAGACTCCGCTAACCCAGAAATTTACCTCGGGTTAAGAACTTTGCTTCAGGATGTGAACAGAAATCGTGCTCTGGCGGCGCGGCGGCAGCAGGAGGCCCCATTAGCTAAAGTGGTACCTCAGGTTAAGAACAGTTTCAGGTTAAGAACAGAACTCCGGAACGAATCAAGTTCTTAACCTGAGGTACCACTGTATTAGGGAAAGGTGCTTTGTAAGAAGGTGCAAAGTTGTATACAAAGAGGGGTGTATTAGGAGAAAACCACACTGGAATGCTACTGAATTTTCATGAGGCCTTTTTTAAAAAAAACACAACACCTCATGTGGAAATGTGGAGAACTGATTTTAAGATTAGGAAAATGAGAAATGGAGAGAAATCAAAATCGACAGATGCCCTCATCCCTGCTTGAGGCTATATACACATACACACACACATACACATGCACACACATTACTCAGTGCCAGATCCTGACAACAAACTGCAAGGGAAGGATGCCACTTCGAAGCCCGGCTTGCGAGCTTCCCAGAAGCATCAGCTGGCCAAAGACTGGGCTAGACCGAGTTTGTTCTGATCTAGCAGGCCAGTTCTTATCATACAATGCCTTCGGAGTTTGGCTCAAGAAACCATCAGTCAATGGGCAAAGCCTTTTGCATGCTGCCAAACCTTCTACTGACACATACATTAATAGACACCCCCTCCCAAGTGCTTTGTAAACAGGTTTCTCTCCCCGGCCCCTTTAAAGCAACCAAGAAGTGTAAGAGGTTTTGACACAGGCTGTTCTTTCTGAATGCACTTAGGCATATCACACAGTACATCATGGCCAAACCTTTCCATGCTGTTCCTTTCCCAGGAGCCCTGCTTGCCAAGCACAACATGGTCTGGGTGGTGGGGAAAATAATCAGGAGGAATCGGGTTTTAACCTAGATGTCTACCCCTGTGTACATGCTTGGCACTGGGCACCCTGTGCATAAATCAACAGGATCTGTCTCCAGTTTTCCAGTTTGCAGAATGCTAAGAGAGCAGCACCAGCCTTTGGATTGGACAGTATTTGCTGGGGGGGGGGGGGTTGGTTTGCTTTTTTGTTGTTGTTTTAAAGTCAAAGTGGATTTGGAACCGCCTGTTGTTTAACGTTAAGCTAGTTCTCTAAGCCACTTGGGACCCAGTTGGATAACTTGTAGACGTAAATTACAAATATTCACGAAGCAGGAATTGATCACCTTGGCACCAGGCTTCTGTGATCATCAGGGTCTTCACTCTGTGTAGCAATACACACACACACACACACACACAGAGAGAGAGAGAGAGAGAGAGAGAGAGAGAGAGAGAGAGAGAGAGGGAAGAAGAAGAGTTTGGATTTGATATCCTGCTTTATCACTACCCAAAGGAGTCTCAAAGCGGCTAACATTCTCCTTTCCCTTCCTCTCCCACAACAAACACTCTGTGAGGTGAGTGAGGCTGGGAGACTTCAGAGAAGTGTGACTAGCCCAAGGTCACCCAGCAGTTGCATGTGGAGGAGCAGGGAAGCGAACCCGGTTCCCCAGATTACGAGTCTATCGCTCTTAACCACAACACCACACTGGCTCACCACACTGGGAGCAGAAGAGGTTGGATAAAGGCAAAACATTTGCACAGCTGGGAGGGGGGATTCCCTAGGAAGAGATGGAACTCTGGTGACACTTTTATTTGTCGAGGCCAGCGCTAAACCTGCCTGCAAGTGATCTGAAGCACAGCAATTTCTATGATTCGCTGTGAGCAGTGAGTCTGTAGAATGGGAAGCAAGTACAGTGATCCTCAAGCTGACCCAGAATAAGCAACTGAGAAGGCTCATAGCTCAGTGGTACAGCTCAGTGGTCTGCTTTGCATGCAGAATGTCCTAGGTTCCATCCCTGGCATCTCCGAGTAGGCTTGGGAGAGAATGTTGGGAATCATTCTGCAAAGAAACAGTAAGGATGTTTGTACCTTTAAGAACTGTTTCTGTGAGCTTTGGGCAGATTGGGTACAGCTGGCCATGACTACAAAAGGAGGGAAAGTTGCAGTTTGAACTTTGCCTGCAAGGAAAAACACCCACAAGCTTTGTTGTTTTGTAATAAACCTTTATTTGTTTGGTTTTACACCGGTCTCGTGGTGTCATAGCTTCTGTCATCTGCCACCAGAGGGGGGGGGGGAAACCCTCTAATAGGGGCCTGAAACCCTGGAGAGGTCCTATGGGGAAGCAATTACTGTTAACCCAGTTTAAATCTGTAGATCCCATAAGAACTCATCACCTGGAGAGACCCCTATGAGCAACCTGCCAAGTGCAGTGGGATCAGAGTCAATAAGGGCTGGCTATTGTTTTGATATCTTGGGGAGATTTGATGGCAGGGAATTGAATTTTATTATTTCGGTCACAAACCAGTTCCAGCCCACATGCAATATCAAGGAAGTCATAAAACACGATAGGGATACATTTGAATTTGCAATTAGGTATAACAGGGACCATACAGATATACCAACAGTTAAAAATATATATAAATTAAAACTTAGTCACTAACATATAACCTAAAATTATCATTTAAAACCTTAATCATTATGATAGCACAGCTTGCTCCCCAAGTTTTATAGCAATCGCACAGAATTTGGCTACCCTTAACATGATCTCAGGATCCTTGTCCTCTACCAGGGATTTTAGACATTGAAGTTCGGATTCATTTGGAGATTTTTGCATAGCAGGGGTAATAAATACTGAGTCTATATCCCCATAGAAACGGCAGCATAACAAGGCATGAGAGACAGTTTCTACCTCCATCAAGCTGCAGGGGCAGACTCATTCCGCGTATGGTTTACCCTCAAATCTGCCCTGCAATAAGGCAGATGGTAGCATGTTGTATGGCACGGAAGGAAGTGGGTGGCTGTACCAGGGGCCAAAGCATTAATAAAACTAGAGTAGCTTCTCTTTTGTTGATAACTGGGGCTCTGGGTTGGGTATATTACCCCATAGAACCCATAAATTAAGGGGCATTCAATGTGCTACTCCCCCACAGAGTCGCAGAACTGTAGAGTTGGAAGGGACCCTAAGAATCATCTAGTTCAGTGTTTCTCAAACTTGGGTCCCCAGCTGCTTTTGGACTACAATTCCCATCATCCCTGACCACTGGTCCTGCTAGCTAGGGATGATGGGAGTTGCAGTCCGAAAACAGCTGGAGACCCCAACCCCCTGCAATGCAGGAACCATGGCTGAGGAATCAGGATGATAGATGGCCACCCAGTCCCTGTTTAAGACCTCCAATGGAGGAGATACTGTAGCCCACTCAGTATTGTCTGCATTGAGCCTTCAGTGTTGCAGGCAAGGAGTCTAACTAACCTAGCTTTTCCTGCAGAGGTCAAGGATTGAACCTAGGACCTTCTGCATGCAAAGCAGGTGCTCTTTCACTGAGCTGTGACCCTTCTTCCTACCTTCTTCCGGTGCTTACCTTTAATTTTCTTATGCACAGATGGTTTCAAACGAATCAACAGCAACTGTGCCCAGCTGCACGGACAAGGGAATGCAAATCTTGCCTTCTTTTCCCAGAAGCTCACACAGTACAGAAACACAGCAACCTGCCTTGCAAATCCAAACCTGTCGTTCCCTATAAATCAGTAGCCGAGTGAAATTGCCTACCCTCTTCTACCTTTGGTACTGATGAAAGGGAGCAAGCTCTCCACATTCCCTTTCCTGGAGGCACATACGACTGCCCCCTTTTAAAACAAACAAAAACTTTGCAACAGACCCAGCAATACGAAGTTATGCTTAGATCCTCCTGGAGCCGAAGAACGAGATAGATACATGTGTCGATTGCCATCAGTCTGTATGGCTTTAAAAGAAATTTAGGGAAAGTAAGGCTGACAAAGCTACTAAAAGGTAAAGGGACCCCTGACCCTTAGGTCCAGTCGCGGACGACTCTGGGGTTGCAGCGCTCATCTTGCTTTACTGGCCAAGGGAGCTGGCGTACAGCTTCCAGGTCATGTGGCCAGCATGACTAAGCCGCTTCTGGCGAACCAGAGCAGCGCATGGAAACACCGTTTACCTTCCCGCTGCTGCGGTACCTATTTATCTACTTGCACTTTGAGGTGCTTTTGAACTGCTAGGTTGGCAGGAGCAGGGGCCAAGCAATGGGAGCTCACCCCGTCGTGGGGATTCGAACCGCCGACCTTCTGATCAGCAAGTCCTAGGTTCTGTGGTTTAACCCACAGCGCCACCTGCATCCCTGACAAAGCTACTAGCTGGAGGCAATAACACTTCTGAATTCCAGTAGCCGAGAATCACAGGTGAGGAGAGGGCCATCGCACTCAGGTCTTGCTTGCTACAGGCATCTGATTGGCCACTGTGAGAAAAGGATTCTGAATGAGATGGGCCATTGGCCTGATCCAAAAGGGCTCTTCATATGATCTCATGCAGGCATAGGAAAACTCCAGCCCTCCAGATGTTTGGGACTACAATTCCCATCATCCCTGACCACTGGTCCTGTTAGCAAGGACGATGGGTATTGTAGTCCCAAACATCTGGAGGGCCGGAGTTTGCCTATGCCTGATCTCATGCATCTGGTGTTTGGTATTAGAAGCCTATTGATACAGTTCTTTTATTCGAAGAAGTGAGTTTGCTCATGCCTCCTTGGAATCGGGACTCAGAACTTATCTTCAGGGTCAAAGCTCACCCTTGAAATATGTGCTGTCGTAAGAGGTGCACTCTCCAAATGTCCAGAAGCACAAATGTCCTATAACACTGGGTTGTAAAGCAAGGTTGGAAAACCTGTGCCCCTCCCCCAAATGTGGTTGGACTCCAACTCCCATCAGCCCTAGCCAGCATGGTCAATGGGTAGGGATGATGGGAATTGTAGTCCAGCAAACGCCTGGAGGTCTACAGGCTCTCCATCCCTGTTATCATTTGGGATTGCTTCCAGGACAGTTGTCACAACTTTCGGGTAGCCCAGATCTAGGTTTTGATTGGCACATAGCAATGTGCTTCCTAGTGGGCTCACTCCAACACTTGTGGGCTCCCAGCCATGGGATTCCTTTCTTTTTTCTTTTTTCTTTTTTTAAAATCATTTTATTTCAAAATTCTAAATTACACTGTATCACTCAACAGTTGTAACCCTATTCCACAATACTAATGACTTCCCACTAACCCACCCTCGATGTTTAGAATCACAATTACATACAATTGCATTTTTAAAACTCCAGTTTCATCCTTTTAAACAGATTTCTTACTGTTGTTGTTTAGTCGTTTAGCCGTGTCTGAGGTGGCCAAAGTATTGGAGCCTCAGCTTCAGGATCTGTCCTTCCAGTGAGCACTCAGGGCTGATTTCCTTAAGAATGGGTAGGTTTGATCTTCTTGCAGTCCATGGGACTCTCAAGAGTCTCCTCCAGCACCAGAATTCAAAAGCATCAATTCTTCGGCAATCAGTCTTCTTTATGGTCCAGCTCTCACTTCCATACATCACTACTAGGTTCTGCGATTTTTTCCTTAGACTTCAACCCTGCTGTGGACGACACATTTGAAAAGTGACTTTTTAAGTAGACTAGCAAAGGTTTCAAGTCCTCCTTGAATGAGTCTAATACAGTGGTGCCCCGCAAGACGAATGCCTCGCAAGACGGAAAACTCGCTAGATGAAAGGGTTTTCCGTTTTTGAGTTGCTTCGCAAGACGAATTTCCCTATGGGCTTGCTTTGCAAGACGAAAATGTCTTGCAAGTTTGTTTCCTTTTTCTTAACACCGTTAATACAGTTGTGACTTGACTTCGAGGAGCAACTCATAGAACGCAGTGTACATAGTAGCCTTTTTTGAGGTTTTAAAAGACTTTGGTGATTTTTGAAGCTTTTCCAAAACTTCTTTTGCAGCCATTTGGTAAGTTAAGCTTTTAAAACTTTTTTTTTTGGGGGGGTTGGATTTTGGGTTGGGGTGTTTGGAATTCAAGGACTTGGTGTTGGGAAGGGGTTTGCAAGACTCTGGAAGCTTGTGTGGTTTTTTCCTGCATTTTTATGATTTTCTGTGACCATTGGGCCACTCTGCTGTTTTTTAAAAAAATTCTGGATTTGAATTTCTGTGTGCTGGGTGGCTGGGGGAACAGTTGGGGAGGGGTTTGCAAGAATCTGGAAGCTTGTGTTTTTTTCCTGCATTTTTATGATTTTCTGTGACCATTGGGCCACTCTGCTGTTTTTTTAAAAAAAATTCTGGGTTTGAATTTTGAATTTTTGCTCTATACAGTATGTGTGACTTTAAAGAGCACTTAATAAACTCTTGTTGTACCAAATTTGGCTTTGTTTGGACTTTTTTTGACCATAGGAACGCATTAATTGATTTTCAGTGCATTCCTATGGGAAACCGTGCTTCGCAAGACGAAAAATTCGCTAGACGAAAAAATTCGCGGAACAAATTAATTTCATCTTGCGAGGCACCACTGTATTGTGACTCTTATCATCACTGTCAGTCTTGCCATCTCTGCATATTCCATGATTTTCACCAGCTATCACTCAGGAGGAAATTAATAAAGTAGCACACAGTGGAGGTGTTCCTTTAAATATTTTCCCTAGAGGAAAAGTGGGGAGCATATGGCTCTCCAGATGTTGATGGACTACAATTTACATCATCACTGACTATTGGCCATGATGATTAGGGATGACGAGAGTTGGAGTCCAATAACATCCAAAGGCCACAAATTCCCCACATATTTCCTAGAGTAATGCCACACAAGGGCCATTAGGGAAAATTTAAATGGCTACCAGTCAGGTGCAGGTATCTGTGCTGTTCTGTTTTTTGTAGTGGCGGCCATGTGTTTGCTACCCACAATGCACTGGAATGTGTCTTGCTGCAGCCTATGGCTTCAGAGTTCTCTTCATCCAACTTACGGAAAAGTTAAGATTAGAGGAGGGCTGCCGCAGTTGCATCCTTGACCTTCCTTTTTTCAAAACACTATTGAGATTGTTATCTTGAAGAGCATTTAGTCTTAATGTATTCAATTGTACATGAAGAGGGATAATCTTAATAGCATTCATAATTTTTCGGGGCACTCAAGGCAGGATGATGACTCTAATCAAATGCCATTCTTCTAAGGGTACACAATCATTTGGATCGAGAAGAAGATGATCCCATTCAGTAAATTGGGTGCTCGGGATAATAATTGTGTTACAGAACTTTTAGACCAGCTTGTTTACATGTAAATCTAGGCCGAGGGTTTCGGGCAGTCTACTTAAAATTCTCTTTCTCTTTGAAATCTTGTTTGGTCTACCATTGTATTTTCCCATTACGAAACAAGAGCACAAACCCACCATCTAGTAACAGTTAAAACATAACTGCATTAGGTAATCTTAATATGCATTCTTGGTCAAGAACACAAAGATGCTGGGAGAGACCATGGACCAGAAACTCAAGAAGTTGCCTTTTGTGCTTCGCCAGTGACTTCTTCTGCAGCCATCGGAAGCCACCTCTGTTATGACGGCACATATATCAGGAGTAAGCTTTGGTCCCGAATACAAGTTTTGAGTCCCAATTCCAATGAGGCCTGAGCAAAGTTAGTTCCTCAAATAAAAGAGTTGCATCAATATGCTTCTGCTCTCCTCCTGCTCCTGCCTCTGTTGGTCTATCTGTCTGAGCACATGGACTGGCAGGCATGACTTTTGCACTTCTGCCCTGGGCCTTTGGCGGGGCCAACCCCTAGCTATGCCCCTGGTCAAATTGGTGGTTTCTTGTTACTCTTCTGTTCTTGCTGGAGAGTAAGGACCTTCAATGGTCCTGACTAGCTCCTTCACTGGCATGCCCTCTACATCTTCTTTCTGATTGAAGTGTATCCTATGCCAGAGGTGTACTCTAGTTCAAGAGAAGGCATTGCCTAGGAAAAGTAATCACTAAGGTCTAGAACAGGGATGGGAAACCTCAGGCCTGGGAGCCAAATGTGAGCCTCTAGGCCAGGCTGCCTCAACCTTGGCCCTCCAGATGTTTTTGGCCTACAACCCCCATGAACCCTAGCTAGCAGGGATGATGGGATTTGTGGTCTCAAAACATCTGGAGGGCTGAGTTTGAGGAAGCCTGCTCTAGGATTTTGCATCTGGCCCTTGAAGCTCTCCCCAGGTCAAAGCCCCTCTCCCTAGGATAGCTTTGCTTCACAGTCCAGGTGCTTTTGCCTGACTGGAATGCGCTATTTAACTCTGATAACGCCGCTTTGCTTGTTTGGATGAAAGGCAGAGTGGGGTAGAAATTGCAGAGAAGCAGATTTTGGCTAAAGTTCCAAAGAAATATCCAAGCAGGAAGAGCGGCCCTGAGCTGCCACAAGGGAGGCCCCGTAGGACACAAAAGTCTGCTCCCCGAAATAGGTGAATGCATGGAGTGTGTGTGGCCCTTTTTTGCACCCCCCTTCACCTGGTGAAATCAGAGGCAGTTTATCCAAAGCCAGATTAGAAATGGGAATGACTTGCTCAGGATGAATGTTCATCATCGTGTGAATGCCCTGCAAACCAATTGCAACGAAGAAGAGGAAGAGTTTGGATTTGATATCACTACCCAAAGGAGTCTCAAAGCGGCTAACATTCTCCTTTCCCTTCCTCCCCCACAACAAACACTCTGTGAGGTGGGTGAGGCTGAGAGACTTCAGAGAAGTGTGATTAGCTCAAGGTCACCCAGCAGCTGCATGTGGAGGATCGGAGACGCGAACCCGGTTCCCCAGATTATGAGTCCACTGCTCTTAACCACTACACCACATTGGCTCTCACGAAGGCTCTGTAAATACAGGACATCACCTAACCTTCACATAAGCTCTTTGCAAGCAAATGCTCAATAAACCGGTCGTTTTGAGGAGCGCCTCATGGCATGAAAATATATGGCCCCAGTTACTTTTTTCAGTTATCTGTTTCGGGAGCGGAAGCTGGAGTACAGGAGACAGTTGGCGGGCTATGAGCTTACTTTCCTGACATGTGCAAGAATATTCTCTCACTCTGTTGGCAGGCCATCTGGCAAGTGAGCATGCAAGAATCAAAGTGCTGAGGCTGGAGACTCAGACATCTGCCGCTGCTGCTCCTCCAGGTACAGTGCAGAGCGTGTGTCAAAAAATTGATTTAGATTCATTCCTTTCTTAAACAACAACAGCCTTTCGACAACTCAATAAGGAAACACATTTTTTTTCTCCTGCAGCAAACACACACTCCAACACAACACCATCAGAATTTGTTTTATATTCCCAAGGAATTCAGAGGCACCTTAAAACTGTAGTATGGATATGTTAGGGCTGAGTTGTAGGCAGGTACAGTGGTACCTCAGGTTACATACGCTTCAGGTTACAGACACTTCAGGTTACAGACTCCGCTAACCCAGAAATAGTGCTTCAGGTTAAGAACTTTGCTTCAGGATGAGAACAGAAATCGTGCTCCGGCGGCACGGCAGCAGCAGGAGGCCCCATTAGCTAAAGTGGTGCTTCAGGTTAAGAACAGTTTCAGGTTAAGTACGGACCTCTGGAACGAATTAAGTACTTAACCCGAGGTACCACTGTATTGAGCAGGATCCAGGACCCAGGAGTCACAGGTCAGGATCTGCAGGAGCCAGAGAACTAAAAGCCAAAGCCTGTAAGCCAGGGGTGGGCAACCTGTGGCCACTCCCATCATCTCTATCCATTGGCCCTGATGACCGGAGCTGATGGGAGATGTGGTCCAACAATATCTGGAAGCTTTATGTTGGAGAGGATGTCAACAGCTAGGTTAGTATCACCATATGTGTTGAGAATACAAACCTGTGCAGCTATTTTGGGAAATGGTTATGGAAGAAGTTTTTTTCCTAGGAGGAGTGGGGAAGATCATTCCATTGTGCATCCTTGTGCTGACTGGACAATCTGCTTAGTGCTACATCAAATGCAACCCAAATTCTGATTAAGTGTAGCATTCATGCTGTACATCGTGATGTGTTGATTTTTGTAGTCTCTAGCTTTCACTTTTTAACTTGGGTCAGCGCAGACAGTCTGAATAACACAAAATCCATTGTGCAGTGCGACTCCCAGTGCAAACAGGATGTGTGCTAACAACAACATCCATTTTGCAAAAGACACGTTTTGCATAGTTGTTGTGGTTTTTCAGTGCAAGAGATCCCATGGAATCAGTGTGTAAGCCCAGAGGCTGATCTGAAACCAATTTCCACATTAAAGGAACCCTTTAGGAAGAATTTGAAGATGACTCTAAACCTGATGCGCAACGGTGACATTCACTTTAGGTAAACAATGCCTTCTGGATATTTGATTACTCCTTTTCCCATGTATCTTCAAAGAGTGTAAATAATACAAGAGTGCCCAGGGCAAACTTCCTTTGATCCAGCTGCTCGTTCCCTGAAAAACATGTAACTTATTTATCTGGGAGCAGTTATGGCCATGTGTCTCATTGCCTGCCCAAGAAAATACCATTGCACAATGAAGCCCATGCAAGGAGACAGCGGCCCTGATAGATGAGAAGGCTCCAACTGGCTGGCTGTATTGTAAACCTCCAGCTTTAAAATAGGTTTTAACTTTACTGGGGCGCTGAGAACCTTGTCCAAACAACTGTCACAGGCATCGGTTATGTGCTCTGATGCTAAGCTTGCTGTTAAGAGTTTCACTTGGGAAAGATTTAACACCAGGAAGTTTCCATTGAGCTTTTGGGCCTGGCTATACATGATGCATGACTCCCTTTGACTATTTTTGGTTTTCCTGGCTCACAATGGAACATCCTGAAATGTCACTAAGCCCCTTTGTTTATATTAGGTAAGGAGTGGGTCAGTTGTCTTTATCAAAACTTCAAGCTCCAGAGAAGAACTTGGGTTGGTAAACTGCAAGTTCCCTTGGTCAGCACCCACGAAAACACAGTATGTTTTGTGAGAGTTCTCTCCCAGCTTGCAGTGCTTGGGCACGTACAGCAATGGTGCACTTGGAATGCGTATAATAGCAGCGTCCCCTGGGGATTGCAATCCCCAGTGCCAGCCATGGCAGAGAGCCACAAGAAATTCACCCCCAACTCTATATGCGCACATTCCCAAAACAAACTCAGACAGGAACAAGAGGTTTTCGATAGGGACACAGAACAAGAATAACATAGAAAGATTGCAAGAAACCGTCAAGGGAATTGACTCAGCCAGGGAAGATTCTTAATTTAATCAAGTGAAAGGTTGTTTCTTGAGTAGTCCAGTCGTGTAGTTCCCAGAGGCCAGTCAAGAGGTAAGGGGTTAATATTTGGTGCATGAGTCATGTCTAGGATATGAGATTACCTTTAGACATTTGGAAATTATTATTGTGGCATATCCCACAACTAGGGATGGCTGAATCCATCCATTTCTGTTTCTCTTGGTTTCTCATTTTTTTCAGCCTTAAGTTCGCTTCTTCACATTTTGCAAATTCATCATTTCAGAACAAATTCTCTGAATAGGAATATTATCCATGCAATTTTGCCTAAGATTCACATATTTTTTTTTTGCAAAGCAATTTCCTCTAAATGATGCATTTTCACCCATATATGCATTTCTTAAGCCCAGAGTCTGTATTTCCATACACATAACTTGACTGGAGTGCTGCCCTGCAAAATTTGGAGAAGTGTGAATTCTGAAGCAAGTTCATATTTCAATTTACAGGTTAACCTGTAAATGTGAACTGATTTGAAATCCTCCCCCCCAAAAAAAATTCCTACCGACAAGACACCATTGGGATGAATATGAATTAAAGCTTGTACAATCAGATTTTTTTGTTGACATTTGACACCTGTAAGGCTTAACGGTATTTATGCAGGGGCAAGCAATATAATGTCGGAAACACAGGGAAAGAAATGCTCTTACGGAACACATCTTTTGGTCTTGCTCTAAAAAAACACACCTTTTGGATATATATAATAAAAAGAAATCAAATTCATGCTGTATAGATATTGCCATTTGATTCATCACGATAAATTTCCAGGAGAAATGCGAAAACATTCCTGTTTTCCCAGGTACTTTAAGCTCCTGGCAACTCTGAGACAACTAAATGCATTAATGTGTTAAGATATGTTTTTAGAATGTTTTAAAAATTTTTTAGAATGCTTTAAAAATTGTGAATGTGGGCATAAACAATCAAACAAACGTATGAATTGGATAAAGTAAAAGAGTTTTATTTGGAGGAAAACAAGCCCCCTCCCCAACATATATATGACACAATTCACTAACAGGGTGAGGGTGAGGGAAGGCAGGGAACAAAATAATATTTCTATTAAGAAAACGAAGTGCTTTTGTCATGTAATAAACTGCAAAAAAATGCAGGACCATCTGTGCACATTACATGATCATGGAACTAACATAGTGAGAAAATATGAATTACCCCATCACTTAAGACTGCTTCCTCAATCCAGCTTTAAAGTCATATCTCCTGTATCGTCTCTCATGGGTCCCTGAGTTACCATATCTTTTTCACAAAGTCACTTTTTATACCACAATTAAACCTTTGAATCTAGGACATGGTCACCATTACTGTGTACACATATCAGATGGAAAGAAATGCTTCCAGCTACATATTCCCTCGGAAACTCTCAGATCTAATCCCCAAAGAGTTTTGGGCCCAGATGCCAGAAAATCATGGAATATTTATATATCAGGTTTTATTTACAGATGCTGGTTTCCTGTGAGAAATACCGGCCGGTGCCAGATGTTACCAAGAAGGTGGCCAAGAACTGCAGAAATGGCAAAAAGCTTTAATGCATACTTCTAAATTTAGCCCTGTCATATAAATGAGATTGGTACTGGTAGCAAGATGTCTTACAGTGGTTCAAGAATCATGAAAAAGACCAACAATGTATTCTGTGATATAATTTATTTTTTCCTAGATCTGGAACTCTCCCCCCAGCTAAATACTAATTGTCGCCTAAACTCATATGATAGTATCCCACTGTTTCTGCATATTCCAGCTGTGTTGCCTCTGGGCTGTGCTATTTATTTCATTTATGAATTGCTTCCCATGAGGCCAGAGTGATTTACATGATAATAACATGCACAAAACAGTTACATATGCAAAAGGATGAAGCAATTGCGTATGCAAAACCAATTTTAAAAGACAAACCAATTATAAATATAAAAATGTTTCAAGTGTGTACATCAAATCAAATAATCTCCAATACATATATCAACTGGGATAAAGATTTTAGGAGGCTTTCATCCAACAAAGTTGTCTCATTACGTCTCTGAAGGTTAAGCATCTTTTGGCAGGAGATTCAGAAGGTTATTCAATCAGTGACTAATCCTTTGGAACCTCAGTTTATGGTCCTAAATGGAGAATAGAAAGAAGTGACCTTTTGGGCACTTTAGAAATGAGAATCTGAAGCAAAACATGACATTGCTTGAGCCTGCAATACCTCACACAATGACACAACGGTGTTCAGACCTTTGGGATTTTTTCCATTATACACATATTCTTACTAAGCGAGCTCAAAAACTGAGAGGACCTTGCAAAATAAATGGATTTATGAAGGTTACTTTTCATTTTTTATGAAGACAATGACAATGTCAACACCTCTTAAGCCTGAAATGAACAGGAATGTCCATATTGTTCAATTAATAGACTGTACTTTACACTGCATTTAATTAACAGACTAAGCAGTACATTGCTTTTAATGTACCCCATGCAAGGGGTGTGTGTGTGTGTGTGTGTGTGTGTGTGTGCGTGTGTGTGTCAATTTTCTTCTTTTTGTTTCTCTTTGTTAGTTTTAATTGATGATTTCCTGCTGAGACAAGTCTTACGGAGCGTCTATTGTCATTTGTTTTGGTCTAGTTATTATATTTTTTAGCATTTTTCTATGTTCCTTGTTCTAGAGCAAATTCTTTATATGCCCAACACTGCCCAAGAATTTAAAGAAACAAGTAAATTATGTGGGTTGTTGTTGTTTTTTAACGGAAAGTGGAATTTGTGAGTTTGGACCCACTACACACACACACAAAAAATCAGGTGGAGTCATGCCGAAGTCACATTCAAAATAGAACCTGGAGTACAAACATTGACAAACATCACCGTCCCCACCTCAGGAACCCTTCTGCCAAGTTTAGTGACAATATCTCAAGAAAAGACAGACAGACAGACAGACCAATTTCCAAAATATATAGTAGATAATTTAATTTACCCCTTTCCCCCCCAGCAATAGAGAAAAAGCCAACCTACCTGTAATGGGATGATTAGCTGCTTGTGCGTAAAATCGTGCTCCCTCAGAGTTTGTGCGACTCCACAAACCTCTGTGTGTGACAGAGCTCCACAAACATGTCTGCTCTTAGTCACTCGTAGAGTCTGACAGTGGCTGTCTGCGGAAGCGTTTCCAGCAAAGAAGCTCCTTAACGGAAACGCGTCTCCTGGACTCACGGCGTGACAGTTTCCGGCGAGGTGTGGGTCTCCCTATGGGAGACTCCGATACCTCCCCACTGTTCTCGCTGGAAGCGTCTCTGAGCCCTCCCTCCTGCTCGCATTCCCTCAGAGCTCCACTCCTCCCTCTGCTGGTTCCTGCCTCAGCTGTTGAGTCTCTTTCTTCCTCCCTGAGACCCTCCACCGCCTGATGCTCCGATGGCAGTTCCCTGACATCCACCTCCCCTCCAGGGCCCCCCTCACCCCTCCCATTTCCTCTTCCCTGGGAGGTGAAGGGTTAAAACCCCGAAAAGAATCTTCTTCATCTTCAGACGTCTCGAACAATTCCCTCCATCGATCGCCGTCCTGGCTCGCTGAATCCTCCTCCTCTTCGGAATCTGTGAACCCCTCCAACTCCTCTTCCTCGTCGGTGGTGGCAAAGTATTTCCTTCGGAACCTCGCTACAGGCTGAGGTTTGCGTGGGAACCTCTGATGAAAAGTTTCTATTAAGAATTCGTCATTGACATCCTCTGCCCTAACCCAGGTGTTTTCCGACTCCGGTTCCCCTTCCCACATTACCAAATACTCAACTTGATCTCCCTTCCACCTGGAATCGAGGATCTCCGCTACATGGTAGCTGTGTTCCTTCTCCTCCATTGCTGGTCCCCTAGTGACCCTCCCTTCACTGTCCCCTTTATACGGTGACAGCAATGACCTGTGGAAAACTGGGTGCAGCTTCATGTGGTTCGGTAACCGGAGTCTGAAAGCCACTGGGTTGACCTGCTGCATGACTTCAAATGGTCCCAGCCTTTTGGGTCTTAACTTCTTACAACCCCCTTTGAATGGCAACCCTTGGGTTGACAGCCACACCTGGTCCCCCACCCTGATGCTTTCACCTTCCCTTCTGTTTTTGTCTGCCTGCCTCTTATATTCCTCCTTAGCCCTGTTTAAGTTGAGTTGGAGCTGGCGATGGATCGCTTCCATTTCTTCAACGAACTGTTCTGCAGCTGGAACGCTCCAGTTCTCCCCTTCCCCCCCTGGGAAGGCTCTGGGATGGCACCCGTGATTAGCCCAAAAGGGGCTCATCCCCGTGGACACGTTCTCTGCATTGTTGTAGGCAAATTCTGCCAACGCCAGCTTCTCCACCCAATCATTCTCTCTGTCATTCACATAACACCTCAAATATTGCTGGAGAACACCATTAGCTCTTTCCGCCTGCCCGTTGGTTTCTGGATGACGGGCCGTTGAGAAATTAACCTCAACATGCAGTAAGCTCATGAGCTTCCTCCAGAACCTGGAAGTAAATTGTTTCCCTCGGTCTGAAACCACCCTCAAGGGGGCGCCATGCAACCTAAACACATTTTCTACAAACAATTTGGCTGTTTCTTCTGCTGTGACCGCATGTGAGCAGGCTATAAAGTGGGCCATTTTAGTTAACAGGTCTACCACAACCATGATGGCTGTTTTCCCTCTAGACCTTGGCAGATCAGTCATAAAATCTATGGCCACTGCTTCCCACGGTCTTTCAGGTGTAGGTAGTGGTTCTAATAAACCTGCCGGTGCCCGCCTCTCCCCCTTGGCTCGTTGGCATTGTTCACACCCTCTCACATACTCCCGCACATCTTCCCTGACCTTGGGCCACCAAAATTCCCTGGTAACCAGCCACATGGTTTTGTGTTGCCCAAAATGCCCTGCTGTGGGGCTATCGTGCAGTTGCTTGAGTACCTTCTCCCTCAATTCCCCTTCGGGTATATATAACGCTCCCTTGTAGTACAATGCCCCGTTTCTCTCCTCAAAACCCCCGGGTTTGTCTCCCTCCCTCCTGAGACCCCTGAGTTTGTCCTGGGCGTATTCATCATGCACCGTACCCTCTACCAACTCCCTTTGCCCCACCAATGCCGCCCCACACACCCAGCGGTCCTCTGGAATGACATGGGTCTCTTCGGGTGCTCCCTCCCCCTCCAAATATTCAGGTTTGCGTGAGAGAGCGTCCGCCCTAACGTTCTCTGGGCCTGGCACGTAACAAATCTCAAAGTTAAATTTGGAGAACTCCTGGGCCCATCTCAACTGCCGTTGGTTGAGCACTCGCGCAGTTCTCCAATACTCTAGATTCTTATGGTCCGTGCACACTTGCACCTTATGTTGTGCACCAATTAGCAGGTGCCTCCATTTCCGGAAAGCCTCATGAATAGCAAGAAGTTCCCGGTCGTACACCGTGTAGTTCCTTTCGGATTTGTTCAGCTTTCGCGAAAAGAAGGCACACGGTCGCCACTCTGACTCCTCCTTCCCCGACTGCAGAAGAAGCACCGCCCCTATGGCTCTGTCCGATGCGTCTGTTTCGACCCTCAGCTTCTTTTGTAAGTCCACATGCAGAAGTTGTTCTTCCGAGGCGAAGGCCCTTTTCAGTTCCTCAAACGCTCGCTCCGCCTCCGCCGTCCATACAAACTTCTTTTTACTGCTGAGACAGTCCGTAATGGGCGCCGTCAGGTGGGCGAAGTTTCGGATGAACTTACGATAAAAGTTTCCAAACCCTAGGAACCTCTGCACATCCTTCTTGGTTTTGGGTGTTTTCCATTCCAGCACTGCCTGCACCTTACCGGGATCCATGGCCAATCCCTTGTCTGACAGGCGGTACCCCAGGAATTCCACCTCCTTGGTATGAAACTGACACTTCTCCAGTTTCACCCACAGCCTGTTGGCTTGCAGCCTGCTCAACACTTCTCTGACGTCTCTCACATGTTGCTCCTCATTCTCCGAATACACCAACACATCATCTAGGAAGGCAACGCAATTCTTGTAGAGCAAAGGACCCAGTACGTGGTTCATAAAAGATTGAAAGCACGCTGAGCCTGCTTGTAATCCAAAAGGCATAACGAGATATTCAAATGCCCCCAAAGGGGTAAACATGGTGGTTTTCCATTCATCCCCTTTCCTTATACGTATCAGGTTGTACGCCCCCCTTAGATCCAGCTTTGTAAAAATCTTTCCCTTCCTCACCCTGGTCAAAATATCATCAATCCTGGGCATAGGGAAAGTCACTGGTTCAGTCACTGCATTTAACCTCCTAAAATCACATACAAGTCTCGGCTTGTCCGTGTGCTTTTTATCCACAAAAAACACTGGGCTACCCCCCGCTGCTTTGGACTCTCTGATGAAGCCCCTCTTCAGGTTCTTGTCAATAAATTCTCGCAACTCCTGCATTTCTCTGTCTGACATGGCATACAACTTGCCCACAGGAAGCTGTGCTCCAGGGAGTAAATTGATCTGGCAATCAAAGGGCCTATGAGGGGGTAGTTGGTCAGCTTCCTTCTCGCTGAACACGTCGCTGAGATCTGCATACTGTGGTGGTACCTTCACCTTCTCCATTACTTCCGTCCCTGCTAGGGTGGCTTGGGCCCCTGCTGACCCCTTTTCCCCTTTGCAGTGTTCTAAGCAATGTGCTGAACCAAAGGAAACCACTCTTTGATGCCAGCCCACCAGCGGATCATGTAGCGCTAGCCAGCTCATTCCCAAAATAATGGGAGCGCCTCCCAAGGTGGCCACATTAAACGCTATCAGTTCTGTGTGCCTTGCCACCCTCATTATCATTGGGACGGTCTGCAAGCTGACTCCTCCTCCCAACAACTCCCTGCCATCGATCGTGGTCACCTGCAGGGGGTTGCTTAAAGGGATAGTCTGTATCTGGTGTTCAGCAGCAAACTCCTTGCTCATAAAATTGCAGGAGCTGCCTGAGTCCAACAGCGCCTTTATTTTTAGGGGGTGTCCATTTTGCAGCTCTAGCGACACATCAATAACTAGAGCAGGTTGAGGAGCTTCTGGCACGGGCACTTTCACTGCTCTTTGGCCTGGCTGCAGTGCCCCGACTGTGGCAACCAGGCGTTGGCTTTTACCTGCTCCGTTTCTCCCTGCTCTCCTCCCTCAACAGCTCCCACCATCCCTTGCCATTCCTTCCTCTGGGGGCAGACTCTGGCAAAGTGGCCTGGCTGTTGGCAGAGATAGCATTTCCGGGCGCCTTTTCCCTCCTTCTTAACCCCCTCACTGGGTTTTGAAAATGCGCGCGCGCGCGCTGTTCCGATTTCCATCGGCTCTGCCGGCGGGAAAGCTGGCTCAGGAATGTCTGGAATGCGGAACTCCTTCCAACGTTCCCCTCTCCCTTCCCGCCTCTCCAAAGCTCTTGCCTCCTGACGCGCTCCTATGGTCAGCGCAGATTTGGTCAGCTGATCCATAGACACCGCCCTGGGGCTCCGGGACAGCTCGTCTTTCACAGCCGAAGAAAGACCTTCTTCAAATAGCATCTGAATGGGTGCCGCCGATAAATCCCAACCCAGTCTGTGAATCAGCATGGTAAACTCAGTCCAGTACTCACGGACAGATCGGCTTCCCTGCTTGCAAGCCATTAGCTGTCTGCGCACCACCCCTTCCTCAATATCGCTGGAAAACATGATATCCATTGCTCTAAAGAACTTCATCGTGTCCTTTAGGACGTCATTGTGCGTTGCCATTAGGGGTCGAACCCAGTCCCGCGCCCCTTTCTCAAGATGCCCAATTACGAAAGCAACTCGCGATTCCTCATCAGGGAACTCATCGAACTGCACATTAAGTGCATATTGCATCTCTGTCCTAAAGGCATGGTAATCCTTGGGGTCCCCCCCAAACTTCTGCACCAATCCTGGTACCTTTCTGGGGAACTGAGTGGCTCTCCCCTTCTTGTCTGCATCCTGCGCCCTTCTCTCCTCAAGCCTCGCCGTCTGCAGCGCAAGTTGGACTTCCAACGCTCGGTACCTTTCTTCCAAGCTTGGACCAGCTCCAACTCCTGCTCCTCCGGTTCCGGCCGGTTCGCTCATGATGCTTTCTCCTGCACAGGCAGCGTACAGAGACTGTCAGACTGCTGTAATGGGATGATTAGCTGCTTGTGCGTAAAATCGTGCTCCCTCAGAGTTTGTGCGACTCCACAAACCTCTGTGTGTGACAGAGCTCCACAAACATGTCTGCTCTTAGTCACTCGTAGAGTCTGACAGTGGCTGTCTGCGGAAGCGTTTCCAGCAAAGAAGCTCCTTAACGGAAACGCGTCTCCTGGACTCACGGCGTGACAGTTTCCGGCGAGGTGTGGGTCTCCCTATGGGAGACTCTGATACCTCCCCACTGTTCTCGCTGGAAGCGTCTCTGAGCCCTCCCTCCTGCTCGCATTCCCTCAGAGCTCCACTCCTCCCTCTGCTGGTTCCTGCCTCAGCTGTTGAGTCTCTTTCTTCCTCCCTGAGACCCTCCACCGCCTGATGCTCCGATGGCAGTTCCCTGACACTACCCATTCGGGATTTGCTGAGACGAGACTCACAATAATATGTTTTTATACATATGCATTGATGATTCTGCCAAATTTGGAATAATGTCTACAGAATCTGCATGCACACGAAAGCTTATACCCAGAGCAAACTTAGTTCGTCTCTAAGGTGCTACTGGATGATTTTTATTTATTTATTTATTTATTTCGACTGCATCAGACCAACACGGCTACCTACCTGAGTCTACAGATCACATTACAGATTAGCTCTTGTGAGATCTGTAGCGAAGTTTCTGCTTTTTCAAATGAGTGATGGAGCAGGAAAAGCTAGGATGGCTTCTTTTTTTTTAAGCAGCCAATTTATTGTTAAAGCCAAACAAGACTTTAATTAGGAAACCATGATCTGGAATCTAGCTTTCATTTGGCCATTATGCTGCTTAAAAAAAAGGGGGGGGAGAGAGAGAGAGAGAGAGAGAGAGAGAGAGAGAGAGAGAGATTATTTCTAGCAATTTGTCCCAATATCAACACTCAAGGTTTCCTTAAGCTCCATCACTATCTGCTCTTGTGGTGCTGAAGGCTTTGGGCAGTGACACTGATTGGCTGAGCTGGCGCAATGGCTTGAAATGTTCTGCCCCTGGCCGTCAGAGCAGATCACAATTGAAAGCTCATTGGGCTAACTGAGAACTAACGGTCTGTTACTGTACTCCAAGGCAGCTCTCTACGTTCATATGACTTGAATAATGCAGCTCCAAACTAGTTCTCAGTGTTTCCCATTTAAATTATAAGAAGGAAGAACAATTCTTTAGGCAATGAAATCGTACAGCAAAGTACAAGAAGTTCCCAAATGCTGTTGAAAAGGAACAAAGGAAAAGGGAAAAAAAGCCACAAACATTTCTGTCATTTTTATAGCAACGCAGTGTTTGTGTCGTCAGTTAATGAATCACCGCTCCAAATGGCAAGTATATCACCAAGGGAGCTCAGCATGGGAGAAAGTCACATTCGTTATGTTGTATTTATTTTAATACAGAGACGTATTTAGGCAAGAAAGGGGGTCTTGTGGTCAAAAATGCGCCCAGAGCTTTGGAGCAGGCCTTGGCATGGGGCACGAACAGGCCAGGGCTTGGGTTGAAGGACACCAGGCAAGGAATATTGCCCAGATGGGAGTGTGGCCCTTGGATCTCAAAACTAGCACCCCCTATGCTCTTTGTCTTCATTGGAAGAAGAATGCTCAGGGAGCCATTATGGACCTTGGGATCACAAAGGAATTGCAATAGCTGCAAAGTTTTAGGTAGCCCTTGTGAAATATACTCGGAGTTGAGAGCGGATTTCAAGCTCTTTATTCAGCTCATAGTGGTGAGGAGGAATGGAAGTTCCCCCAGAATGTCTGCCTTATATACATTATTTACACAATGGGCCCCAAGTGATTGGCTAATTCTGGGATTCTCCTGCAGGCCAATCAGGTTGCGGATTCCCTTCCACCTGGAGCTGGATTGGGTGGCTACTGTGGATCAATCAGACTGCTGCATTCTGGATCCTATTGTTCTAGGACCAATCAGACTGCTGCCTTTTGGATCCTATTCAACTCAGTACATAACACCTTGACTGGGAAAAGGGGGGGTCATTCTTTTTTTGGTCTATATCAGTTTTGTATGTGTTTATTCCTAATTTTATTCCTGTTTCCATATTCATCTGTTTGTTGGTTGGTTGGTTTTTCCCATGGAAATCATTAGTAAAAGGCGAAAGATTTATATGATCTGAAGAGAAACCTGTTTGTTTGGTTTTTAAAAAAACAAACTCCAAGATCTGTATTTCAACAGAATTTAAAAATCGCAAAATACTATTTAAATGTACATTTTATTTCAATGGATGGATGATCTAAAATGAACTTTAACCTAAAATACACATTTTATTACTTTATTACTTTGCTGCTTTTCCCTTTCCCTTTTTCTTTTTACCCTAGAACAGTTATCGCAACATTTGGAGAAGTGTGAAATCCAAACGATAACTATGTTCCAATCCATGTTTTCGTGTGTGAGACATTCAGTAAGTTGAATTCAGCGAGTTTGCTTGGAAATGCAGACTCTCCTAAACTCTCCTCCAGCCCTAGCCGTTGGAATATTGCTACCGAATGTAATGAGAGCCAAACAGAGCTAGAGTCTGTGTGTTTATTTTACTGCAATGCTGGCCCCGCCCAAATGCAATAATTAATTGGCTGTAAAATGCAACTCTGACTGGTTTAGCATCTTGTTCACAGGGAGGGTACTTGGCACGGGAACAATGGAAGCTAGTGTCTGCAAATTGTCTCCATAATTCCATTTTTGTTAGGGCGCTCTTTTATTTAATTCCCTATTTTATAGGTGTTGCATAACAATGCCAATAAAGCAAGATGTATTTCATCCTGACACTTTGGGACTGCAGAACAGCTTTGGCAAGCTGTCAGGGTATTTGCAAAGGGAGGGGAGACTGGGGATAGAATCTAGGTAACTGGACTTCTTTTATTGCATGGCAGCAAGAGGTTTTCAATCCATTCCCTCTAGCAGAAGCTAATGTAATTACCGTATTTTTTGCTCTATAAGACTCACTTTTTCCCTCCTAAAAAGTAAGGGGAAATGTGTGTGCGTCTTATGGAGCGAATGCAATCTGCGCAGCTATCCCAGAAGCCAGAACAGCAAGAGGGATTGCTGCTTTCACTGCACAGCGATCCCTCTTGCTGTTCTGGCTTCTGAGATTCAGAATATTTTTTTTCTTGTTTTCCTCCTCCAAAAACTAGGTGCGTCTTGTGGTCTGGTGCGTCTTATAGAGCGAAAAATACGGTAACATTTCAAATACTCAGGTAAACCCAAATGTAAGGCACGTTACATTTAGCATTATTTGTTCTCTGTTATCACTTATTTTAAAAAGCACAATCTTTTTTTAAAAAAGCCCCTGGTGCTACATTGAAAATGGCATGTGCAGGAACTGTTCACACTGCTTTAAGACTCCAAATCCTATGGTGCAGTGTGACCTACAGGGAAATTATGGTGCAGTGGAAGGTGTGTGATATATTAGCTATGGAGACCTGGTCCAAATCCATGCTGAAAATGTGATGAGATAAATGTATGCCACCTTAAAAGTAAAGGTAAAGGGACCCCTGACCTTTAGGTCCAGTTGTGACCAACTCTGGGGTTGTGGCGCTCATCTCGCTTTATTGGCCGAGGGAGCTGGCGTACAACTTCCGGGTCATGTGGCCAGCATGACTAAGCCGCTTCTGGCAAACCAGAGCAGTGCACGGAAATGCCGTTTACCTTCCTGCTGGAGTGGTACCTATTTATCTACTTGCACTTTGACGTGCTTTCGAACTGCTAGGTTGGAAGGAGCAGGGACTGAGCAACGGGAGCTCACCCCGTCGCTGGGATTCAAACCACCGACCTTCTGATCGGCAAGTCCCTGAGTATGCTAAAGCTATCCATTATTAGAAGGGCTGTTCCCTCTTCACAGGGAACACTCATAATTGTAGCTCTGAGGGGGGAATAGGGCCCCCCTCTTAACTCTCAGCATCCTTGACAAACTACAGTTCCCAGAATTCTTTGGGGGCAGGCTAAGGCTGCTATCAGCTGAAATTGTATGGTTTGAACATGGCCTTGTTCTGTGCAGCCCCAGTGGGCAGGACTAGCGGGGTAGATCTTGGTTGGCTATTAGTAAAAACCTCTTGTCAGTAAGAGCAGTGCAGCAACACAACCAATGACATGTGATGGTTTCCACTTCCTGCAGCTCTTCAAGCCCAGGGTTGGGCAGTCATGTGTTGGGTACGCTGTCTCTCTGGATTTTCCTGAAACGTGCAGGAGGGTTGGTCTAGCTTACAAGACCCCCTCCAACTGCAAGATAATAATAATAATAATAATAATTTATTATTTATACCCCGCCCATCTGGCTGGGCCTCCCCAGCCACTCTGGGCGGCTTCCATAAAAACCAGAAATACAGTAAAATGTCACACGTTAAAAACTTCCCTGAACAGGGCTGCCTTAAGATGTCTCCTGAATGTCAGGTAGTTGTTTATCGCTTTGACATCTGCTGGAAGGGCGTTCCACAGGGCGGGCGCCACTACCGAGAAGGCCCTCTGCCTGGTTCCCTGTAGCTTTGCTTCTCGCAGTGAGGGAACCGCCAGAAGGCCCTCGGCGCTGGACCTCAGCGTCCGGGAAGACTGATGGGGGTGGAGACGCTCCTTCAGGTATACTGGACCGAGGCCGTTTAGGGCTTTAAAGGTCAGCACCAACACTTTGAATTGTGCTCGGAAACGTACTGGGAGCCAATGCAGGTCTTTCAAGACCGGTGTTATATGGTCTCGGCGGCCGCTCCCAGTCACCAGTCTAGCTGCCGCATTCTGGATTAGTTGTAGTTTCCGCGTCACCTTCAAAGGTAGCCCCACGTAGAGCGCATTGCAGTAGTCCAAGCGGGAGATAACCAGAGCATGCACCACTCTGGCGAGACAGTCTGCAGGCAGATAGGGTCTCAGCCTACGTACCAGATGGAGCTGGTAAACAGCTGCCCTGGACACAGATTTGACCTGTGCCTCCATGGACAGCTGTGAGTCCAAAATGACTCCCAGGCTGCGCACCTGGTCCTTCAGGGGCACAGTTACCCCATTCAGGACCAGGGAATCCTCCACACCTGCCCGCCTCCTGTCCCCCAAAAACAGTACTTCTGTCTTGTCAGGATTCAACCTCAATCTGTTAGCCGCCATCCATCCTCCAACCGCCTCCAGACACTCACACAGGACCTTCACCGCCTTCATTGGTTCTGATTTAAAAGAGAGGTAGAGCTGGGTGTCATCCGCATACTGATGAACACCCAGCCCAAACCTCCTGATGATCTCTCCCAGCGGCTTCATATAGATGTTAAAAAGCATGGGGGAGAGGACAGAACCCTGAGGCACCCCACAAGTGAGGGCCCAAGGGTCTGAACACTCATCCCCCACCACCACTTTCTGAACACAGCCCAGGAGGAAGGAGCGGAACCACTGTATAACAGTGCCCCCAGCTCCCAGCCCCTCAAGACGGTCCAGAAGGATGCTATGGTCGATGGTATCAAACGCCGCTGAGAGATCCAGCAGAACTAGGAAACAGCTCTCACCTTTGTCCCTAGCCCGCCGGAGATCATCAACCAGTGCGACCAAGGCAGTTTCCGTCCCATGATGAGGCCTGAATCCCGACTGGAAGGGATCCAAATGGTCCGCTTCTTCCAGGCGTGCCTGGAGTTGTTCAGCAACCACTCGCTCAATCACCTTGCCCAGGAATGGAAGATTTGAGACTGGGCGATAGTTGGCCATCGTGGCCGCATCTAAAGATGGTTTTTTAAGAAGCGGTTTAATAACCGCCTCTTTCAGCGGGTCTGGGAAGGCTCCCTCACGGAGGGAAGCATTCACCACCCCACGAAGCCCATCGCCCAGTCCTTCCCGGCTAGCTTTTATAAGCCAGGATGGGCAAGGATCCAGGAGACACGTGGTTGGTTTCACTCGTCCAAGCAGCCTGTCCACATCCTCGGAGGTAACAGGTTGAAATTGATCCCACTCAACTTGACTGGACAGAACTCTAGCACTCTCCCGCCCCGGCCCTGCTCCCATGGTGGAGTCTACTTCTTCCCGAATCTGGGAGATTTTATCTGCAAAAAACTTTGCAAAATCATTGCAGGAGAACATGTGGCCCATACTGGGCCCCGATGTTGCAGGTGGTTCCGCTAAATTGTGAACCACCTGAAAAAGTCTCCTGCTGCTGTTTTCTGCAGATGCAATAGAGGCGGCGAAGAAATTCTTCTTCGCCGTCGCTATCGCCACTTGGTAGGCTCGACGTTGAGCTCTAACCTGTGTCCGGTCAGATTCGGAATGAGTTATCCGCCACCGGCGCTCTAGCCGTCTCAACGATTGTTTCATTGCCCTCAGATCCGTGGAAAACCACGGGGCTGTCCGGGCTCCATGCAATCGGAGAGGGCGCTTCGGAGCCAAACAGTCAATAGC
The DNA here is from genome assembly GCF_964188305.1 of Podarcis bocagei. Lineage (NCBI taxonomy): Eukaryota > Metazoa > Chordata > Lepidosauria > Squamata > Lacertidae > Podarcis > Podarcis bocagei. The sequence continues at coordinate 16,914,482 of NC_138135.1, read as the reverse complement.
CCTGGTTAACTCCACATTCCAGCGGGCCACCAGGGAATCGGCTGAAAGGCCATCAACATGGGATAAAGCATCCCCTACCACTCTCTGGAAACCATTTGGATCCATTAAGTGGCGGGGGCGGACCATCCGAATTGGTCCCACCTCCCTGCAGAGGGGATGGGTCGCAGAGAAGTCCAGTTGCACCAGGAAGATTTGTGTCCTTTATCAGAAGCGAGCGATCGGCATTACTGAAGGAATGGAAGGGCAGACAGAGTAGATTTAAATTTGAATAGGCACAATTTGAATAGGCAAATATTGAACAGCAAATATTGAATAGGCAAATGGCTGGAGCTGGTATTTCTCCTTTCCTTTTATCAGTCATCACTCGCAACAATAAAGTGGGAATCGCTCAGATTACTTACTTAGAAGAAAGCTCACTCGCCCCACAGACGCGGGCTGCTTTTGTTAGTCAGCTAATAAAGTCTGGGCAATGCTTTTAAAGCGATCTCTGGAACCGGGATGCAGACATATACGTGAAATGGTTCTTTGCTAAGAAAAAGTTACTTACGTATGAATGACAGATCAACCGCACCCAGTGCCTTCTTGCACATCTGCAGGTTTGTTAAAGGTTGACTCATGCACCACACATGCTTTTTACCTTTTAGGTGAGGGGATGGAGAAACATCTTTGTGCACTAAATAAAAAAGCCCACTGAATGTTGCCTCTGCTTTGGCTCAGTCAGGACTCTCAGCCTGAGTAATCACTTATCCACCACCAGGAATTCTTGCCATAGTCAGACATTCCAGATCCATGAATAAAGAATCCGTCATGCCTACATCTGCTGAGTTTCACTGCAGATTAGCCCATAGCAGAGCTCCCATTGCAAACTATATTATAGTCCATTATTGGAGGAACAACTTTTTCCTGGGCCTGGAGAACTGTGCGATGGCAGATCTCTCCATTTCAGTTTCTCATCTTCCAATCTTCAGTTTCATTCTCCATGTTCCACATCAGTTCAATTTTGTCTTTTTCTCTTTTTGAAGTCCTCAAGAACATTTGCAAGCATTTTTGCGTGTGGATTTCACAGCTAATATGGCATTTTTCATGCAAGTTGCTCAGTGCACACATTTTTACAAACAAACTTTCTTTATTCATATTTTCACCAGTATAAACAATTCCCCTTAATATGTGTGTGTGTGTGTGTGCGCGCGCGTGCGTGCGTGCATGCGCAGGGGGATTGATATGCATTTTTTTGTTTGATAAATGCACCACTGAATTCAGAGAAGGATGGATTTTGAAGGATGACTGGGTTTCAGTTCACATATTGGCTTAGGATTAAAATGTGATCCAAATGAATTTCTCCCCTATCCATAGTCAAGAAAATGTCCAATCCCTTGGGATCACTGAAGAGCACCTCTCTTGAACCCCAGCTGTAATACTGAGAACCACCCCACAGGGTCTTAGGAAAAACATCTCATCTCTATTTTGTCACCTTTGGGGATGCCTCCATCTACCATGGATTGACTCCCTCGTTTCCTCCCTTTCCCACCTTAACAATGTGCTCATTCACCAAGATCATCAGATGAGGTCCACCTGGTGATGTCATGACCTGCATTAGTCCATCAAATGACAACCAGGAGGAGGGTCTCCTCTGTAGTGGCACCAGCATTATGGAACAATCTCTCCTCTGGATTTCAGCAGATATGGCAAAAAACATCTTAAGACTCCAGTACTGGCAATTTATAGGAAATTGTTCTTGTAATACTTGGTCATGGATATTTCTAAAGTAAAGTAGGAAGCACAATGAATGAATGAATGAATGAACGGTACCTTCAAAGTGCATGCTATATGCCAATTTAAATACAAATATTGAATATAAGCATCAAATATTTCAGTGCTGCAAAACAGAGAAAGCTGCATTTTTGCAGGACTTTTAAAGCTATGATGGATGCTCAGCTGCCCTTGCTTTGTTTTTATTTTTTAATGCCCTTGTTATCTGAATTGATTTCCTGTCTGGTTTGTTTCTCTAGTGAAGTTGGTCTAACTAGGAGCGAGAAGAGAGGAGAGCCGGGAGCTATTAAGCAATTTACTTTTGAATCCGTTTGTTGTTGATTTCCTATCTGTTTCATTCTTGGTCATCGCATGAGGTGCTTGAATGAATTAGGGGAAAGAGGTGGAGGAGGGAATCAGTACCATTCTGGAAAACACGTTAACGAAACAATTAAAGGTGTAGATCCCATTCTTGGGGTGCTGCTGAAGAGACCATGGATGCTGATTATCTGCATCCTGATCTATATGATCCTAAGTGTGGAGAACATCTGGATCATGGGGCAAGCTAGACTTTTATGCCTCTCTGGTGCTGTGGACAGATGTGCCCTTGAGCTGTGATAACGTTGGTTATTTGCTGGTTGCAGATAGTAAGCTATGCGTGACAAGTTCACACCCGCCCCCAGTGGAAATAAAGACACATGACACAATTATTAAGGTTAATGGGCTAAGTAAGGCCACAACTTTATTGGTTACAGGTGATGAGCTGTATTGGCTTAGGCATTGGTCCTGACTGACTATATCCAGCTTCAGCCCGTCCGCTTGAAGTCCGGGAAGGGCTAAACACCGGTAGGGGGAGTCCTGCTGATGCACATCAGCTAGGAACTCCCCCGGGGTCACCACTCGGGGGCATGCCTTAGGCCCTCACCTCCCCAGGTTTCGGACAGGGCCACTCCCCCCGGAATCCTTTATCGCAGTGTTCCCCAACCATGGGCCTCCAGCTGTTTTTGGACTACAATTCCCATCATCCTTGACCACTGGTCTTGCTAGCGAGGGATGATGGGAGTTGTAGTCCAAAAACAGCTGGAGGCCCAAGGTTGGGGAACACTGCTTTATCGGACTACCCTTCAATATGCGGGGCAGGTGATAGTGCTCTTCCATCTACAAACAATACCAATACCACGCCTAACCGCCAATAGCAAGAAAGTTGTGACGATTTGCTACGAGGTGGGCAAAAACCAAGTGGCTGGTGCCAATTTGCCAAGTGGAAAAATTCCTACCAGGCCCCTCAAGTCAACCAACCAAGGTCCATAGCAAGGTCAAGGAACGAAAACCTTAAAGGGCGGGAGGGTGGGAAACAGGAACAGTTGGTAATTGGGAAAAGAGGGAGATCCCTGGCTGCACCTGGGTTAAATAGGGCAGGCCGTGCTCCCAGAGCCAGCCAATTGGCTGGCCAGGGGGTGACGCAGCCGGGGATTCCCCCAATTGCGCGGGGGTGTGAAGCCCGCAACCCCACCTCTTCTGCAGGGCAGAAGTGGCTTTGGAGTGATGACAGACGCTTCTGGCTTTTGCATGGCTTGAATGTTGCCTGCTGTACAAAGGAAAGAGTCATATCAGTTGCTCCACTCACTTTTCCTTCTGGCCCCACCCACTTTTGAATCTGGCTCTGTGCATCATTGACATGCAGATCCCAGAGGGCTGCCTAAGATCAAATGTGACACTGGCAGAAAAAAGGGTTTCCTGCCCCTGTATTCTTAATGATGCACAAAAAGAAGGAAGACTTGTAAAATCACTTAGATTATCTGGGGAAATTTTACTCATAGTGCTGTGCCCCATGGAATATCACAGGGCAGCAACCTGAAAATGGGCAGTTTCTGCCATTATCCCCGCATGGTGGCATGCCTTTCTCTCTGCCACATACAGAAGCACTAGCAGTTTAAAACCAAATTCATTGAAACCGAAATACCAAGTGTCAGGCTTCAGGGAATTGGCTTCCTCCCCCGTGGCAGTAGATAAGTTCAAATGAAAGGAACGTCTTACCAGTTAGATTGTTTAATAAACACAGTGAGAGAAAAAAGAACGCGTCTCCTAGAAATGGTGGTGCTCCCAATTAAGACTTACCCCCATCCCTATTAATCTACGTCACTCCTACGTCTTGTAATCTGAGTTTGTACCCTCTACGCTTTCTGTTCTGAGACTTTCTGAGCTCTTCTTGACTTTGGGGAGAGCAATGGAGGAATGCTGCTCAATGACTGTGAATCTGTTAACCTCCTCTCTCCCAGTGTTCTTCTTCTTTTAGTTGTTCCCCATCCTGTATTTCCCAGCTTTGGCCTTCTGAACTATGCCCCTCTACAAACCACTGTTCCAAATCTATTCTGTCCTCCTGCTCCTGGGAAGATTCAGGATCAGGATCAGGGGGTGGGGGTGGCTCCCACCATTCTTCCTCAGTGCAGCCCTCCTCAGCACAGTCCCTGACACCAAGACTCTTTGATGTCAGAGACAAAGTGAAAGATAGTGTTCCCTCCCCATGCAGAAGCCAACCAGACTGGCAGCTGAGTCATACTTGAAAACACTGGTGAGAGGATAACCTCTCTGTCCTCCAAACTTGAGAGCAGCAAGCTAGTCTAAGGGATGGCTAGAACAGGCTGTACAGCTTTCATGACTCTGTCCTGCAATAGGGTGGAACAACCAGTGGGGCTTAGAAGGAACAGCCAGGAGGCTGCCACCAACCTCCCTCAGCATTTGCCGCCTGAGGCAACCACTCCACTTTACCTGATAGTAGGGAATGCATTTTTTAACAGGCCTTTATGATTCCAAAATATGCACCTATGCAATAGATACTACTGAGTTGTTAGTAATCGCAATAAGAAAACACAGGCAGTATTTATTTCTAGCATCATGAGCACTGAGGGTATTGGAAATCCCATTACATCCTGCTGCTGCAATTTATCAGGATCTAGCAAACTCCTCCCCCCTCAATGGTGGCTTTCTTCCTCTCTCCCCGCCCCCACCAGCTTTCTAACACAGCTAATTATACCTAATGCCGAAATAGCAGCCTGCCAATGGTGATTGTAATTGGTTGTGTTTTGTTGCACATGATAGGTGGTTTTTAATTGTAGTTTTTGGAGATGGTGTATAAATGAGGTTCTTCAGCAGCTGAACTGACACCTGTAATTAGAGAATGGATTAACTGGAGCGGATTGAGCAATTGAGAGAGAGAAAATCTATTTATAACTGGAACCGGGATGGCAAACACACCCCTCCCTCCCTTTGCAGTTCTCTATTGCAGTGAAGTTCCCTGATCACAGCAACATTCCAAGCAAACCCATCTAGGCTGGTTGCAGAACTGGACTGCTTGGTATTCTGCATTAAGCTCTAGCAAACGGGCAGGCCATGTGGTGCCCTTCAGATATTGATGGACCCCAGAGGAGCACAGCATACAAATGTATGAAGAGCTGTTGCTGGATCACTCCAAAGCCCATGTAGTGCAGCATCCTGCTCTCACAGTGGCCACAGGGACCTATAGGAAGCCCGAAAGCAGAACCTGAGTCCAACAGCATTCTCCTCACATGATTCCCAGCAACTGGTATCTGCATTGCAAGGCTGTAATCAGGCATTCACACAACACAACCAGGCCAACAAAGTTGATGTTGAAGAAGCATTGCTTTGACACTGGTGATCTTTGCTTCTTCCAGTACACTGGCATTAGTCTTCCCAAGTGATGTGCAATAGAAGACAATCTTACTTGGCTATGAGATAGATAGATAAATAGATAAGATAAAACTTTATTCGCATTAGCCAATGGCCATAGCAACAGTAAAACATTACAGTATACGCAGAAATGGAAGTTTGATATAAGAGCACAATTTAAAGTCCTTGGCTCCGGGTGATCACCAAAGAAGAAGAAAATATGGATGCATACTGCCTTCTACACTGGAGAAAGGACACAGTGATTGTGGCTAGTAGACATTCATTTCCTTATCTTCCATGATCATGTGAGGGACTTATCTGGACGATGGGGTGTTGCCAGGAATGAGCCAGCTCCAAGCGAAGGTTTGCAGCCAACTGCAGAAAGCGGTCAGGAACAGAGAGGCTTAGATGTTAGTCAGGAGGGGAGAGCCGGTAGCTGCAGACTTCGGCTCTTCCTGACCTTGACAGGCAAGCTGATATGGCAGTAGCTGAGAGCAGGCTAGAACACAGCCAAAGCTTGCCGGAAGCACAAATAGGCGTGAATAGATTCAGAGACAGCCTCTCAGAAAAGGAAGAGGTTGGAACTGATCCACTAAGTCTGAAGAGTCGGTGAATGGGAGGGCTGCCAGATAGGAAGCAAAACAAAAGGCGTAAAGGTCATAAGTTAAATATCATCTGTCAACACCGGAAGGAGTCTTCAGAAGGGTCATCTTGAGTAATGATGCTAGAGGCTTTGTCAGAGCCGTCCGGAACGATCTGTTTGTTTTTGCAATAAATTCTCCTTTTTAATTACCTACGCTTACTGTGTTATCAAGCTGGGAACCTGGACTCCTGACAGGAGTGGTGGGAGGGAAATCCTTGAGGAGAAAGGCTCAGAGCCCTGGGATTGGGGGTGGACAGGCCCAGACAGAGGGGTGGGGGCCATATGGGCCACTTGGCGCAGGCCTCCGATTCCAAAGGGGGCCTCGGTCAGCATACTTATCTATATTTTGTCTTTATATGCAGATACGGTTCAAGGCTTGAAATAAAATTATTTTTCAGCATAACTTTTGTGAAAATTATTTATATACTTACTTATTTATAAGACTTCAGTTATCCCCAGAATAAAAAAGGGGGGCACATTATCTACCTGGCCCGGGCCTTTGCCTGGCTCTGCAAGGCCCTGGGAATGGAACACTGAGGAAAGGTCAAAGGGGGAAGATTAGGAGGAGGTGCTGGATACTAAAGGAACAACAGGTTTTAGTGAGTAGGAGGAACCTGTGACAAGGAGCTGTTCAGACTCTGAGACTGAAGCAGAGGAGAGGAGTCACGAGGTTGCTGAGGATTCCAGGGAGTCTCCCTCTCTGGGCCTGCTTAATGCATCTCACAGCAATAGGGTATGTTTTACTGCACATTACAGAAGGGAAATTCGTAACCTGGGGCTGCTGTTATTGGACAACAGGCCCCTCCCTCTTTTCTTGCAATGTGCACTTCTGCCCAAAGAAAGCAAACTCTCAGAACAATATGATAGCATATAAAAAATGAATTGCTGTAACATCAGATTAATGACCTCAGCTATGAAATTGAATAGGCCTTTGCACCAGAAAGATTAGCCAATAATTTTGACCCAAAATGCTTGCAATTAGTGCTTGTATCAAAACAACAGCCCCCCTACAGATTCATTCTTGGCAGTTTGTTCTCAGAAAATAGTAATTTATTGTTATCGCAAGCGTGTTAAGTTAATCAGCAACAGACAATATAGAGATGGAAAATGATTTCTAATATCATTATGTGTGTGGGGGGGTTCCCCTTTCTAAACACCATATTTCAAAATGTGAGGGTAAAAAAATAAAATAATAAATCACAGTTGCTATAAACCTATCAGGCTCTTGGGAGACACAATGTTCAGATATCCATTTTGTTTAATCATATTTCTTTCTTTGTTTCAATGGAATTGCCTCACAAAATTGTCTGGAGAGTAGATACATAGCCTGTCTTTTTGAAATTCACTCTGTGCAGCCCACACATATAATTGCATAAGCCCACCACAAGTACTTTAAGTCAGCTTTATTCTGTTTTGTAAATATAAGCCTAAAATCCATGCTAGCTATTATATCTAGACAGGATAATTGATAAGGTTCCAAGTATTGTTGTTTTTAATCCCCCACAAAGGGACAAAATGGGTGGATCTAGCACAGAATCTTGCAGGCAGGGCAGAGAAGTCTAGGGGAAATCTGGTGGGTCAAGAACAGCCGGGCTCATGCAGTTTAAATAAATAAATAAATAATAATTAATAAATTTATTTATTCCCCAGCCACTCTGGGTGGCTTTCAACAGAGCAATAAAAAACAGAATAAAACTTCAAACATTAAAAACTTCCCTAAACAGGGCTGCCTTCAGATGTTTTCTAAAAGTCAGATAGTTGTTTATTTCTTTGACATCTGATGGGAGGGCGTTCCACAGGGTGGGCGCCACTACCGAGAAGGCCCTCTGCCTAGTTCCCTGTAACTTCGCTTCTCGCAGTGAGGGAACTGCTAGAAGGCCCTCAGTGCTGGATCTCAGTGTCCGGGCTGAACGATAGGGATGGAGATGCTTCTTCAGGTATATTGGGCAGAGGCCATAAGTTTGTAACTTAAGGGTCAATTCAGTTGTCAGTAAGTAGACTGGTGAAGGGAGGTGGTAGTAGCGGTGTTGCTTAGCAACCAGGGAGGTGGCATGATCCTTAGTGAGGTAGCCTCTGTAGCTGTGACATAGCTTAAGCCCAAGAGGTGACTGTATGGCATGGGCACAGCTTCTGTGTGGTTGATACCTATACCACTCCAGTCAAATCTGTAAGAAGCAAAGACAAGGGTCTGAATTTATTCCACAGGCCCATTCAATAGGTTGATACACACACTATTGCAAGTGTTTATGAAGAAGGCATAAATGTGGTGAGCTTCTGTTCCAAAGTTAAGTTACTTATGGTTGTTTCAGCACAATAACGAGTTTATGACCAGCCAGTAGGAAATTGCACTGACTCACAATAGGAACTTGATTCAGCACTTTGTTTGGTAGAATGGTCAATTACTCATTTCAATTAGTTATTTCTGTCTTATTCTCAGTGGCCAGAGTTTGTTTCTTTCTCAACTGGAGAATGATTGAAGATCTGACAGTCTCGGTTAACATGGCACATAAAGCATCAGCCATGTTGGTTGAACTTCTAGAAAACCTTGACAAGTGAGTTGGATGCTGCAATTGATGGAGCTGATTACGTCCAAAGCACTGGAATTTCTGGTGACAGTTGTCCTCAGGGACCGTCACAAAGAAAAACTTTTCTTTTGGAAAAAGTGGGAGAAATGTCATTGTTAAACCATTTATCAAGCTGTGCTCTCATGACGGAACATTTCTTGGAGGGTACAAGCAAAAACATTCTTGACATTGACAGGAGGCCACTTTGATGATGCAAACTGAGTTGCTCAAGCCAGCATCCCTATTCCGAGAAGTTATCAGACACATGAATTGCACAAATCTGCCATTTTTCACACTGTGTTCAAGGGAAACCAGAGCCTTCTCATAAGCTGATCATGGATTCTTCAATGATAACACAGGAACATAGGAAGATGCCACTAGGGTCCATCTAGCTCAGTATTGTCTGCATGGACTGGCCGAGACTCTCAGGCAGGGATAGGCAAACTCGGCCCTCCAGATGTTTTGGGACTACAACTCCCATCAATCCCAAGCTAACAGGACCAGTAGTCAGGGACGATGGGAATTGCAGTCTCAAAACATTTGGAGGGCCGAGTTTACATATGCCTGCTCTCAGGGGTTTCAGGCAGGGATCTCCTCCAATTCCATGTAGAGATATTGGGGACTGAGATGGGCACCTTCTGTATGAGAAACAGATGCTCTTCCATTGAGCTGTCGTCTTCTTTGACGATCACTCATAGCCGAGTAAGATTGTCTTCCATAAACATGGTTTTAACAGTGAGTCCGTACGTGACTGTGGAGGCCAATTCTGGATCCACACATCCTTCTACAGTGGGGACATTGGTTTCCAGGCGGGAGTTGATCACGGTGTGGATTTGCCAAGCGTGCCTTCTTCTTAGCACATTTTCCCCTTTCGTCCTGAGTTTAAGTGTCTTTGAAGCCCATGGCAACTTTGGTAAAGGCTGTTCTCCAACTGGAGCACTCGCAGGCCAGTGTTTCCCAGTTGTCAGTGTTTATGCTACATTTTTTTTAGATTTGCCTTGAGAGAGTCTTTAAACCTCGTTTGTTGTCCCCCAGTATTTTGCTTTCCATTCTTAAGTTTGGAATAGAGTAGTTGCTTTGGAAGACTGTAAGCAGGCATCCGCACAACATGACCAGTCCAACAAAGTTGATGTTGAAGAAGCATTGCTTTGACACTGGTGATCTTTGCTTCTTCCAGTACACTGGCATTAGTTCGCCTGTCTTCCCAAGTGATGTGTAAGATTTTTCAGAGATACTATCTGTTAACAAACAATAAACATCCATAAATATGGCAAAAGTAGTTTCTTTCCAAAATGGGTTTTATCTTGAACAATTGCAAACGCAATAATAAAGAGTCCACTCGCAATATACCAGTGGTTGAGTCCTTGGACATCGTTCCAGTAACCAGACGTTTCGTCGCTAAAGAAACATTTCGTCTTTCCAGTAATCAGACGTTTTGTCGTCCCCATCTGCATGTTTCTGTCAAGAGGAACATAGAAAGAGGACAACGTTAGAGGACAGATATACCCCTACTTTAAGTAATTTACATACTGTATATTATTTACTACAAAGCTCGATGACTAACCTCTTTAGCAACAAAATGTCTGATTACCGGAACGATGTCCAAGGACTCAACCACTGGTATATCGTGAGTGGACTCTTTATTACTTCGTGTGCAATTGTTCAAGATAAAATCTATTTTGGAAAGAGAATAGTATATTTTGGAAGACTATAGTATAGTGTATTTTAAAATGGGGTTTCAGAGTTTTTAGGGGTTTTTGAATGTTTTATGTAGTTTTTATGTAGTTTTATGTAGTTTTATGTAGTTTTATGTAGTTTTTCAATTTCATTGTTCTGCATGGGACAATGACAATAAAGATATCGTAAATATCGTATATAGAAGAAATGAGCACTGAACCACTGATATATTACAAGTGAGCTCTTTATTTACTGTGTTTGTAATTGTTTAAGATAAAACCCAGAATGGAAAGAAACTACTTCTGCCGTTTTTAAGGGTGCTTATTGTTTCTTTTACGGATACTTGACTTGGTGATATTACATTGTGTCGATTGCAGTAGCCATTGTATCACCACCCTGTTCATTGTTTTATTGTTATTTAAAATGGCAATATAGATTCTCCCCCCATCCATTATGGCCTAATGTCATTTAGGACAAGTCTGCAGCAAATTTTAAGAGCCAGCAGCGTAACCTCTTTGACGTCATTCCCGAAAGGTCCTGGCTACACAAACCATCTGTGATATACTGTATAAAAATCTGTGTCAATGGTTGGCCTCTCAGAGAGTTCTGGAAGTTATTCAGCTGTCTGGAATGGGCAGATGGCTGCCAGAGTGTTGTTGTTTTTTTTAATTGTTGCTATCATTATGACAATGGAGGGATTTGCTGAGACATGTTGAACTCTTCAGAGGGGTGTTTGACTTCAAATGTTAGGGGAAGGTATCCTGAAAGCCTTGTCTCCTTCTTCTGGCCACCCCCCCCCCCAGCTCTTGCAAGCTGGTTAAAAACAAATCACTCCAGAAGCTAATAGGACAGATCTTTCAGTTCTACTTCCAAATTCTTTTGAGTAATTATCTACCAAAAAAACCCACATTGTGTTGTCTTGTAAACACTCAACTGTTAACTGTTTTCTAAGAAGATCTGCACCATTTTTTAAAAAAAATTGCATGGTACATATGCTTGGAAGTAAGCTCTGCTGAAATTCCATTTAATAAAATGGCTGCAATGAAACACAAGATTAAATACATGTAACCTAGTGAAGGGACGTGGGTGCCTGCATGAGATCATATGAAGAGCCCTTTTGGATCAGGCCAATGGACCATCTTGCCCAGAATCCTTTTCTCACAGTGGCCAATCAGATGCCTGGAGCAAGCAAGACCTGAGTGCGATGGCCCTCTCCTCATCTGTGATTCTCGGCTACTGGAATTCAGAAGTGTTATTGCCTCCAGCTAGTAGCTTTGTCAGGGACGCAGGTGGCACTGTGGGCTAAACCACAGAGCCTAGGACTTGCCAAGGCAGAGTCAAAGTGCAAGTAGATAAATAGGTACTGCTGCGGCGGGAAGGTAAACAGCGTTTCCATGCGCTGCTCTGGTTCGCCAGAAGTGGCTTAGTCATGCTGGCCACATGACCTGGAAGCTGTACACCGGCTCCCTCGGCCAATAAAGCGAGATGAGCGCTGCAACCCCAGAGTCGGCCACGACTGGATTTAATGGTCAGGGGTCCCTTTACCTTTACCTTTTAACCTAGTGAAATCAGTGGACCCAAGCAAACTGCATTCTGAGCTAGGATTCTGTCAATGTCTGTTTAACCCTGTTGCCTAAATGATCTGACTCACTATAAGGGAGGTTTCTATGTTCCTAAGCAGGAATGGGGGAGAAATAGGTGAACCCACCTAATCTGCACTTTCTGAAAGAATTTGCAAAAAAGAACCTTTCAAAACTTGCACGTCTGAATTTCTCGATCCAGTTTCCAGCCAAGGAATGTGCACTAAAATACATGTGCTAGAGTGAAGTATACATAAAAATGCATTTATTAGTGGAAACAGCATACAGAAATGCATTATATTTGGGGAAATTGCTTCGCAAAAATGTGTGTTAGGGAAAACTGCCTATAATAATGGATATATCAGGAAAAACTTGTACTGGAACACTGATAATTTTTTATAAAGACTTAAAAAAAAAATCACAAACGGATGTAGAAATGTGGAGAACTGGAGTTAAGATTTGAAAAATGATAAACCAAAAATGGGAGATCCTCTTATCCTTATTCCTAAGTGAGGCATTTCACAATGAACCATTCCTGGCATTGTATTTATTTTCAATATTTCTAGACCGCTACCTTTCAGCCACAGAAGTGGCAGAAGTTGGCTCCGTCCTCTTGGCGATTGCTGAAATGTGAACCAGCTCATCTTGGAGAAGGGCTGGGTAGGAATTTTATTTTTTCCATTTGGCAGATTGGATATAGCCACTTGGTTTTCGCCTACCCCCTTAGCAATCATCACAACTTTGTAAGGTTTGGCGGTTAGGCATTGGCTTATTGAAGTGTGTGGGAGGGGAGGGGAGGTGCGGCCATCACCTGCCCCTCCATGAATAAGGGTATTCTGGTAAAGGAATCTGGGGGTCCTGGATCTTGTCCGAAGTCCGCTTGAAGGGCTAGGGCCATGCCAGGACCACAGGAACCCCGGGGTGAGCTTCGGTTGGTCTTCTTCGATGTTGTTCCCTCATTTGGTGTTTACCCTTTCAGACTTCCAGCCAGAGAGGCAGGAGTCAGTTGTACAGTGGTACCTCAGGTTACATACGCTTTAGGTTACAGACTCCGCTAACCCAGAAATAGAACCTCGGGTTAAGAACTTTGCTTCAGGATGAGAACAGAAATCATGCGGCGGCAGCAGGAGGCCCCATTAGCTAAAGTGGTGTTTCAGGTTAAGAACAGTTTCAGGTTAAGAACAGACCTCCAGAACGAATTAAGTTCTTAGCCCGAGGTACCACTGTAGTCTGTTGCCAATGCCTAAGCCAACACCACTCACTTTGCTGTGATCAATAAAGTTGTGGCCTAAATTTTGCCCAATAACTTAAACTAAAATTACGTGTCAGTGTGAAGTTATTTTCAGGGGAAGGGCTTGGGGGCCTCGAAGCGCAACTTACAGATAACAAATGCAAAAGCACCCACTGACATCTGACTTCTGAGCATGCCTTATCCAATTAATGCACCTCAGAACTGCAAGCATCCCCACATCTGTTCCTTAAGTTGCTCACTTTCCCCAGCACAGCTGAATGTGTAATCTTGCTGACACTGCCCTGAAAGAATTTATTTGATATACTGCTCATCCTACCACGTCAGAGATGGACGTTAGTGTGAGACACAGAAGCTAATTTATGCAGCATTTAGAGCACACCAGGGAGCTGACTGGGAGAGACCATTTTCATCCTGACTAATATATTATGCTTGCTTGACTCAAACCCTGCCAGCCCAGCTAGTCGTTTGGGTTACGTAAACCACTGCGGCAGGTTATCAAATATGTATCAAAAGGAAGCTTCACCTGCAAGAGAGAAGGGTTTTCGATGGGAAAATAAACTGTAACTGACATTGGTAAGAGATGGTAGATGGCGTGAGAAAAGAGCAGCTCATGAGAATCATCTAGGATCAGTGCCAGATTTACGTATAAGCTAAACGAGCTATAGCTTAGAGCCCCACTCTCTTGGGGGCCCCCCCAAAAAAAATTTAAAGGGAAAAAACCTGGATGTACATTTCCAAAATATAAGATAAAAAACAAATAAAATAAAACCTACATACAGCAACAGTGATTTGTGTTGTGTAGGCTCCTAGGATGTAAGTAATGGGCCCCGCCTGCCAGCCTGCTCCCTAAAATATCACTGGTTTGCTCATTTCTATATATAGGGTGCCTACATTCTGCATGGACTGGTTGCATGGCAACATGTGCAAATAGCTTTAGATACCTATTAGGTCCATAAATTACCACATAGCATATATTCAACGCAAAAAACAGCGACAATTTGTTGTTGACAAAGGACAGCTGGACATATAAAGGGCCCCATTACCTTCAGTTCTGCTGTAAAAAGCAGAGACATCACCTTGCCAACAAAGGTCCATATAGTTAAAGCTATAGTTTTCCCAGTAGTGATGTATGGAAGTGAGAGCTGGACCATAAAGAAGGCTGATCGCCAAAGAATTGATGCTTTTGAATTATGGTGATGGAGGAGACTCTTGAGAGTCCCATGGACTGCAAGAAGATCAAACCTATCCATTCTTAAGGAAATCAGCCCTGAGTGCTCACTGGAAGGACAGATCCTGAAGCTGAGGCTCAGTTTCACAGAGTGCTCAGACACAGAGGTTTAAACTGCAGACCTGTGCCTAGAAAGCAAGGGCCAAAAGGTGAGTGTGGATGAAACCTGAGTCTTCAGTGTGGTAGAATACAGGCTTTCTACCTCCAGGGACAGCTTATGCATTCAGTAGCATCAAGTGGAAAAGCATGTCTTAGAATCACATGATGAAATGATCTCCTATGAATAATTAGGTAAAGGTAAAGGAGTAAAGGGACCCCTGACCATTAGGTCCAGTCGTGGCCGACTCTGGGGTTGCGGCTCTCATCTCGCTTTATTGGCCAAGGGAGCCGGCGTACAGCTTCCGGGTCATGTGGCCTGCATGACTAAGCCGCTTCTGGCGAACCAGAGCAGTGCACGGAAACGCCGTTTACCTTCCCACCGGAGCGGTACCTATTTATCTACTTGCACTTTGGCGTGCTTTCGAACTGCTAGGTTGGCAGGAGCAGGGACCGAGCAACGGGAGCTCACCCCGTCACGGGGATTCGAACCACCAACCTTCTGATTGGCAAGTGCTAGGCTCTGTGGTTTAACCCACAGCGCCACCTGCGTCCCATGAATAATTACCCCTTCCCAAAAAAAGCACAGCATGTAAGGCTTTTGTGTGTGACAAGGCTCACTAGTACAGAGTACGGACACCTCTCTCTTTTCCTGCCATTTTGTGCTGGCACCCCCAGACAGGCAGCTCATTTATGAACAGCACCCCCCCCCCAAAGCACAGACTGCACTTTATTCTTCTTCAGAAAATGCATATCATGAGAAACAATCAGGTGAAGCCTTTTCTCAGACAATGACTTTGTATTGCAACACTACCGGCAACATCTGGCAGGTAGGTATCAAGATGGGGTCTCGGACCAGAGTCTCCACCAGCCATCACTGTATCTTTTGCACCAGCAGCCCTCTGGCTACTCAGAAGGCTGGGGCAGATAAAGCAATATTTATTTAAAATATTTATAGGCCAAGTTGATGCCCATCACTGCATCTGGCGGTAATCTGCTGAATGTGCAACTCAGTTCCCAGAGAATCCTCCCAGCTTTACCTCCTCATTCTCAAAGCCCTGCTGACTGGATTCATGCCAGTGGAATGAAATTACCTGACAATAAAACTGCAGTCAAGTGACCTAAATAGTATGCAGCACTATCTCAATATATCCATCACTTTCCAAGCCCTTATTCTTGGACTGACAGCTAAGCCACCTATTAAGCTAAATCTCACTGCCAGGGTTGAATATAAGGAGTCTTTGCAGTTCGGAGAAAGCCATCTCAGCAAAAATAGGTCAAGGCGTCCAACTTATTTTTCTGCTGTGAATATTTCATGTCGACAGTGCACGGAATTAATTATTACAAAGGGTGGACATGATTTCCAAGGAAAAATGACATGCAGAAAAACTCTGAGACAAGATAAGCTTCCTAATTTACTATATTAACTGAGGCACCTAAAAAAGGGAGTGGAGAAAAAATTGTCATGAATTTCAATGTGTGTCCACTTAAAACAGTCTTCCCTAACCTGGTGCTGGAGAGAGTTGTCATTCAGAATAGCTGGAGGATCCAGCTGACATTGAAGAAAGTCCCATTTTGTCCAGTGGAGTTTATTGCCACAGAAGATGGCAACCTTAGCGTCTGTATTTCCAACTAAACCTAGATTTTCGATTTCTGGTGGAGAATGCTAAGAGAGATTGGACTATTGCCATCTCCAGCTCATAGTGAAGTATTGCCTTCTCTGGTTTCTCACAATTCAGTACTGGAGTACAACTATTTACCTGCCTCCACTTGGTTACCTAGGTCTTTCAGTAGTTGCGTCTAGTGGTGAATAGAATAGAATAGAATAGAATAGAATAGAATAGAATTGAATTTATTATTTATACCCCACCCATCTGGCTGGGTTTCCCCAGCCACTCTGGGCTGCTTCTAACAGAGTATTAAAATACAGTGATTTGACATCTGTTGGGAGGGCATTCCACAAGGCGGGTGCCAATACTGAGAAGGCCCTCTGCCTAGTTCCCTGTAACTTGGCTTCTCACAGTGAGGGAACCACCAGAAGGCCCTCGACACTGGACCTCAGTGTCCAGGCTAGACGATGGGCGTGGAGACGCTCCTTCAGGTATACTGGACCGAGGCCGTTTAGGGCTTTAAAAGCCAGCACCAACACTTTTAATTGTGCTCTATGTTGACCTGGAAAGCTTTCCCCCCCTGTAATGCACTTCATGGTTTTCTAGGGGGGATATTTAGAAGCTTCAGATCGCTGGTCTGTCTAACTCCACACTATCCTCACGAACTTTCCCACCTGGTGCCCTCCAGATGTCTGGACTTCAACTCCCATCAGCCCTAGCCAGCATGGCCAATGGGCAGGGATTATGGGAGCTGTAGTTCAAAACATCTGGAGGATTCTAGGTTGAGGGAGCTCACTTGGGAGATGCCAGGAACTGAACCAGGGACCTTCCTCCTGCAAACTTGTATCTGATGGACAGAAGAGTAGGATGTAAAAGCAATTAATAATAATAATCAATAATATTCATTGAGTTCAAAACCATACAGCAGTAACAATAACAACAACAACAGCAGCAGCAACAACAATTTTATTTATACCCCGCCCATCTGGCTGGGTTTCCCCATCCACTCTGGGCAGCTTACAGAATATATAAAACATAGTAAAACATCAAACTAGTCGTTTATTATGCTCAGTGACCAGTATCAAGCTAAATATACCAATTACAAAATTTAGAAGCGCAGAACAAAATAAAGTAGTATAAAATTACATATGCCTAAAAAGCATACAGCGGAAATATCCACATTATGTTCACATTGTCTCTTAACCCAAAATCCCCTTTCAAATGAACAGAAGTGATAATCCCCAGAATTACTCTGGATCTTCTATGAAACAACTTTTCCAGTAGCCTGTACTAGTTTCATGGAGTCAGTAGCTATACACTACATAAATAATGTTCCACTGTTCAAATGGCAGGTTGCCACTTTTGGAAGATTGTCTTTTTGAGGTATCCTGAAATGCAGCCAGAGGGTAAGGAAACCTTTCCCTCATATGGAAAGCATCAATAAAATGTATCATACTTAATCAATCACTTGCATACATTACGACTTCACAGGGATTGTCCAAGACATTTTGGTGCCTTTCATTCCATATTCAAAAGCCAGCCAGGCCAGTATTTGAGTTGCTCATCCAGAGGCATAGGAAGGGTGGCGCGGGGGTGACAGACTGCTCTGGGTGTCATCGCTGAGGGGGGGTGACATTCGGCGCGCCACCCACCCACAACTCCCAAGCCTACTCCAAGCCATCAATGGGGGGGGGGGGTGACAAAAAAAAATCGCACCGGGTACCACCTGATCTTGCTATGCCTCTGCGCTCATCTACACGGGTGATTAGACTGTATCCTCCACTTAGGGATGAAAGTGGGATTCAGAGAGCCAGTGTGGTGTAGTGGTTAAGAGGGGTGGACTCGTAATCTGGTGAACCGGGTTCGCGTCTCCGCTCCTCCACATGCCACTGCTGGGTGACCTTGGGCCAGTCACACTTCTCTGAAGTCTCTCAGCCTCACTCACCTCACAGAGTGTTTGTTGTGGGGGAGGAAGGGAAATGAGAATGTTAGCCACTTTGAGACTCCTTCGGGTAGTGATAAAGCGGGATATCAAATCCAAACTCTTCTTCTTCTTTTTCTTCTTCAATTCAGTTCACTTTAAATTGTGAACCCACCTAATTCACGCTTTCCAGAACACTGAGAAAAGCAAAGCACAGCCATCCTTTGAAATGTGCACTTCTCCAAAGTTTGCAATGCAATTCTGCTGCCCAGTAATGTGTCCCCAGATATTTTATTGTGATAGGAAGCAAGAGAGCACATAAGCAAGCATCGCTGTTGGCTAAGTACCGTCTGACTCCTATTCGAAAATAAAAGAAACTTCTTACACATTCATCTCAAAAACTCAAATGTAGGAAGATGCCTTATGCTGAGTCAGACCATTGGTCCGTGTAGCTCAGGGTTTCTCAAACTTGCATCTCCAGCTGTTTTGGGACTACAATTCCCAACATCCTGGACTGCTGGTCCTGTTAACTAGGGATGAGGAGAATTGTAGTCCAAAAACACCTGGAGGCCCTAAGTTTGGGGAACCCTGATCTAGCTCTTTATTAACCATATTGACCATATTGAATGCTAGTAGCTCTCCAGAAATTGAGACGGGGGCATTGCTAGCCCTATCTGCAGATGCTTGAGATCAAAACTAGGAGCTTCTACCTGAAAATCAGGTGCTCTATCACTTAGCTAAGACTCCTTCCCTGTTGTTTTCCTTTCTTGCGCAAATGAAAGCTGAACAAAATGTCCTTTACAGTTTTAGTAAAAAAACTAAGAGGGGTTTTCTTTTTTTCTTTTTTTTTGCCAGTGTGCCATGAATGCACCATGAAGAAAAACGCTGGTGGTTTGGAGTTAACCAGTTCTTTTTTAAAAAGTTTTTTCTCCTCGTCTTTCTGACCTGCTCTAAAAGCAAATAATCTATCCCAGCTGCGTGGTTGCGAAGGCATCCTTGGAAATGTGGAAAATATTATTGTACTTTTGTCAGCACTCAGCAGGGTCTAGAAGGAAGCAAAAATAAAACTAATGAAGCTATAGGAAGTTCATTGTCTTAAATATGCTCTTCCTGTATTGTTGAACATATTGAGGCATATGGCAAGAAGCTGTGCAGCTCAAGTCTACCTACAAACACAGAGTTTATTCCAGCTACTCTCGTTCTGGAAATGCAGGGCCATCCTGCTGTTTTCGGAGAGGCAATGAAACAAATCGGACTTCCTGGTCCAAAGCATTTAAGAACACAAGCAGAGTCTTGCTGGATCAGGCCCAGTGGTCAACCTAGTCCAACATATTTTTTCTCACAGTAGCCAACCAGATGCCCATGGGAAACCCACAAGGAGGATTTGAGTGCAGCAGCACCTTCCCCACTTGTAATTAGAGGTGGGGAGAAAGTCATTGCAGTTCGCATTGAAAGGCAAACCTATATAATTTGCACTTTCTGGAACAATATGTGAACTGAAGCACAGCTGCTTTCCAAAATTCACACTTCTGCACATTTTTCAGTGCCGTTTTCCAGCCAAGTAATACGTACAAAAATTCATAAACTTGGATAAAGTGTATGCAAAAGAGCATGTATCAGTGAAAACAATATACAAAAATGTGTTTCATTAGGGAAAATTGTTTTGCAAAAATAAATATATTTGGGACAATTGCAACCAAACATATAAATCGTATTAGGATAATTTTTCCAATATAAATGCTGGACAATTTTGATGCGGACTTTTTTTAAGGACAGAAAACCACAAAGCCCTTTCCACGAGGCCTGCTGAAGGTGCCCTAGTGATCGTCAAAGGGACATGCCATATCAGGCTTCAGGAAATCCGATCCCTCTCACGGTGGCAGCCAAGAAACAGATAAAAAAGAAGAGTTCTTACCCAGTCTTTTATTCAAGATTCACAGAGAGAGAAGTAGCAATGCCACCTCTCTTAGATAATGGCGTTTCTCTGAGTAAAGTGCCACCTCCTCCGTCTCTCCTGTTATATGTCGTCCCTGCGCCAGCTGATCTGTGCTTTCTGCTTCTGAGCTTTTTGTTCTGCTACTCTCAATGCCTGCCTGGTCCTGGGAGAGGGGGGTCATAAATGCTTTCTAAAGACACTAGGTCTGTCAGCTGTCTCTCCCCGGTGCTTCTTCTTCCTGTTGCTCCTCTCCCAATATCTCCCAGCTTCTCCCCTCTGCAGCCTCTGAACTATGACCTTCCGCAAACCACTGTTGTAAATCCATACTGTCTTCCTCTTCTCAGGAAGGTTCAGGGGGGCAGCCCCCACCATTCCTCCTCAGTCCAGTCCCTGACACTCCAGGAAAAAGCACCTTCACCCGAATGCATCCCTGGCTATGTCAAAGTGATCCTGGAAGGTTCTCTGGTGCTCGTCAGCAGGGTTGGACATGACCCTGCTGACTTGTGCCAGGGTGCCAATCTTAAACGGGGCACCCTGGGATCCAAACAGCAGCCAGAAATGGCTTCTGTGATCCAGGATGTCCCAGTTAAAATGGGACAGTTGGGAGGTATAGACTTCATGGGTACCAGGTGACAACCTCATGGGTGCCACTGGGGTCCATTAATGACCCTTGACTTGACCTGTTTTAGCATCTAAAAATTTATTGGTTCATGGCCCTTAGAAGTGGTACCCATAAGATCTTCCCTTTACGATCCATCTGCAAAAAGCCATGAAAGCAGTTCATAAATAAACTTCTACATTAACTTTTAGAGAGATTCCACGCCGTGGACCGTTGTGAAAACAGTGGTATCAGCCACACAGTGATAGATGTGTCAGTTAATGGCCATTGCAAAGTTGACTGGCTCTGAGAATCCCAAGGGTGTGATAAGCCCTGTGCATGCTTACTTGGAAGTAAGCCCTGTGGAACCCAGTAAACATTCACAAGATTAGGCCGTAAAAGTATAGCCACGTGGCAAATCAGTAGTGAAGCATTGGCTCAGAGATGAAATTCAGAGAAGAGCAGAGCTTCAAGCAAGGGACAAACAATACGTTTCTAAAAGGGCTTTAGATCACTACTTGTGGTCTAACCGCATGCACAAGGGCTTCCTGTGTTTGAAATAGTCTCCAGATGATCCTTTGTATCACTCCCTAATTAGAAGGAAATGAGTCTTTAGGTATAAGAAAAATGAAACTCTACATTGGGGAATCATTCTGAGGACGTCATTTACCATCAGCTCAGCAGTAAACAACATCGCCCTGCTGTTAATTTCATTAAGAGCGAAACCGAGGTTCTCCCCTTGTCTTCTTTGTGTCTGTGAGCTCACAAGGGCTTGCGTCAGTTCTCTGGGAAAATGCCGTGCAGGCACAGAGAAGAACATAAGAAGAGAGTTCTGGATCTGGCCAATAACCCATCTAGCCCAGCTTTCACAGTGGCCAGCCAGATGCCCCCAAGGGAAACCCAGAAGCAGAACCTGGGTGCCACAGTGCTCTCCTCTCCTGCGGTTTCCAGGAACTGGTATTCACAAACATACTGCCTCTGCCATTGGAGGTAGAACATAATCATCAGTGTTAGTAGCCATCTCCTCCATCTTCTATAATTTCATAACATGTTGGAGTGTTGTCAAGGATGCTGTATGGGCATGGTGCACCTAGCCTTAGGTCACTCCAGATCTGCTACCTGATAGGTAACTCCTTCCCCACTTTCTTAACTGGGCATACTGTTGGTGAGATTCTGGCTACCCACCATCTTTCAAATTAGCACATGCAAATACTATGCAAATTATTGCTATTAGCCTGTGCCCCCCATCATTTTATAAGTACTTAGCATTATCTCTTTATGCAGGTGCTAATACTCTGCTCCAGGGAAACAAGGCATCTAATTTTGAAGCCCAGGAGAGGACATTCCTTGATTGGTAGCAGCTCCCCAGCATTTCAGAGAGCAGCCTGTCTGGAGATACTGTGGGTAGAACATTTTACATGTAAAGCAGCTCCTCCATGACCAAGTTACGGCTCTTCCCAAGCAGACACTGTGTACTTTGACTTTCAAAAAAGATTTTGATAAGGTCCCTTGCCAAAGATCATTGAGTAAGCCAAGTAGTCATGAGATAAGAAAGATGGTCTACTTATGGATCAGTAAAGGGTTAAAGAGCAGGCAGCTGAGAGTAGGAATATGATGATAGTTCTCCCAGTGGAGAGATGTAGGAAGTGGAGTTCCCCAAGGATCAATATGGGGACCTGTGCTTTTGCATTTGTTCAGAAATGACTTGGAGTTAAGGACAGAGCAGCGAGGTGGCTAATTTCCCAATGTCAATAAATTCTTCAGAAATCTGTTGATCTGGCCTTCTGTTGGTGCGGTCTAGAATTACGTCAAGCTTTTTTTGCCACCACAATTGCACTGCTGACTCTCTCTCTCTCTCTCTCTCTCTCTTGCTTGGGGTCTACTAAAACCCACAAAACCTTTTCACCTGTACTGCTGCCAAGCCAGGTGTCACCCATTGCATATTTGTTCACCTGATATTTCCCTACCTAAATGCAGAACTCTACATTTACCTCTTTTGAAATACATTTTGTTAGTTTGGACCCAGTTCTCCATCCTGTCATGATCACCTTGACTCACTACCAAAAATCATGGTGGATAGGTCTAGGGCAGTCAAACTGAAGGTCTCCTTCAGAGATAGTAGACCTCTGATAGCCATGTAGTCTGTGGCGAGAGCAGGAGAGGCATTAAGGGGAGAGGCATTAAGGGGATGGATATATTGATCGTGTCTTGCTTGTGAGCTCCTAAAAGTGCCTCAAAGCAGGACGCTGAAGTAATTGGTTTGATTCGGCAAGGCAATTGTCATCATGGTCGTACTCTGAAAGGTGTTAGATTGGCCGATCCCCACCTCACTTAATTCCAGCCACTCTGACCTAATTAACTTATGGCTCAAGCTGACATCTTCAGTCGCAGTAAACAACATGGGACCTGGGTTTGGTCTTTGTGTTCAAGTTGTTCCGCTCCTCACACCCTCGGTTCCTTAACGTTCTGTCGCAATCAGCATCCTTTGAGGTTTGAATGATGCTTTTGCCTGACCTTGTCATTGTGTTCTTTGTTCTTTTGTTAGGGTTGAAAACAATCCCTTTAAAAAAAAAAAGGTGGGTGGACCAAAAAGTGTGCAATTAAGCATTCCTTTCAACAAGAAAAATGTCACTTATTAATCAGTTCCCCCACCCCAGACAAAGATTAATGATTGTAACCCTCACTTAATTCTCCATGCTCCGTTGTAGCACACACAAAAAGGAATGCATTAATGGAGCATTTTTCTGTTTTCGTTTTTACTAGACCCTTCTTAGAAATGCAATAACGTTCTCAGTGTGCATGTTTATAGTTTAAAAATAAAATCTGAGGTGTCTGCCAACCTATTCACAACACATTCCCCCCCTTCAAATAATGGGGTGTTAACAGTTGTAGTTTTCCAGAAAAAGAGGTCCCGGAACTCTTCCCTTGTTCTCTTAGAATGGCAATGGCATTTACCTGAGAGGTGCCAGGACTGAGTTCCGGTGAGTTCCATCTGAAAAAAAGCCCTGGTGCTAGTGGGGTGTTGCATATTGTTTTTGAGACAGAAAGAGACTTTGAAACAATGGATTTCCAACCCAAAGCATGGATGGCAGAATGTTCAGCAGAATGTTTATGGGATACAAAGACTGGATAGCTCAGTTGGTACAGCATGAGACTCGTAATCTCAGGGTTGTAAATTGGGCAAAAGATTCCTGCATTGCAGGGGTTGGACAAGATGACTGTCATGGTTCATTCAAGTATAAAATTCTGATTCTAAGGAGTTGGACCCATGTGTCTGGCTAGAGTCTGTCCTGTAGTCACCACCAGTGCCAAGATTTCCATCTTAAGAAAGGGCAACCAAAATGACCAAGGGGCTGGAACAACTGAGGAAAGGCTGCAACATTTTTTTTGGGTGGAGTAATTTTGAGCAAAGGCCACCAGTGCGATATACACAGCATGGAGAAAGTGAAGTTTTTGTCCCTCTCTCGCAGTACCGGAACTTGGAGACGGCCAACGAAGCTGAATGTTGGAAGATTCAGGATGAAGAAAAGGAAGTACAGTACATCTTCAGCAGCACATGGTCAAACTTTGAGATTCACTCCCAGAAGATCCTGTGATGGCCACCAACTTAAAAAGAGGATTAGTCTAATACATGGAGCATAAAGGTATCAATGGCTATGCTGTACATCTGCTGTTGGAGACAGCATGCATCTGAACGCCAGTTTCTAGGAATCACAAGTAAGGAGAGAGGTGAGGCACTCATGTTGTGCTTCACATATGAACCCTGGGTGACCACTATAAGAACAAGATGCTGGACTACATGGGCCTTTTGCCTGATTCAGCAGGGATCTTCTGGAGAGCCATTGTAGGTCTGAGTAGACAACAGAAGACTAAGTGAACAGTCTGGCCTGGCAGAAGGCAGTATTCTGTCTTCCTAATATTTTTACCTTAATTCGAATGGCACAAGAATACACACAACTAAATGTTCCACATTTAGGTCCGTATACTTAAAGCTATGGTTTTCCCAGTAGTGATGTATGGAAGTGAGAGCTGGACCATAAAGAAGGCTGATCGCCGAAGAATTGATGCTTTTGAGTTATGGTGCTGGAGGAGACTCTTGAGAGTCCCATGGACTGCAAGAAGATCAAACCTCTCCATTCTGAAGGAAATCCGCCCTGAGTGCTCACTGGAAGGACAGATCGTGAAGCTGAGACTCCAATACTTTGGCCACCTCATGAGAAGAGAAGACTCCCTGGAAAAGACCCTGATGTTGGGAAAGATGGAGGGCACAAGGAGAAGCGGATGACAGAGGACGAGTTGGTTGGATAGTGTTCTCGAAGCTACCAGCATGAGTTTGACCAAACTGCGGGAGGCAGTGGAAGACAGGAGTGCCTGGCGTGCTCTGGTCCATGGGGTCATGAAGAGTCGGGCACGACTAAAAGAACAACAAATGTTCCACGAAAGAGATTGTAGAAACTCAAACCAATGAATATTCAGAGGTTTTTGTTTTCCTGGAGGTGGGCGGGGGGGAGGGGGGATGACTGAGGTTACTGAGGCCATTGCAGATAAAATATCTGGCTTAGAAATGCAATTCCCTCTGGTCTTATCATTTCCCTGTATTAGGCCATGCACTCCTCCAAAGCCATAAAAATGTCTAAAGCACTATGGAAATAGAGCCTTGGCAGGTAGAAAGTATAATAACTGCCTGCTGACAGAAACAGAATTATTCTGAATTCACTTTGGAATAATTTTGTAATCTCCAAGAAATGTTTTCCGAATCCTCTGATCTATCTACAAGCCTCGAACTAGGGCTGCGTAAACACCACCTCCCCAAAGAACCCTAAGAACTGTAGTTTATCCCTCACAAAGCTACCATTCCCAGTACCCTTAACAAACTGCAGCTGCCACAATTCATTTGGGGTGTGTGTGCTTTAAGTATATTGGGTGTACACATCCTAGGTCTATTTGGGATGGTTTATTACCTGGGAGGCCCACAAGTGGCAAGGGGATTATAGGTGTCCCTGTATGTGGGGTAGGAGCCAAAAGGACCCATCAGCCCTGCTATGGTACCTCCCTTTTTGGCCTCCCTGTTCTCCCTTCGGTGGGGAAGGGCCATAGCTCAGTGACTGAAAATCTGCTTTGCATGCAGAAGGTATTAGGTTCAACCCTTGATATCTCCATGTGGTGCTTGCAGAGAACCTTGTCTGAAATCCTAAAGAACCACTGCCAGTCCATAGTAGATCAAGGGCAAAGTCACTATAAAGCACAAGGAGCTGCATAGGTACTATTCGTTGTAGTCAACTAAGTTCTACTTAGAGTAGACCCATGAGAACAAGTGGTGGTGGCTAACTTAGGTCCACTGATTTCAAGGAGTCTGCTCTGAGCAGGACTTAGTTGGGTGCAACCCTATGCAATATCAGTGCTATACCACAATTTGTTCCCCTTTTCACTTGCAGGAGACTTACTAAAAAGTGTCAGCCATTAATGGTTTATGATTGTTAGTCATTAATGGCGTGAGCCATTGGGGCTGCTTACCAAGACAGGCACACCTGGTTTTATTGCACAGCTATTGCTCTTTACGAGGATGTGGGTGCAGCTGCTGGCAGCCTAGTCACTTCCAGGGGAAGGAAGCGCCCTGCTGCTACCACCCCTCTTTTGGCCACAGGAGTGGAATTGGCTTGGGCTGGAGCTGTTTTTCCCCCTCCTGCCCCTGCAGCTGGGGAGGTTGGGTGGTGGTGCCGGCTTAATAGGCTACAGAACAGAGTAAACATAACTTGTTATGTCCTGGGAAACAAAGAAAACCAACAACAAAATTGTGTGGCTCAATTTATTGTAATATTCCTTTTATTGCAGTGGTCTGGAACCGAACCCGCAATATCTCTGAGAGATGCCAGTACTGGTTATCTTTTCTTTTAAAAAAGGGCACACACTGATTTTCCTTCCATTTCTCCACATGGTTACGTTACCACTGGGCATCCCAGAGAGGAAGGGTAGACTAAATTGCAAACTAATTACAGTAAAGTACTTGAGATGAAACCAACTCAGCTCCAGTGATGTAACCACTTGTAAGCCACATGACCAGAGCCAATAGCCCAACCCAATCCAGTTGACAGAAATTTGGCCACAGGCTCCAATAGGAGGTGAACTATGATGCCCTTTGTTTTGCTTTTGAAGGCTTTCAACTTAGTAAGCTTATGGTTTGATTAGACTGTAACCCCAACACTTTATTCTTTTCCCCCAATCCCACTTTCCTCAGTCAGTAATTTATATTTTCCAGCATTTTCCCCTTGCAGATAATGCAAGGGGTAAAAAACGTAACGACATACTTCAGGCTGTTACTCTAATGCTGTTTTACTTGTCTGGCGAATGACTATTTCAAAGGCAGCGGTGGTCAACTATTTCGGCAAGTGCACCACAACTCCGAAGTCAAAGGAAACCACCAGGAGCTCGGAGAGCTGGATTTGTGCATAGCCACCATATGTGGTGAGACTCAGAACTGCAGTCTGCTCTCAGCCCTTACTTGCTTGCCCTCTTACTTGCAGCCAGCCCAGTCTTAGTCTCGGCCTTGCCTTGTAGAATTAGCAGGGAGGAGGATGGGGACAAAATGATGATTAGTTTAAGGTTACCAGACATCCCCATTTTCCGGGGACACTCCCTGGATTTACAAATCAGTTACCTGACAAAATCCATCTATTTAGTAGGAAGTTGAAAAGTATCCCCTGATTCATTGAAAAAAATCTGGTGACCTTAGATTAGTTGGTTCTGCCTGTCATTGTCTCTGGATCTACCCAAATGTTGGTCTCCTTGCCTTCTACCCCCTCCAGTCCTAGGAGGAGGACACTAGCCTCCACAGCACGAAATCAAATCTCCAGTTTAAAGACAGTAGAGGGGTGGGGAATGCTCTCAGTTTCCTTGCAATATGTGTTTGAAGGAGCTGCTGGGATCCACCAAAGTCTGGCAAGCTTTCATTTGCTGATGCTTTCACTGACAAAACGAAAGGGATTGATTTGATAGATGTGGGAGGGCTGTTGTTGTTTTTATGAGTGTTCCACGCCACTTTACACTGGGCTAATCTCAGGGTTAGTCTTTAGGCCTCCGCTGTAGCGTCAACATGACTGTATCCTTCTCTGACCATGACAGCACATCTTGCAAATATGTGTGACTCAGTGGGATTTATATTCTACTTGTTTTTGACAGTTTCTTTCTGATAGTCCATAGTCAGGGGGGTGCATTGTTATTCCCTGGCAAAATTTATGGGCTTGCCTGCATCAGTTCTCTAATTCTTTATTGCCACAATGTCCTGGGAAAATTTTTATCTCACTATGGGTAGGTGATAACAAAGATCTTTTGATTCCCCTCCCTTCTTTACATCAACATGACCGATTGTAATGTGAAAGCAAGATTAGTAACAACTGTTGGCTGCACGGTTCCCGGGGATGCGAAAGAAGACATAGACACATTTAATCAGAGTTCAGCAGAGCTGGAATATTAATGAATGGGAGCAAACAAGCCAAAGTCATTGGTTCAAGGGCTGGTAGCCAAACTCTTCTTGCAAGCGACTCAACAGAAGTTTGGGGAAACTTCACAATGAGTATTGGGGCTCTCATTGTTTTGCAGGAGGGGTTTAGGCACATACTGGAAATTTAGGTTTGCACAATTAGAGTAGATTAAAGTTCTCTGGTGCCCTGGTGCAACAAATCCACTTAAAAATAATAATCAGCAACTGACTTTTTATGGTTAGGAAAGTGAAGGGGAAAGGAACTGAAAAGGGTGGGGTGAACGAATGGTTAACAGGAAGATAAGTTAACACCTTTCAAGCAGGTTGGGATGATTATCCGTCTAGGATGAATGCTTGATGAAGACCGGACATAGTCTAATCGCCATGTAAACGTTGTGCAAGCAGACCGGATAAATGTTGAATAGACAGGAAATATGGAGGAAACCTTGAGATGTGGGTAGCGCTGTGGGTTAAACCACAGAGCCTAGGACTTGCTGATCAGAAGGTTGGCATTTTGAATCCCTGCAATGGGGTGAGCTCCTGTTGCTCGGTCCCTGCTCCTGCCAACCTAGCAATTCAAAAGCACGTCAAAGTGCAAGTAGATAAATAGGTATCGCTCCGGAGGGAAGGTAAACGGCGTTTCTGTGTGCTGCTCTGGTTTGCCAGAAGCAGCTTAGTCATGCTAGCCACATGACCCGGAAGCTGTATGCTGGCTCCCTCAGCCAATAAAGCAAGATGAGCGCCCGAATCCCAGAGTCGGTCACGACTGGACCTAATGGTCAGGGTCCCTTTACCTTTTATGGAGGAACCCTTAGAACATGGAGGAGCTCTTTGAGCGTCAGCTCCAGGTTTTCAAGGTCCACCCCACATCCTTGGGCAAGAGACCTTCTATGGACCCTTCTTCCTCAGTGAGTACACTTTCTCACTCCAACACATCCAAGGGGCTCTTGTCAGCGGGCTCTTTGTAGAGGCCCACATGACAACAATTCATTAACTGTTTGGAACCTTGCCACCACATCCTTCTCCTGGGATGAATCTATCTTAACTAAAGGACCGTTATGAGATTTCCAGCATATTTAGCCATAGAGCACCACCAATATGCATGAGTCTTGACACCAGGAGTGGGAAACCAATGGCTTTTGAGATGTTGTTGGACACTAACTTCTACCAAGTCCAGCTAGCATGACCAACAATAAGAAACGATGGGAACTCTAGTCCAGGAACATTTGTAGGGCAACAAGTTCGTCACCCATGCTCTGTGTGCTCCTCCAGCTGATAGATCTGCACCATGGTTGATTGGTAATAGTGATGCAAGATGCTGATGATGCTTCTCATTGCAAGCATTCCCACAAAGCTTTTTTTGCTATCCCAGAATGGGGCAGCCTGCACAACATTGCAGACAGATACAGTATATGGATTGAACAAGCTTGCAGTTTGTTGGAATAAGGTCATGACAATGAGGTGATTTCATGAAGCAGGTGTTGGTACCCACATCTTTTGGCAAGGGCAGACTTTGCTGCAGTCTACTCACAGAAAGGGTGGCTGCCTCTATTAACCCTGTTGCAATGCCCCCACATTCCTGTGCTTTATGTAAATAAGACTGAACTATTTTTGCCCCAAAGAACTTGCAATCCAAATGTTCACAGCAGAAGAGCGGGGTGAGTTGAGGGAGAAAACAAAAGGGTATAAACAGGAAGTTATAGTCTAGATAGCAAAGTAGACTGATGTGAGCAAATGCTTAATCTTACTGAATTGTAGCAGAAGTTCATCTAGTCCAGTTAGGAAACTGACTAACCAGATGAATATGGGAAGCCTGGAAGCAGGGCATGAAAGCCATGGCTCTCTCCTGCTGAGAAGTCTTCCTTGAGAATTTCCAAGTATTGCTTTGCTTCGGTTTTGGAAAGAGTGAATGGGATATATTCACCTTTAAATGTGAACTGAATTGGATTTCTGCCTCAGCCTTAACTGTAATGGGTGGTGAGGACACTAGGGAAGCCTTCTTCAGTACTTTTGGGTCATGCTATGCATTCACAGGGAAGAAGAAGAAGAGTTTGGATTTGATATCCTGCTTTATCACTACTGGAAGAAGTCTCAAAGCAGCTAACATTCTCCTTTCCCTTCCTCCCCCACAACAAACACTGTGAGGTGAGTGGGGCTGAGAGACTTCAGAGAAGTGTGACTGGCCCAAGGTCACCCAGCAGCTGCATGTGGAGGAGCGGGGACGCGAACCCGGTTAACCAGATTACGAGTCTACCGCTCTTAACCACTATGCCACACTGGCCACACACATTGTTGTCACATCAGACTAGAGCATGTGTTGCATTCTGCACGTTGTTTCTTGTGACGGTGGAGAGGAAGCTTTGGGAACTACAGTAGAGCCCCACCGGGTTCAGAAGAACATAAGAAGAGTCTGCTGGATCAGGCCAATGGTTGATCTAGACCAGCATCCTGTTCTCACAGTAGCCGACCAGATGCCTGTGGGAAACCTGCAAGCATGATTCGAGCACAAAGCATCCTCATTCCATGTTGCTTCTAGTAACTGGTATTCATAAGTGTTTGCAGCCTCCAGTGAACCTCATTGGCTCTGAAGGCAGAACTGCAAAATTCTGCTTTAAGGAAAAGCAGGTCCATTTCACCCATTTGGAAGGTTCAAAAATAATAATAGTATATGGTGATATGTCCTTTGTTCACAACAAACTCTTTTGACCATTTGGATGCCCTTCCTTCATTGTTGGGCACATGACTGGCATCACCAACAATGAAGGTGACGAGGCTGGCAGAAGCGATTAGCAAAATTGCTGGGGTCTCATTGAAATTTCAGAACAGGTTAGCTCCACTCTTTTGGGAGCTGCCATTGTGCAGAATTGGTGAGAACTTCCTTCTATTATTTGCAGGCTGCAGGAGGCAAAAACCATCTATCACTGCCTCTAAACAGTACACAAACAAACAGAAGTCACAAAGGAATTTATGTTCAGTCCCTGGGAAAAATGAAGCCCTGGAGATAAATTCCTCTGCGCTCTCGTAGGAATGATGTCTCCTTGAGGACATTTGGAAGCACATTTGTTTCAAACTTCATGATCATCTACTGACATTGGGGTTTTGCCCCTCCATCAGAGCAAAGACACAACACACAAAGAGTAGGGAGGAAGGGCCTCTTTGTTAGTTTAACTTGGTGCTGTGCAACATCACAATATTACTTAAGTGTGGACGCATTATCAGTAGGATGCCATGAGAAAGCATGCCTGCATGCTTCTATTTTGGACAATATCACCCCCTCCATGCTCAAGGCGACCAGTCAGCTACTAGGCTAAGTACAAGATGCTGGTTCTTGAGACCAGGAGACCAGAAAGATCATCTCACCCCTTATATATTCAGTTGATCACTGTGTTCTGTGGGTCAAGGCCTCCTGCAGACAGCAGACAGGAAGCCTATTCCATACGATGTAGGAATTGGGCTTTTAGTATGGTGCCACCTATCCATGTATATTAGGCACTGTTTCTATTGTCTTTTAGCACCTACTGAAGACCTCCCTCTTTCCAACAAGCACATATTGATCTGAATGTGCACCTGTACTGGGTTTGTTTAGCAGAAATTTCAATTGTTTTATTGCTTCTGGGTTCACTGCTCCAGGCTTCTTTGGAAAGAAGTGACAAGTTCTTGCAGACAAACCACCCCTGATGGATTGGGCCAGTACTCAGAAGTATAACTATGGTATGATAACAGGAGCACTGGCCTGAGTGCACTCTAGACGGGTGCAAAATGGTTATCAAAAGTCATGGAATGTACTAGCAGTAATTAATGTAATGTAATTTGTTAACTTCATTTATATCCTGCTTTTTCTTCAAGGAGCTCAAGACCGTGAATGCATACCCCTCGACTGTCCTGGTGTCCAGGACACCCGTTTTTTCATGCAAGAGCATGACAACCAATTTGGGTGACGCAATCTTGCCCTGCAATCTTGCCTTGAAAAAAACAATGCTTTTTCTGGGGCTGAGATCTCACCTGGGAGCACAGCCCGGAAGACACACGGTCCAGTTTTTGCCCTGGACGTGTTGGTGGTTATGGTGTATGTAGTTCTCTCCATCCAAATTCCAGGTTAGCCTCATGACATCTCTATGAGATAGGTTAGGCTCAGAGACAGAGACTAGCCCAAGGTCACCCAGGGCTAGACTAAGAAAGAATGGTGGGATCCTGCCCCCTTCTCCTGAACCTTCCCTAGGGCAGGAGGACAGTATTGATTTAGAACAGTGGTTTGCAGAGGGGCATCGTCCAGAGGGGGAAAGCTGGGAAATACTGGGTGAGGAACAGCTAGAAGAGGAAACACCAGGAGAGAGACGGTTGGCAGATTCAGTGTCCTTGGACAGTATTCCTGACCTGACCCCCCTTTGCCTAAGACGAGATGGGCTTTGAGAGTGATAGAACAGAGAGCTCAGCGGCAACAAGCTCAGATTACCCGACATAGGAGTGACTAATGGGGACGGAGGGGGTGAACCTTAACTGGGAGCAACGCCATTTCTAGAAGAGATATGCATTCCTTTGTCTCTTGCTGTGATTATTAAATAAACTAACTGGTAAGAAAGCTCCTTTTGTTTGACCTGCTTATTTCTGCCACTGGGGGAGGGACCTGGTTCCCCGAAGCCTGACACCCAGTGAGCTTCATGTGACAATTTTTGCCCACAGTATGGAGTAAGTCAGGGGTAGTCAATGAGTTGGGGGTATATTGGAGGTATAACTACCAAGAGCTCCTATTATCATGGCCAATGATTAAGGATCACAGAACTGTAGCATTGGGAGGGACCCCAAAGGCCGTTTGGTCCAACCCCCTAGAATACAGGAATCACAGTGAATGGATGGAGTTGTTGTCAAATAACACCTGGAGGGCACTCCATTGGCTACTCCTGGTATAAAAGGTAAATGAAAGCCAGATGCCAAGATGCTCAGAGGGTTTTTGTGGGGAGTTGGCTTGGCAGAGTGGAGCCATCGCATCTTCTCAATGGGCCCACGGCCTTAATCTACGATGAAGTTCACTGAATACTCTTGGAACAGAAGTGAAAAACTTAGGAAGTTCGCAACCTTTCTTATCTTATCACAGACTTTAAGGGCTTAACCCTGGGACAATTCCTGCTACGTACTTGTTTCACTAGCTCACTCCGTCACTCATATTACTAATGGCTTTTTAATTGATGGTTTTAATATTCCTTATAAACCGTTTAGAGGTTTACCGTTTACTGCATATGCAGTACATGCAGTTTGTTAAATAAATAAGCAGGATGGCTTTGAATCGGTCTGATGCTAAGTGCCAATTGGACGGAGAAGGGCGTAGATTTAGTAAGCTGCTCAGGGCATAGAAAAGGCAACTTGCAGCAACTGCCAACACCATCCGAGCCCCTTCGTTGAAGTAAACAAGAGCACGGAGCGATAGCGATCAGGCGTTTTTCAGCAACCCCTCAGCTGAAACAATTGCTTGTGCCTGATCGCTGTACAAAAGCCCTCACAAAGGCCAAGAGATTTATGAGCTAGGGAGAATTGCTCTATCATGCGCAGCAGCTTGCAAAAGTAAACTTCCTTCACAGCATGTTGCACTCTATCAAGCGGGTGAATTTAAAGTAATATCATTGCCCAGAAAGCAAATCAAGGCAAGTGTTAAATAGTGTTTCCCCCTCATGTGAGTTTCATAAACTGCCGCCTCATACCACCTCAGCTTATTGATCAATCTAGCTCCATGTTGTCAACTCTGACTGGCAACTACTCTCCAAGGTAGTAGGGGAGCTAAGTAATTTGATAGCCTGGAGACCGTGGCCTTACAGAGGCCTTCGTTAGACAGCCATGTGAATTGCTTTAGCTGCAAGGGATCGTTGCCTTAGGAGAGCGAGAAAAATTCTCAGGGATGACTCACACCCCGACCATCACCTCTTTAATCTTCTACCCTCAGGCAGGAGATACAGAAGTATAATCAGCCATACCAACAGGCTAAAAAATAGCTTCTATCCATGGGCTGTTAGGCTGTTGAACGAAAAATAACATAGCAAAATTGACTTGCGAGGTGGTGCGTTGTTTGATAAGAGATTGAGGGTTGGGGGGGAAGGCTTGTTTAATTTCATTGTACACAGGTTATGCAATGACAATAAATGTATTATTATTATTATTATTTTATTTTCTGCTATCCGGTCCCATTCCACTATTTACAATTTGCTTCTACATTCCTGATATGTTGGAGCAAAAAACAGGTTGCCATCCCTTACAGCAGAGGGGGGCAACCTCAGGCCTGTAGCCAAACATGGTACTCTAAGCTTCTCCCTTTGGCTCTTGGGACTCTGCAAGCCACATCTCTGCTTCACAGTCTCCTTGAGTGTTTTTGCCTTGCTGGAATATGTCTTTGAACTTCGATAATGGCTCTTGCTTGCTTGCTTGGGTGGAAAATAGTGAGGGTTGTGTGTGTGTATTTGGAGGCAGTGCCAGATTACCAAATAGGCACCACCCTATGGGTCCCACGACAACAGATCAAAATTGGTTTATTAAAACTGTTGCTTGGTAAAATCAAAAACGTATTAGGAGATAATTTGCAATCCCTCCCCTCCCCCACGATTTCAACTTCCTAGGTACCTCCACAGGTTTTAATCTGGCACTGTCTGGCGGAACTTGCTTGCTCTACAATGGTAACATTGGCATCCATTGCTCTGCCCACTTTTGCCCCCACTGATATGCGGCCCCCCAGATAGCTCGCCATGAGAGAATTCGGCCCTTAGGCTCAAAAAGGTGCCCCACCCCTTGCCTTACAGCACACCCATTTGGCACAGGTGCACATGATGGCTGCCCCCCTTTTTTGTCTGGCTCCATCATCTTCTGCTTTCTGGGTGGTCAGCTGAAGTCCTTTGAGCTTTTGCCCTGAAATCCAGCCTAAGACTAAGGAGGAAGCGGTCGCTGGGCACTGCCAGCCTTTGGACTGGCAGTGAGAAAGAAGGTAGGCAGGTCAGGGCTGCTTGAGGATGGACTGAGGCTGTTGAGATGGTACCATATCCACCCTAATGGACCAGGACTGCACCCACTGAGCGTGTCCATGTCCATTTTCAAATATCTGAAGGCCATCGTCAAATACCCGAAGGGCTGCCTCATGGAAGATGGTGCAAGCTTGCTTTCTGCTGTTGCAGAGAGTAGGACCCAACGGATTCAAATTTCAAGGAAGGTGATACCTGCTAAACATTAGAAAGAACTTCCTGACAGTAGGAGCTGCTCAGCAGTGGAACGGGCTCCCTGAGAAAGTAGTGGACTCTCTTTCGCTGAAGGTTTGTGATTCAAGGACCCCCTCAAGGATAAGAAAGACACATGGACATGGTATATTAGGTTAATGGGCTAAAAAAGGCCAGAACTTTATTGATTACAGCATGTGAGAAGTATTGGCCTGGGCATTGGATAAAACAACAGAGCGTGACTCCACCCCCTCGGGGAGGGGTGAGTCTATCAAGGGTTAACCACCAGTGAGAGGAGCCTGTTGATGAAAATACAACTGAAAGCTCCCCCTGATGTCACCGGGGGTCGTGCCATGGCCCTAGCCACCAGCAAGGGCGTCAGACAGGATCCACGACCACCGGATTCCTTTACCGGAATACCCATAAAGTGGAGGGGTAGGCGATGGCCACACCCTGCCCTCCAATACACAAACATATTCCAATGCCTAACTGCCAATACCTAAAAAGTTGTGACAATTTGCTACGAAGTAGGCGAAGAACCAAGTGGCCAGTGCCAATTTGCCAGCTGGATAAAAATTCCTACCAGGCCCTTTGGACAACCAAGGCAACCAACCACAGGTCCATAGCAATGTCAAGAACCAAGCAACGAACTAAAGGGAGGGTGGGCGGGCGATTCAACGAAAACCAGCAGTGCAATGGACAGGAAGTGCTGCTGTGGCCGCATTTGAGTGGCAAAACCCTGCCCCCGAGCCTCCACCTGATTAGTTAGCCACCTGGGGGCATGACGCGGCAGCCGGGAAAGCTGGACAGGGGCCAAAACACCCCCTGCCAGCACAGGAAACGGCTCCCGCTCATAACTCCTCCCCTCTGTAAGGAGGAAAGGCTTTTTAAACCAAAGTTGGATGGTCATCTGTCAGGAATTCCTTAGCTGCGATTCGTGAGTTGCAGGGGTTGGGTCCCTCCCACCCCAACACTGCTATGAAGCTCTGTCCAGAAAAGCCCATCTCCCTATACATGAGAAGATAACGTGTCTGGGAGAAGCGTGCTGCTTTATTTCTGCTGGGAATCTCACACTCAGAGAGTTGTTTCATTGTGTGGTCACTGTCTACTTGCCCTGCGGAGTATTTAAATTTGTGATTCCTCACCCATAATGTGAAGTGCTACAGCTCTAGGGAGAAAGGATGTGATATGCTTGTGCCCCCCCCCCTTTCAGCCGCCGCCAATCCTGGAATGTGTAGATTGGCTCCTAAACAAACATTATTCATAGAAAAAAATGAGTGGGGGGAGTGTGAGAACCTAAGTGGCTCATCGTTACTTTCATTGCAATGTGCACAGTGCGATAGACGTGGGAAGCCTTGGAGATTTCTACAGAGGTCCTCTGAAGAGAGCAATGAGATCATACACTTTCCAGGCTTGCAGACATGCCTAGCTCTTCAGTTCTGGCGTTTGCAATACCAACAAGATAACACTCCCTTGATAAGATGTACCAACAAACCAATCTAGGTCTTGAACAGCGTCCAAGGGAAATCTCTGCGTCACACATGTGAACCCAGCCATTATCAGCAGTTGCTGCTTCTCACCCTTTCGACTGCTACAGAGGGAGAAGCCTGCAGTTCTCATTTTCTGAAATCTTCTTTTTGGATTTGCCACCCCCGTTCACATACCTCCCAACATTCCTTAGATGAAAATTGGGGCATTTCTCACTCCGCCCCCCCCCATTGACCTTCCTCGACCCCCGATTTCCCACCCCTCACAGAGCATTTCCTATCAGAAGAAGGAAATGCCACAAACATTACATGAACAAGGAACAGTATACATTCCCTCCACCGTCCTTAATGCTTATTTCATTTCATTTAATTCGTCTGTAGATTTACAAAAAGAAAAGCACACACCAATAAACAAATTTTAGAAAGGGGCAAGATTTGGCATGCATGCACATAGCATTTTATTTTATTTTTAATCAAAACTCCTTCTGCTCCACTCTGTCCCTCCTTTCTCCCTGCCCAGGATGGCCCCATGAGATAATGCAGAATCAATCTGCGATGTGATCCGTTTTCAAATTGAAGCGACCTTTGAAGCAGGCCAGCCCAACAAAACTGGCTCGTCTAGTAGAGCTGCTGGTTTTTAAAGCTGTTTTTTCTGAGGTTTCCAGAGGTTTCAAAGGTGTTCGCAGGCTTTTCCAATGGATGTTCCAATTTTACGTGATTTCATGTATGTACGCACTGCCTCCGAACCCCTCGCATAAATAGGGCGAGTATATAATGGGCGAGATGATGCCAAGCAGAACAGGGCTTTGTATACCAAAAACAACTTCTTGAACATAGCTGGGAAGCTAATTGGCACCCAATGCCATTCTTTCAGCAGTGGCATAATATGGCGGCATTAGTCTGTGCCAGCCTTTAAGTATTGAGCTGCTCTGCATTTTGCACCAGCTACAGCTTCCAAGCCAGCCTTTTGGACTACAGTTCCCATCAGCCCCAGCTATGACAACCATGATGACTGGAGTGACTGAGGTAGCCCCAAATCTCTGGAAGCCATCAGCATGGGGAAGGCTTTTCTAACATAGGTTCTAGTTAAGTGTTTCCCAAACTTGGGCCTCCAGCTGTTCTTGGACTACAACTCACATCATCGCTAGCTAGCAGGACCAGTGGTCAGGGATGATGGGAGCTGTAGTCCAAAAACAGCTGGAGACCCAAGTTTGGGAAGCACTGCTACTTTACAGAGAACCTCGATTTATCTCAGTATTTTGACATTATTTCTCTTGTGATGGAGTGAAAACCCCCCGCGGAGGGCTCCTTTAAGTCAGCCTCCCTATCCAGTGTGAACAAATCAAATTCAGTTTGCCCACCAGACACCATCCTAAGAAGAAGGCAAACAAATGTGGACGTACAACATCAATCGAATTTGCTGTACCAATTTGATTTGAAGAGGACGGGGGTTTATTTGTTTTGACCTTGCGACAGCATCAGATTGCTTGGCATCCATTTGAAACTGTACAGACTGTGGGTAAATATCAAAAGAAGCAGATTATCCCCCTCTTCTACGAGCAATATAAACAAAAATGATAATATATGTGCAGCAGCAGGCATGCTTCATAGACGATCTGAACTAATCCTCTGTGGATACAAATGACTTGGCCAGCTCTCGATCTAAAACACGACGTATTTCGTATGACTTCTTACCAGAATGTCCAAATCGGCACACAGCTGCACAAGAGATGTGTACCGCACAAACCAGATGTGCAATGTCATGTCTAATGCACGTGTCCATCAAAAGTGCTGTCTGAATGCGCATAAAGGTGATAGGACATGTTACCTTGAAGGTACATTGTGC
Organism: Podarcis bocagei; assembly: GCF_964188305.1. Taxonomy (NCBI): domain Eukaryota; kingdom Metazoa; phylum Chordata; class Lepidosauria; order Squamata; family Lacertidae; genus Podarcis; species Podarcis bocagei. Next base: position 16,875,944 of record NC_138135.1, on the reverse strand, counting down.
ATTCTCCTTTGGGAGGAAGGGTGAGATATGAATGCAACAAAACACAACAAACAAGAGTGTGTAAGGTTGTGTGGAGTGGGAATATGCTTCTTGGACCCCCTCCCACCCTATATCCTAGGACTGAGCATTGACCTCCTGCATATCTTCCCATACTTTGAAGCCAAAATCCAGGACACTATCTTCCTGGGCACCATCTTCCTGCTTTTTATCCTGAGAGCATGGTGGTCTTTTGGGCTCCTTCAGGCTCTGGGGAGGGTCTTCTGGCAATCCATGAGGACTCTCCCAGCATTTCTGGTTAGAATCGAATGATTTATTCTCGTCCCTTTTTTTAAGAAGAAAATTATGGTTGTGTCTTTGTTGCAGCCCACCCTGGCTGGCCCAGATTCAGACCAGCCATTGTTGTTGAGCTGTTAGTAGAGTTATGCCATTAAAGAGATATTAAAAACATATTAATAGAGCTCATCCAAGTAAACAAGTATAAAAGTGCTGACATGTAGCTTTGTTAAACATCATTTCAACTATCAAAAACTATGTGTTTCCTTAGGTTGCCGGAGCCTTTGACATATTGTTTCATGAAATGGAATGCTTGGACCAGCCCATTCATGACCTCGTGATGCTGACAAGTTCCTAGTTCACATGGCGAATGTCACCTGCGCAACTGGTGGTGTGCTTCATGTTCTATGAATGTTGACAGTTCGCCTGCCTTTGAGCCAAAAATAAATCTTTGGTTTGAACGGATCCATCCTGGACCTTCTGCTTCAGTCTTCATTTTGAAGAAGCTGGGTTAGAGCCCATCCTTGTGTCTTGCCTCACTTAATCCCTGCCTTCAGAGGGTTCTGGGAAATGTAAATTAAAATGCAGAAATGCCCAGCTCACAAAGCCACCACCAAGAAACATGTAGAACCCTCACTGGTCAGTTTTGCCAGGCATAGCAAAACTCCTGCTGCTTCCTTTGAATTTCCAATGTTCTCTGAAATGTCCTGTCTAGAGAGCCAGATTCTTACCACCCTCTTAAAGCTAAATAAAGAATATGTTTGGCAAGCTTATCCAGGAATCTGTGTGGGGGACGCTGTCCTATGACAAGTCTTGAAGGAGTGGGGAGGCCATAGCTCAGGGATAGGGTATCAGCTCTGCTTGCAGGAAGTCCCAGGTTCAATCCCTGGCCTCTCCAGGTAGCACTAGGAGAGACTCTCTGTCTGAAATCCTGGAGAGGAACTGCCAGTCAGTGTGCATAATATTGAGCTACATGGACTCGATTGGTCTGGAGACAGTAGATGCCAGTTTGTGGTGCCGTTTTCTGTAAATGGAATGTTGGGGTGATCAAACTTTTCCAAAGTGTTTTTAACAGGCCCTGTTTCCCAGAAATGTGACCCAACATACTATTACAAAAGTTAAGGAAATAATAAAAGAATCAATTGAACAATTATTAAATTATAACAACACAACAAGACGTAAGAAGTAAAAAGCAACAACCTGAGATCACACATGGGTGAAGGGGAGTGGGGGGTATAGGGGAATTTATAATATTATTTATAATATAAAATTTCTAATTGCATTGTATTTATATACAGCAAAGAGAAGTCTAGAGCAATTAGGTATATTTAAATTTAGTTAACTATGTACTAGGCTTATGTTAAAAAACGAATATGGATTTTGAATTTGATGTTTGTAATTTTTCTTTTTTCGGTTTTGGAAATAAAAACAAACAAACAAAACCCCCCTGTTACAAAAGTTGGGTGCCGCCCCCACTCTCTGCTGAGCAATAGCAAGTACCCAGGGGTTCCAGGCACTCACCCAGGGTCTGTGTTCCTTTGGAGAAATGAGACTATCATAGCTTTAAGAAATAGGGTTTGTTCACCTATTTAACCCTTCAGTCTGCATGGAGGGAGTCCATATTTTACAGCATGATCATTTCAATAGGGGCTTGTCCCCCGCAGCAATGCAACCCTGGAGTCCAAGGCATCCCTCCCAGCCAGCCTTCAGCCAGCCTGCCCAAGATGTACCCCACTCTATTTTCTCCCTTCTTCTTCCCACAACACCCTGCTAAAAACTCTCCTGTCACCTCATTGCTTCTTAATGGCCCTTACTTGGCTAGGTCGTTTTGCATAGGCTAACCCAGGAATTCCTCTGCAGCTTGTATGTCTCCCTTCACACCCCAAATAATCAAAATCCTACCATTTATTAATTTCTAGGGTATACCCCCCAAAAGAAATCTGTAACAAGAGATTGAGCTTGGGACCTTCTGCTTTCCAGGGATGTGCTTGACCACTGAGTGACAACCCTTCTCCTCCCAAAAGTACCTGGTGAAGATAGCTGGCTTTATGCATAATATCTCTAATTAGAAGTTTGCTGACATGAAAGGAAAGACATTTTTGACAGTGTAGATTGCAACTCTTTTACAAAAAAAGTGGGGTGGGGAGAGAAACTACTGGGGGAAAAAACTTGCGCATTGGTTTTTGTACGGCCACTGGACAAGGGAGGCTTTGGTTGGCTTCTGCTTGCTTGTGGCTGAATTTTGCTAATAAACAGATCTGTAGTCCAAGCATATGTTTCTCTTTTAGACTAATGGAACTCTTGCAGGCCCTTTTCCTCCCCGAGAGAAAACAGAGAGAGGAGAGTTGGACAGCAAAAGCCACCAGCAGCCGCAGCAGTTCTGTAATACAAATTGCAGAGACGCAACAGCAATTGTAGCTAATTTTCAGCTTGTTGTTGTTGTTCTTTTAAAAAAGATCCCTTTGGTTCCTGACCAACCCATCCACTTTGGGCCAGTTCCGACATAACATTCTGCAGATCCCAGATGTCTTCTGTTGCTCTTTCCTGGGCTGCATCACTTGTGGAAGGTGGTCTGGACTTGCATCCACAGTGAGGGCACTCTAAGGCAGCCTTTCCCAACATAGGTAAAAGGTAAAGGGTAAAGGGACCACTGACCATTAGGTCCAGTCGTGGCCGACTCTGGGGTTGCGGTGCTCATCTCACTTTATTGGCCAAGGGAGCCGGCGTACAGCTTCTGGGTCATGTGGCCAGCATGACTAAGCCGCTTCTGGCGAACCAGAGCAGCGCACGGAAACGCCATTTACCTTCCCGCCGGAGTGGTACCTATTTATCTACTTGCACTTTCGAACTGCTAGGTTGGCAGGAGCTGGGACCGAGCAATGGGAGCTCACCCCGTCATGGGGATTCGAACTGCCGACCTTCTGATCGGCAAGTCCTAGGCTCTGTGGTTTAACCCACAGCGCCACTCACGTCCCAACATGGTGCCCTCCAAATGCTTTGCACTAAACTCCTATCATAGGCCCACCCAGCAGGGGTGCCATCTGTGGGGGTGAGCCCCCCCATTTTCAAAGCAGGGGCTGGGTCCCCTCAAAATTCCATGGTGGCTGTCAGGGAACTGACATCAGAGCAGAGGGGAGAGGCGAGGCTTCCAGATTCTGCAGGAGAGGGAACGAGTAAGGGTAGAGAGAGAACGTCATCTGGGGAAGGAAGTCCAGGTGACACCAGGAAGAAGGGAGAGGGAGAGAGCATCTCGGAGGTGAGGCTCCGAGACTCTTCCAGTGAAGTCAGTGAGGAGGATGGAGGACCACCACTAGGCACGCCCACTCTGCGCAGAAGGCTTCCGCACAGAGAGGCGAGGCGAAGGTTGTCCGTTAAGGAATTCTTATGCTGGAGGAAATTTAGGAGACGCCCACTCACGGATTCTGCTAGCGACTGAGCAGCAGCGGCAAGGCTGCTCAGTCAGGGAAAGACACAACCGCCCCTAAGCAGTTTGGAACAGCTAGAGGTTTACACACAAGCAACCCCAATTCCCCTTGACAGTGGCCAAGCATGAACATCACTCGATGTGCTCACCTCACTTGCGCATGGCAAGCTGTGTGCTTGCGCCACTCACATGCCTGGAGGGCTGTATTCAGCCCCAAGGATCCCTATATAAAAAGTTGAACATTTTATATACTTTTAAACTGATCAACATAATTTGGTGCTGGAGTGTAACTGAGCTTCCACCTGGCTCTTAACAGAGCTCCTTATTCCCACATAAAAATCCAGCAATGCCTGACCCCCCACAGGCAAGTCCAAAACTGTGTTTGAGGAAAGCCTCATTCTGTTGAAGGGGACTTACATGCCGGAAAGTGTGCTTGGGGCTGCAACCTTCAGTCACTTAAGTTTCCATCTCAAGCTCCCTATTTCTTTTAAAGAGGCTTCTGCATCACGCTGTATCTAAATGGTACCAGCTTCCTCATCCCTGCTGTCAGGGAACTGCCATCGGAGGGACAGGTGGTGGAAGGGCTCACGGAGGTTGGGAGAGACCCAGCAGCGGAAGCAGGAACCAGCAGGGGGAGAGGTGGGTCTCTGAGGGAAAGCGAGCAAGAGGGAGGGCTCAGGGACACGTCCAGCGAGAATAGTGGGGAGGTTTCTGGACCTCCCATAGGGAGACCCACTCCTCACCGGAAACTGTCACGCCGTGAGTCCAGAAGACGTGTTTCCGTTAAGGAGCTTTTATGTTGGAAGCGATTCCGAAAGCAGCCACTGTCGGAATCTGCGAGTGACTAGAGGAGCCATGTCTGAGGGGCTCCGTCACAGACAGAGGTTTGTTGACTTGAACAAACTCTGAGGGACTACGATTTTACGCACAAGCAGCTCATCATCCCATCACACCTGCATAATAAGATAGAAGTCTCTCCCATACAGTGGCACCTCGGTTTAAGAACAGCCCTGTACTTAACCCCAGGTTAAGCACTTAATTTGTTCTGGAGGTCCGTTCTTAACCTGAAACTGTTCCTAACCTGAAGCACCACTTTAGCTAATGGGACCTCCCACTGCTGCTGTGCCGCCAGAGCACGATTTCTGTTCTCAACCTGAAGCAAAGTTCTTAACCCAAGGTACTATTTCTGGGTTAGTGGAGTCTGTAACCTGAAGCATATGTAACCTGAAGCGTATGTAACCCGAGGTACCACTGTATTTGGTTTAAGAACTCTGCAAAACTGGAAGTAGTGTCCTGGTTTGCGAACTTTACCTCGGTCTAAGAATGCAAGCTGAACGGTGGAAGGGTACTGGTGGCAGGAGGCCTCATTAGGGAAAGTGCACCTCGGTTTAAGAACAGTTTCAGTTTAAGAACGGATTTCCGGGATGGATTAGGTTCGTAAATTGAGGTACCACTGCATTTTGAAAATCTATTGCAGGAAAGATGAGCCAGTGTGGGAACTACCATGTTGAAGAACCGCCCTCTATTTCTGTGATGTTGCGAATGAAATTAAAGAAGAAAAATGCAAAGAATTAAGCAGCAGAGGTCTGTTTCATGTCTCTGCTACGAAGGCATGAGAGATGTGTATGAGAAGAGGATTTGTCTAGTTCAGAGCTCCAAGGCCAGCCCATCCAATGTTCAGAACCTGACCAGACTGTCAGTTGAATCATATTTCAGCACCGGTGACATAATGGCCTATTTCAGTGCATCTGAGGTTAGCAGCCTTATTTAGGAGACACACAGGGCAGGCAGAATGTGCCCCTGCAGCTCCCTGGGAAGAGGGCTTGATTGTTAAACCACTCTGGAACTGTAGCTCTAGGAACAGAATAGGGGTCTCCCTGTTGTGGTTATTAATATTGCACTTTTGGAAGCGATAGAATAAATAAAAACTGACTCCTCTTGAAATAAAAACTGTCCAGTCCAAAAATATGGTTCAAAAGCTTTACGTAACAGACCATGTTCCAAAACAGACACTCAAAGCAGTAATGTTACATCTCAATAGTTGCAGATGGCCTTCTCAGTAGTGGTGCCTGCCCTGTGGAACACCCTCCCATCAGATGTCAAAGAAATAAACATTTAGGGAAGCTTTTAATACTGGATGAATCATTGTATTTTAATATTCTGTTGGAAGCCGCCCAGAGTGGCTGGGGAAACCCAGCCAGATGGGCGGGGTATAAATAATAAATTATTATAATATTATGATTATGATATCATGTTTCTTGATATCACAATATTATGTCCAGGCACAGGTCCAGCATCTTAAAAATATGAAATAACTTTATCCAGAACTGCAGTCTATCTCTCCAAACAGCCTGCATTCCAGCCTGAGGCTGTTTTCCTGGAGAGAATCATTAGCAGCGTCCTTTCTCTTCAGAAGCTTTCAGAGAGAGAACAATGACCAACTCGCACAAAATGGAGATTTGCAACTGAATACTCCCCATGTGATCTAGAGTTAAACACCTTGTGACAGAGGTGATTCCTAGAAACTGGCATTCAGAGGCACGCTGCCTCCAACAGAACATAACCATGTGGCTCATAGCCCCTGATAGCCCTGTTGTTTAGTCGTTTAGTCGTGTCCGACTCTTCGTGACCCCATGGACCAGAGCACGACCAGAGCACTCCTGTCTTCCACTGCCTCCCGCAGCTTGGTCAAACTCATTTTGCCTAATCCTCTTTTCAAGTCATCCAAGTTGTTGACCATCACTTCAACGATGCGTGCCATGTGAAGAAGTACATTATTTTGTCTGTCCTGAATTTCCCAACATTCAGCATCATTGGATGTCCACAAGTTTTAGTAGTATGAGAGAAGAAAAGCTCTCCTCTGTCCACTTTCGCCATGCCATGCACAATTTTACACACCTCTATCATGTCTCCTCTATTGTCTTTAGCTGGGTTTGTGCATTATCAAGAGCCCTTTCTCCCTCCGGCCTATCATTGTTTGGCCAATTGAATTCCACTCACCATATCATACTTCAGAAACTAACCCATTTTCTCTCTCGGCCTGCCCTTCTCCACACACAATGAATGGTGTTTGCATGACATGCATTTCCCAGAGGCTAACCCGACACGACCCTGAGCCAAGCCATATAAATCACAAAGTGACTTCATAAATAGGAATCCGTATAATAGTAGCTGCCCTGGCCAGGAATAAGCAAATAAGAAATCCAGAGACTGAACTATGAGAGTCATGGACCATTAGCGTTTCATATTGTTTTCAGACACAATCGTTTTTATTTTTTTTAAAAGGAAGGAACACGGATACATTCCCAACAATCCAGGCACCATTGTTGTTTAGGACAAGAAATGGCATCCAGATTAATCTCAACACTATACTGAGACTTTTTGAGACAGACTAGCCTGGTGCTGGCCCAAGCTCTTTGGCATGTGGACATACCAAGTCCAGTGTGGGGGAAATTGCTGTCTGATTGCCAAATGAGAGAGAGGGAGCTATAGGTGCCTGGGTGCAGTTTTTCCTCTAGTCTTGGATTGGGGGAGACCTCTTTCAGACCAACAGATACATTCCTTTCTGGGCAACCTTCTGGGGTCCTCATTCCAGCGGTGGGCAAAAGTGACACAGCAACAGTTGTGAACGTTGCCTTTGTATGGTAGGCACACTCACTCTCAAACACACCCTTTCTATCACCCATCTAGGCAAGCAAGAGGCAAAGTCCATTGATGCATTCCAGGCAGGCAAAAACTCTCAAGGAGGTTGTGAAACAGGGATGGTAAGGCGTAGATAGAGAGATCTTGAGAGCCACATTGGCCACTGGACCTGAAGTGACCTTGCTTTATTCCAATAATGGGGAAGATGGTTGGACTAGATAATCCTTAGGGTCCCTTCCAACTCAGCAATTCTGTGATTCAATGCAGCCCTCCAGATGTTCTTGAACTACAGCTCCCCTCATCCCTGATCACTGGTCTTGCTGGCCAGGGCTGATGGGAGTTGGAGTTCCCACCGTTGCTGTAGTCTATGAAGCAGGACAAAGCAGGAGAATGCAAGCAGACAAGCCATCAAGGGCAGAAACATGACATTCTACTATGAATAGTCACAGTGGTGCTCCTCAGGTGCAGCTTGGCTATGGCTTCCATCTTTCCTGAACATGATCATGTTGACTGCGGCTGATGGGAGTAGGAATCTAACAACATCTAGAAGGCACCACAATTGTTACCCCTACTTTAAACTACTGCTACTACTAATTTGTATATGAGGAGCAATATCAGTCTTTCCTGTTCTTGCTAGTAGGTGTTCCTAAAAGGTGTGCTTGTCTCTGCCTTCTAATTTTATTGTGCTAATTAAGTACAGACAGGGAATATGTGCAGATATCTATGTGTGCACCTTGCTGTTGTTTTTTGTAATCCTCATTCAAGAAGTGTGCAAAAGCGCACAATTGTGACTTTCCTTGCCCAGTTTCTGGTTTTGCCCAAATCTGAGGGATCAAAAGAGTCTCTCTCTCTCTCTCTCTCTCTCTCTCTCTCTCTCTCTCTCTCTCTCTCTCTCTCTCTCTCTGTCTTCTGTGTGTGTGTGTGTGTGAAAGAGAGAGAGAGAGAGAGAGAGAGAGAGAGAGAGAGAGAAGGAAGGAGAAGGAGAGAGGCTAAGCTCCTGTGGCAACCTTACTAGCGTGCTGGAAAAGAAATGAAAGAAATCGTAAATTCTCAGCGCACGATTTTCAGATTGCTGTCTGATATTTTTGATTTAATTTTTTTAAGGTGGCTTGCTTGTGCAGTTTTCAGGTTTTGTGCAAACTGGAAAGATAAAAAAAGAAAATAATAATAATCTGTTCAGTAGCACACCAGAAATACTTACAGGCACAGCCAGAAAAGAAATAAAAGCACCCAGGAAGAAGCATGCATGGAAAGGATAATAGCAGAAAATGACACATCCCAAAACTCCAAAACAGTCTATGACCCAGAGTGCTTTAGAACCCAGTTTCTCCTAATTTATTGGATTACCCCTGCATAGAGTAAACCCAGATTTATAGGAGGGAAGCAGATTGGTGGTTTTTGAGGGTAACATCTTGTGGACTACATAAATTGAATGGGAACAAAACAAACAAATACACACATTAAACTTCAGCGTAGACCAGGCTCTCAAAGATCTCAGTGACAGGTCAGGGACAGAAAGAATCAGATGGTCCTTAAGTTATCCAAGCTGTTAAGTTTGTAAATTAATTACGAAACCCTTGAACTTGACCTGGTAGCATAGGAGCAGCCTGGGCTTCTGTTCCTCTGTTCTTACCCCCACCCAAAAAGCCGAAGCACATTGTGAAATATGAGCAGGTTTTAGATCTGGATGGAGGACGGCCGCATCAAAGGCTGGGCAAGAAAGAACCAAAAGAAACTGATCCAGATAGAGGAGATCCTCACCAAACAAAAGCCTGCTTGAGAGGATAGTCTGGTCACACAGCTCACAGTAATTGGGTTGCATGGACTAAAGGTTCGGCATGGAAGAAATACGCAATGAAAGCATCTGCAAAGAAGCAGAATACTGACTGTGCATGCACAGACTCAGACCAAGGAGCAGGGCTTTTTTCCCAGCCAGAACTCAGTTCCGGCACCTCTCAGCTGAGTGTTATTGCCATTCTAAGAGAAGAGGGGAAGCGTTCATGGTGAGTTCCAGTACCTCTTTTTCTAGAAAAACAGCACTGCCAAGGAATGTTTCTTAGCCACAGAACTTTAGAGAGAAGTGAGACTGTTCATAATACAACTGAGCACAGATTTTTATTCTGAAACAGGCAGGTATGAACTTGGTCAACATTTAAAAGTGCCCTTATATAGTACATCTCTGCCAGGATATGAGGAAGTCCTGTGTTACCTGGGTGTACCGACTTATCCACAGGGGACTGAGTGATGGTATAAAAAGGTCCTCAATCCCCACTAGATACCCTACCACAGTGTTTCCGAAACCTGAGTCTCCAACTGTTTTGAACTTCAATTCCCATCATCCCTGCTAGCTAGGGATGATAGGAGTTGTAGTCCAACAACAGCTGGAGACCCAGATTTGAGGAACACTGCCCTACGGCATTGGTAGACACCCTGGTACCCTCCAGATGTTGCTGGACTACAGCTCCCATCATCCATGACCATTGACCATGCTGATGGGAGTAGTCATTCTGAACATCTGGAGGACATCAGGTTGCCCACACCTACACCTTTCACACAACACAATCAAGAACTGTGTTTTGTTTGGAAAGTTCTGTAAGTGAATCCACCCCTTTCTTTTAGGCTGAAGCTTTTAAGCGGATGCCTGAAGTTGGCTCTCACCACTGCAGAAAACCTTTGGCCCATCTCTGGCTTGTTTGATCAACAATAAAGCAATGGACGAGGCTGCTCGTTGACCTTGCAGCTGATCATGAAACTGTCACGAGAGATTTATGCACCGAAGTCAGGCACAAATCTAATAGTTAATCATCATTAAAGCCACGGAAGTTTGACAGAAATCAGTTAAGTGCAGCATGCCCATCTCAAAGGCGTTCCACACAGATTCCCTTCATAGAAATCCGTCATCTGCAATGAGATAAGCATCCAGCGAAAGCAAAACATGTTTGCTTCAGTAAACATGGCTTACATCAGAGCTGTTACAATAGTTGCATTATAGTGAGCCAGTCCACTGCCCTATCTAGCTCAGTGTTGTCTACATTCCTCCCTCCATGGTTTATCTCCCAGCCATACCCAAAGATGCTAGAGATTTACTCTGGGAGCTTCTGAATGTAAAGAAGATGCTCTACCACTGAGCTATGACCCTTCTGCTCCACAGATCTCTTTTCACACACACACCCCAAAAAGAAATTGAAGTAGGTACAAATTTGGGTAATGTTCAGGTTTCAGTTTGATGGGACTTGCAGTTCATAGATAATGCCAAATTGGCCTCGGTCCTGTATACCTGAAGGAGCATCTCCACCCCCATCATCCAGCCCAGACACTGAGGTCCAGTGCCGAGGGCCTTCTGGCGGTTCGCTCACTGCAAGAAGTGAGGTTACAGGGAACCAGGCAGAGGGCCTTCTCGGTGGTGGCGCCCTTCCATCAGATGTCAAGGAAATAAACAACTATCTGACTTTTAGAAGACATCTGAAGGCAGCCGGAAGTTATTAATGTTTGATGTTTTATTGTATTTTTTATATTTTGTTGGAAGCCGCCCAGAGTGGCTGGGGAAACCCAGCCCCAGATGGGTGGGGTATAAATATATGATGATGATGATGATGATGGTGATGGTGATGATTTGGGGAGCTATTCTTGGTTCCTTTCTCTGTGCAAGTGGCTTGTTACCTCTAACACAGGGCTGGTGTTATTGCAAGGGTTATCTTGTTCCAGGCTGGGGCCTGCAGGTGACACTAGTAAAACTTGGCAGGACAACAGGACCATGGTCAGCTCACTCCAGTCTCTCTCTCTCTCTCTCTCTCTCTCTCTCTCTCTCCCCCTCCCTCCCTCCCTCCCTCCCTCCCTCCCTTTTTCTCTCCACCAACCCTTGGCTTGATTGACTCCAGCAGGCAAGGTGAGGTTGGAGCCAAGGGGGAGAGGCTGTGGGGCAGAAAGACATGTGCCACAGGTGGGATCCAGCTCAAGGGGTGGTGGTTCCCAACCCCTTGCTTATGTAGCCCTGTTGTCAGCTTGGCTGGAATGCTCTCTGCTTTTGATCGTATTTGACAGTTTGCCTCTCCTTGTTTTCAGTATTTGGCAAGATCCGACAGATGATTGGCAGCAGCAGTCAGTAACGGACAGCAAGCATGCTGTAACAATCAATATTTGACAGGATCTGATAGATGACTTGGCACAGAATGCAGTAAAGTATATGTTCGTTCTATTCATTCATCCACCCATCCAATGAAAACAGTTGGGTTTCCAACCCAGTCATACGGTTTCTGTTCTAAAAACGCAGATGTCAAGTTTAATCATCAGAACCAAAGCTTTGAAATCTATCATATATTGAAATTTCATTTCAGCTCTAGGCATTGCTCCTCTTCATTCAATCATTCTTCTGTCAAACCTCAAAGGAAACCCCCATACTGTACCAGTAACATTAGAAGCTGCCTTATGTACTGCGTCAAACCACTGGTTTTTCTAGTTCATTATTGTGTATAATGAGAATCCTGGGAGCCAGCTGGGGTGACTGGGGGGTGGGCACGTTCAGCTTTTGATTCTCCACCCCTGTTGTATATTTGCAGCCCTCCAGAATCTCAGGAGCCATACCTGGTGCTTTGCATCTTCTGTAGGCAAACCTGAATCCCACCTGAGTTATAAATCTCTTCCCCATAGAGATCATGTATTAAATGCACCACTGCAGTCAACTCCCGTGATATTGCCCATTCAAAAGCTATCAGGCAAGAATGGCTTAAAGACCAGGACTTTTCATATTTTACGGACAATCCTTGTGGTGCTGTGAGCCAAACCAGGTGTGAGAGATCCGTGGTTGGGACCTACTCTGAGTTTCCAAAACACATTAGCAGCCCTATGCAGGACAGATCAGATACGTACATGGTAAGAAGTTGCATTTGGGACTGGCCCTAAGTCCCGCTAAAACCATATGGGGTGCATTCAGACATGGGGAATACTGTGATAGTTTTCCTGGTTGTAAATGCTAGGGCTTCTGTCCAGGTTTTTTTTAATGTTCCTTCCACCCTGCAGTAGCTGTTGTTTTATGCAACTGTGGCTTGTTGACTGATATACTGCCATATCACACTAAATGTCATCCATACCTGTGGGCTTCCTGCAACACAACAAACTTCCTTGGACAACATTGTTGTCGTCGTCCCACTTTGTTCCCCTGTGATCCCCCCATGAAAACAGCAGGAAAGAAATGCATGCCAGTATAATGCCCCAAATGTTGTCTCTTTGCTCCTGCGATTTCCAAGGCTAAGGGGACTGCAAATGACCCCCACCCCAAATCAAATGACGAATGCTAAATTCCATTACTTTTGTGGGAGAGACTTTTATGTCGTGTGAAAGTTGAAATATAATGCAGAAATTAGCTGGGGAAATGGGATAAACTGCCCTGTGAAGAAGAACAAGAAGAAGAGGAGGAGGAGGAGGAGGAGTAGTTCGGATTTGATATCCTGCTTTATCACTACCCTAAGGAGTCTCAAAGCAGCTAACACTCTCCTTTCCCTTCCCCACAACAAACACTCTGTGAGGTGAGTGAGACTGAGAGTGAGTGTGACTAGCCCAAGGTCAGCTGCATGTGGAGAAGCAGGGAAGCGAACCCGATTCACCAGATTACGAGACTACCGCTCTTAACCACTACACCACACTGAAGGCAACCATGGCCTCAAGTTAATTGCAGCTAAGAGCCAAAGTAGAATCATAGAACTATAGATGAAACAATAGGTAATAAGTGGTATAATTAACCATACAGGACTGTATCCCTGATCTGAATTGGCTGCTTTTAGTTAAGAACTTGAGGGACGCGGGTGGCGCTGTGGGTAAAACCACAGTGCCTAGGACTTGCCGATCGTATGGTCGGCGGTTTGAATCCCCGCGGCGGAGTGAGCTCCCGTCTTTCAGTCCCAGCTCCTGCCCACCTAGCAGTTCGAAAGCACCCTTAAAGTGCAAGTAGATAAATAGGTACCGCTTTATAGCGGGAAGGTACACGGCGTTCTGTGTGCTGCGCTGGTGCTGGCTCGCCAGAGCAGTGATGTCACACTGGCCATGTGACCCGGAAGTGTCTGTGGACGGCGCCGGCTGCCGGCCTCTAGAGTGAGATGAGCGCACAACCCTAGAGTCTGTCAAGACTGGCCCGTACGGGCAGGGGTATATTTACCTTTACCTAGTTAAGAACTACCTCTTGCCCATCCTACACCCTGATGTGCATCTCTCATCCTTAGTTTGACCATGAATCAAATTCCACTGATCTCAAATGAAATAACTCATTCTTTTATAGGTTGGAGGCTAGGGATGGGTGAATAAGTCAATTTTGGTTTCTCCCAGTTTCTCACTCCACACTCCCCCCCCCCGTCATACGTCCAGCTCTCCACAGTTCCACATCATTTTGTGATTTTTTTAAAGGTCCCCATGAAAACCTACCAGTGCTTTAGTGAGAATTTCTCCTAATACACATTTGTGAGTTGGGGGGGGGGGGGCGGGACACTCAATTGCTGAAGTAGTCAGGCCAGATTCTTAGTCAGTTAATGGACCTAAGTGTGGGTCGTTAGTACAACAAAGGAAGCTGCTCTGTGCCACAGGGGAAATGGGTGGGCTCCCCTCTCACCTGTCTGGCAGAGAGAAAGACAAAAGCCAGGGCGGGCTTGAGGCAGGCAGAAGCCTGAGAGGTGAGAGCCATACTTGATTTCTGCTAGAATCCAAGGCTATGACTCTGGGAGAAGCCAGACCAAGGTAAAGGTAAAGGGACCCCTGACCGACTCAGGTTGCGGCGCTCATCTCGCTTTACTGGCCGAGGGAGCTGGCGTGCAGCTTCCGGGTCATGTGGCCAGCATGACTAAGCCGCTTCTGGCGAACCAGAGCAGCACACAGAAACACCGTTTACCTTCCCGCTGGAGTGGTACCTATTTATCTACTTGCACTTTGACGTGCTTTCGAACTGCTAGGTTGGCAGGAGCAGGGACCGAGCAACAGGAGCTCACCCCGTTGCGGGTATTTGAACCACTGACCTTCTGATCGGCAAGTCCTAGGCTCTGTGGTTTAACCCACAGCGCCACCCACATCCCTACTGGGGTACTAATGCTGTGAGCCCCTCCATCGTTGGCTCAGGTTGCATATATGCATAAATAAACCATTTATCATAAACATACCACAGTTTCCACTGTCCCTTCATTCCAAGGAAACCAAACCCTGGGTAAACACCTGGAACCCCTGTAATCTCAGTGACTGGGATGGTGTGCAATCTCTGAGCATATTTTTTACATGCAATGTCCCCTAGCACACACATTTTTGCAAAGCAATTTGGCCTAGTAGAATGGGTTTTCATGGTTTTTTACACTATGTTGTACTATTTCGTGCATGCCCCCCCCCCGCCCGCCCGCAAAGTATCTGCATTTTGCACACATTGCCTGACTGGAGAACAACATGGCAAAACTTGTAGACGTATATGGTTCAAGTATTGTTTGGGAAAATGCAAATTAGGTAAGTTCACCTTTAAATGTGAACTGCAACAAATTTCTCCACCATCCCAGTTTGAAGCCTCTATGCGTTGTTCATTCTTAATTTGATGGGAAGTGGTTGCCCTGCATGATCTTTTGCACAAAGCCAACCAAAAGAAGAGGTGGAAAATAAAGCAATCTGTATGCACAGAGCGTTTCATATTCCTTATTCATTTTCAGAGTTCCTGAAGTTACTGAAGCAGAAAGTACAAGTTCAGGAGAGGGGGAAAGAGCGTCATCAGGATGCCATCCCATATGCTTGGCATGTCTCAGGAAATGAGCCTCGCCATCTGTGAAAAGCAGTTGTGGGACAAAACGTTAAGTTGCACAACTGCTGTTAAGATACTGGGTGATGTAACAATCCCTTCCGTGATTTTAATTCGTTTGGAACTGCCGGCGGCTTCCCTTTGGGAATACAACACTCAGTACAAAATATTGCCGAGAGGCCCTCGGAACAACGAACAAAGCAAGCGACAGGTACCAGTTTTTGATGGATTGCAGAGAATTGCACTGAGCAGAAGCCCTGCAAATAAGTCAAATCTGTATACAGAGGGTTAGAAGCTAAGACCATAAGAGTAGCCCTGGAGCACATATAAGCTTCTTGGTTTTCAATATGTGGCCTAAAGTTTCAGATTTAACCTCCTGCTCAGAAACTTCAGGAGAAGAACAACCTCAGCACAGGGGGACAGAATCAAAAGAAAAGGCTATTTCTGAGCTTTTACCATTAGCTCCCCCCCCCATGTTCATCGCTCCACCCTGATCCACCAGATGCCATCCCACACCTTGGCTTTTCCACCTTAGCCTAAACCATCAAGTCCCACCTTCTCATTGATGACACTCCAAGCTCTGCCAATGACTCAGGTTCTGAGTCTCAGAAGACTAGGTAAAGGTAAAGGGACCCCTGGCCATTAGGTCCAGTCGCGACCGACTCTGAGGTTGCAGTGCTCATCTCACTTTATTGGCCGAGGGAGCCGGCGTTTGTCCGCAGACAGCTTCCGGGTCATGTGGCTAGCATGACTAAGCTGCTTCTGGTGAACCAGAGCAGTGCACGGAAATGCCGTTTACCTTTCCACAGGAGCGGTACCTGTTTATCTATTTGCACTTTGACGTGCTTTCGAACTGCTAGGTTGGCAGGAGCAGGGACCGAGAAACGGGAGCTCACCCCGTCATGGGGATTCAAACCGCCGATCTTCTGACTGGCAAGTCCTAGGCTTTGTGGTTTAACCCACAGCGCCACCCGCGTCCCGTTCTCTGAAGACTAGGCAACCTTAAATGTTTATGTGTGGGATTCTCCTAAGCAGCTTTCTTCTGATCTAGCAAATGCTAGGATCAGGTCAAGGATCTGTCAAATTAAACAGAATACATAACTACATCAACAGACCTTCCAAATATAATTGGAAGCCAGTCGGTTGACAACCCAGTCAGATGGGCAGAATATAAGTAATAAAATTATTATGATGGAATAGGACGTCCATATTTTCTTTGGAGAAATGTTTTGCGTCTGCAAAAAGATATTACAATTTCATTTCTTTATAAGCAAGAGGAAATTGGGATTTCTTTTCTTTTTTTGCCCACGGTCTCAAACTGGAATGGCAAAATGACTAAGCTGTTTCCTGTCACGTGGTTTCCCCTCTCCTCCCCTTTCAGCAATATTATTTTAAGCAATAAATCTGTTTGTTTTCTCTGTCCACTGAGATAACAGCTGAATGTTTTGTCTGCACAGAGCTAGCCTTCATGAGCTGCTGGAAGATTCAAAACTGATTTCTGATTCTAGGAATGCCAGTCCAATGAAAGGAGTAATTTATCAAGCTGTGAATGGGACGTTCCTGAGAAAAGAACTTCTTGGACTAACAAGGTTCCCAACAATTTGGGAGATGAAGGCAAGTTTTGCTTTCGTGGGGTGTAGGGGGTAAGTTCCGTAGATAAGTGATGGAGAACCTTTAGCCCCTAGAGGTGGTTGGATTCCAACTCCTGCTGTCCCTGATTGGTCATTGTTATGTACTGAGTTGAATAGGATCCAAAATGCAGCCGTCTGATTGGTCCTAGAACAATAAGATTCAGAATGCAGCAGTCTGATTGGTCCTAGAACAATAGGATTCAGAATTCAGCAGTCTGATTGGTCCTAGAACAATGCAGCAGTATGATTGGTCTGCAGGAGCTACCCAATCCAGCTCCAGGTGGAAGTGAATCCACAACCTGATTGGCCTACAGGAGAATCCTGGAATTAGCCAATCACGTCCAGCCCATTGTGTAAATAATGTATATAAAGCAGATACTTTGGGGGAACTTCCATTCCTCCTCACCACTATGAGCTGAATAAAGTGTTGAATGGTCACTGTAAAATGTGAAGGTTCATTATTGTTTCACAAGTTGTGTATGTCTTTAAGGGCCAGGGCAAATAACAAGACCCAGTCTTGCAGCTGTGAAACATAGCAGGTGCTGCTAGGTTGTGTTGATTAAGCTGTGTCAGCATTTGGGCATAGTATATAAGGAGCAGCACCTAGTTCTCTCATTACCCTGGGGGATGGGTTGGTGATTGGGTCATGTTTGTTGTTATCTTTAGTGTAAAAGGAGTTTTGTTTTTGTTATTAAAACCTTGTTAAAGTTATTTTTTGAGTTCCTTGTCATGCATGGTCTCCCCAGCAAGCTCTCTACAGCGCTACTAACCTGCAAATAGCCAACATAAAGAGCATGAAATCCACTCTCGACTCCGAGTATATTTCAGCCAAGCTGGCTGAGGCTGATGGGAGCTGCAGTCCAGCAACATCTCGAGGTCCACAGGTTCCGAATCCTTGATATAGTTAGTGACAGTAGGCGGCCATGCTGAATTCAGCAGGGTTCATTTCTGAGTAAACATGCGTAGGATTGAGGTGGTGTTGGTCTGTCTTGAGAGACACTGGAGTGCTTCTCCAGGGGTGAAGTCAAAGCATTGCATTAGCAGCACCAAAGTCACCTCTCAGGGGTGCAAGTCTAGGCAGTGTATATGGAGGGGGTCCTGGGCCGCCCAGATGACAAGACACCCCCCTCAGCCTCGCTGACACATGGCGCCCATTGGGGCCACACCAGCCGTGCTGCCCTAAAGCTAACTCTGTAGACATGCCCCAGTCCCCATCCTTTGTCCAGAAAAGCAAGAGGTATGATTATAATTCAAGGATATATTCCAACCAGGTAAAATAACTAGAGGAAGGCTAGGCAGAGTCTCAAGGGTTTGGAGTAACCCTAACCCCTGGTACAACAAATAAAGCAGACCATGAATGCAATAGCACTTTCTTGCCATGACTGAGATCCATATTTTGTGGCTTAGGGCCCTCATATTTACGGGACCGCCTCTCCTGGTATGCCCCACAGAGGACCTTAAGGTCCATGAATAATCATAGTTTAGAGGTCCCAGGCCCTAAGGAAGTCAGAGTATCCTCCACCAGGGCCAGGGCCTTCTCAGTGATGGCTCCGACCTGGTGGAATGCTCTGTCCCATGAGACCAGGGCCCTGCAGGATTTAACTTTCTTCCGCAGGGCCTGTAAGACAGAGCTATCCCGCCTGGCTTTCAATTTGAACTTAGCCTGATCTTTTATTCCCCTTCCTTCCCTCCCCCTCCCCTTTTTATGAAGATTACCCGCTCTGGGATTCCACAACTAATTTCTCCCCTGGTCTCCTCACTGGCCCAAATAGGACTAATTTAGCCAGCTAGCCTTGGTGATCATCTAATGTTTATTGGATGGATTTCCCCCCTAAATTGATTTTTGAATTCTGAATTTATTGTTATTCACATTTTATACTGTATTTTATGCTGTTTTTTGTTGCATCAATTAAGTGTTTTAAATTTGTTGTTAGCCACCCTGAGCCCTGGGAAGGGCGGGGGTATAAATAAAAATAAATTATTTATTTATTTATGCATGAAGAAGTACATTCTTTTGTCTTGACCCAAACCTACTGCCAGTCAGTTTCGTTCATCACATATTCCTTTAGGTCAGATAACTGCGACACATTATACGTGGGGCTGTCTCTGACAACGGTTTGGAGACTTCAGCTGGTGCAGAATCGGCTAGGTGGCTCACTGACACCAGTACACAACTTTGGGTGGTAACTATCACTCGCAAAGTGACGTTGACCTGGCTGAGCTCCAGTGGTTTCTATGGTAGACTGATTTGATATCGTGTTTGCCGCCCCTGCCAATAACGCTCTAAAAAATAAATTAGACCTCAGAGGTGCTCCGACAAAAGGCTCTGCATGAGCAGGAACTGTAATTATCATTCAGCTTTCAACATGGGTCTGTGCTGGCTATAGCGTTAAAATAAACATAATTTCGTTTTGCAGGCAAAAAGAGGAAGCAGAGAGCCTTGCTTTGCCAGGAAGCTCTTTCACTGTTCCTTCATAGCATCCTGAAACAGAAACAAAAAATTAAATAAATAAAATAGGTCTTTTCGGCTCCAGAGCTCTGGAAAGCTTAAAAGCTTGATTACTCTCCAGCAGAAGTTGGCTACGGAACGTTACATAAGACTCCCCAGACCTGTTGGAAGTGATTGCAATTCCCATGTCAGGGAGTTTGTGATCTGGAAGCTGTGTTCGCACTTTCCTCTCTCTCTCTCTCTCTCTCTCTCTCTCTCTCTCTCTCTCTCTCTCTCCTCTAACCAGGAGCAGGATTGTGCCTGTTGGCCTATTCACCCTCCCCCTAAACCTATGCACATTTGGCAGAACACGTGAACTGGCAGGGTGTCTGTATGTCTCATTGCACAGTAGGATTGCCACGAGGATCAGAATCCCCAGAGGGAGCTTTCCAGAACCCTCCCATAATGCTTTGCAGCCTGCCCTGCTGGGTCATCATGTGCCCAGAGCGTCACTGCCCTGCTGTCCTGCTAGCAGGCTTCCCAGAGACATCTGGTTGGCCACTATGAAAATATATAATATAATAATTTATTATTTATACCCCACCCATCTGGCTGAGTTTCCCCAGCCACTCTGGGCGGCTCCCAATCAAGTGTTAAAAACAATACAGCATTAAATATTAAAAACTTACCTAAACAGGGCTGCCTTCAGATGTCTTTTAAAGATAAGATAGCTGCTTATTTCCTTCACATCTGATGGGAGGGCGTTCCACAGGGCTGGTGCCACTACTGAGAAGGCCCTCTGCCTGGTTCCCTGTAGCTTTGCTTCTCGCAATGAGGGAACCTCCAGAAGGCCCTCGGCGCTGGACTTCAGTGTCCGGGCTGGACGATAGGGGTGGAGACGCTCCTTCAGGCATACAAGACCAAGGCCGTTTAGGGCAGACAGGCCTTTTGCCTCATACCCTCTGAAATTCTTCAGGTGAAAAGAGGGACATTTCTCTCTTCCCCCACCCTAAACTGACCCTCCTAAACCCCCCCGGGGTTTTTTTTTTGTCTTCCCCCTATTGCAAAGCATTTCCTATCAGAAGATGGGCAAGCGCTACCACTGCTGCACCAGTGGAACACAGTACTCACGACTGGGAAAACCCCTCAAACCTAATTTTATTTTATGTTATACTTTGGCACATTTGCAAAAAGAAAAACACACAACAATAAATGCATTTTAGAAAGGGGCAAGGTTAGACACAGATGCACAAAACATTTTATTTATTTTATACATATACATTTTTATTAGGTTTTTTAACATATCATTTCCAACAATCATATAACATAACTTCTTATCCAATATTTTAGACTTCCATCAACACCTCTGATGATTTTACTTTCTTTATCACTTATTCTGCGTTTCTTTTTTTCTTTTTTTAAATAATTTTTATTAACAGGCCAATCACATCACATTATCCAAATCACATTAGTTCCAAACTATACAGCCAAATTTTAAATTTTGTTGGGGTTACCCATACATCAAGCTCCGCACGAGTCCAAAACTCCGAACGAGTCCAAACATCACTTATATTACTGCTTTAATTAGACAGTTCTATCCAGTTCAATCCAGATAGTCCTTTATTACTGTATTTTTCGCTCTATAACACGCACCCGACCATAACACGCACGTAGTTTCTAGAGGAGGAAAATCCGAAGGCATGCCACCCGTAGGCATTCCCTCCATAACACGCACAGGCATTTCCCCTTACTTTTTAGGAGGAAAAAAGTGAGTGTTATGGTGCAAAAATACGGTACTTTCTTTCTCTTCTTGTTGTTATCGTATATTCCTTTCTTTGCGATCTCTGATAATTTTCACAAGCAGATTGAAAACAGGCATCCTTTGTGTGGGTTTTGTACTCTCCAAAGATCATATCACTCAGGGACAGCCTCTGTTCAACGCTTCCAAAAAATAAAAAATAAAAAATTAATCTTCGGTCTGTCCTTTACTTTTCTCAGCTTGCCAAATAAATCAAATGAATCAGGAGGCTCTGTCAGGTCAAGCTTGCGTTCCAACATTCCTTCTCTTTCGAATGATCCTGATTCTCCCCCCCCCCTCTCCTTCTTTCTCCGGCAAGCCTGTCTTGGCGAGATGCCATTTTTTAACTGCGTCATGAAAATTTTCCTCTTTCTCACCGTTCACCAATCCTCTCTCCTGTTATAATCCATCCCACACAGTTCTTGAATTCCTGCTTGTGATTAGTGAAAACGCAACAATCTTATTTCTATCTGGGGTGAAGGGTTATTAATATCACATCGTGCAAAGAAAAAAAAAGTTTTTTCCTCCACCCCCCCTTCATTCCAAACATACAGTCTCCTAGTGGTGATTCATCAGAAGATTATCCATCCGTCACTCCCGGTCACAGAGATCCATTAATCAGCAGTCTTATCTCTCGAACATTACTTGATATATGTGCTTCAGCTTCATTCCAATCGTATGTTTCCAATTATAATTCCGAGCTGAAGCAACCAGCACGCGCTAATTGGAATCGGCGTCAGGAAGATCTGACTTCACCGAGGGCTTGTGCCAAGTGTTCGGCACCCCCATCTCTTGGATCAGGGGGTGCATTGTGAACACTGCTGGCAAGGCAGCGCCCCCCATCTCCTGGGGGGGTAGGAAGACTGCATACTTCCCATAGCAGCCCCTTAATTACCTCGTATGGGTCAGAGAGATGTTATTGTCGGCCATCTTCCAACGCGCCACCTGGTGGCCTCCACTTATTCTGCGTTTCTTAATTTCCTATTACTCTTAATTATCATTAACTAATAATTAACATCATGGTCTTGCTTGCAATATTTCAAATAGTCCTCCTTACAGAACTTCTTGCAGTCCTACTAGCGTAATCTGAACATTGCAATTGCTTTTCAAATAGTTTGTATATTTA
Organism: Podarcis bocagei; assembly: GCF_964188305.1. NCBI lineage: Eukaryota > Metazoa > Chordata > Lepidosauria > Squamata > Lacertidae > Podarcis > Podarcis bocagei. The sequence goes on along the minus strand of NC_138135.1, from coordinate 16,853,872 downwards.
CTCCTGTCTTCTAAGAATCCCTGGTCCCGCAAGTTTCGAATCCTTCTTGCTAATTTATTCAATTCTGCATAGTCCATCAATTTCATCCGCCATTCTTCTTTCGTCGGGGATTCTTCGTGCTTCCATTTTTGTGCCAATGATATTCTTGCTGATGTCATTGCATATAAAAACAACCTACAACCCTGTCTATTAATAACATCTCCTACAATGCCAAGTAAAAATGCTTCTGGTTTCTTAATAAATGTATATTTCAACATCTTATTCATCTCATTATATATAATTTCCCAGAAGTTTTTCACTTTTCAGATGCACAAAACAGTTTTTAAAAAACAGTCAAGGCTCCTTGTGCTCCACTCCGCTCCCTCTTTTCTTCCTGCCCAAGGCGGCCCTGCCATCTGCCTGCCCCTTGGAGCTGATACATCTTGTGAGGTTGGGCCACAGCAGCGGCAGCCTCTCCTCCTTCAAGTCTGCTCTCCAGCAGCCCTAAAGGTAAAGGTAAAGGTAAAGGTAAAGGGACCCCTGACCATTAGGTCCAGTCCCGGATGACTGTGGGGTTGCGGCGCTCATCTTGCTTTATTGGCCGAGAGAGCTGGCGTACAGCTTCCAGGTCATGTGGCCAGCATGGCTAAGCCGCTTCTGGCGAACCAGAGCAGCGCACGGAAAAGCCGTTTCACTTCCCGCCGGAGCAGTACCTATTTATCTACTTGCACTTTGACGTGCTTTTGAACTGCTACGTTGGCAGGAGCAGGGACCGAGCAACGGGATCTCACCCTGTCGTGGGGATTTGAACCGCCGGCCTTCTGATCAGCAAGTCCTAGGTTCTGTGGTTTAACCCACAGCATCACCCACGTCCCTCCAGCAGCCGTACAAGCTGCCTTAGGGAGGAGGCCAGCAGCAGCGGCGGCCATGGAGAGCAACCGCTGCCACAAATGCTGGCTCAACCTCCTCCCTAAGCTCAGTGGCAGCAGCAGAGCCAGATTTCGTAATTCCAAGACTGTCCCTGGAAAATAAGGACATTTGGAGAGGATGCAGTCTGATCTTGTGGTGTTCTTTGAACTTACAGATGCAGAAATTTAGGGTTGTATCCAATTAAGCGATTCGCAGAGTAGACCACTGAAATGAGTGAACCTAAGTCAGTCACATTCATTAATTTCAATAGTATGTATTATGGTCATGGTGAGGGCTGCTAAAAGGTGCTGCTGAGCACATCTGGGTATAGGTAATCCAGCTGTTGAAACCATTTAAAACATGGGAAACTTGGGTCATCCAGATGTTGTTGGACTGCAACTCCCGCCATCCTTGATTATGGGCCATGCTGGCTGGGGCTGATAGGAGGTGGAGTCCGGCAACATCTCAAGGGACAAATGGTTCCAACAACTGATTCAAAACAATCCCACACCAGGAAAATTAATCATTTTGGGTTTAGGGCAACCAAAATAACCGAGGGGATGGAACAACTCCCCTATGCAGAAAGGTTGCAGCTGTTGGCCCTTTCTAGTTTAGAGGAAAGGAAAGGAAGAGGTGAACAGAAATTCATGAAATGAATGCATGGCATGGAGAAAATGAATAAAGTTTTTCTTCCTCTCTCCCTGAAAACCAAGAATCCCCGCTACCCTCAAATAAATGATCCCTCTGGATCAAACTGTATAACCTGATTGGCAATCAGCAACTGCCCCTTCTGGGATTCTTCGCCTCATCTCCTGGAACATAGCTGGATGGGGGCAGCAGGGAGCCAGTGACCCAGACTCCATAGAATAACTCAATAGCTTCAATTGTATATTACCTCAAGAAACCTGGTTAATGACTGAGGTAAACATTGCCGGGTTCTCTTCATATAATTTACCTGCTCATAGACAATTCTCCAAAGGTCGCCACAAAGCTGGCCTATTGATCTTAATCGGGTCTGGCCTGACATTCGATACAACTCCTTATCCTCCATTAGCCGAAGCTTACCTAATAACTCTGAATAACCAACTGGTAATTTTGGTAAATGTCCACCTCCCTCCCTCAGAAGATGGGATGATTCTAACTGCTAATTGGGACAAGCTGTCAGATGTTATGCTCCCTCTATCCAAAAAAGTTTCCATCTGCTCAATTTATTATTATGGGCGATGTAAATGTGCAAATTGGGGCCAACAACCAATACATTGCATCCCAATTGGGCTTTGAAGGCGTAGATATAATACCTACCCCGCTGTCTCTTCCCCGCTCCTCTAATGATAGATTAACTAACACAGTGGGGTTAAAATTTATGGGATTTTGTATTGCCCATAATGCAGTTATCTCAAACGGACTGAATAACTTTCCTGGTGTCGATGAGTTTACATTTATCTCGTCGTCATAGCGTAGTGGACTATTGTGTCTGTTCTCTAAACCTATATTCTGATGTTAACTTCTTTTCCATTGGAGCCCGTACAGAAAGTGACCTCTCTACCTTACTTCTGACTATACAATGAGGCCCAGCTAATAAGACCTTGAAGCCTAGTAACTCAGGTCAGGCCTCTCATAGTATTCTGAAAAGGATTAGATGGTCCCTGCAATTCGAAGGGGTGATCGCCAAATTCCTGGAAACAGACAAAACGTTGCATTTGAGAGCAACCCTTACTAACTCACTTTCTATTAATGTAGTAATAACAGCTTACTTCCAAGTAATAGACTACTGTGGTACTGTTACTGTCTTTAATCCCTCTCCTTGGTTTGACCAGGAATGCTATACAGAGAAAACATTGCTCAGAATATCGTTCAGAGACCGTCGCAAAAAGGGTGATTAAAAAAACCACTATTTTGCGAGTAGGAAGCTATATAATGAACTTATTGCTAAGAAAAAGAAAATATACCATCAGAATAAACGGACACGCTTAACAAATGCAATAAAAATGAACGGTCATAAAAACTTCTGGCAAATAACCTCGCGCTACCTGAATATTAACTCTCTTTTAACTGTACCTACTATTCCCCCCCCCCCAAACCTGGGTGGACTACTATTTTAAAATATTCAATGCCTCACCCTGCTTTCTCCCAAATGCTGACAAGCCTCTGCCCTCTAATAGACCAAACTGGGCCCTGGTAAACTCAGACAAAATTATAGAATTTATTGCAGATTAAAAACCCTGTAAGGCCCTTGCCTCTGATGGGTTTTATGCTGAGATTCTAAAAAGGTATGCCAACTGGTGGTCATCAACACTTGATTACCTTTTCACTCTGATAGACCAATATGGAATTATACCAAAATCGTGGTTAACTTCTGTAATAATCCCAATCTATAAAAAAGGCAATCCTGACCAGTCGTATAATTATCACCCTTCTAGTCTTCTGCCCACTTTAAGTGAACTCTATTCTAAACATTTAGAGTGCTGTCTATTGAATTGGATTAAAATGAACAGAATTATTGCCCTGAACAGAATTTACAAAACGGAAATCAACTATTGATCACTGTCTCTCACTTGCCTTCCCAGCGCATAAATATATGAAATCCAAAAGGGGGAAGTTATATGTGGCCTTTATTGATCTGAAAAGTACTTTTGGCTGTCATGGGAGAAACTGAATGCTCTTGGGCTAGAACTCTGACTACTTTTCCTGATCAAAAAAAGCTGCATATGAACACTATGTGTCAGGTGAAGATCTCCCTGGACAGCCACATATCACCTAGTTTTACAACTACTAAATGAGTCAAACAAGGCTGTATTCTTGCCACACATCTAATCTATTTTTTAATTATATGGGGGAGGGGACCAACTAGTTGTGAATTGCCTCCTAGGTTAGGACTTACGGCAGTTGTCATATTTTTATATGCAGATGACATTGTCCTTCTCTCCTGGACCACAGTTGGGCTCCAAAGGTATCTAAAAGCATTCTTTCATTACCGCCAAGGAAATCACCTAGTGATTAATTACTCTAAATCCAAGATCTTGGTATTTTCAAAGAGTTGGCATCCATCTAAATGGTGTATTGGTGATCCAGAAATCGAACAGGTTAACAGCTTTAAATACTTAGGGATCACCTTTTATTACAATCTAAAATGAGTGACCCATCGTAACAGGATAACCAACTTAGCTAAATGCTCTGCAGCACGAAAAAATGATTCCATGCTTCTGATGGTAACCAGAATGTACCGTACCTGCAGCGGTTAGGGCCTATAGCGCAAAAACTCTTTCGTGACTCCTTTATGGGATTCCCTTATGGATAACTGACTTTAACAACCAAGTCGAGGGTGTGCAGGCATCCTTCTTCCGACAAATTCTAGGAGCTCCAAAATGTGTCTCCTATCTGGCTATGTGTGCAGAGTTAGGCCAGCATCTCTTAGAAACTAGGAGCTGAATTATGACTTTCAAATTCTGGTTAAAAATTCACTTTAATACAGACCCGGAAAGTTTACTAACTTTTTTAATTTTTAAAAATATCCTTTATTTAACAATCAACAATAACTTACACAACATTCCACCATTCACAACAATCCACCATACCTAACAATACACAACACTACACAACATTACAATACATGCATCACCAAACATAAATTTTATCTATATCCATTTTACATAACAAAGAAAAGAAAATAAGAGAAGAGCAGAAAGAAGAAGACCAAGAAATAAATAATTTGACTTCTGATTAAACCCGTTGTACGTTTACTTATTTTGTTGTTTTACGCACAGCATCAAGTTTACTAACTTCTTTATTGAGAGATACTCATAATTTTACATGGTTTTCTGATATTACCCTCAAACTCAGGCCTATAGGGATTGCAATAGATTCTTTTCTTCTATCAGATGAGTCACAAATAATAATAATAATAATAATAATAATAATAATAATAATAATAATAATAATTTATTATTTATACCCCGCCCATCTGGCTGGGCCTCCCCAGCCACTCTGGGCGGCTTCCATAAAAACCAAAAATACACTAAAATATCACACGTTAAAAACTTCCCTGAACAGGGCTGCCTTAAGATGTCTCCTGAATGTCAGGTAGTTGTTTATCGCCTTGACATCTGCTGGAAGGGCGTTCCACAGGGCGGGCGCCACTACCGAGAAGGCCCTCTGCCTGGTTCCCTGTAGCTTTGCTTCTCGCAATGAGGGAACCGCCAGAAGGCCCTCGGTGCTGGACCTCAGTGTCCGGGCAGAATGATGGGGGTGGAGACGCTCCTTCAGGTATACTGGACCGAGGCCGTTTCTCTCTCGTTAAGCAGAGGCTGCTAGACCATGAAATCCAAAAAACTCCACCCCTCCTAGCCTTTTGTATGTTCATCTGCTTATTTAGGATTGCAGCCCCACCATGGAGTAATGCCTAATTACTTTTATAATTTAGATACTCCATCGCATCACAGAGCTTTCATGCTAGCTTGTCTAAATACATTTCCCTCATCTGTTTTGTTCGGAAGGTTTCAAAAAAACCCCTTCCAGAACAGATTCTGCTCCTGTAATATGAAAACACCAGATACAATACATCACATAATTTTGGCTTGCCCTCACGCTTCGCAGAGATCTCCCAGTGACTCCCTTACAGCTTTAAACATCGATTTACAAAGAGTCTGTAATCCAGTATTTGTTGAGGGATGATACTCCCGAAACTACAAAGATGGTTTTGGGGTATTTAGTCAAGATTTTGAAAGCTAAATCTAAAGTGGCCTGATTTACTCAGTGGTAGCTATCTAGTCTTTTGTATATTGTATGTGTTTGGGTTATTAATGTATTTGGGTAACTTTGTATGACTTTGTATGATTTTATTGTTTAAACCTATGCCAATAAAGGCCAATAACAACACTAGAATTCAGGGACATTCAGTGGAGCTGAATGTTGGAAGATTCGGGACATAGAAAATAAAGTATTTCATCAGGCAGCACATAGTTAAACTGTGGAACTCACTTCCACAGGAGGCACTGATGGCCACAAACTTGGATGCCTTCAAAAGAGGTTCAGACGAATTCATGAAGGACAAGGCTAGCAATGTCTACTTAGGTACAATGATGATGTTTTCCTCCACTGCCATAGGCATTATGCCTCTGAACACCAGTTGACTGCAGGGAACTGGAGGTGGGCGGTGCTGTTGTGCTCATGTTCAGTTTGCAATTTTCCCATAGTCATCTGGTCAGCCACTGTGAGAACAGGATCTCACAGCTAGATGTCTTCTGTTCTTTTCTTTTTTTTAAATATTTTTATTGCTCAATTTCCACATAACAAATTATCAAACCATATAATCACCAACATAATTCCCCCCTTATTTCCCCCCACCCTCCCTCCCCCCCATTCACAACTTCCCTCAGCTCGTCTTCCTGATTTCGCTGCACATATTTTATCTGCATATTATAAAATTGTATATATCCTTACATATCTGTCCATCATGTTATCAACAATAAATTTGAGAATGTTTATTCAAAACCTGCCAAGGAGTCCAGTTCATTTTGCTGTATTTTTAAATAATTTGTGAAAAGTTCCCATTCCTGATTGAAGTCACAGTTGTCCTTGTCTCGCAGTTTGTATGTCAGTTTAGCCAGTTCTGCGTAGTTCATCAATTTCTCTTGCCACTGTTCTTTTGTTGGGGTTTCCTCATTCTTCCATCCTTGTGCCGCTGTTGCCTCTTGCCGCTGTTGTAGCATACATAAATAGGTTCCTTATTTTCCTTGGCAGGTCTTGTCCTACAATCCCTAACAAAAATGCTTCTGGATTTTTTTGCAAATGCCATTTTAAACATTTTCTTCAATTCATTATATATCATTTCCCCAAAATTTTTAACTTCTCTACATTCCCACCACATATGATAAAAAGTACCTTCTTTTTCTTTACATAGATGTCTTCTGTTCTAATCCATTCATCTTGATGGGTCTTTTGCAGGCCTCCTTTTTAAAGGCAGACTATAGACCCTGATTTTGAATTATGGTGTTGGAGGAGACTCTTGAGAGTCCCATGGACTGCAAGAAGATCAAACCTCTCCATTCTTAAGGAAATCAGCCCTGAGTGCTCACTGGAAGGACAGATCGGGAAGCTGAGGCTCCAATACTTTGGCCATCTCATGAGAAGAGAAGACTCCCTGGAAAAGACCCTGATGTTGGGAAAGATGGAGGGCACAAGGAGAAGGGGGCGACAGAGGACGAGATGGTTGGACAGTGTTCTTGAAGCTACCAGCATGAGTTTGACCAAACTGGGGGAGGCAGTGGAAGACAGGAGTGCCTGGCATGCTGTGGTCCATGGGGTCATGAAGAGTCGGACACGACTAAACGACTAAACAACAACGACATAGACCCTGAGGCCTTTGGTGCGGGTGATGCTCTCCAATGAACAGCAGCCGTTCAGGCAGATTTGAACAGGAGCCATTGGACTGCAGTTGGAACGAGTAGAGGTTCTCAGGAAGTCATGCTGAATCACATGGCGCAAAGTTCTACTAGCTCCCACTTCTACCTGGCTGTCCAGGTGCGATGCCTCTCTGAAGGCCATTCCCTCTTCAGAATATGTTGGATATTCCCCATTCAACAGCTGTTGTTTTCATCCTTTCAGTTGTTTAACTAAATAATAATAATAATAATAATAATTTATTATTTGTACCCCGCCCATCTGGCTGGGTTTCCCCAGCCACTCTGGGCGGCTTCCACAGAAACCAAAAAACACTAAAATATCATACATTAAAAGCTTCCCTGAATAGGGCCGCCTTAAGATGTTTTCTGAATGTCAGGTAGTTGTCCATCACCTTGACATCCGATGGGAGGGCATTCCACAGGGCGGGCGCCACCACCGAAAAGGCCCTCTGCCTGGTTCCCTGTAGCTTCGCTTCTCGCAATGAGGGAACCGCCAGAAGGCCCTCGGCGCTGGACCTCAGTGTCCGGGCAGAACGATGGGGGTGGAGACGCTCCTTCAGGTATACTGGGCCGAAGCCGTTTAGGGCTTTAAAGGTCAACACCAACACTTTGAATTGTGCTCGGAAACGTACTGGGAGCCAATGTAGGTCTTTCAAGACCGGTGTTATGTGGTCTCGGCGGCCGCCCCCAGTCACCAGTCTAGCTGCCGCATTCTGGATTAGTTGTAGTTTCCGAGTCACCTTCAAAGGTAGCCCCACGTAGAGCGCATTGCAGTAGTCCAAGCGGGAGATAACTAGAGCATGCACCACTCTGGCCAGACAGTCAGCGGGCAGGTAGGGTCTCAGCCTGCGTACCAGGTGGAGTTGGTAGACAGCTGCCTTGGATACAGAATTGACCTGCGCCTCCATGGACAGCTGTGAGTCCAAAATGACTCCCAGGCTACGCACCTGGTCCTTCAGGGGCACAGTTACCCCATTCAGGACCAGGGAGTTCTCCACACCAGCCCGCCCCCTGTCCCCCAAAAACAGTACTTCTGTCTTGTCAGGATTCAACTTCAATCCATTAGCCGCCATCCATCCTCCAACCGCCTCCAGGCACTCACACAGGACCTTCACCGCCTTCACTGGTTCTGATTTGAAAGAAAGGTAGAGCTGGGTATCATCTGCATATTGATGGACACCCAGTCCAAACCCCCTGATGATCTCTCCCAGCGGCTTCATATAGATGTTAAAAAGCATGGGGGAGAGGACGGAACCCTGAGGCACCCCACAAGTGAGGGCCCAAGGGTCTGAACACTCATCCCCCACCACCACTTTCTGAACACGGCCCAGGAGAAAGGAGCGAAACCACTGTATAGCGCTCCAGCACATGGGGAGAGTGGGTTGGAACGGAAGCACACTAAAAAACGACAACAAACTTTCCGAGAGGCATAATTCATTGCTCAAGGAAAGGTTTACTCCCCTGAATGCCATTGCAAGGAGGCCGAGCAGGACATCGAAATGTTTACCAATTAAGTGCTGCCCACGGCATCTATAAATAGAAGACATTTCCCCATCAGTGCCTAGCTAGACGTTAGATCTGGAATCTGAGCTTTTAAAAACTTGGCTGAGTGCAGGCAGCTATTATGCCAAACAGTAGCAGGAAGGGAAGCTTCTTCAGAACTAACCAGATGGGATGTCAAGGACCAGATGAAGCTGATCTTGTTTCCAGAAGGCAGCCTCTGCAACAAAAGTTGGTAAATTGTCTCCTTTGTAGACATCCTCATTCTCGGCTCCTTTCCTACTGATGAAGCAGGCATCTCAAAACCCCTTGCCATATATATCTGGGGTTTGTCTGCTTATTTACTTATTTATTGTTGTGCAGCTGTTGGTCAACGACTCTGCCATGGCCATATTTCAGAGGAAGCCTTACCTCCCGGGTATAATAGTCGGTCGAGTTTATCATATATAGCCAAAGTCCTTTACAAAATATAATTCACAAGATTTCCAAAGCAATACCTGAATTAAAGGAGAAATGTCTTGTGGATAAAACAGAAACAAGCGTTACTCTGTGATATAGCTGTCTATCAATTGATGCCACTTTTGTGCTTAAGCCACCTATACACTTTATTTATTAATGTCATTTATTTAACTATTTTTATATACAGTAGCACTTAATCATCTAAATCTCTCAAGTGGCTTGCATAAAATAAATTAAAGTGATCAATATGATGAGCGGTTAACTTTAAATATATGTGTATATGTCAGGGAACTGCCATCAGAGCATCAGGTGGTGGAGGGACTCAGGCAGGATGAAAGAGACTCAACTGCTGAAGCAGGGACCAGCAGGGGGAGGAGTGATTCTCTGAGGGAATGTGAGCAGGAGGGAGGGCTCAGGGACGCTTCCAGCGAAAATAGTGGGGAGGTATCTGAGTCTCACATAGGGAGACCCATACCTCGCAGGAAACTGTCACGCCGTGAGTCCAGGAGACGCGTTTCCGTTAAGGAACTTCTTTGCTGGAAACGCTTCCGCAGGCAGCCACTGTCGGACTCTACTAGTGACTAGAGCAGACATGTCTGAGGAGCTCCGTCACACACGGAGGTTTGTGGGGGCACACAAACTCTGAGGGAGCACGTTTTCACGCACAAGCAGCTAATCAAACCCTCACAGCAGTCCGACAGTCTTTGTACGCTGCCTGTGCAAGAGAAGGCATCATGAGCGAACCAACCGGAACCGGAGGAGCAGGGGCTGGAGCTGGTCCAAGCTTGGAAGATAGATACCGAGCGTTGGAGGTTCAACTGGCCCTGCAGACGGCGAGGCTGGAGGAGAGAAGGGCTCAGGATGCAGACAAGAAGGGGAGAGCCACTCAATTCCCCAGAAAGGTACCAGGATTGGTGCAGAAATTTGGGGGGGACCCCAAGGACTACCATGCTTTTAGGACAGAGATGCAATATGCCCTTAATGTGCAGTTCGATGAGTTCCCTGATGAGGAATCGCGAGTTGCTTTTGTAATTGGGCATCTTGAGAAAGGGGCTAGAGACTGGGTTCGACCCCTAATGGCAACGCACAATGACATACTAAAGGACACAATGAAGTTCTTTCGTGCAATGGATATCATGTTTTCCAGCGATATTGAGGAAGGGGTGGTGCGCAGACAGCTAATGGCTTGTAAGCAGGGGAGGCGATCTGTCCGTGAATATTGGACTGAGTTTACCATGCTGATTCACAGACTGAGTTGGGATTTATCGGCGGCACCCGTTCAAATGCTATTTGAAGAAGGTCTTTCTTCGGGGGTGAAAGACGAGCTGGCACGGAGCCCCAGGGCGGAGTCTATGGATCAGCTGACCAAATCTGCGCTGACCATAGGAGCGCGGCAGGAGGCAAGAGCCTTGGAGAGGCGGGAAGGGAGAGGGGAACGTTGGAAGGAGTTCCGCATTCCAGACATTCCTGAGCCAGCTTTCCCGCCGGCAGAGCCGATGGAAATCGGAACAGCGCGCGCGCGCGCATTTTCAAAAACCAGCGAGGGAGCTAAGAAGGAGGGAAAGGGCCCCCGGAAATGCTATCTCTGCCAACAGCCAGGCCACTTTGCCAGAGTCTGCCCCCAGAGGAAGGAATGGCAAGGGATGGTGGGAGCTGTTGAGGGGGGAGAAGAAGGGGGAGAGGAGCAGGTAAAAGCCAACGCCTGGTTGCCACAATTGGGGCACTGCAGCCAGGCCAAAGAGCAGTGAAAGTGCCCGTGCCAGAAGCTCCTCGACCTGCTCTAGTGATTGAAGTGTCGCTAGAGCTGCAGAATGGGCACCCCCTAAAAATAAAGGCGCTATTGGACTCAGGCAGCTCCTGCAATTTTATGAGCAAGGAGTTTGCTGCTGAACACCAGATACAGACCATCCCTTTAAGCAACCCCCTGCAGGTGACCACGATTGATGGCAGGGAGTTGTTGGGAGGAGGAGTCCGCTTGCAGACTGTCCCAATGATAATGAGGGTGGCAAGGCACACAGAACTGATAGCGTTTAATGTGGCCACCCTGGGAGGCGCTCCCATTATTTTGGGAATGAGCTGGCTAGCTCTACATGATCCGCTGGTTGGCTGGCATCAAAGAGTGGTGTCCTTTGGTTCAGCACATTGCCTAGAACACTGCAAAGGGGAGAAGGGTTCAGTAGGGGCCCAAGCCACCCTAGCAGGGACTGAAGTAATGGGGAAGGTGAAGGTACCACCACAGTATGCAGATCTCAGCGACGTGTTCAGTGAGAAGGAAGCTGACCAACTACCACCTCATAGACCCTTTGATTGTCAGATCAATTTACTCCCTGGAGCACAGCTTCCCGTGGGCAAGGTGTATGCCATGTCAGACAGGGAAATGCAGGAGTTGCGAGGGTTCATTGACAAGAACCTGAAGAGAGGCTTCATCAGAGAGTCCAAAGCAGCAGGGGGGAGCCCAGTGTTCTTTGTGGACAAAAAAAATGCGGACAAGCCGAGACTTGTATGTGATTTTAGGCGGCTGAATGCAGTGACTGAACCGGTGGCGTTCCCTATGCCCAGAATTGATGATATTTTGAACATGGTGAGGAAGGGAAAGATTTTCACAAAGCTGGATCTAAGGGGGGCGTACAACCTGATACGCATAAGGAAAGGGGATGAATGGAAAACCACCATGTTTACCCCTTTGGGGGCGTTTGAATACCTCGTTATGCCATTTGGATTACAAGCAGGCTCCGCGTGTTTTCAATCTTTTATGAACCACGTGCTGGGCCCTTTGCTCTACAAGAATTGCGTTGCCTTTCTAGATGATGTGTTGGTGTATTCTGAGAATGAGGAGCAACATGTGAGAGACGTCAGAGAAGTGTTGAGCAGACTGCAAGCCAACAGGCTGTGGGTCAAACTGGAGAAGTGTCGGTTCCATACCAAGGAGGTGGAATTCCTGGGGTACCGCCTGTCAGACAAGGGATTGGCCATGGATCCCGGCAAGGTACAGGCAGTGCTGGAATGGAAAACACCCAAAACCAAGAAGGATGTGCAGAGGTTCCTAGGGTTTGGAAACTTTTATCGTAAGTTCATCCGCAACTTCGCCCATCTGACGGCGCCCATCACTGACTGTCTCAGCAGTAAGAAGAAGTTTGTATGGACGGCGGAGGCGGAGCGAGCGTTTGAGGAACTGAAAAGGGCCTTCGCCTCTGAAGAACAACTTCTGCATGTGGATTTACGAAAGAAGCTAAGGGTGGAAACAGACGCATCTGACAGAGCCATAGGGGCGGTGCTTCTTCTGCAGCCGGGGAAGGAGGAGTCGGAGTGGCGTCCGTGTGCCTTCTTCTCGCGGAAGCTGAACAAATCCGAGAGGAACTACACGGTGTACGACCGAGAACTGCTTGCTATTCATGAGGCGTTCCGGAGATGGAGGCATCTGCTAGTTGGTGCACAACATAAAGTGCAAGTGTGCACGGACCATAAAAATCTAGAGTACTGGAGAACGGCGCGAGTGCTCAACCAAAGGCAGTTGAGATGGGCCCAAGAGTTCTCCAAATTTAACTTTGAGATTTGTTATGTGCCAGGCCCAGAGAATGTTAGGGCGGACGCTCTCTCACGCAAACCTGAATATTTGGAGGGGGAGGGAGCACCCGAAGAAACCCATATCATTCCAGAGGACCGCTGGGTGTGTGGGGCGACTTTGGTGGGGAACCAGGTGTGGCTGTCTACCCAAGGGTTGCCATTCAAAGGAGGTTGTAAGAAATTAAGACCCAAAAGGCTGGGTCCGTTTGAAGTCATACAGCAGGTCAATCCAGTGGCTTTCAGGCTCCGGTTACCGAACCACATGAAGCTGCACCCAGTTTTTCACAGGTCGTTGCTGTCACCGTATAGAGGAGACAGTGAGGGGAGGGTCACTAGGGGACCAGCAATGGAGGAGAAGGAACACAGCTACCATGTAGCGGAGATCCTCGATTCCAGGTGGAAGGGAGATCAAGTAGAGTATTTGGTAATGTGGGAAGGGGAACCGGAGTCGGAAAACACCTGGGTTAGGGCAGAGGATGTCAATGACGAGGTTTTAATAGAGACTTTTCATCAGAGGTTCCCACGTAAACCTCAGCCTGTAGCGAGGTTCCGAAGGGAATACTTTGCCACCACCGACGAGGAAGAGGAGTTGGAGGGGTTCCCAGATTCTGAAGAGGAGGAGGATTCAGCTGGCCAGGACGACGATCGATGGAGAGAATTGTTCGAGACGTCAGAAGATGAGGAAGATTCGTTTCGGGGTTTTAGCCCTTCACCTCCCAGGGGGGAGGAATTGGGAGGGGGTGAGGGGGGCCCTGGAGGGGAAGTGGATGTCAGGGAACTGCCATCAGAGCATCAGGTGGTGGAGGGACTCAGGCAGGATGAAAGAGACTCAACTGCTGAAGCAGGGACCAGCAGGGGGAGGAGTGATTCTCTGAGGGAATGTGAGCAGGAGGGAGGGCTCAGGGACGCTTCCAGCGAAAATAGTGGGGAGGTATCTGAGTCTCACATAGGGAGACCCATACCTCGCAGGAAACTGTCACGCCGTGAGTCCAGGAGACGCGTTTCCGTTAAGGAACTTCTTTGCTGGAAACGCTTCCGCAGGCAGCCACTGTCGGACTCTACTAGTGACTAGAGCAGACATGTCTGAGGAGCTCCGTCACACACGGAGGTTTGTGGGGGCACACAAACTCTGAGGGAGCACGTTTTCACGCACAAGCAGCTAATCAAACCCTCACAGTATATCACCAAAACTTTGACAAAAAGTTTTTTTTTAGATTTAGAAGGCAGTATTCGCTGTGGGTAAAACCTCAGTGCCTAGGACTTGCCGATTGTCAGGTCGGCGGTTCAAATCCCCACGGCGGGGTGCGCTCCCGTTGCTCGGTCCCAGCGCCTGCCAACCTAGCAGTTCGAAAACACCCCCGGGTGCAAGTAGATAAATAGGGACCGCTTACTAGCGGGAAGGTAAACGGCGTTTCTGTGTGCTGGGCTGGCTCGCCAGATGCAGCTTGTCACGCTGGCCACGTGACCCGGAAGTGTCTTTGGACAGCGCTGGCCCCCGGCCTCTTAAGCGAGATGGGCGCTCAACCCCAGAGTCGGAGATGACTGGCCCGTACGGGCAGGGGTACCTTTACCTTTATTCAATTATTATCACTTTTAAAAACATACTTATTAGATATATAATCTGCCATTACATAGGGTTTGTAGTTGTCTCTTGCCCCAACTTTATTAGCAATCCATGTATCATCAGGTGTTTAAGGACTACTGATTAGGGTTCTGTACACACTAGCCCATTTGTATGATGTCAGTCATGGCGCAGCAATAAAACTGCTAGCACATTTGTAATGCTAAGCAGCGTCCGACACGGTTTCAAATTGGATGGAGACTGCATGTTGAGATTCCTGACCACCAGTGTCTTCTCCAACTCTACAATCCTATCATTCTATGTAGCATTAAAATGTAGCTTTTCTCAAACTGGAATCTCATTCATGCTTGCCCTGAATATACTGTTTTCAATCTGGATTGATTCTAGGCATTGCCATCCACAAGGATGAGTCTGGTTACTCAATATGCATTTGATAACCCTCCCCTTAGTTAGGTTATCCATCCATTCATCCATCCATCCCTATTTCTCCCTGCAGATGCCCCAAGTGAATGTAGCAGAAAGTGGTGCTTGCAATCCTGGTATATGCCCATAATGGGCATTGCTGGGTCTGTATCTCCTACACAGGGTTACCATATGTCCAGGATTTCCCAGACATATTTGGAATAAAATAAAAAATTGTCCAGTCACACCTTAGAGACCAACTAAGTTTGTTCTGGGTATAAGCTTTTGTGTGCATGCACACTTCTTCAGATACACTGAAACAGAAGTCACCAGACCCTTATGTATAGCGGGAGGGTGGGGTTTTTCTCAGGAGGGTAGTAGGAGATGGGTGATTGACTCAATGGGTATGGTAAACCTGCTGACTACTGTTGTTGTTCTTTAGTCATTTAGTCGTGTCCGACTCTTCATGACCCCATGGACTACAGCATGCCAGGCAC
Source organism: Podarcis bocagei (assembly GCF_964188305.1). Lineage (NCBI taxonomy): Eukaryota > Metazoa > Chordata > Lepidosauria > Squamata > Lacertidae > Podarcis > Podarcis bocagei. The sequence goes on along the minus strand of NC_138135.1, from coordinate 16,838,579 downwards.
TCCTGTCTTCCACTGCCTTCCCCAGTTTGGTCAAACTCATGCTGGTAGCTTCAAGAACACTGTCCAACCATCTTGTCCTCTGTTGTCCCCTTCTCCTTTTGCCCTCAATCTTCCCCAACATCAGGGTCTTTTCCAGGGAGTCTTCTCTTCTCATGAGGTGGCCAAAGTCTTGGAGCCTCAGCTTCAGGATCTGTCCTTCCAGTGAGCACTCAGGGCTGATTTCCTTAAGAATGGATACGTTTGATCTTCTTGCAGTCCATGGGACTCTCAAGAGTCTCCTCCAGCACCATAATTCAAAAGCAGCAATTCTTTGGCGATCAGCCTTCTTTATGGTCCAGCTCTCACTTCCATAGATCACCACTGGGAAAACCATGACTTTAACTATACAGACCTTTGTTGGCAAGGTGATGTCTCTACTTTTTAAGATGCTGTCTAGGTTTGTCATCGCCTTTCTGCCAAGAAGCAGGCATCTTTTAATTTCGTGGCTGCTGTCACCATCTGCAGTGATCATGGAGCCCAAGAAAGTAAAATCTCTCACTGCCTCCTTTTCTTCTTCTATTTTCCAGGAGGTGATGGGACCAGTGGCCATGATCTTCATTTTTTTGATGTTGAGCTTCAGACCATATTTTGCGCTCTCCTCTTTCACCCTCAATAAAAGGTTCTTTAATTCCTCCTCACTTTCTGCCATCAAGGTTGTGTCATCTGCATATCTGAGGTTGTTGATATTTCTTCCGGCAATCTTAATTCCGGCTTGGGATTCATCCAGCCCAGCCTTTCGTATGATGAATTCTGCATATAAGTCACGACTGTTAATGACTGCAATTAGTCCTACAGGAAAAAGCAAGGGATAGTATGCAAACGGATACACCAGTGGGTAATGCAGAATCAATTTGCCATGAGTTTTTCTTTTTGGAATGAAAGCAATTTCTCAAGAAGCACTTTTTTTGGGGGGGAGGGGGAGAGGAGAAAAAGGAATAGATCTACATCGCATGTGGACAGCATAGAAAAATCAAGTATTCAGTCTCCACTGAAAGTTCACAGTTTGCAAACAGAGTTCTCCGACACCTTTTACCTGCCCTGACTCTGCAAAAAAGCACAATGAATTGAGTGATCTGAGAAGAATGCAAATCCCCAGAGTGCACAACTGAGCTGCAAGCCCTGCCTTACAGTTATTCAAAGTCTCATAATACCACCCCAAAGACTGCATGTGTGGAATTGCTAAGTGCATGGACACTTCTTGCATATTTGCTGGGAAACTGTCTGCTGAGATGTTTCCCCCTCTGCTTTGATCTTCCTGTAGCAGATCTTCCTGCAGAGGAACTAGCTGTAATTGCTCACTTTGTACAATATCAAAGCCTTTCCCCCACTCAGCTGTTCCCTGCTGAAGTTGGATGGAATCAGACAAAGGGCTATATATCACCAGAATCAGTGTTCCCTTTCCCTGCTCAAAATTAATTAAATAAAACTAAGGCTGCAATCCTATACCAATTTATGTGGTAATAAGTACCTTTACTTCCAAGGACACTTTTTAAAAATAATTTTTATTAACAGGCCAATCACATCACATTATCCAAATCACATTAGTTCCAAATTATACAGCCAAATTTTAAATTTTGTTGGGGTTACCCATACATCAAGCTCCGCACGAGTCCAAAACTCCGAACGAGTCCAAACATCACTTATATTACTGCTTTAATTAGACAGTTCTATCCAGTTCAATCCAGATAGTCCTTTATTACTTTCTTTCTCTTCTTGTTGTTATCGTATATTCCTTTCTTTGCGATCTCTGATAATTTTCACAAGCAGATTGAAAACAGGCATCCTTTGTGTGGGTTTTGTACTCTCCAAAGATCATATCACTCAGGGACAGCCTCTGTTCAACGCTTCCAAAAAATAAAAAATAAAAAATTAATCTTCGGTCTGTCCTTTACTTTTCTCAGCTTGCCAAATAAATCAAATGAATCAGGAGGCTCTGTCAGGTCAAGCTTGCGTTCCAACATTCCTTCTCTTTCGAATGATCCTGATTCTCCCCCCCCCTCTCCTTCTTTCTCCGGCAAGCCTGTCTTGGCGAGATGCCATTTTTTAACTGCGTCATGAAAATTTTCCTCTTTCTCACCGTTCACCAATCCTCTCTCCTGTTATTATCCATCCCACACAGTTCTTGAATTCCTGCTTGTGATTAGTGAAAACGCAACGATCTTATTTCTATCTGGGGTGAAGGGTTATTAATATCACATCGTGCAAAGAAAAAAAAAGTTTTTTCCTCCACCCCCCCCTTCATTCCAAACATACAGTCTCCTAGTGGTGATTCATCAGAAGATTTACTTATCCATCTGTCACTCCCGGTCACAGAGATCCATTAATCAGCAGTCTTATCTCTCGAACATTACTTGATATATGTGCTTCAGCTTCATTCCAATCGTATGTTTCCAATTATAATTTCGAGCTGACGCTAACCAGCACGCACTAATTGGAATCGGCATCAGGAAGATCTGACTTCACCGAGGACTCGTGCCAAGTGTTCGGCACCACCATCTCTCGGATCAGGGGGTGCATTGTGAACACCGCTGGCAAGGCAGCGCCCCCCCATCTCCTGGGGGGGGGTAGGAAGACTGCATACTTCCCATAGCAGCCCCTTAATTACCTCGTATGGGTCAGAGAGATGTTATTGTCGGCCATCTTCCAACGCGCCACCTGGTGGCCCCCCACTTCCAAGGACACTTTCATAGAACTGTGCTGTGTTTTATTCATTAACTAACTGATTACCTTGATTAAAGTTTGAAGCGTTAAAATAGAATCAAACATACCAAAAAAAGTGCATGGTGCTCTGGGATTATATCTCATCAGATTGCAGAAAGGGAAAAAATATATATATGTGCATGCAGTGGCGGAGCTTCATGCTACGGCACCGGGGGTGGAGAGTAGGCAGGACTGGTGTGCGTCCTGGGGGCGGGGCTTGCCACCTGCAGGGGCGGGGCATGCATCCTGGGGGCAGGGTACCCAGTGCAGGCGGGGGGCAGCCGTGATGGCACCCTGGGGATCGTGCTGCCTGGGGCGGTGCGCTCCCCCCGCACTCCTCTTCCTCCGCCAGTGTGTGCATGAAGAAACAATTCAGCCTGTCGGAGAGAAGGCCTCAGCCTTAGCCTTCTACCTGGAAAGATTTGTGCATTGAAATTTACAAAAAGAAATATTCAAATTGATTTTAAGATTGTGGTTTAATGTTGTAACCTGCCTTGGGACCATACACTGAAGGTCGGGTTAATAATCATAATTGCAATACAGTCGTACCTCGGGTTGAAGTAGCTTTGGGATAAGCATTTTCGGGTTGCGCTCTGCGGCAACCCAGAAGTAACGGAGTGCGTTACTTCCGGGTTTCGCTGCTCGCACATGCGCAGATGCTCAAAATGACGTCACGCGCATGCACGGAAGCGGCAAATCGCGACCTGCGCATGCGCAGACGTGGGTTGCGTTCGCTTCATGTTGCGAACAGGGCTCGGAACAGATCCCGTTTGCATCCAGAGGTACCACTGTAGTGCACTTGTAATATGAGGTGGTATAGTCTAGATTTTGACACTGGGAGAGACCTATTCCACACCTTGTAAGAAAAGAAAGAATATTCTGCTTTTAAAGGCATCCCGCTTACTTGTTTACATGACACCTGTCTTAGCGTGAGCTGGAGAGGTGGGCTTCTCTTTGCCATCCTCTACTCAGCATGCCTCTTTCCTTTCCTGCCTAACTTCTTGACTTCTCTGCATTTTATCATCTAAGCATGCTCAGAAACACCATATCTTGCCGGGGTATGTGGGAGTTGAAATTTCCTACACCCGGCAACACAAAACTACATTTTCCAAGCACCCTGTGTCCTCCTTGTTAGTGCCACTGGTTCCTCTCTGCACCCCTCATCGTGTGGTGCTCTTATGCCATACTTTTAAATTTAAGTTGCTTAGAGACTTCTTAAGTGTCAAGCAACCAATCAATCAAATAATAATGAAATTAAACATTGCTGGGTAAAGCTGATAGATAAATTAAGGAGTATGCCTGAAGGAGCGTCTCCACCCCCATGGTTCTGCCCGGACACTGAGGTCCAGCACTGAGGGCCTTCTGGAGGTTTCCTCACTGCAAGAAGCCAAATTACAGGGAACCAGGCAGAGGGGCTTCTCGGTAGTGGTGCCCGCCCTGTGGAATGCCCTCTCAGCAGATGTCAAAGAGAAAAACAACTACCAGACTTTTAGAAGACATCTGAAGGCAGCCCTCTTTAGGGAAGCTTTTAATGTTTAATAGGTTATTGTATTTTAATATTCTGTTGGAAGCCGCCCAGAGTGGCTGGTGAAACCCAGCCAGATGGGCGGGGTATAAATAAATTGTTATTATTATTATTATTATTATTATTATTATTATTATTATTATTATTTAAAATGGAGCCTCTATATTTAGGATGCCTCTGATTATCTCGTGCAGATATTCAGTGACGCAGCGGAGCCTCCAGGATAGCTCGGCTGGTAGACCATGAGACTTTGAATTTCAGGGTCATGGGTTTGAGCCCCAAGTTGGGCAAAAAGGTTCCTGCATTGCAGGGGGTTGGACTAGATGACCCTCACGGTCCCCTCTAACTAAAATTCTATGATTCTGGATGTTCAGTGCTACTGAAGGTGAGTGGGCTGGAGTCACACTGCCTGGACTGGGCTTTTCAGCCTCATAAACCCTTTGTGTCTGCATTTACCTCTGCTTGATCAGGCTGCAATGCAATGCAGTGTGCTGCAACCAAAATAAATACAACCTTGAGCCTGTTTGCTTGATTTCATCAAACTTAATTTAAGTCCCTTGCAACGGATTTGTAACTGTGGCACAACGAGTACCTGATGCACAAGAGCGAATAAAATTAAGGTGAGCAAAGGCTTCGGAAACAAAACAGAGGCTCACAGATTGTGATTGCAAATATTTGTGGAAGATGTCAAATTTTGTTTGCCTGCTGATATGGAAATGCCTTCGCTGATTACAGCTCTAGCATGTCAGGGACTCTTTGTTGCACTGTCTCCGACAACCACCAGGTGGCGCAGCATGTATCTATGACAGCTCAGAAGTACATCTGCCTTCCTAATTCTGGAACAGTTTTTGTGAACTATTGACGTGCATGGAAAAGCCCTAGAGTTAATTGCTGACATGGAAATACCCTGAATAATGTGTTAACACTGTTAATTATTTTGTTAGCATGTGTCTGCTACAGCTCAGAAGAAGTACGCCTGTCTTCCAAACTCTCAGATAGTTTGCGTGAACTATGGAAGTGCATGGAAGTTTCCCCCCAGAGTTATTTGTTCTGGGAGTCTGCAAAGGTTGGAAAAAGTTGCCTGCTCAATGAATGCAGCACTGGAGCTACAGGTTTAGCCATCCCCTGCTACTACCAATTCTACCTGCCAGTCACGCCTGCGGCAGAAAGTAAAGCCCTGTAGCTGAATACAGCCTCAGAATAATAGGACTGGAATTAACTCAGAAGGTCATTTAGGCACTGCAAGGAAGCTGCTACCCCAACAGCCCTGAAACACAGACACCCCCCAGCCCAATGCTTTGAATCAGAGGTCGCCAGGGTGAAACAAAACACCGGCACCCTGTCTGCAACTTCATTAACATCCACCTACAACTTCACTAGCATCTCTCGGTATTGTGAACAACACCGAACCTACCTGTCAGGGAACTGCCATCAGAGGCAAGAGGAGAGGTAAGACGCTCCAATGATGCAGGGGAGGGAACTAGCAAGGAGAGAGAGAGGGCGTCCGCTGGGGAAGGAAATCCCGGGGACACCAGGGAGAAAGGGGAGGCTGAGAGTACTGCGGAGGGGAGGCTCCGAGACTCTTCCAGTGAAATCAGCGGAGAGAGCACAGGACCTCCGCTTGGCACGCCCACGCTGCGCAGAAGGCTTCCGCGCAGAGAATCTAGGCGGAGACTTGGAGTCAAGGAATTTTTATGTTGGAGGAAGTTTAGGAAACGCCCACTGACGGATTCTGCCAGTGACTGAGACAGTCGTGTTGTAAGGGCTGTCAAACCAGGGAAAGGTTTAGCTATACAACCAGCTTGGAGCAGTTTGCAGTTTACGCACAAGCAACCCCAATTCCCATTACACTACCTTTTGTTGGTATTTTCATGAACTTACCTAAAAAGATAAAGAAAACAAAAGACTGAGTCAAGCACTTGAAAAATCCATCGAAATCAGACCATTATAAGTTCATCTTAGGTTGGGTAGTTCGCAAGTCTCTGTGGCTTTGCGATAAGGTTTTGTATTTTTCTCAGAAAATTGATAAAGGATGCATAATCATTTTGGTAATGATTGTGTGTATATTAGTCGCCAACGTGTTGCGTGAGTCGTACTACTTCTCTCAGCAGCACAGGTTTCATTTTTCTAGCATTTTTGAATCAGAGGGCGGCAACCTCATCCACGGATGGGCAGGTCGACGCCCCGTCTGTCAGAAGATGGGCTGGAGTGTGTGTGCACACATGCTCTTCTGGATCGGAGGAGCACCCGTGCACGTGAGCACATGCTATTTCCGGTGCTCCTCCGAGTCGGAAGTGCGCCGGAAATAGCATGTGTGCATGCACATGGGCACTTCTCCATCCCACACATGTGTGCATGCGCATGGGCACTTCTCCATCCCACACGTGTGCACATGGGCACTTTTCCATCCCACACGTGTGCGCACACGCTATTTCCGGCACACATCCGGGTTGGAGCAGTGCCTGTGCACATGCGCACAGGTGCCATCAACCCGGAAGTCAGTTCCTGTGCCGTGTTGAACCACACTGTACTGCACCGTGCTGCGCCGGTAAGAGGGTGGCAGGGGCTGGCGGGGGGCAGCAGGAGTCGCCATGGGCCTGTTAGACAAGCCTTGTGGACCGCTACCGGCCCACGGACCTTAGGTTGCCAACCCCTGCTTTGAACCCTCAAACAAAGGAGATTCAGTCACTTTCCACAGCAGCCCAGTTGCTTTCTTAGATAGATAGGTGCTCTGCTTCTGGGCTTCCTAAAAGGATCTGGCCAGACAATGTGGAGAAAAGGATATTGGAGCATTGGTCCTATGACCTAGCAGAGTTCTTACAATCTTATGTTCTCCACATCCACTTTGAGCAACAAGCCTTAAGCTCATACCCTCCAATATTTCTCCGATGAAAACAAGGGACGCCCAGTGCTATCTTTCTAGAAAAAGAGGTGCTGGAACTCACTATGAATAGGTGGGCACTGTTGTCTTATAATGGCAACAGTGCCCACCTAAGAGGTGCTGGAACTGAGTTCTGGTGAGTTCCAGCTGAAAAAAAAAAGCCCTGGGGACATCCTATTCCATGCCCTTCAGCATTTCTCTGATGAAAATAGGGACACTTATTTGATTTATTAAGTTTATATACTGCCCTATACCCAGAGCTCTCATGGCGGTTCACAGAAAAGATCACAATATAGAAAATCAAAATCGAAACAATAACCCAGTAACCCCTCCCTCCCAAAAAAGAGCCACATTTTAAAAAGGTATAGGATGTCAATAAAATCAACCAAAGGCCTGGTTAAAAAGGAATGTTTTTGTCTGGTGCCTAAAGGTGTATAATGAAGGCACCAGGCAAACTTCCCTGTGGAGAGCATTCCACAAATGGGCACCCACTGCAGAAAAGGCCCCGTTCTCATGTAGCCACCCTCCTGCCACATCCTCCAACATTTCTCTTATGAAAATAGGGATGATCTAAGGAAAAGTGAGACATTCCAGGATCAAATCAGAAACTGGGGCGGCTTCTGTAAATCTGCGACTGTCCCTGGAAAATAGGGACACTTGGAGGATCTGTAAGCTGTTTCCAGTAGGGTTCATTTGACAAGCAATAGGGTTCTTATGACCCACTTTACTTTTGTGGGGGAGGTTTAATGTGCTTTACGTAGATCTATTAAAGGAAATGTGCTCTTGAGCTGGCTTAGCTAGTACAATGGCATCACTGCACACACCATCATCTCTGGCAGGCAGTAATAAGTACGCAAAAAATAAACAAACTTCAGTGGCAATTTCCTTTCTTGGCGCTTTTTCAGAGTAAAAATTGCGAGAGGCCTGGAGTGAAGCCATTTGTCAAGAGAGGGGGAAGAAAGTGGAAACTCGCCGACTTAAGGATCTCGATTCCAGACTTTGCCATGCAATCTTGGGAGGTTTCATACTGAGAGCAGAGTCCCAGCCTGGCACCAGGAACTCGTAGCCAGGAAATGTTTATATTGCAGTCAGAAATTGACACCTGGTTGATCTGGAAAGCAGGCAAACACCTTGCTTCACATCATCTGGTAGGCCCTTCTTGCTTACTCTGCATTCCCCAAAAGCAAATGATACGATGAGGTTGTCTCATTGCAAGGGTATTGTCCGGTTGCCAGTAACTCTCCTTTAATTTAGGGATTGGGGGCCTCAGGTCTGGAGGCTAAATGTGCCCCTCCAGGCATATCTCTCTGGCCTCCAGGGCTCTATCTTGCCCTCATTAGGGGTTTGTAGTTTAGCATTTCCAGTTTCGCCAAATGCTGAGGTATAGTTCCCCTTAAACATCAAAAAAAAAAAAAAGCATTGCACAAGTGTACTCCAGATAGCCAATGCAATGCAAGTTGTGTATCTAGAAGTGTATGGATACACATGAGTTCAAACTTAGTATAGTTTGCTAGAAACTGTACCATATACAGTCATACCTTGGATCCCGAATGCCTCGCTAGTCGAACGTTTTGGCTCCCGAACGCCACAAACCCAGAAGTGAGTGTACCAGTTTGCGAACGTTCTTTGGAACCCGAATGTCCGATGCGGCTTCTGATTGGCTGCAGGAGCTTCCTGCAGCCAATTGGAAGCCACACCTTGGTTTTTGAATGTTTTGGAAGTTGAACAGACTTTCGAAACAGATTCCGTTCGACTTCCAAGGTACCACTGTAGCTGCAACTGTCTCATCACAGTGGGAATAGTGCCCCCAGGATGAGACAGCATTAGTGCTATGTAATCTGTGAATATATTAGTCACATGAGAGCACTAGCGGAGGAAGGGGGGTACAGTGGGTGCAGTCTGCCCTGGGTGTCATCCCTGAGGGGGTGACATCACCACCTCGCCCCCCCTGGGATGCTCGCCACTAGCCATGGGCAGCACCCCCCTGGGATGCTCGCCGTGGGTGACACCCACATGGGTGGCACGCCCCACCCCTGGGTGCACAGCATGTGTGCCGCTCTGGGTGCCAGAGCAGCTAGTTCCCCTCTGCATGAGAGGTTTCTTGAACTTCCCGTCCTCTGGGATCCAGTGTGGTGTAGTGGTTAAGAGAAGTAGTCTCATAATCTGGTGAACCGGGTTCGCTTCCCCGCTCCTCCACATGCAGCTGCTGGGTGACCTTGGGCCAGTCACACTTCTCCGAAGTCTCCCAACCTCACTCACCTCATAGAGTGTTCATTGTGGGGGAGGAAGGGAAAGGAGATTGTTAGCCGCTTTGAGACTCCTTAGGGTAGTGATAAAGCGGGATAACAAATCCAAACTCTTCTTCTTCTTCTCTGATCCCTGGATCTGTTTGCAAGGCTGAAGCAAGAGGTTCCATTTTGAAGATGAAGAACTATGAGAAGGAGCAACAGGGGCAAAAGGAAGTGAGGTCAGATGCCTTGAAGTTGCCCATCACAAGCACTAGGCAGTAGACTGAGCTGGCAAACAGGTCATTTGGACACAATCTTTCCCACTATGGTGAGCTGTATTGTGTTTCTATGTATATATTTTTTTAAAGTTTATAAATTACTGTATATCTCTGTGTGAAATATGGTCATAAAACATATGCAAATAAATACATGAATCCTCTTTTTCTGATGTATCACCTTTAGTACAAAATGTATTACTTTGTCCACTAAAATGAACGGTACGTTGGCTTTTTTTAAACAAAAATCTTTCTAGGAAACTATTTGTAATTTAACAAAACTCCATAAAAGTAATGGATTTTGAAAGCGAAGTCACTCTTTGCAGTACACCGTGACTGGAGTTTCATCTATTCTTGGCTGTTTTCGTTCAAATAGCGTAAATATTTTGAGTGTCTTCGCCGAGCCAATTTTCAGAGAGGCCTTTTCATTAAACACTTCCAGATTCAGGTGCCTCAAAAGCGTCCTGTATTTCCACATCGGTCTGCTGAATGCCAGGCTTGAGTTACAAAAATGACTGTGCAAGTTGGCTCTTTCAAAGTTAGGCTTTCAGAAAGCATCTTGGGGACTTCTCATCAGGGCCACCAGACCTGAACAATGGAAGAAAACAATATTCAAGCCTATGGATTAGGAACAGTTTCCACTGCCAGGAGACAGCAAACTTCTGTGTACTGGTTATAGTTCTACTTTGGAGCATACAGTGATTTAAAGAAGTCCCCTATCATGCTGATTGGATGGCTTTAGGATGCTGAAGTCACGAAATTAAAAGACGCCTGCTTCTTGGGAGAAAAGCAATGACAAACTTAGACAGCATCTTAAAAAGCAGAGACATCACCTTGCCAACAAAGGTCTGTATAGTTAAAGCCATGGTTTTCCCAGTAGTGTTGTATGGAAGTGAGAGCTGGACCATAAAGAAGGCTGATCGCTGAAGAATTGCTGCTTTTGAATTATGGTGCTGGAGGAGACTCTTGAGAGTCCCATGGACTGCAAGAAGATCAAACCTATCCATACTGAAGGAAATCAGCCCTGAGTGCTCACTGGAAGGACAGATCATGAGCTGAGGCCTCATGAGAAGAGAAGACTCCCTGGAAAAGACCCTGATGTTGGGAAAGATGGAGGGCACAAGGAGAAGGGGATGACAGAGGACTAGATGATTGGACAGTGTTCTCGAAGCTACCAGCATGAGTTGACCAAACTGGGGGAGGCAGTGGAAGACAGGAGGTGCCTGGCGTGCTCTGGTCCATGGGTCACGAAGAGTTGAACACGACTAAACGACTAAACAACAACAAGGATGCTGAAGATGGAGACCTTGCTGCTGAAATAGTGATGGGTCATTGACCCCTTATGAACCCAGGCCATTGCAACCCTGCTTGGAATTCTTCCCAGCCAACAGTCCTTCCCAGGTAACCCCCTCCTTGCCTTGCTTATCCCCTCCTCAGATAGTTTTACCTGCCTGGATTTGTCAGAAGCTGGAGTCAGGTGTAAAGGTAAATGTAAAGGTACCCCTGACCATTAATTCCAGTCTTGACCGACTGGGGTTGTGGCACTCATCTCGCTTTACTGGCCGAGGGAGCTGGCATACAGCTTCCGGGTCATGTGGCCAGCATGACTAAGCCGCTTCTGGCGAACCAGAGCAGCGCACGGAAATGCCGTTTACCTTCCCACCGGAGCAGTACCTATTTATCTACTTGCACTTTGACGTGTTTTCGAACTGCTAGGTGGGCAGGAGCTGGGACCGAACAACGGGAGCTCACCCCGTTGCGGGGATTCAAACCGCCGACCTTCTGATCGGTAAGTCCTAGGCTCTGTGATTTAACCCACAGCACCACCCACATGCCTTGGAGTCAGGTGTAGATCAGCAATAAAACAATAAAGCAGTGAAGTTAACTATTCAAAGAAACAAAACAGCTCATCACAGCAACCCTTCTCAGTAAGGCAGTTCTGTGGACTGAATGTCCCCACTTTCCCACAGCTTCTTAAGTCTCCTCCTCCCTTGGGACCGTCCCAAGCAATCTGAAACTCTGATGCCTTGTTTGTCTTTGCGTTGCCTTTTTCATACCTCTTCTGGTTCTGGGAGACCGGGGGCAGGGGAGCTGGTCGCAGCAGAAGGGGGAGACTGCCTGGCTTCTTCAGCAGCTTGCCTCACCTCTGTCCCCTGGTCTTCTCCTGCCTCCGAGTCTAGACTGCTCTCTGACACAGTCTCTCCCTGCTCACTAAACCGTGTTGGCAGACCAACACGGCTACCTATCTGACACTAAACCCCGTTACCCTTTCTGCTTCCGACACCTCCTCCTCCCAGGCTGCTCCCTCTTCTCCGTCTGACCACTCATGCCATCCCATCACCAGTCCCCTGGCTCTTCCCCTGGGGGTTCCCTTGGGAGTTTCCAAGCTGATACCTCCCACTACCCCTCCACATGCAGCCAGACTGTGACAAGACTGCATCCTTAAACCATGACAATGCCTCTCTAACTTGTCTGGAGGAGAAGTGTGTGTGTGTGTGTGTGTGCACGCGCGCAAACCTCTGGATTTTGCATGGCTTGTGTATAAGGCAAGAGTCAGATCATTTGCTCTATCTACTTTTTGCCTCTGGCTGTTTATGCGTGAATGTGGCCCCTGGGCTGGATAAAGTTTGCCAGCGCCTGCTCTCTGAGCTCAGAAATGCCATTCCTGAGGGACGTGCCCCATCAGGCAATAATATGGATTTGCCTGCTACACTCAGAATGGGTGCCTGAGCTCCTTTGTGCACAATAATAGCCTATTGTTTGTCATTTTGTTCTAATTACTCATAAGATATATTGGCTCCATTTATTTTCTATTTGTTTTACGGTCTTGCCCTTATACTGGGAGGAATCAAGCTGTCAAGCAGAGACTGAACATGCTCCCTCCCTTGTGGTGGTTCGGGGAGCCGTCTAACCACATCCGGCAGAGGCCAGAGTGCCTAATTTCCTCCGGTGTTCTTGTCCTCCTCGCTGACAGAATTGGGCAAAAGCCACCCGCCTTGATTTAGAAAATGATGGGAGATCTTTCTCAGACTTGAGGGGAGGGGAGAAATTTGGAGGGGAACTTACAGGAACATAGGAAACTGTCTTTTTGTTTACACTGGCTCTCCAAAGTGGTTTTTGTTTTGTTTGTTTGTTTGCATTCCTGTTCCTACCTGGAGATGCCGGGAATTGAACCTGGAAGATCTTCTGCATGCAAGGCAGATGCTGAACTATAGCTATTCAGACAATCAATTCTGATCTCTTATTGCTCTGCGTCCAGTAAAAAAATGGATTGAAGATCATCTCAGGGAAGGAAGCAAAGCTAGAGCTGGCAATGGCAAGTTCATTCTCCAAAGGCAAAGGACAGGGACAAAACGGGAATCACAACTTTTCATGGCATCAATCAGTCAATCAATCAATCAATCAATCAATCAATCAATCAATCTTTATTGCAATCAAAGACCAGACAGCAAAGTTAACAGCAACAACATAACTGTTCGGCCTAATCTGCATACCATCCTGCTATCAATTTTTCACACAACCATTTTCCAAAATTTTCTCCATCTCTACTTGCTGACTGACAGCGCAGTCATAAACTTGCTTGCTAGAGAGCAAGCTGCCATTGTGCTCAGTGCGAATTACTTCTGAGTAAACGTGCTTAGAATTGTGCTGTAATGGAGCACTTCCTCCACTATCTGCCTAACTGTGTCGACTGAAACCAGTTCCTGAGCTGAGGAGATCTTCCAAACCTATGGTCTTAGAACTTGTTGCAATAGAGGTCTGCTGTAAAAGGTAAAGGGACCCCTGACCATTAGGTCCAGTCGTGACCGACTCTGGGGTTGCAGCGCTCATCTTCCTTTATTGGCCAAGGGAGCCGGCGTGCAGCTTCCGGGTCATGTGGCCAGCATGACAAAGCTGCTTCTGGCGAACCAGAGCAGCGTATGGAAACGCTGTTTACCTTCCTGCCAGAGCGGTACCTATTTATCTACTTGCACTTTGATGTACTTTCGAACTGCTAGGTTGGCAGGAGTAGGGACCGAGTAATGGGAGCTCACCCCGTCGCGGGGATTCAAATTGCCGACCTTCTGATCGGCAAGTCCTAGGCTCTGTGGTTTAACCCACAGCGCCACCCGCGTCCCAGAGGTCTGCTGAAGGCCCATCTAATCCAGTATCCTCTTCCCACAGTTGCCAAAGAGATGCCTGTGGAAAGCCCACACGCAGGTCACAAGCACAGGTCAGCTTTGTCCCCGCTTGTGATTCCCAGCAACTGGCGATCAGAAATTGACTGCTTCCGACAGTGGAGGTAGAATGTAGCCATTGTGGCTGGTCACTGCTGATACCCTAATCCACTTTGAATTGGTCTAATTCCCCTTTAAAGCTATCCAAAGGTAATGACCATCACTACACCTTGTGATTCCCAGCAGCTGCTAAGAAGAAGCAAGGGTGGTGATATCAACATTCCAGGGATTTTCTTTTCTTTTTTAATGTCCCTAGTTAACATGCGATCGTTTTAATGGCTTCCCCCTTTGTCCCTGTCTTCTGTCTTTGTTCCTGGCACTCTACGCCTGCAGTTCTCAAGGGAACAGAGAGGCAGATGTGCATCAACCAGTGACGACGTTTCAGTCAACTGTACTTCCGTTCCATTTTTCTGACCTCGGGGAACCATATTTCAAGGAATGCGGTGGGAAGGAGAGAGGAACTTCCAGCTCCTTCCAGAGTTTTGCACTCCTCAGATTGCTTCTGCTTCTGCTTCATGCCTCCGCCAGCGCTGCTGCAACTAACTGAAAGGAGTTACAGCACAGTGTCACACTCTTGGATGCATTTATTGCTTTTGAGCCGGAGGGGTGTAGTGGCAGAGTTGGGTCTGGTATGGGACATCAGGGTCCAAAACCCCACTCTGCCATGAAGTTCACTGGGTTGACCTTGTGCCAGTCACTGTCTCTCAGCTTAACCTACCTCACAGAGTTGTTGTGAGGATGAAATGGCAAGGGGGAGAAGCTTGCATGCCACATTTCCCCCCTTTGTTCCAGAATTTGTCCGGAATATCCCCTCTTCCCCCATCCCAATTAGGTGTATCCTGAAATGGGGAGAAAGGGGAGCACCCCCATCTGGGCTCAAGATGAGTCAATTCACAAGGCAAGATCTTTTTTACAGGAATCCTCAGGAGAAAACTCAACTCAGCACAGGCATACAACCTGCAGCTCAGCAACTGCCCACATTCCATCTTTCTCAAAGGAGCAGTTCTATAAGAACGGTCAAGGACATTCCTGTGCTCTGATGTTCACATTCCATCTTTGTCAATGGGGCAATGGGGGCAAATAGACTAGGGGAGTGTGTCCTCTTTGTCACCTCTAAGCTCTGGCAGAGAATTTTCTCTCAGTGTGCTGCAGGCAGAATCCTGGTCTAATTCATTGACTATCCTGCACAAAGCACGTCGTTACTTGCAGCACATTGGAAGAAATAGCTTTTTGGAGAAATCAAAAATAGAAGAGTTTGCAATGGCAGTGGAGGGGCGAGCCTTAACTTGCTCTTCATTCATTCTGCTGTATCACAGACGTATAGATGTCTCATTGTTTCCCTTTCTCCGTGTGTGTCCCATCTCATCACAATGAATGATTGTGACATGTGCGTTTCATTTTCATGGGTGGGGGGGGGTGACAATAGCTGGAGGGACAGAGAAACCAGTTTTTGAGTCAAGACACCTCTTAAACCATGGCAAATCTGAATGAAGCTCCTCTGCGGTTAATAAAAATAAAAACTTTTTTAAAAAATTAACCTGCCTAACAGTACAATCCAGTCTCAAGATATGATACGATTATCTTTATTATCATTGTCCCATCCAGAACAACGAAATTGAAAAAATCTACATCATTCAAAAACCAACAAGCCTGCTATCCCAGCCTGGTTAACTCCCTAAAAACTCTGATACCCCATAATTAAATACAATATACTCCCATAGAGACTACCTTAAACTGCGTTTAAAACCAAAATTGCATTTGGATAGAAACTGTTTCTCAGGCAGCTAGTCCTAGTCTTTATAACCCTGTACCTTCTTCCAGAATTCCAGAAGGCAAAAGCTGAAAAAGATCTGCTGAGATGAAAGAGCTTGGATTCAGAAGTTTGGATTCTCATTACTACTACTACTACTACTACTACTACTACTACTACTACTACTAATCCTGTCTGTTAAGCTGTGGGTGAACATATCAGACGACACAGCAATTCTTCAAACAGCTCTTGTTTATTCACAGGCCAGGACAGAACTGAACTGAAGGGTTCAGTCAGCCTGCTTATATAGAGCTCCAGTACAGTGTAACTGTAACAATTTTCTAAAACTATCCAATCACTTAACGTCACTTTCGATCCCTTATTTGCATAACTATCTACAGTATCCCCCTGCTGGCCCAGGGTGAGAACTTCAGTACATAACACTGTCCTTCACCCTAAGGTCCCAGTGTAGCTTAAGCCAGTGTAATTTACACCAACATTAAGTTGCCAAAAGAGGGATTCCAGAGGAGTGGGGGGTGGGGTAGAATGGGGCAAAGAGAGACTTACACCTATTCCAATCCCTGTTCAGCTCAGTCACATGACCCTGGGCCAGATCCTCAGAACTCAGACCACACCCACCAGTTGGCTCAGCCGGCAGCAGCCCCTCCCAAAGATTCATGAGCAAAGCTTGTAACAGAAGTAGACTTAGACTGGCGTAAGTTACACTGGTGTAAGTTACGTCATCTTAATATAGCTCCCACTTACCTGGTGCTCCGGGAAAGCAGTGTTTGCTGCCTTGGTGTATCCACAGCCCATTCCCAGGCGCCATTTTTCCTCCCCACGTGGCCATTGTGGGACGCTTGGCAACTTCCCTCTGGCCACCCTGGCTTGATGCCCAAGTCCTGTTTGAACGGGCCAATCGGTGCAGCCTGGGACTGTGGGGCCACCTTGGCAACCGCAGTATAAAGGGAAGACTGCACCTGGACATGCTCCTTCACATTGGAGATCATTATGGGGTTCACCACCCACCAAGTTTGGTGGTGTTCTGCCTGAAGGGGAGTGGATAGGTCAATGTGAGGATATAAGGTATATTTGTTTGCAGGGTGGATTTGATTTAAATCAAATTGATTGAATTCACGATATAAATCACTAGTCAGTAAGACTTTATTTAAATCTTCTTCTTTCCCCCCAGATAATAATAATAATAATAATAATAATAATAATAATAATAATAATAATAATAATAATAACAATAATAATAATCCACAAAGACCAAAAATACACTAATATGTCATACATTTAAAACTTCCCTGAACAGGGCTGCCTTAAGATGTCTTCTGAATGTCAGATAGTTGTTTATCTCTTTGACATCTGATGAGAGGGTGTTCCACAGGGTGGGCGCCACTACCAAGAAGGCCCTCTGCCTGGTTCCCTGTAGCTTTGCTTCTCGCAATGAGGAAACCGCCAGAAGGCCCTCAGCGCTGGACCTTAGCATCTGGGCAGAATGATGGGGGTGGAGATGCTCCTTCAGGTATACTGGGCCAAGGCCGTTTAAGGCTTTAAAGGTCAACACCAACACTTTGAATTGTGCTCGGAAACGTACTGGGAGCCAATGTTTCAAGACCGGTGTTATGTGGTCTTGGCGGCCGCCCCCAAGAAAGACTCATTCTTAGTGGTATAATCTTACAATTCACAACCAGGTGAAGGTTTCATTTTTGGAATAATAAATTTTCAGATTATTTTTTCCAGTTATATCCAAAATTACTGATTTGGTTATACTGTTAGAAATACATAGAGACAGATAATTATGAAATTACTGTGATGTTTAATAAGTTAACTGTTTATATTTGGACAACTTTTCTGCTGTACTTTATTGGAAGGAGGAAAAAAATCATTTCCTTAATAACAATTTAACTAAAACAATAACATTATAGCATTTTTATCCATGTTTGTAACCTGATGTGGTTAAATGAGGGTTTTTTTTAAAAAAAAAAGAAAAAAACTGAGACTGAGTTTGAGCACACATGAATAACTTGAAACAAATCCTTATTTTGACTATAATGTAACTTAAATAGAAAACCATATTTAGAAAGATTTTTCCTCCAAAAGCATTTTATTTTAAAAATCCGATTTAAATCAAATAAATCCGATTTTTAAAAAATCATTGATTTTTATCCTCCCTGTTTGGTTGCTCTATTTGGAGCTAGGTAGGATTTCCCCTCCTGCAGACTACTTGGACGGTCTATAGATTTCCGCCTGCCTCATGGCAAATGGCACAACTTTGGTGGATAAGGCATTGGGTTGCATCCTTTTGCTGATTGAGTGCCCTATTAAAGGGGTCCAGGAGGGGTCCACACAGGGGTTGATGGGCCATAGCACCTAGTATATCTCAGGGGTGACCTCTCGACTCAGATTTGACCCTACCTAAAAAGCAGAGACACCACCTTGCCAACAAAGGTCTGTATAGTTAAAGCTATGGTTTTCCCAGTAGTGATGTATGGAAGTGAGAGCTGGATCATAAAGAAGGCTGATCGCCGAAGAATCGATGCTTTTGAATTATGGTGCTGGAGGAGACTCTTGAGAGTCCCATGGACTGCAAGAAGATCAAACCTATCATTCTGAAGGAAATCAGCCCTGAGTGCTCACTGGAAGGACAGATCCTGAAGCTGAGGCTCCAATACTTTGGGCATCTCATGAGAAGAGAAGACTCCCTGGAAAAGACCCTGATGTTGGGAAAGATGGAGGGCACAAGGAGAAGGGGACGACAGAGGACGAGATGGTTGGACAGTGTTCTCGAAGCTACCAGCATGAGTTTGACCAAACTGGGGGAGGCAGTGGAAGACAGGAGTGCCTGGCGTGCTCTGGTCCATGGGGTCACGAAGAGTCGGACACGACTAAACGACTAAACAACAACAACAACTTTTCAACCAGCAGTCAGGCTGCTGGGTGCTGGATGCATACCCAATGCCTTGTCCCAAACCTACTTACACCTGCAATCAATAAAGTTGTGGCTGATTTCAACCAAATACAAATGTCATGTGTCTTATTTCTACAGTTCGCCCCTCACCGTGCTGCAGGCCTGGGCATGCAATGAGGCTTGCTCTGCAAGCCTATTTTACTTCCTCTTGACAGCAACCTTCTCCTCAAACAGTTTCTATAAATTCAGGGCTATTTTGTAGGTAATGGCAATTTGTTGCTAGGTCTACTTAACAAGCAAAAGCAATCAGGTGAAACACAGGAGCAGGGCCCCTTCAGATCTTAAATCACATGGAGGTTCATAGTCTGGTGGCACTTCCAAATGTTTTGGGCTACAACTTCCACCAGTCAGCATGGCAGGTCAAAATGTATGGAGGGCACCCAGATGTGGAAGGCTGCCCTGATCTAAGAACCAACAAAGGCCACTCTGACTTGCAATAAAGTCAGCGGGGAAAGGAGATCTCTCCTTTGACTGCATTGAATTTATCTCTTTAAAATTGGCTTGATTGATTCAAGAGCCGTTTGTCGCCCTCTGAAGAACTTCCTTTCCCGTATCCAAGGAGAAGAAAATGAGATGTCTCGCATTCCTCAAGCATAATTCACTGCCAATAAAACCCGAGATGTTTCGCGGCCATTCAAATTTCCACCTTGTAAACCTGGAAAACTGGTCCTCGTGCCCTATTAGTATACAATATAAGGCTCCAAGTACGTTTTATAAGGTTAAGACTTTGTGCCATGTGGCAATGGATTAACCATTCTCCGTTCTGCCCATAAATTGGGGAGCAAAGGTGTTACAACATTGCAGAATGAGAGCAAGAGAGGGAGAAAAGAGAGAGCCCTTTCCTAAGAAAGCCTTGGTTGAAGTTGGACCAAACCGATGAGCTCATCCTTTCCTTTGGTTAAAAAAGAAAATGATCTATAAGCCGAAAGAATGGAAGAGAGTATTTGAGAAATGTTATGTACATCTTCTTCTGCACTCTTTGCTAATTGTCCAGAAAAAAAGAGAATAGGGTTTATCATGGTCATAACTAGTAGCACATGTGACACTAAATGAGACCAGTGGTTCAGCTTGTCCAGTATTGTTTGTTCACACGGACAGCTGACCTCCAAGGATGGGATGGTCAAAGCTGAGGTGGAAACAACTCTCTATTGTTCTGCCCAGACACTGAGGTCCAGCTCCGAGGGCCTTCTGGCAGTTCCTTCATTGCAAGAAGCAAAGCTACAGGGAACCAGGCAGAGGGCCTTCTTGGTAGTGGCTCCCGCTCTGTGGAACTCCCTCCCATCAGATGTCAAAGAGATAAACAACTACCTGACATTTAGAAGACATCTGAAGACAGTCCTGTTCAGGGAAGTTTTTAATGTGCGACATTTTAATGTATTTTTAATCTTTGTTGGAAGCCACCCAGGGTAGATGGGAAGCTCAGCCAGATGGGCGGGGTACAAATAACAAATTATTATTGTTATTGTTATTAATTAGGCTGGATAACGAGGAGTGGTGGGAGGCACCAGCCAGGGAACCCCCAAGGGATATCCCAGAGGAGGAAGGCTCAGAGCCTGGGAATTGGCTGTGGGGCACTGAGGAGAGGTCAGAGGGAGAAGTGTGGGAGGAAGTGTTGGAAGCCGACGGGGCAACAGGGTTTAGTGAGCAGGAAGAGCTGGTGACAGGAAGCAGTTCAGACTCTAAGGCTGAAGCAGAGGAGGGGGATCAAGAGGCTGCTGAAACATCCAGGGAGTCTCCCTCTTTGGGTGCGACAAGCTTCCCCTCCCTATCCCACCCCAGTCTTCAAGAACTTGCAGGATAATGAGGAGAGCTGAACAGAGCCCAGAGGTGTGCAAACACAGTTTGAGATAGCTTGGGAAACATCCAGGAGAGGGGGAGCCTTAGAAGAGGTGGAAGGCAGGGACCTTCAACCCTGGCAACTGCTTTATAGGCGCAAGACCTACTGGGAAGGGTTTGCTGAGTTGCATGCTGTTTCCTTGAATAAAAAGTTAACTTCACTGACAGCTGACTGCATCCTTCTTGCTGACCTGTGTCTGACTCCAGCCTTGACACTCTCTGAGGTGAACCAGGAGCCGGCAACTGGAAGCCAGAGATAGCTAAAGGGATGGGCAGAGCAATCCAAACCACAAGAAGCTAGGGTGATTTACGCAGGGGTAAATTGTGCCAGTGTAACTCACCCCTATTCTGAACTCAGTTCAGGAGCAGGGCTCAGCCTGGCAGAGGAAAAGTAAGCCTTTGTCAAATTCAGATTTAAAGAACAACATTGGGAATAGGGGTAAGTTTCCCCCCTGCCCTTCCCCACAATGCCCCTTTACCCTGGCGCAGCTGAGCCGGCTTTGGCTGAGCTGGCTGAGTCCCAACCAAGCCAGGATGGGAGACTTCAGCCACCTCAGTCTGCGATTGACCTATTCCCACACATCTTGGGTCTGGCTTGCTTCCTATGTGAGCACCAGGCAAGAGCCATTTTTGTTTCCACAGACCTTTTGGATACCAGATGTTCTATACTTTTCTAGCTCTGTGGTTTTTATTTCCCTGACCTCACTCTAAGGCCCCAGCTGCACTATACCTTTAAAGCAACACCTTACCACTTTAAACCGTCATGGCTTCCCCCAGAGAATCCTGGGAAATGTAGTGTGTTATGGGCACTGAGGGTTGTTATGAGATCCCTTATTTCTCTCCCAGAGCTAGAATTCGCTGAGTGGTTTAACAATCAATGTTTCTTCCCAGGGGACTCTGCAGATTGTAGCTTAGTGAGGGGAAAATTTTAAGTCCCTGCAAACTGTCCTAAGAATGTTTGTTAGAGCGAGGCCATGAAATTGTATATGTAAATATTTTTAAAGAAATAAGTGTTGTGCTAATATTGTCAAACAAACAAAGAAGTTCTAAATTAAGTTTATGGAATGAGCCTCATACAGAATGCTGAGATTATCTGCATAGCCATAGCAAAATCAAAAAAGGCCCAGACTGTTGATTTACATTCTCTCCCCACCTTGCCAAGTTTGTTAGCGTTAATAAAAAAAGAAAAACAAAATCTAACGGCTTAGAAAAAAACCATCGCCCCATATCAGAAAGATATAAAGTTTTGATGAGCTGTAATTGAAACCTGTGAGGCAGGGCTGAACCATCTGCCTCACTGCTTTAAAAGTACACCATGAGTTATCACCTCCTACTAATTGAAAAATTAATATTTCAGGCAGCTCTTGGAAAGCAGTACCTGTGATTTGGGCTCAAGCTCAGAAATTATAAGCCACAACAGCTCCAAAACATCCATACCAACATCCATCAGGGGTGTAATTCAGGGTTCAAAATCACAGGGGAAGCCACTTCAGATTTCCTACACACACACACACACACACACACACACACACACACACACACACACACACAATTTGGAATGGGGCTTGCCTCCAGTCTCCCTGCTCACATGTAGGTTTTGCAGAATGCTCAAATACAGCTAGAATAGGAGTGAGGAACTTTTTTCCCACATTCTCTTCAGGGTAACCCTCTTCAGGGTTCAATACTACAGAGTTTTCAAGTAGGGTAAGGAGACCCATCGGAAATCCTGGCAAGACAACATTGAGTGAGATGCACTAATGATCTGACTCATATCTTGTTCCCTAAAAATGTGAATTTCCCCCCTCTCTTTTAAGCTTCAGGTTTTAGTGGGAGTTAAAGTTTCGTTCCACCCCAGTTTTCATGCTGCATTCATGTAACCCCACTCTTGGCTTTATTAGTGTATGAAATTGATTTTAGGACTTTTTACTGTTTTCGTTGTGTTCTATTTGGTTGACTTGTGCGTTCTTGGAAGCCACTTTGCGTTCATTTCATAAAGAATAGCAAGAGTGCAAATTTCTGAATGAATAAATGCCCTAGGTTGAGCTGGGAGAGTGTGATTGGCCTCAGGTCACCCAGGGAATGGAGAAATGGGGAGCTGAACCGTGGTCTCTCAGGTCCTACTCTAACTAGTGGGCAGTACATTGATTCTCAATACTGAGCAGGGACTGGGAACGTGTGACCCTCCAGATGTTGTTGGACTACGATTCTTGTCATCCCTGAAAAATTGGCAATGCTGACTGGGGCTGATGGGAGTTGTAGTCCAACTCCATTGGAAGGGTTGCACTTTCCCCATCTCGGACATAGAGAGTTTGTGAGCATTCTTTCAGTCCTGCTGACTTAAAAACGCATTTCTGTTGGCTGATACCCAGTAGTGGACTTCCCTACAAGATACATTCAGTATTACTGCAATATTAACTCTGTGCATCCTCATGCTAAGTTCATTTAAACCTTCTCCTTAAGCAAACGGTCTTGTTTTAAACTCTTCTAATTCCATTTGCTTATCTTGCAGTATCACTTTAAGCCCCAACCCATGGTGCAACCACCTCCTCTAATTTTGTTTTAATCCTGCACTTATTTAAAAGTTCAGTATTATTATTCCATCTTATTCTTTTATCCTTTCTTCGTAAACTGTTTTGAGGGAGATTTGCTGGATAGGCAGAGGCAGTACACATAAATAAGAATGTGATATGCAGTGGTCTGTCTCCACCAGGAGCCATAAGTTTAGTATTGTGGGTCCAATTTTATGCAGCTCCCTTCCAGTTGAGGTCACTCCCTGTTGAATGTCCAGCACCTAAAGGTAAAGGGACCCCTGACCATTAGGTCCAGTCGTGGCCGACTCTGGGGTTGCGGCGCTCATCTCGCTTTATTGGCTGAGGGAGCCAGCGTACAGTTTCCGGGTCATGTGGCCATCATAACTACGCCGCTTCTGGCGAACCAGAGCAGCGCACGGAAACGCCGTTTACCTTCCCACTGGAGCGGTACCTATTTATCTACTTGCACTTTGATGTGCTTTCGAACTGCTAGGTTGGCAGGAGCAGGGACCGAAAAACGGGCGCTCACCCCATTGCGGGGATTCGAACCGCCGACCTTCTGATGTGCAAGTCCTAGGCTCTGTGGCTTAACCCACAGCGCCACCCATGTCCCTGTCTAGCACCTATTGAAGACTTAAAAATAAATAAATCAAGCAGGCATTTTATAGTTTTAACTGAGGTTTTTAAAATTATTTTTGTACCCCACTTAGACACACATGTGGCATGTTGATTGCCAAAATAAAAAAGAGGTGTATGGACTGGGAGGAACCCCAGCCTAAAACTGCTGCCAGTTAGTTCAGGCTAGATAGACCAATGGTTTGAATTGGTATAACAATTTCTTATACTTTGAAGATGTTCTGTGGACAGGGGAGTAGGTAGATGGGCCAGGAAGCCTATGGATCATTGCCAGGCTGCTGACATTTCGCAAATAATTTGCTGGTGGGAGCCTAGATCTTAAGTGATCAAAAAGGGCCACTCTCGCCAGATCGTGAACTTTTGTTGCAGGGAGAGAAAGAGGATGGAACCAGCTGGCTCCGCTAGTAAAGGCAGAAAGGGTGCCAAGACTCTGTTGCCCAGAGATCTAGAAAGACAAGTTGTTCTCCAAAAATGCCTTCATCAATTTATCGCTTCTTGTAAGCGCTAAGGAAATCTGATGAAATGTAGAATATTGCCCAACAAAAAGAATGATTTTTTTTAAAAAGCATTTCCCCTGCAACCCTGGCTTCATCCTCAGATTGAAACAGATGTGATGATGTTAGAGAATTCATAATCATCAGAATTTTCTGACTTTTGCTTTTGCTTTGTTTTTTTTTAATTAAAACAAGCACCGGGTGCTTTGATTTTTATTTGCAGAAGAGGTGCTGGGAGAGGTTTAACCCGTGTCCCCTGTATGTCATTTTCCTAATCTAAACAAGGGACAGGATTGCGAACACCATTCTGGTGTCTGTGTTTCACCCACTGGGGCAGTCTTACGAGGGAGCCAATCAAATCAGGGAAATGGCGCCTTCAAAGTGTTTTGGACTACAGTTCCCAGCAGCCTCACAATTAACCAAAAGGTCCTTCATATGAAGGGACGTGGGTGGCGCTGTGGGTAAAACCTCAGCGCCTAGGACTTGCCGATCATCAGGTCGGTGGTTCGAATCCCCGCGGCTGGGTGCGCTCCCGTCGTTTGGTCCCAGCGCCTGCCAACCTAGCAGTTCGAAAGCACCCCTGGTGAAAGTGGATAAATAGGGACCGCTTACCAGCGGGAAGGTAAACGGCGTTCTGTGTGCTGCGCTGGCTCGCCAGATGCATCTTGTCACGCTGGCCATGTGACCTGGAAGTGTCTGTGGACAGCGCTGGCTCCCGGCCTATAGAGTGAGATGAGCGCACAACCCTAGAGTCTGGCAAGACTGGCCTGTACGGGCAGGGGTACCTTTACCTTTACCTAGATAAATAGGTACCGCTTTGGCAGGAAGGTAAATGGCGTTTCCGTGCGCTGCTCTGGTTCGCCAGAAGCGGCTTAGTCCTGCTGGCCACGAGACCCGGAAGCTGTAGGCTGGCTCGCTCGGCCAATAAAGTGAGATGAGCACTGCAACCCCAGAGTCGGCCACGACTGGACCTAATGGTCATATGAACAGCTTTCTGATCAGCCCTTCTGCCTCAGCGCCAGTTTTATCACACAACCATTCAGAACTGGCATCTTAGATTCCATCTGTTTAGGAGGATCTTTAGCCTACCTGTGTATCATTTCACTCTTCTTTATACTGAGCATCATCTGACGTTTCATTGCCCATTCAGGAATTTTGTAAGGATTGTCACTGCCTCTTTGGAATGGCCCTCTTCTGAATAATTTGTACCATCCGAAAACTTGGCTACCTCATTATTCATCTGTGACTCTGGCTCATCCTATATGAATGAACTGGCCTGGCGTTTGATGAATGTATTATATAAATAGCTTGTTAGAGTTGCATTTTGAGCAAATCTGGAATTTGGCTGCCTGTATGTTTTATTCCTTTAATATTTTTGTTAAATGCCATCCATTTATATCGTGATTTCAATGCCATCCAAAATGCATTTGAATACTGTGTGAATCCACAGAATCAGCAGGGCCACAGGAATTGGGAGCTTAGGTCTTGGTTCAGCTACCATCTCCTGTACAAATTAAAACTGATTGTCCCTGTGATGATGCACAACTAAATATTTAAACATCCGACACGGGAATTGGAAACGGATGAAGCAGAATTCACTCAAGTCACACACAGCAACTTTCTGTCTAAGGAGTATTTGGGCCTAATTAAGCGAATTATCATTAATGAGTATACAAATGTTATTCTCTATATGCTCCACATTCGGTTATAGAATGCAGAGGCAAACAAAATGGCTAAGGATAAATAACTTAAAAACCTAGAACCCTATATAAAAGAAGGGGTTAATTTGTGACTACTTAGGCCTAGTCCACACTCCTGCTTGTCCAATCACTTCCCCCCAGGGAAAACCTGCTCTTTACAGCTGAATTTGAGAAAACGTCAATCAGGTTTTCAGTGGACTGATGTTTGCTCCAATTCAGCAGGAAGGAGCGGGTTTCACCAAGCAAGGGACTAGCGGAAGTGGGGATGAGCTCTTAAACAGCTCCATTCTCCTATTATCGTGGATGGACAACCATATGTTGTTGAACTACAACTCCAATCATCCCTTCCCATTGACTATTCTGGCTAGGGCTGATGGGAGTTGAGGTCTGTGACGGAAAAGTTTGTTTTTGCTGGGGCAGTTTGGGTCCCCAAGTATTTTTCTTTTTCTTTTCCCCATGTCAGAAAAGGGTGAATATACGGCAGCCTCTGATTGGCCGAGGTTCCAGGAGGGGGAGTTGAAAAGGAGAGGATTTGGAGAGACAGGGAATGAGTTTTGGAGTGAGTGTTGGGAGGAAGTTTTGGAGTAGGTTGGGATTGAAGTTGGGAGGATAGGTAGGAAGACAGGGAGTGAGAGTTGGTTCTAGGTAGAAACATCCACTCTGAGGAAAATATCACAAGCTAGAGAAAGAGTCTCTGAGCTTGGTGAGAAGGACAGTTTGTGGTGTCTTGTAAGAGTAATTAGGCCAGGAATAACTGGGAGGCTGAGGTTGAGACAGGAGAAGAAGAAGTTGTAAAGAGACAGTCTACTTAGGTCTCATTCCAGTCAGGAGGGGAGAAATTCTTCTAGTAAGAGAAGACTCCCAAACCAATGAAACCTTGGGTCTATTACTTGGAGTATCACAGGAGTAGGGTTGTCTAAGGGATGTGTAACTGACAGAAAGTAGCACCTTGTTAAGAACCAAAGTATTAAGTGAACCAAACTGAGACAACCTTAAAGTGAAATAACATTGTAAACTGAAGTATCCTAAGTTTTATTCGCTCGTGTCATAGACTTCCTTGCTAAATAAAATTGTTATTTTTTAGGAGTCTCAGGCTGGATTTGTTCAAATAATTATCACCTTTTACCTCACGCAAGTCCCCAACATAATCTGAGGTAGTCTGCGGAAATCCGTGGGATTGGTGTTCTGTGAGTTGGGTGCACACTCTATTTTTAGGTGAGAGGACGGGCCCAACAGTGCCAGGGGGAAAAGTGCCGTTGCAAGTCCAACAACATCTGGAGGGCCATTGGTGTAGCATGTTTTGACATATTTTCCATAAATGCTTTGAAATAAACTTGTGAATGAACAGGGGTGGACAAACCTGTTTCTGCATGGTAGGGAGTCATGATGGCTACAAAATATTGATGATTTTAAACTAGGTGGCAAACCCAGCTTTGCCTCTGTATAATTAATGTATGAAATGGCCCCTTAACTCTCGTTTATTCTTACTGAATAACACACGGCAATGTGGATGCCTCTCTAGATGTTGTGACACAACTGAGCACAAAGGTTCATGAGGTGGAGGTGCTGGTCTTCAACTATGTTTGGATGCCGGGTGCCATTTTGAATCAAGATGGCACACCAAAACATGATTTCAGCATGACTTCACCCAGTTTGATGTGATGGTTACAAACGAGGTTTCCTGGGGTGGAGGGGTTGCTTTTCAGCTATGAATGCCATTGGAGGCACCCAGCCATGGATCTGTATATGTTTGTACAGCTCCCCAAACTCACAAATTACACTATTCATTTAGAAATCTCTTTTGTTGTTTTTGTTTCTTAGCAATCACAGGCAGCTCTGGGTAATTTCTGCTAGTCTTATATAATAATGCCTTCTAATCTAGTTGCAATCCCTTACAAATGTGGGTTCCCACAGGCATACCTGGATTCCAAATTATCAAAGACCCTCAGAAGTTTTGTATATATTTAGTCTGAACACCTAAAGCAGCTCTGTTGGCTTATATCATGTTTAAATACTGTTTAGAAAGGTGCGGCAGAGAGAGAGAGAGAGAGAGAGAGAGAGAGAGAGAGAGAGAGACTGACTTAAAAACAACCCCGAGCGTTCTTTGCTTATAAGCAAATGATTGGGTCTTTCAATGAGGAGATTAGTGCACTGAACCATCCATAATATAGGCTTCATTTGCCACTCTTACACGAGAGGGAACTGGAGTATGAAGTTATAGCAAGGACTTAAACAACCTTTAAAACTTAATGAGGGGTGCCCAGATTTGCCTGTGAAAGGAAGATTATCGGACAAAACCGGACACCTTCCTTCTTCATTCATGTTGCATTTCCATTACTCATGTCCTCGTTCTTGCAGTCAATGGTTTGTTAAGCCACATTGCCTAATGTCAGGGAAGGGTGGGGATGTGTATGGTGGGATTACTTAGTAAAAAACAACAACCCATATTCTGACTGACAGGGAACACGTCAGACCAATACTTGGCAGTCAAGCCACCTTTCCACACTTAAAATGGTCTTGACAAAATGGCCCCCTTGGCGCCTTCTATGTGGTATTGGATATACATACTTTCCATAATTTCAGAAGTTAAAAGAGGAACACTTTTCTAACACAGAAGGAGACACAAGAAACTAGCTTAATTTGTGGGGTATCGTTTGTAGAAGCCAATCCTGGGTCACCTGTGAGAATTGCTCTGCCCATGTTAATAACATACCATGAGAAGCCAGTGGGGCTGGTTCAGATGTAATGTCTAACCATGGCTGGGCACTTTCTGCTCAACCATAATGCGCATGCCCTCCCTCCCTACCTCTCAATTCCTCAGATTCCCTCCTTTATTTCCAGTTTCATGGCAAACCATAGTTTACCATTTTGTCCAGCTGGTATCCATCGGGACAGGTATGGCAGAAGGCAGTGAAGGCAACAGGAGGTGGAGTCAGTGCCATAGGCACCAACTCCATAGGGCTGAGGTGTCTTCACCTCCCCCAATGCCAGCAAAGTCTTACACCTTTGGGGACACCTTCTTATTTTAGCTGTACACCTTACATCAAACAGATTTCACAAGGATTTCCGTCACTAGATCTCCCCAAACCTACAGGCAGGGGGACATGACCCACGACAAACTGAAGAATAATATCCCTCCTTAGCCAGAAGTCTCTGCACCAACGTTTCGCTCAAGAACCAGAATTTTTGTTCTCAAGCGTTAGCAAACTAACCACATATTCACTCTTCCCCGAAAACACACAATTTGCAGGGTTCCAATGTTATGTTTGATTCTGTTATGTACTGAGTTGAATAGGATCCAAAATGCAGCAGTCTGATTGGTCCTAGAACAATAGGATTCAGAATGCAGCAGTCTGATTTGGGAAACCCATTCCTTCACTAGAACAATGCAGCAGTATGATTGGTCTGCAGGAGCCACCCAATCCAGCTCCAGATGGAAGTGAATCCACAACCTGATTGGCCTACAGGAGAATCCCGGAATTAGCCAATCACGTGCAGCCCATTGTGTAAATAATGTATATAAAGCAGATACTTTGGGGGAACTTTCATTCCTCCTCACCACTATGAGCTGAATAAAGAGCATGAAATCCACTCTTGACTCTTGAGTATATTTCAATTCTGAGGTTCTATGCAGCCATTTCAGGTCATCCTTTAACATGGAGCAGTGATCATTTAACATTACACTTTGGGCTGAATTAAGCTATGCCTGGTATAACTCTAAACCCTGAAGGAATCCTTAGGTGAAGTGCAGTCTATTCAGGCCACGAGCTTGCCGGGTTCAGTTAGATTGCTTCATGCCTTCAACGCTGAGCCTGACTTCCTAGTTCCTCGCAGCTACATCTAAAATTTAAGATTGCCTTGGGATTGCAATCATTTCAGCAGCAACCCTGCCCCCCGCCCCCATTCTTGCAATCTTGTGTTGGGCTATTAGAAGCTCACAGTACACAGTGCTTATATAATGGCAAAAATATATCAGTATCAAGATCCAAGCGCTCAGTGTCACCACTTCCACTGTGTATTATTATTAATCAAGCTTTGAATCAGATATTTGTACATATTGAGGGCCCAGTTAGAAATGATATTGCAAATTATATTTGCATTTAATTTGTTAGAAAAACAAAAACAAAACAGCATCCTGTGTGGTGGTGGTGGTGGTGGTGGGAATTAATTGGGATTATAGCAGATGAGGGAGAATAATAATTTTATTATTTATATCGCACCCATCCAGCTGGGTGACCCTTTGCTCCCTCCTATGGTCCTGAGGCTGTCGCTCACACTCACATTGGGAAGAAATATGCTGTTGGCATCACAAGCATTCCTCTCAATACAAATGCCAGCTTCAGAGGAGGGATTTTGCTCAGGACTGCAGCAGGGGAGTCATAGAATCATAGAATTTGAAGGGACCACGGGGTTCATCTAGCAATACACAAATATTTTGCCCAGTGTGAGGTTCAAACCCATGACCCAGAGATTAGCAGCCTCATGATGTACTGACTGAAGAAAGGGCTTCGCTTCGCTTCCATGACTGCTGCAATTCTGATAATTATCGGCCTCCTCAAACTGCACGTGCTATTTGCATTTTTTAAGCCCTGCACATTATGGGCAAATATTCATTTAATGCCATGTTGAGTTTGCTCTTAAAGGGGAAGGTGTGTGGGGGGTCATTATAACATAAAGTTATTGATTTTACCTCAGTATGGGGACTGAGGTGCTGTTTGAAGTGAGAAAGGGCTTCACCTTAGGGGTGAAGACACTTTATTTCAACCTAAGGGTCACATCTGCATCTTGGGCTCCATGATCACTGCAGATGGTGACAGCAGTCACAAAATTAAAAGACACCTGCTTCTTGGGAGAAAGGCAATGACAAACCTAGACAGCATCTTGAAAAGCAGAGACATCACCTTGCCAACAAAGGTCCGTATGGTTAAAGCTCTGGTTTTCCCAGTAGTGATGTATGGAAGTGAGAGCTGGACCATCAAGAAGGTTGATCGCCGAATAATTGATGCTTTTGAATTATGCTGCTGGAGGAGACTCGTGAGAGTCCCATGGACTGCAGGAAGATCAAACCTATCCATTCTTAAGGAAATCAGCCTTGAGAGCTCACTGGAAGGACAGATCCTGAAGCTGAGACTCCAATACTTTGGCCACCTCATGAGAAGAGAAGACTCCCTGGGAAAGACCCTGATGTTGAGAAAGATGGAGGGCACAAAGAGAAGGGGACGACAGAGGACGAGATGGTTGGACAGTGTTCTCGAAGCTACCAGCATTAGTTTGACCAAACTGTGGGAGGCAGTGGAAGACAGCAGTGCCTGGCATGATCTGGTCCATGGGGTCATGAAGAGTCGGCCACGACTAAATGACTAAACAACAACAAAGGGTCACATTCCCTCCTGAGCAACCTTCGAAGGGCCATATGCCAGTGGTGGGAGGAGCCAGAGGCAAAAATGGGTGGAGCAAGAAATGCAAATGTGACCTTTGAACAGTAGGCTACTTTCCACATACACTCTTCATGCTTCTTTCTCTCCTCCATCCAGGCAAGCAAAGGGCATTTTCAGAATTGGAGGACACATTCCAGCCATGCAAAAGCCACTCAGTGTCATCTGGGACCTGTAAAGGGAGTGGCCTGAGGAGAGTTCTGAGTGCCAGGCAGAGACCCTTGGGGGCCATATTCAGGCCGCTGACCCAAGGTTCCCCAGACCTGACCTGCCTGCTGATGCTGCATTCATTTACTTTGCAATAGCTTGTCCACCAATTCAGAAGCCCCAACTGTGTTTATTTTTAAAGGTCTAAGGAAAAGCGTATACCTCTGCAGCCACAACAGGTAAAAGGCAGAGTAGGGATTCACGAAGCCATGCATTTCTGTGGTCTCTGGCAATTTCACATGTTGCCATTTCTAATTCCATTCTGTCCTGTATTTAAATTCATATTTTAATGAATTTTACCCCAAATGCTGCATGCATGAGCTCACACATGCTCTGCATTTTGGTGTGTGTTTTGAGCCCAGGATCTGTAGCACAAAATTGAAAAATCCCAAGCATAATTGTGCTGAAATCTACTGTCGGGAGGTGCAAATTAGGATAGATTGCCTAAAAAATGTGGATCAAATGAAATCTCTCTCTATCCGAATTGCCGGGACATAGAGTTAGCTGCTAGGGACCCTGGAGTAGTGCTGGGAAGAAGAAGAAGAAGAAGAAGAAGAAGAAGAAGAAGAAGAAGAGGAGGAGGAGGAGGAGGAGGAGGAGGAGGAGGAGGAGGAGAAGGAGGAGTTTGGACTTGATATCCCACTACCCTAAGGAGTCTCAAAGAGCTAACAATCTCCTTTCCCTTCCTCCCCCACAACAAACACTCTGTGAGGTGAGTGAGGCTGAGAGACTTCAGAGAAGTGTGACTGGCCCAAGGTCACACAGCAGTTGCATGTGGAGGAGCAGAGACGCGAACCCAGTTCACCAGATTACGAGTCCACTGCTTTTAACCACTACCCCACACTGGCAACTCCCCATAACAACAAAAAAATTAACTAGCTGCAACTCTAAAGCTGGGGCAAGGAAGCTGTGGCCCTCTAATGGTCACCCTCCACAATGACAATGTTCAATCTCCACTGTAGACGCATTGAGCCTTTGAATACCAGTTGCTTTGAACTGCAGGTAGGAGGAGCACACTTGCTCTCAGCTTGTGGGTTTCCCACAGACATCTGGTCAGCTCCTGTGAGAACAGGATGCTGGACGAGATGGGTCATTGACCTCCCATCGGCCCCAGCCAGCATGGCCAATGGCAAGGGATGGTGGGAGTTGTAGCCCTCAACATCTGGAGCACACAACCAAAGGCAAAGGACAGGGACAAAGCAGGAATCGCAACTTTTCATGACATGCAATTACCATTGTCAGCTCTAGCTTTGCTTCCTCCCCTGAGATGATCTTCAGTTCATTTTTTACTGGATGCAGAGCAATAAGAGATCAGAAAACAGTGGTGACTTGAAGCGGATCCTTTGCCTTGCTTTGGGATCAAGCTTGTTCCTCACTATAGCGATTTTTTGTGTGAGAAACACACCTCTTTATTATTATCTGCAGCTTTTCTGCTGTTCTGTGGATGAGCTTGGCTCTTGGTGCAGTTGGTTCTGTTTGGGAGCACAGCATCTTTTGGATTCAACTGTGGAGGAAAGGCTATTGTGCCTAAGCAACATGTGAGCTGTATCTGTCCAAATCTAAACCCACAGTGCTTTTTTCATTGACATATAAGGCAAGGCCCGGCCACCTCAAAACTAAACAAACCTTTTTCCAAGGAACTTACATTTAAGGCCTGCTCCAGCAAAGTGCAGGGAATAAGAACGTAAATAGTTTTATATTTCTCTTGTACTTATCTCTCCAAATAGCACGCTCTGCCTTGCACCCTGGATACGAACAGCTGCACAGCATTACAAGGAAACGGCAGATAATTACATAAGATGACTTCAGGTTGGTGGGGTTTTTTTTTGTCAGTTTGCTGAAGATACACGGAGGGCAAGATATGTGAAGTTGCGCTTTATGAATTTGAGGAGGAAAGAGAAGAGGCGTTATGTCAGTTTATCTGATGTTTATCAAAAAATGTTTTGTTGCTGTTGTCGCTTTGTTTTTGATTTGCCATTGAAACTTCCCCTTGGGCAAAATCTTGAGGTGAATTTGGAGGTTCCTGCTTGGAGCAATCTGAAAGAACTCAGACGAGACTAGCGATATTTCTTGAGGGAAGTTTCTTGTAAAACCAGAGAGGCCAAAAAACCCAAAGAGCCCTGAAGATGTGCAGATGGAACTCTGGTTCTTACGATACTCCCCGCCAACCAGGAGATTCTGTGAAACATCTGGCAAAGAAAGTGCAACCGGAATTTTAGGATGCTAAACGCAAGAAGCTGTCTTCTACCGAGTCTGTCAACAGGTCCTTCTAGCCCAGAATGTCTTCTACGGTTGGGTCAGGACCCATAAATGATCCAACAGCAGCACTACTACCATGCAAATGTATGGTGAAAGATTAAGAAATGAGCCCCTAGATATATGTTTGGGTTAAAAGTGGTTCTTGGGTTTGAAAAGGTTGAGATACCTGGATAGTCAACTCTGACTGGCAATGGCTCTCCAGGGTTTCAGGCAAGGGTCAAACACAAGGGTAAAGAGCTGAGTCTTGAGCTTTCGCCAAAAGCTATATAACGAAGATATCCGATGCCCCTCTGTGGGAAGGAAGTTCCACAACTTAGGGCTGCTACAGAGAAAAATGCATGGCCCCTTTAAACAGGGATCAGTACCTCTTTACTCTTAAGGAAGCCATCACTACACAGCACCACCATGTAACTTTCAGACAGAAGAAGCCGAACTCTTGTGCTCTTCCTTGCCAATGGAAGGCCAACAGCAATGGGTTGAAATGGAAAATTCAGGCCACAACTTACCAGAAAGCAAATCCCATTGAACCAAATGGGACTTACTTCTGAGTAAGCATGCCTAGAGCTGCGTTTTAAGTATCAACTTAGTGCAGTGTGGATATTGTCACCTAAAGATAGACTATTGGATTCTCATATCATAAATGTGTTGGTTGCCTTCCAGCATTTGGAAAAGAAACCAAATGGTGTATCACCATTAACTTTGTATGCAATCCATACAGAGAAATTAACACTGAAGCACAAATACTTTTGATTTTTTTTATTATTGTTAAATATGACTTGAATTGGATCAGGCACTAAATGTCTCCTCCCTTGTAATCAATAGTGTTCTAATTTCGTGCTTGTTTTCCATGAATTTCTGCCAATTTTCAATGCTTTTCAAGCTCATTGTACATAGCCTGGAGGGACTTTGCCACGCCCCATGTAAAACCAAAGGCAGCAGTAAATACGATGAATATACAGTAGATGACTCAGACTAATTTGGATACATGCCGCTTGATTCTACTCTTCTTTTTTCCGTATTCAAAGCTCTCATCCCCTATTTTTCTGCTCCAAGGAGGAAGAACAGTAATGCGCTACAACACAGAAGCACATGCGCAGCAAGCAATCAGCTTGTAACACAAAATAAAAGACATCTGAATTCTTTTTCTAACCCTTGTTGTAAACAAAAATTGCCCTTTTCCCTTATGGGGTATCCAAGAGCACATATAGAGTCCTTACATAGGTTCCCTATTGGTAGGAGAGAATAACAAAGGCCAACCAGAGAATATTGAGAAGCAAAGCAGCTAGTAAGCTTGATCTTTATTGATCTGTTGCAACAGGGTGCTCCCCTCACCCGCAGGAGAGGAGGAGGACCCAGAAAAATGGTGCGCAAGGCCTTATAAAGACTTTTGAAATTCCCACCCTGTAGATCAAGACCAACCCCAGAAACATCATACGTACATCACAGAAGGGATGTACCCCTCAGATACATCATAGCTACATCACAGAAAAGGTGGTCTTAAAACAGAAATTTGAATGTTGTTTTTCTCCTGTCCTTGTTTATCTCCTGTCTGGCAGGTTACTTGATTGGATTGCCTGGGGAGCCTGGCCAGTCTTTTGTAATGATAAATACTTAGTTCCTGGGCCATGTCACAGGCTCACACCCTATTCAAACACAGACATACCCTTAAGACAGGATTTGTGAAGGAAAAGACAATGGAGAGGTTTTTCCATTTTCCTTTTACCTTGCAGAGAAAACATTTGGTCAGTTTGGGACAGTTTGGGAATCAAAATGGTTCCAGGTCGGTCTTCCTGTGCTGATCTATGTATGTGCTTGGTTGGTACACTTATGATCATTTAACATATATCTAAGACCTCAAAATTCCTATCACACCCTGAAACCAAATTCTGCCACTGTGGAAGTGGGGGACTGTTCTATAGCCTGGGGGGCTCATCAATACCATCAGAGGGGGTCACAATATTTCACATTCACATTATTTGTGTGGCTGGTGCAAGCCCATTTGTCTCTGCTCTGACACCTGACCACTGGCTCTTTTTAGTGCCAGACAACAGAATGTGTAGGGTTCCTCTACGCCTCTTGTTTTTCTTTAATTAATTACAAGCATGCATGTGGAGGGTGATTGTTTTTGGGATTGCTGCATGAAAGAAGGGGAGGTTTATCTCTCTTGACCCCGTTGGAAAACGCTCTCCTCTGGCGCAGCTCTGAAGTTTAGTAAAAGAAAGAGCTCCCCTCAAGACCAATTGAAACTGCTTGCCTGATCTTTTTTTTGGGGGGGGGTGGATTCCACATCACAGCTGGAGTGGGAAGTGACGAACCTCCTCTCCCCTTGCCCTGCAATCCTGTCAACAATCCCACCCCTGCAATTAATTAAAGAAAAACAAGGGGTGCGACTGCATTGCTATGCAGTAGGCGCAATGTGTCGTTCGGCCGTCAGACCCCGTCTTTAACTCCGACCTCACTTGGCCCTGACAGCTGATGCAAAAGCAGGCAGGAAAACGGTTTATTAAATGCTTGCTCTGAAATAGTCCTTCAATGCGAAGTCTCTTCCAATCCTTATCACGTTTGAGAAGTCCATTGCACAGAAGGCGGCACTCTTTTGCCGACTGATGTATCGGTATTATTCCTTGTTACAAATTAACTCAAGAAGTCTAGCGTAAGACAACCGCAAAAAAAAAAAAAAGAGGGTCATTCGGCGGTTCTCCTCATCATCCAGGGCTTCAGAAATAGCACAATATGCAAATGTTTGCTGGGTTTATTCTCCAGTGTTTCATGATGTTGATTTATTGCCTACCACCCAGTGGCCTCTGGTGAAGTTTAGCATGCCAGAGTCTGTTTTAAGTTTTATGTTTTATGTTCCACCTTTTACTTTAAGATGTTAATCAGTTACCAGTTTCTCTTTCATCTCCACTTCCTTTCTTCTCAGTCATCACGTGTTCTCCGCAACCGGCCAGTTTGCATGAGTGGCCCTGTTTCACTAAACATGTTATCGTCTTCCTTGCCACCTCCGCCTCCATCCTATTTATATATCCGTAGGACTCTCAGATTTTTGTTTTAATTTAGTTAAGCTGCCGTAGCATTGGATCACACATGGTTATGTATTTAAACACATTTTTTTACTGCTTAATTAAAAAAATAATAATCACTAATTGGTATACAAAAATACAGCAATAAAGCAGTATCACAAAAAGAGGGAGAATATAAAAACCAGAAATAACAGGATCCAGTTTTATGGATCATGGAAAGGTTAGGAGGGAATGATATGACTTTACAAGACAACTGGTGATGCTTTATATATGGCAGGGGCAATGGCAGAAAGTGCCTGTTGGTGGGGCCATTGCCCTGTGATATTCTGTAGGCTATAGTGCCATGAGTAAACTTTCCCTAGTCGATATACTGTGATATACTCTTGAAAGACCTACATTGGTTCCCAGTATGTTTCCGAGCATAATTCAAAGTGTTGGTGCTGACCTTTAAAGCCCTAAAAGTCCTCGGCCCAGTATACCTGAAGGAGCGTCTCCACCCCCATCATTCTGCCTGGACACTGAGGTCCAGCTCCGAAGGCCTTCTGGTGGTTCCCTCAATGCAAGAAGTGAAGTTAAAGGGAACCAGGCAGAGGGCCTTCTTGGTAGTGGTGCCCACCGTGTGGAATGCCCTCCCGTCAGATGTCAAGGAAATAAACAACTATCCGGCTTTTAGAAGACATCTGAAGGCAGCCCTGTTTAGGGAAGTTTTTAATGTTTGACGTTTTATTCTGTTTTTAATGTTCTGTTGAAAGCTGCCCAGAGTAGCCAGATGGGCAGGGTAGAAAATAATAATCTGATATTATTGATCTTCACTTTTTAGGAACTGTATTTGGAATGAACCTAACCTTCCCCCTAGTTTTGCACACTTCTCCCACTTATCTTCCAGCATGGTCATTAGAAGGTGCTAAGAAACTTGTTTCTAGCTTGTTTTTGTGGTTTTAAGTTAACTACAGCTTGTTGTTCCATTAAAACCTGTTAAACTGTGGTTAACTTTAATTATGGCTTGTTAGAACAAAAGGTTAACTAGAGTTCAGTCATAATGCTGAACTGTTGTGAACTGAAACAGTAAGTGACAGCTTTCAATCTCATTCTCACAGCCACACGGGAGGTAGGCTCACCTCCTTTCCATCATGGTAAACCGTAGTTTGCATGATATCCCAACACAACCACCATCTTGCACCAGAATTTGAGAATGTATTAAGAGGAGGATGTGCATATTTATGTACTTACGTACATATAATCAATGACTTCCCTTTTCACGATCCCTGACAGATGGCCATCCAACTTCTGTTTAAACATGAAGGAGAGTCCATCCCCTTCTGAAGGAGTCCATTCTACTGTTGAACAGTTCTTACCACCAGAAGGTTCTTTCTGGAATCTCCTTTCTGGTAACTTGAATCCATTGGTTCGGGTCCTACCCTCTGGGGCAGCAGAAGAGAAGCTTGCTCCATCTTCCAGGTGACAGCCCTTCAAGATATTTGAAGATGGCTGTCTTCTCTTCTCCAGGCTAAAGATGCCCAGCTCCCCCAACCATTCCTCATAAGGCAGGTTTTGCAGATCCTTTACCATCATGTTCTTTTGACGATGTTCAATGAACCCAAGTTTTATTTATTCCACTCTACTGAGAACACAAATGAAAGGGTCACCGCGTTCCATTTCAGGAAAGCATAAGCACTGATGATGCAAGCCCTCACGTATGTGTTGTGCTTTACATGTGCACCGATCACCCAATTATGTCCACTAAAACAAAATAAGCATCTCAAGCTTGAAAACCCATGTGCAACCCAAACAACAGCAGAGTCCATCAAGAGGGTAGCACTAGAATGGCACGATCCAAATACATTAGGAAGATGATTGTTTACAGTCATAGAGTTTCATCTTTCCTAGCTTCCTCCTCCAAAAACAAATTAAAATCCTCCTATTGTGCCATTTGCTAATTTGACAGCACTGTTGTTTGGCAGACGGAGACTTCTCTACAGTCTCGGAACAATGCGCAAGGGCACATTTGTTGAACAGCATATGGTACATTTTCTGCACCACTGGGTGTGAAGAATTTGGGAGCGATGCAGACAGTTTTAACTTTCTACCGATTTTCTTCAGATTCGACTAAACAAATACAGATACATGGCACATGCTTTCCTTCTTCATGCGTTGCTGATGCATAGAGCTAAGCCAGCCATTTGCAACTGCCAAGATCCTCCTGAGTGGGCCATCTATCTCAAGTGCGGAGCCATGGCCACAGTTTTGAATTGGTCTGTTCATTTTATTTAAATATTTCTGGCCCATCATATGCCCCAAAGGATCCTCAAGGGAGCTGATCCATAAATTATTGTGTAATAAAATTGGATTAAGCGCACGCAAAACCATCCCAGCGAACACGGAATCACCAAAAACAAATCATCATAGCTCATCTTAAGGAGGTTCACCTTTAAATGTAAACCGAATTGAATCCCTACCCATTACCACACCCCTTATTTCAGCCCCTCCCCTTTATGGGTGTGGGGAGGGATCTTTTAATGTGAATTAGAGTTTATGCGCATCAATGCCTATGCAATTCAGCCCCAGTCAAGTAATCCCTCGACCCCCTTTCTGTTAAAACAGCAAATGGATGAATGAGGTCTACTTGCTTGGGTGTTTGCATACAAAAATTGTTGTTCACATTAACACCTGTGGCAGTTGCAGCTTTATTCTTTAGATGAAGCTATGGTCATCTAGGCCTGACACAGGCGTGACAGTGCCTAGCTAGAATTAAAAGTGAAAAGAGGAGACATGGGTGTGTGTTACTGGGGCCAAATTTATCCCAAGTTGCTCTTTCTCATCTATACATCTCATTGGCCTAGAGTATTGACCTTTCGATGAAGGGGGAAAGTCTTTTCTGCAGATGATGCTCCTATAAATTTCCTCCGGTTTCCTGCACTTTCTGCCTTCTATAGTTCATTGGAGAAGCATGTTGGTTTGCGGGGTCCTTTTCCTTTCGTTTCTGAAACTGTTCTCTCGCTACTTTTGCATAGAAGCCCAGGAGAGACTGGAGATCCTCAGCTTATGTACTCTGCAAATTATGCAAGACTCCTCTCAAAAAGAGGACACAAGCAGATCTGCATCATTTTTGCATATGCTGATTTACATGTAGAGATGCAAATAATTGCTGTGATTTAAATAGAAGTGCAATATGCCTCATTGTTGTGGGGGACACTGTGACCAGATGCACTGTGTGCCTGCTTACTCTGCTACCCATTTACTCTTGATGGGCAATGTCAAGGACCCTGAACATAAGAACATAAGATGATCCTGCTGGATCAGGCCAAAGGCCCATCTAGTTCTGTATCCTGTTCTCACAGAGGCCAACCAGATGCCTTTGAAAAGCACACATGCAGAATAGGAGTGCAACAGTACTCTGATCACCTGTGATTGCCAGCAATAGAGGAATCTTCTTCTTCTTCTTCTTCTTCTTCTTCTTCTTCTTCTTCTTCTTCTTCTTCTTCTTCTTCTGCGATCACTCGTAGCCGAGTAAGATTGTCTTCCATAAACCCGGTTTTAACAATGAGTCTGTAAGTGACTGTGGATTGCCAATGCAATTCTGGGCTGCATCAATAGGAGTATAGCATCTAGATCAAGGGAAGTAATAGTGCCACTGTATTCTGCTCTGGTCAGACCTCACCTGGAGTACTGTGTCCAGTTCTGGGCACCACAGTTCAAGAAGGACACTGACAAACTGGAACGTGTCCAGAGGAGGGCAACCAAAATCGTCAAAGGCCTGGAAACGATGCCTTATGAGGAACGGCTAAGGGAGCTGGGCATGTTTAGCCTGGAGAAGAGGAGGTTAAGGGGTGATATGATAGCCATGTTCAAATATATAAAAGGATGTCACATAGAGGAGGGAGAAAGGTTGTTTTCTGCTGCTCCAGAGAAGCGGACACGGAGCAATGGATCCAAACTACAAGAAAGAAGATTCCACCTAAACATTAGGAAGAACTTCCTGACAGTAAGAGCTGTTCGACAGTGGAATTTGCTGCCAAGGAGTGTGGTGGAGTCTCCTTCTTTGGAGGTCTTTAAGCAGAGGATTGACAACCATATGTCAGGAGTGCTCTGATGGTGTTTCCTGCTTGGCAGGGGGTTGGACTCGATGGCCCTTGTGGTCTCTTCCAACTCTATGATTCTATGATTCTATGATTCTATGATTCTATGATTCTATGTGGAGGCCAATTCTGGATCCACATGTCCTTCCACAGTGGGACTTTGGTATCTGGGCAGCAGTTGATCATGGTGTGGATTTGCCAAGCATGCCTTCCTCTTAGCACGTTTCTCCCTTGCGTCCTGAGTTCAAGTATCTTCAAAGCCCTTTTGGGCTTTGGGAAAGGCTGTTCTCCAATTGGAGCAATTGTTACTGTTTATACTACATTTTTTATGATTTGCCTTGAGACAGCCTTTGTTGACCACCAGCATTACGCTTTCCATCCTTAAGTTTGGAATAGAGTAGTTTCTTTGGAAGACGGTAATCAGGCATCCGCACAACATGTCCAGTCCAATGAAGCTGATGTTGAAGAATCATTGCTTCAACACTGGTGATCGTTGCTTCTTCCAGTACACTGATATTAGTTCACCTGTCTTCCCAAATGATGTGTAAAATTAATCATGCCTCTGACAACAGAGGTAGAACACAGTCATTGTGGTTAATAGCTGTTGATAGCCTCGCTCACACCTCCCATGGTTTTTCATCTTTATATTGGAGTTGCACCAGACAGCCCTTCAAACAGAGAACCTCCTCTTACAGAAGACGGTCCTCTGTCAAGTGGGACACAATGATCTCCATATCCAGCAGCCACCATCTTTATTCTGCCATAGCGCTGCTAGGCACAACATTGTCTCTCTGCAACCTTATGCCAGGTAAGCTGGTAAGCTCGCTGGGGAGGTGATGTCTGAAGGCACCTTGGCCAGAGCTTCCTTAGACCTGGTGGCAGCCCTGGATTGACACATACTTTTCTCCTGGCAGTGGGTATGTAATAAGAATAATTTCCCTCTGAAATGTAGGCTGCCCAAGATGACAAGGCGCCCGGTAGGCTGCAAACTCTTTTCTCACATGGCAGGAAAGCTGTTCATGAGTTTGGCTCAAGGGCCCTCCTTCCCTACTGTTGGAACAATAATATTCTGCAAGTAAGAAGCATAACCATTTTTGCTCGTTTATTTGTTTTGCATCTAATATGTACCAGCAGAATAGGCACGGAGTACATCATGTGCACACTTTGAGAGATGTAATTTTAAGAACCCAAGTATGTGGATGTAGGCGTGCAGAAATAAGTGTGTCTTCGGTTGAAACGGTTCAATGAAATGGAACTGCTGTTGTTATTATTGTTTCTGTTTCTGACTTCAGTGCTGAAATACTCAGACAACACCCAGGAAAGCAATTGTAGGAAACAGTTCGAATTGTAGTACATGCATTCAGCATGACCCAGCCAAACCCACAGTTTATCCAGTTTATTTGGACCACAGACTCCTTGGAGGATCAAGAAAGTCCTGAGAAACTTCCACCAAAGATGCTCAAAACCCTGCTGCATCGAAGAAGCCAACAGCTGCAGAGAAAGACTCCAGGCCTTTAACCAACCAGATGCAGCACCTAAAAGGCAGGGATGTAATCCTTATGGCCAGTGGTCAAGGTTGACGAAGGTGTGATCCAATAGCCTTTGAAGACCTGCAAGATGTTCTGCCCACCCTGCACCCACTTCCTAGTTGTTCCAAGAAAGACAACTTGCTCTGTCTGCTTCAGACTGCTAACCATGGTCCTGAATGTAATAAGGACCTTAATCCTTGTCCAGGGTCCTGACCCTGCCTTAGTTTCCACTCTATTCCAGAGCCATGGCCCTCCCAGTCTCAATCTTTACTTGGATGGTCACTTCCTCACAGTGATGGAAATTGAAATGGACCAAGACAAGGTTGTGGAGGGTCTGTGCTGAAGGGCCATAACTTAAAGTCCCAGGTTATATCCCTGGCATCTCCTGGTGGGTCTGGGAATGTCCCCTGCCTTAAACGGACCGAGATAGAGGAAATGGATCAGAACCGAGGAAGAAATATCTCTGATGTAGAATGATCTCATAAACACCTGGGACTTAAGAGATATCACTGTCATCATCATCATCATCATCTTGAAGTGGTCTAATAAGGAGCTGGCAACAGGGAGATGAAGGATCAAGGGTACCAAATGAATGTGGACATGAAGAGAATAGGCCAGTTTCATGGCTACTAGCCATGATGGTTGTGTTGCCCTCCTGGAGGCAGTATGCTTCTGCATACTAGCTGCTGGGGATCACAAGCAGGAAGAGACTGCTGCTGAACTCAGGTTCTGCTTGCAGGCCTCTCATAAGCATTTGGTTAGCCAGAGCAAGATGCTGGACTAAAGGGTTCTTTGATGCAGCAGTGCTCTTCTTACATTCTTAACTATATCAGCCACGGCCTCAACCTGGTTTAATACCCTGGCTTGTAAACAGATGAAATCACAGTTTCCCACTTCAAATGTAACAGTTAAACTGTGATTTAATAAAGCACAGAACTGTCGAATTGAGTCTCGCAAGAGAAAGGAGGAGGCAAAGGGAGAAAGCTGGGTGGTTTGTTAGACTGAGCATAGTTTATTACACTAAGATGTTTACATCCGAATCTGTGCAGGGACTGGTAGGCAGATAAAGAAGAGCAGAACTTTGGCATGAGGTTGTATCTTAGAGCACTCTGCAAGCATTTATGAAAGACGTGTCTTAAAACCACTGTGTTTACAGAAAATAATGGAAAATATGACTCACAATGTGTTTGTTGAGAGATTTTCCTTTGTAGCTTTATTGAGCCACAAGCAAATGTAGGCAATTTAAAGTTGGCTAGATAACACAATACCTTTTATTGTACCCAGAATAATTCATATAATCTTTTACATGATAGAGTAACAAGGAGAAAATAACAAGTGGGACCTGAATGATTTGTGGATTCAACATTATTCTTCCAGTAAAAAGTATCCCATTATCCGCTTTGGCTAATTACACACATGTTATTAGAAGCGATATGTTAATAGATATTTTAAAGATTTGTTTTTATTATACTGTTAACACGTCTCGTCCTGTATAACCATCACAACTGTTTTTCCACAGTTGCAAACATGCACCGTTTCATGTAGCGAACTGCTTAAAAAAACCAAAATCTTATCCACCATTTCTAGCTATGTTAGAAGAGGAAGAAATGTTACTGTTCTGTGCAGTGAATGGAAAGTGTAGCTGAACTTTTAAAGATCATATTTAAGTAAGAATGCAGCTTGTAATCTTTTCTGTTGGCATAGACACAATACAGTGGTACCTCGGGTTAAGTACTTAATTCGTTCCGGAGATCCGTTCTTAACCTGAAACTGTTCTTAACCTGAAGCACCACTTTAGCTAATGGGGCCTCCTGCTGCCGCCGCACTGCCGGAACCCGATTTCTGTTCTCATCCTGAAGCAAAGTTCTTAACCTGAAGCACTATTTCTGGGTTAGTGGAGTCTGTAACCTGAAGCATATGTAACCCAAGGTACCACTGTATCTGATAAGTGTGAACTGCTTATTAAGCAATTATTAAAGTTGCAAGAACTTCCCCAAGAAGGCAAGGTGGCAATCCCGGGATGTCAACAAGCCTCTGAATTTCTTGGAACACCATTACGCCTTGAGTGACTTCAATTCAGATATTAGATGACCCGCCCATTCAGTACTAACTTCACCACCAAGCAACCTGCTTCTGGTTTCTCTTTCTCTGTTCTCCTCCTCTCATCTCTGTTTGACCCTTTCTTTTGCAGATTTGCCTTGGAAATAAATATTCCAGTGCTCATAACCAAGGATACAAGTAAATATGCAAAAGAGGGGAGGGGGGCTTTTTGACAAAGCAAGCAAACAAATACCCTTACTTAAAATTCTGTGGTTAGATGATGAATGGATAAGCAATAGCCCTGATGAATAAACAGCGGCTGAGACCCAACACTAGGAGCGGTAAACAAAGCAGTCCTGAAAACACATGGATCCACT
Organism: Podarcis bocagei; assembly: GCF_964188305.1. Lineage (NCBI taxonomy): Eukaryota > Metazoa > Chordata > Lepidosauria > Squamata > Lacertidae > Podarcis > Podarcis bocagei. Next base: position 16,793,844 of record NC_138135.1, on the reverse strand, counting down.
TAAAATCTTAGCCTGCTTCATTCAAGACATGCTAATGAGGTAAAATCACTCGCTGTGTGTGTGTGTGTGTGTGTGTGCGTGTGCGCGCAAGCATGCTAACATTGCCAGGGACTGCAACTGAGAGGCCTGGGCTCCCTATCCTCACTTACACAGGAGCCAGTGACTATTGTAAATAGCCTGAAATTTCACGGCTGACCTTTGAGCAACGGCTTACAAGACCCCGTTTCAGCTCCAATTCTATGAAACCGAGGCTCTCAAACTGCCCAAAACAGTTCCTGAAACAGAGCCTCCCTTTAAATGGTATTTTTCTCACAACCCCCTGAGAATACGGGCACTTCATTTGCCGTATTCGCTTCAGGAATGGCGAACTTTTTTCAGTGCCAGTGGTGCGCGGGGCCAGAGGAAAAGGGGGCAGAGCCATGGATGCAATTTTTACCTTTGTACAGTAGGCTGATTTCTAGACCCACTCACAAACGTGTCTCTATCCTTCATTAGGACAGGCAAAGGGCATCATCAGAGAGTTGAAGGACACGTTCCAGCCAGGTGAAAACATTCAAGGTACACAGTAGAGCCCCTGAGGGGTGTGCATTGAAGAGACGGGTGTGTGGCTTGAGAGAGATTGCTAAGGGCCAGATACACAGGCCTATAAGTCTGGGTCTGAGGCTTCCCATCCGTAATTTACCTCAACAGAGATTATGCTCTCCATTGCTGATATGGCTTTATGATGGTGTCTGGCACATTCTGCTGCGCGCCACTGCGCTCCTGTGCCTAGCTCTCTCTCAGCTTCGCTTCAGCAGAGTCTCCGCAGCGGTAGAAACTGTTGCAGTGTGTGGGTAATAAATCAGACTGTACGCAGGCTTGTTGCTTATCTCCAACAGTCTTTAATCGTGTAGCAAAACATCTTAAATCAGCCCGGCGAAAGAGCACACATCTTTCGCCTCTCGGTCAAAAATGAAAGAGAACTCACACACAGAGAACATTCCCGTATGTGAACATAACCACGCCTCAGAATGTGAGACGTCACTCAGAACTGTTTAACCCTGTAAGTTCTGATTCTCTTCACAGGTTTGTCATCGCTCCAATGTGACTTCTGACATCATCACATAGCCAAAGCTCATTGGCTACGTTCCACTCTCAAGAGTGCAAAACAGAGTGAGAACAGCACTTTCTGCCTTCGCTCTGGTTGAAATCTATTACATAAGCTCAGGGGTTGTTAAAGCTTCACAACGCTACTATGTATATCCATGTAATGGTGACCAAGCTTCTTCAGGCTCAGTTTGGAATAGGCTCACCAAAAAGGAAATCTTTTCAGATCAATTTGGATTGGGCATTAACATGGCTCACTTTGAGTACGGGCTTGCTTTGAGCCCCAGGGCACAGCCTCTGCCCAATGATGCCATTAAGAGAATGACCTCCTGACCCCTCACAATTCCCCTCTGCCCCCTTCACTTTCCCCAAACACATATTGGGGGGTGGGCTGGCAGTGACCAAAGAAGATCCCCTGTTGTTGTGGCAGCCTAAATTAGCTCTAGAGCAGTTTCAACCTTCCATCCCTGACCACTTGCAAATTGCTGAGAGTTTGGTTGGACCACTTAATGGTCTTTCCCCCCTGCTTACTGCAGCAATTGAAATGCACTCTTCTACATACTGTATGATTTTTAATTGCATTTTTTATTGCTCCTTTTATTTCCTACATATTGCTTTTTATTCCATGGAATTCAGATTGCAAAATAATACAATACAATAAAAGGAGCAATAAAAACAGAATTTAAAAAATCAACATGGCTGCTTAAAGCGATAGAGGTATCACCTCCTGTCTTCAACCTTAAATCCACAAGCATGTTGCGGACCACTTAAATGGCAGTTCGTGGACCACAGTTTGGGAACTCATGCTCTAGAGATCTCTGGAGGAACACCATCGTGTACATATTTCTGAGAACTGAAGGGGAAACATATCTCCTGGGGTCTTGCTACTTGCAATGCTACTAGCAGTGACCACCAATTTGCAGTGGTGTGGCATGGGTTGCCAGCACCCAGGGCTGCACCCAGGGGAGGGGGGTGGTAGAAAGGGAAACAGATGGAGTATGCATGTGCATTCAACTGCCTAATGGCATCCACTTCATCCAGGAGATCGCAGCTGCAGAGATAAGAAATGAAGAGTCATTTCGTTGTCTGGAGACATCACTTCCTGGTTTGCATGGAGAAACCATTTTCAACAGAGCCCAGCAACAGAAGTGCGCAGCACTGGGTGTTGAAATTTTGTGCCCCTAACAATTTTGTGCCGAGGGCAACTGTCCCTGTGGTCCCCATGCTATGTCACTGGCAACTTAGAGGTAAAGGTACCCCTGCCCATACGGGCCAGTCGTGTCCGACTCTAGGGTTGTGTGCCCATCTCACTTAAGAGGCCGGGGGCCAGCGCTGTCCGGAGACACTTCCGGGTCACGTGGCCAGCGTGATGAAGCTGCTCTGGCGAGCCAGCACCAGCGCAGCACACGGAAACGCCATTTACCTTCCCGCTATAAAGCAGTACCTATTTATCTACTTGCACTTAGGGGTGCTTTCGAACTGCACTTAGGGGTGCTTTCGAACTGGGCAGGAGCTGGGACCGAAAGACGGGAGCTCACCCCGCCGCAGGGATTCAAATCGCCGACCATACAATCAGCAAGTCCTAGGCACTGAGGTTTTACCCACAGCGCCACCCGCGTCCCCACTGGCAACTTGGAAGGCTTCAAAAGAGGAGTAGCCAAATTCATGGAGGATAAGGCTATCCATGGTTACTAGCCATGATGACTATGCTCTACCTCCCAGTTGCTGGGAATCACAAATGGGGAGAGCAGGTCCTGCAAAATCACATCCCTAATTTTGAGTGTGTGATGACTCTCACACAAATATAGTTGCAGGTTCATTTTTCAGTCAAGCTGCTTCTTGGTTTTTGCTACATCCATTTCTGAGTTCCAGGTTAGCATGGCTTTAAACTCTACTGTCATCACGTGGTTGCAATTGTTGTGTGTGTGTGTGTGTATGTGTGTGTGTGTGTGTTTGGTGTGGCAATGCACTTTCGATTCTCACCCACTCTGCAGTGCCGGCTGATCCTGATTATAATTTAGTATTCAGGTGATATACAGATTACAGTTATTCAGGATTTAGATATGGTGTTTGCACAAGAACCACAGGGAATGGAATACATATTTGCATTATTTAGTCAAGGTTTGGAAAGGTTAGGCACATTGATAGAAATTACTTGTTTACCAAAGTGAGAAGCCCAAATCCCCCTGTGATCTACAGACCCTCCAAGTGTCCCTATTTTCCAGGGATGTCCCTGATTTAGAGAAGCCATCCCGGTTTATGATTTGATCCCGGAATGTCCCACTTTTCCTTAGGATGTCCCTATTTTCATTGGAGAGAAGCTGGAGGGTATGGAGTTATCCAATCCCCAAGCCGTCTGAAGGCAATCCTGTATAGGGAAAGTTTTTTTAAAAATGTTAAATGTTTTATTATCTTTATATATGTTGGAAGCTGCCCAGAGTGGCTGGGGCAACTAAGTAAGAAGTGTGGGGTATAAATAGTAAAATTATCATTATGGAATGAGATTTCCCTATTTTCATTGAAGAAAAGTTGGAAGGTATGGATCTAGTTGGGTGGGAATCTCAAAAACTCCCCCTTTCCCCCTGTGTTCATAAAACCCTTGGCCAGGATGTAACATCGCAACAAAAGTATTCATTCAAACTGAAAAAGGAGCAATGGAATGTGCTGGATCCCAGTCTTTAACTTGGTCACAACCTGTGTGTCTTTGAGCATACAGGAGCATTTGGTAGAGCTGACATTTGTTTTATTGGGTGCAGGATTTGCTCCCACTTATCTGGAATGCTGATCATAAAAAGTTAAACATTTCTCTAACTAAATGTCAGGCCAAAGCCATAGTTAAACAAACAGCAGGTACTTCCCAATTGACTCCACCAGAAGGCTGCAGCCACAAATGGAGCCTAACTTTCTGTTCCCATATACTATACTCTAGCTGTGGTTTATATACCTCGTGTTTGCATGTGTGGGGTGATTGTTTGTTCAGGAACTGTCAAAAGAAGGGATTACTTGGGTTAGCAAATATTGATCAACTTCACTCTGAAGTGAAACTGCCCCATTATTTATACTAGAGTTTTTAACAGGAAAAATTTGTCCAGTTTGGCAATGGCTCTGGAAGTTTGATCTGAGGCCGGCACCTGCCCTAGGGAATGACTTGAGACTGTATGTCATTAGGCCTTAAATCCAGGACTGTACCGGTCACCAATTTATTTATGGTCTGAATTCAGGGATTTGTCAATGACATATTAAATCCTGGATGACTTGAGACCTAGGGAATGTGCACTGGCCCCAGCATTTGCCTTGGATCTGCCTTGGGACATTAAAAAATACAACCCCCTAATCTGTTTGTGATCAATGATTTTAGTTACTGTCTTATTCCAAGCGTGTTGTGGCCATAGCATCTTCTGGTTCTCGCTAAAATAACATTGCAAAAGAGCATTTAGAGCTTATACTGACAATAGAATGTGTAATGCAAAACTTGGACTCAGGTCCAAGTGCACAGCTATAGCATCTCTAAACCCAACCAAAACATCCGTTGTGATGTTTAATCTTGATCAAACACACTTAAGGCTCGATCTTATGGGCCACTGCATGGGCAAATAAAAGATCTGAAGTTAGCAAGTGGTTTTTTTGGCACACTAACACCTGCTCTTATGCAGTGTCATGACTTATGGTGTGACACTGGTGCTATAAGCCAGCCCACGTCAAAACGGCAATGCTAGCAGCAGACATCATTGCCAGAGAAGGGACACACCAAGCTGTTGAGCAGATGATGAACAACAGCTCACCTGTGTACCATCACAGTGGCATTTTGATCACTTCAGAGCAAAAAAGAATGTCTCACCTCTTACATAAACAAATGATCACTGTTCTAGGCAGGAGGGGTCTCCACAGATACCATTTCAGCACGGAATCTGTTCCACACAATGGAGAAATTAGGCCTTTAATATGGGGGCAGCTACCCATTAGATGTAAGGGATGCAGGTGGCACTGTGGGTTAAACCAGAGCCTAGGACTAGCCAATCAGGTGGTCAGCGGTTCAAATCCCTGCGACGGGGTGAGCTCCCGTTGCTCGGTCCCTGCTCCTGCCCACCTAGCAGTTCGAAAGCATGTCAAAGTGCAAGTAGATTAATAGGTACCACTCCGGCGGGAAGCATTTCCGTGTGCTGCTCTGGTTTGCCAGAAGCAGCTTAGTCATGCTGGCCACATGACCTGGAAGCTGTATGCCGGCTCCCTCGGCCAATAAAGCGAGATGAGTGCTGCAACCCCAGAGTCGAGTCACCTTTACCCTTTAGACATACGAGCCAATTCCTAGGGGCCTAAGTTCCTTTGCTGACCCCAATAAAATATTTGGAAGGGCTGCACGTCCCCCTTAGTTGATGGACACTGCTATTCAAATGTGGCTTTTGATAGATTATGCGGGGTGAGGCTTATCTGTCCCACCCCCATATTTTATTCAAGATGGCACCCCTGCCTTTAGAACTGCCTCTCATTTTATATATATCAGACAGGAAGTGTCTATTGTGTTTCAGACTTTTCTTTTTCAACTATTAAGTGAAGATTATATTGCTGTCTGTATCCGCATTGGTTTGCAATTGCTCCATGAAATCCTCTTGTTCGTGTTGCTACTGTTAATCACTTTGAGATGATTCACGCATGGACTTGAGTATAAACAAATACACAAATCAACCACATCTGCACAATGCACTTATTTGTTATAACTTCTTATAACAGGATTGCAGTGGAAAGCTGCTCGTTTGACCATCCTTGGGCAAGATGTTCGAGTTCTTCGTGCACATGCATTCCAGGAGTCCAAGATGTCCAAACCTTCTTTGAGAAAATTCTTTCCATCAACCAACACAGTCAGCAACACCTGGTTCCAGAGGCCACAGTCAACATCTACATCCCAAAGTGACTTCTGCTGGACTGTATTAGCAGGAAACCCATTCTTTCAGTTTATTAAGGTGGCAGGTCAACCTTTCATATGAACAGAAGAGAGATGCTGGATCAGGCCAATGGCCTACCTAGTCCAGCACTCTTGTTCTCACAGTAGCCAACCAAATGCATATGTGAAGCAGAAGAAGAAGAAGAGGAGGAGGAGGAGGAGGAGGAGGAGTTTGGATTTCATATCCCGCCTTTCACTCTCTTTAAGGAGTCTCAAAGCGGCTAACACTCTCCTTTCCCTTCCTCCCCTACAACAAACACTCCGTGAGGTGAGTGGGGCTGAGAGACTTCAAAGAAGTGTGACTAGCCCAAGGTCACCCAGTAGCTGCATGTGGAGGAGCGGGGATGCGAACCCGGTTCACCAGATTACGAGTCCACCACTCTTAACCACTACACCACACTCAGGTTCTGCTTGCATCTGAATGCCAGTTTCTAGGAATCAAAGTAAGGAGCGAGGTGCTGCACTCATGAGAGCCAGTGTTGCCACAGTGGAGCCTAGGGTTGCCATATTTCAAAAATACAGAGACCCCCAAAATTGTTGAGCAACCCGATTTTTCGATTGACATGCCTAAGATCCTGGACGAAGTGATGCCTTTCAGAAATCCCCCCAGTATGTCAATTCCACCTTTGAAATGCCAGCAATGTCCAGCAAAATCTCAATGTATGGCAGCCTCAATTCTCCCCATCTGTGATTCCCAGCGACAGTGGACATAGAACACAGCCATTGTGGCTAGCAGCCATTGATAATGAATCGGAATATGTAGTTCTAGAGGGTTAAAATATTCTTTTAATAATTTCCTATCTCTAGATACTTGTAACAGACAGTTTCAGTACCATTTATTGCTAACGTTGTTGTTGGGAGGGAATTGCAACTCCTTTTGAATGACTAGGTGGCTACCGGCAGCTTACTGCCCTGGTGCTCTTTCTTTCTGAGGGATCATCAGTGAGCTTGGTGCATTGCAAATTAGCACAAACAAAAGATCCCTGCCCCAAAGAGCTTGCAGTCATAAATCTTGACATGGTGGAAGGCAACAGTGAAGGGAACGGAGGAAATAAATTATAATAATTTGGCTTTGTGTTGACTGGGGAAGAGATTATAAATAAACAGCAAGTCTGTTAATCTGTGCCAAACTGGCAGTGACATCAGATAAAATAATAATAATTCTTCCTGTTGTCAGAAATGGAAAAATTGGGGCTCCTGCTAGAATGAAAGGTTCTGTGGCAATGTATCATTAATAAACCAATGCATTCTCGATCCCTCTCCCCACAAATCACAATGCAAGCTTCATACTTGCATTCAGGACAGTTTCGACTCCGGGTTCACACCACACCACTGGATTCTAGTTGATTGCCAAGAAATATGTACAAAAGAACATGTTGGTCATTTTACGTGTGCTTCAAATTTTGGTACCAACTTTATTTACTCAGGCACTGGGAAGGTCTGGGAATTTGATCTTGGCATATATTTTGAGACAGGGAAGAAAGATGAACAGGAGATGGGCAAAGGCAAGAACTGGCATGTGTTCATCTTGTTTTATCCCAAAATACATTCTTGAGCATTCGTGGGGACCTTTTGAAATCCTCTCTCCCAGCTCAGCTGGCAACACTTCTTTGCAAGACTGTTTGCATTTCTAATGAAAAAGCGAAAGGTCAAATTTCAGCTGGCTGAAGATCTTCTGCTAAAGCGCAATGTGGCTTACAAGTTAAACCTGTGCACTAGTTACGCCCGTGTTCAGCGGTACTTCACTTCCAAGACACAATGCACAGGATGGAACTCAAGCTGATCCTCACAAATTGGGTATGATGCTAATTACCGCTGCTCCCTGGTATGTGTGCATACTGTATGTTTACTAATAGACCAACCCAACTGCCTGCATTTTGGACTTTCCTAGTGCGCCTGGAAATGGGAGTTGCCATAGGAACATAGGAAGCTGTGCTGTACAAAGTCAGACTGTCAGTTTTCCAGGATTTCCATCGAGATTTTCTCCCTGCCCTACCTGCAAATGCAGCAGGGCTAACCTCTGAGTAAAAATGCATTGGACTGATCTGAAACTAATTAACCAACCATGCATCCAAATTAATAAGGGACTATTCTCCCCCACCCTCCCTTTTACCCCATTCCTAGAAATTGAAAGAAGCCACATAGGACTCCTGTTTCTACCATTTCTTGCCCAATCCTGATGGCAAGTGGCGTGCAAGAGCTCCCATCTATTTAATTTGGATTTAAGAAAGGGTGCAAAGAGCTAAGGAGGGCTGAATTTCACGTATAAGATTCATATACCCGGTTCTGCTCTCTGTGTATATTCTAAACAAAACACAATGCAGACTGGAGCACTAAGCAAGCGGCTCTTCACCCACATTTCGTTTTAATTTATTCAAAGAAATAGGGCATGAATAACACTGCATGGCACTCTCCCACTGATGTCATCTGTGTACACCACTCCAAAGAAGGTCATTTTCACATCAGAGAAACATAAAATTGCAAGCACAATGCGCAACCCATTTCCTCTCCAAAATGCCCTGCGTTGACGCTTGTAGGAAGAAGCAAACCTCCTCCTCCTCCTCCTTCTTTTTAATCCTCTACTTATAAATATTTTGAAGACAAAGGGGAAATGGGAGACTTGAGAAAGAAAGAAACAAACAAGGGAGAGTAAGATGCAGATGGGCACTGTGAGGGTTTGATTAGCTGCTTGTGCGTGAAAACGTGCTCCCTCAGAGTTTGTGCGCCCCCACAAACCTCCGTGTGTGACGGAGCTCCTCAGACATGTCTGCTCTAGTCACTAGTAGAGTCCGACAGTGGCTGCCTGCGGAAGCGTTTCCAGCAAAGAAGTTCCTTAACGGAAACGCGTCTCCTGGACTCACGGCGTGACAGTTTCCTGCGAGGTATGGGTCTCCCTATGGGAGACTCCGATACCTCCCCACTGTTCTCGCTGGAAGCCTCCCTGAGCCCTCCCTCCTGCTCGCATTCCCTCAGAGACCCACTCCTCCCCCTGCTGGTCCCTGCTTCAGCCGTTGAGTCTCTTTCATCCTGCCTGAGTCCCTCCACCACCTGATGCTCTGATGGCAGTTCCCTGACATCCACTTCCCCTCCAGGGCCCCCCTCACCCCCTCCCAATTCCTCCCCCCTGGGAGGTGAAGGGCTAAAACCCCGAAACGAATCTTCCTCATCTTCTGACGTCTCGAACAATTCTCTCCATCGATCGTCGTCCTGGCCAGCTGAATCCTCCTCCTCTTCAGAATCTGGGAACCCCTCCAACTCCTCTTCCTCGTCGGTGGTGGCAAAGTATTCCCTTCGGAACCTCGCTACAGGCTGAGGTTTACGTGGGAACCTCTGATGAAAAGTCTCTATTAAAACCTCGTCATTGACATCCTCTGCCCTAACCCAGGTGTTTTCCGACTCCGGTTCCCCTTCCCACATTACCAAATACTCTACTTGATCTCCCTTCCACCTGGAATCGAGGATCTCCGCTACATGGTAGCTGTGTTCCTTCTCCTCCATTGCTGGTCCCCTAGTGACCCTCCCCTCACTGTCTCCTCTATACGGTGACAGCAACGACCTGTGAAAAACTGGGTGCAGCTTCATGTGGTTCGGTAACCGGAGCCTGAAAGCCACTGGATTGACCTGCTGTATGACTTCAAACGGACCCAGCCTTTTGGGTCTTAATTTCTTACAACCTCCTTTGAATGGCAACCCTTGGGTTGACAGCCACACCTGGTCCCCCACCCTGATGCTTTCACCTTCCCTTCTGTTTTTGTCTGCTTGCCTCTTATATTCCTCCTTAGCCCTGTTTAAGTTGAGTTGGAGCTGGCGATGGATCGCTTCCATTTCTTCCACGAACTGTTCTGCAGCTGGAACGCTCCAGTTCTCCCCCTCCCCCCCTGGGAAGGCTCTGGGATGGCACCCGTGATTAGCCAAAAAGGGGCTCATCCCCGTGGACACGTTCTCTGCATTGTTGTAGGCAAATTCTGCCAACGCCAGCTTCTCCACCCAATCATTCTCTCTGTCATTAACATAACACCTCAAATATTGTTGGAGAACCCCATTTGCTCTTTCCGCCTGCCCGTTGGTTTCAGGATGACGGGCCGTCGAGAAATTAACCTCTACATGCAGTAAGCTCATGAGCTTCCTCCAGAACCTGGAAGTAAATTGTTTCCCTCGGTCTGAAACCACCCTCAAGGGGGCGCCATGCAACCTAAACACATTCTCTACAAACAATTTGGCGGTTTCTTCTGCTGTAACCGCATGTGAGCAGGCTATGAAGTGGGCCATTTTAGTTAACAGGTCTACTACAACCATGATGGCTGTTTTCCCTCTAGACCTTGGCAGATCAGTCATGAAATCTATTGCCACTGCTTCCCACGGTCTCTCAGGTGTGGGCAGTGGTTCTAATAAACCAGCCGGCGCCTGCCTCTCCCCCTTGGCTCTTTGGCATTGTTCACACCCTCTCACATACTCCCGCACATCTTCCCTGACCTTGGGCCACCAAAATTCCCTGGTAACCAGCCACATGGTTTTGTGTTGCCCAAAGTGCCCTGCTGTGGGGCTATCGTGCAGCTGCTTGAGTACTTTCTCCCTCAATTCCCCTTCAGGTATATATAACGCTCCCTTATAATACAATGCCCCATTTCTCTCCTCAAAACCACCGGGTTTGTCTTCCTCCCCTCTGAGATCCCTGAGTTTCCCCTGGGCGTATGCATCCTGCACCGTACCCTCTACCAATTCCCTTTGCCCCACCAAAGTCGCCCCACACACCCAGCGGTCCTCTGGAATGATATGGGTTTCTTCGGGTGCTCCCTCCCCCTCCAAATATTCAGGTTTGCGTGAGAGAGCGTCCGCCCTAACATTCTCTGGGCCTGGCACATAACAAATCTCAAAGTTAAATTTGGAGAACTCTTGGGCCCATCTCAACTGCCTTTGGTTGAGCACTCGCGCCGTTCTCCAGTACTCTAGATTTTTATGGTCCGTGCACACTTGCACTTTATGTTGTGCACCAACTAGCAGATGCCTCCATCTCCGGAACGCCTCATGAATAGCAAGCAGTTCTCGGTCGTACACCGTGTAGTTCCTCTCGGATTTGTTCAGCTTCCGCGAGAAGAAGGCACACGGACGCCACTCCGACTCCTCCTTCCCCGGCTGCAGAAGAAGCACCGCCCCTATGGCTCTGTCAGATGCGTCTGTTTCAACCCTTAGCTTCTTTCGTAAATCCACATGCAGAAGTTGTTCTTCAGAGGCGAAGGCCCTTTTCAGTTCCTCAAACGCTCGCTCCGCCTCCGCCGTCCATACAAACTTCTTCTTACTGCTGAGACAGTCAGTGATGGGCGCCGTCAGATGGGCGAAGTTGCGGATGAACTTACGATAAAAGTTTCCAAACCCTAGGAACCTCTGCACATCCTTCTTGGTTTTGGGTGTTTTCCATTCCAGCACTGCCTGTACCTTGCCGGGATCCATGGCCAATCCCTTGTCTGACAGGCGGTACCCCAGGAATTCCACCTCCTTGGTATGGAACCGACACTTCTCCAGTTTGACCCACAGCCTGTTGGCTTGCAGTCTGCTCAACACTTCTCTGACGTCTCTCACATGTTGCTCCTCATTCTCAGAATACACCAACACATCATCTAGAAAGGCAACGCAATTCTTGTAGAGCAAAGGGCCCAGCACGTGGTTCATAAAAGATTGAAAACACGCGGAGCCTGCATGTAATCCAAATGGCATAACGAGGTATTCAAACGCCCCCAAAGGGGTAAACATGGTGGTTTTCCATTCATCCCCTTTCCTTATGCGTATCAGGTTGTACGCCCCCCTTAGATCCAGCTTTGTGAAAATCTTTCCCTTCCTCACCATGGTCAAAATATCATCAATTCTGGGCATAGGGAACGCCACCGGTTCAGTCACTGCATTCAGCCGCCTAAAATCACATACAAGTCTCGGCTTGTCCGCATTTTTTTTGTCCACAAAGAACACTGGGCTCCCCCCTGCTGCTTTGGACTCTCTGATGAAGCCTCTCTTCAGGTTCTTGTCAATGAACCCTCGCAACTCCTGCATTTCCCTGTCTGACATGGCATACAACTTGCCCACGGGAAGCTGTGCTCCAGGGAGTAAATTGATCTGACAATCAAAGGGTCTATGAGGTGGTAGTTGGTCAGCTTCCTTCTCACTGAACACGTCGCTGAGATCTGCATACTGTGGTGGTACCTTCACCTTCCCCATTACTTCAGTCCCTGCTAGGGTGGCTTGGGCCCCTACTGAACCCTTCTCCCCTTTGCAGTGTTCTAGGCAATGTGCTGAACCAAAGGACACCACTCTTTGATGCCAGCCAACCAGCGGATCATGTAGAGCTAGCCAGCTCATTCCCAAAATAATGGGAGCGCCTCCCAGGGTGGCCACATTAAACGCTATCAGTTCTGTGTGCCTTGCCACCCTCATTATCATTGGGACAGTCTGCAAGCGGACTCCTCCTCCCAACAACTCCCTGCCATCAATCGTGGTCACCTGCAGGGGGTTGCTTAAAGGGATGGTCTGTATCTGGTGTTCAGCAGCAAACTCCTTGCTCATAAAATTGCAGGAGCTGCCTGAGTCCAATAGCGCCTTTATTTTTAGGGGGTGCCCATTCTGCAGCTCTAGCGACACTTCAATCACTAGAGCAGGTCGAGGAGCTTCTGGCACGGGCACTTTCACTGCTCTTTGGCCTGGCTGCAGTGCCCCAATTGTGGCAACCAGGCGTTGGCTTTTACCTGCTCCGCTCCCCCTTCTTCTCCCCCCTCAACAGCTCCCACCATCCCTTGCCATTCCTTCCTCTGGGGGCAGACTCTGGCAAAGTGGCCTGGCTGTTGGCAGAGATAGCATTTCCGGGGGCCCTTTCCCTCCTTCTTAGCTCCCTCGCTGGTTTTTGAAAATGCGCGCGCGCGCGCTGTTCCGATTTCCATCGGCTCTGCCGGCGGGAAAGCTGGCTCAGGAATGTCTGGAATGCGGAACTCCTTCCAACGTTCCCCTCTCCCTTCCCGCCTCTCCAAGGCTCTTGCCTCCTGCCGCGCTCCTATGGTCAGCGCAGATTTGGTCAGCTGATCCATAGACTCCGCCCTGGGGCTCCGTGCCAGCTCGTCCTTCACCCCCGAAGAAAGACCTTCTTCAAATAGCATTTGAACGGGTGCCGCCGATAAATCCCAACTCAGTCTGTGAATCAGCATGGTAAACTCAGTCCAATATTCACGGACAGATCGACTCCCCTGCTTACAAGCCATTAGCTGTCTGCGCACCACCCCTTCCTCAATATCGCTGGAAAACATGATATCCATTGCACGAAAGAACTTCATTGTGTCCTTTAGTATGTCATTGTGCGTTGCCATTAGGGGTCGAACCCAGTCTCTAGCCCCTTTCTCAAGATGCCCAATTACAAAAGCAACTCGCGATTCCTCATCAGGGAACTCATCGAACTGCACATTAAGGGCATATTGCATCTCTGTCCTAAAAGCATGGTAGTCCTTGGGGTCCCCCCCAAATTTCTGCACCAATCCTGGTACCTTTCTGGGGAATTGAGTGGCTCTCCCCTTCTTGTCTGCATCCTGAGCCCTTCTCTCCTCCAGCCTCGCCGTCTGCAGGGCCAGTTGAACCTCCAACGCTCGGTATCTATCTTCCAAGCTTGGACCAGCTCCAGCCCCTGCTCCTCCGGTTCCGGTTGGTTCGCTCATGATGCCTTCTCTTGCACAGGCAGCGTACAAAGACTGTCGGACTGCTGTGAGGGTTTGATTAGCTGCTTGTGCGTGAAAAACGTGCTCCCTCAGAGTTTGTGCGCCCCCACAAACCTCCGTGTGTGACGGAGCTCCTCAGACATGTCTGCTCTAGTCACTAGTAGAGTCCGACAGTGGCTGCCTGCGGAAGCGTTTCCAGCAAAGAAGTTCCTTAACGGAAACGCGTCTCCTGGACTCACGGCGTGACAGTTTCCTGCGAGGTATGGGTCTCCCTATGGGAGACTCCGATACCTCCCCACTGTTCTCGCTGGAAGCCTCCCTGAGCCCTCCCTCCTGCTCGCATTCCCTCAGAGACCCACTCCTCCCCCTGCTGGTCCCTGCTTCAGCCGTTGAGTCTCTTTCATCCTGCCTGAGTCCCTCCACCACCTGATGCTCTGATGGCAGTTCCCTGACAGGCACATTAAAAATAATGAGGATTTTAAAAACCAACGCATAGAGGTCAAATCACTGGAGAGATTACTGCCAAACTGGTATCCTGCAGGCTAGATTTTAACAGAACTCCATTATACTACCATGGTTATATGTATCCTTCTAACACAGGTGTCGTCAGCCTTTTCTGACCTAGGATCCACTGTAAACCCAAACACACATTTAATATTTTACCATATATTTGCATGGTAGCAGTGCTCCTGTTGCGACTCACCTTTGAAGACCAGTGTTCTAACAGGAAACTTAGGCCTTGTTTGCATGTCATGTTACTCCAAACCATGGTTTAACGTGTGGGCTTCTGGAGAGGAGCTTGTGGCCACTTCACTTGTTTTGCTGTAATGCTTAGTGTGTCATCTGAACCCAGGCATGAGCTCTGCTGGATGAGCCAGGGTTAAGAACTTAATTCGCTCTGGAGGTCTGCTCTTAACCTGAAACTGTTCTTAACCTGAGGTACCTCCTGTTGCCACCGTGTTGCTGATGCGTGATTTCTGTTCTCATCCTGAAGCAAAGTTCTTAACTGAGGTACTATTTCTGGGTTAGGGGAGTCTGTAACCTAAAGCGTCTGTAACCTAAAGTGTCCGTAACCTGAGGTATTGTAGATGATAAAAAAAATAAAAATAAATTTCTTACCTGCACTGAAGATAGTTATTGTTTGGATGGGGGGCTTTTATCCATTTCCGCAGTCACGCAATCAATCAATCAATCAATCAATCAGTAGCTCAACTGGGTTTCACACAGTCACAAAAACAAATTAAGCAAAAAAGCCTCAAAAACGAAAACACAAAATAAATAGCAAAAACAAAAGTGCCAAACTTAATCAATTCTGGAAGTCCATTTGACTTCCGAAATGTTCAAAAACCAAGGCACAGTTTCTGATTGGTGCAGGTCCCCCGGAAACAATAGGTGATAGCTGCATCAGATGTTTGGCTTCCAAAAAACATTCGAAAACCAGAACAATTACATCCGGGTTTTTGGAGTTTGAGAACCAAGGTACCACTGCACAACTCAAACTGATTAGGACTTGGCTGTAGTTGGCTGTGGGACTAAAGGCAGTGCCAGTCTACAAGGAGACTGGATGGGGCTGAAGGAAATCTATACATTCTGCTAAGCAAGTTAGCAATGGGAGTCTTACAATTCAGTTCCCATTTAAAGGCAACTTTTGCACTTTGCAAAGAAAGAAGGAAAAAGCAAGCTGAAATACAGACACTCTTCAAGATGGGCACTTTTCCGAATTCTGCAATGCAGGTCTCCAGTCAAGTGACAAGACACAAAATGCCAAGAGGGGGGCAACCAAAAATTGCAGATTTCATCCATCCCTATTTCGAAGTAAGTCCTGCTCAAGTTCAGTGAGACTTACTCCTGGGCTGTCGCCTTTAAATCCCATGAATTTTCCTTAAGGAGTTGCCTTGTGTGACTTCATCTGTAAGACAGAAATTATTGATACTTTAACAAAAAAGAAAAGACAAAGAAATCAAAGCTAAATTAGTAAATGGAACCCTATCTTTTTAAATGTTATGTTTCCTTAAAGACAAAAAGAACTAGTTACTCTTTTTTCTTTCTTTTTTATAAAGTGGGTATTAATAGAACATTCTTTTTATAAAGTGGGTATTAATATACAGTGACATGTAAATATAGAAGTAACCAAAAATGAATTGTCCTTCCTCCTCTCCCCATATTTTGTCAGTGACTTATAAAAGTTTTAACTTTTTCCCCAGAAAACAACAACAGAACCTTCCCTATATTGCTTCTGCTACCTCTGACACTATTCTCCACAGTGGTTGTATGAAAACCCATCTTGTTTGCAAGTGATGGACTGGATGACTAAAGGCCTAGATATTCTTTTAATCTGTTCCCCCAGAGTGGAATTGTGGAATCGAGACATGAAGTCAGTCGATACGTTTCATAAAAGCCTCTCTTCATTTATTTATGCAGATTCTTTTTGGGCGTCCTTTCCCTAAACGCATTAGGCCTCCCTTGCACATTCCATATTTGTCCATGTGTTTGAGTTAGCCTGTGGTAATAACAACCACACACACAAGCCTCACAGCTGCCGTAGGGTTCCAGGAACAGGGACCCAGCTCACTCTCCGTCCTCCCTCCTCCACACCAAAGTCTAGTCAATCCAAGGTGAAATGTCATCCTTCTTGAAACATTTTCCATAGAAAACATGACAAGGGGATGTAGAACAAAGAAATCCAATGGTTACAATAGCATCAGCAAAACCATCAAAAACATATCCAAAAGAAATGGTTTTTAAAGAAAAGAAAACCAAGTTCCAAAACAGGCCCACCTGAACAATGCAGTTTTTGAAGGAGATTTAAAATAAAGCAGGGATGACTCATGCTGGCAAGGTGTTTCAAAAGGCAGGACATGCCACACCAAAGAGGGACCCTTGTCTCCATGAACACAGCAGGCTCTGAGGCAGAGGGAGCAGTAGAGGGGTGCTCCAGGAGGTTGAGCCAGGCAAGGGCCCACAGCTGGCTATGTGGGGCTCACTAGCTCTGGGAGTAGGCTTGGAACAGGTGAGGGTCACCTGCCTCGTCAAGCCCAGATGCTGCAATCAGCATGCAAACTTCAACAGGGGTGCAGAGCTGAGATGCTGGGTCTGCTCAACTGCCCATGTCGATGGACCTTGGCTTAGATCAGGCACCCCCAACCTTTGGCCCTCCAGATGTTTTGGCCTACAACTCCCATGATCCCTAGCTAACAGGAGCAGTGGTCAGGGATGATGGGAATTATGGTCCAAAACATCTGGAGGGGCGAAGGTTGGGGATGCCTGGCTTAGATGCTCCTCCTGGACCTCTACGGGACTGTGTTTTGGGTTTGACTCTGGACTGTATCCTGGCGGCTGGACTCCAGACTTGACCTTTGGACTCCGCTTGCATGGATTGACCCCCCAGACTTCGGCATCATGACTTGCAGCCTGGTAGGCCATGGGATCATCATCATCATCATTTGTTTATATGTCATCCATTTGACTGGGTTGCCCCAGCTACTCTGGGCGGCTCCCAACAAAAAACACTAAAAACACAACACAAGATCACACACTAAAAACTTCCCTGTACACGGCTGTCTTCAGATGACAGTGGGGGATGTGGCCGGAGAGTCCAGAGGCCTGGAAGACTGTATTCAGCCCCCAGGTCTGAGGCATCCTTTAACAGAAGCCCGACACATTGAAATAGCACAGGTGAATCTTCTCCCTACCACATGAAGAAAAATGTTCCCTGCTAAATTTCTGTGTATCAAACAGAAGAGCAGGAGTAGTATAGGAAGTTGGCAACCCTATGGTTTGCCCCTAGAATTTGTAAACAAGAGCCAAAGGGTTGCCACCTTATTTTGCTCAGGATGTGTGATACAGGCCCCAAGCCTTTCCAAAACGAGGGGAATTGTGGAGAGCAAGAGATCTCCTATCTTGAGCTTCCCAGCTCTTACACTCGCTCTCATTGTCAGCTAGTCAGGCAGGATTTAGTAACCTTTTCCAGATGCTCCAGAAGCATTTAAGAGAGTTCTGCATTTTTCAGCGAAGGTCAAACGACCAGCAATTTTATTACAGGTTTCACTGGCAGAGTCTGGTCCAATCGCCGCTGAAGTTGGCGGCAAAAAAAACTCCCATGGATCTTATTGGCGCTGGATGGAACCCGCACGGCCGTTCGATCTGATAAGCGCTATAAATACCATGCACGGATATTGGTTGAAGGCTGCTGTGGGAAAAGTACCACGGCTGAATCCCCAGCAACAATCCAGATGCCTGTAATCCAAAGGGCTTAGGGAACAGTAAAATAAGCAGAACAGAATATTTCACTGAGATCAAACTGTCTGCACTATCTCAGTAAAGATTTCTGCTAAACCGCGGCTCGTAAACGAGTCATTGCTTAGCAAGCTGGTTTTCAAAAGTTACACAGTAACTCGGGGAGCTCAGCAGAGCTGGAATAGCATAGGAGCTAAGAGTTTAAGGCTGCAACCCAAACTGCGCTTTCCTGGGAGTAAGGCTCACTCAATTCAGTAGAACAGGGTTTCCCAAACTTGGGTCTCCAGATGTTTTGGACTACAATTCCCATCATCCCTGACAACTGGCCATGTTGGCTAGGGATGATAGGAGTTGTAGTCCAAAAACAGCTGGAGACCCAAGTTTGGGAAACCCTGTAGCAGAACTTATTACTGCATCAATATGGTCAGTATTGTTTCTAACTGACTGGCCATGTCTTTGGCTGCAGGTCTGTACTGTCCGCAGTGGACACCCTGCGTCAAGTGATACCTGTGGGATAACTTCTCCAGGGACGTTAGGTCATTTGCCATTGCCTTCCACAGGTCAGGACAATGCTGCCTCAGGCAGCGACTATCAGCCTGTAATCGTATTCCTGTAATAATCGCACATATACAAAATAGGCGTCGCTTTCCGAGGTGCCCTGGCAAGTGGCTGATAGTGCTTATAAATAGCCATGCACAGCAAACAAGTGATAAAAACCTAATGCACATACGCAAATATTTTAAAAACAATCGTGGTTTGTCTGATAGCATTTCTTTCAAGTGTGATCGTCATAACATGCGATAAGGAGTAACTGGCAATGAGTTCCGTGCTACACATTGGTAAACATCACGTGGCGTTATCACGGTCAATTCCCAGCACGGAAGCACAACAGACTGTAAGAGAAGCCGTTTCAGACTCGGCTCCGAAAGGTCCATTGAAGGGCTGAGACTCATCCTGTAGCAATATAAAGATAAGTTACATACAGTGGAACCTTGTGTTACAGACGGGATCCATTCCAGAGGCCCGTCCATAACACGGAACTGATGTAAGTTGAAGTGCCACGTCTGCGCACGGCACAATTTAGTGCTTCTGCGCATGCGGCGGAACCTGGAAGTAACCTGTTCCAGTACTTCCGGGTTGCTGCGGGACGCAACATGAAAACACGTAACCTGAAGTGGACACGGCATGAAGTATGACTGCATAGTACTTGCTGCCAGTGTGGGCTTAGTTCATCGTCATCATCATCATCATCAAATTCTATACCACCCTTCACCTGGACATCACAGGGTGGTTCACAAGAAACATGAATAGAGGAGAGTATCTTCAAGCCAGCTGACAAAAGGAATTGGATTAGAGTCTTGGATTGTAAAACATAAAAGCTAGGCATTTGAGCCTGCAAGGTGGGGGGGGGGGTTATTTCTCATCCCTGACATTGTGATGTGAATTTCAGGGCAATATTTACATGCTGAATAGGTAGCTCTTTGTTTTATTTCTTACATTTACATACAGTGGTACCTCATATTACATATGCTTCAGGTTACATGCACTTCAGGTTACAGACTCCGCTAACCCAGAAATAATACCTCGGGTTAAGAACTTTGCTTCAGGATGAGAACAGAAATTGTGCTCCGGCGGTGCGGCAGCAGCAGCAGGAGGCCCCATTAGCTAAAGTGCTGCTTCAGGTTAAGAACGGACCTCCGGAACGAATTAAGTACTTAACCCGAGGTACCACTGTACTGCCTTTTTCTATGGGGAACTTAAGGCAGTGTACGTGGTTTTCCCCACAACCACCCTGTGAGGCTGTGGCATAGCATGGATTGCCGGAGCCCAGGGCAAGGAATGTATTCTACTTCCCAAATGGCACCTCCATGCAGCGCTGTTGCTGCTGAATGGAGCTATGGAGCTGCATAGCGATGTGATCTGAGGGAAAGAGTGGGAGAGTTCTGGGGGCCAAACAGCCGCCATCAGGCCATCGTAGCAAGCATTAAAGTTGCAGCCCTATGCCTACATACCTGGTAGCAGGATTCATTGAACTCGCTGCAGTAGATGTGCACAGGACTGTGTTGTAAACACCACTGCTTACTCCCATGCCATTGGAAACTAGTTGATGTGTCCCTTGCACTTTGAGCACTTCTGAATAATGTCAGAACTTCGATGCATTCAGAGGTTTGTGGGAGGTTTTTTTTTGTAGCAGTGGCAGCTGCCGTGAATGCCTCTATTTGTACCCGGGGAATTGATTTGGTACACCAATTGTATGGTCACAAGCTGGCCTGCACAACTGTGCAAATTTAATAAATGAATGAAATACGATTAACATTCTATACTCTTCTAAATGTGTTTGTGGGAGCGGTGGGGGGTTATTGGTTTGCGGTTTTTCGTTCTTGTTTTGGTTATGTGTTTTCATCTTGTATTTTTATGTCGCGAGCCACTGTGAGATCTACAAATTTGAATAAATAAAAAAAATTAAACTTGGAACCCAGGCAAAAAACACTTAGGGTGTTGTGCAGTGCCAGCAAAGGGTGTGCCCTGGGGAGAGTTGGGGGGGCAGAGAAAAAGAGGCCTAGAGATGAATGTTTGGCCCCTGGGACTGAGGTGCCTCCCCCTGATGGGCTGGACTTGGCTAGATGGATCGCAAATTTCTGTATGTCTTGGCGAGGGAGTCCTTTTGACTTATCTTAAAAGACAGCAGTGAAACGCACAGCAAATTGTATTTAGGAGTAGAAGCTCCTTGCATTTGATAAGGCAGAATTCCGTAACCTCAATAGTGCCAAACTTAAATTCTTTGAATAGTGTGTTTCTTTCCTTCCTGGGTTTTCTGGGTCTAGAATTATTCTCCACATAAAATATTCACACTTGCCGGCTTTACGTTAGTTCACAGCAATTTCTGGGACGTTATTGTATTTGCACTGGCAAGTAAAAACAGATGATCCTCTGTGATCAGCGAGTATATTCATCATCACACCCATCTCATGCTGTTGGTTGCTTGAAAGAAAAGAACAGGATATTGATCAAAGTATTAATGAAAAATAGCACACTTTTTCAAAGAAATTAATATGTATCTGAAGTCGAGTTGCCCCGAGTTAGCACCTAGTCCCCAAATTACTATATTGGTGCAACAGTGGTGGCTGGTGCCCAGTAGCGAAGGAGGGAGGTACAGTCAAAGCCAACAATAGGTGAGGCTAATTTATTGTCGCTTTGTCTCCACCCTCCTCCCTGCACTGATACTGAGGAGGAAGGTGACAGACAGGGCTGACAGCCAGTGCAGAATGAGCTTGGTGAAGCAGTGTCCTCTTCACCCATTGGTTCAGCCTGCACTGTAGTACAAGTGTCAGTAGCTGGCAGCCTTTTTATTGAGATGCAGAGCAGGAGGAGATGATAAACAGACCTGTGGGAGATCAGTGTCTTTTGTTGTTCCTGAACTGTCACCTAATGGCAGACGTTCCATCAGCCTACCCGACTGGTTTCTATCCCAGTTACTTTTTTAAAAAAAAGAAGAAAAAAGAACAATGTCTGAGCTTTCTTTTTTTCCTCTTCCCTCCACACCACCTTTCCTTGTGTGCTATGTTTTTTAAGATTGTAAGCTGAGAGCAGGGACTGTTTCACTACTGATCTTTGCAAGCCTCTCCAGGGGCCTCTTTGGCTTTTAAAAATATGTAACCCCCCCCCAAACCCTGCTATGACTAAATCTGAATGAATAACATCCATACTTGGCAAAATGGCTAAAGACAATCCCTGAGTCATTTAGGCTGTACTGGTTCTCCCAAATACAGAGTAGTAACTTTTTAAAGTTTTGCCTCTGGGTACAGAACAACAGGAAGAGCTTTCATGTGTACTTTCCCCTTTCCTTTTTTGGGTGGGACACATTTCTTATGCATTCCTGAGAGTCACCCAGACTCAAGCTAGGAACCTTCTGCTTTGCCTGCTAAGGTCTTAAATGCAATGTGTGGCTGTGACAATCCTCTTTCTGCACAGACAGGAGATGTGATCAGGCAGAGATTTTAAACCAGGTGGCAAACCCAGCTTGACCTCTGTATAATATGTGAAATGGCCTCTTAAATCTGATTTATCCTTACTGAACAATCCGTGTGGAACCATTGCAAAGATCCAGACTCTTTGGTACAGGCAAAGAGCTTAAGAGGAGCTCTGTTGGGTCAGGCCAAAGGCCCACCAAATCTAGCATCCTGCTATCACAGTGGCCAGCCAGATGTTCCTGGAAAGCAGGACTTGAGAACAATACTACTCTCCCCACCTGCAATTCCCAATAACTGGTATTCAGAGGCCTACTGCCCTCCAATACCAGAAGGAGCTCACAGCCATAACAGCTAGAGTCATTAACAGCCTTATCCTCACAAATTTTAAAACCACCCGTTGGCGGCCATCACTCCATCAAGAAGCAGCCAGTTCCATAGTTCACTAGCCATGTGAAGAAGTTTCAGTGTCTGCCCTTAATCTCCAAACATTCAATGTCATTGGATGGTGCTAGGTTCTAATATTAAGAAGGAGAAAAACATCTCTACCCACTTTCTTCACACATAATGGGATTCACAGGTTTTGCTCCCCATTGCTCGCCTCCCACCTAAACTAAAAAGCCCCTAATACAGGGGAATCCCCACTTGCACAGGAGGAGGACTACGTGAAGGAGAGTGTCCACCCCCATCGTTCTGCCCGGACACTGAGTTCCAGCGCCGAGGGCCTTCTGGCAGTTCCCTCGCTGTGAGAAGCCAAGTTACAGGGAACCAGGCAGAGGGCCTTCTCAGTAGTGGCACCTGCCCTGTGGAATGCCCTCCCATCAGATGTCAAAGAGAACTACAACTACACTGGTACCTCAGGTTACATACACTTCAGGGTTACATACGATTCAGGTTACAGACTCCGCTAACCCAGAAATAGTACCTCAGGTTAAGAACTTTGCTTCAGGATGAGAACTGAAATCACGCAGCAGTGATGTGGCAGCAGCAGGAGGCCCCATTAGTTAAAGTGGTGCTTCAGGTTAAGAACAGTTTCAGGTTAAGAAAGGACCTCCGGAAAGAATTAAGTACTTAACCCGAGGTACCACTGTACCAGACTTTTAGAAGATATCTGAAGGCAGCCCTGTTTAGGGAAGATTTTAATGTTTAATAGGTTATCGTATTTTAGTGTTCTGTTGGAAGCCGCCCAGAGTGGCTGGGGAAACCCAGCCAAATGGGCAGGGTATAAATAAATAAATAAATAATAATAATAATAATAATAATAATAATAATAATAATTTTCCTAGCTGCCACGTGCATCATCAGGACACGTGAGCGGGGGTTCCTGCATTCTGCTACCACCCTGCCCCATTGGGCCCCCGTTTCTGCTCCCTTTCAGCACTGAAAATGTTGCATGCATCTGCAGGAGTGCATGTGCTGATCATGCGCACCTGGAGAATTGCTGGTATTTTAACCTTTCCTCAAAGGGGAGTTGATCCCGCTCCTCCAGGAAACTTTGGGACACCCTTTTCAGAATCCCGGTTTCCTGAAAAACCGGATCCAGCTAGTGCTCAGTTCCACAGCGCCATCCCAAGGTGTTCTGAAAGCTGCTAGTGACAAACATGTTGGCTGCAAGTGCGCTGGGAATTATTTTACACCTCCACTTTCTGTTCCATTGCCGCTGTCTCTTATGGTTGTGGAAAGTCACGATTTAAGACGATGCCCTCTGACAGCATCTAGCAGAACAGATGCATATTCCCCTCTTGTCCTTTTAACCCAACAGGGTCAGACAGTGAACAAGGCATAAAACCTCAGACAGACACAAATAAATATTAAGACGCTGAAACTACCTTGAAATCTTAAAACCAGTGATTTATTTTGCGGGGTGGAAAGGCCAGAGAATTTCCCTTCTCCGATCGGCCGATTCCTTAGCTTTCAATGTTCCCAAGCTGGCAAATAGGTTCCCCCCCTCTGTGGTTTCGTGCTAAATATATTGCTACTCTCTGTTGACCTAGACTGTGGCTGTGAGAATGAAGGTCTTTAGGCCTGCAAACAACAAACGCCTGTGTGTTTCTAGACTTGCAGGAAAGGTTCTATTATGCATGCATGTGCCCTAAACCTTTAAGGGATGGAAGGCTGTGGTTCTCCAGTTTAGTTAAAATGGTACCACTGAAAAAGGAACAGAGCCTTTATAAAGTTCATTTAACTAGTTCAAGTTCATCCTGTCCAAAAAAAGAATCCAGCACGTCCCTTTGTAAAACTAAGCAGTTCGGGGTCACATTCTGCTCACTGTTCATACAAATGATGCTCTGCAAAAAATGTTTGGCATTCAGAATGTTTCAAGATTCTGTGCTGAAATATAAAATATGCTTAGCCCCCTTCTATTCTGTACATATAAAGCAGTATCATCATCACTTGAAATAGACTAGATTGGCCTTTGGCCTGTTGCAGCAGAGCTCTTCTTGTGGGCTTGCTTACTGGAGATGAAGCTACATGCCTTTCAGGAAAGGTTCTGACATTTGGGGCTTCTTAGGTTAGACACAGCGGTTCTCAACCTGTGGGTCCCCAGATGTTGTTGAACTTCAACTCCCATCATCCCTGATGCTAGCTAGGGGTGATGGGAGTTGTAGTTCAACAACATCTGGAGACCAACAGGTTGAGAAAGACTGGGTTAGAGGAAAGGTGAGGAAGAGGGGACATGATAGAAGAGCACAGAATTATGCATGTTATGGAGAAATAAAAGTTCACCCCTCTGTCAAAACACTTGAACTTCGTGATTTGTTGGATTGGTCCCCAAGTCCAACTCCAACTCAAATCCAACTCAATGATGTAATGTTGGAAAATGTTGATCATTTCTCCGACCTAGGCAGTTCTCTTTCCACAAGGGTCAAAATTGATGCCGAAATCCAGCATCGCTTGAGTTCTGCGAGTGTGGGTTTCTTCAGATTGAAGTGCAGAGTGTTTGAGGACCAGGACATTCGCAGGGAAACCAAACTGCTTGTTTACAAAGCTATTGTACTACCAACCTTACTGTATGCTTGTGAAACATGGACCACTTATAAACACCATCTCCAACTCCTTGAAAGATTCCATCAATGGTGTCTCTGAAAATTTTTACACATCACTTGGGAAGACAGGTGAACTATTGCCAGTGTACTGGAAAAGGCAAATATCACCAGTGTCAAAGCAATGCATCTTCAACATCAACTTCGTTGGACTGGTCATGTTGTGTGGTTGCCCGATTATCATCTTCCAAAGCAACTACTCTATTCCGAACTTAAAAATGGAAAGCGTAATGCTGGTGGTCAACAAAAGAGGATTAAAGATTGTCTCAAGGCAAATCTAAAAAAATGTAGTATAAACACCAACCATTAGGAAACACTTGCCTGCGAGCCCTCCAATTGGAGAACAGCCTTTACTAAAGGTGTCATGGGCTTTGAAGACACTCGAACTCAGGACGCAAGGGAGAAAGGTGCTAGGAGGAAGAAGGCACGCTTGGCAAATCCACACCGTGACCAACTCCCACCTGGAAACCAATGTCCCCACTGTGGAAGGACGTGTGGAGTATGAATTGCTGGGAACTGAGAGGCCTGTTGCACTCAGATGCTGTTTGCACTCCCCATAAGCACCTACACCGGCTACTGCAAGAACAGGTTGCTGGCCTGATTATGGGCTTAATTCTTGGGAAGAAGGCAGGCAAATGCCCTGCTGCAGCTGCAACCCTGTGGCAAGTGAGCCCTGTGGAACTTACTAATCAAACATTGCACACAGTTATTTGCACCCCTTTTCCTTGCAGGCCTGTCTTGTGCAGAGTGTGGAGGTGCAGACGCCTGTCAAAATAAATGGGCATCCTTTGCAGAGAGCTCTGCCAGTTGGCACCGAAAGCAATGCCCAAGCACAACTGCACAGAAACAACCCCCCACCACAAAGTGTGTAAATACTCTCCAGGTGTGTGGATCTGTGATGATAAGCCCCGATCTCACACATGGTTAGTACAACCTGAACATGCCAGGCCTTCCTTCCCAAGAGTAGGAGTGCTTAGGACAAGGTAACTTGACTGTGACCTGTAGCAGCAGCACCACGAGGTGCTCGCTGCCTGGAGGCTGTGGTGGAGGTACCAACCAACGGGAAATCCATGTGCTATCTGAGTCTCTCTCTCTCCTTTAGTTACTCACTCACCCGGTTTGCAGAGCAGTGCAAAGACTAGCAGCAAACACTGCCCGATCCTTTCGCTCCCTCCCCTCTCGAACAGGAGCTGGTGCACGCTTGCACGAAAAGGAGAGGGGGGAAAAAGAGGGGCGGGGGCTAACGCCTTTCCTCTCCGAGCCCCCTTCCTCCCACCGACCCTCTCTTTGGAGGAAGAAAGAGGCTAGAAAATCCTCGCCAGGTCTGCTCGCTCGAGCTTTCTTCTTCGCGGCTCGCCGATCTCAGCGGGACCTTTTCGTTTTGCAAAGGCACCGCGCGAAGCGAAGGAGGAAGAGGTTTCTCCACCCCCACCCCCCGTCTGGGGCTTGCTCTCCTGCGCAGCCCTCCAAAACTTTCCCGCTTTGCATCGGCTGCCGTTCCCCCACCTTCGGCTCCTGCGATGAGCGGCAGCCTCCTCCTCCTCGTCCCCAGCCATGGGGGGCGGCGGCGATCGGCGGCTTCTGCTCGGGACCCCGCCGGCAAGGATCGCCCCAGCAGGAAGGCGGAGTGAGAAAGGCGCGCGGAGCGGCAACACCAAGGAAGCGGCGGCGGCGGAGGCGCGGGGAAGAAAGGCGGCGGGAGAGGAAAGGAATTCCCAGCAGCAGCAGCCGCCTCCGGCCCGCCCGCCTTGCGCGCCTCCTCCCCGGGCCGAGCGGCGAGGGCGCCCCGCAGCACCCATGGCCTAAGAGGAGCACCAGCCTGCAGCCCTCCCGGATATAGAAAGCCCCATGCCTGGCCAGCCTTCTGCAATACTTAGGGTCTTAGGTTGCCTTCTTTCAAAAAACAGAACAAAACCTGGGCTGGAGGAGACTGGATTTTCCAAATCCTTTGATACGCGTTACAACCCTCTGGAGCCCAACTTCTCCTGAATTACCATTGTTTCCACTTTTACAGAAACAACATTCGCTTCTTTTGCACGTAGCCCCTCAAACCTACTTCAGCTTGGCTTTTGTTTTTTAGGGGAGTAGGGGGGAAATATATTTCGGGACACTTTTTTGGTAATTCCCTCCCCTTGCAAGGGCGCCGTTTGGGGGCATCGCTATACTTGCGCGCGTGGAAAACTAGCAAATAAAAGTATTAGGTGGGGTGGGAAGGGGTTGGGAGTTGCATTTCCTCCCCCACCTGGAGAGAAAGTGGGAAGGGAGAGAAGGGAAAGACCTCTCGCTATGGCTGGGAGCAGCGACTGTGCGAGCAGGGTCCGAAGCCATGGCAGCTGGAGCTCGGGCGAGGAGAAAAACTCTCCGTCTGCAGCGGCGGCAGAGGGAGCCTTAGGCGCCGGTTGCAACGGCTGCTGTTCCTCTGCTGGGCCGGAGGAAGTGGAGAGCAGCAGCAAGGAGAAGAATGACCATCATCCCCATCGGGTAGGAGGCTGGAGGAGTGGCGAAGAAGAGGCTCTTCCCAAGGTCTGGACGTGCTGCAAACTTTCCTGCGCTCTGGGCGCAGGCTCGCTGGCTCTGCTCTTGGCGCTCGGGACCCGCTTGGTGCGCAGCGCCGGCGAGGAAGAGGCGGAAGAAGGAGGAGGAGGAGAGGCCGCTGAGGGCGACGGGGCGCCCGGCCCAGGTGCGAGCTGGCCCCCGATCCCGGGCTCGGCGCTGTGCTGCCTCCTCCTGGCCGCCTATTTCTGGCTGGGCTGGGCCTTGCTGCGCGCCGGGGTCCGCTTGCGCACGGCGGCGCTGCTCGTGGCTGCCTGCTGCGTTGGGGAAGCGCTCGCGCAGCTGGCCTTGGCCCCCGGGGAGGAGCGCCTGCTCTCGCTGGCCGCCACTGGGGTGGTGCTGGGCTGCTTGGCCGGCGGGACATGGCTGGCGCTGCGGCTCCGCCACGGCGTGCTCATGATCGCCTTGACTAGCGCCCTGCGGATCGCCTCGCTCGCCTCCCTGGAGAGCATCCGCGCGCCTTGGAGACCTTACCTGGCTTATCTGCTCGCCTTGCTGGGCATCCTTGGCGCAGGCTACGCGCGCCACGCCTTGCGCCGCCGCCGCCGCGCCGCCGGGAAACAGGAGGAGGCGGAGGAGGAGGAGGAGGAAGGCACCGAAGGGGCGGAAGGAGCGGGCTGTGGCGCTGCTGCTGCTGCTGCCCGGCCGGCCAAAGAAGAGGTGCCGGTTTTTAAGCGCAGGAGGAGATCCAGTTCGATGATCTCCGCCGAGATGGCTGGCTGCGGCAATAAGTCCCATCGCAGGACCTCCTTGCCTTGCATCCCCCGAGAGCAGGTAAGGGGAGATGGGCGAGGGGATGGGAGAGTGGCTCTTGGATGGAGAGGGGTGTGTGCGGGCGGGATGGGGAGCAGGAGTGAGAGAGAAAAGAGACTTTTGCAAAAGCCCTCTGCTGCTTTTTATTCTTGGCAAGGGACGCGCGCAACTTTGGGAAGGAAACTTCTACGCGTTCAAACTTTTTTTGCACTCGCCATCCCAGTTCTCCCTTGAAAGCAGAAACCACGGTTCTCGGCATCCCAGAATAGTAATTTAAAAAGGCACTGACGCAGAAGGGACCAGACATTTCGACAACCGTTTGGCCCTTCGCGTTCCTCCTCTTGCATTTTTTTGGCTTTTGTTTTGGACAGGACCATATTCTGTTGTGTGGGTGACCATGTGCATTGCATAATTTAAAATCTCTCTCCGAAGATGATGTGGAGAATAATTGCTCAGCTGGGAACTGGGAAAACAGATGTTCGTATGATTTTTCTTTTTAAAGAAAAGTGTAGTTGCTGTTCTTCATCTGTACAGTTATGTGCACATTGGAGTCCTAGAGATGTTGCTGTTTTAATGTCCAGTGTTCCTTTAAGGCACGTCTTCATTACAGAAAGAACAGATGTTCAGTGCTGTTATGTTTGGGCCATGTTTCGTGCCGAATAGTTTGAATGCATCCTTTTAACTTTGAGGCCCATAATGGCGCAGCTGCCACTTTTGCACACCTACCTTTTAATCTTGCATTTTGGATTCTGCAGATGAGACAGCTTACATTCTGTCCAGTATCGCCTCATTTTTTTTAAATTTTTTTTTACAGTGGATGTGCAGCTTCTATTTATTTGAGTTTGGCTGCAGAAAAAGAAAACGTTGTGGGAATCGGAAGGTTAAGATGTTTTGGAAACTTTTCTGTAACTTGTGGAAATCTGTGTAGAAACTGAGTTTCTTTGTGAAACAAGGGGAAATGTTGAAAATAAACACCCTGGAAACATAACATTGCATTTGAGTTAGCCTGAATTGCTTTTTTAAAAAAGACCTGCAGTGTGATACACAACTCGGTGGAGCTGAGGTATTCAAATTTAACTCTGTTTTCGAGCGTTTAAAGTTCATGCCCATGGATTTTGAAGACACCAAGGTCCAGATCCTAAGTGAACTTGTAGCTTGAGCCTCAACATGTTTTCTTGGAAGTAAGCCACACTGAACTTCAAGTAAATGTGTATAGGATCACAGCTGTACTTGCAAGCAAGCTCAATTCATGAGCCTTTCACTTAGCATGCTAAGAACCAGTCTTGGTAGTCCTCTTTAATCCAAGTATAAGTGGTTTGTTGTTTAGTTCACCCAGATGGCAAGATGGAATAATATTTTTTCAGTAGATTCTGCAGGGGTGATGTCTTCTTTCGTCGTGGCACGAACTCTTTCAGTATTGCACCCAAATCTTAATAATGTAGTGTGGAAGCAATTCTCAGTTATTTTTAGTGAGACTTACGGTATTTCCTAGGAGTTGTTTCCGAATCAAGGGGTGGGATGTTAGGTAGCCTGAGATCCAAAACACACTTACTTGGAAGTAAGATCAGTTAAACCCATGGGATTTTTTTTCTCATTGAAATGTGCTTGGTGTCAGGTGCTAGTTAACTCTGTGCGAATAAAGTTTAGTATTGTCAACCAAAGGGATATTTTTGTGTCCTTGGAAGCAAAAGTGGTTATTTTCCAGGCAATGACATCAAACCATTTGGTGTGGATCACAGGGTTTTTTCCTCCCTCACCCCTCTTGGACTGGGTAGATTTACATGGTTTTGTGGTTGCTCGGGACATTTTCTCAGCTATACATCTTTGAGGTTTAATTTGCCACAAGTGCAATTTGTTAAAAAAAATATTCTGGAATACAATTTATATTGAGCACACTTTCAAAGTGAAAACACCATGAAGAAAAACTTGGGAAACTGACCTGGATTCCTGTGCTTTGCCGTGTTATGTGACGCATGTTAAAATGTGAAACCCCACATTATTATTATTATTATTTAAATTATGTCAAAAGAGACTATTATTGAATAGCAGGTGATTCGAGCTTTATTTTGTTTTGAAATTTTAATGTGCGACTGCCAGGACTGTCCCACTACTTTCTGTAGCACTTTAGATAACGGTGACTTTCAAGAAAACATGTTTGTATTTAATCACTTCAATGTGGTCTGTTAAACTCTATTCCGGCTGCTGTCATTTGCTTACAACAGCTTCTGAGATCGCCTTATTTCATAATGTATGGAGTTAAGGATACAAGAGGCATGAAATGAGTGGTGTCAAACATCAGTGCTGTTGAGTGGCTTATAGTTTATGAGTTTGCAGGACATTTTGAGGGTCTCTGATCGATACAGAGAACTCGAATCGCCGCCGCTTACATCTTCAGGAATCCTAAAGCAACTTGTTCCTTTCGGCTTGTTGACCGCAAAACAGACTTGTCATTTGCGAAGGGAAGAAATGGATAATTGTGGGTTATGAACAGACCTTTGCTAAATGCTGCATTCATACTGTAGTACAGTATTTAAATTACACTTTAAACTCATTGATTTAGATTTGTAAATTGTGCCTCCCCCCCCCCACACACCACAAACACACACACAAGGTTTTGTAAATGTTGGTTTTAAAAGTATGTAAATATTGCATTGAGAATCAGCACGGTCGGTGTTAGCCCTATATAGAGGATGAGGGTACAATGGCAGAATGTGTGCCTTGGTGTATTTTTGTAAACGAGCATTTAATATTTGAAAGTGAATGTTCGTAGGAGGTAGAGAAAGATGCAGTCTTAAAGATGACACCCCCACAAAAACAAACAAACAAAAAACCCCACCTTGTGATATGGTAACTCTTTCAACAACTGGATTTTACTGCATAGTACATACAAAAAGTTCAGGGTCTGAATCTGAATAGTCAGAAAAACAATATGCACAAGTGATTGAAATAACAGTGTTACTGCAAGATGGCCACATTTTCTCCTAATTTGTATTCCATTGCCCTCTTGAAATGAGGACTACATTCCCTAAAAAGAAAACCTACATTGTCACGCTAATTAAGTATAGATTATAATGTTATTTTGATAAATGATTGTTTTTGAATGGGCCGGAAAGTTGACTTTTAAGTGTACTTTTCTAACTTGAGGAGGGTCGGGAGATCTGAAATCTGAAAAGATTGTGACTCCTTCCTTACGATGAACAGTGATGCTGGAATTATTTTCTGTATGCCACGGTACATGCATTTTGAGGAGCAGAGGCCGTAGTCGCAAAACGAGGCACAAGGGATGGTTGCATTGTTCAGCATCCAATTTTGTTCATCTGCAGCGAGTTTTTGCGAAAGGTTTCAACCAAAAAGTAGGAAGAGCAAAGATGTAATGAATTATTGCCATTAACCACTCGTGGGCTTTGGATTTGCCTTCCACACAAGTAGATTCGGCGGAGGTAATTCTGCTTTTGATATTTCACAGCTGGAGCTGGAAGTGTTTTTGTCTCCCCGCTTCTCCGATATATTTACTCTTAGCATCAAGGTTTCTGGTGCATTGCAGGAAGAAACAAGGAAGGGTCCCTGCCTGAAGGAAATTGCAATTGAAACTAAGCCTATCGTAGTTGTGACTCCTCAAGTCGAATGCAGCCCCCTTTGTGAGTTTGCTGAGGTTCCTGGTTGTGCTACCTGCCTGAGATCACCCGAGAAGGACATTGCCGGACATTTGGCAGGTCACAGTACCTGGCTGGTGGGCTGCTGTCCCCGTGGCTTGTCACAAATTGTCTAGGTCTCATCTGAAGCTTGACAACGGGGGAAAAGAAGAGAGCGAGGATTGGAATGCTAGAACCAAAACTAACAAGGAGGAATGCAAGCAAATGCAGTTTTGGACTTAGTTGTGGATGGGGATGCGATATGTGGAAGGATCATAATAGACTCATAGAACTGTAGAGTTTGAAGGGGTCTTGAGAGTTTACCCCCCTGCAACGCAGAAATCTCAATTAAAGCCTTCATGACAGATGGCCATCCAACCTCTGCTTAAAAACTTCCATGGAAGGAGAGTCCGAGGGAGACCGTTTCACTGTCAAGCAGCTTTTACTGTCAGAAAGTTATCCCTGATATGTGGTCAGAATCTCCTTTCTTCTAACTTGAAGCCATTGGTTTAAGTCGTTGCCTCCGGGGCAGGAGAAAACAAGCTTGCTCCATCCTTCGCTTTAGATATTTGAAGATGGCTATACACATGCAGCTGCTGGGTGACCTTGGGCTATTCACACTTCTCTGAAGTCTCTCAGCCCCACTCACCTCACAGAGTGTTTGTTGTGGGGGAGGAAGGGAAAGGAGAATGTTAGCCGCTTTGAGACTCCTTTGGGTAGTGATAAAGCGGGATATCAAATCCAAACTCTTCTTCTTCTTCTTCTTCTTCTTCTTCGCTTTAGATATTTGAAGATGGCTATACAGGGACGCGGGTGGCGCTGTGGGTTAAACCACAGAGCCTAGGGCTTGCCGATCAGAAGGTCGGCAGTTCAAATCCCTTCGACGGGGTGAGCTCCCGTTGCTTGGTCCCTGCTCCTGCCAACCTAGCAGTTTGAAAGCACGCAGTGCAAGTAGATAAATAGGTACCACTCCGGCGGGAAGGTAAACGGTGTTTCGCCAGAAGTGGCTTAGTCGTGCTGGTCACATGACCCGGAAGCTGTACGCTGGCTCCCTCAGCCAATAAAGTGAGATGAGCGCCGCAACCCCAGAGTTGTCCGTGACTGGACCCAACGGTCAGGGGTACCTTTACCTTTACCTTTACCTTTACCCTATCTTTTCTCAGTCTCCTCTTTTCCAGGCTAAACATTCCCAACTCTCTCAACCGTTCCTCATAAGGCTTGGTCTCCAGACCGCTGATCATCTTGGTTGGCCACCTCTGCAAATGTTCTAGCTTGTCAATATCCTTCTTAAATTGTGGTGCCCAGAACTGGACACAGTACTACAGGTGTGGTCTGACCAAGGCAGGATAGAGCAGTCCTATTATCTCCCTTAACCTGGACACTACTTCTGTTGATGCAGCCTAGAATAGCATTATCTTTTTTTTTGTTTTGTTCAGTGGTAGAACAACTGCTTTGCACACAGGTGATTTCAATCTCCTGCATCTCCAGTTAGAGAACTACTGGCAGTCAGTGCAGACAATATTGAGTGGTCTGGCTCGGTATAACCCAACTTCCTGCATTCCTAGCATTTGATCTTAGGTTTGATTTCCCATGGCTGGGCTTGAAAGCTGCATTGTGCAAATGATTATTATTGGTACTATGCCATCCATACATGATATCTTAACCATGGCAGGCTGTTGCTCTAAAGGGCCTGGCAATTGCAAATAGGTGTCAGGGAAACTTGAAGATAGGCTTAGTGATGGGAAAATGTGGGCAGATATCGTTGCATGTATTGTTTGGTTTCCATATTATGAGATCACCACAAGTTGCTTTCTGGCAGGTCAGCCTTCTTTTGTCTCTCAAGCCCAGTACTGTTGTACCCTGACTAACAGCAGCTCTCTAGGGCAAATTTGTGGTTTGGACTCCATCAACCTTTGTAACCAGATATAATGGGAGTTGTAGTTCAGGAACATCTGAACTACAAATGTCACTTCAACTCTAGGGTCTCCAGCAAAGGGATTCCCCATTGCCAGTTAAAAGGATCAGGTAGGAATTGAACCTGAGATATTAGGAATACAAAACATGAAATCTATCACTGAGCTTTTGCCATCTGTTAATGTGAATGGCTTCCTTTTGTGCCCACTACCACACACCAAGGAAAGCTGAAATTTAGGCCCCAGGCTTCCGGGTAAATACCTGATCAGAGATTTGAAAGGGATTTTCTGGCAGTACAGTGTGCAAACTAACGACCTTCGTTTCTTTTTGCATTTATACTCTCAGTGTACACAGCGCTTTGCAAAAGTACGCGCTGAGAGGTCCCTGTCCCAAAGTGTCTCGCAGTCTTAAAAATTTGACACAGGTGAAGGAGAGGGAATGGGAGACTGGGTAAACAGGGCGAATTACGCTTGGGGAGCAATCCTATGCACAGCACCCGATCCAAAGCCCATTCAATAGCAGGGCGGCTGCTGCTTTGCCTAAGCCTGGCAGAGGGAAAACAAGCCTTTGAAATATTGTTGCCAGTGGAGAATCCAGCTTAAGTCCTGCCCCTGGAATGCCCCTTTGCGGGGCTTAAACCAGCCTCGGCTCAGCCATCTTCAAGGGGCCTGGCCCCAGCTGAGCTGGGATGAGCAAGTTTTGCAGGTGTATCTTTGGCTGAGCTGGGGTTGAGGATGTCATGCCAGCTGAACAAGAGATCCACTTCATCCTAGGCTGTTCATCTTGGCAGATCTTGGCACCTGACTGCCCCCTAGCAGTGGGATTTCGGGAGGTTAAGGGGTCATAAAAAAGGATTCTCTGAGGAGTGTCTATTTTACCTCCTTATCTGTTTCTTCCTTTATCCCTCTCATCTGCCTTCTTCATTCCCATTGTTTGTTATACTAAGGTGTGTGTGTATATATAGTACATAGGATTGCAGTGATACAGTAGCTTATATTATTGACATTCGGTGTATCCCAGGACAAATACTTCATGCTGTAGCAGTGTATGGATTAGATCAAAATTGTAAGCTTCGTTGCAGTTTTTAACAACTTGGATTGATGGTGGGTTGTTTTGTGTGTGTGTGTATTTTGGCAATATTTGCCACTGTTTTTATTTAGTATGCTTATATACTGCTTCCCCCCCCCCCAAGTGATTTCAAAACAATTTACATGAAAAAAAATAAATCTATCATCATTACAAATCACAGAAGCTTAAGGTAACAATTGTTGAACATTGCATATGTGTGTGTGTGTGTTTGTATGTGTGTATAACATAACAAATACAGTTTTAAATAAATATAATTTTATATAATTTAGTAAAAGCTTAATTATAATTTTTATTTCTTAAGGCTCTTTTTTCATTGTGTTTTTTTTAATTAAAAAAAACCCGATTTACCCCATTCTTGGAAAAGGCAGACATGGATTTCAGAGGCATTTCTCTGATTCTGCTCACTTTATTGATTAAAATGTAATTTAAATTTTTTTTTTAAGCCTTTACAATTTGAGAGGTGTTTGTGGGGGTGGGGGAGTTTGGCAATTAATAAAACTGTTTGTTAAAAGTGTGACATGAAGTCTTTTTTTTTTTTTTTTTTTAAAGGAGAGCCTTACTGGAGGTAAAGAAGTCAAAATACAGTAGAGGCTTTCAGCTCTTTTTAAATGGTGTTTAAATACACACACGCGTACATAAAGATGCTGTGCTGAAAGAAATGCAGTGTGTGCTGGGGGTTGCCGTGTCAATTGGATAAACATCTGGAACAGTGACCCACTGATGAAGTCTGTGTTTTGATTTTGTTTGTGAGTGTGTGGTGGGTGTGAGCGACCCACAATGTTTAGGGTGTTAATTGTGCCACTTACATGAATTTGTCTGCTGTACGAATTTTTCCTTTCTGGGAAGTTCTTCCTTAAATTTCGGGTGCTGCTGAAATGAGCCGTTCTCCATACCTACCAGTAATCAAAATTAAAAGTTTGGAAACCGACATTAATTGTCTCTTTTCAAAAAAGAATTTTTTTTTTTAAACCCCCACATAAAATATATGGCTTGTTTCTGAGAAATGGGGTTGCATCCTTTCAGTCTTTCTATCTGATGTTAACCAGTTTGACATGCTGGCCAATTAGGGATGGGGAGATCTGTCAGTTTGGGTTTCTTTCTGTTTCTCAATTTCCCAATTTCAGGTCCACTTTACCTTTCTACGCCGGTTTGCGATTTTTTAAAGAACGGGTCGACATAAAAATTCACAGCATTATAGTACCAATTTATCCTACCATTTCAGCTAATGTACAGATATTTACATCTTCACATATATAAAGTCCTTTTTTAATATGCCATTTTCACGAATATGTGTCTATATATCTGGTTTTGGAACAGTAAGGACTGAGGCCTTACTCCTTTAACCGGAAGCAAGTGTATTAGGATTGCAGAGCAAAGAGGTGAAGATTGTTTGCAACCTCACGTGCTGGACCCTAATATTTTACCTTTCATGGCGAAATTGCTATAGAGTTCCTTTGATGAATAAGAATGAGAAAGCAAGCAACATTAGCTGCGGTTGCTTTAGATCAGTGTAGATAAGTTTCTGGGAATTTGCATAATGCAGATAGGCCCTTCATTTGCTTGCTTGTGCTTTGAAGCTGTTTTTGCTGTGTTTTTGTAGTTTTTGGGGCTGGTCCTTCGATCCTAACTTTGACGAGAAAGGCATTTTTCTTATAGTCAACAATATTCTAATGAAGGGGAGGACTTCCATTTGTTAAGTTTGCAACAGTGTTCTCACACTTAGAAAGGCTGCCCCCCTTCTTTGCCATTCTAAAGCAACAACAACAACACACCACCCTGTTTTGAGGTTTTATGGTATGTAAATATATATGTTTAGTAGACTAATGTATTGGCTGGAAGCCTGACTAGTTGGCTGACTGCCCTTTTGTAGTTTAAGATGTGTCCCCCCCCCCCCCGGTGAAATAACTGGTATTATTCTCTTGCAGGGCTTCTTTTACGCAACCACTTACTCTGAGCTGATAACCCTTTAAAGCTGTTTTTAGTCTTAGCTGAACTGAGTTTGAAAGCAAGGAAGAGACTATCCAGGGAGAACTTGATAAGTAATCGGGTAAACCGTAGTGGTACAGTATCGCTGCACTTAACTTGGTTTTTGCAAATACGGGTTGAATCCAGAAGATGTGGCATGAGGGCGATTTCAGTGAGAACACATGGTGATATGGGAGTGAATTCAGAGGCTGAAACAATATGCATTTCGCAGCCTGTGAAAACTGGATCCCTCCCATCCTCGTTTAATGTCAAGCCAATAGCTCTGAATACTGTATTTTTTGCTCTGTAAGACTCACCTTTTCCCTCCTAAAAAGTAAGGGGAAATATGTGTGTGTCTTGTGGAGCGAATGCAGGCTGCGCAGCTATCCCAGAAGCCAGAACAGCAAGAGGGATTGCTGCTTTCACTGCGCAGCGATCCCTCTTGCTGTTCTGGCTTCTGGGATTCAGAATATTTTTTTTTCTTGTTTTCCTCCTCCCAAAACTAGGTGCGTCTTGTGGTCTGGTGCGTCTTATAGAGCGAAAAATGCGGTAAATTGCTTTCCATGTTGATACGTAAAAGGTCAGCTACATCAGGGATAACCAAAGCTTAGTGGCATCTAGATGCCGTTGGACTACAGTTCCCATCACCCTTTACACAATTGGCCTTGCTGGTGGGGGCTGATGGGAGTCCAACAACATCTAGAGAGAACTACGTTGGCTATCTCTGCTCTACACAGTACAGAAATTGAAACTGGGGATGAGGACCCTGTGGTCTCCAGCCCCTATAAGCCCCAGTGGTCAGGGATGATGTAAGTTGTATTGCAACACCATTTGCAAAGCCTCAGGTTTTCCCATTTTCTGGTCTTCATATTACTGCCCACCATTATTCTCCCCTGCCTGTTTCCCACATTAATAGGGTAAAGGTAAAGGGACCCCTGACCATTAGGTCCAGTCGTGGCCGACTCTGGGGTTGCAGCGCTCATCTCACTTTATTGGCCAAGGGAGCCGGTACACAGCTTCTGGGTCATGTGGCCAGCATGACTAACGCCGTTTACCTTCCCGCCAGAGCGGTACCTATTTATCTTCTTGCACTTTGACGTGCTTTCGAACTGTTAGGTTGGAAGGAGATGGGACCGAGCAATGGGAGCTCACCCCGTCGCGGGGATTTGAACCGCCGACCTTCTGATCGGCAAGTCCTAGGCTCTGTGGTTTAACCCACAGTGCCACCCACGTCGCTTCCCACATTCATATTTGATTGTAAAGTGTCAGCACAAGGGCTGGTAGGCATATGTGGCAAACCATAGTCTTCGTTAGTGTGCAGCTGCTTTCATTGCTACAGTATGATGTCTTGTTAAGGTACCATTTGCCAGCCTGGTGCCCCGCCCCCAGTATTTTGGACTCCAACTCCCATCAGCCTCAGCCATTATGGGCAGTGCCTGGGGGTTGATGGGAGTTGTGGTCCAGCAACGTCTGGAGGGTCCTGAGTTCGCGTGTTCGGAGGGAAAGGCCGGCCGGAATTTTTGAAGGACCAAAATTTCACACGCCACCTGGTTCGCTTTGCGTCTTTCAACCAGCATAATTCTTTTTTCCAGGGCGAATGCAAAGCCTGTGAAAACGTAAACCTTTTGACTGAGTCAGAAATAGTTTTGA
The DNA here is from genome assembly GCF_964188305.1 of Podarcis bocagei. Classification (NCBI taxonomy): domain Eukaryota; kingdom Metazoa; phylum Chordata; class Lepidosauria; order Squamata; family Lacertidae; genus Podarcis; species Podarcis bocagei. The sequence goes on along the minus strand of NC_138135.1, from coordinate 16,755,330 downwards.
GATGGGTCCTCTTCAAGCCCCCCTGCCATTTCTGCGACAAAATGTTCCAAACTAAAATACCTTGTTTACATAAAGGCCCGTTCTGTTCATGACCATGTTTGGGGTGTCTCTCTCTTTCTCTGTGGTGCGCGTGTATGAAAACATGTAACAAAATTATTTTTCAGATTATTCTCCGAAGGTATTTTCTCCTCAACCACTGGCAGTAAGTTGATGAGTATTCCTACCCCCTGCCGACGAACTGTTTTAATTTCCGAGGGAAAGCTTCAGTCACAGCTAACAAAGGAGAGCCAGTAGGGTTCTCTTAGCGTTTGCACCCGCCCTGCCGCTTTCCGAAAGGCGTTCAAAATAAATTTCTTGAAAAGGTTTTTGCAGAGATCTGCTGGGGCCGTATTGATTTTTGTTCACTCAAAACTGCAGTGGAAAAGGTCAAACTTCCCCCATGCATGTCTGAACATTACCTTCTCTCTCCCCTGCTGCCTCAACGAGGAAGAACTAATTAAATATAAACTGATTAGAATATAATTGTCCTTTAGAACCCGGTTGATTGTGGTGCTTCATCATTAGTATATTTAGTACTTTTGTACTTTTGTACAGTCATACCTCGGGTTACAGACGCTTCAGGTTGCGTTTTTTTTGGGTTGCGGACTGCCAAAAACTGGAAGTACCAGAACAGGTTACTTTCGGGTTTCGGTGGTTGCGCATGCGCAGAAGCGCTAAATCGCGCTTTTCACATGCGCAGAATCGCCAAATCACAACCCGCGCATGCACAGACACACCGCTGCGGGTTGCGAACGTGCATCCCGCATGGATTACGTTTGTAACCCCAGCGTCCACTGTATGTGGTTAGGGTGACCAAATGCAAAAGGAGAAGGGCAAGTGAGACCTGGAACAAAATTTTGCGGTATGGAGTGAGTGTTCCTGTTCCCCATTGCTTTTTATGGAAATGGAAATACGTACTCCTGCAATTCCTGGGTTCTCCTGAGCTTGTTGATACTGCCCTAAGGAACCACAGTTTGAGAAAGGGTTTGCAACTAGTATTAGCGAAGATAGAGAATCCTTTTGTGTCTCTCTGTGTGAGAGAGATCACTTTCTCTTAAGGTGACCTACCACAGACTGCAAGCTGGCAGTGGGCAGAGTCAAAGACAAATGTGGGTGGGGCGGCCCCATCTCCTTCTCCCCTCCTCTTTCTAACACCCCTGCTTTATTCACCCTTCCCAAGTGACCACCACACTGGCCATCTCACTTGTGATTTCTCCTCTTTATCCAGGCCCTTGGGATGTAATTCATTATAATTTTGCTAACTGTGGTTTGTTGTGTTTTTTATTTTTAGATGTGATATATTGTAGTTTTATTGGGGTTTGTTAAAACTTTTATTATTGTGATTGTGATATTTTTAATCGCTAGCTTGCCCTGTGCTTTAATTGGTACATGTAAGAACCAGGACAAAAATAAATTTTGAAAGAATTTCGCCCATGCTTCAGCCGAAAAATGCTTCCTGAGCAGCTTACAAATATCAGTGATTTTATTGTAAACCTATCTAAATGACATATAAGGAAAGGGGGGGGGGAAGGTTGGGGAGGCAGGAGGAAAAAAACAAGCTCAGGGACTAGTTCTTAGTTACAAGGTTTTTGTAACGATCAGCTGGAAGGGAGCAATGTGCAGAGGAGGAGCCAAAGGTTGTTGGTGTCTCAGTGGAGCACTGCAGTTCCATCTCCTCTTGTGGCTGAGGTAGATTAGGGTTGAAGAAGGAGCCTGATGGAACTGGCCTTTAAGCAGAGACCCCATCCTTAGTGAACATCTTGGGAAAGATCTGTCCCCCTGTTCCCCTCTTTATATACAGCTTCCTCCAAACCATGGGTAGGCAAACTAAGGCCCGGGGGCTGGATCCAGCCCAATTGCCTTCTAAATCCGGCCCGCGAATGGTCCTGGAATCAGCCTGTTTTTACATGAGTAGAATGTGTCCTTTTATTTAAAATGCATCTCTGGGTTATTTGTGGGGCCTGCCTGGTGTTTTTACATGAGTAGAATGTGAGCTTTTATTTAAAGTGCATCTCTTGGTTATTTGTGGGGCATAGGAATTCGTTCATTATTATTTTTTTGAAATATAGTCCGGCCCCCCACAAGGTCTGAGGGACAGTGGACTGGCCTCCTGCTGAAAAAGTTTGCTGACCCTGCTCCACACCCCATGAAATTAGGATGAAGGAAGTATTCCCTTGGGATGCAGGTTCTCTGCCTCTGGCATATAGGATCCTGTACCTAAAACTTTGCACAAGAGAAGGATTTTTTTGGCAGGTAGCAACCATTAGCCAGGAAAAGGTGTCCTTGATTTAAATAATAATAATTTTAGGGTGTATTTATTTTAACATTTGGCTGGAGGAGACTCCTGAGAGTCCCATGGACTGCAAGAAGATCAAACCTCTCCATTCTGAAGGAAATCAGCCCTGAGTGCTCACTGGAAGGACAGATCCTGAAGCTGAGACTCCAATACTTTGGCCAATACTCATGATAAGAGAAGACTCCCTGGAAAAGACCCAGATGTTGGGAAACATTGAGGGCACAAGGAGAAGGGGATGACAGAGGATGAGATGGTTGGACAGTGTTCTCGAAGCTACGAACATGAGTTTGGCCAAGTTGCGGGAGGCAGTGGAAGACAGGAGTGCCTGGCGTGCTCTGATCCATGGGGTCACGAAGAGTCGGACACAACTCAACAACAACAACAACTGGCTGCAAAATTAGTATTCCCATATACAGCGAGAGTACTGTCCATTCTACCCCTTCAGGACCTGAACTACTGCATTCTGCTTTGTGTGTGCTATGAATGGGCGAATCTCTCCATTTTGTTTCCCTTCCTTCCTTCCTTCCTTCCTTCCTTCCTTCCTTCCTTCCTTCCTTCCTCTCAGTTTCTCATTTTCCCAGTCCTGAGTTCAGTTCTCCACATTTCCACATCAGTTTTAATTTTTTAAAAACTGATTCATGAAAATTCACCAGCATTGTAGTGTGAATTTCTTTTACTATATGTGTGCAGTTCTGCCCAATGTACACAATTTTCTGCAAAGCAGTTTCCCATAATATAATGCCTTTTTGCATTTTATTTTCTTCCAATATATACATTTGGGTTCACCCTTTATTGTATGTGTTGCTTGGTTGGATAATTCCATCACAAAATTCGGAGACGTACAAATTTTGAAGGTTGACTGTTTTATTGTTTTCAAAAGTTCAAATAAGGTAGTTTTGCCTTTACATGTGAGCTGAACCAAATTTCTCTTGCATCCCTATGTATGTTTGCGCTTTCCAAAGAGGCAGCTTACATCACTTGTAAGTGGAATGCGGGAAAGTTGTGGATTCTGTCGAGACACGGACAGGACTGGTGGTCCCCGAAGGCAGTTCTGTGATGCAATTGGAGCCCTGGAGCCCTCCCTTATTTTCCTCTACAGATGTCAACTTCCCCTTGCAAAAACGGTATTATTTGAGGGTTGCTGAAAATTACAGTATCGAGAACAAGGATTGCACGACAGACTTTTAAATTACAGATTTGTGGTGTCTTTATGTTGAAGAATGTGTGTTTAGGGGAATGGGAAGCATGCTTCAAAATGTTAAGTTTGCCAGACTTCTGTAGCGTGCTGTGATGGTTGCCCATGGGATCTGCTTGTGTATGATTTAGGCTTACTACCCCTTTGCATAAGGAGAGAGACTCAGGGCAAGAGTCGTTTTCTCTGGAAGATTTTGAAGGATCCAGGCACTGACCAGACCCAGACCTGCTTAGTGTTAGTGACATCGTAGCGGATGAGTACCTTCCGTCGATGCCCTGGGACATAAAGAATGCCCCATCTGGATATGACCTTCTTCCACTTGGCTGGTCTTCTATGATGAGTAAGAACCTTGGGTTCTCAGCAAATAATCTGGTTAATTAAGATTATTTTCTTTAAACCCCGCCCCCCCAATCTCTTGGCCCAAGGATGTACATTTAATCACATTACATAAGTATGTGTGGAACAGTAAAAATTCATGGGCTTGTTTTCAGGGTCATTGCTGCATATTATGAATGTAAAGCTATGCAATGTTCAGGATCACCCCGGCCGTATCCCAGTCCTGAGCTGATCTTAAGGGCAGGCTTTTATATTTTGTTAGATTTAAGCCCTGGTGAGTTCGATAGGATGTACTCTCCAGCAACCGCGCCTAGGATTGCAGCCTTAGAAAAATGAGCATGTAGTTATTTCAGTTTTATTCCAAATTAATGATGTCATATAGTTGTAATGGTGAAGCTCTGGGGTGCGCTGTTTGCATTTGGCATCTGATTTTCAGTGCATTTTTGGGACCGACTTAAAACACAGGTAATTAAAGCTCTTAAATACAGCCCTTATTACTGGTTTGCCAAGAGCTTCGGGTGAATAAACCATTTCTTTTATTAATGAGCTCGCGTGCCACATTCCCCACATTTCCTCCTGTCTTCCAAGGGGGCGTTTAGTTACTGAAATGAATGGGATTTATTTTTCCTAAATGAAATTCTCAAATTGCTGCTGCTGTGTAAATTTCCAGATGTGCGACACAGCCTCATGCACACCAGTGGAAAATGAGCAGCTCACAGGTCTAGCCCCATAATGAGTAATGTTTATCTGGTGTGACTGTTTTTAACTGTAATATGCTGCTTCCTTGAACCTACTGATTGAATTAAGAGTAGTTGTGCTACAGTTCATGTGTTTGTTTAGATGCTTAGGCCATCCTATTCTGACACCATAGAATAAGCAGAAACACAATAAAAACCAAGTCTATTGCCAGATTTAATGGCATCCCAGTTGAGTAAGTCTGTTTTAAACCTGCATGAATTTGCGTATGAATCAAATCGGATCAGGCTGCGACACACTAGTCAGAACCCACCAGTTGAAGACCAGTTTAGATTGGTTTAGATGGCGCAGTGGTGCCATCTTAGGACGGGGTGCCTTCCTGTGTAAGAATCAAATAGGAATTATAAGATGGCATTGCCAGCTGCGGGGCCTGGCATTACTTTTGTTAAAATAATAATTAATAGCTTCAAAAACAACACCACTGCTGTCTGATTACTCAGGGGACCTATTTTAATCAGTAAAAAAAAACAAGAAAAATACCTGAATGTATAAACATGGCAGCCTAATAAAAAACCTATTAAAATTAAAATATGCTACCTTCCGTTGCCAGACATTTTCCTCAGAGTGGCTCATTTATTTTATTTTATTTTTGCCTTTTATATTCCGCAAAGTGGGGAGAAACTAAAAGGGAATGACATTCCCTGACACCACTGTGTTTATTCATTTGCTTTCTTTCTTCATTTATATCCCAGCATTCCTCCAAGGAGTTCAAAATGGCGCCCGAGCTTTCCCCTTGCCTCATTTTGTCCTCGCAGAAACCCTGTGAGGTAGTTTTAGGCTGACAGGTAATGACTGACTCAAGGTCGCCCAGTAAGCTGTGTGGCCGGGTGGATATTTGAACTGGGGGATATCCCCCAATCGTAGTCCCAGCCCTCAAACCCAGGGTTGGCGAATTGGATCCGGACAGTGGACCAGATCTTGATGGGCGTCTTTGACCGGAGGAATGGGCATGGCATCAGGCGAAGTGTTTTCCTTTTGCCAGACTGGCTCGAATTCAAGCTGATCTGTAAAGGAGGAGGGGAAAGTTTCTGTGCTTGCACCAGCCACATTGGGGAGTTGGTCTTTGTGGGATTGGGTTTGACACTGAATCTAACTGCCGAATGAAAATTCTGCAGGGATGGGCTCTGTTTGGGAGTCATTTCTCCCCTGTGAAGAGGGATGGGTTGTTGTTTTTCCAATCCTATTTTATTAAATTTTAATTTTTTTATCATATATAATAAACACACAATTGCATTTTTTCTCTTATTTAAAGAAAAACAATTCCGTCGGTGTCACCTATAACCTAAATACACACTTCATCATGAACAATGCACTTGTGTTTGACTGACTGCTATTCTCTTTAAAAATCATCTGAATGGAAGCCACAGGAGGGTTAATTCCCTCCCTGTTTGTTTTCAAAGGGGAGAGTGGCAGTTTATTGGTGTGAATGACATTTGTAAGTGAGGAATTAATTTTTAGGGTGCACTTGGGTCCCATTTACTTAACAACTGTAAGTCTCTGAATCCGATTCTGTGTATTAGGTGGCGAGGGAGATGGAAGAGAAATGAAGCCAAATTGTAGGTGTGATGAAATGATGAAAATTGGCATTGTTTTGTTGGAACCTGGTTTCCTTAGGCCAGGGGTCGGCAACCCGCGGCTCCGGAGCCGCATGTGGCTCTTTTACACCTTTGCCGCGGCTCCGGGGCGGATACTAGCGAGGGGAGGAGGCGCATTGTGCGCCCCGACACTCCCCACTGTGGCGGGCACTGTACTGGCTGTGACGTCGCATGGGGGCGGTGCGTGCATTAGTCACGCACCGTCCCGACGACACCTTCCCGCCCGCCCGCTACATTGTAAGGGGCATGTACGCTGGTCACTGCATTGAAAGGGGGCATGTACGCTGGTCACTGTTTTGAAGGGGAGTGAAGAACACACACGCACGAAAAGGTAACTTGTTAATTTAACGTTTATTTCTATGAGGAGGAGTAATTCTGAGGGGTCAAACAAAGAAATAATAAAAAAGTGACAAAAAAGTTATTTTTATAATGACGAGTTTTGCGGCTCCCAGTTTTCTTTTCTTCGGAAACGGGTCCAAGTGGCTCTTTTTGTCTTAAAGGTTGCAGACCCTTGCCTTAGGCGGTTGCCAAGTGTTTGTGGTGCTGCTGGCAGGACTGGGCCCACCTATAGGGCTGTGCTTTTGGGAGGCAACTGCAACCTGTCCGCCATTTTAAATTCCCCACAATGCCTCAGGGTAATGCAGCACTGTGGGGAAATAAAAATAATGTGGGATTCTCAGCTTCCCAGTGCGGATTGCAACACTGTTGTTGCCCACCCATGCTGCTAAGCATACTGGGAGTGGTGGATGACAGCAGATCCTCCCACCCCCAAACCTGTTTGTTTCGTTATTGCATTTCTATCCCACCTCTTCCCCCAAAATTCAAGGTGACATACATGCTTTGTGTCTTCCCCATTGTTATGATCACAACAACCCTGTGAGGTAGGTTTGGCTTAGAGACTGTGATTGGTCCAAGGTCTCCCAGTGAACTTCATGGCTCAGTGTGGTTTTAAACCCACATTTTTCCAGGTCCTAGTCCAGCACTCCAACGACTACACTGACTCTCTTGCCTGTTTCCAGCCTTGTCTGGTACCCAAAGCTATCCTAAAGGGGTAACAGTGATGTGCTGAGTAGAGTCTTATTCTGGACCTGATGTCACACACCTTTGTTTTTTAATGAACCATTTGGATCAAGGACTGGCGGATATCATTTGCCAAATTCGCAGATGACACAAAATGGGGAAGAGGGTGCAAGCACTTTGGAAAATAGGACAGAAAGTCAAAATGGGCTAGCTAGAATGAGCTTGTCTTTTTGATAAAGCTTCTCAGAGCAGATTGGAGCTGTTCCTCTGTATGACCAGTTTGTTAAGAAACAATATTCCCAGACTCCCCTTCTCTCTCCCCCTAAATATTTGTCATACCAACCTTGATTAATGGATTGTGTTTAGGTGGTGGCTAAGAAGCTGTCGGGTATGTGTTCAGCTATCAATAAATCAACTCTGGGAGATAATCTGAGCCCCAGGGGCATTTTGTGGCTTTGATTCTGCCCAGGAATGGGTTGAGCCCTCCTGATATCTTGCAATTGGATGAGTTTTTGCTGCTCTTTGGAAAACACTACAGCGCTGTTGCTGCTGCCAGAATTAAGAACAAAAAGCAAATTCCACCAAGTGTTGGCTGCCACTTCTGTATTTGCGTGTACTTGTCTTTCCAAAGTTTGAAGAGAATATAGATGCAATGTCCCCCTGTTTTCTTTCTTCCTCTGGCAAATTTTATAAGCAAATTCAAGTAGATTTAGCATTAAGGCACCGTATTCCTGAAGGGAAGCTTGAGGGAGCTCAAAAATCTGAATTTCTTTTCACCATCTGCATTTGGGCTTTCCTTCATTGCCTCTTGCAGTGGCTTTGAAACTGCACTGTGGACAACCCTGAGATTTCGTCTCCAATGTGGTGTCCTCTGGATTTCATGGACTACAACTCCCATAATTCCTGATCTTTGCCCAGACTGGCTAGAGCTAAAGTCCACAATATCTGGAAGACACCACATTGACTATCAGATGGGGAATCTGCTGCCCTCCAGGGACTGCTGAGCTCCTGCTTCCATCACCCTTGACTGTTGGCCATGCCAGCTGGGTCTGATGGGAGCTGGAGTCTTAACAGCAGCTGGAGGGCTGTAGATGTTCCCCATATCTACACTACAGTGTGCCAGGGTCCTGTGATAGATGTGGGGCCTCTGTATAAAGTAGTGGCACCCAACTTTGTGCTCCTCCAGATGTTGGACTTCGATCAGCCCCAGCTAGCATGAGCAGCTATCAAGGATGATGGGAGTTAGTCCATAGACAACTAGCAGACAGGATTTCTAAATGGCTTGGGCATAAGTAATCTGTGATTCATGATCCTAGGAAGCTGCCATTGTAATGAGTAACAGCATTTCTCCAACTCAGTATTGCTGGGAAACAGCTCTTGAAGGTCTCCCAGGATCCAGTCCTACCTAGAAACACCAGGGTTTAAAACATGCAACTTTGGTATTCAAGACATGTAAGACTTAGCCTATCTTAAGTATGTTTTTTTGGTTAAGAACATAAGCACTGTCCTGCTGGATCAGACCAAGGTACAGCTAGTCTAGTTTTCTTTTGCCAGAGTCCCACAGTCCATCAGAAAGTGGTCAGTTGTCCACAGTTGGACCACAAGTGGGGAACTTGTGGACCTCCAAATGTTGTTGGATGCTGGCTCCCATCAGCCCAAGCCATCATGGCCAGTGATCTGAGTTGTAGTCCAGTGACATCTGAAGGGCACCAGATTTCCAGGCCTGGCCCACCCGTGAGGCACAGTGAAGCCACACCTCGGGCGGTGGAAACCCCAAAGCAATGCCCCGTCTTCCCTTCTGCCTCCACGACTGGCCTCAGTGCCAGTTTCCGCCATGATCTCACAAGATTTGATCTCTCCGGGAATCATCAAGATCTTGCCGGAAGCACTTCTCTGACAGCAACGTAGGCGGCGTGATTGGCAGCGGCACAGCAATAGGGTGGGGCGGCACTTCCTGTTTTGCCTCAGGCAGCAAAATGGGATGTGCTGCCCCTGTAGATTCTTCATCCCTGATCTACCTTCTGATTTATTGGGTATTTGGTGGCATGGGGATAAGGTTTTCCTGTGTGCTCAAGCAAGAGGTTTGTTCCAGGCAGACGGCCTCAATAAAACTAATTAAAACTGCTTGTTTGTGCAGTGAAAACTGCAAGATTTCAAGTTTGTTAAGGGGTGATTAAAGTGAAGCATCTGTTTGTGTGGGTATGGTCACATGGTGGTGTGTATCTGAGGTATGAATCTCTGTACAAACGGGGACATTGCTAGGGCAGGTACCAAGCTGGCGAAAGACCCCAGTGTAACAGCTTTGTACAGCCACATTTGCAATCTTAATATGAAGCTAATGAATAAACAAATACAGGTATAAACATTGTGTAAACATGCACATAAAATCGGCAATAAAACAGCCATAAATATCAGTTTTATGTGTCCTTGGAGGCATTGCATGTCTGTTTATGGTCAGAGATATAGAAGGCAATACCAGCGTACCAGCTTTGGGGCTGTGAAACACCAAGATTGACACGAAAACAAATATTATTTTAGTAAGTAGAGGAAATTCTTTGTAAGGCATGTACAAGAAAGGTATTTAACCCACCTCAGCCATTTCCTGCTCAACTACATCCAAACAAAATCATTTTTTTCCTTTTCTTTTACCTTTTAAAATTATTTTAAACCCGTGGTAAATGGACTCATTGGGGGGAAAAAAGAGGTTTTAGATAACTGAAATATCAACCGTGTTCATTTTTCACTATCCCCCCCCCCCCCGGTTCCTTCTTGTAACCAAACTTCTCATTCTTTGTCTTTTAGAAAAGTCACGGCATGGAAAATAATTTCTCTAGCCGTTTAGCTGTAAAATCTAATGTGTTGATTAAAAAGAAACGACACTGCTGCTTAGATGGTTGGGTTTGTGTAATTGCTTTTTACAGAACAAATTGCCAGTTCTTTGCTGCAATAACTTGCATTTTGTCCCAGAAAACTGAGAGGCTTGCTTAATGGGCAATTCATTTCAGGGTTTGAAGACGCATGCATCTGGTTCCTTGCAGTTCACTGCTAACCAAGTTTTACTCCAAAGTACGATTTATAAGGAGCTAGCTTTCGGATAAATATGTCTAGGGTTTCAGCATGAAAGGGAAAAACAGGCAACTGTTGTCTGTTTGCAGACCTCTCACTTTAACCATGACTGTTGTTGTTTTTGGTGTTGTTTGAATACCCAAACTAGTATTATTACTATCATCATCATCATTAGTGGTATTGGTATCGTGGTCTTGAGTTGTTGAAGGCTTTAATGGTCAAAATCCTGAGATCCTGTGCCCACCTACTTGCAAGCACACCCTGATGAACTTACTTTTGAGTAGACAGCTGTAGGATTGCACTATGCACGTTAAAATTAAATGGAGCAAACCGCAGTGAAGGTACTGGTCTTACCTATCCAGCCTCTCTGTTGGTAAGGTGAGAACCCAGTCTTGCTGGTGCCCCTTCGCTCAGAAAGCTAAGCTATGGTTTGAATGCACGTTTATAGTCTTAGCTAGGGGTCTGTTGAATATTCTCCTGCAAACACTAGTTTTATAGAAAAGGGGCCTTCTTAGGGCTTGAATATTTTTTTCCTGAAAGACCTCCAAAAGTGAACTTTTTCACACCTGCTTGATGACATCCAGCTTAGGTGTCTTATTTATTCATTCATTTTATTTATGAATTGCTTCCCACAAAACATTATGAAGTGATTATTAATATAAAACATCAACAAAAAAGAAAAAAAGCTCCAGACAATTCAGTTGAAAGCAATGACAACAACAACCCTAGTCATGGTTAGGTGTCTGCATGCAAAAATCACGCAGGTCTCTTGCACCTTTTTAGGGTTGTGTAAAAGAGAAAATTGCATGAGAAACTACGCAATGCAAAGTCTGAATTCAGAGTGAGAGCAATGCTTATGCAGGAAGCGTTCTCCTCTCTTGGCAATAGCAGCGCCTCTGTATCTGCCTAATAAGACTTAGTGTGTTGACTCCACAGTTTGCTTTCTAACTTTTTTTTAAAAAAAAAGATTTCTGAATGACTTCCTTTAAATAAAGAAAGAAAAGAAAGGCAAGCGTCTGGGCCTCCTGCTATTGGTGGGGAGAGAATGAAGACGAACTAGAAATCATTCAAAAGCTGCACTCCCAAATGAACTTAATACATCTTTAGTTCACCCGGGTATTATGGGAACTACTTTCAATCAAGTAATTCATCTGGGTGAATCCATTGCAAATACTGATTTAGTGTCATTTTAGGTAACCTCTTAAGGGGCACCACACACATACACACAGTCTGTTGGCACCAACAGAATGTGTTTTGCCCAAGCCTTTCAACAGGAGAGAGTCAGAAGGAGGGGATCCTGCAAGCACCAGGGAAGGCCTCATGTGGGCACCACTTCGGCAACCCCCGTTACCTTAAATTGGTCCTAGTAGAGTTTAGACAGATATGGTGGTTTTGGGGTTGTCAGCATGGCGCTGTAACAGCCTGATAGGGCAAGCAAGCCACTGGGGCCGCTTGCATTGTTCAGTATGAGGGAGGAAGTGGAGATATGGATCTTTCGAATGGTTTAACGGTGGAAGTGTTTGTTTCTTTTAATGGGGATTGGTCTGGAACAACCTATCAAGCCCCCCCTCCCTCCCTCCCACCCACCCCATATCCTGTGTGTGCGTACGTAGGGAGGTTTGAATTAGAATTTTTAACATTGTTTGATCGTAATGTTTTGGCTTGGCTTTTTTTTTTGCTATGGTAACTATATGTATTCTGCTCTCCCCCCCCCTTTCTGAATTGTGCAATTTAGTTGAGATAATAGCTCGACTAGCTGGATCATTTGGGAGCCATTATGGCCTTTCTCAGATAAATAGAACCTCAGACTTGACAGCTTTAAAACCGGGATGTTTCCGTTCCTCTCCCTACCAAAGCAGAAACCCAAAAAGGGAGGGAGGGAGAGAGGGAGAGAGGGAAAAAAGTAAAAAATAAAAACCACTGCCAACAAGAAGAGAGACAATTCCATCGGAGATCCGAGCCATGCAGAATGAATGGTTTGCTCTGCCTCCCCCCCCCCCGACCCTGCTATTATTGTTTACAGTTCCAGTGCTCCTCTTTTCCAGTGGTTATGTTTTGTGGCTGAGATAATAGTTTGCAAATTATCCTTAGCTATGGTTCTCTAAGGGTGTGTGTGCATCTTCCCTCGGGATATGTGGATGGTTGGCATTGGAAGCTGCCTTTGGCAGACCTGCTGGTCTGTCTAGGTCAGTATTGTCTACACTGACTGACAGGAGCTCTCGAGGGTTTTCCGACTGGGGTTTCCCCCAACCCTTCCTGGAAAGGCCGGGGATTAAACCTGGGTCCTTTTATCTGCAAATGCAATGCTCTACCACTGAGCTACAGCCCCTCTCCAAAGCAGGATTGAAGAAAAGAGGCAGAAAGGGGAAGCCCGGATCTGCCATAAGGGAGACAGCACATGAGGAAGTTTGCTTGTATGCCCCCAGAATGTGACAGGGCACTTAATTTGCTGAGGGTAGGGAGATCTTCTAGTCTGTCTGCATTGCCACTGGCTAACACCTTCTGTGCCAGATAAGGACCTTTCTGTTTGCCCAAGCCTTTAAAATATATTGCACATTCTGAGCCTCTTTGTATTCAAAGCTGTGTTTTAATTTTGGCGGGATGCAAGGTGAATTTTCGTCCTTCATTGTACACTTAATTCATTCCGGAGGTCCATTCTTAACCTGAAACTGTTCCAGAGTTCTGTTCTTAACCTGAAACTGTTCTTAACCTAAAGCACCACTTTAGCTAATGGGGCCTCCCGCCGCGCAATGTCTGTTCTCATCCTGAAGCAAATTTCTTAACCCGAGCTACTATTTCTGGGTTAGCGGAGTCTGTAACCTGAAGCATCTGTAACCCGAGGTACCACTGTATTAAGGCAGCTGTTTATTTTTACAGTTGTTGTTGTTGTTATATTTCTATATTACCCTATACCCAAATGTCTCAGGGTGGTTCACGTAAAGGATGCCTCGTTTTGTTACTGTAATTGCTTTTCGCTTTTGGCTTGGGAATCGTAAGCCACCGAGAGAATTTTGTGAGGGGGGCTTGAAAAAGTTATAAGTAAATAATACCACTTCAGATGGCAGGAATTTAGGTTATCAGCTCAGCATGGTCCAGGTAATTCAAGGGTCCAGTAAGATTCCACATTGTTCTCTAAAGCTTCAGAATCTGACCCGGCTCCATCATCTGAGCTGTTCGCAGACCAAGCCGCTTCCAGGCTCATTCGATTAGCTTACATGTTGCACACCCCTGATTTCCATTGTGCTTCTTTGCTTAGCCGATCTGTATCCCTTCCATTTTTGCCTTTTATTTTCAGGGTGGATGGTCTTAAGGCTCGTGGTATCTACTTTGCATTTACTAAAATCCCAAGATCCACCAACCAATGCCCAAGCTGCAAAGGGCGTAATTCTTACCTGAGGACTTGGTTTTCACATCAGAATTGAACTGAGCTGATGGCCCTTGCATTAAAAAACAAAAAAACCCCTCTGATTACTACCACACCAAGTTTTCTTCATTTCTGTTATGATTTGGTGTGAGTATCTATCATTTCACTGCTGCTGCTGTTATAAGCGGTTGAAGGTTAGGAATCTTCAAAGTTCTACTACTTCAAATCACATAGAGATCTACCAGGAGATATCACAATCTACTTTCTGCCCATCGGTGCTGTAGCCTATAATTTATTGTTCAGTTAGCTTTTCTGCTTCCGTGTGTGTGTGTGTGTGTGTGTGTGTGAGAGAGAGAGAGAGAGAGAGAGAGAGAGTGTACACAAGAGAGCGTCCAAATAGTCCATTTGCTGGGTCTTGATGAGTGGAAATTGGTAGCTGGCAAATATGGCTGCTGCCAGCCAGATCCGGATGCCTTGGTGCTTAATCAAAAGCACCGGACCTCAGCTGGCAGCTCAGCTCGGCAATGATGTTGAGGAAAGGGAGCAAAGTATTTCCTAGGCTTTGATGGAGAGGAATTGGAGAAGCTTAAAAAAGAAGAAAAGTGCCTTTCCTGGCTTGAGAGCTTAAAGCATTTTACTTGTTTGGAGAGTGCTGCTGTTGAGATTCATATACAGGTTTTCAACACAATTCTGTTCCTAGATAATTGAATTCTGAACATTTATAAGAAAATGGAGTGTTAACCTTTCTTCTCAACTTCTGCATTACAGGGTTTTCTCTCTCTTTCTCTGAAAACTATTAAGTAACTATCTAATACAGAACTATCATTTTGATTTTGCAACCTGTCCAGCTTGTGTACCTGTCATCCTAAGTGTCAGCTGAGGCATAGCAGAAATGTTTGAATTCAGTTTCATATGGGGGGGGGGGGAAATAAGGTTTTCAGGAGTTTTACAAAAAGTCCACTCCTATTTGTGTGTTTCTTTTGGGTTGTCGGTGAATAGCCAGCTCACACATGATGCAAAGCCATGGTTTGTTTTACAAACCACAAGTTAACCACAAGTTGTCCCACAACGCTTGTTTCTCCAAAGTTTTCTTTGTTTTCCAGGTGTTCTTGCCTCATGCCCTTGTAGTTTAGTGAATGTCTGGACTGGAGTTTCCAAACAAGCCATGGTTAAGGAAGGTCACTGGGTTCAGTTTAATAAACCATGGCCAGGTTTTATGCGTATAGCAGTGTGCTGCTTAATCTGACCATCTCTGAAAATGTTGGACTGAATAACAAACTCTGAGCATATTTACATCACAGGTAAACATTGAAAATGGAAGGGAGATAGTAATTTGTATGATAAAGAGGATGAGGGAGGATGAGAGTGCTAATGGAGCACTCCCTATCTCATGCCCAGGTTTACACATACTACTACACCATGGTTTAAGAAACAATGGTTTATTAAATCAAGGTTTTGTGTTATGTACAAACCCTGCCAAAAAGCTTAACTATGGTTTGCCTTTTGCCTGAAAATTATGAACTGAAGCCATGGTTTCTTGTTAGTTTATGAACCTTAGTTTAACCATGGCTTGGCATTGTGTGTGTACCCAGTAGCCTTCCTTAACCATGGTTTGTTTGGTGCCAGACACTCGCTAAATTACAAAGACACAAGGCAGGAGCTGCTAGGAAACAAATATGATGTTAGAAAACTTTGTTTGATGGTTTGTGGGAAACTTGTGGTTAGTTAAGCAAATAATGGCTTGTGTTATATGCGAAAGATGAAAGATCAGGAAATGTTATAATTACACAGGGCCCTTAAGTTGGGGTCCTCCATTGTCAGTTGTTGATTGAAGAAATCGCCAAACACACAACTTCAGTTCCTACTTGTGACACTCTAGAGAATTCTTCTATTTCCTTTGTGCCGAAAACAGATACCTGAAAGCGACTTTGTCCTTCTCAAGACAATTAATTGAACTGACAGCCTTGTCCTAGCAACCCAAGATTTGTCAACAATGTTGGAAAACCAGTTTTTGTAAAAGACACCTTTGTCGTTTCAAATGTCGTTGGCTACTTTTTAAAGTGTAATTGTGTCAGTAATGAATATTGTGACATTGTGTTCCCTTTCTAAAAAATTTTTTTTGGAAAAGCAGTTGGTGGTGATTTTTCAGCACAGCAGAAAAACAGTCCAGATAGAAAAGGGCATTGCTGCAGCTACAGTTGTGGTAGAATCCTCATCTTGTAAACAGCAGGAATACTGCAGCTGTTGTGGAAGCACATTAGACTCTCTTAAATTTCTGTTTTTTGATTTCCTTGTGGCATATCCAGACTTTCTCATTTGAGGGCTGAGAAGCCGAGCATGTTGAGTTCGGATGAGTCCCTCTGCCCTTCAGTGCCCATTTGGTGTTTATCATGCCCTGAAGGGTTAACAGACATAATTTTTAGAACAGAACTGAGTGCATCTTATAAATGCATAAATTCTGGAGACTAGCAGGAAAAAGCTTTTGGTGTATTCTTCCACAGTAACGTTGTTGTTTGTTGTTGTTGTTGTTGTTGTTGTTGTTGTTGTTGTTGTTGTTGTTGTTGTTGTTGTTGTTATGTTTAGCTTATTACAGCATAGAAAAGGCCAGGGATGTCTGTTCCCAGATAGTGCCAGTTTTGTGCTGGGACACAGTGTTAGTGTCATCGTTTGGGGGGGTGGGCAGGTTGTGAGAAGCCCATCACCCCCAGTAGGCTTATGCCTGGCTGAATTGTGCCCTTGACCTGCGATAATGCCTCTTCCTACATTTATGGAGGAGCGGAGAGATATGCATGAAGAACCTTCCGAGCTCTGCATGGCTGGAATGGAGGCAATTGTCCAGAGGTAAGAGTCACCTCCATTGTCCTGCCCACAGTGGCTGTTGGCTCTGTGCTCCACTGCCATATGGACTTTGGAAGGTTTCCGCCAAGGGAATGCGGGCCTTGGCTGAAAACTGCTTCGAATCTCTGGTTCAGATGGTCACAAGCAAATCGGCACCGATCCTTTGCTCACACACTGCTTGCCCTCTCCTTTGCTTTGCGGACAAGGGAAGGATAAGGCCCCATTTGCACCACGCATTTAAAGCAGTGTCCTAGTGCTTTAAATAACCATGGCTTCCTGCAAAGAACCCTGGGAAATGTGGTTTGTTAAGGATGTTGAGAGGGTTTAGGAGACCCCTGTTCCCCTTAGAGAGCTACAATTCCCAAAGTTCCCTGGGAGGAGGGATCGATTGTGAAACCACTCTGGAAACTAGCTCTGTGAGGGTCTCCTAGCTACGCTCAGTCAACAAATAGCAAACCATAGTTCCCAGGATAGTTTGACAGTAAATGTGCTATAATAGTAGTTTAAATGCATAGGGCAAATGTGGCCCAATCAGTGTGTCCCATTACACACAAATCAGGGAAATGATGCTTTATTCTAACTCATGTTTGCTAAAACAAACCAGAATCCAGCAGTGGCTTGGCATAATTCTTTTGCTAAATTAGTATGAACTGCAGTTTCCTACAGTTCAGTAGTGAAGGAGGCAGAGATTCTCTACTGGAGATCTTTGGACACTGTGTTCCACATTGCCATTTTGGAGAATCAAAGAAAGGTATACCTTTTTCAGCTTGGCTTTCCTTTCTTGTTCTGGAGCGCTGCATTTCATTTCTCTTTCTCCCCTCACCCCTTGTCCTTGCAAAAACGAAAAAAGAAGAAAAGGAAAGAATGAAAAAGAAAAGGTAGTTCGACCGAGTTATGTTCTAAAGCAAACAATAACAAAGACCTCACAGTTTGTCCACTGAGATGGGGCAGGGAAATTCTCTGTGTGTGTTTGTGTGTGAGAGAGAGGCCCAAATCTCTACTGGCTACAGAATCCTGGGAGGCAAATATGCACTTGAGTGAAAGTTAATTCAACATCCCCCAGGCTTTGCTTTTTTATTTCCCCTTTTTGCACATAAGGGTCTGTGTGTCCAGCTCTTTCCTCTGACATTCTGAATTCCTTGGGGCAGATGATGGGTTCATTTTGGGTCCTTGCAGTATAGTTCCAATGAAATTAAATTTGCTTTCCTCTCTCTCTCTCCCCCACCCTCTCTCTGTCTCTCCCTGACACCAGTCTAAACTTTATTGAACTTTGAAAGTAAAATCCACTTCAGATTATAGCCAGGATCCAAAGGGCAACACGCAGAACACTTAGCATTCACAGTGGTCCTTTAGGAAGTTTCCTTGTACTGAGTCAGATCATTGGCTTAGCCAGCTCAGCATGTTTTGGATTACAGTTTCCATTATCCCCAGTCAAGATGACCACTGTTCAGGGAAGATGTGAGTTGCATTCCAAAATGCTGAAGGCCTCAGATTCAGTAATTATAATAATAAATTATAGTAATACTAATAATTCATATGTCGCCCATCTGACTGAGTTGCCCCAGCCACTCTGGGGAGCTTGCAACAAATTATCAAGTCACAGTAAAACACCACACGTTAAAAGCCTTTCCCATACAAGGCTGCCTTCAGATGTCTTCTAAAGGTTATGTAGTTACTCATTTCCTTGACATCTGATGGGAGGGTGCCACTACCAAGAAGGCCCTCTGCCTGGTTCCCTGTAGCTTCGCTTCTCACAGTGAGGGAACTGCCAAAAGGCCCTTGGAGCTGGACCTCAGTGTCTGGGCTGAACAATGGGGGTGGAGACATTCCTGCAGATATACAGGCCTTGCCAGGTAGGATTGGGCAGTCACTGCAAGTCAGTGTGGACAGTACATGGTGCAAAAGGAAGTCTGGATGAATCCTTTGTGCAAAGCAGTTGCTCTATAAGGCAAATATAGGAGGAGAGGGAAAAGTATGGGGTGGGGAATGATGTGAGGCCCTCGCTCCTTCATAACGTCTCCTCTTGGCCCTGATACCTCACAGGTTGTTTTGCTTGTAGTAAATAATATCCTCCACCCACCCACCCCGCAGCTTCATCTCCCTTCAGAAACTTGATACAGCTCCTCCAGCAAGACTGTGAGTGAGCAAGGCTGTGATGATGTCTCATGCGATTGCTCAGTTTGCGTGTCTTGCGTCAGAGAGAAATTCTTCTTTGTTGGCCTGTGTACACATTGTCCTCTCTTGGTCTGCAGTTTCCTGCATGTGTTGCTGGAGCAGCTATGGGTAGGTATGGGGATTCATGTTCTCTCACTGGTAGTTTTCCACATGAAGATATTTGGCAAAGAAAGCTTAAGAATGCAACCACGGAGAGAGAAGGGGGGGGAGCATTTCTGTGTGTATCAAAAGCCGATAAAACTGAGATGAAAAAGTGATGACTTTCAACTTTTAAAGAATTGCATGTAAGCAATGTCTTTCTTTCTTTCTTTCTTTCTTTCTTTCTTTCTTTCTTTCTTTCTTTCTTTCTTTCACAAAAGGCTGAATTTTTACAGAATGAGAGTTATGGGGTCCAGAAAGGTGTCTAAAATATGGATCGAGGCTGCGTTTATGGGACAGAAAGTGGAAATCCTTTGACCCTGCCCCCATGGGTGCTCAGAGTTGTCAGGAGACCTCTTTTCCCTCAGAGCTACAGTTCTCAGAGTTACCTAGGATTGTTTGTTAAACCACTCTGGGAATTGTGGCTCTCTGAGGGAAATAGGGGTCTCCTGACAACTCTGAGCACCTGTAAGAAACTGCAGCTCCCATGATTCTTTGGGTGGCGCCATGACTGTTAAAGTGGTATCATAGTGTGAGTGGGACAGGAGAAGGTATGACTAAATCCTTCTGTAGGGGGAAAAGTGTGTATGTGTGTGTTTTCAGGTTGTGAGTTTAATTGGCGCTTATCAACTCAGGCCTAAATTGCACAATTGCGTTAAGTTTGTAAGCCAATTGAAACAAATCACTTAGCCTCCCCCCAGTTTTAGGTTGCGGGGGTAGCACCTAAAAACATTTCATACACAAAACACTGTCCCAGTCACTCATCATTCCAATAGCCTGGCCAGGTGGGCCAATATTATTCCCCCTAGATTGCATCTGAGGGGGGAAGGCAGAGGAGGTCAGGCAATCTAGTATCTTGTGTGAGACCACCTAGTGAGTTGAGGCGAGGGTTGCCCTTGGGGGGTGAAGAGTTTTTGATTGTCAGTGTTCATTCATGCGTGTCATTATTCACTAAATTTGGACATTCATCAAAATATGGCGTTGATATGCTTCTGTCTCATTCCCTGCATACTGAGCTGAGTTCTTCAAGTACAGTCATACCTCAGGTTACAGCCGCTTCAGGTTGCATCTTTTTGGGTTGCAGACTGCCGAAACCTGGAAGTACCGGAACAGGTTACTTCCGGGTTTCAGCGGTTGTTCATTCGCAGAAGTGCTAAATCACGCTTTGTGCATGCGCAGAAGCGCTGAATCGCTGAATCGCAACCCACTCGTGCGCAGATGCGGGTTGTGAACGTGCATCCCGCACGGATCATGTTCACAACCCGAGCGTCCACTGTCTATTGCAAAAATGGAACCATCCACACAGTAAATATCGGTGGGCTCAAGGTTTGCAGGAGTGCAAAAAGTCCAAACAGACCTGAGCCTGATGTAGAATCATAGAATCATATAATTGTGGAGTGGGAAGGGTCTCCAAGAGTCATCTAGTACAACCCCTTGCAATGCAGGAATCTCAGCTAAAGCATCCATGACAGATGGCCACCCAATCTCTGCTTAGAAACCTCCAAGGAAGGAGAGTCCACAACCTCTCGAGGGGATACCGTTCCACTGTCAAACAGCTCTCACTGTCAGAAAGTTATTCCTGATGTTTAGCCAGAGTCTCATTTCTTGTAACTTGAAGCCATTGGTTCGAGTCCTGCCTTCCAGAGCGTGCAATATAATGCTCTCCAGCTCTGTTTATGTGAACCATTGGGTGGGCTGAATGGAAGGCAGCATCCAGGAAAAGCACATGGCTGGCTGGGACGCCGAAGAGGAGTTGCACTTCAGCACTGCAACACTTCGTTGCAGTTCCCGCTTGTGCTGCCTCTCGATGGGCAGGCTTTGCCTCCGCTGTAGCCATGCTTCTGTTAATGACCTCAGCTGGCAGCCTCTCAGCAGGGCAGCCTGTCGCTGTGGCTGCTGTCATTCAAAAACAAAAGCTCTCCCGGCTTCCCTTGTCTCCAGTCTCCACCCCTCCCGCCTCCCTGATGCGAAGAGCAGGCGAGGTCTCCATTCAAAAGTAACTGTAGGCAGTCACTCCTATGGCGTGGTTAATTGCCCTGCGTCAATTGTGAAACTGATTCAGCCTTGAATTGATGTGCCATGCTTCATTTCCTCCTAATCTGGAGAGTACAAGTCCCTTTTATCACTTGCGATACCTGCCTGCCTGTTCTCTTTCTGTGTGGCTGTGATGCGGCAAAGGACACCCTCCCCACCCCCCACCTGCCCCCCACCTTCTCCTGGATAGATCACGAGCCCATTTAAAGTGGGCTTTTGGTCTCATTACGGAACAAAGTCCTCAGCTGGTGTGAATTGAAATAGCTGCATCCAACCTGTGACAATTTTCGCTGGAGTCAGATGGGCTATAGCCTGTTGATCTGGGGTGGGGAAGAGATGAATTGGTACAGGAGTTAACTGTTTCCCCATTTTCTAAGTCTATTTAGGTTGGTCCAGCGCAGAGTTGAGATACCTTTTCTCCTTTTTATATATATATAAATTTTTATTAGTTTTTTGACATACCATTTTCAACAGTAATTAAACATACTTTTACATCTTATACAATTTTTTTTTACTTCCATCAGTCCTGTCTGAAAATTTTCCCATCTAATCTCTTAGTATGCATTTCTTATTTTCCCTATTACATTTCAAACTCATAACCGATATTTCTATCTTTTTCTACTTTGTAACACTTCGTATATTTCTCCTTACAAAACTTCTTGTAGTCCTACTAGCATAATTTGTTGATTACAGTTGCTCTTCAAATAATTCAAATACTTCTTCCAATCTTCTGTAAATCTCTGGTCCCGCAGGTTTCGAATCCTTCCTGTCATTTTGTCCAATTCTGCATAGTCCATTAATTTTGTCTGCTATTCTTCTTTTGTCGGAATTTCTTCTTGCTTCCATTTCTGGGCTAACAGTACTCTTGCCGCTGTTGTTGCATATAAGAACAATTTTACATCTTGCCTATTAATGTATTGGCCTTTAATACCAAGTAAAAATGCTTCTGGTTTTTTTAAGAATGTGTATTTCAACATCTTTTTCATCTCATTATATATCATTTCCCAGACGTTCTTTACTTTCTTACATTCCCACCACATATGATAAAATGTTCCTTCTTTTTCTTTACATTACCTTTTCTCCTTCTTGACCTACTTGGGCTCCCAGTTCCCTATCACCTCCAGCCAGCATGACCAATGGTCAAGTATGATGGGAGTTATAGTCCAGCAATGACTTGAAGGCACCACAAGGGCTGCTTTGGCTACATATGGATCAGGAATTGCTATTGAAGTAGCACCTGGTGCCATGCAGGGACAAGCAGAAAGTTGGGCTGGAGTGTACAGTTGTGAGAGCCAGGACTGATGATGGCGGACTCCATTTATCTAGCTGCTCAGTCAAGGAATCCTGTTAAATACTTGTCATGCTTTCAGACTCTGAAGTCCTGACATCTCCACTGTTTGCAATGTGGCTTTGCTCTGGCTGTTCCTCCCTGAAACAATAGTTTAAATAATGCACAAGAGTGAGGCTGTTGATGGTCTTGATGAGTACGTCCTTGTTTCTTTTTTTAAATCCTAGAATCATAGAGTTGGAAGAGACCACGAGGTCAACTAGTCCAGGCATGTCCAACTCCCAAGGGAGTGCAATCTACTCTCAGTATAAAAAAGCTGGCTGTGATCTACCCATTGTCATTGCTGCCAGGGGTTGTTGAGTTTTGACCAATGTCACACATTAAAAACTTCCCTGAACAGGGCTGCCTTAAGATGTTTTCTGAATGTCAGGTAGTTGTTTATCTCTTTGACATCTGATGGGAGGGCGTTCCACAGGGTGCCATTACCGAGAAGGCCCTCTGCCTGGTTCCCTGCAGCTTTGCTTCTCGCAATGAGGGAACCGCCAGAAGGCCCTTGGCGCTGGACCTCAACGTCCGGGCAGAATGATGGGGGTGGAGATGCTCCTTCAGGTATACTGGACCGAGATCATTTAGGGCTTTAAAGATCAACACCAACACTTTGAATTGTGCTCGGAAACGTACTGGGAGCCAATGTAGGTCTTTCAAGACCGGTGTTATGTGGTCTCGGTGGCCGCCCCTAGTCACCAGTCTAGCTGCTGCATTCTGGATTAGTTGTAGTTTCTGAGTCACCTTCAAAGGTAGCCCCACATAGAGCGCATTGCAGTAGTCCAAGTGGGAGATAGCTAGAGCATACACCACTCTGGTGAGACAGTCCGTGGGCAGGTAGGGTCTCAGCCTGCATACCAGGTGGAGCTGTTTGAGGTTTTTTGGGGAGGGGTGTCCCAGAGTCGCTTCTGAATTTTTTTTTGGGATCAATAATGACCACCCAGGCGATCATTTCACTTAGTAACGCAATCGACCAGGGACACCCCCACAAACAACCAGTAGATCATGATCGACCTGTTGGACATGCCTGATCTAGTCCAACCCCCAGCAATGCTGGAATCTTTTGCCCAATGTGGGGCTTGAACCCACAGCCCTGAGATGAAGAGGCTCATGCTAAGTCTAAGACTATTGAATTTTGCCCATTGCCTAGTCTCTTGAAGCCCTCTGGATGCAGGCATGAGTGTATCTGATGAGTCACAAATGCATCATGCTTCTTCAATGTAGGGGGTCCTTGGCAGCCCTTCTACCTGGGTTCTGAATAGATGACTCCTTCCACACAGGGGAAAGAGTGTTCTTGGAGTTCAGCCCCCACCTCCTTTGACGCATCATTGTACTGTTTCCCCCAAGTTGTGTTTTACACTTCTAATTTACAGTGGTACCTTGGTTCTCAAATGCCTTGGTTCTCAAACAACTTGGGACCCAAACACTGCAAACCCGGAAGTAAGTAAACTTTTTCGGTTTGCGAACTTTTTTCAGAGGCCAAATGTGCTCCGTTTTGAGTGTTATCCTTCCAATTTGAGTGCTACACTTCCGTTTTGAGTGTTATGCTGAGATCTGTCTGTTTTTGCTATTTATTTTGCATTTTTGTTTTTGCGGCTCTTTTCTTGTGTGACTGTGTGGAACCCAGTTCAGCTACTGATTGATTGACTGATTGTGCGACTGCAGTACATGGTTTATTGCTTTCATTTTATGGATCGTTAGATAGTAAAATTCATGTTAAGTTGCTGTTTTAGGGGTTGTTTTTAAAAGTCTGGAACGGATTAATCCATTTTGCATTACTTTCAATGGGAAAGTGTGCCTTGGTTTTGGAACGCTTTGGTTTTGGAACGGACTTCCAGAACGGATTAAGTTTGAGAACCAAGGGTACCACTGTACAACTAAACTACAGAATTGGGGTCATAGGAAGCTCCTCTCTGGATGTGCCTTTTGTTCCACCAATTTTGTCTTCTTCTTTCTCACATCTATGTCTCTTGTTTGATCTTTTCAGTTAGCACCATTAAACGCAAACAGACCACAAAACCTTCTGCAGTCCTGCTTTGTGTTGTTCCATTTTATCCATGCCAGTCTTTGCAGGATGGGCTGCTTTTGAGAAACCAGCTTTTCTAATGGGTGTTCCAATAGCTTCATGAAACCAGCTTGGATTCAAGTGGATTCCTTTGTCCTTTGAAAATAAATAAACGAGAGGTGTTACTTTAGTTTTGTTGGGCTCCTTCAGATGCATCCACTAGGCTGCTAATACATTGATTTGGTCTCCAGAACTCTCTCTCTCCCCCCCCCCCAGCAAATGGAGTTGCTGTTATTTGCATTTTGCAGCTAACTTTAGGTGTTTGGTTTTGCTGACTGATCTTAAAATCAATTTTGCAGGTGCTCTCAGGGAAGAAGGGAATTCTTAGAAAGGGATCAGGAGAGCACTGTGACTTAGGGGCAGAGGGAGAAATTCGATTCTGTTCACATTGGAAGGCAAACATACCCGATTCACATTTCCCCAAGCAATATGTCAACCAGAGTATAGCAGAATTTTGCAGTGCATTTCTCCAGACAAGTAATATGTACAAAAAAAGCATTATCCTGATGGTAAAGTGTATTTAAAAATACATGTTAGGAAAAATTGTTTTGCAGACATTCGTATATTAAATGAAAGTGCATTGAAATTTGTATGGGAAAATTCACACAAAATATGCTGATGAATTTTATGAGTAAGATGTCCTTTTGACGGTGCATTTGTTATTTCTTTCTTTTAAACTATTTATATTCCACTTGCAATGTAAAACATATCTAGGCAGCGTACAAACAACAACAACAACATTACAAAAGTTTATATGTATAATAGCTCAGGCCAGGGGCAATTTACAGATTCAGCTGCTCACCCTAGAAGTGCAATAAACCAAGGCTGTAGTTTTTTGTGTACTTGGAAGTCAGTTGCACTGAACTTTTTTGGCATTACTTCTCAGCAAAGGTGCATAGGATTAGGTTGAATCTGGTACACGTTTGTTTGTGAACCAGTCGTAAGAGTCCATTCATAACTCAGTCTCCCCCGTGGTTTTGTAGAAAAGGCTGGTGAGGGTTTCTTTGGAGGTTGCAGAACTGATGGTCCAACAGTGAGCATACTGGAACACCTCAACTGTGTGTGTGGGGGGGGATGCAACTGCTTCCTATCTCAGTGGCATTTTTTTTTTTAAGATATCATGGTTGACATATCAGGATCTTATTTCTGCTCCTTGCTTTTCTGAATTAAAGGAAAAGGGATTCAAATGGCAGGGAGCATGACTTTTAGCAGGACAGTAAGATGAGGTTTTTTTGTGTGGTGGGGAGACTGCTATTTGTGTTTTTATATGCAATAGGTATCTTTCCAGTTTTGAAAGAGTCTGTCCCTGAGAGCTTACAATCAAGCAAAAATAAATGAATTGGTTTTACTAGTGGGCAGCAAAGATGCAAATCTTCGGGAAACTAAATAACAGTTGTCGGACAAGTAGCCATCTGTGCAGACTTTTTAGTTAAAGCAGCAAGATGGCTGTACTTCCCTCCCCACTCGCCCAAACCCTGCACTTCCAAGTGAGTATCTGGCTCTGTCTTCTCCTTATTTGATTTAATAACTCAAGGTATTAAGGAAAAGTCTCTATCCTTTCTTATCTTATTCGCCTTTCTTAGCAACGAGCCTCACTGCTTGCGTGAGACTTCAATATTACGACGCCCAGTCCTGCAGACTTGTGCCAGCATTGGATTCGTTCCCGTTCATTCAAGGAAGTATTATTCTTTTATCCCTTCCCCGGGGGCAAAAGTCGTTCCCGGTCCACTTAATTACTTCAGGTTATTGTAATTGAAATTTCCACTAGATCAGTCTAGCAAAAAGCTGTAAGTGAAGTTACTTCCAATGGACACCCCGTGCTTCTGTTTTCACTGGGTGCATAATCTTCAAATCTCTCAAGGTCTGAGCCGAAACTCTGCTTGGCTCTTGGATTCTACTACAACAAAGTTTTGGTTTCTTAAGAAATCAAATCCACTGTGTGAGTGTGTGCTGCTAAATGAGTCATGCAGAAATCTTCTTCAGTTCTATGAGGAAACATACTGAATTCTGGAGCAGGGACTCTGATGTAGAAACCGACAGTTTATGCAGGGGATTCTGGGCATCACACCCAAAGCCGAAACTGTGTACAGTCAAACTTTGGTTGTCGAACGTAATCTGTTCCGGAAGCCCGTACGGCTTCCGAAACATTAGACAACTGAGGCACACCTTCCGATTGGTTGCAAGAGCTTCCTGCACTCAAGCGGAAGCCGTGTCAGATATTCAGCTTCCGAAAAACATTCGAAAACCAGAACATTTATTTCTGGGTTTTTGGTATTCGGGAGCCGAAATGTTAAAAAATGGAGCCGTTCAAGAACCAAGGTTTGACTGTATAGTCAGAACAAATTGGGTTCAGTGGCAGGTGGGATTGCAGGTGTTTTTCCCCCCTGGAAGTTCACCCCCTTTTAAAAAAGGTTTTTTTGCCTAACACATGAAGCTGAATTTGCAGAAGTAAAGTGTGCATAATTTGTGGACTTGCTGTAGTTGTTTTGGTTCATGCATTAAAACTACACACATACACATTATTTAGTGTCAATGATCTAAGCTAAGGAAAAACTTGCCACTTGATTCAACCAACCCTCAGTGAAGAATTCTGGTCCTTTTTGCTCTAATTGCGGCACCCTTCCTTTTTCCAAAACCTTACCCCCAGTAGTGCTGTAAAGGTGACTTTTATTGGTTATGGGGAAGTAAAGTTAAGGATGAAGATGGGCATCAAATTTCAAGAGAAGTTGCAACAGCTTCATCTAAATTGAGAGCTGTCTGGCTTTGCAAGTGGCATTGCAAACTTAGATGCCCTAAATTTGAATGCTGGATGAGTTCTCGTTTCTCTCCATTTACAGTGGTACCTCGCAAGACGAATGCCTCGCAAGACGAAAAACTCGCAAGATGAAAGAGTTTTTGGTTTTTTGAGTTGCTTCGCAAGACGAATTTCCCAATGGGCTTGCTTCGCAAGACGAAAACGTCTTCCAAGTTTGTTCCCTTTTTCTTAAAACCGCATTCCTATGGGAAGCAGTGCTTCGCAAGACAAAAAAACTCGCAGAACGAATTAATTTCGTCTTGCGAGGCACCACTGTAGTAGTTCATAAATTTTCTCTGTGTGTATAGATTCATATGTTCATCCTTCATGTTATCTTTTGTTTTGTTTTTAAGCTAACAAAAATGGGAGGAGTTTTGTTCATGATGTTGTGGGTGCAGGCCAATTGGTGCCTTCCTCCGCACTGCCACGGAGAGGCCACGCAGAAGGCACCAAGTTTGATCCATAGCATGTCTAGGTACCACTGGGAAAGTCCTCCTAGTCTGGAACCCTAGAGAACCACTGCCAATCAGTGTGGACGATGCTGGACCAGAACAACCTTCTCAAACCCAATTTCCTACAGATATTTGTTGGATGCCCATGTCCAACAACATCTGGAAGGCACCGGGTTGGGGAACATTGAACTGGGTGGGCCAATGGTTTGACTCTAAATATCACACATTTCTGTGTTCCTCCATTCAAGCTGAAACACTCTGGAAACTTTCAGGGACAATCTCCCTACCCTGCCCTCCGATAATTTACACCTAGAAGAGAAAAATGTACATTTGTATAAAGTGAGGCAGAAACATTATCACGACTTTGCTGGAGAGAGTGCCTTAGGGTTTCCAGCTTCTGCAAAAGCACTTGTCCAATGATAACCAAATTTAGAGTGTGAGTCTGCAGGCGTGGAATTATCTGTTTAAACCTTGCTGTACAGCACACAAATAATTCCAAGCGCTTGTTGTAAATAAAGTAACTAAGACAGTGGTGCAACTCTGTCATCCTTATCTGCTTGTTTGACAGGCAGACTTAACTGTATTTCCAATCCTTCCTCTTCTCATGTGACTTTCTTCTCCCCTGACCCCCCCCCCAAAGTACAAATTTTAATACCCTCCCCAATCCCCTTTTGTGCCAAATGTACCTTGGCAGCATCTAGAAAAACCCAATAAAGTGGTGCAACACTCTCACTGCTGTGTGATGGTTAAATTTAAACCATCTGACTTTGAATGTCTG
This sequence comes from Podarcis bocagei, assembly GCF_964188305.1. Lineage (NCBI taxonomy): Eukaryota > Metazoa > Chordata > Lepidosauria > Squamata > Lacertidae > Podarcis > Podarcis bocagei. The sequence goes on along the minus strand of NC_138135.1, from coordinate 16,727,056 downwards.
TTTCATGGTCTGGGTCATAACAATCTGATTCTCGGCCCTCTATTGACGTCAGCTTAATGGGAAATTTCAAATAGAACCTGTATTAGATTTTCACTATTAAGTTAACAATACAAAGTTTTTGCAGATGCCTTACATAGAGGAGGCTGTTAGCAGAAATATTGCATTAATAAAAGTCAGGCCTGCAGACACACACATGAACTGGCTCTCTTTGGCTTTCGAGCCCTCAACCCCCCCCCCACCCCACCTTGCCACATTTGAATAAACAGGCTACTCCTGTATTTTTGAGACTAGGATCTGTTCTCTGCCGTATTTTGATGTCTAGCAAAACAAAGGTCTTAGCTACTTACGGACACTCTTACGAAGTCAGCTGACTTTTAAAAAGAACAGTGTGGTTTCTTCCTGTTTCTTGCTCACATGCATACATTCCCATTGCACATTGTTTTCCCTTTCTTTCCTTTCAGTGCAAAGGCTTCATAGACTGTTTCCACAGTAAAAATAACAAAAGCTTACTAGATTTTGGCCATCTTTTGTGTGGCTGTCTGTGACTGTGTACACACCATACATTTAAAGCACTCTTGCGAAATCCTGGGAACTATAATATATACTCCCCCAGAACTACAATTCCCAGAACCCTTAACAAACTATAGTATCATGTGTAAGCCTTCGTGATTGACCGAGGACCAGTGTTAGAAACTCAGGTATGTAAGTTACTGTATTTTTTGCTCTATAAGACTCACTTTTTCCCCTCCTAAAAAGTAAGGGTGTGTGCATCTTATGGAGCGAATGCAGGCTGTGCGGCTATCCTAGAAGCCAGAACAGCAAGACGGATTGCTGCTTTCACTGCGCAGCGATCCCTCTTGCTGTTCTGGCTTCTGAGATTCAGAATTTTTTTCTTCTTGTTTTCTTCCTCCAAAAACTAGGTGCATCTTGTGGTCTGGTGCATCTTATACAGTGGTGCCCCGCAAGACGAATGCCTCGCAAGACGGAAAACTCGCTAGACGAAAGAGTTTTCCGTTTTGGAGGTGCTTCGCAAAACGAATCTTCTATGGGCTTGCTTCGCAAGATGAAAATGTCTTGCGAGTTCCTGCGGGTTTTTTTTCCTCCCCCCCTTTTTCTAAGCCGCTAAGCCGCTTATCAGCTGATCCGATAAGCCGATAAGCCGCTAAAAGCCGCTAAAAGCGCTAATCCGCTAATCCGTCAATGGGCTTGCTTCGCAAGACGAAAAAACCGCTAGACGAAGAGAATCACAGAACGGATTCTTTTCGTCTTGCGAGGCACCACTGTAGAGCGAATAATACGGTAAATGGCACCCTAAACCTAGGTTATGGCCGCCACAACAGAATATAGGCATCATTTCTCCCTGATGAAATTTATTGTTAACAACAACAACAACAAGAATAATAATTTCATTTCTACACCACTCGATATTTTTAAAGAAAAAATATCAAAGTTGTTTACAACACATTAAAACATCAACTAAAACAATCCAGAATAAAACAAATTCAAGCTTCAAGGAAAAGGAAAACATTTCAGATCTCTAAATAACTTTTTGCTTTCCCCATATTTATTTACCTACTTAAATTTATATTGCTGTCCATAGCAGAAGTACTATTGCATGCCATTGTGGTGTAGTGGTTAGAGCAGAGTTTTCCAGACTTTTCATGTTGGCGACACACTTTTTAGTCACACATCATTTTGTGACACAGTAATTCAGTTTTGTTAGCAAGCTTGTGGTTAAACTAACCACTTTCCAGCCCTGGGAGGAGCGCAGGGAGCATTTGCATGACACACCTACACCCTGCAACCGACATACTAACGGGTGGCAACACATAGTTTGGAAAACTGTGGGTTAGAGTGTCAGGCTAGGACCTGGAAGATCAGGGTTCAGATTCCCACTCAGTCATGAAGCTCACTGGGTAACTTAGAGTAAGCCACAGCCTCTTAACCTAACTCACAGGGTCGTTGTAGTGGTTAGCTGAGGAGGGGGCTGAACCATGTAGTCCTTGGAGAAGAAGGTGGATGCAGTAAATATGCACTTCTGCTTAAGGAAGCTGAAGGGGCCAGTCAGGTAGAGATGTCAGTCGTCAACCTGGCACCCAGAGATCTCAATGTGGTCGCAATTGAACCTGCACCAGTTGCAAAATGCGCCTGGTGCCTGGGAGATTTCAAACACTGCTAGGACCACGCTCCCCTGCGGGCTTTTGAACACCTCTAGGACCATCAGAACTCAGTTAAAATGCCTACTGGAAAAGAAAAGAAGAAGGGTACAGTAGGAAGGGGGCATGTTTGACCTTAATTTCAAGCTAGTTCCATAAAATTGGGTCCACAATATTGAAGGCATGGTTGCTGGTGGGTCTAGGCCAGGGGTCTGCAACCCGCGGCTCCGGAGCCGCATGTGGCTCTTTTACACCTTTGCCGCGGCTCCGGGGCGGATACTAACGAGGGGAGGAGGCGCGTTGTGCGCTCCGACACTCCCCACTGTGGCGGGCGCTGTACTGGCTGTGACGTCGCATGGGGGCGGTGCGTGCGTTAGTCACGCACCGTCCCGACGTCACCTTCCTGCCCGCCCGCCTGCTACATTGTAAGGGGCATGTACGCTGGTCACTGCATTGAAAGGGGGCATGTACGCTGGTCACTGTTTTGAAGGGGAGTGAAGAACACACACACACACAAAAAGGTAACTTGTTAATTTAACGTTTATTTCTATGAGGAGGAGTAATTCTGAGGGGTCAAACAAATAAATAATAAAAAGTGACAAAAAAGCTATTTTTATAATGACGAGTTTTGCGGCTCCCAGTTGTTTTTTCTTCGGAAACTGGTCCAAGTGGCTCTTTTTGTCTTAAAGGTTGCAGACCCCTGGTCTAAGCTGTTCATCAGGGCCACGGGGGGGCCGCTAACCCCATTATTGGGCATGGATGTAAGCCAAGTTGTTAAGGGCCTTGAGGATTAATTCCATAACCTTGAACTTGGTCTGGTAATAATAATAGTATTATTATTATTATTATTATTATTATTATTATTATTATTATTATTATTAATACTCCGCCCTTCCCGGTTCAAAAGCCGGGCTCAGGGCAGCTAACAACAAATTTAAAACACTTTAAAAAACACTTAATTTTAAAAGCAGCACAAAACACAGTACAAAAACATGAATAACAATAAAATTAAAAAATCAATTAGATAATCCCCAGGGCCAGCTGGCTGAATTGGTCCTACTTGGGCCAGCGAGGAGGCCAGGGGAGAATTAGCTGTGGGGTCTCAGAGCGGGTGATCTTCATAAAAGGGGAGAGGGAAGAAAAAGAAGGAAAATAAAAGATCAGGCTGAATTCAAATTAAAGGCCAGGCAGAATAGCTCTGTCTTACAGGCCCGACGGGAGGAGGTTAAATCCTGAAGGGCCCTAGTCTCATAGTAGCATACGAGCAGCCGCTTCAGGCTTCTGATCACTGGAATTCTGTGCTGGCGGTTGTTGGCCCCCAACCACAGTCTTGCTGCAAAGTTTTGCACCAACTGGAGCTTCCGGGTTAGGCTGAAGGAGAATCCCGCAGCCCAAGAATCAAATCTTGAGGTTACCAATGCACGAACCACCCTGGCCAGACTATCCCTGTCCTTATTTTTGAGAGACTGGGGTGAAGGAGACCAATGGATTAATAATTCCAACCCCCCATCTCTGCTCTTTTCAAAAGTGATGGCTTCGTATACTCCCTATTATTGGATGAGTGCAGACTTGGATAAACACTGTCGTTTTGCCTGTTTGCAAGATGACAATATTCTGGTGAAATGTTTGACAGTTTCAAGTACCTGACAACTCCTCAAGAAGTTTGACATTTATCTCAGCGGTATGCTATGTGGAATCTGAGAAGTGACACTACACTTCAGCGGGAGTCTGTCTGTTCTGCTGGGAGCCTGAAAGCATAAAAAAAATACCATTACATTCTAGAATCCTAGCAGACTCTAGGATTCTAGGAAACAAGACATTCCTTTTTTCTCCTCCTCCTCTAGAAGCCGGTTACATGCGCGACATCACCCTCTTCTTACCTAGAAGTAAAGTATTCAAAAATATGCTCATAAACCTAAGTTAAGAAGGTTACATGTATTATTAAGGATGGATGCAGTTTCTATTGGTTTTCAGCTTTGACTGCTGTAGTATCTGTTTGCTGTGTTTATTCTGCATGGGGATTGCTATCGGATTATTGTCTAGTGTCTACAAATTCCAGGGTCTTGCTAAACCTAATGGCTGGTTAGTGGTCATGTGCAGCTGACCTTAGAAAAAGAAGAAATGTTTTTGATGCTTTAACTCAGCACGTTAAGACAAGGATGTGGAATCTTCAGCTCCCATCCAGCTTTGACCATTGATCATGCTGGTTGAGGCTGATTGGAGTCCAACCTTGTTTGAAGCTGCCAGCATTCTCCATTCCTGTTTTGGGCGAGATCTGCGTACAATACAGGCTCAAGTATATTCACAGATGCTATGGCATGCCGAAATCTGTTGCTTTTAAGTGATGTTAAGCAAAGGCAGCAGAGGAGCACATTCCTGTAGCCAGGAAGAGCAGGGAAGAATTGGTCTGGAAGGCTGTCTTAAGAGTCAGGAAGCACTTGGATAGCTTTGTCTTGTTGGTGTAAAGAAGTTCTTCTTGGCTTCTGCAGCTCCTCCTTTGGATAGGGCTAACAGCGTTCAAAATTTGCCAGGCCCAAGGAATATTTTCCTCCTGGCTATTGGCCACTCTCGACCAAGTGAGGATGCCTGGGCGCTAGCATGGCACCTGATGCCTGGGTATCTTGCCTGTTTCCACACACTTAACAACACATCCTGTAGAATTCTGTCGGTGATATTTTATCTGCACAATCAGAATAAATTTCAGAAACCAAAAAGTCATATTGAAAAATACGACTTTTGAACTTTCTGTGCCCCCAAGTGGCAACAAAGCATTCCGTTTTGGCGACTGTAACCCTGGTTTAAGGGGTTTATTTGGTGCCTAGCTTACATATCTGAGTTTTTTTAAAAAAAGAAATATTTTTATTAAACAATTTCAGCATAAGAAATTATCAGTCCAAATGATCAATTACATTATTTTCCCCCTTCCCCCCCCCCACCATCCCTCCCACTCCCCCCCACCAAGGACTTCCCTCAGCTCCCCTCTCTGATTTCTTTACACATATCGTTCTCTGCATGTTATAAAATTGTACATATCTGTGCCTTATCTATCAAATGTTCAACTCATAAATTTGTGGATGTTTATTCAAAACTTGCCAAGGAGTCCAGATCATTTTGTTGTCTTTTTAGGTAATTTGTAAAAAGTTCCCATTCTTCCTTGAAGTCACGATCGTCCTAATCACACAGTTTGTATGTCAATTTGGCCAATTCCGCATAGCTCATCAATTTTTCTTGCCGCTGTTCTTGCATTGGGATTTCCTCCTTCTTCCACATATCTGAGTTTCTAACACTGACTAGGTGATGGTCTGTAGCAGGCGTGAGGAAACTCCAGTCCCATAGGCTTAATTTGGCCAGGCATGGGTACCAGTATGGGCCACCAAGGCCTTGTCCCTCAAACCATGAGCTATGTACATGATGTCAGGTGTTGGGCAAGTCGAGATGTGGCTGCCAGTGAACCATCTGGAGCCTTGATGTGTGCTCCTGATTATTCCTTGGCAAGGGAGGCTTGCTGTCAGTGCTGAAAGTGACAGTAAGTCTGCTGGGCTCGGCTGTGTTGCGGACGTCCCCATGGGGAACGCAGTGGCATAGCCAGCCCTTGCTGAAATTAGCTGTTGAAGTCAGAACTAATCAGCTGATCAGCAGCCCTGCTTGGCTCTTTCCTTTACAGCATGGCTGGGGAGGGCGGTGTATAAATAAAATTTATGATGATGATGATGATGATGATGATGGCTTGAACTCAAGCCATGCTACAAAGAAAATGGGTCAGCTTATACAGTGGTGCCTCGCAAGACGAAAAGTATCCGTTCTGTGATTCTCTTCGTCTAGCAGTTTTTTCGTCTTGCGAAGCAAGCCCATTGACGGATTAGCGGATTAGCGCTTTTAGCGGCTTTTAGCGGCTTATCTGCTGATCGGATCAGCTGATAAATGGCTTGGCGGCTTAGAAAAAGGGGGGGAGGAAAAAACCCCAGCAAGAACTCGCAAGACATTGTCGTCTTGCGAAGCAAGCCCATAGGAAATTCGTTTTGTGAAGCACCTCCAAAATGGAAAACTCTTTCGTCTAGTGAGTTTTCCGTCTTGCGAGGCATTCGTCTTGCGGGGCACCACTGTATATGTTTCAGCCTACCACAGCTGAAAGCCAGAGGGTCTAAGCTATAGGTTTGCTTAGCATTGTGGAGAACTTGGCTTGTCGTTTTCTCTTCACCAAACAAGAACAAGCTTTGGTTACTTGGAAGTGAGACAAAGCAACAGCCTGGGTAGTGCTAAGCCAAGCCATTGTTTTGTTGTGGGTAGCACAGCAAGGCCAGGGGAGGAGAGAAGTGTCTGAATGTTTCTCTGGATGAATGTTTCATCATGCTTGCTCATTTGTGGTAAGCAATTGTTTGGTTTGCCGTTATGTGGAAACTGGTCCAGTTGGTTAGCATAAGCAGTAGTTTAGTTTCCTTATACTGAGTCACATCTTTTGTCCATCTACTTCAGTACTGTCTGCTTGGACTGGCAGCAGCTCTCCATGATTTCAGACAGGGAGTCTCCCAGAGTCCTTCCTGGAGATGCCAGCAATAAAACATGAGACCTTTTGCTTGCAAGTCACATCCTCTACCACTGAGCAACAGCCCTTCCTTTAAAAAGACTTTAAATTCCACGTGTGCTAGGAAGCAGAAAACCTTTTCTTCCTTCTTTGTATTAAATATGGGAATCAAAGTACCATGAATTCACCCTCATTTTAAAATTTCCAGGACATTTCCTCCCGTAACAGAATAATTTGTAATACCGATTTCAATATAAGCATGCAAATCATTTTTAAACAAAGTTGTGTTGTGCTGAAACAGTTTCATACGATTTTCTCCCCTGCCCACTGCTATTGATTTTTTTCCGAGTTCCACACTCTTCTTCGGTCCAGCACACTCTTTGCTGTTTCAACCTTATGTAAAAGTTCCTCTGTTTTTTGTGTCTCCCACTCCAAAGCCATCTTTACAGCCTAGGAGGACTTCATTAATGAGGATCAGTGTTTAAAAGTTTGGTAGCTGGACTGGAAAAAAATAATATATCTCATTTTCCCAGGCAAGTAGGCATCAAATTCCTGGGCCTGGCTAGAGCTCAGAAAATATTTTGAATTCCTAGGCCCCAGCATGAAATTACTAGGTACCCGTGCAAAAAGGCCCCTGGGATTTTCCCGTCATGTTTGGCAGCATGAGCCTTGTAATGCTCAGCCCAGTTCAAAGATGTGTGGTGTTCCGTCGCTGTTTGATTTGCTGGTATAGCAGCTCAGAGGAACGGGTTGTTGGAAGATCATTTGCATACTCTCTCTCTTTCTCTTGCAGGGTTTCTCTTGCAGCGAGTGAATACAGGAGGCATCCCAGGCAGAGGGAAATAACTGTTGCTTTCTTGTGGGTTTGATTGTTGAATAGGGCTGGACAGATCTGTCAAATTCGGTTTTTTTTATTTTTCCTCCCCCCCCATTAATTTATTATTAATGTTGCAATACATATATGAAATCTTTACATATTGATACATATACATTATATTCGTAAATTCACATTTTCACATTTCATTATGTACCAACATTTATCCATTTCTTATTTCTTGCCCTGTGTCTTTCCTCCACCCGTGCGTGACTTCCTTGTTATTATTTTGTAACTTTATTATTGAGATTGTAATTTTGTATCTTAATAATTAATCTTATATATCTGCTTAGCTTAACTCAACTTTGTGAAATCAGTCTATACATATCAATAAATTCTTGTTAGAGCATCTTTTGGTCATGTATTCTTTTACACATTTCCATTCCTGTTTGAGATTTTGATTAGATTGCATTCTAATTGTTGCCGTCATTTTTGCTAATTCAATCATTTCAAAGAATTTACATTGCCAATCGGTTTCTTAATTTTTCAACCCCTGCATTTCTACATCGGCTTCTGGATTTTTATTTTTAAAAAGCTCATGAAAATTTACTTATATTTTAGCACAATTTCTCCCCCCCCCATATGCATATTTTTGCAGTTTCCCTGCAATATAATACATTCTTGTATCTTGTTGTCACCAATGTATGCATTTATATGCAAACTCTGCCCTAGTATACGTGACATTCTTTGGCTGGAGAGCGGCCTTGCAAAGTATGGAGAAGTACGCGTTTTGAAGGACGGCTGCGTTTTGGTTCTCAAATCATTTTGGAAAATGCAAATTACGTCCGAGTGCCTTTAAATGAGAACTGAGGCAAATTTCTCCCCATCCCAAATTGGGACATAGGTTAGCAATAGATAACGTATTGTGCTCAAGGCCCGTTCTTCTGCTATTGCCTGGTCAACAAAATACAGTGGTACCTCGGGTTAAGTACTTAATTCGTTCCGGAGGTCCGTACTTAACCTGAAACTGTTCTTAACCTGAAGCACCACTTTAGCTAATGGGGCCTCCTGCTGCTGCCACGCCGCCAGAGCCCGATTTCTGTTCTCATCTTGAAGCAAAGTTCTTAACCTGAAGCACTATTTCTGGGTTAGCAGAGTGTGTAACCTGAAGCGTCTGTAACCCGAGGTACCACTGTAAACAACTATCTGACTTTCAGAAGACATCTGAAGGCAGCCCTGTTTAGGTTTTTAATGACTGATGTTTTAATGTCTTTTTAATCTCTTGTTGGAAGCCGCCCAGAGTGGTGGGGGAAACCCAGCCTGATGGGCAGGGTATAAATAAATAAATAAATAAATGATGATTATTATTATTACAGTGGTGCCCCGCAAGACGAATGCCTCGCAAGATGGAAAACTCGCTAGACGAAAGAGTTTTCCGTTTTGGAGGTGCTTCGCAAAACGAATTTCCTATGGGCTTGCTTCGCAAGACGACAATGTCTTGCGAGTTCCTGCTGGTTTCCCCCCCTTTTTCTAAGCCTCTAAGCAGCTTATCAGCTGATCCGATCAGCAGATAAGCCGCTAAAAGCCGCTAATAGCGCTAATCGCGCTAATCCGCTAATCCGTCAATGGGCTTGCTTCGCAAGACGAAAAACCGCTAGACGAAGAGAATCACAGAACGGATTCTTTTCGTCTTGCGAGGCACCACATTATTATTATTATTATTATTATTATTATTATTATTATTATTATTATTATTATTATTATTATTTTGGGGCACTAAAGTAGTCATGCGCACCCACTTTTTCAGTGTGGTCTGAGCGCATTGGCCCTATGTGGTGAAGCCATGCACTATGCTGTAGACCTTTCCATTGAACCCTTGTGGGGTCTCCTTCTCCTCCAGATGTCTTCTTGCACAGGGCAGAACGCGTGGCAAGAAGACATCTGGAGGAGAAGGAGACCCCGCGTGGAACTGTGACTGCTGAAGGAGGGAAGCCTCTGAAATAAGACTCCACAAATCACCAAGGATCAGACCAGAAAATGTGTAATGGTGAACAGCAGCTGATCTGGGTCTTCCATTTGATAGCCATAAACATGCCTCAGATGGTTATTAGGAAAGACTTGGCAGAAAAGAAACTGAAACTCTAGAAAATAAAAGTCTGCTATACAAAGAGCTCCATTCTGCATCATTTGCATGGCCACCTCTGTGGGGATGAAGCTACCACTGCTGTTCTCTGCTTTGTCCCTGGGCCAGGGGGAAAAAGTAATGCCTATCCATTGAGTAAGGAGAGAAGAGCACACTGCCTTTGAAAAGGACACTCTTATCCAGCTGTTTATGGCCAGGAAGAGAGAAATAGCTACACAGTGTGCAAAAAATCCTTTCCTGTAACGTCTTGGATGAAACAGCAGCTGAGTCTTCAGCCAGTGGTGTATCACGGGGGTCAGCAACCCTTTTTGGGTCTCTGAGCACATTTGCAAAATGAGAGAAGCTGTTGTGGGTGCCACAGCTACACCTGTAGCCAAGCACACACAGCGCAACTTGGGTTTTTGCTGCTTTTAGTGGTATAGCTTTTTAGATTGAATTTGTAGCTGATTGTCTGCACCTTTGGCCACATGTCACTGTTACAGAACCTCCAAGTGTCCCTATTTTTCCCCAGGGACAGTCCTGGATTTACAGAAGCCATCCTGGTTTCTGATTTGATAGGACATCCCTGTTTTCATCGGAGAAATGCTGGAGGGTATGGAGTTATGTGACCCCTGAGCCAAGGAGATAAGTAACTATGCAACCTTTAGAAGACCTCTGAGGGCAGCCCTGCCTAGGGAGGTTTTTAAAGATTTATCGTTTTATTATGTTTTCACATATGTTGGAAGTGGCCCAGAGTGGGGCAACCTAGTCAGATGAATGGAGTGTTTGTTGTTGTTGTTGTTATGGAATAGGACGTCGCTGTGTTCATCGGAGAAATGTTGGAGGATATGTTCATTAGCGGGTGCTTTCATAGCTTGAGAACAGAGCGGGGTGTATTTAGAAACTAGTTGACTGTACAAAGGTGTGCTCGGTGCTTCAGCTTCTTTTGCCTTTGTCTCCACCCTCTACTTGAATGTGGCCCTTGGAAGGTTACTCAGAAGAGAATACGGCCCTCGGGATGAAAAAGTTTCCCTGCTCTAAAACCATTCCACATACTGAATACTTCATTTCCTGTACTACCGAGTGTGATCAGAGAGCAGTCCTCTTTGGGAAAAAGCTCTCAAGGGGAACTGAATGAAATGGCTCATATTCCATTGATATTCCTGGATATTCAGATGGTCCGGCGAAGAAGGCAGAGCAGGTAAAGCGTCTCCACCCCCATTGTTCTGTCCAGACACTGAGGTCCAGCGCTGAGGGCCTTCTGGCGGTTCCCTCACTGCGAGAAGCCAAGTTACAGGGAACCAGGCAGAGGGCCTTCTCGGTAGTGGCACCCGCCCTGTGGAACACCCTCCCACCAGATGTCAAAGAGAACAACAACTACCAGACTTTTAGAAGACATCTGAAGGCAGCCCTGTTTAGGGAAGCTTTTAATGTTTAATAGATGGGTGGGGTATAATTTTTTTTAATTATTATTATTATTATTATTATTATTATTATATTGGAAGGCCTTTCTCCCAATAACTTTGGAGCAGCTTCGTACTTTCTGGGCCAGGCTGAGCTGCTACACTCTTTCTGCCAGACCACCCTGAAATCCTATGACTACGTCATGAGAACATCCACCAACAGCTTGCTTTAAGGAGAAAATGGGGTGAGAAATCACCACACATTACCCTTGGGAATATCGGCACACTCTGGATTTCTATTCAGTGCTGTTATTACTACAAACAATGGATCTAATTAGCATGTGCAAATTTTATGCAGCTCTCTGTTCTCTGTTTCTTTTGTTTTGTTTTGGAGACGTGTGTCACCTTCCTTTTTGGTGACCCAAAAGCGGCCATGAGCTTTAGGAATCTTTGACTTAAAAACTTGTCCAGCTTTTTCTGCGTTACTAAACTCAGCTTGGGAATGGAGATGGAGGAGGCTCCCATTTGATTGCTTATTTTTAGTATCCAGGGTTTTTAAAAAATATATTTTTGTGGATGAAATAATTGGTGTCCCAGGGAGAACAATCCGGAGTGATGAGGCCTTCACTCTGCTTTCGTTTCTCGAATTTATTTTTTAATGGGAAGGCCACGTAGTAATGCACCGTATGCATGCAACCAGAAACCCATGTGACGAGTTTGCTTAACTTTACAGAAGTGGTAGCTTAGGGGGGGAAAGGAAGAAGGAAGAAAAAGTTGAGAGTGGGAGGAAATAACTTAACAGCATCCCACTGGCAAATGCGCAGGTACAGTTTGGCAGGAAAGTGAAACTGATTTCATTAAATCCTCTTCACAGGCTTATAATAGCTCCATTCAAAAGGAGGAGGATTGCAGCTTCATTAGTTGATGCAAAGCTTTCTGGAGGCAGGTGAGGAATGACAACGTTTGTGGTCTCATCACAGGGATTCCAAGTAAGAACACATCTTTCCACAGCAGGTAGTTGATGGCCTGATTTTAATTTTGTGTGTGGCTTTCTTATATATAGAAATAGTTGTTGTAAACCACTTTGATTTATAAAAATAATGTAGAGGTATCATTTCTACACCCCCAATAAAATATTTGAGGGGACCCTCCCCCAAGTTGATGGACTGCCATTCAAATGTGGTTCATGTGCCACATCTTGTGATCAATTATGTGTGGTGATGCTTACCTGCCCTGCCGCCCCCCCCCCCAATATGTTATTCAAGCTGGCAGCTCTGATGCTCATAACTCTTCCCTCCAAATTGGCAAAATTACCTAGCTCACCAATAAAAACAGTAAAAAAGAGAGTAGGAAATGCTACCCAGCAAACAATCTCCCCCCCCCAAGCAGCACTCGGGTACAACTCTTCTCATGTCTTGTTTTTAAAATACTACTACTACTACTACTATGAATAATAATGGGGCAGGGGTCTTAGCAAAAGCACCATGAGATGTCAAAAGTATGTGGTGCCCATGGGCTCTGCCTTGGGGACCCCAGTCTTGTCAAGTAGACATCTAGTGTCTCTATTTAGTGCCTTGATTTAGGGTTTGATCCCATCATGTACTCCTTTTTCTAGGCGGGGGTCAGGCTGCTCGATGCCAAAGAGATCCTTGCCTCTGTATGTGATTAATACTGCCTTTAGCAGTGCTCAGCATTTTTTATTTCTTAAAAAAACACACGACCTGCTGGTGCGTTATGGCGGGTGTGAACAGCACCTATACGTCTCCGCACATAACAGTTGCCAGCTGGGACGGAAAGTGCATGCAGATAAGTGTCACATCTGCTTCTTTCCGAGGGACTTCTCGTTTACCTTCCATCTAATTAAGATAAATGACAACTGTATGTTCTAGCCGGCGCTTGTCAAGGACAAGCGTGCCCCTTTCATGTTCTTTCCCTGTTCCAAATGGGGCAGGGTGGGAAGAGGAAGTGGCACATGATCAGGGTGAGAACTTGCGTGTTCATAAGCATGATTGGAACAACTGATTGGTTCAAAATTTAGAAAGGAGTACGACAAGGGTGTATATTGCGTCCCTGCTTATTTAACTTATATGCAGAATTCATCATGCGAAAGCCTGGTCTGGATGAATCCCAAGCCGGAATTAAGATTGCCGGAAGAAATATCAACAATCTCAGATAGGCAGATGACACAACTTTAATGGCAGAAAGTGAGGAGGAATTAAAGAACCTCTTAATGAGGGTGAAAGAGGAGAGCGCAAAATATGGTCTGAAGCTCAACATTAAAAAAATGAAGATCATGGCCACTGGGCCCATCACCTCCTGGTAAATAGAAGGGGAGGAAATGGAGGCAGTGAGAGATTTTACTTTCTTGGGTTCCATGATCACTGCAGATGGTGACAGCAGCCATGAAATTAAAAGATGCCTGCTTCTTGGGAGAAAAGCAATGACAAACCTAGACAGCATTTTAAAAAGCAGAGACATCACCTTGCCGACAAAGGTCTGTATAGTTAAAGCTATGATTTTCCCAGTAGTGGAAGTGAGAGCCGGACCATAAAGAAGACTGATCACCAAAGAATTGATGCTTTTGAATTATGGTGCTGGAGGAGACTCTTGAGAGTCCCATGGACTGCAAGAAGATCAAACCTCTCCATTCTGAAGGAAATCAGCCCTGAGTGCTCACTGGAAGGACAGATCCTGAAGCTGAGGCTCCAATACTTTGGCCACCTCATGAGAAGTGAAGACTCCCTGGAAAAGACCCTGATGTTGGGAAAGATGGAGGGTACTAGGAGAAGGGGACGACAGAGGACGAGATGGTTGGACAGTGTTCTCGAAGGGACCAACATGAGTTTGACCAAACTGCGGGAGGCAGTGGAAGACAGGAGTGCCTGGCGTGCTCTGGTCCATGGGGTCATGAAGAGTCGCACACAACTAAATGACTAAAGAACAACAAAGCATCATTGGGATTGAAGGCAGCCCATCCAACCAAGGAAGGTGCTCTTATGCGTGAGTGTGTGTGAGATCCTATTGTTAACAAAAGTTGGGAGCGTTCCCCTCTCTTTGCTGAGCTGCAGCAAAATCCCATGGGGTTCCACGCACTTACCCCCAGGGCCTGTGGTCCTTTGGAGAACTGAGCCACTGTAGAGACTGTTGTAGCTTTAAGAAATAGGGTTTATTCACCTGTTTACAGCTTCAGTCTGCATGGAAGGAGACCAGATCTTACAGCATGGTCATTTCAAGAGGGACTTGTCCTGCACAGCAGTGTAGCCCTGGAGCCCAAGGCATCTCTCCCAGTCTCTCCCTTTTTTCGACCCCTCCGTCTTCCCAGCAACCCTTGCTCAGGACTCTCTTCCTATCACCTCACACACAGTTACCCTGGCAACCTCCCAAATCCCCAGTCTCTATTCACGCCTCAGGGCAAGGGGGGCAGTTCTTTTTCATTGCCAATGTCTCTCAATGGCCCTGTATGGCCCTAGCTTGGCCAAGTTGTTTTGCATAGGCTAGCTCAGGAATTCCTCTGCAGCTGGTATTTCTTCCTTCACATCCCAAGTAATCAAAATCCCACCATTTATTAATTTCTAGAGTTGAGGGGGGGGGGAAGTCCCCATCCCAAATCCTTAACACCATTTTAAGGCAATAATTCCAAGCATAACTTACATGAGTTTGTAGGAACATGAGTGGTTCCTGCCGGTGTGTGTGTACGTCTGTATCTGTAATAGTATTTATTTATGTGGTGTTTCTATAAACAATGAGCTGGTAGGATTTCTTGGAGGAAGGCCCTGGAAAATTCGTCAAGGGACTGCCTTGAAAGCAGATGCAGTTCATACAGTGGTAATAAGGAGCTAATTCCTGGAGCTGAATAGAAAGCATATCTACGCAATGCATGATGCCTATTTGGATAAATAGTATTTTCGATATTCTGCATATAGCATGAATGAAGGCATGTAGCCCACTGACAGTTATCTCACCAGACTTTGGTGAGTCTACCCCTTTCTTTACATCCAGATTCCAAGGATCTAACCTGGGGCTGTCTTCACATAAAGTGTGTTCTTTCCTTGCCTCCCCCACCCCACCCCAAGAAGCTCTGTGTGGCCTTTCAGTTGTCAAAACTAAGAGGGGAAATGTGTGGGGGAAATTTCTACTGTTACTTCGGTGGGTGGTGGTTAAGGTGGCGGGCAAAGTAGTCCCTCTCACTCTGTCATTTTCCCAGCCTCGCATTCAGTTCTCCACAATTTTACGTTGGTTTGCGAATGTGTGAGAACAAATCCCTCCTGAAAATTCACCGTTACTTTCGTAGTGCAAATTTCGCCGAATCTTTGCATGCCGTTGTGCCCAATATTTGCATTTTTGCGAAGGAATTTTCCCTAATGCAATGCAATTTTGTATGCCGCTTTCAAAAATATATGCATTTTCATGCAGATTTTACCCCAGTATGCACATTTTTTAAACGCACATTACTTCGCTGGAGAACTGCACTGCAAAATTTGAAGAAGTGCAAATTTCCAAAGATGGCTATGTCTGTGTTCTCGTATTGTTCCAGAAAGCGTGAATTAGGTAGATTTGCCTTTAAACAAGAACTGAGTTAAATTCTCCCCTCAGCCTTTTGCTCCTTTTACTCCCTTCTCAGGCTTCCAGGAAAAGCAGTTGCTGACCAGGAGCCTGGGAGTTCCCAAAACCCTTCCACTCTTTCCTGTAGGATGCGTGATGCAGAGAAAAACGCCATTGCTTTAAGTGTGTTTCATGCTGCAAGCTGGCGCTGTGCGATGGAGCTGGATCACACGATGCCATCAGGTCTTCCTCATTCGATGTATTGCTGGAGGCCACAGTGAGCAAAGCCATTTAACAGTTTGCCCAAAGGCTAACTTGCCACTCTGTGTGTTGTCGTGGCCTTGATTGTCACCTATTGCGCTGTGTGTGTGTGTGTGTGTGTCGAATTGCAGGGCTTAGTGGAAAATTGGGCTACGTGACTTAGCTTGAGCAGCCCTGTGACCGCGTTATGGCAAGCACTCCACTCTGCAGCAGCGTGTTCTGCCCTGTCCGTTTTCCTTAGCTTCGCTTGACTAAACATGGATTTTTCCTTTCCCCATCCCCACAACGGTCGCTGCTTTAAGTTGCTGCATTTCTCCCTTTGCTTTTGGCAGGACCTTATCTGTTAAGGCGCCTGTTTTGCAACGCCGTCTCCCTGCTGATGCTCGTCCACCATCACCTCTATGGACTTTCCACCGGCTAATAAAAAGGTCTTTTCTTCTTCTCTCCTTGCCCCCAGAATTTTCAATGACTTTTCACTACACTCACAAGATTACACATAAACTTTGAACTTTTAATTTTTTTAAAAAAAAAATAAGTTTCATGAACTTAATCTGATGGCCTTGTCCAAAAGTTGAATTGCTGGTCATTTTCAGCCTTGTGCACCATCATGGCAAATGTTGAAATTAACAACCCCCTTCCTGTAAATCACTTGCAAATAAATAAATATATTTTAATCAGAAATGGATAAAGAGTTGGGCATGCAATTGTGTGTCACTGCATACGGGAGGGGGGTGGCGGTGGGGGTGGGACAATTATACCAGTTATCAGAGTTTGTAGGGCAGCAGTTGAAGAGGGAGCAAAAAGGGTTTTCTTGTGTGTGTGTGTGTTTCTTGTGGCTGATTAGCTCTTTTCCCTGTGTAAAGGTCAGAGGGGGCAGGGTTTCTGTTGAGGCAGGGGATTAGCTGTGGGAGGAGCTTATCAGAGTTTGTAGGGCAGCAGTTGAAGAAGGAGCAAAAAGGGTTTTCTTGTGTGTGTGTGTTTCTTGTGGCTGATTAGCTCTTTTCCCTGTGTAAAGGTCAGAGGGGGCAGGGTTTCTGTTGAGGCAGGGGATTAGCTGTGGGAGGAGCTTATCAGAGTTTGTAGGGCAGCAGTTGAAGAAGGAGCAAAAAGGGTTTTCTTGTGTGTGTGTGTTTCTTGTGGCTGATTAGCTCTTTTCCCTGTGTAAAGGTCAGAGGGGGCAGGGTTTCTGTTGAGGCAGGGGATTAGCTGTGGGAGGAGCTTATCAGAGTTTGTAGGGCAGCGGCGCGCGCCTAGCGGCGCGCGCAGTTATATCCTTTTTTTAGATTTAGGGGAGCTAGTCTCAAACGTTTGTTGGGGGAGACCTAGGTTTTTTTTTGTGTGGGCGAAGTTATTTGTCCTGTCTTCAAGCTTTTTATGATGGAGGACCTCTGTAGCCACCCCCAACAACACGATCTCAAGATGGAAGGGGAGGGAACAGCTGCAGTCGCCTGCGATTCCTGCGCAATGTTTGCCATCTTGCCAAAGGTTGCAGGCAGCTTCACCTGCAGCAATTGCATGTTGATTGCCCTTTTAAAAGACAAAGTCCAGCAACTGGAGGAACGTGTAGCTACGCTCCAAAGAATTAGAGAGCTGGAGCTCTTCTTGGAAGCAACAGAGCACACCGTCCCCACCAAGGAGGAGACAGGGGACTCCCCTGAGAAGGAGCCTAGTTCACCAACACAGGAGCCAGATATATGGAGAAACGTGACTCAAAGAAGTAGGAGGCCCAGGGTTCACTCTGATTGTTTAGAAATACACAATCGCTTTGAGGTCCTCTCCCCTAGCATGGAAGACGAAGAGCAGACTCCATTTGAGGATCTCTCCCTCATTACAGTCGATCAGGTATATGAAGACGAGCAGCAAAGTCAGTCCTCAGGGAATGTGCAGGCGACCTTGGAACGGACAGCTCACGGAAGAACCCCGACCAAACCCAAGAGGAGGCGTGTAGTGGTGATAGGGGATTCCCTACTGAGGGGAACAGAAGCAGTGATCTGTGGGCCTGACAAGATGTCTCGGGAAGTGTGCTGTCTCCCCGGGGCTAAGATCCAAGATGTAACTGAACGACTGCAAGGAATCATAAAACCCACTGACAAATACCCCTTCCTCTTGGTTCATGTGGGAACCAATGACACTGCAAGCAATAGCCTCCAGAAGATCAAAAGAGACTACGAGGCTCTCGGCAGGAAATTGAAGCAACTAAATGCACAAATTGTCATCTCGTCTGTCCTCCCAGTTGAACGACGTGGCCCAGGGAGAGAGGGGAAAATAGTGGAAGTGAACAGCTGGCTTCGCAAATGGTGTAAACAGGAACGGTTTGGATTCTTAGATCACGGACTGCAGTTTCTTGAAGATGGACTTCTGGCAAGTGATGGGCTGCACCTCACAACGGTTGGGAGGAATGTTTTTGCCAAAAATCTCAGAAACCTCATCAGGAGGGCTTTAAACTGACTAATGTGGGGGAGGGAGACAGTGCTCCTGAAGGTAGGAGTCTATCAATTAATGAAGATGATCATCCAAATGTCATAGACCAAATGGAGCAAACAGCACGCGGACCTAGTGGTGGTAGGAAAAAATCCTTAAATAAGAGACACGGGGGAATGATTAATGGACTTCAATGTCTGTACACTAATGCGCAAAGCATGGGAAATAAACAAGATGAGCTTGAGCTCTTGGTACAGCAAACTAAATATGACATAATAGGCATCACTGAAACCTGGTGGGATAAGTCCCACGATTGGAATGTAATAATGGGGGGATACAATCTATTTCAGAGAAACAGACCAGACAAGAAAGGAGGAGGAGTGGCGTTATATGTCAGGGATGTGTATACCTGTGAAGAGATCCAAGATTTAGAACCTCAAAGCCAATGTGAGAGCATTTGGGTCAAAATTAAGGGAGAGAAGAATAACAGAGACCTCATTGTGGGAGTTTACTATAGATCCCCAAGCCAAACGGAGGACATAGATGATGCCTTCCTGGAACAGATGGCCAAGCATGCAAAAGGAAGGGAGATAGTAGTAATGGGGGACTTCAATTACCCGGATATTTGTTGGACGTCAAACTCAGCCAAGAGCATAAGGTCAAACAGATTCCTCACTGGCCTTGCAGACAACTTCATTGTCCAGAAAGTGGGAGAAGCAACAAGAGGAACAGCCATTTTAGATCTGGTCCTAACCAATGTTGATGACCTGGTTAGTGGGGTAGAAGTGGAAGGATCACTAGGCGCGAGTGATCATGCTCTTCTGAAGTTTACTATACAGCGGAAAGGAGCAGCCAAGCATACTAGGACTCAATTTCTTGACTTTAAGAAAGCCGACTTCATAAAACTTAGGGAAGTGCTGGGTGAGATCCCATGGACAGCAATACTAAAAGGAAAGGGAGTTCATGATGGCTGGGAGTTTGTTAAGAGGGAGATAGTAAAAGCACAACGTCAGGCAATACCAATGAGACGGAAACATGGAAGGTGCCTAAAGAAGCCAGGGTGGCTATCTAAAGAACTTTTAACTGAATTAAGATTAAAAAAGGATGTGTACAAAAAATGGAAAAGGGGGGAAACCACCAAAGAGGAATTCAAACAAATAGCCAGCACGTGTAGACACAAAGTCAGAAAAGCTAAAGCACAGAATGAACTCAGGCTTGCTAGAGAGGTTAAAAGCAACAAAAAAGGCTTTTATGGGTATGTTCGTAGCAAAAGGAAGAACAAAGAAACAGTGGGGTCACTCAGAGGAGAAGATGGTGAAATGCAAACAGGGGACACAGAAAGGGCTGAACTCCTCAATGCCTTCTTTGCCTCAGTCTTCTCCGATAAAGAAAACAATGCCCGACCTGAAGAATTTGGAGCAAATGATTCAGCAAAGGAAACACAGCCCAGAATAACTAAGGAGACAGTACAAGAATATTTGGCTAGTTTAGATGTATTCAAGTCTCCAGGGCCAGATGAACTGCATCCAAGAGTATTAAAAGAACTGGCAGATGTGATCTCAGAACCACTGGCAGTCATCTTCGAGAAATCCTGGAGAACAGGCGAAGTCCCGGCAGACTGGAGGAGGGCAAATGTTGTCCCTATTTTCAAAAAGGGGAAAAGAGAGGACCCAAATAATTACCGCCCAGTCAGTCTGACATCAATAGCAGGGAAGATTCTGGAGCAGATCATTAAGCAAACAGTCTGTGAGCACCTAGAAAGGAATGCTGTGATCACCAATACTCAGCATGGATTTCTGAAAAATAAGTCATGTCAGACTAACCTGATCTCATTTTTTGACAGAATTACAAGCCTGGTAGATGAAGGGAACTCAGTGGATATAGCCTACCTTGATTTCAGTAAGGCATTTGACAAGGTGCCCCATGATATTCTTGTAAAGAAGCTGGTAAAATGCGGTCTTGACTCTGCTACCACTCAGTGGATTTGTAACTGGCTGACTGACCGAACCCAAAGGGTGCTCATCAATGGTTCCTCTTCATCCTGGAGAAGAGTGACTAGTGGGGTGCCACAGGGTTCTGTCTTGGGCCCGGTCTTATTTAACATCTTTATCAACGACTTGGATGATGGACTCAAGGGCATCCTGATCAAATTTGCAGATGACACCAAACTGGGAGGGGTGGCTAACACCCCAGAGGACAGGATCACACTTCAAAACGACCTTGACAGATTAGAGAACTGGGCAAAAACAAACAAAATGAATTTTAACAGGGAGAAATGTAAAGTATTGCACTTGGGCAAAAAAAATGAGAGGCACAAATACAAGATGGGTGACACCTGGCTTGAGAGCAGTACATGTGAAAAGGATCTAGGAGTCTTGGTTGACCACAAACTTGACATGAGCCAACAGTGTGACGCGGCAGCTAAAAAAGCCAATGCAATTCTGGGCTGCATCAATAGGAGTATAGCATCTAGATCAAGGGAAGTAATAGTGCCACTGTATTCTGCTCTGGTCAGACCACACCTGGAGTACTGTGTCCAGTTCTGGGCACCACAATTCAAGAAGGACACTGACAAACTGGAACGTGTCCAGAGGAGGGCAACCAAAATGGTCAAAGGCCTGGAAACGATGCCTTATGAGGAACGGCTAAGGGAGCTGGGCATGTTTAGCCTGGAGAAGAGGAGGTTAAGGGGTGATATGATAGCCATGTTCAAATATATAAAAGGATGTCACATAGAGGAGGGAGAAAGGTTGTTTTCTGCTGCTCCAGAGAAGCGGACACGGAGCAATGGATCCAAACTACAAGAAAGAAGATTCCACCTAAACATTAGGAAGAACTTCCTGACAGTAAGAGCTGTTCGACAGTGGAATTTGCTGCCAAGGAGTGTGGTGGAGTCTCCTACTTTGGAGGTCTTTAAGCAGAGGCTTGACAACCATATGTCAGGAGTGCTCTGATGGTGTTTCCTGCTTGGCAGGGGGTTGGACTCGATGGCCCTTGTGGTCTCTTCCAACTCTAGGATTCTATGATTCTATGATTCTAAGAAGAACAGTGGCTATATTTTAAGGAGTGTCTAAAATAGTATGTGCTATAAAAAGGGGGAAGGATGAAGGGGACATCTGGGATTCGGGAGGTAAGACAAGTTTCGGGGTTTACGTTAGTCATAGCCATCGCAACGTGGTTGAGGTTTATGTACAGTGGTGCCCCGCAAGATGAATGCCTCACAAGACGGAAAACCCGCTAGACGAAAGGGTTTTCCGTTTTTGAGCTGCTTCGCAAGACGATTTTCCCTATGGGCTTGCTTTGCAAGACGACAACGTCTTGCGAGTGTTCCGATTTTTTTCCGCTTCCCCCTTTTTCTAAGCCGCTAAGCCGCTAATAGCCTTTTAGCCGCTAATCCGCTAAGCCTTTAATAGCCGCTAAACCGCTAATAGCCGCTAAACCGCTAATAGCGCTAATCCGCTAATCCGCTAGTAGGGTTGCTTCGCAAGACGAAAAAACCGCTAGACGAAGAGACTCGCGGAATGGATTAATTTCGTCTTGCGAGGCACCACTGTACTCTTCAGTATGATTAGGTCTGCACCCAACCCTATACACAGTATACGCACCTGCATGTATACAACTTATTTTAGTCCCCTACCTGTTTAAAAAGAAGATGGAGTGACTTGCAAAATAATAACATAATTTAAAATGTCTAAGAATGACTTAGCAGCAAAATTTGTAGTTTGGAAAAACGGTTGTAAACAAAATTGTCTTCACCTATCAGTCAAGGACAGGCCAGGAAGTGGCTCAATGTTAATATGCATGTTGGTGTGGCTTGTGATGGGAAATGTGGGTTTTTGTTTTTTAAGTGGGGGGTGGGATTTGTTTCTGCGTAACTTTGTAAGGCATTCTTGTCCTTCCAGGGCAACGGGGAATCGGGAGTTTTCGGGTTTTGGCTTCAACAGATTTGTTGATTTCTCATCCAGCTTTTCTGCTGGAAGGTTTGGGGGCTCTCCTGGGAATGGGGAGCAATGGTGCAAAGGGTTTTGTTTGGGGCCAGAGATGCCAAGGATATCAAGTGACTTGGGTAAGAGCGTCACAGACTGAGGAGACTTGGATTCGGAACAGATGATGGGAGGCCGAATTGGCGCCTGGTGGAGTGAAGGCATAAAAAGAAGCCCATCTCTTGTTTGTGTGTGTTCTGTCTGTCTTATAACACTGCTAGCATTTCATTCGTCTTGAGCTGCACAGCCTCCATGAACATCATTGTTGATGTTGCCCTTTTTGCATGTCCAAAGCATTTTGCATTGATTATCTGAGTCACCTGTACGGCGACATACAGAGGCGTTCATTTGCACCCTCGTATTGCAGGTGTGTGTGTATGTATAGGGTGAGGGGTGGAAATGGGGGCTTGCCTATGGCAGCCTGGCAAGTTCATAGGTGAGATCTGAACCATGGCTTCCCCATATCACAGTAGCTCATGCCCAGAGCCATCTGCTGTCCAAGCTGGGACAAACATGTCCCAAGGGCAAAGGGCTGTAATTCGATGGTCCGTGTGTCTGCTTTGCGTTCAGAAGATCCCAAGTTCAATTCCCCAGCTGGGAGAGACCTGCCTCTCGAACCCTTGAAAACCACTGCCAGTCAGTGTCGACGATACTTAGTTAGATGGACCAATGGGCTGGCTCTGAATAAGGCAGCTTCCTGTGTCCCTACCAGCCTGTTATCTTCTCCCATCCATGCGTTAAATGCAAAGCATCGTGTAAGGGCTGGCGTATGCATCCTTGCGTCCTGCTCAATCCGCCGACTTCTCGACACCCGTCACGGCGATGTCTGCATTCCATTCCATGCGGCAATTGTCGTGCTGCCCTTTTCCGTTTCCCCCCGTTTTAATTAACGGATCAGTCTCCGTTTCTCTAATTGGATTTTAAGTGAAAAATTTATTTTCCCTGCAATCCGCGTGTTTGCGCATGGCTTTGGACAATAATCAGAGGCATGCATGCGCCTGCCACCGGCTGCGCGCTGCTGCTTAACAGCCATAGCTTGGAAATGCTGCCCTGGTAAAACTGGAGCCTGCTTTAAAAATCACCCCCCCCCCAAATAACACACACGCTCATCATTACATTGCACTCCTACCTCTTCTACCTTAATGAAAGCATAAACAGTTTCCAGCCGAACAAAGTAAATGCCAACTCCTTTTGTTACAGCCCGGAAGAACGTACCATTTAACGTTTGGCTCAGCCACACCACTGGAGGAGAATAGGAGTGTGTTTGCGTGTGTGTGTGTGGTTCAGTGCCCTGTGGTGCTGTTGCAGGGTTTACTTTCTAATTCGGTCCTAAGGCCCATTGATGTACTGCATCATTGAATCAGTGCTGTGCTCCAAAGGAGGCTCTTAAAGCCAGATAAAACCCTGCCCTGTATTTCACGTTGAGCTGAGCATTATTTTTTAAACAATCACCTTTGAAAGGCTTTAATGGAATTAGCTTCTTTTTAAAAAAAGCAAAGGTTGTGCGTATGTGTGAGAGAGAATCAGTGGAGTGTTTTGCTACTACATTATTAATGCTGAAATTTAGCAGTGTTCAAAGCACTGCGCAAGTTCAGCCTCAACAATCCTGGCAACGCACCTGCTACGTAGGCCTTTGTGATTTTCCTTCCTACATGCAACTCCTCTAATTGCACACACATGCGGTGCTGGGATCCTGGAAGTTTTGACCAGAAATATTAATACTGCCCTCCCACCCCAGATGGACTCTCACCCGAACACTTTGTTCTCTGCAATGGTGTAGATTGGGGCTTCCTTGCATCCCAAGTGGCAATGGGGCGAATATTTCAGCTGCCTGAGATCTGCTTCGTATCTGTCTTCCTGTCTTAATTTAACTCCTGCGAAGGGAGGGGAACGGGGAGGGGGAAGCGGCTACATGTTTGTAGGCAGGAAACATTAAATGATTATGGTTGATGTCAATTTCCTCCGAATAGCGAGGTGCCTTGGGATTGCAGGTTAATCAGAGGGCACGCTGATTAGCAAACCTTGTTAAACCTCATTGCCATTCTCTGGATTGGAGGAATTAAAAACGATAATAATAATACTAACAACAAGGCACCACTTTATGCCAATAAGTGGCACTTAGCCATGCGCCCAAAGACTCTGGCCATCAATCTCGTTTGCTTGGCAACAGATGGCCGGGATTGGAGGGTTGCAGCCAGAGACAGAGCAGAGGGCAGTACGCCTCGGCGGTTTTAACACCCATGCGTTTGCAGACGGTGACAGGCATAGGATGTGTTAAAGGAACGGAGGGGAGAGAACAGTAATGAGAGAAGCCTCTGGCCTACTCATCCAAGGAGCAGGGATGGGAGCAGTAGGCGGCCTAGAATTTTAAGAACAGGATAATGCACTGAAGCGTAATACCTCTTTGGCTTGGCACCCCTTGCAGAAGGCAGCAGCAGAGCTCTGACTAATGATGTCTGGCATGGCGGCCGCCTGGCCCTCGTCCCTGCCCGCCTTCGGGGCAGGCCTTGCTGCTGTGAGCTCTCCTCCCCAGCTTTCCCGATGTGCATCGCCCCAGAGACAAATCTCTCCCCCTTCTTGACCCTGGGAAGGGTGCTTCTGCAAGGTTCTGCTTTGGCACGGGCCTCACCCTGTACATTAAAAGTGCTGTGATGCCCCTTTAATAATCACGGCTTCCCCCAAAGAATTGTGGGAAGTGCCATTTGCAAAGGGCGCTGAGAGTTGTTAAGAAACCCTGTTTCCTGCATGGAGTTACAGTGCTCAGTTTCCCGAGAAGAGGAATTGATTGTCAAAGCACTCTTGCCCTCAGATGCCCAGGCATAACGCTCTGCAAGGCCTTTGTCTTTCAGTATGCTTATAGGGCAATGATGGAAGGCTCCTTTATCCTAGGTAGGGATGGATAAACTTGCCAGTTTTGGTTTGGGTCAGTTTCTCCTTTTCCCATTCTTAAATTCAGTCCTTCACATTTCCATTTCAGTTTTTATTTTTTTATTTTAAAAGAAAAATCCTGATGAAAATTCACCACCATTTTAGTATGAATTTCTACTAATGAATACAGTATTTGTATGCAGTTTCCCCTAATATACACATTTTTGCAAGGATAATTTTTTCTGCAATATAATGCACATTTTCACTAATATGCACATTTGAGTGCACACGTTACCCTGGTACATGCTTTTTCGTGCATATTCCTTGGCTGGTGAACTGCACTGCAAAATTCGGAGAATTATGAATTTTAACATACTGGTGTGTTTCGGTTTGCGAATTCTTTCTGCAAGTGTCGCTTAAATAAGTTTGCGCTTGTATGTGTGAACTGTCCCAAATTTCTCCCCCATACCTAGATTCAGTTTGCCACTAGCTTGGACTTGTCAGAGGCTCATTGCCTATTGGGCAGCTTTCTATGGTCTTGAATAACATTTGCTTTTTAAAATTCATCTCCCTCTGTTCAGATAGATCAAGAGGTGATTTCAAAACAACTTACTGCATGATCCTATGCAGATTTCCTCAGAAGTAAATTTCACCAGGCTATGGATCTTTCTTCCAGACGAAGTGCGCATTAGCTTGGCAGCCTTAGTCTTTTCTTTTTTCCCTTTTTTAAAAAAACCCTGTTTCATTCATATTTAAGTATACTTCTTGCAGCTCTTTGCTGCCCTCAGAAGCCCATGCTTCACAAACGCAAACGTTGGAATCAAAAGGCAGCACTTGAATGGAGCTGCTTGTGACGCACACGTCTGCTCTCACAGTCAGTTCTGAACAACCTTTGCCCTTCATAAGTTGCCTACTGATTATTGTTTGAGCTAAATGTGAATGGGCTGTGAATAGCTGGCAATTTTAGGTACCTGTCAGGGGCAAAAACAACGGAATACCAGAAAGTGGGGACATTCTTTTTTTAAAAAAATCAATCAGCAGCAGCAGCCAACCTCCTTCCTTTAAACTCTTCCATAAAACACATTTTTATTTGAGCATATTCACCACTGCAGATGTCCAAAGTGCCTCCCATTGCAGGGATAATGTAGGGTTTGTAGGGGGATTTTTTTTATGATGATGATGATGATGATGAAGATGATGATGATGCTGATGATGATGATGCATTTAGTTTGGGACTTTCAAGTGCATAATGGGAAAAGCCAGAAAACAACGGCATCTAAAATAAGTAAAATGGGAGTTGTTGGGTTTCTGAGTCTTAGTTTCTATAAACAGTAGAAGTGGTACAATTGTTCTTGGACTGTACCACCTGACTGTGGGTGGAGGGGGAGGCATCACTGTGACTGAATGGTAAATCATCTCACCACTCCTGAAAAACTGGCGCATGAAGAAGGCTAGGCAAGAATTCTTGCAGCTTGTGTGTGTGTGTTTATGTGAGTGTATTCAGTCACGTCCCCCCCCAAGCAATATGAGGTGGTATTGTCTAGCACAATGGCTGTCAATGATGCAGTTGTAATGCAGTAACATGACAACTTCTTGAAAAGGAGAAAAGAAACTGTTTCTTTACCTCTCCAAGCGTCTCTCTGGCCGTATCCACACCAGACATTTAAAGCAGCATCATAGCACTTTAAATAATCATGGCTTCCTGCAAAGAATCCTGGGAAATGTAGTTTGTTAAGGATGCTGAGAGATGTTAGGAGACCCCTGTTCCCCGCCAAGAGCTACAGTTCCCAGAGTGGTTTAGCAACCAACCCCCCCTTCCCAAGGAGCTCTGGGAGCTGTAGTTCTGTGAAGGGGACAGGGGTCTCTTAACTACTCTTCAGCATCTCTAACAAACTACGGTTCCCAGGATTCCTAGGCTGTTAAAGTGGCGTCAGACTGCTTTAAATGTGTAGCATGGATGTGGCTTCTGTCTCTCTTCCTCCCTCAAGCACAGAGTCCTGCTTTTGAAAGCTGTGTCCGTGTTGATGAAAAAGAAAAGGTGAGGTTAAAAACACATCCTATAGCAGGGAGAGTGGGTTTTGCTGCGTCACGAGCACTCGCATCTTCGTCATTGTAATCTTTTGGTTCTGCATCAGGAGCATCTTCTCGTTGCAGATAGGCAACCACATCCTCTCTCTGGGTTTCTTTCTGTAGGGTTTCCTGTGTCATTGGCTCTTGACAAGCAGATGGTGTTCTTGTGGGGAGGGAAGGAGGATGTGGGGGAGCTTTACTTTGCTTTGAGACCAGTGCCGGCTTCAGGTTTTGGAAGGCCCTTCTGGACGACCCTCTACATGCTACCCACCCTCATAAGAATATAGAAAGTGTGTTTCTGGATCATGCCAGCAGCCCATCCAGCCCAGTATTCTGTTTACACAGTAGCCAAGCACATTTCTCTGGGAAGCATTC
Source organism: Podarcis bocagei (assembly GCF_964188305.1). Lineage (NCBI taxonomy): Eukaryota > Metazoa > Chordata > Lepidosauria > Squamata > Lacertidae > Podarcis > Podarcis bocagei. The sequence continues at coordinate 16,699,519 of NC_138135.1, read as the reverse complement.
TCCTCACTTACAACTGCCAACAAGAAGCCAAGTTACAGGGAACCAGGCAGAGGGCCTTCTCGGTAGTGGCACCCTCCCTGTGGAACACCCTCCCACCAGATGTCAAAGAGAACAACAACTACCAGACTTTAGAAGACATCTGAAGACAGCCCCGTTTAGGGAAGCTTTTAATGTTTGATGTATTATAGTATTTTAATATTTTTTGGGAAGCCGCCCAGAGTGGCTGGGGAAGCACAGCCAGATGGGCGGGGTATAAATAATAAAATTATTATTATTATTATTATTATTATTATTATTATTATTATTATTATTATTATTATTATTACCGGCATTCAGGTGCCTATTGTTTCAGACAATCGTGGCAGTGAATTCCGTAGTTGCATAAAGAAATACTTGCTTTTGTCTGCCCTGAATCTCATTGGAAGCCCTCAAATTCCAGTGTTGTAAGAGATGGAGAAAACCTTATATGCACCTGGTCCGCCGCATGCATAAGGCTTTCATGCCTTCCCTTGCCTTCCTCCCCACCCAGCTAAAAAGCCCAAAATAATACCGTTCCAGCTCTATTTCAGGCCTAAGATTCAACCATTCTTCTCTCAGGGCTTTTAAATAACTGCTTGCTTCTTGTCACATGTGGCAAGCGAGGCTCTTTCCTTAGATGACCAGTCAACATATTTCTATCCAAGTCAGTGCTTCTTGGATGTTGGCATGCCTTTCTCGGGAGACAATGGAGGGAAAGGCGCCTTCAGGGGTGAATTCAAAACTGTTGGAAGGTTACAGCAATTGTTGCGGCTGTAGAGACTTATATGGGAGAGACATGTTTTGTTGCAGTTGGGGCAGATGAAAGCATCCAGTTGTACTGCCGCAGATCAACCATGGCGGTTCTCCCAGCGGCCATTGGTCTCTGCTATGGATACACAACCTGATTGTCTGTCTCCAGGCACTGGGGTCATCTGTGAAGGATTCCCACATGCCAGAGTTGATGTTGCCAGCCACTTTCATGCCATGTTTGCAGACATCTTTTCTAATGCCTCTTGGATACGCCAGGCTATTTGGGCAAACTCACTTTCCCCCTTGGGCTTTTTCATCTGAAGCACATTTTCTCCCTCTGGGGACTCTGTAGCTGACCCCTCACAGAATTACAACTCTGAGCAACCTTTGACAAACTACAGAGCCCAGAATTCTTTGAGGGAAAGAATTCCTTTGCCTGAAACCCTGTGCAGAGTTTTGATCCTGTTGTGAAATCCATGAGGGTATAGCAGCCTTGATTTTGGCGCCTATGCACCCTCCTGCCCTCCTTTTGGACAAGGGAATGTGATCTCAAAGAAGGAATAGAGGATGCTTGTCTGATTTATAATCTCTTTGATGTCAGCCCTGCTCCGGTCAGGGCAGGAACAAGGTAATAAGTGTTAGGACTCTTCGTTCGATAATCACCTTTCTTGTTGTCGAGCGCTAGCCATCTGCTGCGGCAGACAATATGCAGAATTTTTTTATTTTTATTTTATTTTGGGTGAATGTTTAACTTTTGATGAATGCTCTATTGTTCTGGGGGACAGGTAGGAGGGCAATGACCTACCACTTGGAAGCTGTGCGATCTGGGCACCTTTTTCTAATTACCATGCTGGGTTTATACAAAAGCAGAAGTACAGTGAGTACCCTCTTTTTTGTGGGGTGGCTGGGAGGGAGGGAGGGAAGGTATGACTTTCCTGTAACACCTCTGAAAGATTTAACCCATTAATGTGTTTGGAAAACCCTTCTTTGACGCATATGAAAGAAGGCCCCTTATGTTTGACTGCCACATTCTGAATATTCTAATACTAAAGTATCCTGATAATCTGGGACGTTGGAAGAGAATGAAGTATCTCCTGCAGTGGCGCTGGAAGGGCAGAGGGGATACTCAGCTAAGAGGAGAGATGGGTAAAATATAGTGGTGTAGGTTCTCTGGATTCCCCCCGCTCATTTTCATTGGAAATTTCCGGTTTGCATTGGGAAGCTTTCTCATACAGTATTTATCATTTTGTTGTTGTTTAGTCATGTCCGACTCTTGGTGACCCCATGGACCAGAGCACGCCAGGCACTCCTGTCTTCCACTGCCTCCCACAGTTTGGTCAAACTCATGCTGGTAGCTTTGAGAACACTGTCCAACCATCTCGTCCTCTGTCGTCCCCTTCTCCTTGTGCCCTCAGTCTTTCCCAACATCAGGGTCTTTTCCAGGGAGTCTTCTCTTCTCATGAGGTGGCCAAAGTATTGGAGCCTCAGCTTCAGGATCTGTCCTTCCAGTGAGCACTCAGGGCTGATTTCCTTCAGAATGGAGAGGTTTGATCTTCTTGCAGTCCATGGGACTCTCAAGAGTCTCCTCCAGCACCATAATTCAAAGGCATCAATTCTTTGGCGATCAGCCTTCTTTACGGTCCAGCTCTCACTTCCATACATCACTACTGGGAAAACAATAGCTTTAACTATACAGACCTTTGTCAGCAAGGTGATGTCTCTGTTTTTTAAGATGCTGTCTAGGTTTGTCATTGCTTTTCTCCCAAGAAGCAGGTGTCTTTTAATTTTGTTACTGCTGTCACCATCTGCAGTGATCATGGGGCCCAAGAAAGTAAAATCTCTCACTGCCTCCATTTCTTCCCCTTCTATTTGCCAGGAGGTGATGGGCCCAGTGGCCATGATCTTAGGTTTTTTGATGTTGAGCTTCAGACCATATTTTGCACTCTCCTCTTTCACATTTTGCACTCTTTCCAGTATTTATCATTTAAAAAAGAAAAATACCAAAGCAGTTTACAGGGACTGGTGAGGGGTGTGGCTTGGGGAGACTTTTGAGGTCCATAGAGCATTGAATCACTGGCCCTGAGGTTCCCCCCTCCTGCCCTAGAAAGTGACCAAATTTAATAGCCTTGAAGCTGCCATGCTTTTGCCTAATACTGCCTTTTGCATTTGGCCCCAATTCACTATTGCGTATGAACTACTGAAGCAAAAAGCATTTCCATGGTGGAAAAAAATCCCTGTTTGGGAACATATGCCATGGAAAATTTCCCACCTCACATCACTGGTAGTATCTGCAAGTTTGGATTCTTCTGTCTCCTCCTCCTTTTAATGAAAAAATGGGTTCTGCACATAGAAGATTATTCTCTGTGTTTCCAAGACCAATACGCTTTGCAGATGAGTGGATAACCAACCCAGTCTTAGCCTTAAGGTGCAAGTGAGAGGCTGGGATGAAATCTAGGCTCAAGACAGTCTATGTTCAGATCCATGAAGGAAACCCCAGAACAACATGATCCATGCATGTGAGGTGGCTGCTTACCAGACACAGAGTTTGGTTTTCTCTTTGTGAAGTCAGGAAACTTGGGTTCTCCTGTTGTGTTCTGATAACGTTGTATTTTCCTCCTCATAGGCACAGCCTGCATTAAATCATAAAGGAAAAGTATAATTAGGCACCCTTAACAATCAGCTCACACGTTGGCAATAATAATCAAGAGTTCTTGAACTTTTGTCCGTGGGTTTATTATTTTTTTGTGAAAAGTGCGAATAATGGTCAATGGAAACGATTCCCTAAAAATGATGTTTGTTTGTTTTTAATTTTAAAAAATGCAGTCTCAATCCATGTTGAGAAAAAGAAAACGTTCCAGGTCTACAAGTGGAATAAAAATAACACAGTATGGATAATACTAATCTTCTTTGGTTGTAAAAGCTAATTGGCTCCCTCCCACCTCTACCTCAGATCTGTTTATGCTTGCATCTCAATAGTTAAAAGGGGTGGTTTACATTTCAGAAGAGATCAAAGTTTTTGACTTACCAACTTGCATCCCTTTGCATGAGGATCTTTGGACTTCCAGATGTTGTGGCCCTCCAGATGTTGTCGGACTCCAGAGAACCGCTCAAGTCAGAGCCATCCGTTGGGGTGCCCTCCACATGGTGCTAGATTACAACTCCCATTAACCATTGAACAGGTTGCCTGAGGCTTATGGAACCCTCACAGCATCAGGATGACCACAGGGTCCTTGTCTTTGTTTCAGATAACCTTCCAAAGGAAGTGATGAGACGCCTTTGGTTTCTTCCACCAAAACCATAGCATCGTCTTGTTGTGGGACTGGGTGAAGGAGGGCTGACAGGGACTGCTGGGGAAGCAAGCAAGCAAGAAGTGCCCCATCTGCTTTGTTTCTCTTGCCTAAGACCAGGGCCAGGCATCTTTTTCCAACCAAGGGCCTCATTCTCTTATGGACAATCTTCTGAGGACCACAGGCCGGGGCTGGACAGGGTCAGAGGCAAAAAGGAGCAGAGCAAGCAATGTCAGTTTCCCCCTTCTACAACAGACTACTTTCTAGACACACTGACATGATCCCTTGGCAATTTCTGCACATATTCACAAGAGGCATTGCAGAGTTCAAGGACACATTGTTGAGCTTAATTTAAAAACAAAAGACAGGCATCCACCTCACCTTGTGTTTTTATCCTCTCTCTCTCTTTCTGCTTTACTAGTTCTCCAAAGAGCTCAGGATGGAAAAAGTGGTTTTATTTTTGCAGCATCCCTGTGAGATGTGATTGTGGCTGGCTGGGAATTTGAACCTTAGTCTCACTATTGCACAGTGGCTGAAGGTGTTCTTACTGTAATGTGTTTTACTGCGTATTGCTGCACCCTGAATGATCGTATTTTACTGCAGATTTCTGTACTTTGCATTACTCTGGTCTGCTTACTGTATTTTGCAGAAGGATGGAGGAGGCTTTAGTTTGGTCTGCATATTTAAACAAGCTGACCTAATTTGTGCCTCCTAAATTAGAATGCGGCTCGAAACATAATTATCCTATGGATTTTTCTAAAATCGTTATACGGTAGTACCAAAATGCTTAAATTTGCGTATGCATACTTAAGGATCAAATGAATTGGTTGAGATGAAACATGCATTTTAAATTGCTGCTTTGGGATAAAATGCACTTTAAGTATGCATTTATGATTTATGATTTTTTAAATAAAGAAATTGCAGATTAATGTGTAAATGCGACTAAATGGGCTTTGAAAAATATGGAGTAGCATAATTGGTGATATTCAGTGAAGTTTTATTCAGAGTAAACCTGTTGAAATTAATGGGTCTTATTCATTATTTTCAGTGGGTCTGTTCTGCATAAAACTTTATTGTATAGCACTTAATATAATAAACCTGTTCACAGTTCTGTATTCTACAATCTTAATTTATAATATTAATAAATATGGAATGGGGTTCAACTGCATCATTAAGCATATCATTCCAATAGTGTATTTAAAAATCTCAATTTTTCCTATGAAAAATACCATTTCTGCCTCTCTGGTACAAAATAATAATAATATTTTTAAAATTAATAATATGTATTTTTTTAAATTTCCCCAGCCACTCTGGGCAGTTTACAACATACATAAAAACACAATAAAGCATCAAACATTATAAAACTAAATATCCTATATGAGCAACAACCCAACCAATTAATCAATAGAAACCAATAATAGCAACAATAAAAATAAAAATAACAATAATAAACATTTTCGGTTAAATCCAAATTTAAATAGATGACTTATGAATTAAAATACAGATATTTAAATAAACATATGCAAACTTGTCACAGACTTGAAATAGACTGATGTCTCCTTCCCTAATTTTGCATGACTTGTCTTGATTGCAGGATAAAAAAATATACTATAAAATGAGACTTTCAAAACCAGTCGGGTCATTTGAATTGTAAAGTTGGCTGCAAATATTTATTATGTGTTGTACATGACTATATGGTGCTTCTGTAACCTCTTACAGGGCTTAGGTTTAATAAAGCTTGAAACGGCGTAATTATCTTCAGTAGGTATCATAATTATACAGATCGAAAAGAGCTAAATGCATAAGCAACTTGCAACACACAGACAATGCAATCAATAGTCTGTCTCTGTCAAAGAAGAATATTAGACATTCTTGCTTGTGACTTCTGTGGCCTGTCCACTCCAAAGAGTTCCCTTAAAACTACCAAAGTAGCAGGACAACTACAGCAGACTCTGATTTCACTGTCAGAGACAACATGCCTCTGAGCACCAGCTGCCAGGAATCACCATTGAGGACAGAGCTGTTGCTCTCATGTTCTGCTTGTGGGCCTCTCATGGTCATCTGGATGGCTGCTGTGAGAAGCAGGTGCTGGACTAGATGGGCGCTTGGCCTGATCCAGCAGGGCTCTCCTTGCAGTGAGATTCCTAATCTCAGGGTTGTGGGTTTGAGCCCCACGTTGGGGGCAAAAGATCCCTGCTTTTCAGCGATTTGGAGTAGAAGACCCTTGTGGTCCCTTCCAACTCTACAATTCTATGATACCATGGAACGGCAAAGTTTAGATTTGGTGTATTTGGCTTTTGTTCCCAATTCTTCTTCTTCTTCTTCTTCTTGTTTAGTCGTGTCCGACTCTTCATGACCCCATGGACCAGAGCAGGCCAGGCACTCCTGTCTTCCACTGCTTCCCGCAGTTTGGTCAAACTTATGTTCGTAGCTTTGAGAACACTGTCCAACCATCTCGTCCTCTGTCGTCCCCTTCTCCTCGTGCCCTCAATCTTTCCCAACATCAGGGTCTTTTCCAGGGAGTCTTCTCTTCTCATGAGGTGGCCAAAGTATTGGAGCCTCAGCTTCATGATCTGACCTTCCAGTGAGCACTCAGGGCTGATTTCCTTCAGAATGGAGAGGTTTGATCTTCTTGCAGTCCATGGGACTCTCAAGAGTCTCCTCCAGCACCATAATTCAAAAGCATCCATTCTTCGGGGATCAGCCTTCTTGATGGTCCAGCTCTCACTTCCATACATCACTACTGGGAAAACCATAGCTTTGACTATATAGACCTTTGTCGGCAAGGTGATGTCTCTGCTTTTTAAGATCCTTAACTGTTTACTATTAAGTTTTGCAAGGTATGGAGAAAGTACATAGAGAAATGTCAGAAAGAAAGAAAGAAAGAAGAAAGAAGAAAGAAAGATTAGAAATTGGGGACTTCCAGTGATGCCAAACATTGGAAGATTCATGGCAGACAAAGACAGGATGCACTTCTTCACACAGCACTTTAGTTAAGCTATGGAATTCGCTCCCAGAAGAGACAGTGAAGGAACCAACATGGATGGCTTTAAAACAGGATTAGACAAAATTCATGGAGGAGAGGGCTGTCGATGGCTGCTAGCTAGTATGGCTTGTCTCTGTTATTATTACAGTTGGATATAATGCTAGTGAACACCAGTTGCTGGAAATCACAAGAGGGGAGATTACTCTTCAGCTTGAATCCTGCTTGCTGGCTTCCTACAGGCACCTGTTTGGCTACTGTGAGAACAGGATGCTGGACTCGGTGGGTCTTTGGCCTGATCCAGTAGGGCTCTTTTTCCATTCCAGGGTCTGCTGGGCTCAGAACCGGAGATCATATAATGCAAAAACAAGACCTTTGGGCTGGGGTAAACACAACTTGGAAATGACCTTCAAGTTTGGGCAGAGAGGGAAGAGAAAGATCTGGCCTTTTCTGATTTAATCAGTGGTAATAAAGTGGCTTTGGGCATCTGATGCGATAGTGCCGCGAAGCATTTAGCGTGCCTGTTTTTAGTTCTGTAACAGCCGCGGCGGACTTCTAAAATAAACTGTGAAGTTATGGGCTGAAGTGCTTTGGCAAACTTTCCCAGAAGGTCCTCCGCTGGTGTGAAGCTTGTGACCAAAGCTGGCGTGAGTCCCCAGCCCCGTCCCCAGCCTAAAGCATGTACGGTTTTCTACCTGAGACTGGCGACAGCTTAAAAGGCTCCATGGCTTGTAAATGTCCCTGACTAGCAGGCTTCGCTAACACGTTGCTTATGGCTTTAGCAGACCATTCCTCTTTTTCTCAGTCCCCTTGTTTTTGTAGTTTCAGATCTTTGGACGGAGCGGTAGGCACATGGTTTTGAGATCCTTTAGGACAGGCATGTCCAACTCCCAAGAGACTGCGATCTACTCCCACTATAAAAAAACTGGCAGTGATCTATCCATTGGATTGACCAAAGTTATTTAGCTTTTTTGGGGGAGGAAAACCCTAAGCTGCTGAGCTTTTTTGTCCTCCCCCCCTTTTTGGGGGGAGATCAATCAGGATAAAGTGATCCACCAGTAGATCGCAATCGACCGGTTGGACATGCCTGCTCTAACAACAACAACAACAACAACAACAACAACAACAACAACAACAACAATTTACTATTTATACCCCGCCCATCTGGCTGGGCTTCCCCAGCCACTCTGGGCGGCTTCCAAACAAATAATAAAATACAGTAATATAGCAAACATTAAAAGCTTCCCTAAACAGGGCTGCCTTCAGATGTCTTCTAAAAGTTTGGTAGTTGTTCTTTTTGACATCTGGTGGGAGGGTTCCACAGAGTGGGTGCCACCACCGAGAAGGCCCTCTGCCTGGTTCCCTGTAACGTGGCTTCTCGCAGTGAGGGAACCTCCAAAAGGCCCTCGGCGCTGGACCTCAGTGTCCGGGTAGAACGATGGGGGTGGAGATACTCCTTCAGATATACTGGACTGAGGCTATTATAAACTCTAGTCTTCCAAATCTGTTAATGTCTGCCAGCAACACCCAGCATAAGAGATGGTGACTTGGAAAAAGGTAGCCTCAGGACCGATCACACATGCAGCACATTCAGCCCTTGGCTTTGCATTTGGCACAGAGTGTTTGGATTTGCCTGTATTGCTGGGAACCTCAACTTTCATTTGTCCTAAAGCAAGTTTCTAGTCCTGAGTGTGAGCAATATGCTTATTGAAACCATTGGAACACTTGGGATCGGCTGAGATGGCACAGGTTCAAAGCATCTCGTTTCTTTTAGAAATGGCCTGCATGGTGCTGTATTCCTTCTCCCGGTCTTGGAGGTAAATCAGTTGGTTAGGGTAAGAGAGCGGGGATAAAGGCTTCTGGCTTTTAACACTGGAGGTTTTTTTTTAATATGGATTATGTTTTGCGTATTTCAGTAGGTGAACAGAAACTGCCTGCTTCACTCAGTGAGTTGGGTCAACTCCTTTCCCTCTTCCTTTGAGGCTACACTTGCTTTACCCAAAGGTTGCCTTCAGACAGAGGACTGGCCTCCATTGTCATCTCTTCAAAGTAGGCTACACGTTTTTAGCTGTGTTGGCTTTCCTCCCCACGGCTTAACAAATCGAACCTGCCTGAAATCCAGTCTGTGCGCAGGAGCCCTGAATTTCTTTGCAAATGCTTTCCCCTTGAACATGTGGCTGGACTTCTGTCTCGCAGGATCTATTTTGCCTTTTAACTCATGTTCCAATACCCCTCAGTCAGAGCCTGGTGCTAACGGCATACTGTGTTTAGAGTTTAAGAATTCTGATAAAAATCTACATTGACAAATTTTGAAAGGTAAAGAATGCATGGTTTTGAATGCTAGCTAAGTATTTGTACATTTACTTAAAAAGAATTCTGAGCCTGGGATTTGTTTGGAGTCCTTTCCACACGGGAATATACCGTAAAGTTTTTGTTTTTCATTTCAGCAGTAAAAAATTTACATGGGAAGCAAGCAAAGAGTCGTTTTGTTGCTCCTACTGCTAAGCTATTGGGAATCAGAAATCCTTAGCAATCTACGGCAAATCACCTGAAATCTACCTGTAGATCCTGATCTACTGTCCTCCCACTGTGCCATTTCATAATTTCGGTGTTAGGTGTGTTGAAATGATATCCTTTTGGTATCATTTCTTTTCCTCTGTTTTCTGTGTTTTACTTTTAACAGTTGGTTGCTAAGTAGCAAAAGCTGTTGATATCATTTGTTGAGTCACCTAAATGTTGTTGCTGTTAGCAGGATCATTTGTGTGTATGTTTGATAACCTGCTGTCATCTGAAGATGGGTCATCAGCAATGTGCCTTTACATTATTGGGTGCCAAAATATGCACAAGATTTCCCCGATATTCGCATAATTGACTTGGCTATGGCTTTCAGTTACCTTGCTTTTATCATGTCTGGTCTCTCTCCCCTAATAATAATAATAATAATAATAATAATATTCAGAAGGATCGATAAATTAAGGAGCCAAACCAAGCTTTTATCTCTCTCTCTCTCTCTCACTCAAAATTGTTAAAACTAAGCATCAGAACAGACTCTTCCCTGCCTACCCCCCTAAAAATAAAGTTCATGTTTCCATTTCAAAATATGGGTTTGGTTAACCCCCTTTGAAGTGCTGCTACATTGTCAAAATGAAAGTGTTATTTAAGATCAAAAGGAACAGGATATGGACGAAACATATTTCCGTTTATTCAGTGTTGCAAAAAATATATTAAAAATTATTGCCTCCCCAAAGTTCAGTGTATGGTTTTGATATGTTTTAAATTTATAAGCACTCTCTCTTCCTTATCTTAATGCGGACTGTTTTATTTTCCTTTAAAAACGATTCAAAGAGTATGTGAAATCTGGAAAGTCCAAAAAGGCTGAGCTTTTAACCCTCATCATCTTCTTTTTTGCTTTCCCTTTCTTTTTACTCTTTCTTGATACAAAGATGAGGCTGGTTAGCTCAGTTGGTAGAGCATGAGACTCTTAATCTCAGGGTTGTGGGTTGGGTGAAAGATTCCTCCATTGGACTAGATGACCCTTGCGGTCCCTTCAGAGGGCACAATTCTATGATTCTACGTACCACACATTGTCATTGACTGCAACCAAGGGAGGAAACCTATGCGCAAGAAGCTAGTATAGGATGGTGTGAGAAAAACCGGGGTAAAGTTGCACCAGATCCAAACCCTGGGCATTCAGCGGGGCTGCTGCTCTGATTAAGCCTGGCAGAGGGAAAACAATTGGATTGCCAGATCACCTAACTGAGCTCAGGATGCAGCCTAGGTCCATCCTTCTGGTCCAATAATAATAATAATTTATTATTTATACCCCGCCCATCTGGCTGAGTTTCCCCAGCCACTCTGGGCGGCTCCCAATCAAGTATTAAAAACAATACAGTGTTAAATATTAAAAACTTCCCTTCAGATGTCTTTTAAAGATAGGATAGCTGCTTATTTCCTTCACATCTGAAGGGAGGGCGTTCCACAGGGTGGGTGCCACTACCGAGAAGGCCCTCTGTCTTGTTCCCTGCTCCTGCAATGCCCCTGGAATACACCTTTTTTGAGACTTAAGACCAGCTTTGACTCAGCCAACTTTGGAAGCTGGGATGAACACGTTATGCCAATGTATCTTTGGCTGAGATGGTGTTGGGGACTTAAAGTTGGCTGAGCCAGGAATCGGCTGACTCAACCAGAGGTCCACTGCACCCTTATCTGCTCATCCTGATGGACTTTGCCATCGGATTTCCCCCTCAAACTTAACATGAAGAAATGAAGTATTGCCACATTTAGTGGCTGCTTCTGTGATAAACCATAGTTACGCAGGTCAAACTAAGAGTACCTTGATATTGTCTGGATTTCTGTTTTATTCACTTTAAGGTCTAAGCAGCAGCATGCAAGGGTTAAAGAGGGAAATCCACTGCAACTAAATTGTACAAATTAAAAACACGTTACAAATTGAGTATTAAGTGTTCTGGACTCTCCCTCCAAGCGTTTCTTGTAATGCTTAATAGCGGAGGCTGACACTTAATTGTAATAAATCAGACCAGTTGACTTATTCCATTGCACTTTGTTAATCAACCGCATAGTTTTCCAGCGTGAACCAGAAGTAAAGCATTTCCAGAGCTATGCTTGGACCAGAACTCAGCAAGAACCAAGCATAATGGTAGCTGGACCTCTGCTAGAACCAAACCCAAAAGTTTAAACGATTTGTCTCCATGATTAAAAGGGTGCATGTGAGGGAGAGAGATTTTAGAACAATACGAAAAATGGAAATATGCAGAAGTTAATTCCAGTAACTCTAGTCATGGATGGAACAAGGCCTAAAACTTTCTGGAGCATCGTTAGCGGACTGAAACTCTGGCTAGGGCAAGTGGGCGGTTCCTGTTAACTGACGGGAGATCCTTAGCGAGATGACTGAGGTCCAGCATATCGTTGGGCCAAGCTAGATGCAATGCAGATGCTACACGTAGCCATTTCTGCATTCCAGCTGGTGCCAAAGGAGGGAGCCAGGGCTTATCCGGGGGACTGTGCGGCGTACGCCTTCAGTATTGTCCGAGGTGCATTGGCTATTCCCAAGCACAATTCTGTTCTGAGCATAATGCAAAGTGCTGGTTATTACCTTTACTTCTTAAGTAGTAAGAAGTACTGAGAGCCAGTGTGGTGTAGTGGTTAAGAGCGGTGGACTCGTAATCTGGTGAACCAGGTTCGATTCCCTGCTCCTCCACATGCAGCTGCTGGGTGACCTTGGGCTAGTCCCACTTCTCTGAAGTCTCTCAGCCCCACTCACCTCACAGAGTGTTTGTTGTGGGGGAGGAAGGGAAAGGAGAATGGTAGCCGCTTTGAGACTCCTTCGGGTAGTGATAAAGCGGGATATCAAATCCAAACTCCTCCTCCTCCTCCTCCTCCTTCTCTTCTTCTTCTTCTTCTTCTTCTTCTTCTTCTTCTTCTTCTTCTTCTTAGAATCATAGAGTTGGAAGAGACCACAAGGGCCATGAAGTCCAACCCCCTGCCAAGCAGGAAACACCATCAGAGCACTCCTGACATATGGTTGTCAAGCCTCTGCTTAAAGACCTCCAAAGTAGGAGACTCCACCACACTCCTTGGCAGCAAATTCCACTGTCGAACAGCTCTTACTGTCAGGAAGTTCTTCCTAATGTTTAGGTGGAATCTTCTTTCTTGTAGTTTGGATCCATTGCTCCGTGTCCGCTTCTCTGGAGCAGCAGAAAACAACCTTTCTCCCTCCTCTATGTGACATCCTTTTATATATTTGAACATGGCTATCATATCACCCCTTAACCTCCTCTTCTCCAGGCTAAACATGCCCAGCTCCCTTAGCTGTTCCTCATAAGGCATCGTTTCCAGGCCTTTGACCATTTTGGTTGCCCTCCTCTGGACACGTTCCAGTTTGTCAGTGTCCTTTTTGAACTGTGGTGCCCAGAACTGGACACAGTACTCCAGGTGAGGTCTGACCAGAGCAGAATACAGTGGCACTATTACTTCCCTTGATCTAGATGCTATACTCCTATTGATGCAGCCCAGAATTGCATTGGCTTTTTTAGCTGCCGCGTCACACTGTTGGCTCATGTCAAGTTTATGGTCAACCAAGACTCCTAGATCCTTTTCACATGTACTGCTCTCAAGCCAGGTGTCCCCCATCTTGTATTTGTGCCTCTCATTTTTTTTGCCCAAGTGCAATACTTTACATTTCTCCCTGTTAAAGTTCATCTTGTTTGTTTTGGCCCAGTTCTCTAATCTGTCAAGGTCGTTTTGAAGTGTGATCCTGTCCTCTGGGGTGTTAGCCACCCCTCCCAGTTTGGTGTCATCTGCAAATTTGATCAGGATGCCCTTGAGTCCATCATCCAAGTCGTTGATAAAGATGTTGAATAAGACCAGGCCCAAGACAGAACCCTGTGGCACCCCACTAGTCACTCTTCTCCAGGATGAAGAGGAACCATTGATGAGAACCCTTTGGGTTCGGTCAGTCAGCCAGTTACAAATCCACTGAGTGGTAGCATAGTCAAGACCGCATTTTACCAGCTTCTTTACAAGAATATCATGGGGCACTTTGTCAAATGCCTTGCTGAAATCAAGGTAGGCTACATCCACTGCGTTCCCTTCATCTACCAGGCTTGTAATTCTGTCAAAAAACGAGATCAGGTTAGTCTGACATGACTTATTTTTCAGAAATCCATGCTGACTATTGGTGATCACAGCATTCCTTTCTAGGTGCTCACAGACTGTTTGCTTAATGATCTGCTCCAGAATCTTCCCTGGTATTGATGTCAGACTGACTGGGCGGTAATTATTTGGGTCCTCTCTTTTCCCCTCCCCCTTTTTCTTCTTCTTCTTCTTCTTCTTCTTCTTCTTCTTCTTCTTCTTCTTCTTCTACAGTGGTACCTCGGGTTACATACGCTTCAGGTTACAGACTGCGCTAATCCCGAAATAGTACCTCGGGTTAAGAACTTTGCTTCAGAATGAGAACAGTAATTGCATGCTGGTGGTGCAGCAGCAGCGGGAGGCCCAATTAGCTAAAGTGGTGCTTCAGGATAAGAACAGTTTCAGGTTAAGAACGGACCTCCGGAACGAATTAAGTACGTAACCAGAGGTACCACTGTACTAGAATATCAGATAGGAGGACATCTTTGACATGACTCTGCCGCGAGGTGGTATTGCATAGTGGCGAGCGTGTTGACTGGGACGCCCCCAGTTTTAATCTTGCATTGTCCACTAGTCTCTCAACTTGGGTCTTGAAACCCCTCAACACACATTTAAGAGATTTGTGGGTGATGGGGGAAGTAGGGCGGCACAGGAGAAGTGCTAACAGTGACAAATTTAAATTTATTCTGGGGCAGATGCTAGTTTCACCGATCTAGGCCATCTCCCCCAATCCGCCCCGCCCGTTGAAAGTACTCTTGAGCAACACCAATCCTAACTCTTGAAGACACTTATGGAGACACGTGTGGGATTTCAGCCCACATTTCCTTTTTAAAAAATGACAGGCAAATTTATGTATTTAAATTCATTCCGCCCCCATCCTGCCTGCCTGCCCATTTGTTACGTGGTAATGAAAGACCCCAAGAGTGTAAAAATTCAGAGTTCTGCAAATGGTATCTTCAAAGCAAAGCACAGCTGAAACTAAATAATTCACCCAAGACGGAGTAGAATCTCTCACACTCACACACACACACACACACACACACACCGCACCCCCTCTCAGCAACCCCCCCCCAAAACCCCCAGAGAAATACTGTAGCTTTCCAGCTGTTCTACTTTTCTCTCTCTCTCCCTCCCCTGCTCTCTGTGACGCAAATCCAGGCAGCATCCGCCTTGCCGTAGGGTAGGGGTTCAGAGCTCCTCTCCCTCCCTTCCTCGCTTCCATCCCCGTGCTGATAACTAATCAGAGCAGGGACGAAACTGGGACAGTCAACCGACTCTGCAGTGTTCAGAATAGAGATGTGGAGGGTTTGAAGGGAGTTGCATCTGAGGGTTCCCTTGCTTCAGTCAGAGAAAGCAAGAGTGCTCTGTGTTTGGAGCGTGTTACCCAAATCAAGTCAGAAATTTTATTGATCGACTAAATGCAAGGATCCATTCTTAGCAACCAAGCCGAGATAATAGATAGAACATAATCAAACACACATGATAATATATAAAGCATAGACTTTCCCGAGTTGGGAAGTTTTCACCGTGAACTTAGCCTTGTCAGACATAACAGGCTTAGAGCCACGCTAAGGCAACAGATGCTTAGATTTGTTGATGCCACAAAAAGTGGCTTTAAGAATTCCATTGAAATATCTATAATTTACAATACAACCTATAGTGCTATCTGGCAAGGAAAGGGGCGAAGGAAAGGAAGCTCAGATAGACATTTCTCTTGTCCGAAAAGCAAATGTCTCTGTGGGGCTTGCAGCAAGCATATGCTAAATAATGCATAATGGTGCAAATAAAATTTCATTGCTGTCGTAAATGAACATGATGTCCTTCTACAGATGCTCAATTTATTTTTACGGGCTTTCTTCAGGTGTTTCAATGACTCTGCTGCCAAGTTTCCTTAGTGAGTGTGTGTTTGCAGTTACCCAGAGGATGCCTGGGGGTTAAAAATCAGGACTGCATCAGATAGCCTGTACTTTGGATTTTTTTTGGGGGGGGTTGCAACTTGCGTTATGGTAAAATTGGAATCTTGCCCTGAACCCTCCCTTAATTGTCTGAATGTTCACCCTGCCTGGCCTCCAGCTGTTTCTTCCTGCTTCCTAGATTTATGCCATGAATGACCCCGACTCAGTCAGGTATCGTGTAGTGAATGGTATAAGATCACAGAGGGTTCTTTCCTCCCTGTCTCCTCATAATACAATCCGGGGTCAGCGAGTGAAACTGAATGGTGGAAGATTCAGAACAGAGGCACTGCGTAGAGTTCTTCACACAGTGCATAAACTATGGAGTTCCCTGACACAAGGTGTTTATGTCAGTCACAAAACCTCGATGCCTTTAAAAGGGAGATGAAATTCAAGGAGGATCAAGCTACCAGTGACTGCTACTCACAGTAAAGGTAAAGGTAAAGGTAAAGGGACCCCTGACCATTAGGTCCAGTCGTGGCCGACTCTGGGCTTGCGGCGCTCCTCTCGCTTTATTGGCCGAGGGAGCTGGCGTACAGCCTCCGGGTCATGTGGCCAGCATGACTAAGCCACTTCTGGTGAACCAGAGCAGTGCACGGAAACGCCGTTTACCTTCCCGCCAGAGCGGTACCTATTTATCTACTTGCACTTTGATGTGCTTTCGAACTGCTAGGTTGGCAGGAGCAGGGACCGAGCAATGGGAGCTCACCCCGTTGCGGGGATTCGAACCGCCGACCTTCTGATCGTCAAGTCCTAGGCTCTGTGGTTTAACCCACAGCGCCACCCACGTCCACAGTAAAACAATCCCATTAAAACAGCACAGGAATTAAAGCAGGACGTGGAATGCCCACCAGCAGCTAATAATAAAAAACTAACTGGGTTCTGTGGGCACACCAAGGATGTTTGGTCTGCCTGAAACAAAAGGAGGATGATCCTTTCAAATCTACACCTCTTATAGCTGTCTCCATAGGCTCCTTTTTGGCCGTGGCCCCAACCTGGTGGAACGCTCTCCCACAAGAGACCAAGGCCCTGTGGGATTTGACATCTTTCCACAGGGCCTGCAAGACGGAGCTGTTCTGCCAGGCCTTTGGGCTGGATTCAGTTTGACTTACTTTCTTTTCCTTCCAGTAGCACCTTAAAGACCAACTAAGTTAGTTCTTGATATGAGCTTTCGTGTGCATGCACACTTCTTCAGATACACACTGTGTATCTGAAGAAGTGTGCATGCACACGAAAGCTCATACCAAGAAATAACTTAGTTGGTCTTTAAGGTGCTACTGGAAGGAATTTTTTTATTTTGACTATGACAGACCAACACGGCTACCTATCTGTTACTTTCTTTTGTATAAAACAAGCCCGAAGGAGGCCCCGAAGCCGCTCACAGGTCCTTGTATGATCAGTTAGTTCTGATCTCAATTCCAACCTGATAATTGCCACCTGCCCAGATTTTAACTTGTCTGAATTAATTTTAAGATGTATTTTAATTAATTGATGTCTGCTTTTATGCATATTGTGTTGTTTTTCTTATGTTAGCTGCTCTCGGCCAGGGAGGGCGGGATACAAATTAATAATAATAATAATAATAATAATAATAATAATAATAATAATAAAAAAAAAATAAAAATAAAAAATATGATATTCTCACTTTGCTTCCATGCTGGGTGCTGGCTTCTCTATTGAAAAGTGTAGCTCTTCTGGAATACACTATAAAAGTGGCTGGCTTGAGCAGCTGTGATGGTTAACACAGACTTAATGGGTCCTGGTCAACCCCCAGTGCGACATGATGCTTCAAGTCAGTCGTGGAGCTGAACCGTTTACGGAAAGGATTAGTTAGAAAATGGACGGTTTCATGCAATTTCTGGCATCACTTATTCAGCCATCTTGATTCCTTTCATAAGCTATCCTGAATTAGAAACCTGGGGTTGATTAAGATGTGCTGTTTGATGGTTTCACCTATATAGGGCTCATCTCATCAAATGCTGTGCGGTCACAAGAAGGGAATGGTCTTAGGTTTTCCTTTTCATTGGGGAAGTTGGAGGATTCTGATGAAAACAAGCAGGACTGGAAATTGCCAATGCTCACTTACTCATCTCAGAGTAAGTGGAATTCAGAGTAACTGGAATTCAGTCCAGTGGATACAATCAGTATTTGCTGTTGTTGTTTTCAGTCTGCAGACAATATGTAATTGATTAGGTCCTCTCCTCCTAGGGTGGATTTGATTTAAATCAAAACAATTTAAATTTAAATCACAATTTAAATCACTAGTCAGTAAGACTTGATTTAAATCACTAGTCAGTAAGACTTGATTTAAATCATTTTTTATTTTTTTTACAGAAACTCATTCTTGCTGGTATAATCTTAATATTTACAACCAGATGAAGGTTTTATTTTTGGAATAATAAATTTTCAGAGTAGTTTTTACAGTTATATCAAAAATTATTGATTTGGCTATACTATTAGAAATACATTGACAGATAATTATGAAATTATTTTGAGGTTTAATAAGTTAACTGTTTATATTTGGACAACTTTTCTGCTGTACTTTATTGGAAGGATAAAAACAATCATTTCCTTAGTAACAATTTAAACAATTTATTTAACTGAAACAATAACATTTTAGCATATGTATCCATGTTTGTTAACTGATATGGTTAAATGATTTTTTTTAAAAAACCCAACAACCTTAGACTGAGTTTTAGCACACATGTAAAACAAATCCTTATTTCCTGATGAATAGCCTTTGGACTATAATGTAACTTAAATAGAAAACTATCTTCAGAAAGATTTTTTTTCTCCAAAAGCATTTTATTTTAAAAATCTGATTTAAATCAAATAAATCTGATTTAAATAAAAAAATCTGATTTAAATAAAAGAAATCCGATTTTAATAATAATAATAAATCATTGATTTTTATCCACCCTGCTTCCTCCTTCCATTTGCCTTGTGTTTCCTTTGCACTGAAATGAATGGGCTGAAATAGCACAGGTTACCTAATTTCATCCCAGTGGACAGCAATACAAGTGATTTAGTTCGTGGAGAGAGATGGAACTGCAGAGGAAGGAAAACAGTGCTGCTTGCAACGAATATGGAGTGAAGTGGAAAATGACGCCTTTTTACATCCTTGTTCTTCCCCCTTTAAGATGGATTTCTATGTGTCCAAATGTAGGATCCCTAATGATAGTAGGAAGGGCACCTCTTAGCTGTATACTTGCAACAAGGGAATAGAGTGTTCCCCAGTCTTCCTGGTCCTGAGGAATTCTGCGTCAAAACACTATATGTTGTCCCTTCAACTAACTTCTGCTTTGACGTGGTTTGGGAAAGAAGAAAGTCACTGATTAGAAAGCATCCCTTTATTTATTTTACGAGGCTCAGCTTGTAAGAACGTGCACTTTAGATCTGAGTTTATGGCTTTATTTAACAGCTCTGATAATCTGAATGAGTCCACAACAACCACCCATTTTACTTTTATACAACTCTTGGTTAAGATAAGCAAATAGCGAGGGACACTTGTATGGCTGTCTTCCCAGCAATATTTCACGGGAAACAACTTGTCCAACTTGCTGTAGTTAGCAGGAGCTGAGAGAGAGGTGTTGACACTTTTTGGTACATACACACAAAGTGTGAACACGTAGAACACAAGGCGTGAGGCAATACTGGCCCATCTCACATAGAAGTCCTACACACCAGTGACAATCATTCTATCCTGGTTTCACATTATAGTGCAACAAAATGTTGCAGCGTGGAGTGCTCCTCTTCAGGGACACCCAATTTCCCTGTCCCCTCCTCTCAGAAGTCAGCCATCATTCTGTGGCAACCTGACTAAGCTCAGTCCTCTGTGTGCTGTTTTGAGGTTCTCCCTTTCGTAATTTTTGTTGCTGTTTTCCCCAAACCCGCTGAAATCTTCACCTCACACATGGATCAGTCCATTTCTTCACACTTGAAGAAACATGCAGTTTTGCATAATAGTCACCTTTTTTTTGGTAAGCAGTATTCCCAAATATAATGACTAAGCCATTTCTCACCTTCTCACCCCTTGCCTTTTCCTGTAAGACCTATTACAGTCGTTAAGAGTCGTCAACAGGCTCATCTCAGCCATCTGCCAATCTCCCATTCCCACCACCCTTCTGAGTAATACCCCTCCCCACCTTCTCACTATATAGAAGGGTCTGGCAACTTCTGTTTCAGTGTATCTGAAGAAGTGTGCATGCACACGAAAGCTCATACCAAGAACTAACTTAGTTGGTCTTTAAGGTGCTACTGGAAGGAATTTTTTATTTTGCCCAAATATAATGCATTTCTTCCTGTGGTTTACACTAATACTTGCATTTTTAGACATACATCATCCTAGCACCTGCATTTTTATATGTATTACTTGGCGGGAGAACTGCATTGCAAAATTCAGAGAAGTGCAGGTTTCATAGGAGGACTGTGTTTTAAATTCACACGTTGTTTTGGAAATGGCAAAACAGGCAACTTCAATGTTAAATGAGTCAAATTTCTCCCCTACCCATAGCTGAAAGGGTCAAGTCCTTTACGCAGCAGAAATAAAGTTAAAACGCTGGCAAATTGTTTATAGGAATCGCGATCTCCCCTCTGTCTTCCAGTGCAACCTACTCCTCCCCTCTTTGAAATGTCAGGGCGGTAGAATGATAGTACAATCTCATTTTAAAAGAGTCCTCTGGGCTGCTTGATGTTCCAGAAGATTTCTCGGAATTGAACTTGGGGAGGCAGATTGGAACACAGTGCAAGGCTTTCCCCCCTTTTCCTTTCTGCTGGGTGTAGCTGGAGAACTTAATTGGGTGTTAAAGGCTTTCCACTGAGTCTGATGCTTCCTTTTCTCCTTTATACTACTTCCTGTTGCTAATCTGCCTTTGGAGAGAGGCTCCTGGCTACGGAGAATACACAGCTATTTAGTGCCAGAAGAACTTGGTTCTATTTGTAGGGATGTCGAGGAAATGAGATTGCCCAGCGAGAGTTAGGATGGTTCCCCCGCCTTTCTTTTTATCATTCTTTACCTTTCTGCATTGGGACAGTTAGGGATTGTATCCAAACCCCATTGTTGTTCCCATAATGCCATGCCAAACACATTCATTTAATGGCTGCTGTTAGAGCTGTGAATGTGTTCTGTTATATTTCATTCCTGAGTGTGTGTGGTTTTTTTAAACATGAACTGTGAATGGGAAGGATTAGTACCTCGAAGCCTGGCTTTATGGTGCATGTGGGAACAATGACTATACGAAGTCAAACCATTGGTCCATCTAGTCCAGTATTACCCATTTTTGGCTTTTTAAAGGTCTCAAGTGGATATCTTTCCCGCTTCTTGAGCTGGATATGCCAGAGGGTGTCTCCAGTCCACCCTAGTTTTGTGGGAGAGATTTAAGTGCATACCAGGAGACGTAGGTTTTTGCGCTTGAAGCGGCTCCAAGCCCTTTGTTGCCCTAGCGCAAAGCAGATCCACTTTGAAAAAGAAACAGACTTTTTGCTGTTAGGAAAGTGATGGGGAAATGTATTGAAAAGTGTGGAATGAGCAAATGATTAATGCATCTGACAAGCAAATCAGGAAGAATGCAGGAGGAATGCTCGTCATTGTATAAACTCCCTGCAAACAACTCAGCAGATGGTGATGATCAATAACATTGATTCTGTATACATTTTGTCCAAGCAAATCAAGATGAATGGATGGTCACGATCTGGAGGAGTCCAGTGGCTGAAGCTGTGACTGCAAAGCTGCAGGAGCTCTTGACTGCTAATGATTAACATCTCTTTTCAAAAAAAGCAAAAGTTTCTATAGAGCAGTGTTTCCCAAACGTTTTTGGGCAACGGCACACCTGTTTACCCGAAAAAAAATCTCGCGGCACACCACCATTAAAGCCCCGCCCCGTGACGTCAGCGCGCAGCGTCACGCCGGGAGGGACGCACAAGAGTGGAAGTTTTTTCCCTCCCCCTTGCCGGGGTGGGAGGAGGCAGCAGAGCGAGGGACTGAGGGACGGCGGCAGCTGAGGCGGCGGCGGCGGCTGCTGTGGTGGTGGCGGCGATAGCGGGCGGAGGAGGGGGCGGCGGCGGGGCTTGAGGAGCCGTCGCCGGGAGTTGCTGCTGCTGCTGCTGCCCGGACATGCCGGCCTCCTCCTCCTCCGCTGTCTCGCGCTCCTCCCTTTTGCGCGCGCTGCCCCGCCGCTCGGCACCACCACCGCGGAGCCGCCCCCGGCTCGACGCGGATCCTCGCCGCCGCCGCCTCTCGCCGCCCGACTCGCCCGCCTCCCTCCCACGGCACACCAGCCGATGTCTCACGGCACAGAAGTGTGCCGCGGAACACCGGTTGGGAAACACTGCTATAGAGTATAACTGTCTCCTAGAGAAAGGAGTGACTTTTGTCTTCAGCCCTAAAAGGTTGACCATTCTGGACAACCTTCTGTTGGCTGAGCATCAAGGAAGGTGTCCATCTGAACCCAGCATTGTCCACTGTGCTGCAAAAAATAAATCCTTTGCATGTGTTGAAGATGGTTGTGTGCATTTCTTAGATGCACAAATATCCCTTCATTTCTAAAATATCCCATTCATTTTTCTCTGTGTGAATGGACCTGTGTGTTATACACCTCTCGCACACAGGATGCATTTATCATAGAATCGCCCAGTCATTTGAGACCCATATCACATTTTCTCTTTGGGTGGAGTTGGAGAGCCATATTGTTCCAAAGGCACCCATTTTTTGCAGGAAGATTATCTGATCATCAGGATGTTTCTTCAGATGGTGTCTCACATGAAATAGTCTTTCAATCACTAGGTGCCAAAGGGTGGGAAATCTCCCCATTGCCCTATGAGTTGGTTGAACTGACATGGGGTGTCCAAATCCACCCTCTCTCTTAATGGAGTGCACCATCAGAGTTGTTTCAACATGCAGATGCATTGACCATCAAAAGGAGGAAGGCTCAGCACATTTATTGAGTTTCCAACGAGATAATCTGCACCCACATTGAGACACCCATTATGCACCAGACCTTTGAACAGGCACGTCTTAATTACTGAGAGGAGAGCTTGAGAATGAGAAATTGCCCTGTTTTCAAAATACGTTGGTGTGCATATTCAAAACAGTTCGTCATTGAATTTTTCTGTTTTTATGTGAACTGCAGTTAAACTCCTCCTCCCCTCCCCCGGTAACTTGTTGCATCCTTTGGTATTTAACTATTTGCTGCTATTTGTTTCCTGAAGACGATCGGAGGCAACTCCTTTTGTAAAATTCTGCTTCTTTCCTAATTGGCTTCTTCATGCTTTTAGGGCGAGTTATAGGCTGGTTGAGGGTTGGATTCCCCCCCCCCCGCTCCCCAAATCCCTCTTCCCTGGCTCTTTTACTTTGGTTCACGATAGGGATGAAACACCTACCCAGTTCTGGTATAGAAACCGCCTGAATAAAAAGGAATAAAATAAAAGTGATGAGATCTCTGTATGAACAAGAGCAATTGCCTCTGGCTCTCCCAACCTCCTCCAGCTTTCCCCTCTGGCTCCCATCCTTCTTGACAGCCTTTCATGTTGCCGTTCCTGGGCTTGAGTTAGTTCCTGCTTCTCCCTTCACTCATTTCTCCCTTTTGCTTGTTGCTGTCAAGTTGAGTTCTGCTTGCATGCAAGGGAAAGAGAGTCTGGCTCCGTAAGAGTTCACTGCGAGGCAGCACACACCGCCCAGCAAAGCTTAGGCCAGAGGACCTATTGATGGGGCAGGCGATGGAACAGCTCTCCTCCCTTGCACCCAACCCTTTTTGTATGCCCCTGTCTGCTTTCACTGGTGTTATAGGGAGCAGGGCTTTCAGGTGTACCATACGAACAAAAATTCCAGGGTTGGAGCGGGTGCACCTTCTGTCCATTTAAAGGCCGAGTCGCCGAGTTGTAGTTTTGCAACCCTACTTAGAGAGACAGGAGGACAAGGTCGTTTCTTGGCTGAGAAGTGGATCGCTGTGAGATGATACATCAGAAATCGTAGCGAAAACTGCACACCAGTTGTTGTTGTTTTAAACCCTACTGCATGGTAGGTCTTCTCTTTGCACACTGCCCAAAAGCAATGGTGGGAATAATCTTTTAAAGATGTTGGACCAGTTGAGCGCTGAATGCGAAAAACTGGCCAGTGAGTGGCGGTCTCATAGCAGCAGTGTTGTTGTTTATCATTTTTCACAGGGTATGTTTAATGCTCAAAGTACTTTGCAATTCTTATCTCATTCACCCCCTTAGGGGTAGGGTGTTGTTGATGTTCCCTGCCCCCCCATTTTTTTCAAAAGGAAAAATAGGATGGAACTGAGGCTGAGTGATGAAGCCGTCGGCAAGTCTCAAAATATCTTTTTGAAAGCTTGGGAAGGGGGGGGGAGTTGCATCTTTTACTGATTTTTAGAAGTATGACCCAAATTAAAAGAAGTTTTAGAAGACAGATAGACATTCCGACTGTGATGGAAGAGCGTGTGCATTTTAACACACATTCTCTGTTCTTGAAACAGATTCCTCGGAATGCTGTAAACATGCGGTGAAAAAAATACTTCTGCGCCTCGCCAGAATCTCCATCTTTGTTCTTTGTAGAACAAGAACAGGAACAAGAAGATTAACCAAAACCTACCGTATTTTTTGCTCTCTGAGACTCACTTTTCCCCTCCTAAAAAGTAAGGGGAAATATGTGTGCGTCTTATGGAGCGAATGCAGGCTGCGCAGCTATCCCAGAAGCCAGAACAGCAAGAGGGATTGCTGCTTTCACCACGCAGCGATCCCTCTTGCTGTTCTGGCTTCTGAGATTCAGAATATTTTTTTTCTTGTTTTCCTCCTGCAAAAACTAGGTGCATCTTGTGGTCTGGTGCGTCTTATAGAGCGAAAAAGACGGTATGTCTTTACAGTATTTTTTTTCTTTTTCTTTTAAAAAAGCTGCTGGTAGGAACATAGGAAGCCGCCTTATATGAAGTCAGATCCTTGGTCCGTTTAGCTTAGTATTGTCTACACTGACTGGCAGCGACTCTGTAGGGTTTCACACAGGAAATCTCTCCTAGTCCTGCCTGGAGGTGCCAGCATTAGAACCCGTGTCCTTCTCCATGCAAAGCAGATGCTCTAACCACTGTGCTAAGACCCCTCCAAAAAAAATGGGCTGCAGAACTATCAGAGGCAACAAGCAAAGCTAGGAGGTAACTTGCCATTGCCTTTTCCCTCCCACCCTGAAAGCTTGAAAACTTCGCTGACAACCCTTGAAAATGGCAAAGCTAACCAACTGTAACTGCATGCATTTACTTACTTCTCTTCCTGGTTTTCTGTTGTAACTTTACATAGTGTGGCAATAGCAATTCTGCCTTCTCTTTAGCACAGCCGGATTTGAAGCTGAGTGGGGTGGCCGAGAGTGGGTGGGTGGGGGGAAGCGCTCCTCTTTTCCACAATGGCTGTGTTAATTTTAAATCATTGATAAAAGAGGGACTTGCTCTATTCACTGTTCTTTGCAATTATGTCAAGCAGTCCCAGTGTCTGCAGAGACAATGGCAGACAATCAATTGTTCAATATCCTCCCTGCTTACACTTGCACCTGTTCCCACTTGGACCAGTAGGAGGTTGCTCTGGAGAAGTGATTTTGCTCCTCATTGTGTGGAGTGTGTGTGTGTGTGTAAAAATAAAAAGAGATAGAAACACAGAAACCCCCTGGATTTAGGCAGAGCTAACTGGACGGGCCATTAGCAGGGGACAAAGGCCAGTAATGGCACATCAAGGAAACCATCAGAGGGCAAGGCCGCCAGGCAAGAGGAAGTGGGGGCCCTATTGGGCAGAGGCAAAGGCCGTGGTTTAGGGATTGAACTTTGGATGACATAGGCTGGGAGGAGGTCCTTGGAGTCTGTTAGCAGTGAAGAGGATGGGCAGAGCTCCATGTGAGCTGGTAGTAACAAGCTGAAACCAAGAGACACAGAGGATGGCTTTCTGCTGTCCTTTGAATTCAATGCTGCCTTTATGAGGAAAGCCAGACCTTCTTGGATGCGCATGCTCTGCAGCCCCTCCATCTAGGTACAATTTGGGTATATGCATAAAACCATGCATCATAAAAACACTGCAGTCTCTGTTGTGCCTCATTGTTCCCAAAGGGAACACAGGCTCTAGTAAGTGTGCCTGCAACTCCTGGAATCTTTTCACCGCTCATGGAAATAGGGGTTCCGTGTAACAATACATTTAGAGAATGTAAGGAAATTTTTGCTTGCATCCATCTAAATCCGACTCCCCGCCATAGTAGTAACGAGGATGTCAGGGGTGCCACAATGACAAGTTGAGCATGCTGGTGAATGCATTCATTTGCTGTCTGTGTATTGCTTAAAACAGTGTTTTGTTTAAAATAGGTGTTTTTGTAGTGTGTATGTATGTATGCATGCATATGCTTTGGAGGTGGTGGTAAAAAGAAACCAGTATAGGCAACAATCGATTTGCAGATGTCGAATTGGCGCACGATCGCGCATGTGCGCATTGTGGTGACTTGGAAGTAGGCAGAATGAGGCGTGGCAAAGCAGACTTAGGCATGCTCTGGTGTTGCGCAATGACCCAGAATGCAACCCCCATGCAAATTGGGGGGTGCCTATAATTAAATTCCATCGCCCCACCTCCGGTGAGCTAAGTAATATCAAGGCGTTGTTTTTTTTTAATCTACAGTGGTACCTTGGGTTACATACGCTTCAGGTTACATACGCTTCAGGTTACACACTCCGCTAACCTAGAAATAGTGCTTCAGGTTAAGAACTTTGCTTCAGGATAAGAACAGAAATTGTGCTCCAGCGGCGCGGCGGCAGTGGGAGGCCCCATTAGCTAAAGTGGTGCTTCAGGTTAAGAACAGTTTCAGGTTAAGAATAGACCTCCAGAACAAATTAAGTACTTAACCCGAGGTACCACTGTATTTTGCAGCGCTTATTTACAGTCCAATTGTAATAAAACCCCAAAGCACTTTACAATTCAGAATGCTTGTTCCGAGGGGCAGTTCAGGGAGGGTGTTCGTCACTCGCCACCCATCCTGCACCGACTGGAAGCGAAAAACGGGAGTGGGATAGAGCTGCAAACCGGAGGCTTTCAATCAGCATTAAAAAGGGCCCTTTTGTTGCATGGATCGTATTGGTGATTATATATTATAGGAGGACATTGGCCTGGGGGAAGGGCATCTCTGGATAATAATATAGCAGCGCGTCACAAAGAAGCTCGCTTTGAATCCCAGCTGATTGCGGAAAAACAATGCTCCAGCTGTGAGGAAGTCCACCTCTTGTGCCGGGAGCAAAACGTTAACTCTTGCAATTAAATTCGGACAAGGTGGATTTCTGGATGCCCTCCCACCTTGTTTCTAAGCAGTTTTGCCTGATACTGTACGCACTTCAGCGTACGCACTTGGGACCTGCCGCTCACGCCTGGGATTAACTGTATTGTAGTTGGAAGCAAAATGCGCCAGAGAGCAAGTAGGTCTGGGCCCTATGACGTCCCTTTGTAAGAGAACAATGCGGCGGTTGCAACCGGAACTGTTAAATAACTGCAACTTTGGAGCATTAGCCTGCCTCCTGGCATTGCTTTGATGTTATCATTTTTTTTTAATTGCTGCTTTATTTGGAAAGGCAACTGCTGTGCGTGGAGTATTCCTCTAGCGGCAATTTGCATCAGATCAGAGGACACAGAGTACGGCGAACTAAACTGCACGCAAAGGGATAGGGGTGGTGGTGGTGGTTTGGGCGGTCTCTGCTGCTGCTCCCACTCGCCTTCGGTCATCCCACCGACTTGGTCCCCCTTGGGCTTACGGCTCGCAGAGTGTTGAGCAGGCCCTTGTGCGTGTCGGCATGGGACCATGCGAGAAGGAAAACCGAGTGGACAGTGATGCCAGGAAAGCTGTGTGAGCCGTGTGCTCCTCTGCAGGCCCCAGAGGGCCTTTCTGTTCTCTGTCAGTGGTTCATCTGAATACCATATGTCACCAAACAAATGTTCCCAGCCATTCCCCTCTAACGGGCACGGCAGACATCACGTTCCAGGAAATTTCCATGCCCGGCTCCGAGATAAACAGTAACAGGGCCAGACTAATTGTCGAGTGGGTTAAAAATGCAGAGAGGTTTTGAAATGCCATTGCTTTCCCTTTTAAAATATTGTGTGTATATGTGTGTGTGTGTGTGTGTACAAACACACACAAACACAAAAACACACATATATCACTTTTTAAAAAGGAAGGTCCATTTTCAGGTCAAGCTGATTTACAAAACAAGCAGTAGAATAAGCATGCGTTTTTATATAAATATATAAAGTACAAATATTTGTAAAGGGGATTTATTTATTCATTAATTCATTTCCCACCTTTTCCCCTGACAGGGTCTCAAGGCAGCTTACAGATAAAATAAGAACAGCTAAAAAACATGGGGGGTGGGGGTGGAAACAATCATTAAACAAAAAATTAAGCATCAATAGAATTAAAACTATACCTACATATGTATACAGTGGTACCTCGCAAGACGAACGCCTCGCAAGACGGAAAACCCGCTAGACGAAAGGGTTTTCCGTTTTGGAGGTGCTTCGCAAGACGAATTTCCCTATGGGCTTGCTTCGCAGGACGACAGCCCATAGGGAAATATCCGGGACAGCGGGGAAGCGCAGCCCGTCTTCCCCACTGTCCTCGGACCTCCTCCGAAGCCGGGCGGTGGGGCGGGAACGCCTCCTCCCGCCGTCGCCGGGCTTCGGAACGATGCTCCGAAGCCGGGCGGCGGGGCGGGAACACCTTCTGAAGGCGGGCGGGGGGCGAAAGTCTTTGCTCCCCCCTGCCTGCCTGTCCCGGAGGGCTTTTGAAGGCAGGTGGGGGGGGAGCAAAGACTTTCGCCCCCCGCCCGCCTTCAGAAGAGGTCCAGGACCTCTTCTGAAGGCTGGCGGGGGGCAAAAGTCTTTGTCCCCCCTGCCTGCCTTCCCAGGGGCTTTTAAATCGCCCCGGACAGCGGAGAAGTCCTCCGCTGTCCCGGGGCGATTTTAAAATGCCGCCCGCCAGCATTTTAAGATCGCCCGGACAGCGGAGAAGTCCTCCGCTGTCCCGGGGTTTTTTAAAATGCTGGGGGTGGGAAGAAAAGCCCTTGTCCCCCCCCAGCCTTCAGAAGAGGTTCGGGGACAGACTGTCCCCGGACCTGGTCTGAAGGCGGTTTCCCTAGGAACGCATTAATTGATTTTCAATGCATTCCTATGGGAAACCGTGCATCGCAAGACGAAAAACTCGCAAGACGAAGAGACTTGCGGAACGAATTAATTTCGTCTTGCGAGGCACCACTGTATCATTTATTGAAAACATACAACTGCAACAAAAATAGCCTGGCACTACGCCTTTCTGGCTTCTACAATGTTGAGCTGGATTGTCTTGACACCTAGAGATGCAATCTTCATATATCAACTATGTTATCTCTAAGCAAAGATGCACCAGTCCGTGGTGGCAAATTGGCTGAAAATGGGCACACACACACCAAGCCTTGACTGGGTCCCTTGATTTTTCCAGTTTACCCTTTGAAGCAGTCCATTCCTGGACTTCCTATCTCAAAAATCATCACAGCACCAAGTAAAGGTATGTCTAGGTAGCACTGAGCATCCTGCTGTGCTCGTCTCATCTCTCTCTGATTCCTAAAAGAGGCAGCCAGATTGATAGGTGGGCAAAAACCTTGTTCTCTACAAAAAGCATCTGGCTATAACAGCATCCCAGAAGTCCGCTCACCTCAACTGGCCATGTGGTGCCTCAAGTGTACCTGCCCACTTTTGAAAATCAGAAAAAAAGGGGGAAGGGAGCTGATCTATTTGCAACTTAATTAGTCTGCGCTTTGCACCACTGCTCAACTCCTGCTGAGGAACTCAGCTGCGCTGCAAGCTCAGCTGGACTTGGAACACAGGCCGAAATCAAGATATCTGATGTCAGAGCAGGAGATAGAAGGGTAAAGGTAAAGGGACCCCTGATCATTAGGTCCAGTCGTGGCCTATTCTGGGGTTGCGGCGCTGATCTCGCTTTATTGGCCGAGGGAGCCAGCATACAGCTTCCAGGTTATGTGGCCAGCATGACTAAGACGCTTCTGGCGAACCAGAGCAGCGCACGGAAACACTGTTTACCTTCCCGCCGGAGTGGTACCTATTTATCTACTTGCACTTTGATGTGCTTTCAAACTGCTAGGTTGGCAGGAGCAGGGACCGAGCAACGGGAGCTCACCCCGTTGCGGGGATTCGAACCGCTGACCTTCTGATCGGCAAGTCCTAGGTTCTGTGGTTTAACCCACAGCGCCACCCGTGTCGTAATGGAGATAGATAGTGCATCCTTTAAACCAGGTATGCACTTGGCCATCTTACCTCCCACAGGGCACCGAGAAGTGAAGAATAATCATTGCAAGGATAGTGGCTTTTAGTATACGGTTTCCTTGCTTCGCAGCTGTCTGGGATAAATGGCTTTTCATTTTTTTGGTATGCTGGCGACACGTGATGCTTAGTGGATGCCTTTCTAAGGATGGATAATTGAATAAAAGAGACATTTTTATTGCCTTTTGCTTTTAGTACAGTAAAGTCTCACCTAAGCTGTTTTATCCTCGTGGTTTTTGTTTTTTATACTCCTTCCCTCTCTTTCCCCCCTAATCCTCATGTCCTAGAGCCATGTTTTGTAACTTGTCGTTCCATAAAAATTAAAGTAAAACCATGCTGGTATACTGTAACCACTCTTCGTTACAAAAGTCCAGATCAGGTGTATTCTAGTTTACTCCCAAACTGTGTGCCGAGAAAAAGAAGAAGAGATTGCGGTTCCTATTCATGAAGCTGTTACCCGTGCATGCGTTGTCATCCACACATGTGCAGTAGCTGTATGAAATTTCCACACCTCGGCTTAACTGCATGATAGGTCATGCTGTGTGTACACTGATTCAGAAGCCGTCCGAGGAAACATACTGGAGCCAGAGTAAACGGTAAAGCGCAACCAGTTTATATCATGCAGTGCAGCATGTTTACTCAGAAGTAAGCCCCATTTACTCCTGTGAGACTTGCTGCAAGGTTATCAGGCACGGGATTGCAGCCTTGCTGACAAAACTGAGAGATTCGGGTTTCATCCCTTGTTGTATTTCTTCCATGAAAAGCAGAAGGGTGGGGGGAGGGTGTTTTCTAAATGCCTGTTCTGACCTTTTGCTGTGAGAGTGTCTCTTCTTTTTCCATCCCAGCTCCTAATACTCTGTTTGTTTGTTGTTGTTTTTAAGGAAAGGCCAAAGTTTTCATGGCTGGTTTTTTTGGTGTGTGCTTAGAATACAAAATGGGAATGGGGTAGCTGCCTTAACAGTGGCTTTCTCTGCAGACACATAAAGTTGGAGGGACCGCGAGCATCATCTAGCCCCCTTGCAATGCAGGAATCCTTTTTGCCCAACGTGGGGTTCAAACCGAAAAAACCCTGAGATCAAAGTTGCGCATGGTGTCAAGTCACTTGATGCCATTCATGGGTTTCCTTGTCCTCCAGGATCTCTGTGTTCCTTCCAGTTTAAGCTCCAGCTAAGCCATGAAAAAACCAGTTTCCACCCTATAAAAGTGCTTTGATGTGTCTTGCCTATTCTGTGACAAGGCCTTCATGGAGGAGAAGGCCATTGATGGCTACAAGTCATGGTGCTAGGCTCTGCCCTCAAAAGTTAAGAGACTGCAATGCTTCTGAATGCCAGTTTCTGGAAACTACAGGTGGGGTGAGTGCTCTTGTATTCGAATCCTGCTTGCAAGTTTCCCAAAATGGTTGGTCACTTTGAGAACAGGATGTTGGACGAGATGAGCAAAATGCTACGTTCTTAACATTTGGTTAATTATTTCATTAAATAATGAAGGAGCGCAAGGTGGTATTCGTGGAGGATGTATTCAAAGCAATGTTTACTCAGAGTGGACCCCACACTGAAATGAATGGCCAGTAATTTCAATGGGTCGACTCTGAGTCAACGTGAGTTGACTACAACTTATGCTTTTGCCTCTCCCACTTTTATCCTCGCGACAACCCTGTTATGTAGGTTAGCCTGAGAAGCTGTCAATGGCCCCAGGTCACCCAGTGAGGTTCACAGATGAGCAGGAATTCAAATCCCAGACCCAGATTTAACATTCCCTGACTGCCAGCAAAAGAGCTGTTGTGCTAGTGTAAAGTGGGAATTATGGTTGCATGCCCTCCAACAATTCTCCAATGAAAATAGGGATGCCTAATAATAATAATAATAATAATAATAATAATAATAATAATAATAATAATAATACCCTGGCCATCTGACTGGGTTGCCCCAGACACTCTGGGTGGCTTCCAATATATATAAAAACATAATAAAACATTAAACATTAAAAAACTTAATACAGGGTTGCTTTCAGATGTCTTCTAAAGGGTGTATAGTTACTTATATCCTTGGTTTTGGGGTTCCACAACTCCATACCCTCCAACATTACTCTGATGAAAACAGGGACATCCTAAGGAAAAGCAAGATAAAATCAGGAACTGGGATGGCTTCTTTAAATGCAGGTCTATTCCTGGAAAATAAGGACACTTGGAGGGTCTGTGGTTGAGCAATATGAAGCCAACTCATCAGTTGGACTAGCAGAAGTTTGTTTTTAAGCAGCCTTGGGTGCAATGCAGGATTGAGGAACCTTTTCCCAGCCATCTCACTTCCCAGCGCAACCTTCTGGGGATCGCCTGGCATTGTTGGGTGGGGCCAGTGGCAAAAGTTCAACGACACATCCAGCCAGGCTGAAAGCACTCCAGGAAGGCATGAAGCAGAACTGGTGAGGGCCTGTGTGGCCTGGAGAAAGTGCTGGAGGGCCAGATTCAGAGACGTTTCTTGATGACATTTGTTCCCTGAGATGAGAGGCTGTGGTGACACCGATAAATAAGTTGGGATACTTGGCCTTGAACCTCTGCCATCGACATTCCGTTCTCGTTGCCTGCCTGGCTCAGAAGCCAAAGGATCTTTCTGGACCACTGAACAAAGAAATGCACACCACATCCTTTGTCGCTTTATTTATTTATTTACATGAAGCCAACCCACAGAGATGGGATTAAACTCCAGAGGCTGGTTCCTTTTCAAGTGCAAATGAAGGAGAGCCCCTGCCCAGGAAGAAGCTTGGGAGCTTACACAACACCCAGAGGAATGTTTATATGGCGGGGGAAATCAGCGCCTGATAGCAGAATATCAACAGACACTTCATTTATTTAGTGCCCTGGCTTAAGAGGAGAGAACAATATGTTTTAAAACATCCTGGTTTGCATGGGAGCCTTATCTTATCTCTCTGTGGGCCTATTTTATGGCCTTCCTATTGAAGTTATGTCAACTGCAAGAGAGATTGTGGGGTGACCGATCTCTCCCTCTCTCTTTTTTTTCTGTTGGAAGGTAGGTCAACAAATGTGACTGTGGAAGGGAGGCGGGTCACTGAAACACCTTTATAACCTGCTGTGGGAAGCAATCCCAGGCGGTTGTGATTTACAGATTGAGCCTGTGAAATATCTCTTCAAGGCCGACCATTTTGCTGATAAAAGTCCTATCTGTATAAATACCTTCCCATTTCTTGCGTTGCCACAGTTGTCCCAGGCGAACGTCTACTGATTCGGATTGGGTGAATAGTTCTGAATCGGTGGTGGGAGTGGCGGTGCCTATGTTTTCAGTTGCTCCAAAGGCCAGAGCCTTTAAGGTTTTCACCTCAGGTGTCTCCTGTTGTTCTCACAGCTGAAGCACATAGACAAGAGTTTAGTGATCTTGCCCACGAAAAAGCACAATAGAGAGAAAGCTGCTCCCAAGAAAGGCATACCTTGCTGTGGATCGAGGGAATTTGTACTTTGGGACAATGGAAACGAGCCATTGGAAATAATATTGAAACAAGGCCTGCTGGGAGACGGAAGGTTTGAGAGAGATAAAAGCATGCAAGAGTCAAAGGGAAGTAGTTTCCCCTCTGAAGTGGGTGGCAACACCAGGAACGTGACTTCTGGTGATATGCTGAGCAGGCTGCACTTCTGTGAGGTCATCCGGGCTTTGCCAATCAGGGAGTGGTTGGGAGAGCTGCTGTGCTTTGTGAAGGTCCATATCCTGCAGGTGAGTACAGCAGCGACCTTGTCCTGAACCCCTGGCTGATCTGGCGGCAAGTCAGTATGTCAAGTCCCCAGTACAGGGTCAATCCATGTGTCCGAAGTCAAAACCAAAGCACAGTCCTGCAGAGTTTCTGGAGCATCCAAACCGAGATCCATCAACATGGGCAGTTGAGCAGACACAGCACCTCAGCTCGGCTGTCCTGTTAGACTTTGCCTGCCAATTGCAGCATTTGGGCTTGATGAGGCAGGTGACCCTCACCTGTTCCAAGCCTACTCCAGCTGAGGAATCAAACCCCTCCTCCCAGAGCTAGCGAGCCCCACCTGGCCAGCTAGGGAGCTGGGCTGTGGGACCTTGCCTGCCTCAGCCTCCTGGAGCACCTTGTCTGCTGCTCCCTATGCCTCAGAGCGCACCATGATCATGGAGACAGGGACCCCTCTGGCGATGGGCCCTGCTATTCTGGTTCCTGTGCACTGACCCCTATCTTCCCATCATCCTTCATCACCCCGTGAGTACTCCCTACACCAACCTCTCCTTCCCCATCCCCAGCTTGCCCCTTTGTGTCCCAGTCCTGGCTAAACCCCTCATGGGGATCCTCTTCCTCCTCCCCATGGTCTATGACAGACCCTGGAGGTGCAAATGCACCAAGTGAATTTCTCCCAGAGCCAGGTCAGGTTTTCAGAGCATGGTAACGATACTGGCCATAGAAGCTTGTGCAAACGGCAACTTTGGTGTGGGTGAATTGCCTCTAGGAGGAATGTGGGTGCTGTAGGAATTGTCTCTGTGAGGAAGTAGGGATATAGAAGGATTGGATACTGAGTGGCAAAGTTCAGGTGGGGAGGAGGGACTTGCCAAAATGATGCACATGCTCTCAACATTGGAAGCAGCCTTTATTCCGAGTTGGACCATTGGCTCACCTAGTTCATCACTGTCTGCATTGATCAGCTAAGGCCCTCTGGGGTTTTAGCCAGGGGTCTAAGCCCCCAGCTGGAGATGTCAGGGGTTTGGACCTGGGACCCAACGCATGCAGAGTGCATGTACTCCCACTGAATTGCTGCCCTTCCTTCCCTTTGGAGATAAGGGCTTATCTCTAAGGTTGACACATTTCTCTTCTGGCAGTGTTCCCGTTGCTGGATGACAGAGAGCAATTTAACAAGGGAAGACTTCCTTGTAAGTGCACCTCTCACCCTTAAAAAACAGCAACGAAACCTTCCCCTGTTGAATTTCTGCATGCAGAGAACTCTGACTCAACTCTCTTCCTTGCCTCCAGCATCCATCCATTGTAATCTGACAGCAGTGTAAACATTAGTAATCGTAATAGCAGTCATTTTTGCATGGGGATTTTAAGTCCCGAGAGTTTTACAGGTGCAAGCTTGCCTAATCTTCTTCCACTCTGGAGGGGCTCTCAACTTGGTGGTTTTCAGGACAGAGAATTAGCTGCTGCTGTGGATGGTTAGGTCTTCATTAGGAAGATCTTGATGAAGATCACTGGGGATGCTGAGAGCCCTGTTCGCTGCTGCTTGTTAGAAGGTTACAGGGGACATATTTTGGATCAAAACTTGGATAGTACAGTATGGGGTGAGGCTTGTGGGAGACTTCCCTACCCCTCCCTCCATAATTCACTCACTGGCAAATGACATATTGCTGCCTTGGCAAGAAGTGCTTTTCTTTATAGGGAAGGTGGCAATTCTGATTTATTTATGTACTTTGAATTTTGTATCTTACCTTTTAACCTCAACAAGGAGTGTCTATTTATTTTTTCTTAATCTGAAGCCCAGCACTTCCAGGCTCTAGACCTTATGGATCTTTGCCTTCTCTTTTGTATTTTTTGGTGTTAGTTGCAAAGCTTTGCGTGAGGGGCATGGGACTAATACATAGACTTGTGGAAAATATGGACTGAGCCCATGTCCATATGGGAAAAGAGGTTAACTAGCACTCTTAAACATCTGCCTTAATGACCTTACATCTGTACTTGTAAGGGGAGGGTCTCCATATCCCCTTCTTGGCAGTCTAAAGGTTGTATATACAGGCAGGTAGCCATGTTGATCTGCTGTAATTGAAACAAAATAAAAAAATTTCCTTCCAGTAGCACCTTAGAAACCAAATAAATTTGTTATTGGTATGAGCTTTCTTGTGCATGCACACTTCTTCAGATACCAAAGGTTGTATTGTTACTTATCTCCTTGGCTCAAGGGTTGCATAACTCTATACCCTCCAACATTCCTCCGATGAAAACAGGGATGTCCTAAGGAAAAGTGGGACATTCCAGGATCAAATCAGAAACTGGAACGGCTTCTGTAAATCCAGGACTGTCTCTGGAAAATAAGGATACTCGGAGGGTCTGTGTTTCTCATGTTCTAGTTTTTAGATCTGTTGGTGGTTATTCAGGTTCGGACGTTTACAGAGTGTAAGGGCGGAAGCCAGATCATGTATGTTTTTTGTATAGCATATTTTCTTCGGCAGAGACCAGCCAGGCACCCCTGGAATGGACATTGTTGTGGTGGCCATGGTTTTACTGCTTGTCTCCAGACTCTTCATCATGAATAGCACATGAAACCCTCAGAGTTTACCAACAATTTAAAATAAATTATTATTATTATTATTATTATTATTATTATTATTATTATTATTATTATTATTATTAACTGTTGGTAATCTCTGAGGGCTTCATGCACTATTCATGATGCAAAGTCCCAGTTCTCCCTCTGTGATGTAGGGTTTTAGGTTCAAAAAAAGAGAGAGGATGAGGCTTTCCTTACTTTCTCCCAGAAACATTTCTTCTAGAAAGCACAGGAGTTGCGTATTCCTGCTAGATTGGGACAAACAAATGTTGAAGGTAGATGGAAAGTGGAGCTGGGAAGAATGGCATTTACTACGTAATGGAAAACGAGAATAAAACATAACGAGCTGGATTGGAAAACTGTGTGTTTGGCTTAAGGTTGGGGCTGTTAATATTTTTAAAATAAACTCAGATTTGAAGCCTTGTTTCTTTCTGAGCAATAAAGATACCGCTTGGTTAATTATTACATGGGGCTCAGTAAGTTCCTTGAGAATTTTTCAGCGTTCCTCATAAACTCTCTTAGTAACAGAGCAGGATTGCCACATTCTGCTGTTTCCGTTTCATAAGATGAGTGCCACTCTGATGGTTCTCTTTTTGTTTAATGCTACTCTGCTTGGAGGTGCAAATGATGGCACCGGAGGCCAGCTGGGCTAGGCTTGCTTCCTAGAGTACCTGGCTTGCAAACAGTGTCCCAGCGGACCACAGGCTTTCATGGTAGGAAGAACTGCAGATTCACTGTACCCATGGTACCAGACCTTCTAGCCTTGCATTGAAAAGCTATGGTTGCCATTTGTTAAAAATGAACTATCTGGGCATGCCATGGGATTAATAAAAATAATAATATGAACAGCAGAGTAAGCCAGACTCTAGAGATCGAAGGATCTCTTAAATTTTGCTTTCCCGGTTATTTCTTCCTTCCAGCCTTTTATTCTATTCTCTAGATTCCTGATACATTTTATGAGTTACTTGTTCTTTTTTCTTCATGAAAATTCATCAGCATTTGAATGCAAAATTTTCCATTTTTTAATGTAGTTTTCACAAATGTACACATGTTTTGCGGTCCATTTTTCCTAACAAATGTATTCCGTATGTTATTTTCACTAGTTATTCAAATTTTTATGTGCACTTTCCCTCCAATATATGCACTTCTGTAAACATTTATTGTTTGGAGAACTCCATCACAAGATTCAGGTAAGTCTGGATTTTGAAAGATGGCCATGTCTAGATTCTCAAGTTTTTGGGGAAAGTGTGGATTTTATATTCACCTTTAAAGGCAAACTGAACCAATTCCCCCCCCCCTTCCATAGTCTGAGCATGTAGTATTTTGAGTTTCCCCCCACTGTCCTAGAAATCACAGAGGAAGCCCCACTGTCTTAATAGAGTATTGCTGCACTTCAGTGAGACAGCTTTGTATCATGCTGGTGGGGGAATGGGGAACTTGCAAGATCCTGGATTAAACCCCATCCAATTCAGGATGGAAATTATTGGAAACCATAGATCACCTCTGACAGCACTGTATAGACCACAGCCTGATAGCATCCAGATGTTGTTGATCTACAGATCCCATCTTCCCTGACACATTGGCTGGGGCTGATAAGAGTTGCAATCCCCCTCCCCCCCAAAAATCTGGAGGGGGCACCAGGTTGGGGTAAGCTGGGGTAGACCAAAGGTACCCTTTAGACATTGTCAGACCCCCAACTCCTTTTAGTCTCAGCATGGTCAGAGATGATGGGAGCTGAAGTTCAACGAAGCTATAGGACACTGTGTTAGCTTTCTCAGGTGTAGTCTGTGTAGAGCTAGATCCTGGACTCAGGTTTGTTACCTGGTGCTCATCTGAAGCTGTATTAGTTTTCTTAATGAATAGCAAAGCTGAGGTTCTTGCATTCCTATTTTAATTGGTGTTCAGATATTTTTAATGGAATATTTTAGCTGTGCTGAAGTATATTGTTAAGGAGTGTTCCTCCCTTCTTTTTTGGGTGGGGGTAGCTACTTGGTGCAGTTCTTTCGATTGGGAAAACAATTTGTGAGTAGATGCGTCAGAACTGGTACTTATTGATGAAAGTTACTGTTCGGCAAAACAATGAAATAAGGTTTTAATTGTGAGACTTCCTTCTGGACAGAGGCCATTTGTTCCCAGTGTTGTTGTTCTAGTGTTGTAAAATCCCACAAAAGCAGAGAGTCACGCCAAAAGAAGCAGGACCCTGCAATCATGGTGCTTATTGAATTAATTACTACATTGAGATCCCACATGGGAGGTTGACTTGAGCTGAGTCAGATCATCTAGCTCATGAGTAGGCAAACTAAGGCCCGCGGGCTGGATCAGGCCCAATTGCCTTCTGGATCTGGCCTGCGGACGGTCTGGGAATCACCGTGTAGATTGCCAGCACACGCGTTCTTTCCCTCTCCCTCACACAGTGGCACCGGCACCTCCTCCCTCCCTCCTCCTGGCTTCTCCCTGCCCTGCCTAGAGGAGGAAGGGGGCTGGGCTTTGTTGGTGCCAGCGGCAGCGCTTGAGCAGCCGCCATTTTTAGCAGCCCCTCACCGGAGGCCTTTCGCGCGCCGCTCATCGTCTCACCGCCAGCCCCTGCCGCTCGCAAGACACAGGTAAGCAGCTACCAGGGCTTGTGGTGCTCTTGCACCATCTTTTCCCAAAATGTAGTCTGGCCCCCCACAAGGTCTGAGGGACAGTGGACTGGCCCCCTGCTGAAAGTTTGTTGAATATTGTCTACACTGACTGGTAGTGACTCTCCTGGGTTTCAGACAGGAAGTGCTTCCCAGCCCTACCTAGAGATGCTAGGATTGAACATGGGGCCTTCTGCATGCAAACCACATGCTCTCTCACTGAGCTGCAGGCATTCCCAAGGTGGCATGTGTGGTTCTCTAAAGAGCTCAAGGTGTGTTTGTGGCTCTCTACCTTCCTATTATTTTCCTTACAGCTGCTCCATGAGTTAGGTTAAGTCCAACCAGTTTGTAAATAAAGTAGTCCACACTAAGTCATGCATTCTGTCCCTCCCCCATGGGATATTATTATTATTATTATTATTATTATTATTATTATTATTATTATTGCTGTGAGGGCTGAGTATGGTTGCTCACGAGTAAACAGCCAGGACTCCGACCTGCCTCTTTACAGGTTTTATTTTATTTATGGTTGCTCACAAGTAAACAGCCAGGACTCTGACCTGCCTCTTTACAGGTTTTATTTGGTGCAAACTATGTACAGTGCGGGTGGTGCTGTGGGTTAAATCACAGAGCCTAGGACTTGCCGATCAGAAGTTTGGCGGTTCGAATCCCCGTGATGGGGTGAGCTCCCGTTGCTCGGTCCCTGCTCCTGCCCACCTAGCAGTTCAAAAGCACATCAAAGTGCAAGTAGATAAATAGGTACCGCTCTGAAGGGAAGGTAAACGGCGTTTCCGTGCACTGCTCTGGTTCGCCAGAAGCGGCTTAGTCATGCTGGCCACATGACCCGGAAGCTGTACGCCGGCTCCCTCAGCCAGTAAAGCGAGAGGAGCACCACAACCCCAGAGTCGGTCAAGACTGGACCTAACAGTCAGGGGTCCCTTTACCTTTATGTACAGTGCAGACATCCAAAGTTCATGTCTCCCTCAGTCGCTATCAGATTCCGAGAGTGGGCTTTTCCTGCCTCTTTACAGGTTTTATTTGGTGCAAACTATGTACAGTGCGGGTGGTGACACCTTGACACGCCCAGTCTCCGCCTTTTCCCCTTACGCTTGAGAACCCTGCCAAAACTAGGCGACGGAAGTTGTATCTCTGCATCCCTATCGCCTCCCTGGGATCGGTGCTGGGGCTCGCAGATAAGTCTGTGAGCCTTTGCTTCCCCTCTCCCTACCTTCCTTCTTCCGTTTCCCCTGAGGCTTCGCTGACACCAGTCTCTGACGAAGTGTTACTGCTGATCAAAGTGGGAGGCTCTCTGTACGTTCCTCCCTCCCCCCTCTTGATGGCACTCCCCTGACAGTTACAGTCATACCTTGGATCCCGAACGCCTTGCAACTCGAATGCCGCAAACCCGGAAGTGAGTGTTCTTTGGAAGCTCCTGCAGCCATTCGGAAGCCGCGCCTTTTTGTCGAACGTTTTTGGATGTCGAACAGACTTCCGCAACGGATTCTGTTTGACAACCAAGGTATGACTGTATGTTCATCTTTACACCACTCTATATTTTAAAGAACAAATCTCAAACAATCTTGCAACATGTTAAAACACAAAATAAAACAATCCAGAATAAAACTAATTCAAGCTTCAAGGAAAAATATTTCAGATCCTTCTCTAAGTGACATTTTGCTTTCGCCAGTCGCCAACCCGGCATCTCCACGTGGTTGCAATTGGACCCGTGCCAGTCGCAAAACGTGCCTGGCACCTGGCTAGGACTGAAGGGTAATAAAATACCATTTAAAACTCCAAATACAGCCACACCTTATAACAACACAAAAATAAATACACAGAGTAATAATATTATTAATACAGTGATACCTCGGGTTAAGTACTTAATTCGTTCCGGAGGTCTGTACTTAACCTGAAACTGTTCTTAACCTGAAGCACCACTTTAGCTAATGGGGCCTCCTGCTGCTGCCGCACCGCCGGAGCACAATTTCTGTTCTCATCCTGAAGCAAAGTTCTTAAACTGAAGCACTATTTCTGGGTTAGCGGAGTCTGTAACCTGAAGCGTATGTAACCTGAAGCGTATGTAACCTGAAGCGTATGTAACCTGAGGTACCACTGTAAAATTGGCCCAGAAAACAGCTGCTAGCCTAGGGAAGCGTTCACCTGAAAGCAAGGGTTGCAAGTTTCAAGCTACCCCTGTTTCTCCATTCTGTTTTTTTATTTTTAAAGAAGTGATAGTCTGGTCCATTAAAAGCAATTGCTGCTTGAAAGCCAGTAGCAAGTACAAGGGGAAAGATATCTGGAGCCAAACCAAGCAATGAGATTTTCAGTTCCACAAACCAGGAGAAAAGCTTTCCTGATGTCAACTGATATAGAAAACAAATGTTTTCCACTCTCCCCCACCTTTTTTTTTTTTTCCACCATGACAAAGTGCTGGTGCGTTTTAAGAGTTCTCATGCAAACAGTCGCGACACAAGGGGATCTGGAGGCCGTGTCCACTCAGATTCAGAGGCTCAGAAAGCCAATGCTGATAATTGGTTTTGCATGTGGCCATGTTTTTTCCTGGGGAGTGGGGCCAAAACAGCTTCCTTGGCTCCTTAACATGTTGTAGGCTGTGTCTTTGTGCGTTGGGGTCCCTTGACTGGCTTCTTCCTGCCCATGTTTTCTGCAGAAGACCTGGAGATCAGAGTCACAGCTGTGTGAACTAATGTTCCGATAAATAAGTGAATTATCTTGCTATTTGGGCTTCGTGTTTTGAGTTTTGACTTCTGGGGTTTTATTCCCCCCCCCCACCTCCCATAATCTGTTTTCTTCCTCAAACTTAGTAACATCTTCTCTTCCTGCAGTAGCAGGAATCATACTCGAGTGCAGTATTCCACAAGGTTGCTCAGGAAATCTTCTCACGATGGCGATGTTCTGCCTCCACTCTCGGAGCTGATGCGCCTCTGCTTACATGCCCGGACACTGAGGACCTATCGGGCGACAATGGTGAAACTGAGGACCACAGGCAACATTTAGTGGGGTTGAAATCAGGCCAGAACTTTATCGATTACAGATATAAGTGACAGGTAGGTAGCTGTGTTGGTCTGCCTTAGTCGAAACAAAATAAAAAAATTCCTTCCAGTAGCACCTTAGAGATCAACTAAGTTTGTAGCTCATACCAATAACAAACTTAAGGTAAAGGTAAAGGGACCCCTGACCATTAGGTCCAGTCGTGGCCGACTCTGGGGTTCTGGCGCTCATCTTGCTTTATTGGCCGAGGGAGCTGGCGTACAGCTTCCGGGTCATGTGGCCAGCATGACTAAGCCGCTTTTGGCGAACCAGAGCAGTGCACGGAAATGCCATTTACCTTCCCTCCGGAGCGGTACCTATTTATCTACTTGCACTTTGACGTGCTTTCGAACTGCTAGGTTGGCAGGAGCTGGGACCGAGCAACGGGAGCTCACCTTGTCGAGGGCATTCGAACCGCCGACCTTCTGATCGGCAAGTCCTAGTCTCTGTGGTTTAACCCACAGCGCCACCCGTGTCCCTATAACAAACTTAGTTGGTCTCTAAGGTGCTACTGGAAGGAATTTTTATTTAGATGTAAGTGAGTTTGGCTTAGCATTGGGGTAGCCACCCTC
The DNA here is from genome assembly GCF_964188305.1 of Podarcis bocagei. Taxonomy (NCBI): domain Eukaryota; kingdom Metazoa; phylum Chordata; class Lepidosauria; order Squamata; family Lacertidae; genus Podarcis; species Podarcis bocagei. The sequence continues at coordinate 16,657,050 of NC_138135.1, read as the reverse complement.
TCCTGCAGCCCATGTGCTGGAGGGATAACAGACCTGCGATGTACATCAGATAAATGCAACCCCCACAGACTGCCCATATCAAGGTGGAGCCATGGCCCTCAGCCCCCATGTGGACAGAAGCACCTCCCCATGGATCCCTTTACTTGGTTCCCCCACCCCCAAGGAGATGGAAGCAAAGGTTTTCCCTTTCACCAAAGACTAAGAGCTTACCCAATGCCGCATCCACCAAAGTTGTCATGATTGATACGAGGTAGGCGAAACCCTCAGACAGGCCCAATTCGTCTGATGGGGGGGGGGAATTCTCCCTGGCCTGAATATGGCGACCGTAAGAACCATAGCAACCTCCACCAAGATACAGCATAATTACAGAGCAGAACATTATAAACATCATAAATGGTTTCTGGGAATGGGGGAGGGAGTTCTGAAGCTGACCGCAGTCTCGGATGAACGCTGTGCCAGCTTTTGTTCCCGAGAAGACCTGAGTGAAGACTCCCCAGGAACCTGCCTCAGGCCTGCCTGCCCACTCCAGTGTCCATGCCTCCAAGCCCACCTGCGATTGGTCCAAATTGCAGGCGGGTATGTTTGAATCCTGCAGCTGACTGGAGAGGTTGGAACCTCTCCTATTGGCCGCTGGAGCTCAAGATCATGCTGTGGAACAGAAGATGGCAGTGGAGGCATCTCTGGGCCAGAAACACGGTGTCACCAAGGAGGGGTGAGTGCGGATAATATCAGTTGCTTGGAATCACAGGTGAGGAGAGCACTGTTGCATTTAGCTTCTTGATCTCAACATGGCTCTTGTTATGTTCTCACTTTGGTGGCCAACCTTATTTTCAGGTAGTGCCAGGACTTGAGCAGGCATGCCACAGCTCAGTGCCCAGATGCCTGGAGGTTGGAGCCAGTATCGGCGTGGTTCTTCCCACCCAGGCTGACCATTGGCTGTCGCCAGTAGGAAGGCCGATCAAGGCTTCTGGTTCAGGCCACAGTAGTCTACTGATTTTGGCACCTGTCTGGTTGCTGGAGTGTGGGAAACTACCTTCTACTGAATCAGACCACTGGGCCATCAAACTGAACATTGTCTGCACTTACTGGCAGCATCTCTCCAGGGTTCATGTGGAGATGCCAGGATTTGCAGCTGGGACATTTGTAGGCAAGGCATGTTCTCTGCCACTGCACTGAGACCCTTCCTGGGAACTGAATAGGTCAGTGACCTTTGCCACAAGTGCGGAAATAGAGCTGTGGCCAGCATCTGTGGCTTCTTTGTGCCGCGCGCGCATACACACACACACACACACACACACACACGAGATGATAATCCCTCTTAGCCTTGCATGGAACAAATATGAGGCTTCTGTTAAATGGAGTATAAAGATATTACCCTCTCCACTTTTCCCCTCAGCCTATAGGTATAAATAGCACAGTGACGCTTTGCACTCCCCAGACTCCGTGAGTCTCATTCATGCAGTACATCTCCTTTCTAGGTCACAAAGCTTTGAAGATACTAAGTAAAGCAGCCACCGCCACGAGACTCTGAAGGCATTTAAGAGTCTTCCCGTTTCTTAGCGAACTGGAGGACGGTGCACGTGCAGGACTGCTGCTAGGTACCTTAGAGCAGTAAGTCCTGAACGGAGCGCATTTGAGGGTCATTGGATTTGTGCCTCAGTTTGCGTGCAGAAGATCTGAACTCCAGCATCTGCAGGTAGGGCTGGGAGAAAGCCCTGCCGAAAACCTTGGAGGGCCACTGCCAGGCAGCACCCACAGTGTGGAGCCAGATCAGGGTTTCCCCAAACTTGGGAGATACCCATTTAATTCAGCATTCTGTTCTCACAGTGGACAACGAGTTATCAATGGGAAGCACACAAGTTAAACCTGAGGTCAACAGCATTCTCCCCACTTGTGATTCCCAACAACTGGTGTTAAAAATATACCGTATTTTTTGCTCTATAAGACTCACTTTTTCCCTCCTAAAAAGTAAGCGGAAATGTTTCTGCATCTTACGGAGTGAATGCAGGCTGCGCAGCTATCCCAGAAGCCAGAACAGCAAGAGGGATTGCTGCTTTCACTGCGCAGCGATCCCTCTTGCTGTTCTGGCTTCTGAGATTCAGAATTATTTTTTTTCTTGTTTTCCTCCTCCAAAAACTAGGTGTGTCTTTTGGTCTGGTGTGTCTTCTAGAGCGAAAAATACAGTATATAATACTCTACCTGTGCAGTGGAGGTAGAATATACTCATCGTGGCTAGCAATCGTTGATGACCTTATCCTCCATGAATTTGTCTAATTGCCTTTCAAAGTCAATGAAGTTGTTGGCCATCACTAGTCTCTTCTGGAGAGAATTCCATAGTTTGCAGAGCAAAAAAGGACTTTATTTCGCACGTCCTGAATCTTCCAACATTCAGCTTCATTACATGCCCTCAAGTTCTAGTGTTATGAAAGACACCTCTATCACCTCTTATTACTCACCTTTTCTCTAAACCAGTGCTTCCCAAACTTTGGTCTCCAGTTGTTTTTTGAGTACAACTCCCATCAGCACCTAGCTAGCAGGACCAGTGGTCAGGGAAGATGGGAGTTGTAGTCCAAAAACAGGCAGAGACCCTGAGCTAGATGGACCCATGGCCTATAAGGCTGCTTCCCACATTGCTATTGGGGTGCAACAACAAATGAATGCATTGGGATGTGACTCATCCAGGATCCCAGAGCAACTGCCACACACATACACAGGAAGACTTTCTAATGGGAGAGAACCTTTCCATGAGTTTGCTGCTGGGGATTTGTAGACTTGGAGAGCTGGGAGGGATCCCAAGGGGAATCCAGTCCTTCAATGCAGGAATCATAGCAGAGGGCCACCCAACCTCTGTTTAAGAACCTGCCATCGAGGGAAGTCCACCACGTTTCATCAGAGGTGGATTGAATGGTGCATGAGCTGTTCCATTGCACTGAATGCAGAGCCTCAAGGGTGCTGCAGGTGTGTTGTAGAATGGAAGGTGAGAGGCAGAGGCAGGCACTGAAATTTGAGACGCCAAGGTCCACCACTGCTTCCAGGGTGAAAAGTAAAAAAAGGAACTGGGCCCTGCTAACGTTTTGCGTGGCTGCGGTATGTCTCAAGCTGTGATGATGCCTTTTGCCTGCCTGTTTGGTGGCGTGTGTACGTCTGTGGAAACTACTTGGCTTCTTTGCGGCTGGTATACAATCTACTAGAAGCTGCAATGGTTATGTTTTACCTCAACTATCACTGGTGCGTTCATCCGAGAAACAGTTGTTGGGAATTGCACATGGGGACAGCGCTGTTCCCTTCACGTCCTGCTTTCAAGCTCCCCATAGGCATCTGGTGGAGGACGGTTGAGAAGAGGATGTTGGATCTAGCTGCACTTTTGGCCTGATCTAGAAGGGCTCTTTTATGTTATTGCTTCATCTCTGGAATGTGACCCAAGGTTTTACTTATGAAGGGAATGTAGCCTGTGAGCTGGAAAAGGTTCCATCTTCCCTGGTGTAAGATCTTCTAGCTTTCCCACCCTCCACAGATGTCTACTCAAGGTTCTTGATGTTGGTTGTGGTGGGTAAACAGGTATTCCTCTCCAGAACAGCCTGTGGTCCCTACTATATCCTGTGCTCTCTATTCGGAACAAAATTAATAAGCATGAGATCATAGATACGTTCTTCTCAGTTACATGCTTATTGAAGTAAAGTTATTTTGAATATAAAGAGTCTGGACATTGCAAATAATCTATACACGCACCCTACAGTTTTCTCAAGAGGCAGTTGGCTTGATAGCAGTTGGATGCAGTGATGGTAAAAATTACAGGAGCCTCTTTGAGCATCCTTTGTTACTAAGCTTCCTTCCCTCGAAGAGAGGAACATAGGAAGCTGCTCCGTACCGGGTTAGACCATTAGTCCCTCTAGCTCAGTAATGCTCTCTGGGGTTGCAGGTAGGAGTTTTTCCCTAGCCCACCTGGAGACGTGAGAGATGAAGCCTGAATGTAAAGCAGTTTTTCGCCCACTGAGCTGGCGACCCTTCCCTAGTTCGTGGCTCAGTTGCCTCACTCACCGTGCAAAAAAGCAGGGAAGGCTGCCGTTTCCCACTGGGTGAACTCTCTCAGTGCCTGCGGAGGACTGAGGTCATAGGGAAATCTACAGGGACGCGCTTTGGAGATGGTGGTGGCTGGCAGAGCAGTGACCCGGTCCTGGAGGAGCACAGCTGCTTCTCCTTCTTGTCTTGGCAGCGATCTCTCCAGACTGCCATTTGGGACCGAAGGAATCTTGAAAAAGTCCTGTTTAAGCTTGACATTCCCTGGGAAGGGTCACCGTCGCTGCAGCGTGGACCGAGGTTCCCACCTTTTGGACTTGGGAGCTAAAAATACCCTTTTGTACTTTTTAGTAAGCAGCTTTTTTGAGTTTCCGCTGACCGATCTTCCCTCAGAATGCATGGGGGGAGGCAGGGCAGCATTGCAAGGGAAAGACTGGGCTCTAGTTTAAAATAGAAGCAAACGGCATCAAATTGGGCTAAGTCCCGGTGTAGTAATTGACTTGTGGAAGCTTAAGGAATCAATGTTGAACTCTCCTCTTTCTCTCTCTTTCTTATTGGTAGATTTAGGAGGAAAGTGGGACACGGGGGGGGGGGGTTAACAAGCATCAAAATCACAATTCTTGTAGCAGAAGCTCAAACCTCCATCCCACCTGGGTACTCCCTTGACCTGGAAAGAATATCAGTGCAAGCTGTTTGTGGACATGGAAATGATGAAAGGTGCTGTGTGTGTTTTTCGATTTCACAGGTGTACAGGAAAAGGGCAGGGTTTCAAGTCTGGGTGCAAAGTTCAGCTTTTGGAGAATGTGAGCTTTCATTTGATCTTTTAAAGCAAGCTTCTGACTTTCATGACTGCAAAAATATATTTGAATTTACACGGACCAGAAGGATCTCCTTGCTTCTTCTCATAATGTGTTATGTAGAATAAGAGGTTCAAGCACATCTGTATACAGTGGTACCCCGCAAGACGAACGCCTCGCAAGATGGAAAACCCGCTAGACGAAAGGGTTTTCCGTTTTGGAGGTGCTTCGCAAAACGAATTTCCCTATGGGCTGGCTTCGCAAGACGAAAGCCCATAGGGAAATCTCCGGGGACCTCTTTTAAATGCTAGCGGTGGGGAGCAAAGCCTTTCCCCCTCCCCTCCGGCCTTCAGAAGAGGTCCAGGAAGGCTGGCGGGGGCCGAAAGGCTTTGCTCCCCAGCGCCAGCATTTTAAAAGCAGTCCGGGATAGCAGGGAAGCGCTTCCTGCTATCCCGGACGGCTTTTGAAGGCAGGAGAGTCTCTGCCAGCAGCGGCAGCGCTGCCGCTGCTGGCGGAGAGGTCCGCGAAGCCTGGGCGCGCTGCGCGCAGGCTTCTGCATGCCGGCAAGTCTCCGCCAGCAGCGGCAGCGCTGCCGCTGCTGGCGGAGAGATCCGCGAAGCCTGGGCGCGCTGCGCGCAGGCTTCGACATGCCGGCAAGTCTCCGCCAGCAGCGGCAGCGCTGCCGCTGCTGGCGGAAAGGTCCGGGAAGCCTGGGCCGGACAGCTTTTGAAGGCAGGCGGGGGGAGCAAAGACTTTCGCCCCCGCCAGCCTTCAGAAGAGGTCCAGGACCTCTTCTGAAGGCTGGCGGGGGGCAAAAGTCTTTGTCCCCCCTGCCTGCCTTCCCAGGGGCTTTTAAATCGCCCCGGACAGCGGAGAAGTCCTCCGCTGTCCGGGGCGATTTTAAAATGCCGCCCGCCAGCATTTTAAGATCGCCCCGGACAGCGGAGAAGTCCTCCGCTGTCCCGGGGTTTTTTAAAATGCTGGGGGTGGGAAGAAAAGCCCTTGTCCCCCCCCAGCCTTCAGAAGAGGTCCGGGGACAGACTGTCCCCGGACCTGGTCTGAAGGCGGTTTCCCTAGGAACGCATTAATTTATTTTCAATGCATTCCTATGGGAAACCGTGCATCGCAAGACGAAAAAACCGCAAGACGAAGAGAATTGCGGAACGAATTAATTTCGTCTTGCGAGGCACCACTGTAATGTATCCAAGTTGCAGGTTGGTTTTTTTTGAGCACACAAACACACATACATATGAACACACACAGGCCTGCCAATGTATGATATATGTTCAGAGTCAAGATGGCAAAGCCTAATATGCGAAGCTGGCTTATCTGGTAAAAAGAGTTTCAAGGATGGAAGATGCAGGGACACAACAGCAGCCTTGTTACTAAGCCCCCTTTAATTTAGTAGCCTGCAACAAATGTGCCAAGAGCAATCAAATTATTTGCTCGGAACAAGTAGTGCAACATGTTGTGGGAGGAAGGGTGAAGTTTTCTCTGGCCCTGTTTAAAATCCAAGTCAGAGAAGAACTTGAGGGTTGTAATACTCACCTTGTTTTATTGTTTGAAAAATGTTGAGCACTCCAAGGCACTGGGGTTTACGTAGCAAGCTGGGGAAAGTTTGGTGACCTGTCTAATCAAAACACAATATGAATTGCAGTAAAAATTACAGAGGACGGAGAATAAGACATGTGGCTGTTTCCTTCAACAGCAGTGGCTGAATGTTTTGGACAATGTAATTTGAGCCCAGAGATTGAACCACTTACGCAATGAAATATGACTTGGATTTATTTTCAAACTCCTATAAACTATAGCTATCCATTTTCCCCAGAGGGGTGGAAAGCCATTGATTGTTTTATGCATGTTAGTTGAATTAGACACGTGCAAAGTTAAACTTGCTTATTGACTGCTTTTTGCATTTGTGTTTTAAAATGGCCCATGTAGGCAAGCAGAAGCCCGTTGTGTGTGTGTGTGTGTGTGTGTGTGTGTGTGTGTGTGTGTTTCTTTGGGAACCAGAGATTTCCACTACTATTCCTTGTCTCCTCTTAAAGTTGCATAAAAATTGCAAAAATATTTATGGAATGTTTTGTAATTCGCTCAACATCAGGGTCTTCCACTGAAACAGATTTGGGTAGGGCAGACAAAAAGAAAGGAGAGCATGCAATGCATAATAAAATTGGGGGATTCTTTTTGACCCGCATCACAGGTAGCTGTTGTGGTTCTCTCCAGTTGCGGTTCAAGTCCAACTCCCATCAACTGCAGCCAGTATGGCTGATGGTCGGAGACAATAGACAAGAATACCTGGAGATCCATAGGTTCCCAACCTCTGGCGTGAGAAATGACTCACGTTCATGCTCAGGAAGCACATTTTCAGTTGCTCTGAGCTGGCAGAATGGAGAAGAATAAGGTGAGAATGAAGGAAAACATTGCAACTTTTAAAAGTTTTGAACATAATTGGGTGACATTTGCACCCTTTCTGCAGGCAGGTATCCTGTCAAATTTCAGTTGAACATCTGCAGTGGCTTTCTCAAAAGGGGCAGCCAGTTTGCGGGTGGGTAAAAAAAAAAATCACTTCATCTTTCCTGTTTTATGGGCAATTGCTCTGAAAACTGCAGGAATGAGAGCCATACACCTAGGTAAGAAACCTGAGAAATGGCAGACAAACCGGTTTAGGGGCTTTTGACAGGCACCTCTTTAAAGTTTGGCTTTTCAGGGGAGTGGACAAACACTAAAATGAATTTGTTTTCCATGTAAAATTGTTCCCTCGGATTACAAGCCTGATCTTTCAGTCGCAAGGGAGCTCTCATTCAATTTTACTCCCACTCTGGTGTTTGCTGTCTGTTTGTCCGTCTCCCTACCCTGGCATTATTCCATTTATGGTAAGTTTAGCAACATTACTTTTAGAAGATGTTTGTCTCCAGCATCTTGCAGTTGTTTCGACTACCGGAGTGCCACAGAGTCCTTCAGGGGTCTTCGTTTTGACTTGTGTCACCTCGCACGCATCTCACATCACCTCTGACAAGCCCAAAGCACTTCTGAGACACTCTGGTTCAGATTGGGGCTTGTGCAAATCTGATACGTGTCATTACTTTTTATGCTGCCGTAATTAGAAAATTGAGCATGGGGGGGGGGACGGGACGAGCCAACGTGGTGGTGTGGTTAAGAGCGGTGGTCTCGTAATCTGATGAAGTGGGTTCGCTTCCCCACTCCTCCACGTGCAGCTGCTGGGTGACCTTGGGTGACCTTGAAGTGTCTCAGCCTCACTCACCTCACAGAGTGTTTGTTTTGGGCAAGGAAGGGAAAGGAGTATGTTAGCCACTTTGAGACTCCTTAGGGTAGTGATAAAGCGGGATATCAAATCCAAATTCCTCCTCTTCTTTTTCTTCTGACTCCTTAGGGTAGTGATAAAGTGGGATATCAAATGCAAATTCTTCTTCTTCTTCTTCTTCTGGATGACGTTGACATTTTTTATTCTTGGTAAATTGGGTAGTATTTTTTTCTACCTTTGCTTGGATTATTTTTATGCTAAGACAGTTTAATGCGCCGACACCTTTGTAAATGATCCAAATCTGATTTGCTTCCATGGTGCTGCAACAGCAATGCTGTAAGGCAGGCTTAGGCAAACCCGGCCCTCCCGATGTTTTGGGACTACAACTCCCATGATCCCTAGCTAACAGGACCAGTGGTTAGGGATGATGGGGACTGTAGTCCCAAAACATCTGGAGGACCGAGTTTGCCTATGCCTGCTGTAAGGCTAAGTCTGCAGCTGTTGAGACTTCCAGCGCGATACGCGGTGGATTATCTTTTAAGTGTCTGGGATGTGCATGGGTGCATAAGAGGGTGCTGTTTTAAGTAAACAGTACAGTCATGCACTTGAGCACAATTTTTTTTTTTTACTGTGTCAGAATGTGGGTCATGAACCCACGAGGGAGTGTGTTCTGTGCGTGTGCAGAGAAAACCATGTTTGCACTTACATAACATCAGCAGGCTGAGAGGAGCTGAAACCATCAAGCTTTGGGTTGTGCAGGGGGAGGTAGTCTGCATCCCTGACTTTCGCTGTGGGAAAAGCCTCACATTTGACCACACAATTAGTCCTTTCTAAGAAGAACATTAAAAAACCTTCCTTGATTTCCAGAAGTCTCTGGCAAAGCATGTTGATTCTATTTGTGGTTTTATGCTGCCTTTAAATGTTGGGGTTTTTGTTTTGCTTTGCTTTGCTTTGCTTCTTTTTATGGCTGTGTTCTCCACTCACACAGTGCTTTTTAGCTGCTAGAGTAGTAACTTGGGGCAAAGTACAGTCATATCTCGGGTTACAGACGCTTCAGGTTGCGTTTTTTTGGGTTATGGACCCGCCGAAACCTGGAAGTACTGGAACGGGTTACTCCCGGGTTTTGGCGTTCGTGCATGTGCAAAAGCGCTAGATCACGCTTTGCGCATGCACAGAAGGGCCGAATCGCAACCCGCAATTGTGCAGACGTGCCGCTGCGGGTTGCGAACACTTTGGGTTGCAAACGTGCATCCCACATGGATCATGTTTGCAACACAAGTGTCCACTGTACCCCTAAGAGTGGGGTAGGAGAGCTGCTATATTTTAGTTATCTGGCTGAGAAATGTAAACAAACATGCATCTTAACGAATCTTCAGTATGAGTGCCTGTTTAAGGTATTGGAAGGAAGTGTAAGATAACTTCCAGTTTCATATAACCGTTCACTCTTAGGTGGAATAGCTGCCTCACAACCTTGTCCTTTTCATTCTCTTTTGCATTAGCAGACTGAAACAAAAATCTCCAACAAATGAATGTGCCCTCACCAATTGAAATTTCACTCACAGCAACTCATAAACTGACAGTTTAGTTTATTTGCCTACTGATATAATGTTTGCAGCAAGATACTAGTTCCTCTCTAAGATCCAAAGACCTTTTCATTGTTTGGGGAGGCACTATATGTGTTTAAGGGCTCGTGTCATCTCCCCACACCACCACACATTGACTTCTGATGATGTGTAACTGCCTGAAGAAGTGGGAACAGATAAGTGGTCTCCAGTGACTCAGTCACATGACGACAACAGTCGTGCACTTTCATCTTATCAAGGAGAACAGCCGGGACCATGTGGCTTATGTCTTGCGTCAGTTTCCTTCAGAAGCTTGTGGTCCAGTGTGGGTTGGATCCATATCAGGTCTAGACTTGATCCTGTGTGTGTGTGTTTGAGGGATGTTTCTACCATGGACCCCACAGGACATTCATTTGCCGCCTTCTTTGCCCCACTTTCCAGGGGTTGTGTCCACATATCCATATCAGAAAGTGGTTTTGACTTGACCGCCTTGTTGTAACAGTATAGGGATCCAAATAATGCAGCCCGTACACTGCCCAGTCGGGGGGGGGGGGGGGGCTGTCAGTGGTGGACGGGGCGATAGGTAAGAGGCGAGTGTAGCCTGAGGCAAAAGTAGGCAGGGAAACATTTGTGATTCTTACCCCCATTCCACTAAAAATAAAAACATTTCCTGCATTTTATATGCATTAGGATATTATTTTATGTGGATTATTATGCACATTAGTACATTTATAATAATATACACACCCCACAGGGACCTGTAGGTTAAACCACAAGCCTAGGACTTGCTGATCAAAAGGTCGGCGGTTCGAATCCCCGCGACGGGGTGAGCTCCCGTTGCTCGGTCCGTGCTCCTGCCACCCTAGCAGTTCGAAAGCACATCAAAGTGCAAGTAGATAAATAGGTACCGCTGTGGTGGGAAGGTAAACGGCATTTCCGTGCGCTGCTCTGGTTCGCCAGAAGCGGCTTAGTCATGCTGGCCACATGACCCCGAAGTTGTACGCCGGCTCCCTCGGCCAATAAAGCGAGATGAGTGCTGCAACCCCAGAGTCGGCCATGACTGGACCTAATGGGACCCTTTACCTTTACCTTACACACCCCACACCCCAGGTTTCCTAAAGTATCCAACACATACATTGCATACAACGTACAAGAATGCATATGGCTATATAAAAGTTTGTATGCATTAAATTGTTGCACAAATATAGTTTAGCATGGGACTTGACTCTTTAATATGTTGCACGTACATGCGCACGCACACACACACAGTAATTTTTTTGCATACAATTACATTTGCATACAAATGGGGGATAGGTACAAAAAGTGACCCAAGGCAGTCCAAGTTCAACCAGGTGTGAACTACCAAATTTCATGTACAAATCAATTTCGTAAATCCTCGTTCATCTCTGTCCCCAGCCTCCATTCAACCAAGTAATATAGCAAAAGGATTCCTGCCCATGATCTATGCAGTCCTAGTCAAATCAATCTGAATGATTTCATTGTAGATCTGTTGCATTCTTAAAGCATTTCTGCAGCAGGAGGGCAGCACAACAGCGATGAGTTATGCTAGCAGGTACCCGTGATTGCAAATCATATGTACTGGCAGATAGCACAGCCCAGGAATTAAGCCATCAGGCTAGAACAGCACCTGAGGAAAAGAGGTCCACATATTCTTTTTTCCCCTTTCATGGAATCCAAGGTAGGGTACCTGTGGTTCCTGGGCAGTCACCCATCCAGATATTGACCATACCCAGACCTACTTAGCTTCAAAAAGTTGGTGGTCTCATGTTCCACCAGACCCTGAAATTGCACGTGACTTGTGTCTGTGAACACTCACTTTGTAATGAGAAATATCAGGTGGCATCTACAGTATGTGAGCTTTTGTACAATAGCTGCCTCCTATACATGGGAAACTTACAGACCTATAAGTCATCAGAGAGAAACAGCACTAGAGCGAATTAAGGAATCATTGCCATTGAAATGTGTTATTTTTGGTGAGGAAATCATTTAGGAAAGTAGCTACTACCTGAGGCTGGATTATCCTTGAGGTGGGGTGATCTATGATTTCCATAGATTTTTAGCTTAACTGTGATCATTTGTTGTTGTTTAGTCGTTTAGTCATGTCTGACTCTTCGTGACCCCATGGACCAGAGCACGCCAGGCACTTCTGTCTTCCACTGCCTCCCGCAGTTTGGTCAAACTCATGCTGGTAGCTTCGAGAACAGTGTCCAACCATCTCGTCCTCAGTGTCAACCATCTCGTCCTCTGTTGTCCCCTTCTCCTTGTGCCCTCCATCTTTCCCAACATCAGGGTCTTTTCCAGGGAGTCTTCTCTTCTCATGAGGTGGCCAAAATATTGGAGCATCAGCTTCAGGATCTGACCTTCCTGTGTGCCCTTAGGGCTGATTTTCTTAAGAATGGATAGGTTTGATCTTCTTGCAGTCCATGGGACTCTCAATAGTGATCATAGCCCAGGCAATTAAGCACCTCATGGATCAAAATATTGCCAGAATGAAACCTTCCCAGAACTTACAGTACTACCCATCCCAGCTAGTTCTTCAACCAAAAGGCACTATCTTTTTGACTAGGCCAGGATAAACACTGGGACCAAATAATCAGTGCAGGCTGATTTTGCTGACTGCCTCTTTTCCCTCCTATTCACAATGACTGCAGTCGTCTTTAAATAACAATAATAATAACCATTGTAATAAAATACAAAGACTAAAGAGAATAGGGCTGGGGGAAGAGGATGCACTTAAGCTATAAAGCTCTGTTGCTGGCCAGTATCAAGGGTTCCCACGTTGCTGTAACAGCCAGGAATTTCTAGGCAAACGACCAAGTCGTGAGACGGTGCCGTTGTTGGCCTGGGCTTCGTCCCCGACTTCGGCTGCTGAAATGTTTGCATCTGTAATCCTGCACCCAGAGGGAAGGCCTGGTGAGCCTTGCCATGGATGCTAGTGGCATGACACAAGGCACTCTAGACTTGCTACTGCATATGGTTCTGTAAACATTATATAAATGAATATTTACTTATCTGAAGCATTTTTAGAAGAAGAGGGAAAAGGTTCCCAGGATGACTTGTGGAGATTGGGTTGTTAAAAAACACACCACAATTCTTGCCAGCATTACTGGAGAAGATGTATACTCCCATTCAGCCAGATTTGGCTCTGATGTCTTTGTGTTTGGTGAGTCTATGACACGGGTAGGCAACCTCAGGCCCAGGGGCCAGATCTGGCCCAATTGCCTTCTAAATTCGGCCTGTGGACAGTCTGGGAATCAGCATGTTTTTACATGAGTAGAATGTGTCATTTTATTTAAAATGCATCTCTGGGTTATTTGTGGGGCATAGGAATTCATTCATCCCCCCCCCCAATATAGTCCGCCCCCCCCCCCAAGGTCTGAGGGACAGTGGACCGGCCCCCTGCTGACAAAGTTTGTTGACCCCTGGTCCATGATAAAGCATGTCTGGGCCGTGTGCATAGAGGACAGCCCTCTTTGGCTACTGCCTCCCAGAATGAAAGCCAACAAAGTAAAAAAATAAAATAAAAATCAGTTGTCTATATTATTTAGCTTACAGAAAACAAACAAACAAACATACAGTGGTACCTCGGGTTACATACGCTTCAGGTTACATACGCTTCAGGTTACGTACTCTGCTAAGCCAGAAATAGTGCTTCAGGTTAAGAACTTTGCTTCAGGATAAGAACAGAAATTGGGCTCTGGCGGCGCTGCGGCAGCAGGAGGCCCCATTAGCTTAGGTGGTGTTTCAGGTTAAGAACAGTTTCAGGTTAGGAACGGACCTCCGTAACGAATTAATTACTTAACCCGAGGTACCACTGTACTGTAATGGTGGCCCAGCTGTGAATTTCTTTTTAGCGTCTTTTGATCTGCTATGGTGTTTTCCTTTTTCTGGAGTTCTCTAAAGGAATGCAAGAAGCTGGCTTGTCCTGAGTCAGACCGTTAGTCCATCTCGCTCAGTATTGTCTGGGCCATAGGCCTTCAGTTAGTGGATCGGGACCCACAAGTGGCTGCAACACCACACCAGATAGCTCTCAGGAAATCTGGTGCCCCCATGTTTCATTCCAGCTTAAGCTGACCAGACCAAATAAGTACACCTATGTGTCTGGACTACGACATGCTCTTCTGATCAGATGTTCTTTTTATCAGTTTCCGTGAGTGCTGCAATATGGCAAGAAAAAGGCACAAGCCATTAAAAAAAAATATATTTCTGACCAAACACAAGCTCATGCCTTTTTCCTGTCACATCGCAGGACCGGTTTTCATTTAGTAGCAATCCTGAGGTGACACAATACATATTGCTCTGTGAAATGCCATTTTAGGATTAATTACATGCATTGTGTTAGGCAGTGTTAAGTATGACTCAGAAGTGAAATTGTGGGTCCCAAGTTGCAGCTTGGGAGTCAGATGTGGGTCTCACTGGTCTTCACTGGACAGCAGTAGCTCTCCAGGTAGGGGACAAAGATGGAGACACATGGGATTGAACCTGTGAACTTCTGCATGCAAAACTAATAATAATAATAAATTATACCCCGCCCATCTGGCTGAGTTTCCCCAGCCACTCTGGGCAGCTTCCAACAAAAGATTAAAAATACATTAAAACACCAGTCATTAAAAACCTCCCTAAACAGGGCTGCCTTCATGGTTTTGTATGTGTTGTGATGCTTTATTCATCATAGTTTGGTAATTATTGACTGTAATTGTTAAGAGTGAACTTCTGCCTACCGTTAATTATTATTTGCTGATGTTTTGAGAGTTAATTTTATTGTGCCCTATTGCATTCTAATAGATTGTGGGATATTACTTTATTTGATATGTCGTTCCTTTTTAAAGTTGCATTTTATTTTGACTTTTTGTATTGGATCCGATCGTTGTGTGTGCTCTTTGTTGTATACTTTGTTGCTAAAAACTGCCTCCTGTAGAGTAATATAGAAAGGCTGTATACAAATCAAAAGTGGAATGAAATGAAAGCAGTTGCTGTACCGCTGAGCTACCATCCTTTGTGATGTTGCCAAGATAAGAGACGATTCCTTGTTCCGTTCTGCTTCCACTGGCAGGGTAATGGCTTGGGGTCTGTTGGGCCACTCAGAAAGCCTTGGTAGGCCAGGTGAAACCCTTGAGCCATCTCCAAAGACCTCTGTCTTTGGAGAAGGGCTTTGGAATGCAGTTAACATACACACAATAAAAAGCACAGTTGAAATTTGTGTAACATGAATAATGCATATGCCTTTCACCTCTGCTGTGCTGAAGATGGGATTCTTAAAATGGAATATGGGGTTTGTTTGCCTTCATTGCTGTTGTCTCAGCTTCTTTAGCAGCCTGACTCCATGAAAAAGTATTACTACATATAATTTGCACAGCGTGTGACTTGAGAGAGCCTCTGACTTGCGATGGTTCGCTGACAGTCGGGTCACCCTTGTGGCTGGACAGTTGATGAAACTGGGAGAGCTTTTTATAGGGGAGAGATATGAGATCCCAGGAGATAGGTTTTTTCTCTTTCCAGCGATAGCAGAGATGTGGAAGGTAGGGTGTTAATGATTATTTTCCTAGAATAAATGCATATTATGGTACCCGATAGCAGGGGGACAACTTTCTCCTTTCTAGTGTTCTGAATGAGCATGTACCATACAGTTTTACAATTGTCTTTGTGTTCCTTAGTGTTCTAAGATGCTTCGTTAGTTTATCCAAAGGAGCTATGTTCCATAGTCTGTCACACCATGCCTCTAGAGTTAAGTTAGTAACTGTTTTCCAAAACTGTGTTAATATATTTCTGGCTGCAGAAATGAAAAAGATTAGTGTCTCTTTAAACAGTAAATTCTTATGGTCATCTCTAAACAGAAACAGATAAATACAGTGATACCTCAGGTTACATATGCTTCAGGTTACAGACGCTTCAGGTTACAGACTCCGCTAACCCAGAAATAGTACCCCGGGTTAAGAACTTTGCTTCAGGATGAGAACAGAAATCATGTTCTGGCGGCGCAGCAGCAGCGGGAGGCCCCCCATTAGCTGAAGTGGTGCTTCAGGTTAAGAACAGTTTCAGGTTAAGAATGGACCTCCAGATTGAATTAAGTACTGTACTTAACCTGAGGTACCACTGTAAAGCGTGCCCTGTATCATGCGTACATGCATAATTCTGCTTTTCCACATTTCAAACCCTGCCCAAGTCAGCTAACAACATGAAAACATCTTGAAAGACCTATATTGGCTCCCAGTACGTTTCCGAGGACAATTCAAAGTGTTGGTGCTGACCTTTAAAGCCTCAAAGGCCCAGTATACCTGAAGGAGCGTCCCTACACCCATCGTTCAGCCTGGACATTGAGGTCCAGCTCCGAGGGCCTTCTGGCAGTTTCCTCCCTGCAAAAAATGAGGTTACAGGGCACCAGGCAGAGGGCCTTCTCGGTAGTGGCACCCGTTCTGTGGAATGCCCTCAAATCAGATGTCAAAGAAATAAACAACTATCTGATGTTTAGAAGACATCAGAAGGCAGCCCTGTTTAGGGAAGTTTTTGATGACTGATGCTTTAATGTATTTTTAATCTCTTGTTGGAAGCCGCCCAGAGTGGTGGGGAAAACCCAGCCTGATGGGCAGGGTATAAATTATTATTATTATTATTATTATTAACAATACACAACTGCCACATGACAAAAGCGGTCATAAACAATGAAACGTCAAAAAATACACAACCTAGCTGAACAATTTCCACTCTTTCTTCCCACCCAAAAAAATATTTTACCAGTGTTGAACTCCTATTTCCCCTCTCCCATTTCCCCCCCTTACATATCTATATTAGGATTGGATACATCATACAAGACACTTGTGTGTAATGTTGTACATCTGCTGGATATTCCCAGAGCTGGACCCTCTATGACCTTGAGCACAGTCTTTACCTCATTTATCAAGCTGTATAGCTATCTCTCGAGGTGTGGCGGAGTTTATTAAATAAATGTTTGAAAGCACTTTCATGTCTTGGGATGAAAGAGTTGTGTTAAAATGTACTCAGTGTTGTCATTATTGATTTATGCTGTTTCCTACCTTCCTTTTTAAAAAGCCTCCAGATAAACAGCATAGAAACAAGACATTCAGCCCTTGTTCCTAGTATGTGACCTCTCCCCTTCTCCTCCCCATCTTCTCTAGGTAGAGAGCAGCCACCAAATTTCATTGGAAGGAAAAATTGAGGACAGTTGCAGAGGCAGTTTGAAAGTAAAATGAATTTTGCTACGACTAGTGAAATTTTCCAGGATTTTTTTTATACCCCCCCCCCCAAACATATCCCTACTACATAAACCTGCCAAACAAACAAGGCAAAGATGGGAATTGAGGAAAAGCCAGTTGGAGAGGAACATTGAAATATACTCAGAGTCGAGCGTGAATTTCATGTTCTTTATTCAGCTTGTAGTAGCAATGAACGAAACTTTCCCCAAAACGTCTAGCTATGTATACATTATTTACACAATGGGCCCCGCGTGACTGGCAAATTCCGGGCTGCTCCTGTAGGCCAATCAGGTTGCTGATTCACTTTATCCAGGAGCCTGATTGGCTGCTCCTGCAGGCCAATCAGGTCACTGATTCACTTCCACCTGGAGCTGGATTGGGTGGCTCTTGCGGACCAATCATACTGCTGCATTCTGGATCCTAGTGTTCTGGGATTCAGCTCAGTACATAACAAACGTCTAGAACTGTGGACTTATCTTCGGAAAGGCAGCTGAGGACTGTTGACGCAGTGAGTCAGGACTGTGGCCACGTGGGATTGAAATTCAGATCCAGTGCATCCTATCTTGGCCTTGAATTTCTAGCCAACGTGGTCCCGACAAGATGGCATTGGTCTACAGCTCCTGCCATCCCTGATCATTATTGGCCATGCTGGTTGGGGCTGATGAAAGCTGGAGTCAAGCAATATCTTGAGTGCACCATGTTGGCTGCTGCTCTTCTAGCAAGACAAGGGGGAAATGAAGAAATGTGAAGGTTTCGCAGACACTTTTGTGGTTGCATATTTGCACCCTAGTTGGTTTTGCTGCTAAATCTTATTAGATATTCTGGAGAAAAAGAAACCCAAGTCAGGCCATTGGTCCATCTAGCCCAGTATTGTTGACATTAAATAGTCACTGTTCTCCAGGGTTTCAGACAAGAACAGGAGATACTGGGGGATTGGACCTGGGACCTTTTGTATGCAAAGTAGATGGCGTTGCCACTAAGCTACAGTGGAGATGGTTTGCGTGGCAAGTCCCCTCCCCCCATGTGAAATGACACTGGACATATTATTTAAGGTTAATGGGCATAAAAGGCCACAACTTTATTGATTACAGGAATTGAAAGGTATTGGCCTTAGGCATTGGCTCCTATCGACTACCCGGCATGGAGACCGGGAAGGTTTATCCACAAGCCGTGGGAGTCCTGTTGAAGTACGCCAACTAGGATCCCACGGGTGTCACCACTCGGGGGGGTGCCGGAGGCCCTTACCTCCCTAGGTTTCGGACAGGCAACGCCCAACGGAGTCCTTTACCGGACTACCCTTTTTTCATTGGGGGAAGGTGATGGCGCTTCCTTCCCCCTTCATTTGCATAACAATAACCCCTGCCAATGCCTAACCACCAATACCGAGGAAGTTGTGAGGTTTGCTACGAGGTAGGCGAAAAAACCAAAAGGCTGGAAGTGCGCCAAGTTGGAAAAATTCCTACCAGGCCCTTTGCGGCGACCAACCGGAGTCCATATCAAGGTCATAGCTAGCTAAGCCTCAAGGGTGGGTTGGGAAAACTGGTCAGCTGGAACAGGGCAAAGAGGGCGGTCCCCAGGCACGCCTGGCCTTAAATGGGCTAGCCATGCCTCCCCAGCCCGCCGATTGGCGGGCAGGGTCGCAGGCACGCCCGGGGATTCCCTCGTTCTCACGAGGGCAAAAGGCCAGCCCCCGTGTGTGTGGGAGGGGGTGGCCCGCAACCCCCTCTCCTCTCTCCAGTTTGGAAATGGCTTAAGGAGATGTGTTAGGAAGAGACCAAGAGCCAATTGTTTTGAGTTGGGCCTGTCTATCCCTGCTTGAAAAAGGTGACTCTGACATGTGAACAACAGGATTATAAGGTAAAGGACCCCTGGATGGTTAAGTCCAGACAAAGGCAACTATGGGGTTTTGGCGTTCATCTCGCTTTCAGGCCGAGGGAGCCATCATTTGTGAACAGACAGCTTTCCGGCTCATGTGGCCAGCATGACTAAACCGCTTCTGGAGCAACGGAACACCGCAACGGAAACCAGAGCGCACGGAAACGCTGTTTACCTTCCCTCCGCAGTGGTACCTATTTATCTACTTGCACTGGCATGCTTTTGAACTGCTAGGTTGGCAGGAGCTGGGACAGAGCAACGGGAACTCACTGCCGTCGTGGGGATTTGAACCGCCGTCCTTCTGATCGGCAAGCCCAAGAGGCTCAGTAGTTCAGACCACAGCGCCACCCGTGTCCCATTCAGGATTATAGCATCCTATGTGGAGGGTTCCTCAGCAACTATTCGCTGCTATGGAAAAATCATATGGGGCTGTATCAGCAGTCTTAAGCTGCACAACCAAAACCTCAGTGAGAAGTAGACCCAAGAGAGGCTGCAATGTGTTTTTGTGGACTACTCACCAGCACCAGATTAAACCCTCTGAAGGCCTCTAGGCAGTCAAAATCTTGGGGACTCATGAATTATCTCTTAATACTTTTTTTTTATTTTAGCAGCCAGCCATTTTATTAAGCCAATTTTATTATGCAATATTATTTTGATCCATTGTCTCAGGGCCCTTAGAAGGCATGGGGCCCAGAGGCCAGTGCCTATTCTGCCTTTTTGTTAATCTGCCACTGCTACTTGCCATTCCTCATGTGTACAGTATTCTGATCCCCGGTTCCTTCTGTTTTGGGGTATACTTGGGAAAATATGAATTCCCTGACCATTGCACTGCAGTTTTTCAGATGGTGATCTCTCTCTCCTTCTCTATTTCTCTCTCTCTCTTTCTGTCCAATTTTAATTGAGGGGAAACCTGGTTTGGAATGCCTTTCTAGGTGCTTTACAGTCGATCCTTTGTGTCAAGATAAATGGGCTGTATTGAAATCTCTGCTGCTTAGGGAATATGCCCAGAGTCAGTGACCAAGTGCGTAAAAGGCCCTGGCCTTCAATTTAAAGTGTAGCTGCCCAATCAAGCAGGATGCTGTACAAATTTGAAGGTCAGGTTTAGGTGAACCTTACAAATGCAAGTTGGTATTTCCTTTATTCTGCCCCCTTCACTAGAATTTTCATTCTTGAAACTTTTCCAAGATGACCCAAAGCATTTTTGGGGTGTGTGTGTGTGTGTGTGTGTGTGTGTGTGTGTGTGTTTAGAGAGTGGAAATTTCCCAGTAACGATGCACGCTCAGATTCTCGTAGTTTGATGGGAAGACAGCAGGAACCCAAATACAAGCAATGCAGATATTTTAAAAGTGTAAGTTTTAATAAATTAAAAATAAATAGTATGTTTGTCATTGGGCTCTTGGCTTTTTGTGTGTGTATTAGGCAGATTCTGGACACTGTGAGGAGATCGATTATTTAGGTCTACATCAGGCAATCAGTCCTCCACTCCAGAACTGGACAACTCTCCACAGCCTATAGGAGCTGATGTGCATCGCACTGCAAAATGTCTGTTCTGTGTGATGTTGGCGAAGTCTGGACTATATGGGGCTGCTTTGCCTCCCAGAACAGATTGCACTCAGTAGTTGGGTGGAGATGCAGATGCTGTTTGATGCTCACATGGGACACAAACCAGAAGCCTTGAGGTTTGGGCAGTGAGGCTTCCCACACAAGAACCGGCGTAGAGCAACAAAATTATAGCCCTTGCTAAATTCCTGCAAATCTGTGGGCAGAAAAGTGCCGGAACTGATTAAACTATACGTTGAAAACCCTAGCGTATGTAACTGCTGCGTGTTGTTCAGCCACAGCCAAGCCTGCCTAATGCGTTGTAATTTCTTTATTTTAGTTTTAATGCACGAAGGTAACCCCAGATCCTGTATGAAATGTGGCACTGGTTTACATTACCAATACGGGAAATTTTGTACTGGTGTGTACATTAAGCGGATCTGATGTTATGACGGTTTTGGCTAATTGTCGAGCTGAGTGAACTAGGCATAGGCCAGATGTGATGGTGGAAGCCGGTTTTGCAAGTACAGTTGTGAGAGTTCAGTTTATTGAGCAGAAACGTAAGTTGGCGTGGGGAGCTGAACCCTCCGTGCGTCTCCTGCTTTACTTCCTGCAGTCCCCCCAAACCTGGTTCTTTTCCTCCAGCGAAGTTTACTTCTGGGTATAGGCCAGGGGCCGGCAAGGCTTACTGGGCATGGGCCGGATCACTCCTGCAGACATCCTCCATGGGCTGGGCCAGCGCAGTGCGACGCCGGAAATTGCTTCTGTGCATGTCCGTGGTGCTAGAAATTGCTTCTGCGCATGCCCAGACACCGGAAATCACACCTGTGCAGAAGCTATTTCCGGAATCTGGGCATGTGCAGAAACGTTTTCTGGAGCCACAGAAGAGAGTCCCTGCGCTGGTGGCTCGGTTCAGGGGCCTCATGGGTTGCTTCTGGCCCATGGGCCTTAGGTTGCCGACCTCTGGTATACAGTGGAACCTCAGGTTAAGAAGAGTTTGGATTTGATATCCTGCTTTATCCTGCTTTATCACTACCCGAAGGAGTCTCAAAGCGGCTAACATTCTCCTTTCCCTTCCTCCCCCACAACAAACACTCTGTGAGGTGAGCGAGGCTGAGAGACTTCAAAGAAGTGTGACTGGCCCAAGGTCACCCAGCAGCTGCATGTGGAGGAGCGGGGAATCAAACCCGGTTCACCAGATTACGAGACTACCGCTCCTAACCACTACACCACACTGGCTCTCAGGTTAAGTACTTAATTTGTTCCGGAGGTCCATTCTTAACCTGAAACTGTTCTTAACCTGATCTTCCAGGTCCTAGCCTGACACTCTAACCCACAGCTTTCCAAACTGTGTGTCGCCACCCATTAGTATGTTAGTTGCAGGGTGTAGGTGTGTCGTGCAAATGCTCCCTGCGCTCCTCCCAGGGCTGGAAAGGGGTTAGTTTAACCTCTAGAACTTAATTTGTCCTGGAGGTCCGTTCTTAACCTGAAACTGTTCTTAACCTGAAGCACCACTTTAGCTAATGGGGCCTCCCGCTGCTGCTGTGCCGCCGGAGCACGATTTCTGTTCTCATCCTGAAGCAAAGTTCTTAACCCGAGGTACTATTTCTGGGTTAGCGGAGTCTGTAACCCGAGGTACCACTGTAGTCCATTTAAGGAAGCCCCCCCTCCTTGCCCCTCTGGTGTGAGCAGCACAGGGTGTTGCTCAGCTGACATGGGAAGGCTTTTCATTCTAGACATGATGTATCAGTACATCACGATATTTAGCTGGTGATATATCATGATGTTGAAAACCAGATATCTCCCAGCCTTGGTGGTTCTCAAGAGTCTCTTGTTGCAGCCTTCCTTGGGACCGTAGTGGGTAAAATTGCACCAATAGGAAGACAAGAAAAAGCCCATTGGGATGGGAAAATTCAAGGGAGCTTGTCTGTAAGCTTCTCTGAGGAGCTTGGAGGAAGCATGGAGTGTAAGTGTAATAAATTAAGTTAAATAATAAGCAGCCTGGCTCCAGCTCCTCAACTTGGCTTTGCCCCCATGAGGTCAAAATAGCAATACATTAGGCAGAGATTAAAATCCCCTCTTCCTTTCTCAAGGTATCGGTTTCTAGGAATTGGGACATAAAACACAGGCTGAGTACGTTAGTGACGACATGAACTGGCCAACATCAACAAAAGCATCCCAACTGTTGCAGCGGGATTTGTTTTGCAGTGCCGGGTTTAACCGTTGTGTGAAATGCAAGATAGGCCCCTCTGTCAAATTTATAATATGGTGCAAATTCTTTTCAGCTCACAGAATGGCGACCGTTTGTTTTTCTTGGGATGTGGAGCGAGTGGCCGTATTTCCTAGGGGAAGAAAATTTGGAGAGCTGGTGGCAGGAGACCACGGCTTATCGGATGTCCTGCCACACCACATATTTAAAGCTTTAACAGTCGTGGCTTCCCCCCCAAATAATCCTGGGGACTGTAGTTTGCTAAGGGCGCTGAGAACTGTAGCTCTGTGAGGGGTTTCCTAGCAACTCTCAGCACCCTTAAACTACACTCCCATGATTCTTTGTGGGGGGGGGGGGGGCCACAGCTGTTTAAAGTGGTAGAAAAGTGCTTTAAATTTATGGTGTGGTAATCGTTTCATGTTTTCTCTCTTTCCTTAGTTGTGAGAAGTTTAGGGCATTTTTTTTTTTTAAGTCTCAGCTTTCGTTGGACAAAAAAAATAGCACACACTTGAGTGTTATTGCACCTCTGTTAAAACAAAAAAAAATATGGATTTGGGTTCGGCCATCAGTATGGATGAGAGTCCGCTGACAGGCAGATGTAAGGAAATGATTTGCATACAATTAGCTTTGGGGCAGGGATCTATTTTAAAGGGGTTCTTTATTGCCCAGATGTGCAGTACCATAAAAGATTTCAGGGAGAAGGTGAAATTTGGGTGGTTGGAATGAGAAAGGCAGGGTGCGTACTTGTGTGAAGAAATAATAATAATAATAATAATAATAATAATAATAATAATAATAATAATAATAATTATTATTATTATTATTATTATTATTATTATTATTATTATTATTATTATTTTATTTGTATCCCGCCCTCCCCAGCCTCAGAGCGGCTAACAACAAGTAAAAATTGCACAGTGTACATAAAATCACACAGTCAATTAATTAAAATACATTCTAAAATCAATTCAGAATCAAATTAATGCCAACCATTGGGTTAAGAGTTCTATGAGGATTACAGAAGGAGAGAGGGGGTCAGACTGTGCCTTGGCCAAAGGCCTGGCGGAACAGCTCCGTCTTGCAGGCCCTGCGGAAAGATGTTTAGTCCCGCAGGGCCCTAGTCTCTTGTGACAGAGCGTTCCACCAGCCCTGGCTCTGGTTGAGGCCAGCCTAACCTCCCTGTGGCCTGGGACTCAAAAATGTTTTTATTTGAAGACCGTAAGGTCCTCCGTGGGACATACCAGGAGAGGCGGTCCCGTAGGTATGAGGGTCCTAGGCGGTATAGGGCTTTAAAGGTTAAAACCTGCACCTTAAACCTGGTCCTGTACTCCACCGGGAGCCAGTGCAGCTGGTATAGCACTGGACGAATGTGATCCCGCGGCGAAGACCCCTTAAGGAGTCTCGCCGTGGCATTCTGCACCCACTGGAGTTTCTGGGTCAGTCTCAAGGGCAGCCCCAACGTAGGGTGAGTTACAATAATCAAGCTTGGAGGTGACGGTTGCGTGGATCACAGTGGCTAGGTCAGGGCGAGAGAGGTAAGGAGCCAACTGCTCAGCTTGGCTATGTGTCTTTCCCCATCCTTGTAGGTGACCATTGTCAGAGAGGAAAGCATAGATTTATTGGTAAGCAGGCCTTAAATTTGGCTCAGGTTCTGCCGACGTGGGACCGATCAGAGCGTTCTGTAGTTGCAGCTGGGATTCTTCCAGTTGTGACACACTGGAAATAAGGGAGAGGTTATGCAGCCCGGCTCCTTGGGAGTTCCTCCTGTTTGAAGTTGCTGCCACGCGTTTGCTAAGTAATGAATAAAACTGAGAAAAATTCATCCTTAGCAGGAAATATGGTGTGTAAAACCGGATGGAAGCAGCTGACTGTACATTTCCAGATGTTGCAATGCTTGGTCCTAAGAAAGGTATGCAATTTCTGCAAGGGGAGTTTTAATATTAGTTTTGGGTGCTAACTGGAACACTGCTGTAGTGCAAGGGCTTGATTCAATTATTTTCCGTGTGTGTGTTTAATTGAAAACAGTTTTTTACTGTGATGTTGTTATCGTTAGTTAGAAAAGCAGGACGCTCAATGTGCATTCTAAAATTCCACCATTTGTAAAAGGCGAAAGATTTATACATTTAATTTTGAAATTTGAAGTTCAGATTCGGAGAATTTTTATTTGTTTTTCAATTGGCATATTTGACAGATTCCCTCTAAACACAGATGTGTTCAAAGAGAAGCAGTCTTTTAGTCTGCGTATTCTTTTGAAAAAGCAGGTAGATATTGTTTTGCAAAGCGGGTAGGTTTGCCTGCATTGAATTTCCACTCCATCCCTAATTGTTGTTTTTTTTAAAATGATATTTATTAGAGGTTTGAAAGTTACAGAAAAAAGAAGAAAGAAACGATAAAAAGTTAAACAAAACAAAACAAAACAATACCTTACAATACATCAAAAATAAAAACAAAAACAAAAAACAATACAGCAAAACAACAACAAAAACAAAAAAACCCCAAAAACATTTAAAAACACATCCAATATTTCCGTATCTTTACCTTTCATTTACTTGTTTCATCGACCTCCTCACACCTCCCTTTTTTGTATTCTAGTTCAATTAGCTATTTCAGCAAATCCTTTCCATCTTTCTCAATTTTTGTTCTATAATTTATCTTAACACAATCTCACCTTAAATTTTGGCCCATTAACAATCTATTTTTACTTAATTCTTTATAACATTTCTGCTAAAGCCATATAGCTTCATTCCAACATCCTTCTAACATTCATTAATTTTGCAATATTTCTGTAAATATACTTTGAATTTTTTCCAATCTTCTTCCACCGACTCTTCTCCCTGGTCTCGGATTCTGCCAGTCATTTCCGCCAATTCCATGTAGTCCATCAGCTTCATCTGCCATTCTTCCCGGGTGGGTAGATCTTGTGTCTTCCAATGCTTTGCGATAAGTATTCTTGCTGCTGTTGTAGCATACATAAAGTTCTATCCTTCTTTGGCACCAATTGGCCGACCATGCCCAGGAGAAAGGCCTCTGGTTTCTTCAGGAAGGTATATTTAAATACCTTTTTCATTTCATTATAAATCATCTCCCAGAAATTCTTAATCCTTGGGCATGTCCACCAAAGGTGAAAGAATGTACCTTCAGTCTCATTACATTTCCAGCATTTATTATCGGGCAAATGGTAGATTTTTGCAAGCTTGACTGGTGTTATGTACCACCTGTAAATCATTTTCATTAAATTCTCTTTTAAGGCATTACATGCCGTAAACTTCATACCTGTGGTCCATAACTGTTCCCAGTCAGCCATCATAATGTTATGTCCAACATCTTGTGCCCATTTAATCATAGCAGATTTAACCGTTTCATCCTGAGTATTCCATTTCAACAGCAAGTTATACATTCTTGACAGATTCTTAACTTTGGGGTCTAACAATTCTGTTTCCAATTTTGATTTTTCCACCTGGAAGCCTAGTTTTTTGTCCAAATTATATGCCTCCATTATTTGATAATAATGGAGCCAGTCTCGCACTCTGTTTTTTAATTTTTCAAAACTCTGCAGTTTTAATCTATCTCCTTCTTGTTCCAGAATTTCCCAATACTTCGGCCATTTGGCCTCCATATTGAGTTTTTTCTGAGCCTTTGCTTCCATTGGTGACAGCCATCTTGGGGTTTTATTTTCTAGCAAGTCCTTATATCTTATCCAGACATTAAACAATGCTTTTCTGACAATATGGTTTTTAAACGCTTTGTGTGCTTTAACCTTATCATACCACAGATATGCATGCCAACCAAATACATTGTTGAAACCTTCCAAATCCAGCACATCAGTGTTTTCAAGAAGCATCCATTCTCTCAGCCAACAAAAGGCGGCTGATTCATAATAAAGTTTAAGGTCTGGCAGGGCAAATCCACCTCTTTCTTTAGCATCAGTTAATATCTTAAATTTTATTCAAGGCTTCTTGCCCTGCCAGACAAATCTAGAGATGTCTCTCTGCCACTTCTTGAAACAGTCCATTTTTTCCAAAATTTGCAATGTTTGAAATAGAAACAGCATCCTTGGCAATACGTTCATTTTTATCACAGCAATTCGGCCTAACAGTGATAACTTCAAGTTTGACCATATTTCTAAGTCCTTTTTCACTTCAGTCTAACATTTTTCATAGTTATCCTTAAATAAATTCATGTTCTTAGCAGTCATGTTAACCCCTACACTCCATCCCTAATTGTGTCTGTCATGGGGCTGCAAGGCAAGTGGTAGAGACAGAAGATCTGGAAGGTTTATAAGTCAGTGGTGGAGCGTCTACTTTACTGGTTCAATCCTCAGCATCGCCAAGTAAGGATCAAAACCAGCCTGTAATTCTTGGTCAACAATACTGAGCTAGAGAGACCGAGAGTTTGACTCTGTTTCAGACAGCATCCTATGTTCTCATGTTCCTAAGGCAGTATCCAAATTGTTTGGCTGCTGTCACGGCAGCGTATATATATTTTTAAGAAGCAATTTTCCTGTACGACGGCGAACCACTCTACTTTATTTTAGAGAGAGGGGGGCATGCACAGAGAACCTTACCATTTGCTTCTCCTTGCTCCGTGCCGTTCCCAGGTTGTATGTCCAAAAACAAGCACATCTCACATTTACTATTTTGGCCCACAACCTGAAAGAAGTGCGGTTGGAGAGAGAAAGAGAAAGATTCCGATTACGCAGTGGCTGCTTTGGACTGGTGGCTGTTGCATCTGGGATTGCTTAGTAGATTCTCACTACTGATCTCTGGTCCCTCTGGAAATCCTCTCGCCTGCTAATGGCAAGTGTTAGATAACGGGACCGTAAATCACTCGCAAGGCAGCTGGAGATAGAGAAGGGAGCCTTTCTGACCAGAATAAAAACTGCAAGGTCAATGTAGACCCTGGAGTGAAGTCTTTAAAAATTGTAACATGAGTAGCAGTAATAAATTGTTGTTGAAAATAGTACTAAACCATTGCTGCTATTATTATTGCTGCTATTATTATTATTATTATTATTATTATTATTATTATTAGATTCAAATGTTCCCTCAGCAGCCTCCAGCCACTTATTTCTGAATGGCCTACGTAGCAATGTTTCGAACTGTTTCTCAGAAACAAGTCCACTTTCTGGTCTACATCCTGTTCTCCATATGTTTTTCCTGGATGGGCTCCAAAATGGGGGGGGGGGGAGGGGGGAGAGAAGAAGAAGACAGAATAATCTGGGACAAAAATCAGCCGTTTGAAGCCTGCACTACTTTTGCTGACTTAATTAAAAGTCAGCATTCAGCCGTCAAATGGAAAGGGGCCAAATTATACAGGGCTTCAATACAGCAAATATCCCCGTTATAACTTCTCAATAGTTCTGTTTCGTTATTTTTTTAAAGGAGTCTTGAGGCAGATTCTTCTCCCCTCTCCTTCCCAATTCAAGTATTTATAACTTTCAGGGCTCAAACTTACTATTTTCTGTTTTGTTTAGGAAGTTTTGGACAGCACAGAAAATAGCATAGCCTTTAATCGCTATGAGAGAGACAGACAGACAGACAGACAGACAGACAGAGTAATATCTTTAGGCAAGGCTTTTCCTGAACAATGTTCCCACTATCCGTAAAAATGGCCCCTGACCGCTGGGGCTTATGGGAATTGTAACTGAAAACTTAAGAAGGGCGCCTGGTTGTGGAAGGTTTGCAGATGAAAAATGACATTGTATTTGAAGATGAGTTCAGGGGTATTTACCATATATATATATATATATATATATATATATATATATATATATATATATATATATAATAAGTTGTGTGTCCTTGTTTCTCAGTTTGATCCTTTTACACAGTTTTGTGTTTCTTGCGGTTTTTTGTGCATTGCAACTTGCCGTTATTTTCATTTTATTATTTTTGTTATTTGGTTTAGTAATTTTTCTATTGCAATTGCTAAGTGCAAACCATTCAATTAGTATTTGCTGATACTTAATTTTGATGCTTACCATTATATTCCAATGGATGATTGAATATTGCTTTA
Source organism: Podarcis bocagei (assembly GCF_964188305.1). Lineage (NCBI taxonomy): Eukaryota > Metazoa > Chordata > Lepidosauria > Squamata > Lacertidae > Podarcis > Podarcis bocagei. Next base: position 16,628,539 of record NC_138135.1, on the reverse strand, counting down.
TTCGGTATAAGTTGTTTATTTTTAAGCTGTGTTTTTATTATGACTTTTAAATTGTTTTTAGGTGTGATCTTTTCTGCCTTATTTTGCTGTTTCTTTAGCTTTTAAAACACCTTGTGTATCGTAATATAGAAAGTTGCCATACAAATTGAAAGTGGAATGAAAGGGGGGAAAGTGACTGAAATATTCTTCTGATTGCAGTAGCGAGAAAGCTGCAGTGGCACCTACCACACCACTGTGTGAGCTGATGGAGGAGTCAGTGTGGAGACCTGGGTTCGAATCCCCGTTCACCTATGAAGCTGAGCCCAATCACCATTTCTACCTAGCCTAGGCTACCTCACAGGGTTGTTGTGAGGACAAAATATAAAAGGGGGACGGGAAAGAACCATGTATGGCAACTTTTGGTCCTAAGAGGAAGCGTGGGAGAGAAATGTAGTAGTTGTAATATTCCTTTTGGCGCCTGCTGAAGACGTCCTTATTTAGACAAGACAACCCAGATGGTTAGAAAGCTTGCACGAGTTTTAATTTGTTTTAGTCTATTCTATTGTGGTTTCAGCTTTCTGTATGATTTGAATTATGGTTGTCAACTTTTTAGTGAGTTTTCTTTTTTCTTTTCTTTTTTGTGTTTATTGCTTCGGGTTTGTTTTTCCCCCTGCAATCAAGTGGCCTGTAAATTTTGCAAAATAAATAAATAATTGGAAATAATAATAAGCAGGCAGGTGTCTGTGGAGTGCCACAAACGGCAGTCCCATCTTCTGCTATCGGTTCTTTCAGTTCCGATGCAAAATTCAGCCGTTCTTCTTGGCCCTTAATCCTGATTTTATTTTATTTTTTTAAACGGGCCCCCAGCCTGTTGTTCTAACAAGTCAGCTTCAGATTGCATCTCTTGCCGAAACTATGTGTTGGCTGTGTTTTCCTACAACCTACCATTTGTGTTTTTAAAGGGCCTTTTTTGGACAGGTCTCCAACTAGACGTGCCTATTAAAAGCAAATGGTCCCCCCCCCCCCACGGTGTTTGCACTCATAATTAATGATCTTTTAATGAACAAGCTACATGAGACATTTTCCAATTTGGTAAGGAGGGCGAGCATCCATCCAATTGCACCCTTTTTGTGTGTGATTATATATATACAGATATGCAGAGATACAATCCGCTTGACAACACTATATATATATATATATATATATATATATATATATATATATATATATATATAGTGTTGTCAAGCGGATTGTATCTCTGCATATCTGTTTATTTCTAATGGCTCGTTTAAATGACAGTTTCATAAACTGAAGTATCCCAAACAAAGGCCACGAGGTTTACTTTGGCCATCTTGAGTAAATTCTCCTAATCTAAACATAATCAGTGGGGTAATAAATCATTCCAGTGACTTCACCTTTTTATTCTCTCTCTCTCTTTTCTCTCCCCCCCCCCAAGTTAGCAAACATGGTATGTTCGGCAAACACTGTGTGATTAGCTGGGGCTTTGAAGTTTTGTGTCACACCAGAGGTTTTCTTTTTTTAAAGAAAAGCTGTTCCTTGAATAAATTTCGCAAGTATCAGAAACTGGATTTCCCCCCCTTACACCACTGTTTTAAAAACTGGCCCTTAACTCATGTAGCATATCTGAGATTGAAGCAAAGTTCATATATATATATATATATATATATATATATATATACACACACACCGTATTTTTTGCTCTATAAGACTCACCTTTTCCCTCCTAAAAAGTAAGGGGAAATGTGTGAGCGTCTTATGGAGTGAATGCAGGCTGTGCAGCTATCCCAGAAGCCAGAACAGCAAGAGAGATCACTGCTTTCGCTGCGCAGTGATCCCTCTTGTTGTTCTGGCTTCTGAGATTCAGAATATTTTTTCCCCTTGTTTTCTTCCTCCAAAAACTAGGTGCGTCTTATGGCCTGGTGCATCTTATAGAGTGAAAAATACGGTGTGTGTGTGTATATATATTACACACACACACACACACACACACACACACTATATATATATATATATATATATATATATATATATATATATATATATATATATATATATATATATTCTACCTGCACCTTATTGATTTATTCATGGGACCATTTATTTTTCCCAAGAAGAGGGATCTCTGCAAAGTGCATGCACTCAGAAAGTCAGCATTCAAAACAAAACAAAACAAAACAAAACAAAACAAGAAACCCTTAACTTCTAGGTGTATAACAATAAGAAATCTGCTCTGTCCCAGCCACCATGTTGTTTCTCTATGCGTCATGTTTCTTTCTGATTAGCCTTCCCTGACTCATTCAGGGATGCAACAGGCAACCTCTTCAGAGGGTGGGGAATTCTGCACCACCTCCCCATTGGGCAGTCAGTCAAGCAGTCAGTTGATACCAATTGGACAGAATTACCCACAGCTGATTGGAAGGAGACTGGGCCAGATAATCATACAGAGATGGCTGGAACCTCCAATGTGGCTGGTATTTGGGGCTTTAAATTACTTAATAAATATACTTATCAACAAACGCTGCTAGTTCTTTCTTGGCACACCATCATGCCCCCAAGCACGCCATTTTGGAATTGCTGGTGGAGGCTTTGAAGGAATAAGAGCGCGACTTTCCTTTTTCTTTCTTGCCGAAAGACTCCCTCTTCTGTGGAAATAATAGCTACCAAGGGCTGACGTCAGCTGACAAAAGTGAGTAAATTCAGAGCGGAGGCTTAAACCCTGTCCTTAGCTCACCCTGGCAACACACTTAGGAGCTACAATGCAAGATGCTATGTCAGGTCATTCACAGTTTACAAGACCCTTTCAGAGTTTGTGTCGGAAACACCGCAGCCTCTCTTCAAAGGGAGCAGAATTTTTTTTTGCCCCAGGTGGTGCAGGGAATGCTCCAGAGTCGTTCGATTGCAAAGAACCTGGATTCAGGTGACATATTTTGCATGCTTAACCGTTGTGGGGAGACTGCGGCAGGGTTTATTGAAAGGGGTTGGGGAGTGGGGTGGAAGGGAAAGAGGTGTTTGGTTAGGCCCACACTTTCCCAAGCATCCTAGCACTTGCTGAAAAGCCATCGCTTGTGCATGTGACCGGCCCTCTGTGCCCAACAGTTGTGTGTCGGAGCTGAATCATAGAGCTCGAAGGGACCCTGAGGCAAACTAAGGCCTGGGGGACTGTATCTGGGCCCAATCGCCTTCTCAATCCAGCCCGCAGACGGTCCGGGAATCAGCGTGTTTTTACATGAGTAGAACGTGTCCTTTTGTTTAAAATGCATCTCTGAGTTATTTGTGGGGCATAAGAATTCGTTCACCCCCCCCAAAAAAAAATAGTCCGGCCCCCCACAAGGTCTGAGGGACAGTGGACCTGAAAAAATTTGCCGGCGCCTGATCTAGTCCGACCCCCTGCAATGCAGGACTAAGCAGGGATTTTTAAAAAACATAATTTTTATTATTATTATTATTATTATTATTATTATTATTATTATTATTATTAATTTATTTTGTACATTTTAACATAACCATTTCAAACATTAAAGTACAAGGTTCTTTTGAACCATCGGACCGCCTCACCTCCCTTCATGGGTTCCATGTTTAAGATTAAATTTGCTGCATCTTTTACCATTATCCATCTGTTAAATAACCATAATTATCATGAATAGTTCCACATTGCAAAGAGTCATTACATCCCTGCCAAACATTTTAACTGTTTACAGTGGTCTTTTAAATAAATTTTACAAATTTACTCCAGTCTTTAGAAAATACTTGATCCTCCTGGTTTCTGACCTTCCCCATCAGTTTCGCCATCTCTGCATACTCCATCAGTTTCATCTGCCATTCTTCTTTTGTTGGTAGTTCTCCTTCTTTCCATCTCTGGGCTAGTAGCATTTTCCCTGCCGCCGTTGCGTACATAAAAAGTATTTTCTCTTGGTAACTCTTCACCTATTATACCTAGTAAAAAGGCTTCTGGTATGTATTTTTAAACATTTTCTTTAGTTCATTATATATCATTTCCCAGAAAGCCTTTACCAATGTACACGTCCACCACATATGGTAAAAAGTACCCTCCTTCTTTTTACATTAGGAATATGCAGGGATTTAACCTGCAACCTTGCCGTTAACAGCACCACGCTCTAACCAAGAGAGTTATCCAGGCGTGTTTTCATCTGTGCCATAGAAAACCTTCGTGGGTGCTGAGAGCTTGAGGTCTAACTGGGAAGTCAGAGCCCAGGATTCAAAGCAAGCTGGGACCGGGAGTCGTTGCCAAGGAAGCTTATAATTGTTGAGGCAAAATCTCCCACCTTTCTCCCTCCTGTGTAGCCCTTCCTGTCAAGGAGAATGAATGGCCAACCATTGGTGGCTGGGGGTGCCATTTATTTCACAGGCCCCTCCCACTTCTGAGCGTTTCTCAGCAGGCCGTGCCATTGTGCTACTTAATGATGTTGTGTTTCTTAGAGGCTGGTGGAGGAGGAGAAATTGGTTGAGCATCTCCTTTGCATGCCAAAGCCCCTGGGTTCCATCCATGGTAGGTCCAGGTAGGGCTGTGAGAGAACCTGTTTGAAAACCTGGAGAGCTGCTGTCAGTCAGTGCGGGCACTACTGGGTGAGATGGACCATTAGTCTGGAGCTTCCTATGTTTCCAGGAGCCCCGTTTCTGCATTGAGACAGGAGAAACAGGAATGGATGTGACTATAAATAAGGTAAGCCAGAAGGCCCAAACTGGCATTTGTTGAAACGATTCAAAAGTTCTTGAGAACTTTTTGATAGTTTGAGGATGCAACAAATGCAAGTTCTCTTAGGAGAACTTTTGGATTAGGCCTAATTCATACACACTCTGGTAGTGCGGAAGACACTGCGGGGAAAGGCACTTCAAATGCCCACTAGCGGCAGATGTAAACAGGGTGTAAGATTTAGGAGAACCCCACATTTATTTAATTTCCTCAGGTAAGCGAACTCACATGCCTGTGATTCATCTGAGCATTTTTTAATGAGCAGGTACCTTGCCAATAAATAAAGAAATATCCCGTTTCAGGTTTTATGGTGTGTTGACATTGTATTAATCATCCTGAACATCAGGGATGGCTCAGGTTGGAAACTAAAATGAACGGGCATCTCTCTGCCGCTGGGAAAACCATCTTGTTTTTTTAAAAAAGAAATCTTCTAGCTTATTCCCTAAAATGGGTTGGATCGGCTTGTTGTCAGACCCTCTAAGTGTCTCTATTTTCCAAGGACAGTCCTGGATTTACAGGAGCCATCCAGGTTTCTGCTTTGATCCCGCTTTTCTGTGGGACGTCCCAATTTTCATGTTGGAAGGTATGGAATTATGTGGCCCCCAAGCCAAGGAGATAAGTAACTGTACAGCCTTGAGAAGACATCGGAAGGCAGCCTTGTAAAGAGAAGGTTTTTTGTAAAGTTTAATGTTTTATTGTGCTTTTATAAAGGTTGGAAGCTGCCCTGAGTGGCTGGGGCAACCCAGTCAGATGGGTGGAGTACAGTGGTACCTCAGGTTAAGTACTTAATTCATTCCAGAGGTCCATACTTAACCTGAAGCACCACTTCAGGTGCTAATGGGGTCTCCTGCTGCCACCACGCTGCCAGAGCACGATTTCTGTTCCCATCCTGAAGCAAAGTACTTAACCTGAGGTAATATTTCTGCGTTAGCGGAGTCTGTAACCTGAAGTGTATGTAACCTGAAGCTTATGTAACCTGAGGTACCACTGTATAAATAAAACAATAATGATAATGATGTAATAGGACATCCGTATTTTCATTGGAGAAATGTTGGAGGGTATGTGTTGTTACTTTTGAGCAGGCAGGAATCCTTGGAAGCTGAAATGCCCCCCCCCCCATCCCAGCCCAGTGTTTCCAGGAGCAAAGGAAGCTGCCTTGTGCAGAATAAGACTTTTGGTCCATCTAGCTCAGAATTACCAACACTGACTGGCAGCAGCTTTCCAGGGTTTCAACCATGCTTCCATCCAAGCCCTACCTGGAGATACTGGGGATTGAATATGAGATTCTGTACCACTGATACAAAACATGTACTGCATGGTTCTGTCCTCCATAAGTGGTGAATGGTCCCATATTTTCAAAGGGGACTGATGCCACTCCCCTAGCATCTTCTGCCTAAAGCAGTTACCTTGTTTTGTCCAATGGCAGTGGCGCTGTGGTCTAAACCACTGAGCCTCTTGGGCTTGCCGATCGGAAGGTTGGCGGTTCGAATCCCCGCGACAGGGTGAGCTCCCGTTGCTCTGTCCCAGCTCCTGCCAACCTAGCAGTTCGAAAGCACGCCAGTGCAAGTACATAAATAGGTACCGCTCCGGCGGGAAGGTAAACGGCGTTTCCGTGCGCTGCTCTGGTTTCGCCAGAAGTGGCTTAGTCATGCTGGCCACATGACCCAGAAAAACTGCGGACAAACGGCTCCCTCGGCCAGTAAAGTGAGATGAGTGCCGCAACCCCAGAGTCGTTCGCGATAGGACTTAACTGTCAGGGGTCCTTCACCTTTATATTTAGGACCTGCAAAAATGGTGCTTGATGTGATCCAGACATTCTGTCTCTCATGGTAGATGTGCCATGCCCAATGCACGTAAATTGTGAAGACTGCACGTGCAAAAACCAGACCCTCATCCTGCATTCTGGCTGTGTTGTGCTTAAGAAAGACGCACACACAACTGAAGGAGTTGTTTCCTCGTTACAACAAAGGAGGAAGCCGTTAGAACAAAGGAGTCTGTTATTACTGAAGGGGTTGTTTCATTGTAGAAAATCGGTATTAAATTACATGAGCAGCTAATCGTTGCAGAGTGCTTTATAATAGCTGCGAAAGTTTGCAGCTACAGAAGTGACGATCAATGTGTACAGCCAAATGCTGCGAATTTAAGAGCCTGATAGTCAATTCAGGACTCTTAATACTGCACAGTATTCTACTACTAGGTCTCTTTATGGAGTTCCATTGAATCCAGAGTTTTCTTGTATTATTTGTGTTTTTGGTGATGTCTGGAGAGGCCCTCAACCACCACCTCTCCCCCCTTGGACTACTGATGTCATTCAGGGGTTCCTAAGTTTTATTCTTTGAAGGTCTTTTTTGTTGTTGTTTAGTTGTTTAGTTGTGTCCAACTCTTCGTGACCCCATGGACCAGAGCACGCCAGGCACTCGTCTTCCACTGCCTCCCGCAGTTTGGTCAAACTCATGCTGGTAGCTTCAAGAACACTATCCAACCATCTCTCCCTCTGTCGGCCCCTTCTCCGTGTGCCCTCCATCTTTCCCAACATCAGGGTCTTTTCCAGGGAGTCTTCTCTTCTCATGAGGTGGCCAAAGTATTGGAGCCTCAGCTTCACGATCTGTCCTTCCAGTGAGCACTCAGGGCTGATTTCCTTAAGAATGAATCAGCCTTCTTTATGGTCCATCTCTCACTTCCATACATCACTACTGGGAAAACCATGGCTTTAACTATACGGACCTTTTTTGGTAAGGTCTTTTTTACCCCAATGCATCTGGTCTTTGTGGACTACACCTTTTCGAATCCTGCGGCCGGAGTGTGACAGGACACTTGTGGTGGTTGCATAGTGTCCTCTGCTAGAATCATAGAATTGTAGAGCTGGACCAGCATGACCAGGGATGGTGCAAGTTGCAGCTCAGGAACATCTGGGGAGCTCCAGGTTCCTCACTCCTGTTGTAGACAGGATTGAGACGGATAGACCAGTGATTTGGCAGAGAACAAGGCAGCTTCCTATGTCCCTCTCAAGCAATAGTAGGATGGAGGCGAAAAGTGGTGCACTTGCGACCTGATCCGTCCTTGGACACTTCATCTGAGCCCAACTCGCAAGCCTGGAAGTGGAGCCTTGCATATACTTCTCAGCTTCTCTCCTTTGAGTGTCCTAGGCAGACTGCAAAGTGAAGTTCTGCAGAGTTCAGGAACCACATGTTGAATCACTGAACAGCAAGGGCTGCGTTCGGTCTGGTGGGTCATGCCGCATTAAAAAAGGTAAAGGTAAAGGACCCCTGACTGTTAGGTCCAGTCGCAGACGGCTCTGGGGTTGTGGCGCTCATCTCACTTTACTGGCCGAGGGAGCAGACGTTTGTCCGCAGACAGTTTTTCCGGGTCATGTGGCCAGCATGACTAAGCCGCTTCTGGCAAAACCAGAGCAGCGCACGGAAACGCAGTTTACCTTCCCGCTGGAGTGGTACCTATTTATCTACTTGCACTTTGACGTGCTTTCGAACTGCTAGGTTGGCAGGAGCTGGGGCCGAGCAACGGGAGCTCACCCCGTCGTGGGGATTCAAACCGCCGACCTTCTGATCGGCAAGCCCAAGAGGCTCAGTGGTTTAGACCACAGCGCCACCCGCGTCCCTTTCATGCTGCATTAGAAACTATTAAACCATGATGAATGACCTTGAAGATCAGGCGATTTTTAATGGGTGTTTCCTCTCTGTCAGGGCAAGTAACGATTAAATTTGGACTTGTTATTAAAGGTTTGCTGTAAGGACCCTGTGGAGCTAAAAATCAAGGAAGGGGCTTGTGCTGCATAATATTTTGTGGACATAATATTATGTCGGAGAGGGCTGTGGAGAGTTGAAATAAATAAATTCATGATACTTCCGCTTGGGTGCGCAAAACTGAGTTCTGTTGGGTCACTAAAATCACCTTATTAAACTACCCCTGCTAACTTTGAAGTTAGATCTCAATTAGTTACTGGGACCAAAGGGGAAATTAAAAAAGGAGACAGAGAAGCAAAAACCAGAATTAGAGCCGTCAGCCTGCACATCTTCATGGAAGAATAAAAAAAGCTGTGTTTGTAATTATTTCTGCAGCGTGGGACCACTGGCTGATTCTCGGTGGCAGGTCATTTGGAGCAAAGGAGCACGGCTGCAGAGTCCATCCATGTGTTGTGAGCTTAGCAAAAACACCCTTCAAAGGCAAGCTTTTACTGTACAGACTCAAGATGTTGTAATTTCTTAACAATGCCTTTTCTCCCCACCCCCGTGGGACTGAAGAGATGGGGAGGGGTGCGGGGGGTGCCTGAATTGCTAAATTGATTATCTTTCCAGCCATGCAATAATCCTCACCATCATATTACGCTTTAGTGAGGTTCATAAAATTAAACGGCTGTTTTCATCCCAGCAATGAGCACCTCAAATATCTCAGAAAGTGCGCTTAGTCCAAGGGTCCCAAAGCTGTGGTGTCCAAATGGCTGGACTTGACTTAGCGCTTTCCCTCCAAATCAGAATTTTATTATTCTGGTTCAGTGTACAAACCTTGACTGTGGCAAGCTATGGGGAGCAGTAATGTGATACTGAGAGAAATGCCAAACACAAGGAGGGAGGGAGAGATTGTGGTTTGTCCATGTACCTGCTAACCATGATTTGGAGGGTTTGTTGGTGTATCTGCTAACCATGGTTTATTTGGCCATGTGTCTGCTAACCATGGTTTCCTTATGGTATTGACTGAATTAATAGATGCATGCAGATGCTGTTATCAAGAAGGTGTTCTCAGTTTATGTCAGAGAGGGCTGCAACCCAGTGGTTTGCTACATGGCATTTTACTCTTTGTGTGTGTGCATTTTTTTTTTATTTTTAAAAAACCCATGTGAACAAGTCCTCTCTCAGTACAGTACAGGTCCAGCAAGCATCAGAGCACATTTGATTTTCAGATCACTGCAGGCAGCCACTGGAATTGAAAAGCGACATCTGCGATTTTGGCAGGTTTCTCTGTTCTGTGAGAAGTATTCTTTTTCGAAAATGTGACAGAACTGTAATTCTGGATTACTTTAATTACTAGGCACATGATTGAATGCTTTTGCAAAGGAAAAAAGAAAAAGCGAGCCTTCCGAGACCTGCCGTATTGAATGTTTCTTTACTGTGTAGCTTCTGGATATGCAATTACTGGCGAGTCGCGTTTCTTATTAAACGCAAACACACACAGAATATGTGCTGCTGCTGTTTGAAATAAATACCTTTGCGAAAGAGCTCTGTTTTAGTGGGAAAAGATCCAAGCCGTCTTGTGCTTATATTGCTCTCGGTGTAAGCCACGTGACTCCTTTGTCCTTATATTTTACTTCTGTTTGTACTTGTGTTCATTTGCAGTGGCTACGAGCTAGCCAAGTATGGGCACGCAGGGCACTTAAAAAAAACAAAACCCTTCAGCAGCTGCTACTGCTGAGGAAGAACCACACATGAATCAAGCTGTCTGGTGATCTGTTTTTGTGTTAATAAGACCAGCAGAACTCAAGAAGCCCACTGTCCCCTCCCGATCTTGTTCGGAGGACTTTTCCACATTATCGGTTCAGAATTCCTTGCACCAGAGATTCAACGTTATTGAATTTTGCTCAGAACTCCCATCCAGAAGAAGACCTCAGGCCTATCCATCCCTGGCACCTGCTTCTGTTTTACCTCACAGTTATGTCTTTAACCACTTCGACTCCTGCAGGTGCCTTAGCGGTTGCCACAACTCCCAGGAGAATCACCTTCTCAGGAGGCAGTGAGTCCAGGAATATCCAGTTTGGCTTAGTGGTTAGGGTGTCGGATAAGGACCTAGGATTTCAGGGTTCAGATCCTCTGTTGTGAAGTTTGCTGGATGGTCTTCTTGGGTCAGTGACTGTCTCACAGCCTACCTCCTCACAGGGTTGTTTTGAGGGTAAAACGGTGGTGGGGAAGAGAACCATGGTACGCCATCTTGTACATGAAGGAAAGGTGGGGTGGTTCTTGGCATCCGTCTGTCTCGGGAGACAGTGGAGGAGTGAACCTTTGTGGGTGAAGTCAAACTGTTGGAAGGTTGCAGCGCCTGGTGTGGCTGTGGAGGCCCATATGAGAGAGACTGGGCTTTTCCCCCAGCACCTCTCAGGTGGACACTATTGGCATTATAAGAGAGCAAGGAAGGCGTTCATGGTGAGTTCTGGCACCTCTTTTTCTAGAAAAATAGCACTGTAGAGAAATGTTTTATTGCATCTGGGGCATTTCCAGGTGGAGCTCTGTAAATGTTTCTTACTTCCCCTATTCTTACACAAAGAGGGCTCCTTCATCCTCTTCTCATCCCACATGGAGAACCTATTCCCTCTTGTGGATGCGGGTGGTGCTGTGGTCTAAACCACTGAGCCCCTTGGGCTTGCTGATCAGAAGGTCAGCGGTTCGAATCCCTGCTACCGGGTGAGCTCCTGTTGCTCTGTCCCAGCTCCTGCTAACCTAGCAGTTTGAAGCAGTGCAGGTAGATAAATAAGTACCGCTGTAGCAGGAAGGTAAACAGTGTTTCCATGCACTCTGGCACTCGTCACAGTCCTCTGTGCGCCACGTTTAGTCATGCTGGCCACATGACCGGGAAAACTGTCTGTGGACAAACGCCAGCTCACTTGGCCCGAAAGCAGATGAGTGCCTCAACCCATAGTTGCCTTTGCCTGGACTTAACCGTCCAGGGGACCTTTACCTTGACCTACCTGTTGTGGAAAGAAGGGCTGAGGAGACTTTTTTCAGCCCTTCCTCTGAGAGGTTCTGCTCCCTGTCTGCCATCCCGCAGGGCCCTTCCCCTGGGCCTAACTCCTCCAGCTCCTGATCTCTTTTCTGTTCATTCTCCTCATCTCACCACTCCCACCAATATATATCCATGGGGCTCATGACCCCATAGTCCCATCTGCCTATATTTGCTATGGGGTTAATTTTCTGTAGTTCTTGCAAATTGGCAAACCCTGTTTGTTCTACTGCTTGCTCCACAAATGCATGCAGTTTGGAAATCTAGTGTGTGTTTGTGTCTGTTGTTGGTTGGTTGGTTGGTTGGTTGTTGCTGTTGTCACTGCGTTGTGCATTTTTGTGTTCTTATGTTGTAAACCGCCCTGCGACCCTCAATTGGCAAGATGAAAAAAGCACCCCGAGGCAGAAACTATAGTGAAATTAGCAGTGGTGGAAACAAATTGTGTTGGAGCTGATATGAATAGGAAGCGTAGGACCACAAGAGAGCTGCTTTACGGAGAATCGGACCATTAATCCGTCCAGCTCAATATTGTCTTCACTTTCTGCCAGCAGCTCTCCACGGTTATAGGCGTTTCTCTCAGGAAATGTTGGGGATTGAACCTTATCACTGAATCACAGCCCTTCGGCCAAAGGGGATCCTCATTTGAGAGCTGATCTGGAAGCTCCCTTTGAGTATCTGTGGCCTGATAAGACACACTCGCTCAAAGGCATTTGCGTCAACAGACGCAGGAGGAGAGGGTGGAGAAGAGATTGAACTCTCCCCAAGTCCCTGGTGCTGTGGACGAAGGAGCTATGGGAAGATCGCGGGACAGACTTCGGAACCCAACACTCCTGGAAATGTGAGTCCTGAGCATAAATTTTCTGAATCCCTTCTCGGGGCTCAAACGTCTGTTGGGTGTCAAGTAGGAGATGAAAAGCCGATTGTACTGCCTCCAAACCAGTCAGTCAGGACTCAGGAAGTTCACCAGATGATTGGATAGCGAGAATGGCTGGCTGAGCACAGCTGTAATTCATACTTGCATTTCTCCTTCCCTGCTTTCTCCTTATTGGCCTGGAAATATTGGCCTTGGAAGCTCCAAGAGAAACAGGATCTTCCTCTTGCAGAGCTGAGCTTGCATCATTCAACCTCCTTTTGCCCTGCGAGAGTTTGCTTGCGGGTGACGTAGCGAGGAGAAAAATGTGGATGTGCCGTTCTTCAAAACCTCGCTCCTGGCTTGTGCGCCAAGCCTGCACAAAAGCCTCAGAGGATGTGTTCAGGCTTATATATTCACAGGTGCACCGGCGGCAGCCAGAAGCACTCGGCGTAACCTTGGCGTCTTTTGACACATTGCAAATGCCTCTTGACTCTTTTCTCTCCCTACCCGCCTGCCCCTCCCACTCTGCACCGGAGGAGATTCGGAGGAAGAAAAATAAAACAATACCTATACTGGAAAGTTGTGAATTTCTTCTCCAGAAATGTTCCTGTGCTGCCTTCTCCCTCCCTCTCTCTTTCAGCTATACCATTTGCTTCATTTTGTGTGCATTGGGTTGTCTCCAACTAATTTCTCTTCCGAGTAGACCCACTGATGTTGGTGAACCTGAGAGTTCATGCGCTTTCACTTCTGTGGGTCTGCGCTGCGTAGGATTAACACGGAATGCAAGCCAAAGTCGGGAGGGTATTCATTCTGCAGCATGAGGGTGGTTTCTTCTTCTTCTTTTGCAGAAAATACATCTCTTTTTAGTAACACCTGTACGCGTTTTGCATTGCAAATGTCCTGTGCCAGACCCTGCGCTGTGGTGGACTGTGAAGAAACACTTGCTGGAGAACAGAAACCAAATTTTCTCACCAGGATCGCTACAAACTGATTTCATCTTCTGAGAAGATGGTTGGTGTATTTTTTGTTTTATTTTGCCCCGGGGGTGGGAGTGAAGTTGCTTAGCGGTAAGAGCACATGCTTTCCATGCAAGAGGTCCCAGATTGAATATCTGACACCTCCAGCTTTTCCACTGTGCAAAGGGCCCCAGCATTTCGATCTCCCTATGCCATCGATGCAACCCCTTTCATACTTATCGGAAGGAAGCAGACGCTTGTTCATCTGAAGTTCCATTACCAATATTCAACATTCTGAATTGGAAAAAGGAGCATGGCTGTTGACATTTGCACTTACTTTGAATTTTGCATTGGATCTGGGCTGATCTCCAAGTGGCATAAAAAAAGAAAAGTCTTAAGGGTGCTTCCAGACAAGCTGATTATTCACACAAAATTTGGTTGCTATCACGCACTCCCTTTTTTTTTGGGGGGGGGGGTCATTATCCTATAAGAAAAGTAGTGAGAATTTTCATTGCAAAATAGCAGACACTAGCTGGCAATGTCGTATAACCTCCATGTGCATGTATCAGGATGAATGCTCAGTAAACAGGCCACACTGTATAACCTCCATGCATGTTTTGTGCAAACATGTCAGCATGACTGCTCAATAAATAGCCAATCTGGTGGGGGGGGGAGGGGAGAGATTCAATTCAATTTGCATTTAAAGGCGGACTTACCTAGTTTGCACAGTCCAACCAACATGCAGACGGCAATGCAGCCATCCTTCAAAACTCACACTTCCCCAAATTTTCCAGTGCCGTTCTGAAGCCGAGGAAGGTGTTTAAAAATGCATATACAAGGGCGAAATGTGCGTTAAAATGTATATATTCATGAACATGACATTCAGAAATTAGTTTGCAAAAGTCTGTATGTTAGGCAAAATTGCATGAAGAAATGCGTACAATTAGGAGAAATTCACTCAAAAGTGCTGATGAATTTTTGTGAAGTTTTTTTTTTTTTTTAAATCGCAGACAGAAGTAGAGAGCTGAATTTAAAACTGGGAAAATAAGCAATTGAGGGAAACCAGAATTGACCAATTTGCCCATTGCTTATACTCATGGCTTGATAAAACCCACTTGATCACAAATGTTTGCATCAGTATACACATCGGGGTTTTGCATAAGTTCAAGAACTCAAGTGCCTTTTTCTAGTTGCATAGCTTGCAAGCTGTGGCCCAGCAGTGGAACTTCCTCCAGCTTTGCTTCCCTGATAGCAGCTAAGCTACTTGACCTAAAGTGACTTAATACTGGTGGTTTTGCATAAGCGTTGTACGTCGTTGGCTTCCTGCGGTGGAAACCACAGTGATCTCGGAAATGCGTAAATGCAAACTTAGGCGGGGTTCCTCCTCCAAATGGTGTGTGTTTGGTAGATAGGACAGTGTCTTGCAGGGTCATGAGGAGCGAAGCACTCCTTCTGAACTATCAGTGCTTGCACACAGATGCTAGCGAAACCACGGCAGGCTGTCGTGAAATCATAATCCAAAGACTGCATCTGTTGGGGAAACTGTTTATAAGTGTGAGCTGTGATGCATTCTCCCCCTACCCTACCGCCGCCCCTCTGTGGCCTACACCGTAGGAGGAGTACACATAATAATGCCCATGCAAAATTTGCAAAAAGTGAAAATACCGTTGGCAAAAAGTTAGCAATGTTTCTCAGATGGTGGTTTACACCTCCCTAATCCACTGTCCAATTTCATCATCATGATTTAATTTTTATGCCGCCTTTCCGCACTTAAAAACAGTGCTCAAGGCAGCCAGAGTGGTGTAGTGGTTAAGAGCGGTAGTCTCCTAATCTGGGGAACCGGGTTCGCGTCTCTGCTTCTCCACATGCAGCTGCTGGGTGACCTTGGGCCAGTCACACTTCTTTGAAGTCTCTCAGCCTCACCTCACAGAGTGTTTGTTGTGGAGAAGGAAGGGAAAGGAGAATGTTAGCCGCTTTGAGACTCCTGAAGGGGAGTGAAAGGCGGGGTATCAAATCCAAACTCCTCTTCTTCTTCTTCTTCTTCTTCTTCTTCTTACAACACAACAAGATTTACATAATTACAAAAGTTTACCCCTCCCTAACCCATTGTCCAATTTTGCTGAAAGCGAAGCATCCTGCCCAAGTCTAATAATATATATGCATATGCCAGAATTTTTGATGTAAACAATAATAAGAATAAGAATAATAGTGTTATTATTTATTAAATTTGTATACTGCTCTATACCTATAGGTCTAAGGGTGGATAAAAAATAAAATCCTAATATAAAAACACAAAATACATAGTAAAAGTAAAAATGAAAGCAACCGAATAATCCCACAATCACCCCCCCCACACACACACATTTTAAAAGGGCATTGGATGTCAATCAGCCAAAGGCCTGGTTAAAGAGGAACAGTTTTGCCTGGCGCCTAAACTTGTACAGTGGTACCTCAGGTTACATACGCTTCAGGTTACAGACTCTGCTAACCCAGAAATAATACCTTGGATTAAGAACTTTGCTTCAGGGTGAGAACAGAAATCGTGCTCCAGTGGTGTGGCGGCAGCGGGAGGCCCCATTAGCTAAAGTGGTGCTTCAGGTTAAGAACAGTTTCAGGTTAAGAACGGACCTCCGGAACGAATTAAGTACTTAACCTGAGGTACCACTGTATAATGAAGGCGCCTGGTGAGCCTCCCTGGGGAGAGCATTTCACAGACGGGGAGCCACTACAAAAAAGGCCCGTTCTCGTTTTAAAACCAAAAGCGTTATTGAAGTCTTCAGATGTGTTTTCTGTGCTGCATCAGTTAAAGAAGACAAGAATACAATTTGCGCTCCGTGCCAGATTCATGGAGGATAAGGCTATCAGTGGCTACAGGCCAGAATGGTTATGTTCCAAACTACCTTTGGAGGCAAAATGCCTCTGAGCACCAGTTTCATGGGACGTCAGAGAGCTAATCCACTCCAGTTCAGCTCGTGCATTTCCAAAATGCAGGATGCCGGACTGAATGGGCCACTGGTCTGAACCAGCAGAGCCCTTCTTGAAATGACATGCCGTAGATTTCCCTTGGCGGGTCCTAGATCAGTAGAATATCAAAAGTGAGTTCTGGTTTGCTTACGTTTGCTCAGAATAGCCGGTCTTGAATTTGGCTGAAGATATTTGGTGTGTGTTGTTGCAATGTGGTATGGCAAAAGTAGGTGCGAGCAGGCATTATTTAGTAAAAACTCAGCTCAGCTTTGACAGTTTGCACGGCGAGACATATTTCCTTCATTGCTGCCTCTCGCTGACTTGCCTTCCCTTTGCCATGCTTTGTAAATTCTCCGTATAATTTCCCCATCCTTTGTCGTGCTCTTTTTGCTCATAACTCTTGAGTGTACAACCTGTGGTTTTTCCCCTTTTTTTGTTTCTGCATAGTGCTTAAGACGTTTGTAAGCACCGGGACTTAATCCTGGCTAACTTTAGCTGGATTGTGTGTGCGTGTTCAGGGGTGGGGACTGTAACTGCAACCAGGGTGTGCAATCATTCAGAATTTTAATGCATTGCTGTTCTGTTTTTTATGAGAACGCTGGATTTGCCTGATGCTCTCTGGAAGTCCACTGCACAGAGTAATGGGATTATGTAGCCCGCATTGCTTACGGCAACTGGCGAAAATCTAAGGGAAAGCCATTGGGGGAGAAACCAAAACAAATGAGCATTGAAATTTGCTCTTCAGGAGAAAACAGTGCTCTCCTTTAAAATGTGCTGGCCCCCAAGGAAAAGTGCTGCGTCGGGTTCTTCCGGAAGTTGCTGTGTTTTATTTAGTTTTACATCGTTTGTGTTCTCGGTGGCGGAGACCAGAACTGCACGTACTGAACTCCTCCCCAAACCCATGTGTGCTCCCAGCTGTAGGTCTTTTGGTTGGTTACAGCCGCAAAACGGCGGCAGCAGCCCTTTTTAGTGGCTTTGCTTGTGAAGCAATAAAGCCTTCTGTATTTTCCCTGCAAAAGGGGGGGGGCAGTGTTTGTTTTGGAGGAGCTGTGGCAGGGGCATGACCCCGTTGGAGACTACCCCTTCGGGGACGCCACGTGACCTGAGGCTTGTCTCTCTTCTGCAGCTTGGCAGCCTCCATCGCCTTGAGAAAGGCTTTCTAGCTGCAGGCTATTCGCTTAGCAGGCTTATTGGCGTTAATAGGTTCCAAGCTGCGGTCTCTTCTGAGAATGGTGTGCATGTTGCAGGGATGAGGCAGGGAATTTATTGTTTGGTGTTTTAAGGAGAAACAACCGTTATTTGCACTTCTCGAACCAACGAACCCTTCGAAACACACTGTCCTTTTAAAATCCACGCTCCTCCGAATTTTGCAGTGCTGCTCTCCAACTGGATAATGTGCATTAAAATGCACCTATTAGCAGAAAATGTGTGTAAAAGTTATATCTGGGGACTTTTGATGTGACTATGGAAGCATTGTTCCCCTAAATTTCGATTTGATTGTCCCCACTCATCCCCATCCATTTTCCCGCAACTTCAGGTGGCCACCAGCATAAGAACAACTGTCCTAAAGCATGAAAAATCTGAATGTCTTAACTTTCGCTGGGAGGATTGCAAATCTTGAATGTGATTGTGGCAATACGTTACCAAAAGGCCTATTTTTAGTTGACAAGAGATGGTCAGAAATAGTCCAAATGGCTTTGAAATTACTGTACATCACCAGCTGAATATGCTTTGCGGAAGATGCAGGCATGGTTATTTTGTTGTTCTGCATTCTTAAATGGATGCGCCGTCAGTATGTACCCTGCTATTGACACATGCCAGGTTCAGTGACAAGGACAAAATTAGGTGACAAAAGCACTTGAATTTAAGGGCTTTGCAGCAGGGCCCATTCTGGCTTCTGGTGGTACAAAGAGAAGGTGCCGTTTAGAGGACACAGAGATGTGGCACTGAGGAAAATAATTTCAAATCCTTGTTTGAGCCATGAGTTACTTGGAAAGGGGCTGGTGAGTTGTGTTTCCGGAACTCAGCTCCTCATTCTGTGTCGAAGTGGCCTGCCCTGCAAGGTTGTAGTGAAGGCACTCAATGGAGGAGAGACAACTTTGCACATTAGAAGAATCTGTTACCGGAGCCACCCCTGATCTATAGGAAATCACTTTCATTGAGCAACGAGTGCTACACGAATCTCTACACTGTGCATAAGTTTATAAATCTGTATCATGCAGCCTGATGTATTGCAAAATCACACATAAGGATCATTTCCTCCTCGTTGGCTTCACCTAAAGGTCATTAAACATCCAAGTGACCTCTTCAAAGGAGAACACATCACCCATTGCCCAATGGAGAACTTCCCTGCTGTCGGAATTTTGTGGTGTGTTTTCCTAAACCAACAAGTGAAATTCTGAATGAGGCCAAACAACTCTGCAGGCAACCTAATATGAAGATATTAAAAATACAATGTGGTGCCGAAACACAAAAACAGCAAGCTACCATCCAATTAAAAAGGGGGGGGGGGAAAGGTGCTTTTCAATTATGCCTTTGCTTAGATATTTATTCCAAAAAGAAATGAACGGGGAGCCCTGTCTTTTCCTTAAGGTGGTTGTCTATTCTACCCAACCATGTCCCATGTGTTGTGGGACATATGGTTAAGTTAGTCTTGCAGGAAAAATAATAAAGACTTTTGTAGCACCTTAAAGATTGAGGTTGATGATGGCATTATATTTCGTGGATTACAGCCCACTTCATTAAACACAGGAAGTGTTTCCCTAAGTTACTAGTATTGGGGGGTGGGGAGAGGGTTGTGAAGAGTGTGAAAATGAAATACAGAGATGTACAGACAGAGGCAAGCACTTAATTAACAAGGGCAGTTCACAAAACGGTTGTCGATAGCACAGGCATCCTGGCATTAGCAAGCCAATGTAATGTAGTAAACATCCTTTGCATCAGTTCAGTCCACCAGCAATAGCACAGAATCTCTTGCTGAATTGTAATTCAGTGGTTTAAGGCTGCCGGCTGCCTTTGAAGCTCCTTTGCTCCAGGATGACCTGGAGCAATCATAGTTCTGAAGCTTCATGGACTGGGGTTTGCTCAGAAACAAGTCTTTCTTTCACATGGAAAATGTGGGCTGCGTCTTATGCATTTCATCTCATCCATTTCATTTCGCCTCGGAAGGTGGCGGGCTCTCCTGCGCTGGAGGGTTTTTAAACAGAGGTCGGATGTCCACCTGCCAGGAATTCTTTAGCTGAGATTCCTGATTGCTAGAGGATTCAACTAGATGGTCCCTTCTGATTCTATGACACACTTCTTATAAAGAATCTCTGAGCAGTTTAATAACAGGAACATCAAGAATAAAAACATGCACAAGACAATTCTGTACAAAGAAACCCAAAATGATGTCAGATATTTTAAAAGCAACAACCCGAAGCGATTGCGTGTCTATTAAAACCAGTACCAGATTTGGAATGGGCACAAATTTTCTGCTTGTTGAAAAATGGCATTTAGTGGGCTTCAGAAAATACATCCTTCTTCTGCAGAGCACAGTATTCCTTTAGATACATAAAGGGTGAGACAATCTTTTTAGCATTTAGGGTTAACATCATCTGTACGGCTTTGAATATGATGTGCTTGCCCTTCCGTTCTTTCT
Source organism: Podarcis bocagei (assembly GCF_964188305.1). Taxonomy (NCBI): domain Eukaryota; kingdom Metazoa; phylum Chordata; class Lepidosauria; order Squamata; family Lacertidae; genus Podarcis; species Podarcis bocagei. Next base: position 16,608,692 of record NC_138135.1, on the reverse strand, counting down.
TTCTTTCTTTCTTTCTTTCTTTCTTTCTTTCTTTCTTTCTTTCTCACTCCCCATCCTCCCTACTTCCCCCAGCCTCCCTCTCCCCCCCCCTTCTCCTACGTTTCTTGGCTTGGTTCAGCTCCTCGTCTGTTGGAACTGTGACGTCAATGCCTCTCTGCGACTGACCCTCGTGGCAAACCTGCAGAACATTATACACTGTGAATAAAAACTTTCTTATTAGATCTTGCAGCTGGCTGCATACAGACATATGGCAGTGAGGAAGTTTTGGAAGAAAAGGCTCCGTCTGACAAAGAACCCAGTCTCTTCCATCAAGGTTTATCCTGGCACTTCTCTCTGTTTATGTTAGAGGGTGCCAGGGGCATGGCTTCTTTCAGTTCTTCTCTTTCGTGCGTCTCCCCCAGCCCCCCCCCCGGCTTCGTGCGCAGATACACTTATGCTTCATATAGTTGTTCAAACCTTGTCAGTTCTTAGGTTGAGATGTAGGAGGGGGTTTTTGTTTTGTTTTTCGTTCGGAAATCCTATTTTGAAATATAAAAAAAATACCTTGTTCCTAGCCTTTCTCGGGAATTCAAAGAAACCAAAATAATAGTAAGAAATCAGGGCAGTTTTTAAATTGGTGGCTAAAATCAGGGCAGTTTTGAAAGGCTCAATTCGCCATCTTGATTCAAAACAGTGTCTGATCCACTTGTATCCAGACCTAGAAGAGAAGCCTGCTCCCTTATCTCAGGAACCCAAAATTTGATTATGATAGCTTAAGAGATGTTGAGGTTCATCACCCAGTTTAGTGCTACATAGATTTTATTTTTTATTTTTGAGTGGGGGGTAAGGAAGCTGCCATGGGGTGGGGGGCTGGATTAGAACTGTGGCATGGATGGAAGACTTTTCCCTCCCCTCCTCCCACTGTGGTCATGATCCGATTATAGACTCTCTTCCTTCACTTACATTTTGCTTTGGGGGACAGCTTGGGGCGGTGTGTGATTCTGATCGGGAGTATTCAAAATTCATGTTGGGCAATCCCAAGGCTTACTTCTCTGATCTCAGCAGCCCCTGCCTGTTTTGTCCAGGTTGGAAGTTTACATACTGATCTCCAAAGTGTTCATTTTGGTCCAAATTCAACTGCAACTCTGGACTTAAATTTGCTTCCATTTGGGATGACTGAATATGCTTGTCAAGACAAGCAGTATCTCTTTAAGGGAAGATTGCATTCCCCCACCCCCCTGAGTGTACCAGCTTTCATATATTTTTCCATTTATTTATTCTTAAAAAATATATTATTCTAGGGTCACTGTGCACAAATCTACAATCCAAGATGTGAGGCAAAAGGCTGAATTAAATCTATTCACTAATTTCAGTTAGCAGATACTGTACTACAGAATGACTGGTGATCTTTTCAGTGAATAGCCAAGCGGTCCCATAAATGGATGAAAAGATGCTTTATGCTCCAACAGAAACACGGTCTAGTGTGTTAGTTCAGTCATATTCACAATGTTCCAAAACAGCACCAATAATTCCTCAGGAATTCTTAACATCACTTTAGCTTTAAGTATCACATATTTATTATTCTTTATTTAAAGCATGGGTGTGTGTGTGTGTGTGTGTTACCATTACAATTCATCTGAAGAAAGGCTGCCAGGGTGGTTTGCAAATGTCTGTCGTAGCCCTTAATGAGACTGAGTTCAGTACTGAAAGCCACCAAAAGGGTGAAGACAAACAGGGCATTGATAATTTCTGACTAGTGTCTTCAGCTTGCAAGACTTAAGTATTTTGCAACAGCTACCTTGATTACAGGCAGCGTACCTCTTGATTGTTGGGTGCTAGAAGGGAAAATGGAGGCATAGCTGTCAACCTCACACAACATCCAAATAGTGATAACCTGCAAATATGAAACTAAACTATAAGAAAGAAAGAAAAGCGCACCATACAGACAGAGACTGTTTTAGGTATGTCCAATATGTGCACAATCACGCCAAACCCTGGAAGTGACCCAAAAACTTCACGAAAAGAGGTGGGGGCAGAATGGGGCACTTGCAGGCTTTTTCAGTGGTGTTTCAGATATATCCTGAATATATATATTCAGATATATTCAGATATATTTCACTTAAAAGCATGGTGCCTTGGAGCGTAAACCCCACATCAATTGGGAGCTGCCGGTATGGAATAGAAGTGATCAGGTTCATCCTGTCTCTTAGAGGCCTGTAGATTATGTGTTGTTGTTTTTTTATCCTCATGAAATAAGTAAATTCCAGATATTTTCATACCTAAAATCCAAGATGTGAGGCAAAAGGCTGAATTAAATCGATTCACTAATTTCAGTTAGCAGATACTGTACTACAGAATGACTGGTGATCTTTTCAGTGAATAGCCAAGCGGTCCCATAAATGGATGAAAAGGTGCTTTATGCTCCAACAGAAACACGGTCTAGTGTGTTAGTTCAGTCATATTTCCACCCTAACCGTTTCCATTGTTGTGTTGTAGAGATCCTGGGAGCTGCTAGCATCCATGTCAAAAGTTCATTTTGGCAAAATGTCTTCATAATGTTGTTGTTTAGTCGTTTAGTCGTGTCCGACTCTTTGTGACCCCATGGACCAGAGCACGCCAGGCACTTCTGTCCTCCACTGGCTCCCGCAGTTTGATCAAACTCATGCTGGTAGCTTCAAGAACACCATCCAACCATCTCATCCTCTGTCGTCCCCTTCTTCTTGTGCCCTCCATCTTTCCCAACATCAGGGTCTTTTCCAAGGAGTCTTCTCTTCTCATGAGGTGGCCAAAGTATTGGAGCCTCAGCTTCACGATCTGTCCTTCCAGTGAGCGCTCAGGGCTGATTTCCTTCAGAATGGATAGGTTTGATCTTCTTGCAGTCCATGGGACTCTCAAGAGTCTCCTCCAGCACCATAATTCAAAAGAATCAATTCTTTGGAGATCAGCTCTCACTTCCATACATCACTACTGGGAAAACCATAAAACCATAGCTTTAACACACATTTTAATTTAGGGGGTTCTTTTATATTTTGAAATAATAATTTTTTTATTCTGACTTGTTGACCGCTTTGTGTTCTTCAGAGAGTAGGTGGAATGCAAGTTTTAAAAATGAAATGAATAAATTATCCCCATGAGAGCAGAATAACGGGGCATTTATACTTGGAAGCAAAGGAATATTCCTGGGTTCCCACTGGAAGCCAGCTACAAGAAAATTTAAGGCTCCTGTTAGGGCTGTGACATTAAACAGCTGCTTTCTGGTAATTATAACTCCTTTATAAGAAGGCCAGACACAGCCCTTTTATAAACTTTGCCTATCTCTTAGAGTATTCACTGTTTGTCTTAAATCTTCACTCCTAAAACTCAAGTATTGCTACTTTAAAATTCACCCTCCACCCCCTTTCTCCCTCGAAAGAAACTACAGATTCGAGAGATATGCAGAAGCATGGTGGCTCAACTCTGCCTAATTCAGAATTGGCTTGAGTGTTGTTGTTTTTTGGCACGTCTTCCAAAGAGAAAAGCTTGTCAGTTTCTGAGAGTCCTCTCCCAGCTTGTTGGAACATCTGTGTTGCTGAAGCCACACAAGTACTATATTTTTCACTCCATAAGACGTACCTGACTATAAGACGCACCTAGTTTTTAGAGGAGGAAAACAAGAAAAAAAATATTCTGATCGAAACAGTGGATGTATGATTTTTGTGGTTCAAGCTGTAGCCATGGACATGCTATGTGATCTAATGGTGAATTTGGGGTGACCCAATGCAAAAATCCTGAGGATCCATCGGCTCCCCCCCCCCCAATGCAGCCTCCTTTATCTCTAGCGTCCCTTATCTCCCTCCCTGATTGCTTGCCGATCAGCTGCTTCCTTTCAACACGCACTTCCCTCTTTCAAAAAAAAAAAAAAGCATGATCTGCTTTTTGCCCTTGGGCAATTCGGCTCCAGGGCAACTTGCGCCATAAGATGCATAGTGATAAAGCAGGATATCAAATCCAAACTCCTCCTCTTCTTCTTCTTATCCTCTGTGAAAGATCACATTAAATGTTTTCAAGCAACAACTCAGATACATGACCCCAAAGGAGACAAGATGCTCACAAAACAGACAATTTCTTGTTCTGGTGATGCAGTTATCCGGTTCTTAGCAATCAAAGGAGAGTTTTGTCAGGAGAAAAATTAAGGAACTTTGGTACTGCATTCCTCCTATAAAGTTGTGCTGTTAGCTTGTCAAAGTAGCGTGGTTCTTACATTATTATTTTTAAGGGCCACCTCCAGTTTATGCTTCTGTAAATCTCTTTGATCCAAGTTTCAAAAGCAGCCATGCTCTAGCAGTGATTGCATTCCCTTTGCGTTGCTAAACAAGCAACACTCTTAGGACGTGGTGTTGAAAAATTGCTTTTAAATATTGCAGAATACGGAACGGCTCCAGGTGTTTTATGTAAGAGGGCAATTTGGTTGTTTGCCAAGGCTAAGTCTGCTGCTCCTGCAGTATGGAAACAAGGCCTCTAACTTCTATTGCTTCTCACTGGCCTTGGATTCTTCTGTCTCGGGCGTGAAGAGAATTAATGTTTGAAAACTTTATACACACCGTAATATGCACATGCACAAAATCCACGGGCAAATCAACATATTGAGTCTCTTCTTTCTGTTTGTGAAAGTGTGAAGTCCATGAAGCTCAAAGTCAGAATTCAGAAATGGAAGCTATGGTTCTTAATATTATCCCAAATTCCATATTAGGGTGAAAATGTTATTAGACCAACCAAAATCCTACAAAATAGCTTGCAAGCTTTGGGATTCTGCAGAACTCTTCAAACAGATGGTGAAATATTAGAAAAAAATAAACTCCAAAATCTATATTAAGGCAATACTTTTATTAGGTATTGCATGCTTTCTTGAATCAGACGTTGTTTTACTTCTTTGCAACAGTCCTGACTGCACCCCAATATCTGCATACCACCTAAAAGAGCCTCATTTAAATATTTGTTACACCTTTCCCTCATTGCATCTTAAAAAGGGAGAGCAGGAGACTACAGCCAAATGCAGACTCCATCAGGCTTTCACCATCATACAGTTTCCCCCCTTCCACTACTTGTTATGTTGCCATCTAGCTTGATCGTATAACTGTAGAATGTGGAGTTGGAAGGGACCCCAAAAGTCATCTAGTCCAACCCCCTGCAATGCTTCCCTGATGTCAGGAATGAGCCAGCTCCAAGTGGAACTTTACAGTCAGCTGCAGAATACAGGCAGGAGCAGAGAGGTTTAGATTTGACGCAGGCTGAGCAGAGGCCAGAGCTGCCAGCGTCAAATCCCTCTGACCTTGGATGGCCGGTTGCCAAGGGAACAACTGAGAGCAGGCTGAAACACAGCCAAAGCTCTCAGGAAGCTCAAGCAGACACAAACAGACACAGCCTTTCGGAACAGGAAGAGGTTGGAGCTGATCCAATAAGTCTGAAGAGTCAGCGAATGGGAGGGCTGCTGGACAGGAAGCAAAACGAGATGTAAGGGGCGAAGGTTCAATATCTTCTGTAGGAACTGGAATGAGTCTTCAGAAGGGTCATCTTGAGTGATAATGTTGGGTGCTTTGTTGGAGCCGTCCAGAGCTATCTCTTTGTTTTTGCAATAAATCCTCCCTTTTAATTATGTGCACTTACTGTGTTATCAAGCTGGGACCTGGACTCCTGACACTTGGGTGGGCTTGAACCACCAACCTTCTGGTTAACAGCCAGACACACTCAACTCAAAAGCTTACATGCTACTTTACGATATTTTGGTTGGTCAAATGAAGGCATCATCCCAATAGGGGTTTGAGATGTGTGTGGATTCCGCCCCACCCCCCGATAGGCCAACATGGTAGCCACCTTTTACTTTTAGAAAAATAAATCCTACCTCTGCTACCATTTTCAATAGTATAACTATTTACCGGGATTGAGCAAGATAATTGTGAATTCAGGAAAGATACTTTTGTTATCTCCAGTTATTATGGTAGTTGCAGTGCAATCCCAGAGATAGAGAGAGAGATAATACAAATTATGAAAATGTAGTATTGAATAATTCAATGTTACTATAAAGGCTATCTAAATTTATTGCTGTTCCTTTAATTAAAGTTTACTGTTTATTTCCACAATGTACTTGTGCACACGTGGAGAGAGGTGTGTGTGTGTATCTATATATCAGTCTATTTCCAGTTTTGCATGTTCTCCTTCATAAATCTATTCTTATGTCTTTCTGCATTAATATCGCCCAATTGAACAAGTTGAAATCTTATCATAATATTAATGCAATAGTGAAAAATGATGTTGATGATGATGAAAAGGCTTGGAAAAGATTAACATTAAGGTTGACTAGGGCAGGGGGGGGGAGAGATACCTCATGCAGCTGCTACTGCCCTGTAATATACAGGTGTCCCTTTTTGCAGAGATGCATCAAAGTCCAAGCCTTAATACGTTCTCCTAAACAGCTAAAGCTGTCCTCTGTTTAGGCTGGCATTCAGCAGCCAGGCTCTGGGTGGCGTGGGCAACTTGGATTTAATTGGGGGCTTTGTTTTATTCAGTTTTTTCTCCGTTCCAGCTGTGCAGTGAGATTCAGTTCCACAGAGTGCTGTCTTCGTAGCCAGAATGTAAAAAAAAAACTGCATACCTTTTGATTTGTGAGAATTTGGGAGGGGAGAGAGAGAGAGACTTTTCCCCCTCAGAAGGAAGATTCATAGGGTAGGACTGGCAGTGGAAACACCATAAACTGTCAAAAGTGTGGGATGGGGGGGACGGGACGCTGGAGAGGAATCTACACTTCATACAACTTTTTTATTTTTATTTTTATTGATTCCTCTGGATGCAAATGTGTTATTATCTTTGGTCCCTGCTTTTGCTCTATAGTTAACACGGTGACTGGGCCTCTTTTATGCATGGTGTGTCTGATTCATTTTTGAAAGACACCCCTTATTTTGTCTCGAAAAGGCTGGCGCCCAGAGTGTAACTCAGGGGGGAAGTTGTGAGAGCCGGAGGGTTTTTTTTTTTAATTAAAAAGTTTGTCTTTGGTTTTATCTGGCTTGAACCTGGGACTCCTTTGCACATCTTATAAATGTAGAATTGCAGACTGGTTTCTTTTACAGCTTAGTTTCTGGGACTTAACATCCTACGGAAGGAAAAGTGTCTCTTCTTCAAACCATCCATATAACCCTTCCAGAAAGCCTCTGGATTCCCCCCCCCCCACACACACCTGTGCTATCTATCAGAGAATATAACCAGAACCCTGTTGGATCAGACCAGTGGTCTGCCATGGTCCAAATCCTGTTCTCACAGTGGACAACCTGAACCCACAAGCAACCTCTCAACCTCCTTGCTGTTCCCAGAAACTGCTATGCACTTTCTCTTAGCAGTCATTAATAGCTTTATCCTCCGTGAATTGCATTTCCTCCAACATTTCTCCGGTGAAAATAGGGATGTCCTATTATTATTATTATACGCCACCCATCTGACGGGGTTGCCCCAGCCACTCTGGGCAGCTTCCAGCATATATAAAAACATAATTAAACATTAAAATTCCCCATACAGGGCTGCCTTCAACTATTCCCTTGCACCAAACTAACTTAACTCCCCCCCCCCACTTAGATATTTACATGCATTGCATTTACACCCTGCTCCCAAAGCAGAGTCACTTCAACTTGTTTTCAAGTGAAAATGCTTGGGGTTGTAGCTTCTCAAATTCAGTCGCTTGATATAAGAGAGTAATATGCTTGGCCTTTATATAGCATTTGAGCGTTCAAAGCATTATCTCAGCAGTTCTTGCAGAATCACTGCAGCGGAAATCAGCAAAGCAGAAATGATAATACAGTGGAACCTCAGGTTACGGTGAGGATCCGTTCCGGAGGCCCCGCCACAACCCGAAAATGACGCACATCGAAGTGCCGCATCTGTGTGAAGCGCGATTTAGTGCTTCTACACATGCGTGAGTGGTGAACCCGGAAGTAACCCGTTCCAGTACTTCGTGGTTTGCTGCGGACATTCACCGAAGCGGAGGCAGATGCAGAACGAGATTTGACTGTATTGTTGAGGGATGAAACCAGGGCTGAACATAGACAGGGCAGAAGGGGAGGGCTTTGCATGCCCTCAAACTTGTGGCACCCGCTCACTGTACCCTGTCCCCATTTATCTTATTTCTCAGCATAGGGGCCAGTGGGTGGGCTTACCAGCAGAGTAGAAGCACAGTGAAGCTCCTCTGATGGGCAGCTACCATTGCATTTGGCCACAGGGCCCTGGAATAATATAGCATCTCAGTATTTACCATGGTTGATGCCTGGAGATCTACTCTGGTCTTCCTGTAGACATCAGATTGGCCAAAACAGGACGCTGGAATTCTGGAGACCCAGGACAGTGGAGTCAGCGAAAGTGGGCCTTCAATAGTTTTCTGAAGGTGAATTTGAATTGGGGGCATCTTGATTGACTGTGAATTTTGCACTAGTTCTTCAGGGTCTGGTTACAAATGATAGTCATTAATCAATCTACATTTCTAATTTCTGATGCTCTTCTGCTTCCGAAGAGTCTCTAGTCTTCTGCTTTAATTTTGATCTGGCAGTTTCTATCACCCCCATCCTAAATTTCCTTGTCTTCCCATCCGGCTTCCTCCCCTAAACGTCTCACCAGCAACTCAGTGTCCTCTCATTAAAGCCTTCCCCTGTTTGACTTCAGTCGGGTCCAAGTTGTCCTTATTAAATACCATCTGCCCTATATTAGGTCCAGTTGTAGGCCTTCAGGTGTTGGTGGTCTGGGAGCCGGGACATAGGCGACATCGCCCTGTAAGAAGATTGACTTCATTCACGGCTCCCCGATCTTGTTGCCAATCCTGCATGCTTTCTTCCTCTGCAAATATACCCCACCCTTCCCAGGTCAGGCATCCTCGGCCAACGGGACAGTTAGCTCAACAGAAATACTCTTTGTCAGAGATGTTTCTCTGCCTACCTAGTAAACTGCCTACACAGAGGCAGGTAAGCCTGACTCAGCAAAAATGGGAAGATAGGCAACATACAGGGGAGCTTGCTAATTTTCCAAGTGGAGACCCGTGAAATTGTGGAATACAACAACTGTAGACCAGGATTTCTCAACTCATGTACCCCCTGTCCGTTCAGACAACCAGGCTTTCTGTGATCTACCTGCTATGGAAAACAGAGAATCATAGAATTGTAGAGTTGGAAGGGGCCATAACCCCTTGCAATGCAGGAATTTTTCACCCAATGTGGGGATTGAACCCACAACCTTGGGATTAAGAGTCTCATGCCCTATGCCCTTGTATTGCTATGTTCAACCCTATTTGAGAAGGGCAGAAATATCTGCTCAAATGGACCATGTGTTTATTTTTCATGGCATTATATTCCTCCAGAGCACCTTTCTTCCTTATCAGTTTGACAGAATCTGCACAGTGTGTGACTATCATTATATGTTAATTAAAGGGTCTGTATAGAACAGAGGTGGGGGATCTTTTTGAGGGCCACGTTCCCTTCTGGGTAGCTTTCTGGGGGCCACATTTCAGTGTTAGGCAGGGCCAGGGACAAAAATGATGGACTGAGGAATGAGGTTGGCCAACCAGTGCCAAAGGCTTTGTTGCCACAAACACCACGGCTGGTACCAGTGCCGTTGTGTGTACCCCAGTGGCTAGGCCATGTCGAATATTGGGAATTTCCCCGTGTTATGTGTGAGGACTGTGACGCTCCATCTGCGAGCCTGACTGAATTAAGAGCAGCCCATGAAAATAAAATCTTTCCCCTTGCTACTTTATGTATAGTTGGCACGCAAAGCATCTGCTAACCAGATGCTTTCTTCCAAGGCAGGACTCGCAAAAGGGGGAAGAGAAGAAAGAGGAAGGTGGAAGAGTGTCTTTGGATCATGATGTATCTGAAGGTAAAACAAGCACTAGGCAAGTATGGCTTGTCTGAGCAGCCTTGTTTTCGCCCACACCACAAATCGCAGGAACTGAACACCTGAGCCAGAGTTTGAGGTGTTACATAGCAGGCCGTGGTCACACCGTGTCAGCTGACAGCTTCTGAGCAGGGAAACTGCAGCAATTTGCCTCTGATCAACTTTGTACCTAAGTAGGGGCAAGTCCACCTGTCAATTCCTGTTCGTCTTAGCTTCTCATTCCCCCCCATCTCAAATTCAGTTCTCCACATTTCCTTATCTGTGGATTCCCCCCCCCCAGAAAAGAATTCCTCGTGAATATTCATCAAGATTACATAAGAAATGCTTAATTTTGTATGTACTTTTGCCTAATACATTTTTTGCTCAGCAGCTTTCCTTAATACCATGCAATTTTCATATTTTTACACACAGTTTGCCCTGGTTGATGTCTTTTTTTACATGGTACTTGGTTGAAGAGCTGGAACGCAAAATTCAGAGAAGTGCTGAATTCAGAGAATGGCTGTGCTCCTGTCGGGTTGCAGCCATCAAGCCAACCATGAACTCATCCAGATGACTCCATTCTTCCTTTCTGCTAAATATTCTGCCACATTTTGTGCTTACAGACCATGCTTTAGCCTCACTGGAATGTGTGTGTGTGTCTGTGTGTAAGTAAACCAGATGCCTACACTGGTCACAAGATTCTGGCCCTTGCAGTTAGCATGGCGTGGATGGGTGTTCAAGAGGATCCCACATGACCCCTAACCCACCCGTGACTCCCGAACCATGCAACATCTGCATTCTACAGTATGGTCTCTGGTTGCCTATTTGCACTCCATCCTTGTAAACGTAGGATTGCCATAGCTTGGGGCTGTTTCCATCCCAATCTGTACAATTACAGCAGTGCATATCTTCATGCCAGATAGCTTTCTGGATGTGGTACAATTGCTCCCTGGCCTTGTAATGTGGCTCCTGCTTTTTGTCTTCTCAAAGGGCAGTTGAGATAATTTGTCCTGTTAAGATACTGATAAAGAGAGGAGTTGCTGTTATTTTTAGTGACCACTTAATTTTGCCCTTTGATTGTGGTGAATGCTATTTGTTTGTCCTTTTCAACATCCTTGCAAATATAAAGTACAGTTGCAGGCCTGAGATCATTGTATTAAAATGCATAATTCGATGTCTGGTTTACAGATTAATCAGGCAGATTTTTTTAGCTGTATAGCTTTTATTGGTTCTAGAAGGACCCCGAGAATTCCTTTTACTGCCGTATAAGCTCATTTTCCTATCTAGCTATCTTTCTATCCAGATAGCCATATACAAACTGGCACAATTTTGCACTCATTTAGCTCATATTAGATACCATGAAATGTTGGGTTCTTAAACCGTTAAAGTTAACATCATCCTGCAGTGTTTACTATTTTACATAGTCGCTTCAGTTTGGGAGATATAATGAAGGCCACAACTCACTCAAATCTTATTGAGACACTTCTTTTGCATAGCACATGCAGTTTCCTTTTGAAACACTGCCAAGAGCTTCTCTTTTACCATTTGTTGGGTGGGTAGGCAACACTCCCCACCAAAAACAAAGCAAAACACCCCAAACCAGCGTAGTTCAAGTGGGGAGATTTTGAGAGCGAATTTCTACTTTCTTAACCTGGACATGGGACATGGGTGGCGCTGTGGTCTAAACCACTGAGCCTAGGGCTTGCTGATCAGAAGGTCGGCGGTTCGAATCCCTGCGACGGGGTGAGCTCCCGTTGCTCGGTCCCTGCTCCTGCCAACCTAGCAGTTCGAAAGCACATCAAAGTGCAAGTAGATAAATAGGTACCGCTCTGGCGGGAAGGTAAACGGCATTTCCATGTGCTGCTGTGGTTCGCCAGAAGCAGCTTAGTCATGCTGGCCACATGACCAGCATGTACGGCGGCTCCCTCAGCCACTAAAGTGAGATGAGTGCCGCAACCCCAGAGTCAACCACAACTGGACCTAACGGTCAGGGGTCCCTTTACCTTTAACCTGGACGTGGAAGAAGAGAGACTTGGAAGGAGAAGGTTCAAATCCCCACTCAGCCATGAAGCTCATTGGGTGACCTACCTCTAACCTACCGCACAGGGTGGTTGTGAACACAAAACGAGGAAGTGGGACCACATATGCCACTTTGAGCTCCTTGGAGGAAAAGTGGGCTATAAATATAATAATATTTAAAACTATTTAAAACTTTTTAAAATATTTAAAAATATTTAAAACTTTTAAAACTGCCCTCCCAAAAAATAACCTCATGGCGCAAGGCTCTCTTTGCAGTTTTCAACTAACCTCCCCTCCAGATACGCCTTGAGAGTGACGCTGTGTCTTGCTTCATTCCAGAAGTGTGGCGAGTGGAATGTAAGTGTGCCATAGTGACGTAAGCAGCCTGAAAGTTCTCAATGACAGAGTATCTGGCAGATTTCCAGCTAGGGTTGGGAATGAAACCCTGGAAAGCCGCTGCCAGTCAGTGTCGGTGTTGCTAGAGTTAGGTGGGGCAATGATCTGACTCAATATAAGGCAGCTTCCTGATGTTTCAGAGAAAGCCCTTTCCTCAGAAAGAATGGGAGAATTGTCTCCTGTTTTCACCAGGGAGGGGGTATTTTGGAGAAGGGGGGGAACTCATCTTAGCCCTAGTAACTTTATTGGAATGAAAGCTGATTTTTTTCCTGGAGTCTCAGCTCCTTACCCAATGCCACACCTCGGCGAGTCTTACTATTTTCCTCCTGTGCCTCTCTAGCATCCTGACATAGATGCAGCCTTGTACTAGATGCTTGCCACCCAGTGTTAAAAATACACACGTTTGTTGCACCCTCCCACTGAGCGCTTCTGTTCTGCTGTGCCATGTGCCCACAGCACAGATGGTTGGAATCATCATGCTGGAAGGAAGCAGAAGGCCACTGAGCCCCATGCCCAAGGTAGAAAATCCAAGATCCTTCACACATTAGCTTACATAACTCGAGCCACAGTTTGCCGCATGTGTTCAAGTTGGGGGGAGGGGAGGGGCAGAGAAAGCATGAATGCTTTTTTTGCAGTTCGGAAAGATGTGCCCTTTTGTCACAGGCTGTGTCTACATCGCTGATGGCCGAACATCAGTCCTGCAAGCAATAACTAGAACTTCCCATTTGGCCCATGGGGCCAAGTCACACCCACCTGCCCTACACTGGACATCATCTGTGATGTCAGGTGTGCCGACAGACAACATATAATATTGTGTGTGTGGCATTGGGCCAAAGGGAAGGTGTACAGTGGCCAGCAATCAGCTGTTCAGAGGCCCCTCAAAGTCCTCATTGTCAGTGCTTCTGTGATTGCTGTTGTTGTTTAGTCGTTTAGTTGTGTCCGACTCTTTGTGACCCCATGGACCAGAGCATGCCAGGCACTCCTGTCTTCCCCTGCCTCCTGCAGTTTGGTCAGACTCATGCTGGTAGCTTCAAGAACACTATCCAACCATCTCGTCCTCTGTCTTCCCCTTCTCCTTGTGCCCTCCATCTTTTCCAACATCAGGGTCTTTTCCAGGGAGTCTTCTCTTCTCATGATGTGGCCAAAATATTGGAGTCTCAGCTTCAGGATCTGTCCTTCCAGTGAGCACTCAGGGCTGATTTCCTTAAGAACGGATAGGTTTGATTCTGTGATTGCTATTCACTTGCAAAACGCTGCTCCTTTGAGTGTGTGGTTTGATTTGTTTGCACTTGTGGCATCAAGTGATTGACAGGAGAGCAATCCATGGGGCAAGTCTGTCGAGGATCCTACACCCCAATCTACAATAATTCAGAAACAATAGCCAGGGTTGTGTGTGTATGTTTCAGAGTTTTGTGATTAGAAGCTTATAGGTTGCCAAGCAAACCAGCTCTTAAGGCTGCACAGACAAATTGGAAAGTCTGTGGTGATACCTGGAGGAACCTTGGAAGCCAAGAGCTGTGTCCAAGGAGACAGGGAGCACGGTGTGAGGGCCTGTCCCAGCACTATCGGAAGCAATATAAATTCAGCCCACAAAAACAAAAGCAAATATATGCAAATTGACTTGTTTTGAATATTGTACTCAGATCGTGGCATCTGGCTTTCTCGGCACAGAATCTTGCTTTCAGGAAAGTTTGCCCATTTGTCAGAATATTCTAGTGGCTTATCTGCATCTATAAATGCCAGCTCTCAACATTCTTTCCCACCCACCCCAGGCAGAAAAGCTCAGGTTGGGGCTTTGCAAGCAGGAGCAGGCTTGGTCCATTACGACCAGGATCAATACAGGCAGGTTGGAAGTTCCTCCCCCCCCCCCACAGTGGTGAACCTAAGCACACCTCTTTGCAGCCATTCCCAGAAAATCTTCAGTGCACCAAGTTTGTTTCCTGGCTTGATGCAGAAGGCTCAAAAAGTACAAAAAGAGTCCTTACTCACCAACCCACTTTCTCTATTTTTCCATAGCAGCACTAGGGAAGACAAGGGTTTTTTAAGACCTCCTCTCCTGCTACATAAGAACTTGGGGAAGGGCAGAACATCAGCTTTGCATGCAGAAACTCCCAGATTTAATCCCTGGCATCTCTGGGAAGAAGACTTCGTTAAGTTGTGGGTGAACATATCAGACAACACAGCGATTCTTCAAACAGCGCTTGTTTATTCACAAGCCAGAGCAGAACTGAACTGAAGGGTTCAGCCAGCCTGTTTATATAGAGCTCCACTACAACGCAACTGTAACACTTTCTGTAACTATCCAATCACTGAACGTCACTTTCAACCCCTTATTTGCATATGTGGACCTGAGTGAAAACTATCTACAGTTTCCCCCCTGCTGGCCCAGGGTGAGAACTTCAGTACATAACAGACTTCATGTCTTAAACTCTGCATAGCTGCAGTGTAGACAGTACAGTGGTACCTCGGGTTACATACACTTCAGGGTACATACGCTTCAGGTTACAGACTCCGCTAACCCAGAAATAGTACCTTGGGTTAAGAACTTTGCTTCAGGGTGAGAACAGAAATTGTGCTCCGGCGGCGGCGGCAGCAGCAGGAGGCCCCATTAGCTAAAGTGGTGCTTCAGGTTAAGAACAGTTTCAGGTTAAGAACGGACCTCCAGAACGAATTAGGTTCTTCACCTGAGGTACCACTGTACTGAGCTCAGTGAACCAAGGTCTAGTTCAGTGTAAGTTACTTGGTGTGTTTTGACTTTAGGATTTGGTCACCACTCTTTAAGTCATGATGCTCTGTTCTGCAGAAAAGGTGGAGAACCCCACCCCTTCTCTGTTCCTACTTCTGACACCAGGTCTACTTTTTGATATGCACATTGTGGGGAGGTTACTTCCGGGAGGTGGTGGCCTGACAGGGAGGACTTGGGGAGATGAGAAGTGCTGGGAGAGATGGGTGGGGGAGAAGCCAGGAATCTTCCTCAGGCTGATACATAAAATACATATGTTAGGGGGAAGTGCATTATATTCGGGTAAAGCTCTTTCCCAAAATGTCCAGATTATGAAAAATTCGCACCGAAATGCCAATGAATTTTCAGGACTTCAAATAAAATAAAACGAAATAAAGCAACCCGATGTGGAGAACTGAACTGAAGTTTAGAAAAAATGAGAAACTGAGAAATGGACAAATTTGCCTATATCTAGATTTGCCATTCAGACAGAAGATCCAGAAATACACATTTGCAAAAGCGTTTTTATAGTCTCCTATAAAATTAGGCTGTGCTGCTGTAGCCCTGAGTGGGTTGTCTGTAGTGGCTGTTTCTTGGGACACGTCGCTGGGATGAGTGTGAGAGAGAAATAGAACGGCCGGTTCGATTTTGTTAAACCTCCTTTTACAATGCATAACCTCTGCTTGTGCTAATGTCGAGTGTCTCGTCCGCCGGGTTTCCGCACATGGGCCCCTCCCTGCCCGTGAGACAGATGCAAAAGTCGCCTCATGACGAAAGAAGCCATTGTGCAAGTCCCTCTGCTGGGCTGGGAACCAAATGCTCCAGAGCCCCGGTGGTTTGTGAACCAGACTGTACGTTTACGGAGTGTCTTAGCGTGCATTGAGGCCAGTGGTTTTGCTATGGAAAATCACACGGGAAGGTTGTGCAGGGTCAATGCGGCTAAGTGTTTGCCCACAAACGGATTTTACTAGCCCACCTGCCCAAGCACAATGCTTCTGTTAGTTCTTTCTGACCTAAAGTGTGTGTGTGTGTGTGTGTGTGTGAAGCTTCTCTCCCTGAAGATGATCTATATATATATCTATATATAAAAATTCATTAGTAAATCCAACTTATAAATAGCAACTTGCTTGATTACCCGTTGGTAACTTTCCACTGGAGGTAGATAACTACTGGGGAAGCCAGCCTCCTGGAGACATTATCCTGACATTTCTATGGACTGCGATCCTTCTTAGCAGGGTGCATTGGAGTGTAATGGGAATGCGACGCATGAGCCTAATCGCAAGGGTCTTCTCCACATGCGCTCAGCTGGAAGGGAGGCAGACCTAACTGTAGGGAAGGAACCAAGGTCACCAGTTCCACTCTTGTGGTTGCATTAATAGCATCCTCTGTTGGAGCAGGTCTGATGCTACTGGAAGTAGGTAGGAGGTGGGATCATTGTATCATCTACCAAAGGTTGAGGTCAACTTTATCCCACTCTTCATTCCAAAGATTTCTCATCAGGTGTGGAAGGCTTGCTAAATTCATGTGGCATATGTGAATGAATTGTAGGTGTTCAATGAAAACATTATTGTTTTGCATTATTTCCCTCCCTATGGTGTAATGCATTTATGCTTTTAAATGCAAGTCGCCAGGAGATCTTTTAGGTAGCAAGTGCCTGGTGAGTTTAATTAATTAATTCTTGTAGGAAGGTAAAAGCAGAAGACTTGCTGAATGGTCATGCTGTTAGTAAATTAACCGTTAAGTAGAAAGTCCAGCTATGATCACCAAAGGTGGCTCCCGCTCTACAATCTAGTAATCAGGGGTCAGCAAACTTTTTCAGCAGGGTGCCGCTCCACTGTCCCTCAGACCTTGTGGGGGGCCAGACTATATTTTTTTGGGGGGGGGGATGAACGAATTCCTATGCCCACAAATAACCCAGAGATGCATTTAAAATAAAAGGACACATTCTACTCATGTAAAAACACGCTGATTCCCGGACCGTCCAAGGGCTGGATTTAGAAGGCGATTGGGCTGGATCCGCCCCCGGGCCTTAGTTTGCCTACCCATGATTTAGTTGTATTACACAACCCCTCTGCTAGTGCTCTTTGGTGGGGACCCACCAACTCAGGAGATCCTGGTGGATTTACCTGGACATGGGTGATGGGGTGGCAGAAGCTTGGCGTCACCAGTTGAAAAGTAGTTGTACTAGTAGTTGTACCCTCCACAATCCTTTATATACTTATTTGAGGGTAACCCTCTCAAATGCAGCTGGGCTCATTTCTGAGCTGAGCTTCATGTGTTTGTGAACACTGATCTGAGGCAGTAGTCATGGTGCAAATTGAATCAGAACACCCTTTATTCCAAATTAGCTAATCCGGAACACTTATGTATTTGACTCCTTCCATTGTTGGTTCTGACTCCACCCATCCATGACTTTGGCTCCGCCCAGCACTGGCATGCAGCCCACTTAACAGATTATTTTAAGGAGACACAGCTCTCAACAGGAAAAAAAAAAAAAAGATTGCCCACCTCTGGTGTGGACAGTGCTAAGCTAAACAGACCTTTTGCCTGATTTGATGTTTGTAGTCCAGCAATATCTGAATGGCACCACATTGGCTACCACTGCCCTAAGAACAGTACTGGTGCAGGGAGGGAAATGAAAACTGAAATAATATGTGATGTGCATGACTGTAGATGCGCACTCTTAGTTCCACAGGGTTTGGGGGTTCTGAATTTTGAGACAATCAAGTTCTTTTGACCGACGTGGTTATAATAACCCCTCTATTAGTAACCTTTCCAGTGGCATTTTAATGGTTCAGGACTGAAAGCTGCAGCCAATAATTGCGTAGCCAGAGTTGATTGAACTCTTTTATAATCCTCACTTTAGGGTTTGGGTGGAACTCCTGGGTTGACTGAAAATATGTCTCCTTAATTAAACCTTCTAATTGGGTAACAAGAGTGGTGGGACATCTGAATGCCCGACATCTGGGAGGAAGGGAAACTTTCAATATTTATCTTGGATGTGGGTGCACTGAAGGCAGCCCTGTTGAATTTAACTCCCCTTCTACTCTCGCCATCCCAAAGGCATCCTGTTTGCATTAAGAGGCTGCCCTCTGTTTGGACGCCACTGCAGAACAGTAGTGCTTCAGGAAGCAAAACGGAGCGGTCTACCCAGGCATTCCTGCTTACTGGTGTGACCACTGTGCAGTTTTTAAAAATGGGAAGTGGAAACGTTGGTGGAAGTTTTTTGGAATTCTGCTGCCGCCAGATTCAGAAATACTAAGGAACATGTTTTTGCATGTTGATGTGTGTGCACTGTCTTTCTCTCTCACACACAGAGGGAGTGGGAGGGAGGTTGAGCCTGCAACAAAATGTTGCAGCATATTTTTGTGTGGATGCTGCAGAAACCTGCATGCAGCATCCTGGAATAAAAATACCATCATGGGAAGGGCCGTAGATCAGAGGTAGAGCATCTGCTGTGCATGCAACAAGTCCCAGCTTCAACAAGATTCGCTGGAATCTCCAGGAAAGACTGGGAATGCCTGGAGAACTGCTGACAATACTGAGCTCAATAGACCAGTGGTCTGACTCAGTAGAAGGTATCTTCCTATGGTCCTGTGTCTGGAAGCACTCAAGAAGGACCATTCTAGGTGTTTTGGTTGCAATCATTTCAGAGTATTCTGCACTTCTAGCCCCTCAGAGTTAGTCCTCTTCCCTCCCCATCTCTGATTTGTGGTGCCAGAAGACAGCTGTGTCCCTGTTCCACTGATCTACCTGTTTCCATGTTCTGTACGGACAGCAAAAAGTTCTTGAGATTCCAATTTCTCCTTGGGGGAGACAGTGGCCATTTCTTCGAAGCCTCCCTGTGATAAAGCCTGAGATGTTTTCTTAATGGATAACAAGGTTAATAGAGGGGTGTCCACAAATAGCGTTCAGCGAGTGTACACCACTCATTGAGCTGTACACAGTTATTCATAGTAACATTCAACGAGTGTACATTCTTTGCACCTCTGAACACAATAGTTGTGCAAACCTACAAGTGTACACTCTTTCACACAAGCACTTGCGCCTGTTTTCAGTGTAGTGTCTGAACAAGCGTACTGTCAGCTAGCTAAGACAACAATAACAATTTCCCAGGTGTCAAAGGTTTGGCAATAGATGGGCTTCAGGAGTTGCCAGAAGGAGGCATACAAGGTACCGTCCAACTGTCTTAGGGACTCAACTCTGGATTTGTGTAGGGTTTATTCCCGAGCCTTTTCTTCTCTGAAGAAGTCCTGCAAGGAGGTGGAGATCTGGAGCAGCGTACATATTACTAAGCGAATAAATAGGAGGGCGGGTAGTGCGGAAAGCTGGAGCAAGGTATCTGAAAGGGAAATAGGCAGAGGTGTCATGACCAAAAGCTGCAGAGGTGGCAAATCGCATGTTGGTTTCCAGCGCGGATCATTGGCTCCAAGCCTGTAGTCTGTTGTTAATTTGTTTGACAGCAGTCTTCACTTGCCTACTTCATCTTAATTCTAGGAAGGGAGTAGGGAGGGTGTTGATTTGTTGATTCCCTGGGTGCATATCTAGTATTTGCTCTCCTGACATTTGCCTCTTGATATCGAAGGAGCTGTGTGCAGTTCAGCTGAGCTGGAATCCACGTGGTGGTAACAAATGTTCTTGGAAGAGAAACAGCTTGGTGTGAATTGTGTCCCTGCGGACACCTAACTTGGTAGATTGTCAGGGCGGTTTGCTGATGTGTAAATGAGCAAGTGAAAAGATTCTGCTGGAGTTGGGCGTTTCTGGCATTTGATCTCCTGTCCACACTTTCCATTTGGTATCAGTACCAAGAAATCCTCCTAGCTCTGTTTATTTCTGGAACATTCAACCAGGTTGAAATGTCATTGTGGGGACTAGTGGCAGAGTGTGTCCGGCAGGTCTGCTCACCTTTTCCAGGTGGGCGGCGTTGTGGCCAGGCATCCAGGCCCCTGCAGTGATCTGGCGGGGGGCAGGGATCGGCACCCTCCACATCACTGTTCAGGTTACGTCACTGGCACTGGGTGGGGACCTGCCCATGGGTGGCCCCAGTGACCAATCACTGCTGGCGGGAGGTATGTCTATGACACAACTTTGCTATGGACAAATGTTGAATGCCATATTGTTGGGGCTGGGTAGGATTTTTTTCCACTTGGCAAATTGGCACCAGCCATTTGTTTTTTGCCTAGGCTGTAGCAATTGTCACAACTTTGTGAGGTTAGGCATTGGGTAAGCCTTTGTTTGGATGGAAGGGAGGTTGTAGCCTCCCCCTGCCCATCCTCATTAAGGATATCCTGTTAAAGGGATCCAGGGGTGTGGATTATGTCCGATGCCCGGGCGTTGGCTAGGGTAATTCCACAACCCCAATGGTGACCCCTCGGGCTGCCCCTATTTGATGTAAGTCATAGGGCTCCCCCTATTGGTGGTTTACCCTTAGATGGACTCCCTGTAGACGGGTGGGCGTCAAGATATAGCCCGGCTTCACCCAATGCCTAAGCCAAACTGCTCACGTCTGTAACCAATTAAGTTGTGGCCTATTTGAACCCATAAACCTAAATACTTGTGTCCATGTGTTTATTGTCCACTAGGGAACTGCGGGCCACAGGGCACGCAATGCCTCCAAGGGCAAAACAACCAGATAGCGGCACTCCAGAACAGACACTGGTTGCGGGTGGGATTTTCATTGTCTAGAGCACAATTTCCCAAACTTGGGTCTCCAGCCACTGGTTAGGGGTGATAGCTGTTCTGTTCATTATGATCTTCATCGCCATGAGGACCTCTGCTTCCCCATCCCAGATATATTACTGCCTGCTACAAGAGGGACCAGGGCGCAGTTCTTTGAATCTGCTCCCCTCAGGAAGCAAACATAGCTGTTTTGAATTTGTTCTCAGTAAGAACAAGCATGACTCCTTATAGGAAGCATGCACAGATTATCTTTTTTCCCCTCTGTTGGTTAGAGAGAGATTTGTGCAGCAAATGATTATTATCCTTGCAGATGACACACATTTTAGTCACTGCGGATGACACACAATTTTGCATGCGTTCAGCCTATGCATTGTGGGAGTTGAGATTGCAGTTCCCACCCTTTTGTACATCTGTCCTACCTCCCAGCCTCTATGAAGACCGTCAGAGCTGCCCCAAGACAGTTGGTTGCCTGGAAGGAGGACATGGTCTCACCATCTTCTCCCTTCCACATACAGGATCTGACCACCCAGGCAGTTGCAGTGGGGATGGAAGAACACCCTCCGCCAGGCCTGTGTGCAACAGGCCAGCTTAGGAGTTGTAGGGCAGGCTTTTGCGTGGCACACACACCTCTGTTTTCAAACACCTAACTGCCAGCATTGAAATTTACCAGGGGCACCAGGTGAACCACCTGGAAGTGCGTGCCTGGGCAACACATCCTGTAGAATTCTGTCAAGTTATATTTTATCTGGACCATCAGAATGAATTTAAGGAACCAAAAGGTCATATTAAAAAATGCGATAGCCATCTGGCCCCAAAATGGCAACTAGACATTCCATTTGGGCAACTATAATTATAAGAGACTATAACTCTAAGGGGCGCGGGTGGCACTGTGGGCTAAACCACAGAGCCTAGGGCTTGCTGATCAGAAGGTCGGCGGTTCGAATCCCCGTGACAGGGTGAGCTCCCGTTGCTCGGTCCCTGCTCCTGCCAACCTAGCAGTTCGAAAGTGCAAGTAGATATAATAGGTACCGCTCCGGTGGGAAGGTAAACGGCGTTTCTGTGCACTGCTCTGGTTCGCCAGAAGCGGCTTAGTCATGCTGGGCACATGACCCAGAAGCTGTACGCTGGCTCCCTCAGCCAATAAAGCGAGATGAGCGCTGCAACCCCAGTGTCGGCCGCGACTGGACCTAATGGTCAGTCTGGTTTATGGAGCCATTTGGCATCTAGCTTATACATCTGAGTTTCTAACACTGCTGCTTCCCACACCCTGACATATGTCACCTGTGAAAGCCACCTTTCCTCACCTTCTGCCCTAATGGTAGGGCTGGCCCCGCTTTGACCTTACACTGAAATGTGTGCCTACATGCACAAATTCCAGCTTGTATAGCTCTGATTTCTGCACACATGGCCTCCCAGTAATTTTGTGGGGTAACGCTTGAGCAGATTGGACATAACATGCACAGGCTCTTATTCCAGAGTGTGGAAGCCAACGTGCAGCTGGGAATTTGGAGGGAAGGTCCCCTACAACGTTTTTAGCCAACGAGCCGTGTTCTCTTCTGGACAGCTTTCCGGGGGCTGCATGCCAGTGGAGGAAGAGGCCAGAGACAAAAGTGGACACAGCAACCAGTGCAATTTACCTTGGTGCAGTGGGCTAGTTTCCACACACACTCACACTCTGTACTCCATCCAGACAAGCAAGAGGCATTATGAAAGAAAGGATCAAAGGGGTATTTGAGCCAGGAGGGTGCAAAGCAAGGCTGGCTAGAGGGGTTGTGGCTGAGGTATAGGAAGATGCCCATTGAGCAGAGAGAGGTGTTGCATTTGCTCCCCGGGCATGAGTTCCTTCACCCCTAATGTACAGGCTCAGCACAATCAGAAATCCCTCTGAGTCACAGGGCTTTTGTGTAGCCCATGGAGTTGGAAGGCTGGGCTTCTCTGCTCAAGAAAACGAAGAAGCGATGTGTCACACTAGAGGCGAATCACGGGACCGATTTTATTAGCTGTGTTTCAGGGGATGCACTTTTGCTCTGGTCAATGCTACACACAGCCAGATGCTTCTCTGTGCAGAGTGCTAATTAGTTTGGTCGTTTTGATTGAGATTGAACAGAGGAGAGGAGAGCTTGTCCCCGTCCCCAAGAGTGATGCAGTATTTGCTGGTTGAACTTGAAAGTGAGTGGACCAAAATAGCAAGTACTTAGCAGGGAATACCCCCGAGGGCATGTTTGAACTGAATGTACTGTGAGATTTGACATTGAGGGTTTAAAGCGAGCTAGCAGGCAGCCGTTAAACGTTAGGGCTTGTAGCAGGACGGTTCCTCCATTCAGGATGGGAAATAGCAAATGATGAGCCGTAGCTCAGTAGCATAACACGTACTTTGCGGTGCAGGGGGTCTCAAGTTTGATACCTGGCATCCCCAGTTAAATCTCAGGTAGGAGACGATGGGAAAAGAGCATTATCTGCCTGAGACCCCGATGACTCCAAGCAAGTCTAGGGTGGCCGCAAAGCCGGAAATAAACCACGAAACAGAGGGCACATGTTTACATAAACTGTGAATAGGCTATTTTCACATATGCAAATGCATATTTAGAAATGGTTGCCATGTTTTAAATAGAAATGCAGTGTTTCCCACCATAGTGTGACCAGGTGAGCTGCATACCTGCTACCAGGTGCTAACCGATGATGGGCAACTCCTTTTATCAGGACAGTTAAAAGAAATTCTCGCATCACAGGGCATATGGTCAAACCACGGAACTTGCAGCCACAGTGATGGCCATCAACTTGGATGGTTTAACAAGAGGATTAGACAGGTTCATGGAGGGCAAGGCTATCAGTCACAACAGCAATGATGATGATGATGATGATGATGATGATGATGATGATGATGATGATATACTATTATTTATACCCTGCCCATCTGACTGGGCTTCACCAGCCACTCTGGGAGACTTCCAACAAAAGATTAAAAATACATTAAAACATCAGTCATTAAAAACTTCCCTAAACAGGGCTGCTTTCAGATGTCTTCTAAATGTCAGATAGTTGTTTATTTCCTTGACATCTGGTGGGAGGGCATTCCACAGGGTGGGTGCCACTACGAGAAGGCCCTCTGCCTGGTTCCCTGCAACCTCTCAGGGAGGGAACCGCCAGAAGGCCCTCGGAGCTGGACCTCAGTGTCTGGGCTGAATGATGGGGATGGAGACGCTCCTTCAGCCCTACTGGGCTGAGGCCGTTTAGGGCTTTAAAGGTCAGCACTAACACTTTGAATTGTGCTCGGAAACATACTGGGAGCCAATGCAGGTCTTTCAAGACCAGTGTTATGTGGTCTCGGCAGCCTCTCCCAGTCACCAGTCTAGCTGCCGCATTCTGGATTAGTTGTAGTTTCCGGATCACCTTCAAAGGTAGCCCCATGTAGAGCACATTGCAGTAGTCCAAGAGGGAGATAACCAGAGCATGCACCACTCTGACAAGACAGTCCGCGGGCAGATAGGGTCTCAGCCTGTGTACCAAATGGAGCTGGTAGACAGCTGCCCTAGACACAGAATTCTCTGCCCTGCCTCTACAGTCGGAAGCAGGAGTGCTTTTGAATGTCAGGAGAGGGGAGTGCTCTTGAACTCAGGTCCTCCTTGAGGGTTTCCCACCGGCATCTTGCTGGTCACTGTGAGAACAGGATGCTGGACTAGATGGGCTCTTATTCTTATTCTTATTCTTATTCTTATTCTTATTCTTATTCTTATTCTTATTCTTATTCTTATTCTTAGATTCAATTTATATACCACCCTTTATCCAAAGATCCTGGGGTGGTGTACCACATTAGGAACATAATTTATATAGCTTAATAATAAAAGCATAATTCATCATTTGACAGGCCTTAGATTATTTAATGGCCGAAGGCCTCGTTAAAGAGGAATTCTTTCACCTGGCACCTAAAGATATGTAATGATTGTGCCAGGTGAGCCTCTCTGGGGAGAGCATTCTACAGACAGGAAGCCACTACAGAAAAGGCCCGTTCCCATGTTCTAATGAATGAAAGAAAATACCAAGTCTCCATTGATTTGGAAATAACAACATGAAGTGGGCAGTGAAGAGACTTTGTTTTTGCGTTTTGCCATCCGTACAGTCCTACAATACTGATCTAAGAGTTCTGCAGTAGACTTTGTTCCACGTCAGAAACAGCATGCCTGTGGGGATGAAGAATTGTTTTGGTCTAGATTCTCGTATGTTTAGGGAAGTTTTTAATATTTGATGTCTTACTCTGTTTTTAATGTGTTGGGAGCTGCCCAGAGTGGCTGGGGAAACCCAGCCGGATGGGCGGGGTATAACTATATTATTAATTAATTAATTGACTTTAGGGCACCTCCAAGACTAGTGGGGTTTGCTCAGCCCAGCGTTTTCGTGGGCCTCAGACAACTTTCTCAAATGCAGGAATGGGACCAAAGTGCCACAGTTTTCCCTCAGTGTTTTCCCTCACTCTTGCTGTCACAAGTTCCACAAATGAATATCTCTAATTGGTGCTGAATACTTCAGCGCTTCGTAACCTTTACACATCATGAATGAAAATGATGTTGAGTGGGGGCATCTCTGCTGACTGTTTTGAAGCTCAGTAAACACTTAGCAATGCCCAACTGCAACATCTGGAAATTTCATTTTTTTAGCCTCTTATGATTACTGGCACACACACACGCACACACCCACCCTTTTGATACACTTGAGCTTAGTAAGAATTAATAGGCCTTTCATCCTTCCTCCATTACTTATATTTAGTTGTTTGTTTGTTATTATTACATTATACCTGGGGCCCGAATTCAGCCCTCTGGGCGTCTCTAGTAAAACAGAAAACTGGAGGGATGGAGATAAGAAGAAATTGGGGGTACCAAACTGGGGAGAGATGGGGAAACAATGCAGATATAGGCTAGAAGGATGAAAAGTGGGTCCCATACAGAAAACTGGGATTGAAGAAATATCCTAGGACGGAGAAGCTTGACAGGTAATGCACTAGGCTCTGCTAGTGCTCTGTCGATCATCCAGACTATTTAAAGCATACATAGTTTGGTGCGCACGCATGTGGGGTTTTTTTTTTTTGCAAGCAATGGGTTGAGCAATCAGTGTAGCACACCCCCTTCAAACAGTTTACTGCCGACAGCTCATGCCTTCCTCCAAATGTTTCTTGGTGTCTCTCACCCCCGCGCACAGGAACTCGGATTCCTACTGAAGTCAAACACAGTTTACGTCTTGGAAATAGGATAAAAAGGTCATATGCTGCCATGAGAAAAGTCCTAAAATATGTAGTCTTCTCTTCCTCTCCCCTCTCCCCTCCCTGTTCCCGTCTCTTCCAGCACCAAATATGATCTCATCCCTTGACTTTCTTTGGAACCAAGATCACAGTTCGGAGCTGGAGACAATTTCTTCACCATGAAGCATACAAATGCTTGCATTTCTTGTTTATGCTGTTTCTCATGAACTGCTGGACCCAACCAGAGCCTTTTCTCATGTGCCTGATTTTTGTTCCTGATATATATATATTGTTTTTCTTTTAATTGAACACTTAAGATAATAATAAAAAAAACCAGAAGAGTAAAAATCATTAAACCAAGGGGCAGAAACATGGATATGATCTCATCTTACTAGACTAAAGAAAACAATGAATATGGTCTCACATCATCACCAAATTCCTCATTCCACATGGAAATAGAAATCACCCATCGATCAACAAATTTGCTTTCATACATTATAATTTCTCTTGATTTGATGTAGAAAGTTAGCTTATATGTTACTGCTGTAGCCCAGATTCTTAAAAATAACAACCCTCCTGATGGAGGAGGATTCTTCCCGCTGCGAAATATATTGTTCCTCATCTTCAACTACAAGTTGATGCTATTTGTTTTTAATTTGGGTTGTTCATGTAGCATTTTGAACATTCAGCTTGCTTTAACATTCATGCCTGAATTATTAGGTTTCCCTGTGGAGCACAAAAATTCAGTAGGCATTGGACAAACTGGACCATGCCAATTTCACATATGTTCACACATGTGGACATATATTTTTTTAAAAAATAAAAAGCCCAGTAGGACAGGCACTGTATTTAAATATGTATTCCAGAATCTATTTTATCCTAAAATGCATAATCTATGCGTGTTTTCTCTCCAAATAAACACTTAAAAAACCAGCAACACATTTTTAAGTCAGTAATTGCACCGAAACATTCAGGAAGTGTTAATGGGGCAGTAACCGCTCGATCCTATGCATATCTACTCAGAAGTAAGTCCCACTGAATTCAGTGGAACTTAATTCCCAGATTCTAGTGCTTGTTCCAATTTTCGCATTAGTTCAGGAGGTGTAGATGCATCAGAATTCACAATTTGAATTCCACAAGCAACCCTGTTTATACTGCATGAAAATGAATAAAGTTACACAATGTTTGTGTAAGCTGCATTGGTGTGTTTTACACATAAAGGTAGCCTAATGAATATTTTGGCCACCTCATGAGAAGAGAAGACTCCCTGGAAAAGACCCTGATGTTGGGAAAGACGGAGGGCACAAGGAGAAGGGGACGGCAGGGGACGAGATGGTTGGACAGTGTTCTCGAAGCTACCAGCATGAGTTTGACCAAACTGTGGGAGGCAGTGGAAGACAGGAGTGCCTGGCGTGCTCTGGTCCATGGGGTCACGAAGAGTCGGACATGACTAAATGACTAAACAACAACAACAAAATGAATTTTAAACTAATGAACTTTTTAAAATTCAAGTTTACGTTAGGAGACCTTTTAGGTAACTAGTAAATAAATAATATTTAATTAAAAGTAAAGCAAACTGCATTCTCACATAATTTGATCAAATAATAATGACAATAATACATTGGTCAATTGACCAGCCAGTTGACTAGCTCCCTAGGGTGCAAACCCTACCACATCTGCCGTGAATATACCTTCTGGCTGAACATTTTAATGGAAAGAGCCAAGGACTTAGGGAAGCGATATCACTTGCAGTAGACAATTCTGGTCGGATTGCATAAAGAATACTTTACTGAGTGAGCTCCTGCACATTTGAAGGCTCACATGGGAGGTATTTAGTGAAGAAGAGACTCCATTTTATGTGCAGCAAGATTACTGTGTTTTAGAATCCACCGTGAACACTGCTAAATTGAATAGAGTGTTGGGGTGTTTCTTCTCTGCTTGGAAGAAAGAGAGCCAAGCTGCAGGAGAAAGGAAAAGTAGGAATCTCTCATAGGAGCTGCAAGGCATGGCCTAATCAAGATACAGAAGGCGGCGTGCTGAGCTCTGGAAAGAGGGGAAAATATAGTCACTTGGAAGTTAGAAGAAGACGAGACTAAAAACCCATGCTTGGAGAAGCATGTGATTGTAATTATTAGGCTTTAATTCGGTTATCACTATAAGTTTCTGCAAGTAAAGTTTTTCAGTGTTAAAGTTTGGACATGGGTTTAATTCCAAAAGAAAGGTATCAGCCTCTCATATATAATACATTGGTTTCCGGAATTCCGTCTCACACCTTTGGGTTTGCCCTACTGTGTTAACTTTGTGATTGGCGATAACAGATTATATTCTGAGGGTGTGGCTAAACCCCAGTGTTTTCCACTGTTTGCTTTGCAGCCACAAAAGGCGATGGCTATGCCAGATTTCACAAAAGACATGATTCTTCCGGGGGTGGGGGAGAGAAATGGAAGACATATGGGTGCTATAGTTTGCTACTATGAGTTATTATGATGATTTTGAGCAAGAGACTCTGTGCCAAGTTTATTGCTGGCGTCAGCAGCAGCAGCATTGTTCTCAATGGGCTTTTAAAAGTTTTATTTTTTTTCTGGGTTGGGAAATGTGTTCCAAATTCAGGAAACAAACTTTAGAGTGATGTTGTGAGAGCGGAGGGAGATGGTCTCAGGACAAAACAAAGGAGGGGGGGCTTGTTCTTTTGCAAGAACAAAGAGTACAGAAATACTCCTCTCATAAGGGGTTGGTGAGAAACCAAATTCGATTATTAAGAGAGATATCTATCTCTGGGAAATGGGTACCAGAGTTTGTTTAGTGTTTAGCTGCTTAGGAGGTATGTGGGCATTATCAATATATACATTAATAATAAATAATGTAAGTGCATATGTTGTTAGTGGAACGCACGGCAGTGGACTTTTTCCTGTAATCCGAGAAGAAATCTGTGGGTGCGGCTTTGTATCTTATTCACAAAAACGTGATGGAGTCTCTAGACTCCAAAATATTCCAGTTCCAAAGCAAAAGTGTCAAACTTTTTGGTTCCAAATGCACTAAGCCCCTTAAGCTATTCTGTTGGCCCATTAAGCTCAGCGTTGTCTGCGGTGACTAGTAGAGGGTCTCAGCGATCCTCAGCCAAAAGTCTTTCCCTTTATTTAGATATTCCATGCTAAGATGGCTGGATGGCGCCTTGTATGCCTCCTTCTGGCAACTCCTGGTTGGACTACATCAGTGAGGCAGAGAGAGGGGTCTTCTCATCTGGGCAGCCCGGGATGTCCACATAGCCCACATGAGTGCTGCTAATGCATCTGTTTGACTTCACCTCTGGGAGCGCACGTCATTTGTCTATACCCAGAGGTCTCAGGCTGGTTCATAGTAAAAATCAAAATATAAAACCACAAAATATAGAGTTGTATTGATTTTTCGAAACGCTACCGGAACCAACACAACCAACCTAAATTCACACTTCTCTGAATTTTGCAAGGCAGTTCTTCAGCCATGTCATGAGTAAAAGACTACATAGACTAGGGTAAAGTGTACATTAAAAAATACACAGATTAATGAAAATAACAGAAGAGAGATGCATATTTGAGAAAATGTAACCATTTAATGTCCATCCAGAGAGATTTCCTCAGTTCAAATGTCTTTTGGATAGCTAACGATAAGTGTGGGGCAACTTTGTTGGTAGTTGTGTTGATTTTCACATGCAGAAATCTCATTGTGCTTGTATGGATGGTGACCACAAAGCGCTTTTGCTGTGTCTGGGTAATGTTTGCTTATGACAATCTACAAAACAGTCCTTAGGTTGAACCCCCTGTGTCTCCTTTGAGAGTTGGACGGACAGCATTAAGCCGTTTGTTAAGGATGATGCACGACTGGAATGACTTCATCTGGGAGTCTCTTGATTGCAACCTTCACAAAATGTCAAAGAAGGATGGTCTTCCAAATTGTGAAATCTCTGCATTAAGGCAAAAATGCCTCTCGGTCAGATTGTGGCAATGTTAAACATGCAGCGTTGACAAGGTAGACTCAGATCACACAGCTGGATGCTTTACATAAGCAGTTTGCTTGTGGGTTGATCGTCGAAGTAGGAATTTGAAATGTGCTTGGTGCCAGCGCAGTTCATTACTAAGTTCTGGACACCAGGTTGTGGACCAGAAGTGCTGAATTGGTGGTTAAAACTCCTGCAACTTGTTTCGTTTTATTTTTTATTTGGTATTTTGCAAGAAGCTCACCTGCATGAGAATTCAGTGTTTCTAGTTGCACACCAAAACACCATTTGTAAAGGCGGCTTTTGAAAGAAAAAAGAGAAAAAACTTGAGTAATTTACTTTAAGAATTATTTATCCAAAGCTGCTCACCAGATGGGATGCAGCTGCCATGCTATTTTTCAGGCAGGTGGGTCACTGTTGCTTTCTGAGAGAGGTGAGGGGGCAGAGAGTTCAACACAGAGCCAATACAGTACAGTGGTACCTCAGGTTAAGAACTTAATTCGTTCTGGAGGTCCGTTCTTAACCTGAAACTGTTCTTAACCTGAGGTACCACTTTAGCTAATGGAGTCTCTTGCTGCCGCTGCGCCGCAGCCGTGCAATTCCTGTTCTCATCCTGAAGCAAAGTTCTTAACCTGAGGTACTGTTTCTGGGTTAGCGGAGTCTGTAACCTGAAGCGTCTGTAACCCGAGGTACCACTGTACTAGATTGAGTTTGCATCTTGCAGAAACTTTCCTCCCTCTCTATTTCCGGGTAAGCAGTAACAGCCCACCTGCTGAGAATTGAGCATCGTGGCTGCTGAGCTGCTTCTGATACTATTTTTGATAGCGTTGTGGTTAGGGGGTGGGTCTTTTCTGTTGCGGTGCCCACTCTTCGAAAACCACCTCCAATTTCGGGGCCTGTTAGATTGACTTACTTCTTTTAACTCAACTATGGATTTTGGCATTTTTATTCATTGTTTACTGTATTGATTTTATGGATTCAGCCATATTTATTCACAGTAGTTTACTGTGTCGATTTTAATGAGTGTGTGTTGTAAACTGTTTTACTCTATTTTTTTTAATGTTAGGTGGCATTTGAATGGTTTTAGAATATTTTTTTATAATCCCCCTTTATATAAAATGTTCAATCTGACTTAGAACAAAATAATAAAACATACACATTGATACTGTAACATGCATTTTTTTTACTATTAGCAAGCATGAGGAAAGTTCACCAGTCCCTTTTATTTCACCATAAACTAATTGCAAATCCCCTTTACCAAAAATTGCAAGCTCCTTGGGGCAGAGATCTCTCTTTTTTATTCTTCTTCTAAAGCTCCTAATACCGAGGTAAGTTTGTTGAGCAGGAGACTCTTATTAATTCTCACGGTCGTAGGTTCGAGCCCCACATTGGGTGAACGATTCCTGCATTGTAGGGGGTTAGACTAGATTACTCTTACTGTCCTTTCCAACTCTATGATTCTGTGATCATATTAATGGTAATCTCTCCTTTATGTTTCTGCAGATCATGGGACATTCTGATTGGGATCACAAACGAGGACCCAGAGGATCTCAGGTGAGTTTTTGCAAGGTTTTTCTACAGCTGGTTTGAAGGAGGGCTGGGGAATGTGGTTGTTTGGGAATGTGAGTCTACGTTGGGTTAAATATTTCTCCAATATATTTGGTGGTCAATCTGGGCAATCAAACGTACCAGCAGTGTGTAGGGATTTCTCAAACCTATCTGAATGGTGACCTGTAATGAGATATCGGTCCTTATTTCCTTCCTGAAATCAGATAAAGCTCCTGCAGAATATATACAGTGGACGCTCGGGTTGTGAACATGACCCGTGCGGGAAGCTCGTTCACAACCCACAGCGTCCGCAGCCCCGCGGCTACACATGCACAGCTTGCGATTTGGCGCTTCTGCGTGTGCGCAAACGCAATTTAGCACTTCTGTATATGCGCAACCCGTTCCAGTACTTCCGGGTTCAGCACGGTGCGCAACCCGAAATCGCGCAACCCGAAGCGTCTGTAACCCGAGGTATGACTGTAGTTCCGCTTGAGCTCTACAAGGAATATATAGAATGGTGAATACCTATCCTGACTGGATATTTATTTACCACCATTAACAACACAGACCAAATGTCCTCTGCATGGAAAATGACTGTCATTTTCCCAATGTGTATAAGAAAGGATACAGAGATGAATTATCTACATAACTATTGGCCAATCAGCTAATTAGACTTCTCCTCAAAGCTATATACATGGTTCCAGTAGTAGATAGGTAGCCGTGTTGGTCTGCCATAGTCAAAATAAAAAAATTCCTTCCAGTAGCACCTTAAAGACCAACTAAGTTAGTTCTTGGTATGAGCTTTCGTGTGCATGCACACGAAAGCTCATACCAAGAACTAACTTAGTTGGTCTTTAAGGTGCTACTGGAAGGAATTTTTTTATTTTGACTATATACATGGTGTCAAATTACCAGTTTTAATTTATTTGAATCGAATAATTTCAAAGCTTTCTAAACGTGGCCATCTTTAAGCCTTTAGATGGTTGGTTTTTGCGTATTTGCTTTGCATTTATCCCTCTAATTTATATCGGAAATACTGTGTATGTTTCTCATGCATTTCTTGGTGAAAACAGTTCTGCTTTTATGTTTTTAGTCTGAGGAGCTAGAACCACACGCTTTTAATTAATCAATAACGAAGTGTCATCACGGATGTTTCAATTGTTTAAGGCTGTTGACTTCTTGGTGACATCTGCTGTTGCATTTGAGTGTTGCTTTGCAATATTAGCATATGTTTGTGCTGCGCAACCCTAGCCCAGCCTTCCTGGGAGCCGGCACCATTGAATTCAGTGGGATTACTTCTGAATATACATGGTTAGGATTGTGCTGTAAAGCTGTAATCCTAAAAATGCTTACTTGGGACTAAGTCCTGTTGAACTCACTGGGACGATTGCATTAACATCCATAGGACTGGGCTGTTAGTCCTATAATACAGACAGATATGGATAATGGGTTCTGCCCAACTAAGTTGTACTTGGCATTAATGAATCTTAAGTTAGTCGTGTCTATTAACTTCACTGGGTCTACTCTGAGTAGGACTACCATGGGATACAAGGCGCTATTGCTTATTTATTAATTCATATTCACACCATATATATTAATTCATATTCACCATATATATATATATATATATATATATATATATATATATATATATGTTTGTTAAAAAGTAGTACATTCCATTTTCTTGCATAATATCCGTCGGCGTCTTCCGAAATTGCTTTGTTTTTGCACATGACCAGAAAACATGTATGCTTTTAAGAAAGTATTTTAATGTAAAAGCAAAGGAAGAGTTAGAAGTCACATGAAAGGGTGTTACAAGAGTGAGGGGCTCTTAGGGGAAAGAGGTGGTAGCCCACAGCGGAAAATTGGCAAGTGTCAAGTGAAAGAGCAGCATATAGAGAAAGGAGAGAGAATGGCTACAGAACAGCACAAGACCTTGGAGACATCTGGTTAGCACAAGATGGAAGAGAATCTTTGGCCACTGGGAGAGTGGGAACAGGACATATTGCCCAATGGTTGAACCAGCTTCTCCTTGTTTTCTGCATACCTTGATTAGTTTTTGAAAGGACAGACACTGGGAATGAGAGCTGAAGAATGGAAGCTTATTCCCAAGGAAATATAAACATATTTTCGGCCACAACACTGAGCTGAATTAAAACGCCAACATACTGTGTGCTTTTATTTTATTTGTATTTATTTGTTTGGCTTTGCTGCCATGGAAACGCAACAGATTTTGGGGATTTTTCACACAATTAGGTTGCCAATTCCATATTTATTTGAATCATCTGCATATAAAGAAGTGTGGTCCATCTCCAACTACTATGTGATTGAAGAGTTGCTAGGTTTAGTTTTTGAAATAAAATAAAATAAAAGAGTACTATAAAGACTAGTGTTATGCTTGTCTGTTTCGTGATGAGTGAAAAACTCCTCAGGTTTGTGAAATTCAAATGAACTTGGTTGTTTGAAAAGAATAACCCCAGTACCTATGGAAGGAGAAGCCCTGCAAGGAGGAGAGCAGAGGAGAATGGAAAGAAGTGTTGATGGGAGAGTCAGGAAGGGAGAAAGGGAAGAGAAGAGAGAGAAGTGTTGTGGTCTTCCTTTTTCTGAACTTTCCCCCATGATGCTGACTGCTGTGAGATTTACCATGGACTGCAGAATGGTCGTACAGTTGAAATCTTCTTCCTCAAACCGAAGCAAGTGGGAAATTTGTCTCTTGAGTTAAAATGTTTCATAGGATATATCACCTATATTAAATAATTTTGAGTATTAAGTTAAAGATTTAAGTAATCTTGAAGATGTGCCCAAGGAGAAATAATTCGGACTTCACAAGGCTGGGTTAATCTACCATGAAATTAGACCTGTGGTCTTCAGCTTTTTGAGACATAGGACCTTTACCTCCAACCCAGAATGTGAGACTCACTTTTAGCATGTATGTCATCTTTATCCTTTGGGTTTCCATTTGTTGGCCTCTATCAGCCTTTCTTCGACTCTTCTTTGAAGAAAAAACAAGGGGGGGGGGAATAACCAAAGCAAAATAGAATGATGGTGCCCTTCATCCACCTTGGGTAGGGATGTGACTTGAGATGGAAGAAAAATCTCATCCAGTTTGCGTTTAAAGGCCAATCTACCTATTTTGCACTTTCGAAAACAACAAGGAAACAGAAAGACAGCCATTCTCCAAAATTCGCACTTCTCTGAATTTTGCTATGCAGTTCTCCAGTCACATAATGTGTACAGAAAAGTACATAAAACAGAGAGTGTGCATTAAAATGAATGTGTGTGTGAAAATAGCATATTCACAATTATATTAGGGAAATTAGTCTGCAAAAATGTCTATGTTAGTCATGATTTCATATAAAGATGTGCATATATTGGGATCAACGTGGACTTAAATGCTGATGAAATTTCATGTGAATTTAAAAACGGGGGAGGTATTGCAAATTAATGTGAACTGACCTCGAGACAAAGAAAAGGAAGAGAGAGAGATAAAATGCAAGAAACCAAAATGGACAGCTTCGCCAATCCCTAGCTGTTACCCATATATGGGTCAGGAACTGCTCAGGTGAGGACCAGTGGCATAAATCAACTTTCTCATCAATCTCAGGATCTGGCTCTCTGGGATGACTGTAATAACAGTTATTGGAAAAACTGAGCTTACTCTTTTTCTTGGGTTTTTGCTGAGATGCTGGTAGTCTGGTCTTAAGCTCAAGCTGAGACTTTGGCTTGTGTTGCTTGAAGCTTGGTTTGCAGGTTGGGCACCAGCCAGGACTTTGTGGAGCAGATGCATCTTATACAGGATAGAAAGGCATGGTTGTATCTTCAAGAGCCCTAAAGAGCACAATTGACACCTGATGTTATATATGTAGAAGGCCTGCTCATACTCAAGGCCCAGTTTGAGTCTCAGAGACTGAAGGAGGTTGTATGAGGCCAGAGGATTGGTGGGGCCATTTCTGAGAAATTAAGCACCAACAGCTGTTCTTCCTCTGCTGCTACTGATCTAACCAGCCTTCTGTGCCAGTTTTTTTAATCATGGGGAAGGCTAAGGGCCAGATCTTAAGACCCAGCTGGCATTTCATGGATGATATATTGTGTGTCTTCAGATAGGCCAATGTTTACTGCAGAACAGTTTAGACCTCTTTGGCTTTGTTGACTCCCCGCTTCACAACTCTACTCCACCCTTTCGTAACAGCATGATCAATGTGGGTTGAGCTTGTGCACAAGGAGACTCAATTGCACAGCCACGTCATCATCCACCTCAACTGTCAATTGTTCCATAGATGAACCTGCCCTGTTCAGATGCCCTGAATCTTCCATCATCCCGCTTCATTGGAGGTCCAGTGTGTTACGAGAGAAGGATAAAATCCTTTCTCAGTGCCATGCATCATTTTCTAAACTTCTTTCATATCACCTCTTGGGTTTTTCTCTAAACTGAAAAACGCTGGAACCTTTCCTCATTGAGCGGGGGGAGGTGGCTTCATGTCCCTTTTCCACTTTTTGAGGTGAGACAACCATAACTATACCCAGTATTCCAAATGCGGTCGTACCAAAGATTTGTACAGTGCCACTCTGATACTGGCATTATGATTTATGGCCAGCAAGGCTGCCTCTGTTGGAAATCCAAAACTTTTCATCACACACGTTGCTTGCAGGCGCACAGATCTTCACCTGTAGAGGTGCGCTTCCTGCAAAAGTGTACACCTTTCCATTGGTTCTTTTGTGTAATGCTCCACTCCTAAGCTGTTTCCCCTTCTGTGGGGGACTTGCAAAGCATTGCTTTTTTTTCTTCTTTAAAGGAAAGTGAGAGATAGAAAAAAGACGCCAGTTTATTGAGGATGCCATATGGACAGGATTTAGCTGCTGATACAGTTCTGGTGCTGTTGGTTTGTTGAGTGGGTGTTGAGGCATAACCCCTGGTCTTCAGGGAACAGGCAGTCCTTCCTTTTGCAGACTTCCATGAGATGATGCTCATATAGAGAGAGAGAGAGGGAGGGAAGGAGGGAGGCAGGCAGGCGCACTGGTCCGGTGTGTTTTAATTCACATTAAATGTAAAAGCTCTCAATTATATATAGCTGAGGTGCTGCAATTTACCCTTCCAGTTCCTAAGCAACAGCTATTTTCAGATTGAGTGTGTCTGGTGGTGTTGTCTACCTACTTCATGCGTCTATGAGGTAATTCATCATCAAATGCTGCTGGGGTTTTTTTCCCCCCCTCCACCCCACTATCTCTTCCGTGGCTGCTTCCTATAGAGAGATCAAGGCATGCAAAACTGGGGAGAGTTTGGACCAAACAAACAAACAAATCCACCATTTCCCCCACGGCTTCCTTGCAACACCTTTGCAAACACAAAACTTTGGGATCCTTGAAGTCGACTTGAGCGATGCAACGTAAGGATCGGGAATAATATTTTTTGCTTCTGGTTTGAAATTATTCTGAGGAAGAGCCTTCTTGAGCAAAACTGGGAATCATGAAGCGGCGACCTTTGCTCTTGTTGAAGCGGCGATGGGAGTCTATCCCTGTTACTGAGCAGGTACTGTGGGCTTCTCTTTATATTTTCCTCTCTTGGTGATAACGGCACAAAGAACTGCCAGTTATTGTACTTACGGTTCTAGGAAGCTGGTGGGCATTGCCTGTCATTTCTCTCAAGCTTGTTATTAAGGTTTTGGCTTCAAAATTGTAGTTGGTGCTTCTCCTAGAGCTGTAGAAGCCAGATGCTTTGGTTGCTGAAAAAGATCATGTTCATCACAGCACATAGCAAATCTGAAGAGCACGGTTCTGATGAGAGTTGCAGAGAGTCAGCAAATAGTGTAATAGTTTTAGATTTGTTGGGTAGCCTTTGGAAAGGAACCCCAGCCTAAATATTAGGGGTAGTGTGAGTTGCACATTTATATATGTCTACATTTAAGTAATGAATAGTTGGTGCCGGTGAATTAATGGCTTATGTGTTCCTGAGAAATCCTGAAAAGTGTATTGGTAGAGGTTGAATGGTGACAAATTAATAAACTTACTGCATATGGTTATTCTTCAAAGGATGTCAGTTTGCATGCAGACCTTTGGTTAAAACTCAGCACGACAGATTCAATTATCCTTTGCGGAATATAATTGCACATTTGTGGCATTAGTACAAATGCAAAAATCCCAAGTATTCGTCATCCCCCCTTAAAATATTGCTGTAAACATCTAAGAATGTTGACTTCTTTTTTTAAAAAATCCCTGTGCGAAGTTGGTTCATAAAAGTTGCTCCTGGCTCCATTAAGCTTCATCAATATCTGAGCTTTCTTAGCTCTGTGGTGGAGACTGCATCACTCTTGCCAGCAAGAGTGTCAGGGCATATGTGCTCAAAGGAGTGGAGTTTTTGTTTTATAGACCAGGAGAAGACAAGGAAGCACGGCGTCCTTTTTTGGATGCAACAACCCCGGCTTCCTTCAACCTCCTTCGCTGCTCCCACCATGTCCTAACCCCAGTGCTACCACACATTGGGGTGTTTAATGCTGGTTGACAAACCAGATTCTTAAACCCAGAAAAAAGGCATTGGTTTGTTGCATAGTTTAAGATCCTAACGATTGAACCAGCATCTTCCCACAGCTCCCTGATTCAGATTTATTGGAGGAGCTGAAGTTTAAGCAAGCCAGAATCAAAACACTGGCAATCTGTGGGGAACGGGAGCATCAGAGTTATGGTTCATTAAACCCAGAACATTACATCTAAAGTGACCCACTGAGCTACCACTTTCTGTGTTAACACCTGTTGGGTGGAGGCTTCTTCAGATCTGTAACTTGGTGGCATTTACCATGTGGTAAGCCATGCTTGTGGAGCGGCTTGCTTAGTTGATCAGAAAGTTTTCTTGTATAAGGTTCTCAACAGCCTGGCGGGGGGGGGGGGACATTCAGTGTGCGTGAGGAGCACCAGATCGGTAGCTTACTACATGCAAGGCTTCCCAGGGTATGAGCTGGAAGACCTGGAGTCAGTTAGGAACTCTTCTTCATTTAAAACTCTGCTTCACTGCACCACCACCAAGTCTGTTCAGAGAAGAAGAGTTTGGATTTGATATCCCGCTTTATCACTACCCAAAGGAGTCTCAAAGCGGCTAACAATCTCCTTTCCCTTCCTCCCCCACAACAAACACTCTGTGAGGTGAGTGAGGCTGAGAGACTTCAGAGAAGTGTGACTGGCCCAAGGTCACCCAGCAGCTGCATGTGGAGGAGCGGAGACGCGAACCCAGTTCACCAGATTACAAGTCCACCGCTCTTAACCACTACACCACACTGGCTCTCTCCTTCTGCAAGAGGGACTTGCAGGCAGTTGACTCCTGGACGCAACAACAACAGAGTTGTTCTGATCAGGAGGGCTGATGATCCCATGTTTCTTCCTGCTGGAAGATGGAGCAAGCTTGCTTTCTGCTGCTTCCTAGGGTACAGCCCAAAACAATGGATTCAAATGACAAGGAGATTCCAACTAAACATTCAGAATAACTTTTTGATGGCAAGAGCAGTTTGACAGTGGAAGGTGGTAGGCTCTCCTTCCTTGGAGGTTTTTAAGCAGAGGTTGGATGGCCACCTATCAGGTGTGCTTTAGCTGTGATTCCTGCATTGCATGGGGTTGGAATAGATGATCCTTGGGGTCCCATCCAACTCTACAGTTTTATGAGTCTCTGCTGTGCAACTATGTCGTCTGCTGAGCTCTGGTCAAAGTGGGGCAACTTGCCGAAGGAAGCTATGGGGCTGTCTCTCTACATGTCCAGACGGATGGCAGGCAAGCCAGCTTCTCTGCTGCCTGCCGGTCGGTTTACCATCTGTTCCCATTATTTGCCATCTCTCTGCCCTTTGAGGGCTGGATCTTTCTAGCACTTGGACTCAGCCACTTGGCAATATCAGCCATCTCATGGAGCAGTTTTATTAAAGTGGCCCTACT
The DNA here is from genome assembly GCF_964188305.1 of Podarcis bocagei. Classification (NCBI taxonomy): domain Eukaryota; kingdom Metazoa; phylum Chordata; class Lepidosauria; order Squamata; family Lacertidae; genus Podarcis; species Podarcis bocagei. The sequence continues at coordinate 16,569,359 of NC_138135.1, read as the reverse complement.
GTGGTGTCAGAAATGGTGCAGACCAGCCATTACAGTACACAGGAGAAAAATGCAGGTGAACGGACTTTCAAACAAAATAAAATAAAAATAAAAATAATAAAAATAAAAATAATAATGATAATAATAATAATAATAATAATAATAATAATAATAATAATTATTATTATTATTATTATTATTATTATTATTATTATTATTATTATTATTATTATTATTTATACCCCGCCCATCTGGCTGGGTTTCCCCAGCCACTCTGCGCGGCTTCCAACAAAATATTAAAATACAGTAGTCCAAACATTAAAAGCTTCCCTAAACAGGGCTGCCCTCAGATGTCTTCTAAATGTCAGGTAGTTGTTTATCTTTTTGACCTCTGGTAGGAGGGCGTTCCACAGGGCGGGCGCCACTACCGAGAAGGCCCTCTGCCTGGTTCCCTGTAGCTTTGCTTCTTGCAGTGAGGGAACTGCCAGAAGGCCCTTGGCGCTGGACCTCAGCGTCCGGGCAGAATGATGGGGGTGGAGATGCTCCTTCAGGTATACTGGAGTGAAGTGATAGGAATAAAGTGATAGGAATTTGTATTCCCCCCCCCCTCCACATACTTCTCTAGTTATATTGTAGTGTCAATATGTTTAACCCCAGAGGCATCCCTAGGGTCCCTTGTGCCCTTGTCAAGCAGCTGTTTCTCCCCCCCCCCAAAAAAAAAATCAGTTTACCACACTAGGCACATTAGAAATCACTACATATTATGTGACTTGAGTAGTTGAAGCATCCAGAATGAGGGCAAAGTGAGGAGGAAAGGCAGAAAAATTTGCACACTTTTGTGCCACGGCACGAGAAGAATGGGCAGTTTCTCTCGCAACAGCGGTGTCTCATCGCCGCACAAATATGTGTCATACACTCCATAGTCTAGTGGGTGATTTTTGCACGACCTATGCCCCCAGCGTGGGCTGGTTTCGCCAACCCCTAGATAACGCCTCTAGCTAACTCCCACTAACCTGCCTGCCTTCTTAGTTACAACCAGTTCAGGGGGTGGCACTGCCTATCATCTTTCTCTGAGACTAAGTCCTACAAGGGTCAATACTAAGACTAAGGAACTCAGCAGGGAGAAGTATAGGGGGGAAATTAGAACTAGTCGGCTCTGTCTATCGTTGGCTCTGTCGCCACTTACTGTTTTCGACCCTACATGGACCAATGGGCACCAGCCACCACTGGGGGCAAATGAACCTCCAAAATATACTGTAGAAAACGATGGTTTTTTATTATTTATTTATTTTGCTTTGTATTTTTCCACCCTGTTCTGGAGCGTGCTTCTTGTGTGGGTAGTAATTGACGCCGCCTCTTGCAGTCTAAAACAATTGAATGAGTTTTCTTGTTCATCTAAATGCACAGAATCACATCACAGGGAGCAGTGGGGGGCGGAATGTTGCTTATTGATCCGCTGTATCTCGTGAGGGGAAAAAGAAGGCTTGAAAAAGCTACTTGTGTGCAGGTTTCGATTCTCTTGAACAGCCGCAAAGTGTTGATTGAGAGCTTTGGGAAAATGCTTCTTTTTCTTATGGAGAAATGATCTGGGTTTAATAACTCTTCCACTTGTTTTAACCATCAGTGCAGTCGTATGAGGAATTGCAGCGACGGTGAGCAGATCACAGGTAATTTTCCCGCAAAGCTTGTCTCAAGGGGCAGCTCTAAGCTCTGATGATTGCTCAAAAGGTAATTCCGGCTGTGGAGCACTAAGGACCATGCTCCATGTTTTAGATCAGGGGTACGCAACCTAAGGCCTGGGGCTGGATGCGGCCCAATCGCCTTCTCAATCCGGCCCTCGAACGGTCCGGGAATCAGCATGTTTTACATGAGTAGAATGTGTCATTTTATTTAAAATGCATCTCTGGGTTATTTGTGGGGCCTGCCTGGTGCTTTTACATGAGTAGAATGTGTCCTTTTATTTAAAATGCATCTCTGGGTTATTTGTGGGGCATAGGAATTTGTTCATTTCCAGCCCCCCCCCCCCCAATATAGTCTGGCCCACCACATGGTCTGAGGGGTGGTGGGCTGGCTCATGGCTGAAAAAGGTTGCTGAACCCTGTTTTAGATGAAGAGAGGGAAAGTAGTAAGGAGGAGAGGTAAAGTGTTTTGCTTCGATCCCAGAAACTTACTGGTGGTAGCAAGATTTTTTATAATTGCTTGTTTTCAAGGGAAAAGAGCTGTGTGAATTTTGGGGGGGAGGGTGCCCTACCCTTACCCAATACAGCAGATCCATTTTTTAAAAAAGACATTGAAAAAATTGGGGTCGTCCCTAAATTGTTGGGATCTGCTTAGTACTACTTTTAGAGTTAAATCAAATGTGTTTTCTGTAAAATGTAAAAAAGCAAGGACCTCTTTTACCTATGTTTGCATTTTAAACCACCTGAAATAATAAACTTTGGGAAAAGGAGATCTGCAATTGCAGTTCTTAAAGCTGTCAAGACAGATCAAGCTCTTACTATCTGCCGTGTAGCTTGGATTTTTCAAATGGTTCCTTTTCCTACTGACTTACCTCCAGGTTCCCTGGCAAAAGAGAGTCGAGTAAACATTCCTTCATCATCTTGATTACATTAAGAGGCTGTAGCGAGACCATCGTGGTCTCAGAAGATAGCTGCATTCCAACATCAGGTTCTTCCACACGCATAGGGACTGAGACAGATACTTGGCTTTCATACCAATTGGCCATGCGAGAGGGCTCCATAAAATTGCATTTTGATTATTAGCTTTTTTTTATTTGGCACCGTCACAGGGGTGTTTTTTTGCCTTGACATTAAACTCATCGTTGCATTATACCTTGATATATCAGCCATTGCTGCAATCGGGATTTAGCAAGGTATGTGCATGTGTGTGTCTGTGTTTTAATTAAGAGAACCCTGCCTAATCTGTAAGTCTCTTCCATACATGGTGGACAGTGGAGCTACTCTCTTAATGTCCCAAATGTTCTTGTTGATGCAAACTCTTCAGCCAAGGGATGAAGCACGCAGTCAGCAGCCTCATGCTGGCGATGAGATTGCATGTTTGAATTCTCCCTCGTCAAAGATCTTTCTAAAGTGGCTTGGTATATATTGCAATTGCTAACCATGTTGATTGGCTCTTCTGTTCAGTAATATTATCTGCACCCCATCTATTTTTCTGGGAGGGGTATCTCAGTCGGTAGAACATGAGCCTCTTAATCCCAGAAGCATGGGTTCAAGATTCCTGAATTTCAGGGGGTTGGACTAGTTGGCAATCATGATCCCTTCCAACACTAAAGTTTTATGATTCTTTGGACCACTGCTGGCCCCAGAATTTCAGGGGCTACCAGAGAACCCACTAAAGCTGGAAGAGAAGGGACAAGAAAATCAAGAATGCTTTTTTAGGCTGATCTCCTTGAATATTCTATTAGTAGTAGGAATCGTAGCTCCATCAGGGCATGGGGTCCTTTACTGCTCTTGGGGCCCTGACAAATGCCCAGCATTCCTACTTTCCGGAGCTGTTCTTGTACATTGCCAGTTGCCGGGTTCTCTCTTTCCAGATCCTCTTTGATTTAAGGACCATTGTGAACTCATTTGTTTCCAGGCACGACCTGAATTGTTTGCCCACTTTTGTGTCTTCCAAAGGACACCATTCTATGAAGGTCTGCATTTCATGAAATTGTATCATTATGGGTTCTCAGCAGCTGCTCCCAGAATCTGGGATGCCTTACCAAGGGAGACCTACCCTCTATTCTAGCCTGGCTCCTCAAGTATATTGGAAAACACTATCACTAGTATTGACACAAGTTCAATTTGCTTTTGTATGTGCCTTGGGGAAGGGCACCATCTTCTCTTTTGCCTCAGGCAGCAAAATATCTTGAACTGGCCCCATACATAAATAGTGCCATCTCCTCAAGCTTTGTAAATAAGTACAGTCATACCTCGGGTTACAGACGCTTCAGGTTGCACATTTTTGGGTTGCGCACCGTGCTGAACCCAGAAGTACCGGAATGGGTTACTTCCAGGTTTCGGCGCTCGCACATGCACAGAAGTGCTAAATTGCGCTTTGCGCATGTGCAGAAGCGCCGAATCACGACCCGCACGTGCACAGATGCGGCGCTGCGGGTTGCGAATTCTGCGGGTTGTGAATGTGCCTCCTGCACGGATCACGTTCGCAACCCGAGCTTCCACTGTATTTAAAAGCATGTTATTTGTTTCTTGAACTCCACATTGAAAATATAAATTGATTGCAACCCTTAAAACTGATCCAACAAATTGAACAGAGGTTTGGCAGTGGGGTGTGTGTGTGTAAACATAATTCAAATTATTGTAAACAATATAGTTTTATGCTTTTACTTCAATGTTTCTGTTCTGTGGAAATGTATTGTAAGTTTGCATTAAGAAGAATATTGTTACTGAAAAGTCCCATAGGAGGGTTTTTGTTTTTTTGTGTTTTTTTAGGTGAAAGAACAGAAAGAGGAAACAGAAAGGGGAAATATTAGTAATGTGGTTTTCATTTGGCCCTGTCTTTTGATTTGAGAGATTTTGTATGAATGGTTTGCATTACGGACCTAAAAGGCAGGAAATGCGGGCTTGCTGGCTGGAATTCCTTTTCATAGCTGTCCTGTTTGCTAAAGAGGCTCACCAAGAGCGCTTCCAGGTGACGGGCAGTTTGGTGCTCATGGGCAAAATCAGAGCAGGAAGCAAGGCAAAACAAAAAACAGGTACTCTGGAAAATGACAGATTTTACTGGGTCAGAGCAGGAGTCCTCTGTGCAGCTTGCAAAAGTTGCATGAAGATTCTCATTTTAAATACATATTTCTAAAGGTATTTTCTCCCAAACATGCCTTTTGATAAACATGCATTGATAAACTGGAATTCAGAGGCATACTGTTTCCAGCAGAGGAGGTACTGGAAGTGTCAACACTGTTGGATAGCTCAGTTCTGGTCTGCAAATTAATCTGGGATGTGCCAATCAGGTCAGTTCGATATGACAATTTGACAAAGTTGATTTTTTTAAAGGTATCATGGGGATTGAATGGAATGGGTTGAAGCCCCCAATAAATATTGGGGTTCAGTTGTGTTTGAATGCATGTCTTTCCCTCTGCAAAACCATTATTTTGGCACAACGAATCAAGCGGACACAGTCCCACGACCCCAATGCCTTTGCCCTTGTTGTGTCCACATTTGTTGGGTATATTGGACCCAGTTAAAGCAGCATCTACCACTATTATAATTGGAACAGGGCTTGTAGCAGCAGTGTGTTCACTGATAACATGGAGCATAGAGGTGTTTAGGGATTTACGAACGTGCTTCATTCTGACCTGACATTCATTTACACTTTGGTGCCTGTTATTTCATTGCACTGCAGTTTTCCAGCGCACATCCCCGCATCTTTAAAAATCTGTGCCTGCCTTTATATATTCCCATCAAAGCTTGGCTTACGAGATTTACTACCAGTCGGAATCTTTGCCCTTTAGTCATTGATGGAAAACTGTTGTTGACTCTCTCTGTTTGTGTGTGTTTGTGTAAGTATAGCAGGATGCTGGGTTTAAATGAATGCTGTAAAGGATCAATAATTGCTGCAGTGAGTTCATAAAGCCATAAAAAGGCTTCACTCTGATATGACATTGAAGTAAGAAATCCATCAATCATTTTACCTTAGCTAGAACTATACTTTTATAGCAGGATAAGGGTTGCTTTTCCTGGGGAATAGTCGTTGGAAGCAGCTTGATAATTTCATGCTGGGCCAACAAGCAATTGTCAGGGTTGCCTCCTAGATACACTGTGGAGATACCCACTTTGAGGAGCATGTCCACGAAGAATCATTGGCCCTGGCAAGGAACCCTTTTCAGCCAAGTGTTGTGGACAACATCCCGAGAACTGGGTGGCAGTGGTGGGCAGGGCCAGAGACCAAAGTGGGTGGAGTAATGGAGGTAAATTTCACCACTGCACAGTAGGTTGATTCTCAAACACCCCTCTCAATCCCCCATCCAGACAAGTGAGAGGTATTAAGGGCACATTCAAGTCAGGCAAAAACACTTGGGGGGGGAGTAAAGCAGAGCCAGGTAGTGGTGTAACAAGGAGAGGATATGGAGGACCAGATAGACTTGGAGGACCAGTTCCAGTTGCATCTTTTGCATCATTGGGAAGCTCTTTGGAGGTCCTGCCTTGTAGTCTCTCCTCGTGAAATCCAAGGGAAATACAGTGGTGCCTCGCAAGACGAAATTAATTCGTTCCGCAAGTTTTTTCTTCTTGCGAGTTTTTCGTCTTGCGAAGCACGGTTTCCCATAGGAATGCATTGAAAATCAATCAATGCGTTCCTATGGAAATTGCCTTCAGACCAGGTCCGGGGACAGTCTGTCCCCCGACCTCTTCTGAAGGCTGGGGGGGGCAAGGGCTTTTCTTCCCACCGCCAGCCTTCAGAAGGCTGTTCTGAAGGCTGGCGGTGGGAAGAAAAGCCCTTCTCCCCACCTCCCGCCCCACAAGCTCCGGGGACAGGAGGGCTTTGCTGCCGACCGCCAGCATTTTAAAAGCCCCTGCTGTCCCGGGGTGATTTTAAAATGCTGGCGGGCGGCAGCGAAGTCTCCGCTGCCCCGGGCGATCTTAAAATGCTGGCGGGCGGGAGCGAAGCCCTCGCTGCCGCCCGCCAGCATTTTAAGATCGCCTGGGACAGCAGAGAAGTCTCCGCTGTCCCGGGAAGGCAGGCGGGGGGGAGCAAAGACTTTTGCCCCCCCGCCGGCCTTCAGAAGAGGTCCAGGACCTCTTCTGAAGGCCGGCGGTGGGCGAAAGTCTTTGCTCCCGACCGCCAGTATTTTAAAAGAGGTCCCCGGAGATTTCCCTATGGGCTTTCTTCTTGCGAAGCAAGCCCATTGGGAAATTCGTCTTGCGGAACGACTCAAAAACGGAAAACTCTTTCGTCTTGCGAGTTTTTCGTTTTGCGAGGCGTTCGTCTTGCGGGGCACCACTGTAATGAAATCCATGCCTTTGGCTTCTTGTAAAGGTAAAGGGACCCCTGACCATTAGGTCCAGTCGTGGCCGACTCTGGGGTTGCGGCACTCATCTCGCTTTATTGGCCGAAGGAGCAGGCGTACAGCTTCCGGGTCATGTGGCCAGCATGACTAAGCCGCTTCTGGTGAACCAGAGCATCGCACGGAAACGCCGTTTACCTTCTCGCTGGAGCGGTACCTATTTATCTACTTGCACTTCATTCTTTTGAACTGCTAGGTGGGCAGGAGCAGGGGCCGAGCAACGGGAGCTCACCCCGTCGCGGGGATTCGAACCACTGCCCTTATGATCAGCAAGTCCTAGGCTCTGTGGTTTAACCCACAGCGCCACCCACGTCCCCTTGGCTTCTTGTGCGAACCATAAAACCCTGTCCAGTCCTTTCGTTGTAGCTTATTAAATTAGCACACTGCCCTTCATCCATAGCTCTCAGGGCGGTTCACAGCATAGAAATACAAGATAAAAACACAAAATACATGATAAAACAACCCAGTAACACCCCCTCCTCTCACTGCTTCCCTTCAGTCTCCAGGTAAGGGGAGAGACATTTGGACCCCGTACCCCTTTTGGAGCAGAACTTGCTTTGTGGCATGTGGACAACCACCACCACTGGTCCAAGGCCACCGTTCACACTATTCCCAGTCTTGCTTAGCTTCAGCCACGTTGCTACATGACATGCTTTCATGCCAATAGAGCTGGGCTGCTGTTAGCAGGAACAGCTCCATGGGAAGCAAGGAACAATTAAGAGTTCAGAATGGCAAAGAACAGCAATCTCTTGGAAATGGGAGAACATTTTGGAAATGGTTTTATTGCAAGACATAGTTCTCTGCTTCCTGGAGGCTTGTGTTGGTGGGATGGGGGTGGATGGTACTCTTCAGATATAGCTGCTTTGGGCTGAGAGAGTTTAAACGAGTGAAAGTTTTCACCATTTCTCCCCCTCCCCCTCCAGAGACTCACAAACCAAAGGCTCTAGTAGTTCATTTTTTTTAAGCGTTGCCCATTGGGAGATCTTGTGGCTGATGGGCTGTGCTTTCTCACCAGATGTTCTCCTTTACTGTAGATGGAAGCCACAATTTTGTACTGACTTAGTCATGATGGATCTGTGTTCGAAATATTAGTGGGCGGGGCTGGGGGGAAATGAATTGACTGGAACAGGCTCATAGAGATTTGGAAATCAGGCAGAATTGAAATAAAGCCTTCAGCTCTCTCTCTTTTTTCCCTTTTTTTTTAAAAGAAGAAGAAAATGTCCTATTGTGTTGTATTTTCCAGATCGTGGCCTCATTGTGTAAGAAGACAGAGTTGCTCAATTATTGAGTAGGACACAAGTCTACTACAAGATCAGTCTTTGTTTCTGCACAATGAACCCAAGAAATCTGGAAATCATCAACAAGAGAATTGAGATTATTTATTTGAGCGTCTATTTGTTTTATTAAGCGCATTTCTATCCTGCCATTCCCCCAAAAGCTCAGGGCTCTGTATGAGACTTCTCATTCTTCGGACTGTTTCAAACAACTGGTGGCCATCAAGCAATCAGCTTGAAGGGTGTGCAGGGCACAGGACTTGTACATTTTCCTGCTAGAAATAATGTGAAACTTGGTCATTAACCAGTCATATTTAAATAGACTCATAGATGCCATGAAACATCTTGGAATGCACAGTGAATTTGGTTAACAAAGGAGTTGATTGATTAAGTAGCTCCCATGCAGCCATGTGCTGAAGCACATGTCCTGGTGTGATGTGGTGAAAATCGTTATTTTCTAAGCTTTTTAGAGAGTCAGACCACTGGTCCATCTAACTCAGTATTGACTTCAGTGACTTGCAGTAGCTATCCAGGGCTTTGGGTTGCCACAGATTGCCCTGCCACAGATTGAAACTGAAACCTTCTACATGTAAAACAGATGCTGTTAACACTGAAGTACAACTTCCATCGTGGGGTCTAGGCATATGGCCACTGTGGTTTGTATGACTGTGTTGTGCTTCTTTGCAGGCCCCTGTGCAATTTTTCAAGGCGAAAGATGTAGTCCCTGTGTGGAGTTTCTTCAGCCAGTACCTCCTCATGGGTCTGAATAAGGCTGCATGTTCTCTGGGAGCCTTGAATGCTCCCAGAGGTAATTGTAGACTCATAGAATTGAAAGGGACCTCGTGGATTATGGAACGCCGTCCCATCAGATGCCAAGGAAATAAACAACTATCTGACTTTTAGAAGACATCTGAAGGCAGCCCTGTTTAGGGAAGTTTTTATTGTGCTTTTAATTCTGTTGGGAGCCACCCAGAGTGGCTGGGGAAATCCAGCCAGATGGGTGGGGTATAAATAGATTATTATCATTATCATCATTATTATTATTAGTTCAGTTCCTTGCAATGCAGGAATATGCACCCATACGGGAATCAAACACGTGACCTTGGTGTTGTTAGCACCAAGCTCTAACCAGCTGAGCTAACCAGTGTGTCAGGCCTCTGGCTGTATGTATATGTAGTAACCAAGGCAGTGAATATGGGGTTGACCAGAACCAGACTTGAATATTTATTTGTATGATGTTGCCAGGAAATGCCACCATGCTATCTGCAGCATATATCTCACCTCAGACGGCGCTCCACTTTTAGGGTTTCAAATACGAAAGCTGGCATTTCTGAAAACAGGGACTTATGTTACGATAGTGCCTTTGGCTGCTTGGATTGTCTTTTTACAGTGTCTCACATCAAGTTGCTTTCTTCCTCCTCTGCTGCTGGAACATTATTCCTTCTGTTTCCAATGTTCAGGCATCCTTGTGCCAGATAGAGGTATCAGCAGGCTGTAGGGAACTTGTCCAGTTCCTGAGATCAGGAAGGCTATAGCTTGGAGCTGTTGCAATGAAGCAGCTCAGGGAACTTGCAAAGGAGCTGGAGTTCTCCACCCTTTCCTGAGAAATCGTCCCAGATAATATAAGTCTATTTTTGTTTATCTCAGTTTCTTCTCCGATCGTAAGTTCAGTTCTCCACATCAGTTTGTAATTATTATTATTATTAAAAAAGCAGCCCTTGTGAAAGTTCATCAACATTTCTCCTAATACACACAATTTTCTATCATTTTTGCAAACAAGTTATCCTCCATGTGGTGCATATCTGTATGTTATTTGCACAATATATGCATTTTAATGCACATTTTGTTCCGATATATACATTTTTGTGTACGTTATTTGACTGCATTATGGAATTTGGAGAAGTGCAAATTTTGATTGATGTCTGTGCTTTAGTTCTCAAATAGTTTCAGAGAGTGTGAATTGGGGAGACTAGCCTTTGAATATGGTCTGAAATGTGCATGCACTATAAGCTTTGCAGATAGCTCAGTTGGTTAGAGTGTGGTGCTGATGACACCAAAGTTGAAAGTTTGAGCCGCATAAGGGACAATTGCATATTCCTACATTGCAGGGGGTTGGACTACTGATGATCCACTGAGCCCTTCCAACTTTGATCCACTGATCCCTTCCAACTACTGATCCACAGGATCCCTTCCAACTCTGCAGTTCTGTAATTCTATAATCAGAAGCGTTCTGGTGAAATTTTCAGCAATGGCTTTCGATAGCCTTTTCTACACACACATTTTTTTGTTGCCATTGCAGCCTTTCTTGCTTTCTTTCAGCGAGGGTTTGATCTGCCCCACATCTTGCACTTTTTCTAGATCTTTCTAGTGCCACACAGAAGCCATTCTAAGAGAACAGCGGGATATTTTATGAAGACACCCTGACAGTCTATTTTTACTGCATCATGAATTTACAAAATGTTCTTCCAACATCTTTGCTACGAGTTATTGTGAAAGATTTAAAGCTCTGAAGTCCAGGAATTCTTAGTAAGTCGTCACTACAGAAGCAGAGGGTAGGGGGAGATATTCTCTCTCTCTCTCTCTCTCTCTCTCTCTCTCTCTCTCTCTCTCTTGTTTTTCTTTAAAAGCACATGATTAATGTGGCAAGCGAAATATGGTGGCAGCGTATTTTGGGAGCAAGTTGGCGGTCTCAGCGCTAGGCACCAGGAGTCTTGAACCAATTACTGGACACCTTATTTCTCTCTTCCTTCAGAGAAATTTTCCAGGAGAAGAACATGTTCTCTGCTGCACTTAAGCACCATAGATGTGTTTTACGGAATCCTGGAGTCGGAAGGGTCCTCAAAGGCCATTTCTCTTACTGAAAAGCCAAAGTTGTCCAGAGCAACTGTTGGTGTGATGACAACCCGCTTGCAGCCTTTATCTTATCTAGCTAGTTCTCTGTGCTTTAGAATTAGCCTTTCTCAGAAACAATGTCGTCAAGTATTGAGAAATTGTGGTATCAGTCTAGTTCAAAGCAAAGAGTTTTGACGTACATTGTTATTGGGGAAGTCCTTTGATTTCCCTGATTGATAGCACTTATCCTGCTCCCAATCTCCCTTTATCAGCATAATATAATCGCAGGATTGTACCCATGCTTAATTCTTTATTGTGCACAGATATACCCACTTGTGCCCTAAGAAAATCTATTGGAGATCTTCCACCAAGGACCCCCTTATTCTGAAGCACAGAGGGTGGCAATGGACGGGGGCTTGTCAGTGGTGGCCCCCTTGTTTGTGGAATGCTTTCCCTGATGAAGCTCACCAGATGCCTCCTTTAATGTACTGTTGTTGCCTGACAAACAGCTCCTTCTTCCAGGCCCTCTTTTAAGTTGTTTAATGTTATTTTAACGTGATTAAATTTGGTCTCTGCTTGATCTGAGGATGATTAGTTTTCGCTTGCATTTGAGGTTTAAATACTTATTTGATTGTAGTGGTGTTCGTACTTGTTGATTGGTTGTGCTATTCAGAATCGTTTGGAGTTTTTGCTGGTATTTTGATATGCGTTGCTTTTTGTTTGATAATGTATTGTACGTTACCTCACTGCTCCTTTTTGTGAGCCAACTGATTAATACAACAAGTAAATAAACAACAGAACCCTGGATGCCTTTTAAAATATAGTTTATTTGAAGGAAAAGCTGCCTCACAATTTGTGGAAGAAGCGAGGAGGGAAAGGTATGCTTAACCCTTTCCCCACCTGCCATTTCTGAGCACCAAATACAGTGGTACCTCGGGTTACGAACTTAATTCATTCCAGAGGTCCGTTCTTAACCTGAAACCGTTCTTAACCTGAGGCACGCTTTTGCTAATGGGGCCTCCTGCTACCGCTGCACCGCCGGCGCGTGATTTCTGTTCTCATCCTGGGGCAAAGTTTGTAACCCGAGGTACTACTTCTGGGATAGCGGAGTTTGTAACCCAAAGCATTTGTAACCTGAGGTGTTTGTAACCCGAGGTGCCACTGTACCCATTTCCTTGTGTTGCTTTTCTTCTCTCTCTCTGCATGCGTTCCAAACACATATTTGCAAAGGGTGAATACATGGTTTGAACACAGTGGGAAAAAATGCAACTCTCTGTGGCAATTTGGAATGGAGAAGAGGCAAATGGGAAATGAGTGATATCCCTATCTCCTCCCCTACTTTTCCATTATAAATCAATCTTGCTCAGTGTGTCTTTTCCATATACAAACAAAATACTATAAAGGCTTCATTATCTGCAGTTGCCTTTATATGTAGTTAGGCTTGATCCAGTATATAAGGTGTCACTTTACCTCTTTTCTTATCACATTAAGGCTTAAAGGGAAGTGTCCCACTTCTTTTAAACAGAATACCTCCAGGATCTCATTCTGTCCCTCTTTGAGTTCTGCTTCACCGTACTTTTCTGTGTATAAGACTGTGTATTTTTACTCCTTTTACCTAAAGAAAAACTCAACAACTCTGGGCAATCCTCCCCAAAAAAGCTCAACTCTGGGCTCATCAACAACTAAAATTTTAGTACCCAAAAAATAGAGGGCGTCTTATACACGGGGACGTGTTATACACTGGGAAATACGGTAATTAATTGCATTACTTGTTAGTTAAACTCCTTTGCTTCCAGCTGACCTGCATGTGCCTGGCAACGGGCAACTTCCAGTCTGCAGAAAGTTGTTGTTTTTTTAATAGCCTGCCCATAAATCGGGTAAATGGAATTTGCAAACTTCCTGTACTGGCGACCTCCTGTCTTTATATTCTTCTTTTCATCTCCTCAGTTCCATCTGTTACGTACCTTTGATTACTTTCCTTTCACCTACATATATCAGATGGAACCGGATTACCGTTTGCAATGCAGCGACTGCTTGAAGTGTTGGCTGTAACCATGGAAGGACCATCTTCTCACCTGTGTAGCGGATTCCTGTCCCGGTCACAGGCAGGAATGGGGAACCTATGGTCTTCCAGATGCTGTTGGACTCCATCTCCCATCATCCTTAGCTATTGGCCATGCTGACTCAGACTGATGGGAGTTGGAGTCCAACAGTCTCTAGAGGGCTGCAGGTTTCCCCAGCTGTGTGGTGACTGAAGTTAGGCTAGAGTTGCAGTACCTTGGACAGCTCTAAGCAGACAACTTGTCCCCAAATTGAACTGGCGCCCTATTAAAACCTTTTATCCCTTCTAGACTAGACTGCACCTCCCAGACTACACCCACTTTGTGAAGAGCGTAGAGTTCAAATGGGGTAGTTTTCTGTTAGATAAGGCGTTGTTTTCCCTCAAACTCCAATTAAGTTGCTGTAGCTCTCTTGTTTGCCAATAAGGAAGATGTCTTCAGCTGTGATTGCATACAAAACAAAGCACTTTCTACATATTCTTCCCAGTGAACCAGAAGTTAATCACACATAGACTTGAAAAAAGACTCAGTGTTGTCGAACCAGACTTTCATTGGCATTTTGCTTAGTGCACCATATATGGCTATCTGCATTTGTTTGTTTGTTTACTGGTTCGTTACATTTGAGAGTAAAATACAAATACTGTTTTTGTATGTGTCTGTGAAGATGCTTGCTGGATTAGGCCAAAGGCCCATCTAGGCAGCATCTTTCTTTCCACGGTGGTCACATGCTTGTGGAAAGCTCGCAAGCTGGACCTAATCACAATGGCACTCTCAACTCCTATGGTTTCAAGCAACTATGGCTTCAGAAGTATTTCAGAGTCTTCTAGTGGAGGTAGAACGTAGTCATCATAGTTAGTAGTCATTGATAGCTTTATCCCCCATGAATTTGTTTAATTCTCTTTTAAAGCCATCCAAATAGATAGCCATCACTGCCTCTTGTGGGAATAAAATCCATCGTTTAACGGTCTCTCTTGAATCTTCCAACATTCAGCTTCACTGAATGTCCACAGGTTCTAGTGTTATTTGTGGGAGAGGCAGAAAAACCTTTCTCTTTTCACATTCTCCACAGTTTCATGTGAACCTGATTTTGTACATTAAGCGTTGTTGTTTTATTTTGGATGATATAAATTGCAAGTTTTTAATATTCAGTTGGGAGCTGCCCAGAGTGGCTGGGGAAACCCAGCCAGATGGGCGGGGTATAAATAATAATAATAATAATAATAATAATAATAATAATAATAATAATAATAATAATTATTATTATTATTATTATTATTATTATTATTATTATTATTATTCCTAGAAACCCATTGTGTTGGAAACATAGGAAGCTACCATATACAGTCATACCTTGGATCCCGAATGCCTTCATACATGGATGTTTGGCTCCCAAATGCCGCAAACCTGGAAGTGAGTGTTCTGGTTTGCGAATGTTCTTTGGAACCCAAATGTCCGACGGGGCTTCTGCAGCTTCCAATTGGCTGCAGGAGCTTCCTGCAGCCAATCAGAAGCTACGTTTCAGTTTCTGAACGTTTTGGAAGTCAACAGACTTGCAGAATGGATTCCGTTTGACTTCCAAGGTACAACAGCCTGATCATTGGTCCATCAAATTTAGTATTGTCTACAGTGGTTGGCAGCCTTTTTACATAAATGATGCAAACAAAACACATATTGTGGAAGTGAATGCATTGCAAAACATTTTAAAATGTGCCTTTTGCGTTAAAAGTGTCAACAGCATGTGTAGAAAATGCACCCAATGGGGGAAAATGGGCTTATGATTGAGTGCCCACAAGACCATAGCAGAATTAGCTTCTCAGCCCATCCCTATTTGAGAGTGGCATAAATGTTTTGTTTTTGGAAGAGCATCGGTTTCATGAGAGAGAATAAGATTCTTCCACTTCCCCCTCCCTTTTCATATTTTTGCTGGAGTTTTTGTTTTGTTTTGCTTTTGTCCTGCTGCATCAGTTCTTTTTAATGAAAAGAGCAGAAGTTCCAGAAGAGGTTTTCAAGTGCAGGATGACATACACAGATGATTGTTTTCCTGATTATTTTTGTCTGTCCAGTGAATGAAACACTCAGTGACACTCCAGTAAAATATCTGACGTGTAGCGCTGAGCCACAGATACTTGTTCCCCCCCCCAAAAAAAACTGGTATTACTCTTCCTGAGAGAAAGACAGTGAAAACGATATATCCCCCCCCCCTCTTTTTAAATTAAACAAAGCCCCATTGAAATATAGTCATTTCTCTCTCTGTGTGTGTGTATCTGTTATCACAAACATTCAGAATTCAGCACAAATGAATTTGGACAAGTGGATTCTGAAAACAAATATCCACCCCCTCCCCATTCGTAAGACACATTTTTCTTCCACCATGTTGAATGTGCTGGCAAAACAAGGTGAGCATGTCCGCTAACTAGGGATGGATGAATTAGTCAACAGTAAATGTGTACAATTGGGATGCGAGTGGCGCTGTGGTCTAAACCACTGAGCCTAGGGCTTGCTGATCGGAAGGTTGGCGGTTCGAATCCCTGCGATGGGGTGAGCTCTCATTGTTCAGTCCCTGCTCCTGCCAACCTAGCATTTTGAAACCACATAAGTGCAAGTAGATAAATAAGTACCGCTCCGGCGGGAAGGTAAACAGCGTTTCCGTGTGCTGCTCTGGTTTTGCCAGAAGCGGCTTAGTCATGCTGGCCGCATGACTCAGAAAAACTGTCTGCGGACAAACTTTGGGTCCCTTGGCCAGTAAAGCGGGATGAGCGCCACAACCCCGAGTCGTTTGCGACTGGACTTAACTGTCAGGGGTCCTTTACCTTTAAAGACTAATAGTAAAAATGTTTGGTTGGTTTGAATGACAACTAAAGGTCTGGGAGAATTAAATTTTTTTGACAGGAGACAAAAATACATTAATGTAGGTGTCAGGTGAACCTCTCTGGGAAGAGCATTCCACACCCAGAGGCCACCACCAAAGAGGTCCTTTCTCTCATAGCCACCATTCAATCTGTTCATCAGATTGAGGAGACTCTCAGAGAAGGGCCTCTGTTTATGATCTTAGGGCAAAGGTAGGTACATGTCAAAAGAGGTGCTGCTCCAGGTATCAGTGTCCCAACCCTTGTGGGATATATAGGTCAAAAACAGCATTATTCACTGCAATGAGCCTTAGGTCCTTTGCAAGTGTATGGTTTATTTCCAGGATGAGTACAGAGTATAGCTTTCTAATGCCCCCCCCCTTTTTTCCTTTCCTTTTGGCGCATAGGACTTCACAGCCCTGCCTGTGAGATCATCCCACTGCATTTCCCTGCCAAAGAAGGATTAATCTACATAAGTTTTCCGGGGCGAGTATTTGACAGAAGCGCTGCGGGAAATGAGAGAGCAATACTTCAGTGTCTCTGCTGCCTACACAATCTTTCAACTCGGCTCAGTGTTTTCAGTGCTTAACCCATTAAACATTATGCCCTGGCTTTAATTAGGAAACATTTACATTGGTTGCGCAAAATTGCTGTGAACTCCGGCTTTTAGGTGGGTACTGTGACGCGCTATCATTGGGCATGTCCCCCCACCCTAACCCACCCCCAAAAGCCTTTTTAGTAGGCAGTGCGACTTCAGTGAGCAGAAATGTGTATATAGGTAATCTCTTACCTGATGTGCTGTTACGTGGATTAGATTAATTTTGCACTTGGATGTACAGAAATGCAAGGGAGGGACAGAGGAAAGCTAGTTCCATTCTTCTGGTTGCATTTGTTCCTCTAGCAAGGTGGAGAGACATGGCTTAGTTCAGATGAATTACATGAGAAAGTAAACTTTGGAAGTTTCCCCATAGACAACATTTAACTCATGTGATCTGCTGTCAACACAGCGCCGTTGAACTTCCTGAACAATGCCGTCCTAAATCTGTTCAGTGTCAAGACTGCAGCATGTTGGGATTTTAACAAAATTAATTCCCCAAACAGGAAAGAAACGTCCCTTTGAAGGCCCAAAGTTTGTTCTAAGTTTGGTCATAAATCAAGAACTATTGCGAGTCAAACGTACATTTCAGGCTCTGCTATTCAAATAATAATCTTTTGGGCTGGTCACCAGTATTATGAAGGAGAAGCAGGGATTTTACTTTTTCCACTCCGTTTGTCTTTAGTACACCTTTCCATTTATAAGGGTTGAAGAAGTGTGCAGTGATACCTTGGTTCTCGAACAGCTTAGTTGTTGAACAAATCGGCTCCCAAACGCCACAACTCGTGAGTGTTCGAGTTTGCAAACTTTTTTTGTAAGCCGAACATCCAACTTGGCTTCCATAGCTTCCGATTGAGTGTAGGAAGTTCCTGCAACCAATAAGTTTTTGAATGGTTCCAGGAATTGAACGGACTCCCGGAATGGATTAAGTTCGACAACCAAGGTACCACTGTACTTTTGTTCCACCTAATCCAATTTTCTAGAGCAGAGAAGGGGAATGCGTTGTGCTCCAGATCCTATTTGTGGCATTTGCCCTCCTAGGTGTGTGACATCATACTGAGTTCATAAGGAAAGGGTTAACTAATTGTAAAATGCCTAACCAATAGGAACCCAAGGGGAGGAGTTAGAGTTGTTAAGAAGTCAGTGGAGTTAGAGAAGACATGGAGAGGATAAGTCTGTGGGTTGGGCTAGTCTGATGTGAGAGAGTGAGAGAATCTGTTAAGAGGAGTCGGTCAAACAGTTGAAATAATCAGTCAGAAGGTATTAGGAAGGTATAGGCTGGTAAAGAAACTTAAGTTAAGAAACTGACAGGAATATTATCTGAGAAACCATAAACTTGTTAACGCTTATAAAATAAATGTGTTTATTTGGTTCAATTTTAATAACTGTCTGGACTCAGTAAGAGAGTAACGGGTTGGTGGCAGCGGGGAGTGGTACTATAATGTTGTGAGTCCCACAACCTTGACTGGCTCAGGGTTGTAGTGGTGGATGCTTTCAGATGAAGGGGATGCCAAGGGAGCAGCCCAAGAGGGAGGGTGGTCTGCCCACCCCTGTGCCTTTAGAGGCTGTGCAAGCTCGCTGTCCTGGCCCATGCATGGTGTGCAGAGATTCCTTAACAATGGGTGAAGGCGACATCTAGGAAGGGCAGGGGAAGCCAAAGGGGCTGACCTCTGTCCCATTGCCCAGACTGCAGCACCATCTTTTTTGGCAACAGATCCAACACTCTCAGAAAGGCACACATGTCTCCAGTTCCATTGGGAGAAATAGTCTTGCAAGGGAGTGTGAAACAACTTGCCTTTAAAAGCTGGTGAGAGGGGCATGACCATTTGTTGAGACATGTTTGCCTCCTCTTTTGGACCCTCGGTGCTGTTTTTAAATGCTTTAGCCGTGCCTTTGGCAACTTAGCCTTGAGTCAAGCTTTCTTTCTATCTTATTTGACTGTGAGAGCCTATGCTATAACATTTGAGCAGGGGGTTGTTTTCTAGAGAAACAAACCATGAACCTGGGTTTGTACATAATGCTAAGTTAGACCATGGTTGGTTTGTTGGCATGGACAGCAAAGCACATGAAAATATCTCACCACCAGGAAATGCATCAAGCTGCAATTGTGATATCTACCTGCATGTGGTTGCTGCTGAGAATTCCTGGTCCAGCCTTTGACGGCTCCTGACACCTTTACATTCTTCTTTCCCTGGGAATGATCAAGGACTGAACTGGCTAGTAGAAGAAAAACTGATAAGTTCTTGGCAAGTATGTGGTCAAATGTTTGGCAGTTCCAATAATTAAGATAGCATGCTTTACACTTTGTGCTGATCTTTGGCTTTTATATCTGGGTTTATGATGAACAACATAGTTTGCAATATCCATTCCCTATGTACATGTCACATATGTTATAAAAGAAGTAGATATTGCATAATGCATGTTCTGTAGGGGTTTCTCCTCCAGGTGTGAATGGTTGTGGCCAGATCATGATGTTCCTGAGGACTGCTCAGGAAATGCTCCTTAGGTACCCAGAGTAAAGCTGCAAATTTCTGTTCTCGCCAGTCTGTTCATACAGTACTTTTTAATGGTTAGTGATTCCAAATATAAAGAATGATTTACTCTTTACTCTTGTTCCATACCCAACGTAATGTAGTTGTTTCCCCCTTTGGTCTCTTGGCAATTTTCATGGTTTGGCTGTTTAAAAAATACATAGGAGCCCATAAATCTTCGTTTGCGAAAGTTGGGAGGTGTTTTTGTCCGTCCCCACCACCACCACCATGATTTATGACATGGGAACATAAATCTGTGTGAAACATACTTCAGTTGAGAGAACTCAACTCTTGTAGGAAATAGTGTGACAAAGCGGTGAAAAGGGATTATGATCAGACGATAAGAATGCTCTTCTTGTTAATGAATGTGGTGTGGGAAGGAAAATATAATGGCGTGCAGTGCAATTGTGATGAATGGTGGTGTTTCCTTAGCCCTAAAATGCCCCCCCAAAAGGGGGGGCAAAAAGAAAGAAAGAAGCTGCACCTTCAATAAGCTATTTTTGGTTGTTAATTGCGTTGGCGTTCTCTTTGACTTGTTCAAAAAGAGAGTGTTCCCTTTGTTCAGGGGGTGATGCTGGGGTTAGGGTTAGAGCAGGCACCCCCAACCTGTGGCCATCCAGATGTTTTGGCCTACAACTCCCATGATCCCTAGCTAACAGGACCAGTGGTCAGGGCTGCTGGGAATTGTAGTCCAAAACATCTAGAGGGACCAAAGGTTGGGAATGCCTGGGTTAGAGGGAGAAGGAATTGCTCTATGGGCTAGTCCCAGATGTTCCTAGCCAAGAAGAAACACTTGCCCAAGAGGCTTCTGTTGAGTCAGTGCTTCTTCAACCTGAGGATGTTGTGTTTCCCTCTACAGTTCCCCCCATTCTGTGATTGCTGAAACACACTTGGAACGTTTGTGATTGTCAGCAACTGCAGAACTAGCAGCCATGAAATTTATTGCTGCATCTCTTATTTAAGGCTCTGTCTGATGATGACTGCTGCTGCTGAAACAACATCTGAGCTTGGCTCTTATGGAGCCTCCAGCTTGGACGGAGCTGTCCACGGTACTCCGTCTGCTGAGGCCGTTGCTTAAAACTATCCACCGCTTTGAGTTATTTTTTCAACCAAGCAGTGTATTAATTTTATGCAAGGAATGAAGGTTTATGAAGCCAGGGCTCAGTCCTCCACATTCTCAATTTCCCCTGCTCACACCACTTGCCCGATTTTTGTGTGCAGGTCCTGGGGAAACTGGCTTAATGTTACTTAACAGACCAGGAAGTCAAGTGATCCTGGCTTTTTTCCTGGGTTGTTAACCGGCATTAAAGTAGAGTTCCCTGGTTTGGATGCAGCACAAACTCCGGCTTAATACAAGTCAGGATTGTACAGCAGGAAGAGGAGCAAGTGGATGACTGCTGGGGCCCTGGTGTTCATTCGCAGTTTCATAAACCATATATAATGACATCTCAAAACCATTTTTTTAAACTGGGTCAGGGACTCAAGCAATGGATACAGACCATGATTTTTCAGAGAGTCGTTTTTGCAATGAGAGACGAAAAGGTGACACCACACATTTCTTTAGAAATACATATACCAGCATATGCGCACATACACCACGAAACCGTTTGATGAAAGACTGTAGTGGGGTGGTAGATGGAGAGTTGTATATACCAACGGTCAGTGATGGCTCTAATGTATTCACCTCTGAAAAGAGCTAATAATCTGTCTCCAGTCATAACGAGAGATCATGATTTCATATGGAGGCTACAAGCCCTTTAGGGGAAAGAATGTTAATGTATCAAAGAAGAAAACCATTAAGTCCTAGAAGCTCAAAAACAAGCAGCATAGCAACAAGGCGGATGCTACTTAGTTTGTTAACCTAGTTTTCAGAGAGGTGTTGGGTAATATATCTGTAGGTTGTTTTGATTTGTGGAGCTAGGATTTCAATCAGCACACCTTCCGCATGAGAGCCCACAGAGGAATCAGAGTTTTGTTTTCCTTTGTACAGTATTCTGTACAGTTCCGGTCGCCAGATCTTTATCTATATAGTAGAGCTGGAAAAGTTTCAAGAAAAGGCAACCAAAATGATAATAATGTTGATCAGGGGGCTGGAATAAGACCCCTTGGGCTTCTTGGTTGTTTGTTTCCATTTTTTAAGGTGGGGACATGTTCAAACGATGAGTGGTGTGGATAAAGTGAATAGAGAGAAGAATCTCCGCCCCCTCACCTTGTTCCTGGAGGTTCAGTCTGGGATGACTCCCCTCAGCGTTCAAGGGAAAACACAAATCTCGGACTCAGATCTCCACCACTCTGCCACCCCCAGCCATCCAGCCCCAAGGTAGTGAGTGATGAAGCTGAAAGCATCCAGATACCGTACCATATCAGCATTGCTGAAGTAGTGCAATTTTCCCTTCATTTTCAAGTCAATATGGGAAGCCCTTAACACCAAACAACCCTTAAAAGTAAAAGATTGCTGTTGTTATTTGAACATATTGTGTTGCATCCATTTAAGTTCTAATCTGAGTGGACCCACTGAATTGGACCAACAGGTGGTGCTGTGGGTTAAACCACAGAGCCTAGGACTCACCGATCAGAAGGTCGGTGGTTCGAATCCCCGTGACGGGGTGAGCTCCCGTTGCTCAGTCCCTGCTCCTGCCAACCTAGCAGTTCAAAAGCACGTCAAAGTGCAAGTAGATAAATAGGTACCGCTCCAGAGGGAAGGTAAACAGTGTTTCCGTGCGGTACTCTGGTTCGCCAGAAACGGCTTAGTCATGCTGGCCACATGACCCGGAAGCTGTACGCCGGCTCCCTTGGCCAATAAAGCAAGATGAGCGCCGCAACCCCAGAGTCGGCCACGACTGGACCTAATCGTCAGGAGTCCCTTTACCTTTTTAATTCATGTCCATTAACTTCAGTAGGTCTACTCTGACCATGCCCAGCATTTGTCTATGGCCATACTACCCTGAACATGCCCAGTCTAGTATGAATATGGCTAGCATTTGATGCAACTTAGCTGTAATAAAACCACATAGCTGCCTGTATTTTTGGTCTCTCCTTGGGGTCATCAGGCTGTCACAGTGAGAAGAGACCACTACACCCTTTCGTTTTGATCCACTGGGGCTCTTCTTATTACTCATTGCCCCTCACAACCACCAGCCTTTCTTCCAAGGACACCTTAACCCCCAGATGCAGCACCTCTATTGGAAGATCTTCAGAGCCTAGGGAAATGGAACCATCAAACATTTGACTCAAGGAAGCGTGGACTCAATAAAAGCCTGCTCCATGCTAATTAAAAGCGAAATTGATGAACGCTTGGCAGATGGATCAGGTTAATGTGAAAACAG
Source organism: Podarcis bocagei (assembly GCF_964188305.1). Taxonomy (NCBI): domain Eukaryota; kingdom Metazoa; phylum Chordata; class Lepidosauria; order Squamata; family Lacertidae; genus Podarcis; species Podarcis bocagei. Next base: position 16,546,892 of record NC_138135.1, on the reverse strand, counting down.
GAAATGGGTATTGGATGCAGTTCACACAACTCTCAGAATAGAAGTAATCTTCTGGGAACAAACGCGACAGAAAGAGATTCTTCAGAGATGATAAAATGAGACTATTGTGAAAGAAAGCTTCCATGTAAAGGCGTAATACCATCATCATAAGAATCACTGTAAAAGTTGTTCTGTTAGTCATCACCAGGGATAAATACCGGTAGGAGAATGAGGGGCGGCCAAAGGGGAGTGGGGAGTGGGGAGGGGGGGAAAATGTGTGCAAATGGCAAAATGACTTCCCTGTTTTGTTCCCAAGTTTTGAAGAGTCTTTGTCAGTCTAGGAGAGAGTTCTATTTGAAAAGCACAGCAGGTGAATGAATGGGTTAGTTGGTTCCCCTCAGGTGCGAGTCCTCCATTCACAAATACATATTAACTGTCTTAGGAGCATAGGAAACTGCTTTGAGAACATGAGAGCATAAGAATAGCTCAGGGGGGATCAGGCCAGTGGGTCATGTAGTCCAGCATTGTGTTCTCACAGTGGCCAACCAAAGACCGGTGAGCACAACAGCACTCTTCCCCAATGTGATGTCCAGCAACTGGTGTGCTCAGAAGCAGGCTACCTCTGACAATGTTCTGGTGCTTCAGTCCAGCACATCAGCCAGATGCCTTATACTGACTGACAGTGTCTCTCCAGGACTTGATGCAGGTATCTTTTATTAGCCCTACCTGGTGATGGGACCTGAGACCTTCTGCACGCAAAGCAGGTGTCCTGTTATTGAACCACAGCCATCATCAGGCAGCAACTATATGTGTGCATAGAGATATCTTTATTTATAGGCATTTATAGCTTGTTTTATAAGAAACTGAAATGGATAGATTTTTCCATCCCCACTTTAGTTCTCACACTTTATTTGCTGCATATATACAGTGGTGCCCCGCAAGACGAATGCCTCGCAAGACGGAAAACTCGCTAGACGAAAGAGTTTTCCGTTTTGGAGGTGCTTCGCAAAACGAATTTCCTATGGGCTTGCTTCGCAAGACGACAATGTCTTGCGAGCTCCTGCTGGTTTTTTTTCCTCCCCCCCCCTTTTTCTAAGCCGCTAAGCTGCTTATCAGCTGATCCGATAAGCTGATAAGCCGCTAAAAGCCGCTAATAGCGCTAATCCGCTAATCCGTCAATGGGCTTGCTTCACAAGACGAAAAAAACCGCTAGACGAAGAGAATCACAGAACGGATTCTTTTCGTCTTGCGAGGCACCACTGTATATATATATGGGATCCCAAGAATCATCTAGTCCAACCCCCTACAATGCAGGAATCACAGCAAAAGAACTCTTGACAAAAGGCCAGTTTGTTAGCTGCCGTTCTGAGATCCACTCTGCTTTGTACAAAGCCCAGATCTTGGGGACTTGACAAAGAAGGATGGCATGCACTTCTACTCAGAAACTTTGCCAAAGAGAAAGCCTCCTTCGTGCTTTTTAGGCAAGGAAAGTTAATTAAGAGTCTTTGCAAGCCTTTAATGCTGTAGCACTTCCAACAGAATTGCTGCATCCCCAGCTGCAGGTTTTATTTCTATTTTTTAGCAACTGGAGCATAAAGCTTCAACCCATAAGACTTCCTTTTTGTCTGCCCTCCGGGTTAATGGGTTGTTACTGTTGTTGTTCTGTGGGTGTTGTTGTTTTGTTGGCACAGTAATAGTGTATTAGTGGTGGACAGGCCATCCAGACATAATTCCGCCTTATTAGTTATTGGTTAGAGCCTATATTAGAGTATACGTTAGAGTTCATTTTGATTCATTCAAATCTGTACAGTGTCAGTGTCACACTCCAGAGACTGCTGAGTTTTTCTTAGGAAACCAGGTGTCCTTTTGATAGCTAACACATACACACCCTATTCCAAATGCACAATAATGTACAAGCTGAACTGGATTATAAAGAAGCTGGACACCCTTCCTTGGTCCATATTCTGGTGCTCCATCTTTATGTAGTGTACATGTTACATATTCTCTCCTAAGCGCCTGTATGGGAAGCCCTTTTACTTTGACACTTTTGCATCCTGTAGGAAGGCTGAGATAAGCAGCTTCAGGAAGATGCAGTGATTTGGCACAGGCCAATGTTGTTTCTTATGCCCGGTGGGAGAACACTAGATAACTGCATCCAGTCTCCTAGCCAAGGATGGAGAACCTCAGGTCGGGGGGCCAAATTTGGCCCTCCAAGCTTCTCTTGTCTGACCCTCAGACTCCCCTCCTGACTACACACCCTCTCACCAAGTCACATCCCTTACCAGTTGTGCTTTGCACCTTCCTTGAGTTATTTTGCCTGTTTGCAAAAAGTCCCTGGACTTTGGTAACGCCTCTTGCTTACCTGAATGGGGGGGGGTGTCTCTGTATAAAGGTAAAAATGTGCATTCATTGCTCCACCTGGCATAGGCATGTGTCCCCTAGAACAGCCTTTCTCAACCTGTGGGTCCCCAGATGTTGTTGAACTACAACTCCCATCACCCCTAGCTAGCAAGGCCAGAGCTCGGGGATGATGGGAATTGTAGTCCAACAACATCTGGGGACCCAGAGGTTGAGAACCGCTGCCCTAGAAGATGGCTCGGAAGGCCATTGAGCAGAAAAAAAGTTAATTCACCCTTGCTTAGACAGATGTTCTCCAGAAGTCGCACTCGATGGTCCTCGTCTATTCCAATAACTCTACTCCTTGGAACTGCCTGGCAGTTCTCTCACTTTTGAGTGGGAGGCACCAGTTGCAGCACAGCTGACATTCCCTCCCACCTGCTCTCCCAAGTGTTCCGTTTCACCTGCATTGGAGTTACCTAAATATTATCGGCTGCTGAAGTTAGCTTTCCAAGAAGTGAGTGGGTTAGATCAAGCAGGTCTATACGAGCTCATGTGTTGCCATCCCAGATATGTAAAGTGTTGGCTAACAGTTAAACCAGCAATTAAAAGAACAGCTTCAATTCGGGAGATCAGGGGAATGCATGTCTAAACAGGCATGTCTTCAAGAGCTGGCAGAATGCCCATAGGGCGCCCCATATTTCAGAGGGGAGAGCATGCCACAGCCCTATTGCTACCCAGTGAAAAAGCCTCCCTCCTTCATCAAGTATGAATTTATATTTCAGAAGGTCAGAATCATGAGCACTTGAACTTTTATTTTCACATCCACCCAACCAATCTGAACATATGAAATATACAAATCTGTTGTTTTGTTTCATGCATGTAGTTTGTTCTTCTGGGCTCCCCCATCAAAGCAGTTGAGAGTGGATGCTTCCATGTATCAGGTGCATCTCTAGAAAAGCAAGGTCTGCTCATTATTCCAGATTAATCGATCCAGATTTTCCTTTTGGAGGTGATTTTGCTGAACATATTCAATAGAGGCTGTGCGGAGCACTGAGCAAAGAGATGATATGTTGACAGTTTTAGTACTGAAACTATCTATTATTGTTGAATGTATGACAGAACAGGAGCAATTTTTGTGATGGAATAATAGCAGAGCGGTACCTTTGGAGAACATGAATTGGGTGCTGAATGCGTGTGCGCACTTATTAAGTGTTGTTTCAAAGAATATATATCAGAGCATCAATGCTCAAGAGTCCTGTTTTCCATTCCTGGTTGAAAATAGAGCATCTCTTTGAAGCCACATTTATTCAGCTTTATATTAGCTGTGGGGTGGATAGTACCTTTGGTAGGGAACACATTGTTCTCCTTCTGGGGTTGTTTGTCCACCTTCAGTTCCCACCCTGCGCTCAGCAATCTCTTATGGCTTCTAGAAACTGTTAGCATGTGGCAGCAGCCACACACCAGGAAACAGGTTTGAATGGCCAGCTAAACCAGGTGAGGGTAGCTGATAGGTCCCAAACCTTCCATGAGGACTTCCTCTGCATGCGAAGACAGGTTTGGGTGGATGGAGCGGACAAGACCAACAGTGGGGTGGGTAAATAAATAAATAAGATAAATTCCTAGGAGTTTATCTCAGTGAAGACCTTACTTGGAAAATCAATACAACCCAGGTACTTAAGAAAGCCCAACAGAGACTCCATCTCTTCAGAGTACTGCGAAAGAATGATGTCAATCAACATTTGATGATCTCCTTCTACCACAATAGAAAGTGTCCTTTCATACTGCATCATGGTGTGGTACGCTGGTTTGACATCAACTGATAGGAAGTGCCTACAGAGGGTGATGAATACAGCACAAGATATTATGGGCTGTCCCGTGAATCCACTGGATGACATTGCAGAAGAACGTTGCCTCAGGAGAGTGAGGAAAATTTTAAGGGATGATTCACACCCTGGCCGGCACTTTCCTGATCTCCTGCCCTCGGGCAGAAGATATAGAAGCATGATTAGTCGCAGCAACAGGGTAAAGAACAGCTTCTATCTGTGGGCTGTTAGGCTGCTGAATGAAAAGATAACAACAGGGCAACTGACTTTTGGGTTTGGTGGGTGTGCGTCCGTTAACCAGGGGAACTAAGACTAAGAGAGCTGAGTGGTGCTCCTGTAATCTCACTGCATACAAGTTGTACAGGTGACAATAAAGTATTTCATCATTTCATCATCAGTGGATCCATCAGTCAAGAAGGCGGTTTTTGCACTTCTGTAGAGGGAAGTCAGGGGCAGGTGGGGCTCATCAACCTGGGAAGGTATCCAATCTAGGAAAACTCTGATCTGAAACCTCCACTGCCTCTCAGGATATATCTTCAGGAGAAGTAAAGGCTAAGGAGTAAAACCTACAAAAATCCGAACTAGAGTCCCTAAGACAGTTTGAGAGCATCTTGTGTGCCACCTTCCAGCAATTCCTGTAGCCAAGCTAGTGCCAAACTTATTGCTCTGCTTTTCTTTGGACCGCAGTAAAGGGACCCCTTACGGTTGGGTCCAGTCGCGGATGACTCTGGGGTTGCGGTGCTCATCTCGCTTTACTGGCCAAGGGAGCTGGAGTACAGCTTCTGGGTCATGTGGCCAGCATGACTAAGCCGCTTCTGGAGAACCAGAGCAGCGCATTGAAACGCCACAGTAGCGAGGCTGAAATCGTCTAGGTAGCCCTGCCCAAAAAACTTTAAGAGCCTTTTCCACTCAATGCATAGAAAACACCGAGCCAAATGAACCAGTCTCTTCCTGTGTCCTCCCAGCTCTCATGTGTGGCCTTCACCTCATTCACAACTGCCACTTTGTGGGTAACTCTGGCAATTGCTCAACAAATACCAATTCCCTCAGCATGCCAGTAACCAAATCCTTTGTGTTGCGATAGATGTTTACAGATGGCTTGCCACAGACAGAGTTATCTTTTCTGTGCGTCACAAAAGCTCTATTGTTGACATTCTGTGACATCACAGCTACTCATCCAATGGCTGCAGAGGGAGTGTTGTCAAGTGGCAAGCAGGAAAAAGCCACGTTTTGAAGTTATCCCCCCCCCCCAGCTTTTACACAGTGATTTAGTTCACCCAACAGAAGGTACAGAAATGTGAATGGATCTAGTTTTGGTCAAATGAGAGAAACCTAGGGTGATGGATGCTGCTTGCTGCGTGTTAGCCCTATAGCAAGAGTTGGCCCTTGTGCTCTGGTGCCTAAATTTAATTTCACAGAGGAACAGCTACCCAAAAGCACCCTCACCCAAGACTCAGGGGCAGCAACGTGACAAAATGCAGGGATGTTCAAGGGAAAGAGAGAAGGGCGGGTGGGGAAAAACTAGGCCACAGGTTTCTTTTCAAGGAAAAATTCATTCCCTCAGGTTCACTGAGCTAATTTCACTTTGCCTGTGTTAGCTGAATTTCCCTCAGCCTGCAGAGAGCTTTTGTGATGAAGGCTAAGCACAGTTGTGGAGTAGCTGAATCGGAAGACCAAACGTGTGTGAAGCTGAGGCAGACCAGGAATATTTGTGTGCTTGTGTGTTCCGTTTCTATCCCGCCTTTCCTCCAAGGAGCTCAAGGTGGTGTAAATAGTTCTGCTTGCCATTTTATCCTCACAACAACCCTGGGAGGCAGGTTAGGCTGAGAGGCAGGGACTGGCTCAAGGCCACCCAGTGAGCTAGATGGCCGAGTGGGGATTTGAACCCTGGTCTCCAGGTCTGACACTCAAGCCACTGCAGCACACTGGCTCATGTAGACTTATAGACCAATCTAGATCCCCTCCTGCCTTACAAATGTAACTCGCCTGCAGGGGAAGCCTGTTGTCTTCCGTTCAAGCCTCTCGGTGCGAAAGGCGATGTTGATGGGCGATGCAATGTATTTTGCAGGTCCTTCTTTATAATCTCCCGTCCAACCTGTCAAAATAAAAGCATTCTTTTTAGAGCTGTCGCTGCTGTTGAGCGGCGACCTCTGCTCTGGGTCTCATCGCAATAGCTCCTGTGCCAAGGGCTTTTGTGATTTGGTGCTGCAGTGGCAGCTTGTGGAGTGAAGAGGTTTGCAGCTCACTTGTCCTGGTGATAAAAAGGGGACTAACTGCAGAGAAACTTGGTCTTCATTCTCGGTTACTTAGCAGGGGGTTAGGCGAACCGTCTCCTCCGGTTGCAACTTTTTGCAGGCCATCTGTTCCTGGTTATTGCCACAGGGAATCCATGCCCACACAATTTTGCTCAAGGCCACTGGTGGGGGGGGGGGAGACATCTTTTTCAGGCAGGCAAAGTAGCTTTGGGGTCATTCTCCGCTCTCCTTGGTCCAGCTCAAATAGCCACCTGATGGGGAAAGACCATAGCTCAGTGCTGGTGGGTGTGCTTTGGGTGCAGAAGGTCTCTGGTTCCTTCATCAGCATCTCTAGGTGGGGTTGGGACTATTTTCCATTTGAAGGTAAGGAAAGTGTGCAATTCGTGGCTTCCCATGGACACCTGATTGGCCCACTGTGAGACCCGGATGCTATAGTGGTTTGGTCCAGCATGACTCTTCTTATGTTAACCATAGCTTCCTACATGCCTTTGTGCTATAGAAGGATGCTTACATAGCAGATTTGCTCAAGGTGACCTCATCCAGTGAGCCAAGGCAGAAAACAAAGAAATTAAAAAATAAAACAAACGAGCCCAGGGCCTCTGCCGATCCAGCCTGAGAGGAAAATTCCTCCATGCCTGCAACTAAAGATGTTCTGTCAGACTCTGAGCATGCACAAAACCCATCTGCCTAACCGTGAATTCCCAATGGAAACCAACATCCTGTCTTAAGCCTTTAGATTTTGTGCATTCAGGATGCATCAGTGTTGATATGTAGGGCGAGGAGTTCTTTTTAACCTAGTTAAATTTCTGACCAAAAAAAAAAAAGATAGAATCAATGGCAACATTTGGAATTCAGTGCCTCATCTCAAGTCTTTCCCTTTGCCGCAGTTAAATATTAAGATTTTCGTGACACTCCGGGTGACCTTTGGAGTGTGGAATCTGCAGACACAGTTATTTGCTTTGCCTTCTGTGCAATCTTAAATTACCAGGGCTCCCAGGGCAGAGTGCTCCCCGCTTCCTGCCCCTCACCTGGTCCCCTTCCAGGTGCTAAGCCCAAAGCAAAGCATTGCCGCTTGCGAGAGGGGCCTGGACCCATGAAACACTGACGTCAAGCATTTTCCTTCGGCTGAGGAGGCAGATAATCCCACTTGCTGGTCGCAGGGTCCTGCAGCCTGTCAGGTTCGACCATCCAGCCCTAAAAACAATGACCCTCTTTCTGTAACTGTCATTATGGGAAAGCAAGATCTTGCAGCTGGGAGCTGTAAATGGGAAAAGTTGCACCATAGACTCTCAAGACTGTTCGTCAACCTGCTTGTGTTGCTGTTCTAATACAGGGTTCGTATCAGATTAGCTCTGCTGTTTATTATGAAATGCTTTATTTTCTAGCAGAGAATCCTTTTAGCGATTCATGGAGATCCTGCCATTCAGCTGATCCTGTAATCTGAGAGTGGGCACATTCTCGTCAGGAGAAAGCACAGCATGATGGTCTAGAGCAGGGCCAAAGAGGGGTGTGTTGCTCCAGAAAAAGTTGCAGTACTCATAGAATTCCAGGGGCCAGATAGATCGATTTGGAGGACCACATTCGGCCCTCAGGCCTGTAGTTCCCTGCCATTGTTGTAAACATACTGATTGTGTTTCTTTGCTATGCAAGAGTGTGGGAAGTACTCAGAGGGAAGAGAAGCATAAGATACCGGTCCCACATCAAAATGGAGTGGCTGTCTGACCCAGTTCCTGTCAAATATGGAGGATGGGGATGGGAATGGAGATGTTAGAATTCCTGCTCCATTATTGCAGTCATGAGATTGTTGTCTTTCACATGACGGTGTATGTTTTGACTCCACAAAGTGGGAAGTGACAGAGACAGGATGTTTGTGTTACTGTGTTCTGTGAAGTGGGACTATTGTCCTTTGTTCTTTCTCTCTTTGCTGTCTGATGCTAGAGAGAGAGGGAGCCATGTTGCAGTGCTCCGTGTGTGTTTATATGTAAATAAAGTAGATTAGCCAAAATGCTGAGTTGCTGAGGTCTGTTACGCAAGCTGCAAAGACTCTGCGGATCCCTAAGTGTGCCGTCTGTTGGCATCGGTCGCTGTGATGTTCGGGCTGAAGAAAGCTTTTGAAGCTCCCGAACAATCGGCCAGGAGGGAGAGAACATGCCAGTCAGGCATGTGTCTCTGCCAGGGTCCTACTCGAGTGTAGGATAAGCTCCTGACAGGAGATAGGCAAAAGTAAGGTAAAGGCAGTCTATCAAAGCTCATATGCCACAGACCCCATTATTGCTCATAGTAATGAGCATTCCTACCCGGAAAGTTTTTGCAGGGGACAGGCAGATGGTGGGAGCTGCCATTCAGTACCATATTGAAGAGCTGTCCAATAGTGAAACAGAATATTCCATGGAAGTTGGTGGACTTTCCTGCATTGGAAGTTTTCAAGCAGAGGTTGGACGGCCATTTGTCATTTATGATCTAGTTGAGATTTCTGCATCGCAGGGGGTTGGACTAGATGACCCTCGGGGTCCCCTCGAACTCCACAATTCTATGATTCTCTGGCCTATTTCACTTAAGAGGCTTCCTTGTTGGGAGGTCTAACTCAACACAAGTTTGATTCAGGAACAACCAAGAGGAAAAGTGGCTGCAGAAGTTGTCCCTCGTGGGCTTTTCTTCATTTTTAATTATTTACTTACTCCTGATACATGTTTATAAGCGGTTTTGTGTTGAGCTAGACAGAACAGAGGTGTGAACTGGTACAGTTCCCAGTGTTGTCACTTCCATTCACGGCTGGGGGGGGGGGTGTGAGTGCGAGAGAGGAAAGACTTGCGGACAAGAGTTGGTTGGGTATATTAGGATGGGCCAGCAATGTTTAGACCAGGGTCAACAGAAAGACTCGTTCAGCACATCTGGCTGGCTGATTGCAACATCTGTTCGTACCACCAGAAACACGATGTCCTTCAGTTACCCATGTATATATCATAGCACATGGTTGTGCAACGAGGGAGCGAATTCCAGAGCTAGGGGGTCCCGCCAATCGCTTCCACCCCTTCTCCTTCTCTCTTTCCTTTCCGCTGGAACAGAATGTTGAGTTCACATAAGGTGCACTTGCAAACACCGCAAGTAGACGGTTGCAAGCAAGAAACAGTGCAGGTGCAAGTAATTTGTTCATCTCTGAGCAGCAAGGTTTATTTTCCCATTGATTTTCGTGGCCGTAGAAACCTTCATGCTTTTTTGTACAGCGTCCTTTCCGCCAGTTCGTAGTTCATGAACATCCTGCAAAGGTCACTTGGTCCAGCGTTGGCTTTTCTTCAGTGACCAAGCAAATGCTCCTGGAATTATGAACAGTCTTATTTCGTCCTGTTTCAGTTTCCCTAGTGTTCAATCATAGCTCCTGTCTCTCCCATCAATAATAACAACAACAACACAACAAATTTTATTAATGATAAAAAATATTATTTTAAAATTATTATTATTATTAAAATAAATTGTTTTATTAATAATGAAATCATCCTATACCTATAGATCTCAGGGTGCTTCACAACATAAAATCACAATATTAAATAACTAAACAAAATACATACCGTATTTTTCACTCCATAAGACACACCTGACCATAAGACGCACCTAGTTTTTAGAGGAGGAAAACAAGAAAAAAAATATTCTGAACGAAACAGTGGATGTATGATTTTATGTGGTTCATGCTGTGGCCACAGACATGTGATTTGATGATGAGTTTGGGGTAGCCCAATGCAAAAATCCTGAGAATCCATGTGGATCCGTGCTTTGTAACCACGTTTTTGCACCATTGCGGCCCCACGAAACAGTGGGTGCGTGTGTGTTTTTTGTGCAGGCTGTAGCCATGGGCATGCTATGTGATCTGATGGTGAATTTGGGGTGACCCAATGCAAAAATCCTGAGGATCCATGTGGATCCATGCTTTGTAACCACGTTTTTGCACCATTGCAGCCCCACGAAAGAGTAATAAAAACAAAAAGACACTCCAGGAATCCCTCCTTCCGCAGCACATTTTAAAAGGGCATCAGATGTGAATCTTAAAAGACTAACAGATTTACAAACCTGTGCTCTCACTCTCAAGTAACTGATGGTTAATTTTCAGAAAGAGTGAACTGGAAATGAGTTTTTAATTTTTTTAAAAAAAACTTTTAAAAATATCTCCCCCCCACTTTCTGTGCAGCAAACAACTTAGCAATGAAAGAGAGATTTTACTGGCACTTGTGATATTGTGTTCAAGTGCTCCATCTGGTGGTTCCCATTGTGAAAGGCATTGCAAAGGCATTTATTCTGCCTTTTCCATTGACCCGTTGTTCTTAATTATCCTTCTAAACCATGTGTCAAAAACACCAGCCATCACTTAGCAGCTTCATTAGCCAATTTGGGCATTTTAACATTTACTCTGTGAGAGAGATGAGTCAAAGTTTTCTCAAACCTTTACTAAATAAAGTCGTTCATTCTTGCTTTTGTTTCTCTGCAGAGAAAAGCCTCCCAACGCTCTTCTTTTTCTTATTCTTCATGCAAAACAAAGGGCTTGTTTATCTGATTTCAAAGCTTGCATTTGTTTTGGGATATTTTGTATTATTATTATTATTATTATTATTATTATTATTATTATTATTATTATTTTGCTTGTGTTATTCAGCGATGCCAGGCCATCTTAGACGCCTGAAGAGAGAAAATGAGACTCTTGAAAATTCTCTCTCTTCAATAAATAACGAAAAGTGATTATAATCGTGTTTCTTTAGTGCCCCTATTAATATTGCCGCTTGTAAATAGTGCCGCTTGGGTTAAGTTGGCTGGGGCCCACTGCAAAATCTAAGACATTTTTTAAGCCTGAAGTTGGAATTAAACATTATGGTTAGGTAGGGAAGGAAAACTTCATTTATTTTGTTCTCCGTCTTTCATAAGGGGCTGGTCCCAGCTCAGCAGAAGGTCCCACGCAAGGGTAGCACATCTCATTTTGCAGCTTGAGGCAAAACAGAAAGTAAGGTAAAGGTAAAGGGACCCCTGACCATTAGGTCCAGTCATGGCCAACTCTGGGGTTGTGGCGCTCATCTCGCTTTATTGGCCAAGGGAGACGGCCTACAGCTTCCGGGTCATGTGGCCAGCATGACTAAGCCGCTTCTGGCAAACAAGAGCAGCGCACAGAAACGCTGTTTACCTTCCCGCCGGACCGAGCAACAGGAGCTTACCCCGTTGCGGGGATTCAAACCACCAACCTTCTGATCAGCAAGCCCTAGGCTCTGTGGTTTAACCCACAGCGCCACCCACGTCCCGAAACAGAAAGTACCGCCCTGCTATTGCTGCACTGGCCATTGGCGCTGCTTCTCCACCAACCCGAGGCCGCTGTTTCACCCTCTCTCATGGGTGGGCCAGGCCTGGTCCCAGGCTCAATCATCTCCAGGTAGGGCTGGGATTAAGACCCATGTCTGAAACCCTCTAGAGTCAGTCAGTATAGATAACACTGAGAGAGAAGGACCAGTGGTTTCAGTCTGTAGAAGGCAGATCCTCGGGTTCTCAAGTTACCGTATTTTTTCGTGTATAAGACAAGGTTTTTTTACTCTAAAAAAGAATGTTCAAAATCAGGGGCCGTCTTATACACAGATAGTGCAGAATGGGGACGGGCGATTGGTTGCAGTCACAAGCAGGAGCTTGTCTTTTTCTTCTTTTGAGTTTTATTTATTTATTAACGTTCTTATGTTATATCAGTAAACATTATCATATTACATCACAAGGCTTATTATAATATAATTTTCAGCACATATAACAAGTTTATATACAAAGTTTATATACCTAAAGAAAAGAAACAAGGACAAAAAACTATTCCAAAATCCATATATGTACCAACACTTTGGACTTCCTGCCTATCCCGTTGTATATTCCTTCTTTACAAATGAATGTACTCTTATTATTGTATATTTCTTTACATTTTATCTAATACAGTGGTACCTCGGGTTACATACGCTTCAGGTTACAGACTCCCCTAACCCAGAAATAGTGCTTCAGGTTAAGAACTTTGCTTCAGGATAAGAACAGAAATCAGGCTCCGGCGGCGCGGCGGAAGCAGGAGGCCCCATTAGCTAAAGTGGTGCTTCAGGTTAAGAACAGTTTCAGGTTAAGAACGGACCTCCGGAACGAATTAAGTACTTAACCCAAGGTACCACTGTACATTCCTATATCAATATGTACCCTTGGTCTTATTTCTCTGTCTCTCTCCAATGGCAATTGAATGCTAGCATAGATAGTGAACCTTTACTGTATTTTTGAACATATATCTTATATCTATCCCACTTTTCCATAACTTTTTGTTTTGAATTGCCTCTCAGGCTATTTGTCAACTGCGCCATTTCAGCAAATTCTTGTAGCTTGTTATGCCAATCCATTATTGTCGGGACTTCTTCTTCCTTCCACCCCTTTGCCACCCAGGTCCGAGCTGCAGCCTTTGCATATAAAAATAGAGGAGCTTGTCAGTGGCGATAGGGTGGGTGATTGGTGGCTGTGGCAAGGGCTGCTGTGGATTGGCTGCTGCTGCGACAATTATTCATGTGCTTGTCAGCTGCTAGTGGCGAGCGGGCAGACGCTTTGTGGCTTCTGTGACATGTGCGATTGACAGCGTTTGTCAGTCTGGTCAGTGATTTTTGGCACACACCCCCCCAAAAAAAGCTCAACATCTCTGGGCCATCTCCCCCCATTTTCTTAAATTGGAGCCCCCCAAAACAGGGGTCGTCTTATACACGGGTGTGTGTTATGCACAGGAAAATATGGTAAATGGTGTTAGATGAATATTGTAGTGATGGGATCTCTGAAATGGAAATATAACATGTGAAAATTCTGCCCCAGGATAGAGCTTCTTATGTACCCAATTATGTACCCCAGCCAGTCAACATCTCTCATGTCCTTTCCATCACCCTGCCCCATGCTAGCAAATGTCTTTTGGGGTTTGTGTTAGTCAGCGAGGCAACTGTGTCTCGATCGGCAGTCCCCTCTTCCATCTCCTCTAGGCTAACATTTGCTAGGCAGCCCAATTCAAATTTAGAACAAGCATAAGTTGCCATTATTTCTCTCTTGTCTTTTTCTTTACCATCCCCGCTTGACCATTTCAAGTTATCAATTTATAACCATCTGAGTTTTTACAAATTGAACAGGCTATGAAGAAGGCCAAGGCCAGGTTCTCAAAGAGGGAATCATGCTAAATTCAATGCATGATTTAAAGCAGGCATCCCTAAACTCGGCACTCCAGACATTTTGGGACTACAATTCCCATCATCCCTGACCACTGGTCCTGTTAGCTAGGGATGATGGGAGCTGTAGTCCCAAAACATCTGGAGGGCCGAGTTTGGGGATGCCTGATTTAAAGCAATCTTGAGTCCCATTATGGATATATAATCCCTTCTGTCCTCTACATTGTAATAGAAGTGAAACAAGATTACACACACACACACACACACACACACACACAAACACACACACACACACGTGTGTGTGTGTGTGTGTGTGTGTGTGTGTGTGTGTGTGACTGATTCTTTTATCTTATGCACTGCCCCCTCCCTTCCCTCTCTGATGCTGAATATTAAGGGAGGTTGAATGGCAACTGCATTTCCGACTACACAGGAAATTCCTAACCCTTGACAATCTCTTCGTCTCATCTCAAAATGGGACAAGGCTTGAGATCGTCAGACTGGAAACGTTATGATTTGTTGCTGTTGTCCAAAAATAACCAGAACATAAAAATCCAATGTGGAGTCCAAATTATCCCAAAATCCACATTAAGGCCAAATCTTTATTTGGCCAACCAAAATGTAAAAAGAAAAGAAAGAAAGAAAAGAAAATCATTTGCAAGCTTTTGAGTTTCTTCAGAACTATTCATCTGACTAGATGATAAGCAACGCAAAATAAAAATAAAATTGGGGGGGCTATTCTCTGCATTGTAAGAGTCTTACTGTGCAATCATGTTGTACAGAGTCTTCCCAGAAGTACACCATGTTGAATTCAATGGGGCTTACTTCAAGCTAAATTGTGTTAGGCTTGCCCTGTTAAGATGGAGGGTGAGAGGAGGCAGCAGACATTCAGATGAGGCTGTGTTAGGTTCTGTGTAGATATTAGATCTCTTGGAAAGCAAAAAAAATAGGGAAATGATGTAGCATCTGCTTCACATGTAGAAGGTCCTGGGTTCATTCCTTGGCATCTACAAGTAGGGCAGGGAGAGACCCCTGACCATCAATGTAGACAATAAGCGAGATGGATCAATGGACCAGTGGCCTAACTCCATCTTTAAGCGTAACACAAAGGTTCCTTTGTAGATAGAGGGAAAGTAAATCATTGCATAGTCCTTTTATTAGCAAAGGTGGGTGGTGCTGTGGTGTAAAACACTGAGCCTTGGGCTTGCTGATCGGAAGGTTGGCGGTTTGAATCCCCGCGACGGGTGAGCTCCCGTTGCTTGGTCCCAGCTCCTGCCAACCTAGCAGTTAAAAAGCACGCCAAAGTGCAAGTAGATAAATAGGTACTGCTTCGGCAGGAAGGTAAACAGCGGTTTTTTTTGCACTGCTCTGGTATCGCCAGAAGCGGCTTAGTCATGCTGGCCACATGACCTGGAAGATGTACACTGGCTCCCCCAGCCAATAAAGCGAGATGAGTGTCGCAACCCCAGAGTCGGTCACAACTGGACCTAATGGTCAGGGGTCCCTTTACCTTTACAGATCAGTTGGAGGGAATGTTCTCTCTGAGAAGTAAGTCCCATCCCATCGTCACGTCCCTAGGAAGTGGAGGTGGGGAAATTTGTTCCAACAGTAAGGCGTGTTATTAGCGACACTTTTCCCGATCTTTGGAACACAGAATTTCAAAGAACCAAGGTTCTGATCACAGAATCCTGATGCGGACACGACTGTTAACCCTGGTTAGCGCTCTCTGTGGTTTGTTGCTTTGACCCTGGTTAAGTGTCAGGGACTAGGGGTCAGATTCCTCTTTTGTCAGGTAATGGAGTCCAGGACTCCAAACCTGAAGGAGAAGATCGTGCACTGCTAAGAGGTTCTTATGAGGTAAATACTATACCAATTTTTAAAAAGTAAACAAACACCGAAATAGTTTCCAAACGGTACAGCTGGGTCAGCTTGAGTTACAGAGATGGCACGCAAACTCTTCCTTGGGCAAAGCTACAGATCATCCTTATAAGGTCTCCAAAGTCAACAGCCTTTCTTTGCCTTTTGCAGAAGAGCCTCCATCCTTCTGCGAAACGTGTCAAACAAGTATATGGAGCATGTTTTTCATCCCTGCTTAATCTTGGGGATAGAAATCCCTAGGGAGACTTGTCTGCAAATTCTAAAATAACCTGTTATTTCCACCGAAGCTGCCGGCATGTGCTGCTCAAGGCTTTTTGGAAATTAAAAGAGTCGGGAAGCAGGGGGAGGAGAGAAAGGAGCTGTGTTTACTTTTAATTTTGTTTTAAGACACTTGGCCAGAGAGTTCATGATGTGACTTGGAAACTATATCGAATCATGATTTATGGTCGGGCTGTTATTTTATAAAGGGCAAAGACAAGCCAGGCACAGCTGCCTGCCTGTTCCTCGGTTTGCACCCTGCATGCCAATAACCTGCAGTCTATCTTAACCCTTTTCATTGTTTCTTTTCTCTGTGCGTGTGTTTGTGTGTGCACCCGCTTGTGTTCATGCATGCAGCCTGTGGCTTGCCAGAGAGCTTGATTGATAGGACATGTAGAATGACCAGGGTCTCCTTGTCTGCTTGGTGAACTTGTTTCATGTTGGGAAAAGGTTGCAAGCCCTCCAATCAAATGAATCGACCAATTTTGGCTAAAGCTGCTGTGGGTTCTGCCAAGGTGGGCTGAAGGAAAACAGCTTCCTGCAGCTCTACGGTAGCATCCTTTGGACATGCATAGAAAAGTAGAGTTGAAAGGGGGACCTTGAGGATCATTTAGTCCAACCCCCTGCAAATATGTGGCTGTCCCGTGCAGGGATTGAACCTGCAACCTTGGTGTTATCAGCACCACACTCTAATCAACTATTGGATTATACAGTGGTACCTCGGGTTACATACGCTTCAGGTTACAGACTCCACTAACCCAGAAATATTACTTCGGGTTAAGAACTTTGCTTCAGGATGAGAACAGAAATCGTGTGGCGGCGGCCGCACAGTAACAGCGGGAGGCCCCATTAGCTAAAGTGGTCTTCAAGTTAAGAACAGTTTCAGGTTAAGAACGGACCTCCGGAACGAATTAAGTACGTAACCAGAGGTACCACTGTACTGGCAAATCTGGGGCAAGCAACAATATATGACTGCATTCGCACTGCCAGATCCACACAACCTGCAGCTTAACTCACACAAGGATATGAAGCTGCCCCTGTACAAAGGACCAAGCTAGATGTCACGTCAGATGTGTCTTGACCCTGGAGAACACACCAAGGGGACAATCAGGATAAAGTAGAGCAGTGTGTGTACATGCATGGGGGACATTAAATTTGCTCCATCCATCCCCACCTCACCTGTAGCATTCAGCTGACTGCACAACTTGTGTCCTGCTCATCACCCAAAGAGCTTCCCATGCCCAACCCATATCAATGGTGGCTGATGGCAAGGATGGGGAACACTACTCTTTGATGGGCAGGAGTCAAGTTGCACATTTCGCAAAACATACAGGTAAACATAGCACCAGGAGAATTGACTCTTGTGCTGAGTATCTGCATGTATGAAAGCAATAAGGAGGGCTATCGTCTATTTTTTGGTACACTCCCTTCAGTTACTAAACATTTGGTAAGTCTGCACCAGGAAAATAAGTGTTTGTCATCTTTGTTCATCTGCGAAACACATACACACACACACACACACACACACACACACACTGCTTCTGTAAATCCTGTGAATTGTATTGGCAAGGTATACATTTCCTCTTTCAGTGGTATATGAGAGCGGCGAGATATGCAGTATTTATTTTAAGAATGTATGCAGTACATCCTTTCCCAAAAATGGATTTCAGGGCATTGTACGTGTTCTAGGGGTTCTAGGGGTTGCTTGTGTGTAAACCAACGCCACCCTTGGCTGGTTGCCTGAGTGAACCCTTTCTGTCTGGACAGCCACGCGCCCGTGACTGTCTCAATCGCTGGCAGGGTCCGTTAGTGGGCATTTCTTGAACTTCTTCCAGCAAAGAAGCTCTTTGACGCTTAGTCTCCGCCTAGCCTCCCTGCGCGGAAGCCTTCTGCGCAGGGAGGGTGTGGGCATCGGAGGACCCGAGCTCTCCCCACTGGTTCCCGGTGAAGAGTCTTGGAGCCACCTCGCCGATTCTCCCATCTGCCCCCCTTCTCCACTGGTGTTACGCTGATTTCCTTCCCCAGAAGATGTGCTGCTTCTCTCCCTCCCGGGACGCTCTCCGGAACCCCTCTGGAGCCTTCCCTCTCCCTCTGGCTCCGATGGCAGTTCCCTGACAGTACGTAACAAATTTTAAATCTCCAGCACAGTGTTGAATATGGCATAAATGAGGGCAAACATTGCAGTGCAGAGATCACCTTGGTTTGGGTTCTGATTTTGCCATTTCCTGACTTTCTTTTTTGCTGAAGCTTCACTCTTTCTCTACTTCCAGTCTTCGGGCACCAGTATTACAGTTGACATTGCAGTCATGGGAGAGGCACACGGACTCATTACAGACCTCCTGGCAGATCCTTCCTTACCACCAAACGTCTGCACCTCCCTTCGGGCGGTGAGCAACCTGCTCAACACACAGCTAACCTTCCAAGCCATCCACAAACCGAGGATCAACCCTTTGGCATCTTTCAATGAGAACTACACCTGTTCTGACTCAGAGGAATGCTCAGAGAAGGGAGAAAAGCTGACTATTCCTAAGGTGAGCGTCCTTCTTTCAGGTTGTGGGAAATGTTGGTTCTTCTTTTCCTCGGGTGTTAATTCTGTGACTGTAAGAAAATGCATTCTGTGTGAAATAGTTGCTTCAGGGTGCGGCATGCACAGTCCCCTCACCTTTTATACTCACGACAGCCCTGTGAGATATATTAGGCTGAAAGACAAGGGCTGGCCTAAAGTCACCCAATCACCTTGTTATTTGCGGCTGAGTCAGAATTTGAACCCAGGTTTCACTAATATAAGTCCAACACTCACATCACTACTCCACAAGGGCTCACAAGCAAGCCCAAGGCCACACCGAGTGCTGTTGACTATCAGTCAGTAGTGTAATGGGAAATTCAGACGTGCAGGGTCCCTTTGTAATAGTCACAGCTACTCAACCCCCTTCTAAGTTTATACAGTAATCTTGTAATTATACAAGCTACAAGAAGAAGCTAACAGGCTACTCATTTAAAAATAATTCTTTCCCTCTCCTCCCTACCCCATTCACAATGTTTTCTTTGCATACTTACTGCCAGTAACTTCTGGCGATCATGAACAAAATACTACCCAGTTGAAAAGTCTTCCTGTCTTATCCTTAGCGCTTCCGGAAAAGTCTGCCCCCAGGTCTTTTGCGACGAGTGTCGTCCACTTGGACAACAACCACATCTGCAACTGGTTTGCCCACTTTGGAGCCAGCTCCAGTGAGAAGAGACCGCAGTGCTAGCATCAAACTTCATGATACTTCATCATCCGGGTGAGGAAATAATTGTGTGGGGGGGTGGTTCTGTGACAAAAAGTCCTGTGATTCTCTGTAGCATCTGAGAACCTTAAGAGTGTTGACCTCTTCCTGGAAACAGTAGGTGTTTTGGATTGGATTATGACTTGTCTTTTGATAGTGTACTCACAAAGACTAAGACCACCGTTCTCGTAGATCTCCTGCTTTGGGATCGTGCCAAGGTCCCACAGAGATTCCCAATTGGACTTGAAGGAGATTATCAACAGAGCAGAAACTAACTAAAAGCATATTCTGCAGGACCTTGGACAGAAACTAACTAGTTCAGATGTTACTCCAGGAAAGGTGAAAAGTTGAGTCAAGCCCTCAAGTGCTGCTGCAATTCCTTTTTCCGTCCCTGGCCTTGTCTCCCAGATAATCAGTAAAGGAGGGAATTATTCAAATGACTGAAGACACCAGAGAGTAAATAACCCCACTGTATATCTAAGAAAGTGAAACATGGAAATAAAAAGGGTGGTAAAAACCATTGGATAGTCTCTCATGGACAATTTCATAAAATTGAAAAATCTTAACCAATTAAATGAGCATTCAGTTATCGCACTTTAAATTGATTCATCCATCAAATGTTGCTTTATAAGTGTCAGGTCTGATTGAAAAGGATATCTTTAGCCTGCAGTTGAGGGATTAATTATGCTTTTTCGGCATATAATGAAGAGGAACAGATGCTATTCTCAGATTGGGAATGGAAATCCTTTTCTCAAAAAAAAAAAAAGGTTAACCAATCACCTCTAAAATTCTTTACTCCCACTCATACATCTAAGTAGTGCTCTCACACTTTTAAAACATTGAGTCCCAGCCATTGCCTTGACCCATTCCACAATTGGGAGGCGATATCAGATAGATGGAGGAGGAGTGGGAGAGCTGGAGAAGAGCAACGGATTGCCAGTCCAGCTGGGCCAGAAGTAAGCGCATGATCCAAAATTTGCAGGGGTTAATATCTATGACACGCAGCAGAGGTGCAAGAACACAAGGCACAGAGGCATAATATCAGGGATAGGTTGGAGGCAAGAGTGTATTTCTCAGTGTTTTAAATTGGACATTCATTGTCAGACAAGGGGCATTAGCCAGCTGCATTTGGTATCCATAGGTACATCTGTTCATCTAGTCTTCCTCCTTTGAACATTATGGAGAATGTATGCAATCATTTGGGGTAGCAACTGTGGAATTTCCCCTGCCACTCCACCCCCCCCCCTCTGAAAAGTAGCTTACCTTGGTCAGAGATAGCACTGGTCTTTCACAAAACAACATCATGAATTATATGGCCATGGGATAGCAATGATAGACTCCCAAGTCAAACGTCTTGGCCTGCACTTATAACGGGTGCAATAGAATTGTGGTGGTGAAATGTCTCACTGGGTTGGCCATTGTGAGAAGCAGGATGCTGATGGGCTAGGCAGGGCTCTTCCTGTGTTCCTGGAGATGGCAAGCCCCACTCTCTCCTAACACTTCTGGTCCAAGCAGAAACAGCTGATTATAACCCCTCGGTTGATCTCTGCTCTCTTTTCACAGCTCCGACGCGTGGAACAATTCCCTCCTGATGAACCTCACCAAAAGCAGGTCATTCTCTGCCTCCTATGCAATGTCTGCTGCAAACCATCTGAATTCCAAGCGGCCAAGTCGGCAAGGTTGGTTGGCTCTTGGGCATATAGATGCGCTGTGAGGTTATGGGTGGTCTCTTAAGTGTGCTGTGTTTAAAATCAGTGGGGAACAGCCGAGGTTATGTTTCTTACCTAGCTGCGCTAAATTTGCACCTGTAGTACAGACTGCGCTTTGAATTGAGCCACAGGTGGAAGACCAGAAGTATTAGCTGTGATTGCTGACTTACTCCCCTGCAAGCTGAGTGGCAAAGAGCTCTTTCCCATCCTACGTTAAGGACTGTAGCTTGTTGATAGAGCATCTGCTTTCCATGCAGAAGGTTCCAGGTTCTATCTCTGACATCTCCAGAGTAGGGCTGGGAATGCCCCCTGCCTGAAACCCTGGGAAGATGCTGCCAGTCAGTGTAGTGTAGCCAGATGAACCCAATGGTCTGGCTTCCTATGGTCCCCAGCATGAACTGCAAGAGGGGCTTGGCAGAGACGTTCCATTCTTTTGGATCTCATGAGCAATGCAGCAGACAAGCATCTCTCTGCATTTTTGTTTTAAATTTAAGACAAAGGAAGCCTCTAGATTTCATCAGAGCAGCAGCAGGCTGGGAAGAAGGGAGGGAAGAGCAGGGGGAAAAAACCCTTTCTCTCCAGTGCATTTGTGTGTTTAAAAAACCAGCAATACCTTTTGGAAATGCAGCCAAGGCGAGAGTGATTTTGATCTGAAAAATGCCCTGCAGGGAAGGTTTAAACACCTCCTACCTGCCCCCAGCTTCTCAAATTTGAGAGGGGAGCTCCCCCTGAAGATTCACGACAAGTTTTAAAAATGTGTTGCACACTTTGTCTAGTTTGTTACGTTTAGATCTCACCCTTTTCCAAAGAAGCCCAAGACAACCACATGTAGTTCACTTTGTCAGTGGCAGATTTTGGGCTCTGATTTCAGCGGCGCCCTGTGCTATGTGAAAATTTGGCAGCACCTTGAAACTGCCGCTGACTCTGTCTCCCTCCTGCTCCATGAATGTGTGTGTTGGGTCCCTAAGCATGCTAATAATAAATAATAATTTTTTATTTGTACCCCGCCCTTCCCGGTTCAGAAAACCTGGCTCAGGGTGGCTAGCAACAAATTTAAAACACTTAATTGTGATACAACAAAAAGCAGCATAAAATACAGTATAAAAGCATGAATAACAATAAATTCCAAGTTCTAAAATCAATTTAGGGGGAAATCCATCCAATAAACATTAGACGATCATCAGGGCTAGCTGGCTAAATTAGTCCTATTGGGGCCTATTTGCTAGCTAATGCAAATCCCATTTTGAGCTCATCCTACTAGCATATGGAGTATTTAAAGCTGTGATTGGAACTTCTTCCCTGTCCTGGCTACCATCTTGTGCATTGTAAGAACTTCCAATGAAATCTCTGTCAGAGAAGCTTTGGTCTGGGACCTGGGAGAGACCAGGGTTCAAATCCCTGCTCAGCCATGAAGATCACAGGGTGACCTAGGGCCAGTCACAGTCTCTCAGCCTTACCTACCTCACAAAAGGTCCTTTACCTTTTAGGGAGCGGGTGCCCTGTGGTTTAAACCACTGAGCCTCTTGGGCTTGCTGATCAGAAGGTCGGCGGTTCAAATCTGTGTGATGGATGGGGTGAGCTCCTGTTCCTCTGTCCCAGCTTCTGCCAACCTAGCAGTTCGAAAGCACACCAGTGCAAGTAGATAAATAGGTACCGCTGCAGCGGGAAGGTAAACGGTGTTTGCATGAGCTCTGGTTTCTGTCCCGTTGTGCCAGAAGCGGTTTAGTCATGCTGGCCACATGACCCGGAAAGCTGTCTGTGGACAAACGCCGGCTACCTCAGCCTGAAAGCGAGATGAGTGCCACAACCCCATAGTCACCTTTGACTGGACTTAACCGTCCAGGGTTCCTTTACCTTTTACCTTTTATACCTCAGAGTTGCTGTGAGGATAAAATGGGGAGGAGGAGCACCAACCTTGCTTGAGCTCCTTGGAGGAAAGATGGAATATAAATGCTTGAAATGCATACCCCTTTATTTTTTTGTCATTCTTCCTCCTAATAGGTATCCCACCAAATATTTCGCCTCTTACCTCCCCAAGCCATTCGCCCATCCATGGCACTCCAGCCAGCAGCCCTATCAGCAAGACCTCCAGCGAACAATTCCCCGAGTCGACGGTCACTGCCACTAAGCAAACGCTGAAGCCCCATAGGGTCTTGGGTTGTACCCAGAGCGCCCCTAACCTTTCGGAGCCTGTCGTGGCCACGCCTGTCATTTGCAGCAGGTAAGATGCTTGTCTGACACTTGTTGGAACCGTCTTTCGTTTCCCTCTCCCCACCCTCGTCCTCAAGGCTCTGTTCTGCACAACGCAATCTTATTATCCATAACCCAATATGTGTGTGTTTCGATGGAGTGGGAGAACCGTGGCTGTGATAAATTTGCCCGTTTCCACCGTACCGAAGGGGACCGTGGCTCAGCTAGCATGTGCAAGGTCCTGGGGTTCCTGGATTGTCCCTTATCTTCCACTTGCCCCCTAAAGTATTTGAAGAGTTGATCTAAGACTCTACGTGTTGTTCCGGCTCACCCCAGCTGCATCAGGTCCCTCAGACAATATCAAGTCCCTTTGACCGTCGCTAGGCAGACTTGCCTTTCTGTTGCGACCTATATTTTGACTTCTTGGAACTAGATCCATGGCAACATCCGAAAAAGAAAACAAAGGGTTCCAAGAAACAGGCTGTTTTGGTCTTGCTTAAAAGCTCAGTGGCAATAGGTTGTGTTTGCTTAATGCTATTATGTAACACTCCACATTGTGTCCAGGTTTGAGTTTTTGCTTTTTAAAAATTGCACTTTTTTAAACTTCTCCCCGCGAAAGTTGTGTGGCGTTCCAGCAGGCTCGTTTGTCACTGCGTACTCCGGTCTCTCTCCAGTGTGTTATTCTGGTGGGAAAGAAAGTCAGAAGGGTGATATTTTAAGCCATGCCAAGCAGCCAGCATACATGAGTTTATATTATCTTGACTGCAATGGCATTGTCTAGTTTAAAATATCAACAATTCTCACATATTATATGCATAATAATAATAATAATAATAATAATAATAATAATCTATTTATACCCCGCCCATCTGGCTGAGTTTCCCCAGCCACTCTGGGTGGCTCCCAATCGAGTGTTAAAAACAATACAGCATTAAATATTAAAAACTTCCCTAAACAAGGCTGCCTTCAGATGTCTTTTAAAGATAAGCTAGCTGCTTATTTCCTTCACATCTGAAGGGAGGGCGTTCCACAGGGCGGGCTCCACTACCGAGAAGGCCCTCTGCCTGGTTCCCTGCAACCTCACTTCGTGCAATGAGGGAACCGCCAGAAGGCCCTTGGCACTGGATCTCAGTGTCCGGGCTGAACGATGGGGGTGGAGACGCTCTTTCAGGTATACTGGGCCAAGGCCGTTTAGGGCTTTAAAGGTCAGCACCAACACTTTGAATTGAATTCTATGTTTGAGAACATACGAATATCTTGCTGGGTCCCATCTAGTCTAGCATCCTGTTCTCACAGTGGCCAAGCCGATGCCTGTGGGAAACCGGCAAGCATAAGAGCTCTTTCCCCTCCTGTGGGTTCCAGCATCTGGGATTTGGAAACATTATTGTCTCCAGCTGTAGATGCAGAGCATAGCCATCGTGGCTACTAGCCATTGATAGTCCTCTCCTCGGCGAATCTGTCCAATCCATTTTTAAAGATAGATGGCCATCTGTCATGGATGCTTGAGTTGAGATTCCTGCATAGCAAGGGGGGTTGGACTAGATGGCCCACAGGTTCCCTTCCAATTCTACAATTCCATTATTCCATGAAGACCATCTAAGGTCATGGCAATCATGTGGGAGTGAGTTCCGTAGTTTTAACCCTGTGCTGTGTGGTGAAGCGCTTTCTTTTAGCTGCCCTGAATCTTCCAATCTTCAGCTGCATTGGATATAGTTAAGCCTCGGTTCCTGAACACCTCCGTTTTGGAACGTTTCTGGTTTTCAAACAATTTTCGGAAGCCAAACAGCTTCTAAGCCTTGTTACTCATTTTTTCCCATTGACTTTGCAACCAGCCCATTGATCCTAAGTTTTCAAACTTTTCGGAAGCCAAACGGTCTTCTGGAATGGATTAAGTTTGAAAACCGAGGTTCCACTGTATAACATTATGCGCATATATGATCCAGGTTTCCTAAAGGAACCAGTGCAGAAAAAGATAACCTACAACAATTTATGTAACAGTATTAAAATAACTATGCATTAACATTTATAGTTATGCTATAGAAATATAGTTCTGCATGGGACCTTATATTTGTTATACATATTTTTGCACATAATTATTTGGGCTTTAAAAAAAATGCACAAGCAGCTCAGACATAAATGGGTGCTCAGTGCAAGAGTTTAATGCAGGTGAACATCAACAGACTGGTTTCCTTGTATGAATACGCTTAAAACGGATTCCTATTCCATTCCTATTTCACGCACCCAGCTCTCCGCATACAGGGCACAGTCCTTTGCAAGCTGTGCAAAGCAGGCAACTGCTACATATTTTCACCCCTCTAGTTTTACATGATGTCTGTCCTTTGACCTGTGCTCTAGCTGCGGCAGACCGTATAACCCAGCAGACCCCGCCGAAGGATCTCTGAGCAGACGGGAAGGCGGAACGCACACCCTGAACAGAGCAGGTGGGCAAGTTGTGTCTGAAGTTAAGAGAGAAAAAGAATCACTAAAATTGACAATTTATTGCCACTGCTGTTTGTTTTTATCCAAGCATTTGCCACTTGCGTTTCAAGACCCCTTATGTTGAATAATAACACCTGGACAGAATATATTAGGTTAATGGGCAAATTTAGGCCACAACTGTATTGGTTACAGAATGTGAGTGGCTTAGGCACTGGAATTAAACCAACTATATCTGACTGCTGCTCGCCATGTAGGTAGTCTCATAAGGATCAACTACCAGTAGGGGGAGCCCTGTTGATGTACATCAACTAGAGCTCCCCCAGGGTCCCCAGTGGGTCATGGCATGGCCCTAGCCCATACCCGGGCTTCAGACAGGACCCACATCCCTGGATCCCTTTAATGGAATACCCTTAAAATGGAGGGGCAAGTGATGGCCACACCTCCCCTCCCCCAGACCAGGTTTTACCAATGCCTAACTGCCACTCGAGCCAAAGACTCGCCGCACACACAGCATATGTGTGTTTTGTGTGTATACACACGCACACACACACCCACACACACAAATATATGCAGTGGATGCTCGGGTTGCGAACGTGATCCGTGTGGGATGCATGTTCGCAACCCACAGCGTTCGCAACCCACGTCTGCTCATGTGCAGGTTGCGATTCGGCGCTTCTGCGCATGCGCAAAGCACAATTTAGCGCTTCTGCGCATGCGCGGCCACCAAAACCCGGAAGTAACCCGTTCCGGTACTTCCAGGTTTCAGCGGTCCCTAACCCCAAAAAACGCAACCTGTAACCCGAGGTATGACTGTATATATATATCAGCAAATTTTAGTAAAACAAATTAGAGTGGGTCTCATTCATATATGTAGATAGTAATTTTAAATTGCTGTAACTTCTCCTGGGATCTTATCCCAAAACTGCAATTCCCAGAGTTTTTTGTGTACAGTGGTACCTCAGATTAAGTACTTAATTTGTTCCGGAGGTCCGTTCTTAACCTGAAACTGTTCTTAACCTGAAGCACCACTTTAACTAATGGGGCCTCCTGCTGCCGCCGCGCCACCGGAGCCCGATTTCTGTTCTTATCCTGAAGCAAAGTTATTAACCTGAAGCACTATTTTTGGGTTAGCGGAGTGTGTAACCTGAAGCGGATGTAACCCAAGGTACCACTGTACCTTTTTAAAAAAAACCCATTCCCTTTTCCTAGGGCACTCTGGGAATTGTAGCTGTGTGAGGGAAATAGAGATCTCCTAACAATTCTCTGCACCCTTAACAAACTACGCTTCCCAGAATTCTCTGGGGGAAGCCACAGCTGTTTAAAGTGGCTCGATGCAGCTCTAAATGCATGGTACAAAAGGGGGCCCCTGTCGGTCTCTCTGTCTGCCCTGAGCAAATTTGCAGCTTGGCAGAGCGAGCCACACAGGAGCGTAGGCAGCAGCTTTTGACAGCTCAGAGGAGCTGTTTCCGTTACCAGCTTGATCCCTGACAGCAACTAACAAGCAGCTGGGCTTGCATTTTCAGAGGACCCAGCACAAGCCACCTCCGACTATGAAACAAACAACAGCGACAGCAGCGACATCTTGCAGAATGACGACGAGACGGAGTGCTCCAAGGAACGGGAGCGCGTGGGGTCCATCTGCAGGACGTACGCGCCAGAAACGATCATACTGCATACTCTGTTGCCGCCCGAGGTATCTCATTCACTTTTCTGCCTGTGTGTTTCTAGCATGCCTGTTGCAGGGGGAAAGGCACTGCTTCAAGGTTTGCAAAAGTAAATAAATAATAATTTCCCATTTGGATCACATCTCTGTGGCTGAGCCACACTAAAGGTTTCACACTCAATCCATAACATCTCCACTTAAGGTGTGGAGTGTGGGGCCACAGGCACAGGAGACAGACGCAGCCATCAAGACTCCCACCAGGCCACAAGCCTCAATGGCCCTTTGAACTGCAATGACGCCTCTTGGTCATCTGGTTGAAGGACAGGCACTTCTAGGTTTAACGTGGCTGGAATGTAGCTTTTGCTATTATTATTATTATTATTATTATTATTATTATTATTATTATTATTATTATTATTACACAGTTGTACCTCGGGTTAAGTACTTAATTTGTTCCAGAGGTCCATTCTTACCCTGAAACTGTTTTTCACCTGAAGCACCACTTTAGCTAATGGGGCCTCCTGCTGCCGCCTTGCCACCGGAGCACGATTTCTGTTCTTATCCTGAAGCACTATTTCTGGGTTAGCAGAGTCTGTAAGCTGAAGCGTATGTAACCTGAAGCGTATGTAACCCGAGGTACCACTGTACAAAGCTGGGAGTCTGTTGCTCCGCCTACTTTCTCCTCTGGCCCCACCCGCTGCTGACCTGGTCCCCCCAAAAAAGTTGCCCATAAGGGAATGTGGCCATTAGGCTGAGAAAGGCCCCACACAATCTTCCTTCAAGAGAAGCTCAGGCAGCAGGTGTCCTCTGAGAGCCACTACCTGTCAGAGTTAAAGGTAAAGGACCCCTGGACGGTTAAGTCCAGTCAAAGGTGACTATGGGGCCAGCATAACTAAACCGCTTCTGCTGCAATGGAACACTGTGACGGAAACCAGAGCACACAGAAACACCGTTTACCTTCCCGACACAGGTATTTATCTACTTGCACTGGTGTGCTTTCGAACTGCTAGGTTGGCAGGAGCTGGGACAGAGCAGCAGGAGCTCACACCTTTGCGGGGATTCAAACCACCGACCTTCTGATCGGCAAGCCCCAGATGAATCAGTGGCCTGAACCAACTGGTATATATTTTCAGGGCTGGTCTGGGCACTTTCTTGTCGATTTTTCTGCCAATCCATGCTCACAACTGCCTCATTGGGAAGAGTTGCTGTGATTTCTAGGCCTGCACTCTTTTGGTTCCTTTGAATAAGGAGTTAATTTCACGGACACCAAATGCTTCATTGCTTACTCCTGACTCCGGCTCTTGACAGAGTGGAGAAACTGCCAAGGGGGCCCCTTCTCCCAATCTCAGCACCCAAAAGGGTCTGTAGGAAAGGAGGCAGTCTTTGCGGCCTGAGCCATTGAGGGCTTTAAACACTAAGAGAAGCACCTTGAGTTGTGCCCCGAAACAAACTGGCAACCATTGCAGCTTGAAGCTCACCATTATTCCATGAGTGCTTATTATTTCTTACTATCTTCCCCTATATTTCCAACATTCAGGCTGTGAGTGCCATTGCTTATGTTGCCCTATGCAAAAGAGGGCGGTAACAGCACACTCAAGGAAATCCAAAAGTTTGTAGATGTGCAAAAAATTATTTAGGGTGGAGGAATGCTAAGCATGGGAGACTCCCTCCCCTAAAGAAAACCCACTCGGTTAAAGACTATGTTCAATGGCCATGGAATGCTGATTTTGTTAGGGGTGGTGGTAGGGAGATGGAAAACCATGGGGAAGAGGGGGAAAGGACTAGGAAGTCTGGAATCCTGTACAGAAACTCCCCACACTGCAGTGTTCTGTTGCAAGCCGCCCCTACGGGTGTGTATAAACTCTTATTATCGCCATCCCATATCTCGTTGTACTTAGCTAGAGAGAGTCAAACTACCCTCTAAAGAGATGAGAACTCCCATGCAGCTTTCTATTTTTAATGGCACAGATGAAGAACTCCAAAACAGCAAAATCCATTAAATAAATAAAAAATTAAGTGAAAATCAAATGTATCGCGCAAACCAAGAAAAACATTGGGCGATGGAGAGCAAAATGGAGCAGGGCTGCTGCGAATGATTGTGCAACAAGGTGCAGATGTGGCCTAAATTAAGCTCTTAAATATCCACATTTGGCTCATGACTAATAGCCCCCCAGGGGGTGGTACAAAAGAGTCCAAGCTGAAGAGAATTCCTCACTTCCAAGGGCCCACCCTCCAAGCCAGT
This sequence comes from Podarcis bocagei, assembly GCF_964188305.1. Taxonomy (NCBI): domain Eukaryota; kingdom Metazoa; phylum Chordata; class Lepidosauria; order Squamata; family Lacertidae; genus Podarcis; species Podarcis bocagei. The sequence goes on along the minus strand of NC_138135.1, from coordinate 16,517,672 downwards.
TTGAGTTCTTTTTTAAAAAGCAAATAACTTTCCCTCATCAGATGCTAGCTGGTAACGTTCACTTCCAGCTCAGTTAGCCCTGTAAACCAGGGTGGAGAGCTGTTTGCAGAAAGCATACAGTTGCAAGCATCTACAGAGTGGAAACCTGTGCCCATCTAGATATTGCTGGACTACATCTCCCATCATCCTTGACTTTAGCCATGCTGGCTGTGACTGATGTCATGGACTGGTTCGGCACGGAGTTGCCCAGCAGGCACTATCAGGGAGGCACTGGCCGGAGAACCCCCAAAGGAACAAGGCTCAGAGCCAGGGGATTGGTGGTGGGATGACAGTGAGTGGTCAGAGGGAGAAGACTGGGAGGAGGGGGTGTCGGAAACAGAAGAAGTAACAGGGTTTAGTGAGAAGGGAGAGTCTGTGGCAGAGAGAAGTTTAGAAGCAGGAGAGGAGAGGAGCAAAGAGGCAGGGATGGGTAAGGGTGGTGAAAAGTCACAGGGGTCTCCCCCTTCTGCTGCAACTAGCTCCCCTTCAGCCCTGGTCTGCTAAGACCAGGAGAGGCATGAAGTGGGAGAAGCAAAGGCAAACATACCAGCATAGTCTCAGATTGCTTGAAAAGGCGGGGACTTTGGCAGCTGTGGAAAAGAAGGAACTTTAGTCTCTGCAAGAGTTGCTGTGGTCATTAGGCCTGACATTGCTGTGCAGATTGTTTTTCTAATAAGCAGTTAACTTGTGTGATTTACTGCCGGCTCGTTTCTGACAGCTGATGGGAGTTGCAGCCAAGCAGCTTGTGGAAGGCTACAGGCTTCCTCACTTCCTCACCTGAAAATCTCACGCAGTCTTGAAGAAACTCTTTCCCTCCAGGGAATATGCTGGTGAAGCAAACTTTGACCCCAACCTCTGTGGATCAACTTTGACAAGTGGGCAACACTGTCCAGCTATCAAGTCAGCTGACTCCATCATAAGGAACCTGCCCATCATAAGGAACATGCCCACCTGTCAAAGTTTGCCCCCTGTGGCGATGGGTGGATAAAGTTCTGGTCCGCCAGTTCAAAAAGTCCCGTCCCCCCCCCGCTTGATCCCAGCCAACCTGGGATTGATATGCGTCAGTAATAATGGCACAGTGTGTATATTTAGAGAGGGGCTTAGTAACCCATGTTTTTTGCAGTGTTTTGGTAACCCTCAAAGCATGTGTTGTTTCTTGATACAGGACAAGCCTATTCTTGCCCCAGAGCCTCTAATAATGGACAATTTGGACCCTCTTATGGAGCAGCTAAACAATTGGAATTTCCCAATCTTCGATTTGGTAGAGAAGATAGGCAAGAAATGTGGTCGGATCCTCAGTCAGGTAAGGAAGTGTGCGTTGCAGACTTGGGCTGGGGCCTCACCTTGGGTAAAGTGTGTTCCTGGTTAGGGGGAAGTACAAGAACTGTGATCCACAGCTCTTTACATGCACAGAGCTCCCATGCACACAACAAAGTCACCTGCATGAGTTTAGGGAATTCTTGTTGCTCAAAGAGAATTAGGTCCCACTGTACCAAGTTGAAATCCTCAAAGGGGAGGACAAATGTCTTTATAACTATGGTTGCTATTTAGGAAGAGTAGTGGGGGTAATTCCCCTCTCCTTTATTGCAAACCACATGATATTATTTCTTGCACTGCATCTATTTTCTGACCAATTTGCAGACCCTGCCCCATGGAAGGAAACCCATGTCCCTTCAAATGTTGCTGGACTGCAACTCCTGTCATCCCAGAATATTCCTGATGCCGGCTGATTCTCATGGGAGTTGGCATTCAGGGATATCTGGAGGAACACATACTTCCAGCTTTGTTCAGCACCTTCTCTGCTTGGCTCTAACCATGGTTTACTCAAAAACCAGTTCACTAACCATGTTTATAGACTGTGGTTTGGAGCTGTGTCAGGGCAGATGCTAAGTTAACCTTGGTTAGTACCAAAAGAAGGAAAGGAGATGGAATGCACATGCCAGAGGAAGGGTGAGGTGCTAACCATGATTTGGAGATTGGGAAGCATAATATCTGCACTTGGCCCAAATGTGTGAGATCAGACCAGGCTTTTGAAATGGATGCATCCGTTTATTTAAAGCCTAGAGAATTAATATTTGTGCTTCCTGATGCAAGAAAAAATTAAACGCCTTGTGATGGTGCATAGCAAAGGACCTCTGGGGTTTGGAGTGATTCATTCTTAGCTTTCTGCAATTTGCATTGCCTTCCTGATTTAAACCTAGTGAGAGGGAGAAAGAAATTAGCGAAATGAATTACCGATGTGTGCCACATAGCCTGAAATTTATGAAATGGAATAAAGAAGAGTTGACATATCCCCCACCCCCTGGGGGAAGCATATGCCTTTGGAAAGCAGAACCAATGGATCTCCTTGAAGAATATTTGAGAAGCCATCTACGTACATTAAGAGGGATGCTAAAATGGTCTAGATTTCTCTCTCTCTTTTTAGAAGTAAGCTAAAAGCATCCATCTGTGGTGCAATAGAACACACTCAAAAACAGCACCAGCAAATCACAAAATGCAACAGACAATAATCCATGCAAAGGGGTTGGGGGGAGACTCTGGACTCAGAATGGAAGAGCAAACCCTTTCTAATCTGCACTGCAGTTCAGTAGCAAGCTGTGTAGATGGGTAATGCCTTAATTTATGACTTCCGTTTGCTTAACGGCAACCCCTGTCGGGATAAATCAGGTTTTGCTTGGAAAGGAGGAGCTGGAATTGAAGGCTGCAATTAAGGGAGAGAAAGACCAGATCTGGTTTAAAATTAAAGCTACCTTCCCCTTGCTACTTCAGTCAAAGGATTGAAAAACAATATATTGGGCAGGGGGTCAGATTCTAGGAAAACCTGTTGGGATGCGGCTCCAGGAGGTTGTAGCTGCAAATGAGAATTTGGGAGGTGTTTCACGACCAGGCCTGCTAAATAAGAGCTATTAACGTCCATGTCTTTGCGCACAAAGAAAATTAAGCAACTGAGGAAGGTGTTGGAAAGCGTTGCCTTCCTGTCATTTGGTGAGAGGGTCTATTAAAGTGTTCTGGGAGCAGCTGTGATGGTGAGAGAAGAAATCTTACTCATTTCAACACATTATCAGTAGCGTTGCAATCCTTATTTTTGTTGCTATTAATGGATCGTTATTATGTTCAATAGCAGCAAAACATAAGAACACAATAGGAGCTCTGCAGGACCAGGCCAAAGGGGCATCTAGGCCACAATCACACCCAGTCCAATCCCCTGAAACACAGGAATCCAGCTAAAACATCCATGACAGATGGCCACTGAGGAAGCCAGTGTCTCCAAGGCACCATCTGCACCATGCATTTAAAACACTTTAAACCAGGCTTCCTCAAACTCAGCCCTCCAGATGTTTTTGGCCTACAACTCCCATGATCCCTAGCTAGTAGGGCCCAGTAGTCAGGGATGATGGGAATTGTAGTCTCAAAACATCTGGAGGGCCGAGTTTAAGGAAGCCTGCTTTAAACCGCCATAGCTTCCCCCAAAGAGAAGTTTGTTAAGGGTCCCAAGAGTTGTTATGAGACCATCCCTTTCCTTTCTCAGAGTAGTTCAACCATCAATCCAGGAAGTTGGAGAGTCAGTTCATGTGGGAATGTTCAGGGAGGCAGGAGAAGATATATTGTTTTTTAATATCCTTCCTAACTTGTGCTAGCAAGTTCTATAATTGAGCAGAGTTTTAGCATTCCCCTTTAAGCACACAGTGGGTAGCTGGTTGCAAGCTTGTTTAAGCTTCTCACTATGGCTTCCTGGTAAAGGTAAAGGGACCCCTGACCATTAGGTCCAGCTGTGGCTGACTCTGGGGTTGCGGCGCTCATCTCGCTTTATTGGCCGAGGGAGCCGGCGTACAGATTCTGGGTCATGTGGCCAGCATGACTAAGCTGCTTCTGGCGAACCAGAGCAGCGCACGGAAACACCGTTTACCTTCCTGCTGGAGTGGTACCTATTTATCTACTTGCACTTTGATGTGCTTTTGAACTGCTAGGTTGGCAGGAGCAGGGACCGAGCAACGGGAGCTCACCCTATCGCGGGGATTTGAGCTGCCGACCTTCTGATCAGCAAGCCCTAGGCTCTGTGGTTTAACCCACAGCGCCACCCATGTAAGATCCCTTATTTCCCTCTTAAAAGAAGAAACACGCCACAATCTTATTTAAGATATATAAAAGTAGTTTACTCACAGCACCATCAGTTCACAGATGGATCCCTGAAGGCAGACTTAGTTACAGATACATACATGTGAGTCTATCCCATAAGGAGATAGTCTCTTTGTCCTCTGCTGGCCGAAAGCCAACAGGGCATCTCTAGCTAAAAAGTTACTGGTCCAACGACGAAGTCCAAAAGAGGGAGGGAGTGGCTTCGTGCTTTTGTTACCTGCACAGGTAAGGTCACGTCCACCTCTAGTCACATGCAAAGGGAGTATGTCCCAGCCAGGAGGAAACAGGAAGTTTTCGACTGGCTGGTCCAAACATCCCCTTGCATGTCCCCTCTAGGAAAACAAGGAATGTTGCATTTGTCTGCTACTTATGTATCACAGTTCACAGGGAACTGTGCCATTGTAGCTCTGTGTGGGGAACAGCGGTCTCCTAAGAACTCTCAGCACCCTATAGTGCAACACCTAGAATTCTTTGGGCGGAGTCATGGCTGCTTCAACTTGTTGGGATCATATGGGTACAGGGAGGCAGTGATGGCCACCGACTTGGATGGCTTTAAAAGAGGAATGGACAAATTTATGGAGGAGAAGGCTTATCAATGGGTACTAGCTATGACAGCTATGTTCTTCTTCCATGGACGAAGGCAGTAATGCTTCTGAATGCCAGTTGCTGGAGGCCACAGGAGGCGGAGGGGGCTCCTGGGCTCCTGTGCTGGAGTCCTGCTTGGCCATTGTGAGAATAGGATGACGGACTGGGTGGGCCATTGGCCCTACCAGCTGGGGCTGGTGGAATCCAACAGCATCTGGAGGGTCAAAACTTCCTCACGCCTGCGTCACAGGATTGTGAGTTAGATTGTAGAGATGAGGTTAAAAATGAAGCTCTTGAAATGGTTAGAGTTCAAAACAGAGGAAGTGGCTTGCAGGCTATGATGGAAAGTATTCTGGTCAGACCTCACCTGGAGTACTGTGTCCAGTTCTGGGCACCACAGTTCAAGAAGGACACTGACAAACTGGAACGTGTCCAGAGGAGGGCAACCAAAATGGTCAAAGGCCTGGAAACGATGCCTTATGAGGAACGGCTAAGGGAGCTGGGCATGTTTAGCCTGGAGAAGAGGAGGTTAAGGGGTAATATGATAGCCATGTTCAAATATATAAAAGGATGTCACATAGAGGAGGGAGAAAGGTTGTTTTCTGCTGCTCCAGAGAAGCGGACACGGAGCAATGGAGCCAAACTACAAGAAAGAAGATTCCACCTAAACATTAGGAAGAACTTCCTGACAGTAAGAGCTGTTCGACAGTGGAATTTGCTGCCAAGGAGTGTGGTGGAGTCTCCTACTTTGGAGGTCTTTAAGCAGAGGCTTGACAACCATATGTCAGGAGTGCTCTGATGGTGTTTCCTGCTTGGCAGGGGGTTGGACTCGATGGCCCTTGTGGTCTCTTCCAACTCTATGATTCTATGATTCTATTCCACAGAGGCCTTTGGAGTTGTTGTTGGAGGCCATATTCTGTGTTGTATAGCAGTGTGGATTCTTCCATGCCAAGCTCTGTGTTTTACAGTTACTTCTGCTCTGTTTTTCCAGGTGTCCTACAGGCTCTTTGAGGATATGGGGCTATTTGAAACCTTTAAAATTCCCATGAGAGAGTTTATGAACTACTTCCATGCTTTGGAGTGTGGATACCGAGAGATACCTTGTAAGTATTTTCAGGAGCTCAGCCTACACTCGAGTAGGACTCTGGCAGAGACACATGCCCGACTGGCATGTTCCCTCCCTCCTGGTCTATCGTTCGGGAACTTCATAAGCTTTCTTCTGCCCGAACATCACAGCGACCGATGCCACCGGCATACTTAGGGATCCGCAGAGTTTGCGCACCTTGCGTGACAGACCTCAGCAACTCAGCATTTTGGCTAATCTACTTTATTTACGTATAAACACACACGGAGCACTGCAACAGACCTCAGCAACTCAGCATTTTGGCTAATCTACTTTATTTACGTATAAACACACACGGAGCACTGCAACATGGCTCCTTCTCTCTCTAGCATCAGACAGCAAAGAGAAAAAGACCAAAGGACAATAGTCCCACTTCACGGAACACAGTAACACAAACATCCTGACTCCATCACTTCCCACTCTGTGGAGTCAAAACATATCATGTCATGTGAAAGACAACAATCCTATGACTGCAATCATGGAGCAGGAATTCTAACAAGTATGACAGCAAGAGTGCGATACTTGCTGATTCCTGTTTTTCTGTAATGAACCTTCTTTCAAGGCTGAGAGTGCCTAAGGCACAGCACAACCCCCCAAAATTAAATAATTTGAATCCAGAGCACGTCCGATAAAAATGCCACAGAAACCTATAAAACTCAGCTAAGTCCTGCTTAGAGTAGACCCACTGATATTCCTGTTAGTCATGCCCATTAACTTCAGTGAATCTGCTTTGAACAGTGTTGCGTAGAGCCCCAGATCCATAATGCACACAGTAAAACTTTCACAGTGTACATGTCTACTCAGAAGCAAGTCCCATTGAGTTCACTGGACTTGCAGAGATGGAAGGTGGCAGCGATTTCCATTCTGTCTTGTTGTTGCTGCATTATTCATCTCGCCACCCACTATGGCCAGAACCAACCAAATTAAATATGTAATGAATTTCAGTGCATTTTCATTGGAAGGGACATGTTTAAAATAATGCATCTGTTCCTCAGACCTGGTGTCTCCCACCCATTCTCATGCACAAGGCTTTCTAAATTATACGGAATAACGAATGATACTTCACTTTATGATTGGGGATCAGGGTTAATGGTGTGGTAGCCCATTTGTGGACAATACTGAAGTAGAGTACAAACCAAAACAGATCAGAAATGATAGCAGATGTCATTCTGCCTGCCCTTAACCATTGCCCACTCGATTCTCCCATCTTTTCATGTATTACTGAAATGAGCAGTGGTGTATAACTCACTTTGAGACAGGGAAGATTAGACACCAAGAGGACATTAATTTAGAAATGAATGGATTAACTTTATAGAATATATGAAGGAGCATTGTTAACATTGAAAAACGTTAGCAGGTTTGGATTGGCACGTAATATAATTTGATAAAGGGTATTGAAAAAGGAGGTTTAATAGATTGGATAAAAGTATTTAGTCACAGAAAAGAGAAGAGACAATTATTGGAAACCAGGGAGAGGAGTGGGCGGAAGTCCGGGGGTCGGAAGAACCCCTATAAAGATATTGAATTTGTTATGGATTAATGCAAATAATACTGTATGATAGATAGATGATAGATAGATAGATAGATACACACACACACACACACACACACACACACACACACACACACTCTCATATAAAAACTCACTTTGAGAAGGTTGGAAACACCTGCAATTTTATCATAGCAAATGAATGTTCCTATCCCCCTTCAGCTTTTTCCTTGGCTCAACAGTTGACCTTAGTTCCTGCGAGAGAATTGAGCCATGAGCAGGGAATTGATTCTGTCTGTCCAACAGGTGGTGCTGTTGACCCCCCAGCAGAAGTAATCTGCCTCTGTCTTAACAGATCACAACAGGATCCATGCCACTGATGTTCTCCACGCTGTTTGGTACCTTTCAACGCAGCCTATACCAGGACTCTCAACTGTGATTAATGACCATGGGTCAGCAAGCGATTCAGGTAATTCTATTAGCATGCGATTTTGGGGAGCCCTTAAGCTGGTTTCTTGGCCCAGTGTCTATTTCTGCAGGAAATTGGACATGTTTACCAGTTGTGTGTAGAAGAAGCACGTAGAAGAGGCTTGTGTTGGCCACTAACTTGGATGGCATTAATAGAGAACTAAACAAATTTCATTTTTCATTTCACTTTCAATTTGTATATTGCATTTCTGTATTGCTATACACAAGGCGATTTGCAAGCTGAAGAAACAACAAAATAGACAGCAAAGATTGCACGCCTAATGACAATCTGACAAAAACGTCATGATAAAAACATGACTTTCAAATAAACAACTTACATCAAATAAAGCAATTTTCAATAATCCATTAGAATATGATAGTAAACAGTAAAATTAAATATCAGCAAATAATAATTAAACAGTTTTCACTTAACAATTACAATAGAGAATTACTAAACTATGATCAATAAAAATAACAACAATGCATAAAACACCACAATACATACAAAACCATGTAGGATCAAATTGAGAATCAAGGACACACAACTTATAAAATTATCTTTTAAAATATCCCTGAACTCATGGAGGATAAGTTGATCAGAGGCTACTAGTTCTGCCTCCCTTGTTGCTCTCTGTGTAACAGAATAACCAGACAAGACAGTAGCAGATTGAGTTTTGGGTTCAAATAGGCCACAACTTTATTGGTTACAGATGGGAAGGGTTTGGCATAGGCATTGGGTGAAGCCATTTAATTACCTCCAGCCCATCTGCTGGAGGTGTAGCTAAGGGTAAAGCACACCGTATCGGGGCTATGACCTATATAAAATAGGGGTATCCCGCCCCAAGGGGTTTCCACTGGAGTTCTATGGCCCTAGCCTCTGTCTGGCTTTGGACAGAAGCAACTCCTCATGGAGTCCTTTAACCAGGGAGGGTCAGGCAGAGGCTACAACCTCCTTTCCAACCAAGACTAAGGCTTACCCAGTACTTAACCACCAACTGAGCCAACCAAGGTTTTCAGCTGCCCAACCTCTCATGCTCCCAACCAACCCCTTATGCCCTCAAAAATCGAGGAGGAGTGATGGGCCAGTCTCAATTTATTCCCCTGGGGATGGACCCAAGTGATGACTGCCTTTGCAGGTGCCCAGAGTTCTCAGTTGCTGGTGCTGCTTTTTGGGTGCGGGTACTGAAGTAGTAGATTTGCAGCTGTGATATATATATAATTTTTAGGATACAGCGGTATAGAAATTTTTTTTTAAAGAACAAATGAGCAATGAATACAAAACTGATCCAGGTTAAGCGTGGCAACTGGGCACAAAACCGAACTCCGGTTGTCCCTGTTCTTCACAACAAACTCAGCAAATGTCCTGGTTTTCTGCTCAGATTCAGATAGCGGGATCACTCACGGCCACCTGGGCTACGTCTTGTCGAAAACATACGCACCAACAGACGATGGCCATGGATGCTTGGCGGGCAACATCCCTGCCCTCGAACTGATGGCCCTTTATGTAGCTGCTGCCATGCACGATTACGACCACCCGGGGAGAACCAACGCCTTCTTGGTTGCCACCAGCGCTCCTCAGGTAAGGATGGCTGAGATCGACCCTGACTTGGGTCCATAGAATTGACGCTTTGACAGAATTCTCGTAAGAGTGAATCTCAAGTCAGCTCTGATCTCTACAACAAGCCACAGCTTGTCCACACACGTCAAAGCCAGTCAGTGCTGGTTCAAACAAGCTGAAACTAGTTCTATCATGCAACACACTCCGCTTTAGGATACATTTTTAAATGAAAAACCTTCTCAGATACTTTTTAATTGAATTACTTTTTTAAAAAAATGCCTCAAGTAACATATTATTGCTTGATTTCTTGTTTATTCTCATATTTTGCCACACCCATTTATCCTAAGTAGTACCCAGTAAGGCAGACATTCATGCACAATTTTTTTAATGTGATCTCATTGAGATCCCAAGATGAAATTTTGCAGGGAGCTCTTAGTAATATGAAATAATCAGTATATATTTTTTGGAATTTTTAAAACCATAATGTTTTTTAAAATCACTTTTTTAAATTTTGTAACTTAACTTTAAAATTTAAAGTAAGTCCATCATGTGCCATATTGCATTAAAGCAGGCGTCGGCAAACGTTTCCACCAGTGTGCCAGATCACCCGTGTTCACGCGCGCACCCGTGTGCATGCGCACACTCCCACTGCTCTTTGCCCGCTGGCTTTTGGAGCCATGGCGGGGGAGGGGGAGGTGTCTGCGGCTTCCAATTAGCTACAGGACCTTCCTGCAGCCAATAGGAAGCTGTGGCTGCATCCTGCAAGTCAGTCCCCACACAGAGCTAAACTGCTGCACCGGTTTAGCTCTGTGCGGGGACTGACCGAGCGGGTAGCAAGGGCCAGGGGCTGGTTTAACGACCCCCTCAGACCATATCTGGCCCGCGGGCTGTAGTTTGCCAACCCCTGCATTAAAGCCCATGAAGTTCTGAAGAGATTGGTATTTTTAGTTTTGAAATACCTCAGTTATCACTTGATATGGAATGACCCGTCACTAATCAATCAGGGGCATTTTCAAAGGGGAGGCCCATTGCCTGTGTGTGAATGTGTTTGTTCCCTCTCATAGAATCATAGAGTTGGAAGAGACCACAAGGGCCATCGAGTCCAACCCCCTGCCGAGCAGGAAACACCATCAGAGCACTCCTGACATATGGTTGTCAAGCCTCTGCTTAAAGACCTCCAAAGAAGGAGACTCCACCACACTCCTTGGCAGCAAATTCCACTGTCGAACAGCTCTTACTGTCAGGAAGTTCTTCCTAATGTTTAGGTGGAATCTTCTTTCTTGTAGTTCTCTCGCTCATGACTAAATCAAACAGTGTGTAGAGAGGCATCTTTAACATTGTTTGCATTTTACCCCACTTCTTCTCCTTTGCCTCTGACCCTTTGACCCTGAGGTGGTTGGCAGTGTACAAACCTATCCTTCAGGTTGAAAGAGGTTGCCTGTCCCTTCACAAGGTCTAGTTAAATACTAGGAGCTGGAGGGGATCTAAGCAGAGTCTCCAGAACATGGATAGGCCCTCAGTGCTATATGTGGCCTCTCAGGGACTAGTAGAAATAAAATAAATTATGCCAAACTGTCTATCCTTCTCTCCGTTTAGGCTGTTCTGTATAATGACCGTTCTGTTTTGGAAAACCATCATGCGGCGGCTGCGTGGAACCTCTTCATGTCCAGACCAGAATATAACTTCTTAGTCAACCTCGATCATGTGGAGTTCAAGCACTTTCGGTTCCTTGTCATTGAGGCAATCTTGGCCACTGATCTGAAGAAGCACTTTGACTTTGTAGCAAAGTTCAATGCCAAGGTAAACTTGATTCCATGTATGTCCTTTGCGCTCCAACCTTTGTATATCCAAGTTGGCTGGGGGAAAGGTTTTATCATCCTAATGTTTTGCAAGGATGGTGCCCCAGGAACAATATCATGTGGTTCTGGGACTTGAATCAACAAAAGGTGATTTCCCTTATTCAGTTAGAAATTATGCTGCTCAAATCTCATGTAAATTCCCATTTCCACTCACTGCAGCCTGAAATGAAATTGGAGGCGCCCAATTGTTTTGGCCATAAGACAAAGAAGTGTTTGACCACCCCTGACTCTTACAGATACAGCAGGCAAAACGTTTCATGAATACAGTGCACTGTCATTTAAGTCCCAGCACTTTGATGGGTAGAGAGTGAGCTTCAGGTGCCAACAGATGATATTTTCCCAGCAAACTGGCATTAATACCAAACTGTGGGTTAAAACACAGAGCCTAGGACTTGCCGATCAGAAGGTCAGCAGTTCGAATCCGCGCGACGGGGTGAGTTCCTGTTGCTCAGTCCCAGCTCCTGCCAACCTAGCAGTTCAAAAGCACATCAAAGTGCAAGTAGATAAATAGGTACCGCTCTGGCGGGAAGGTAAACAGCGTTTCCATGCGCTGCTCTGGTTCGCCAGAAGCAGCTTAGTCATGCTGGCCACATGACCTGGAAGCTGTACGCCGCTTCCCTTGGCCTATAGAGCGAGATGAGCACCGCAACCCCAGAGTCAGCCACGACTAGACCTAATGGTCAGGGGTCCCTTTACCTTTACCTTACTTGGCATTAGATGTTGGATCCGCTACAGCAACTCAGATTGGAAATCAGCAACAACAAAGAAGGCTGTGCATTTCTAGCACATAGGGAATGTCCCCAATTTCCAGCTAGTTGGGACCAAGGATGCATGTCCTGCCTTCAAAATGGCAGATTTCGAATCTGCATGGGCAGGAGTTGACAACACATCACATCTCCTTTTGTCTCAGCAACCACGCCCCCCCCCCCCCGCCCCCGGTTCACAATACTGTCGTACCTTGGAAGTCGAACGGAATCTGTTCCAGAAGTCCGCTCGACTTCCAAAACGTTCAGAAACCAAAGCACGGCTTCTGATTGGCTGCAGGAAGCTCCTACAGCCACTCGGAAGCTTCGGAAGCCGCGCCAAACATTTGGCTTCCGAAAATCGTTCGAAAACTGGAACACTCACTTCCAGGGTTTGATCATTCGGGAGCCGATTTGTTCGGGAGCCAAGGCGTTTGAGATCCAAGGTACAACTGTATAGGAGAAAGAGTTTCCTGTTCCTGTTCTTTTCCTGATCTCACAGTCCTGGCCTCTCCTAAACTGAGCCCAGCTCCTCAAACATACCCGTATGTCCCTGGATGCCAGTATTGGGCATTCACCCTCCCCTCCATTCTGAACAGAGGAGAGTCCAAAGAGCAGCAGTTCCTGATTTGGATGCCATTTCCCCATTTCCTGGGGTAGGTAGGGGGCACGCCTGCACCGTTTTGCAGTCCTGTTTCTCTTTCTGCTCTTTGGTGTTTTGCCACTCCCCCGTGGCAGCCCTTCTATGTCAGGCACCCATGGCTGGCACATTCTCAAAATTCCAGATATGCCCACTGACACAAAATGTTTGCCAACCCTTGGGTGGATTGGAGCCAGAGCCTCAGTCAAATATGCTGGTGAGGACAGATGCTGCTGGATTTGCTTAAGTTAAGCTCTCTAAGTATATGTGTGTAATGGGAATATAATTTATGTAAAGCAAATATAAATGATACGTCAGCCGCCACCCCCGACAGTGCTGTTCTGTGCAGCTGATATCGCATCCTCGTTCTCCAACTGTTTTGCATTATGCGTGGCTGCGACGGTATCGCACCGCTCACCTTAGTCCCATCTGTCTGCCAGGTCAATGATGACGTTGGCATTGATTGGACGAACGAGAACGACCGCTTGCTAGTTTGCCAGATGTGCATCAAGCTGGCGGACATCAACGGGCCCGCGAAATGCAAAGAATTGCATCTGCAGTGGACGGAGGGCATTGTCAACGAATTTTACGAACAGGTAACTAGCCTTAAGTTGTTGCTGGAAGGAGCAAGGGGACACACAAACCTCTAGGGGATGGGGTTAGGGCAGTGGCTCTCTAAGGTTGTGGCACATCACCCTGGTGTGGCAGGAGAGGGTGGCAAGCATGGTGGGAAGATTCAGGGACAATCAAATATTTGAAGATTTCAGTGCATTGTGGGTGTATAGCCAAAAACTATATGTATGCATGCCTCTCTTCAAGAGCATTGGCTATTCTTCTACAGTTCTCCACAAATTATGGCTGTGAACAGGAATATTCAACTCTGACAAATACGAAAAATCAGAAAAGAGAAAGCCTTCTTTGTGCTGATGAGGAGATGGGAGTTGGTTTGTCTCAAATTAGACCTAATATAAACGAGATTACCTGGCAAAAGCAAGCTCACACCTCTCTTTGAGTTTGTAGACATACTTAAGGTACATATGGAAGAGGCTCGCTTATAATTATATTTTGGGAATGGTTTGTGTTCTTATGACATCCTGTGATCGTATTATAAATTAGTTGTGTTTTGTGTTATAAATCAAGCCCAGCTGGGAGTTGTTTCTTTTTGTTTTCCAATGTATTTATCTATTTTTTAAAATGGTGTTGCATGAGCAACTTTTTTATTCCATAAGTGTGGCCCAGAGAAAAAAATTTGAGAACCACTGGGTTAGAGTTAGGGTTGGATTTAGCTCTGGATTACACTGCTTTTCTCTGCGGTTTGTTGGCATCAGATATAATAATAATAATAATAATAATAATAATAATAATAATAATAATAATAATAATAATAATAATAATAATTTATTATTTGTACCCCGCCCATCTGGCTGGGTTTCCCCAGCCACTCTGGGCGGCTTCCACAGAAACCAAAAAACACTAAAATATCATACATTAAAAGCTTCCCTGAATAGGGCCGCCTTAAGATGTCTTCTGAATGTCAGGTAGTTGTCCATCACCTTGACATCCGATGGGAGGGCATTCCACAGGGCGGGCGCCACCACCGAAAAGGCCCTCTGCCTGGTTCCCTGTAGCTTCGCTTCTCGCAATGAGGGAACCGCCAGAAGGCCCTCGGCGCTGGACCTCAGTGTCCGGGCAGAACGATGGGGGTGGAGACGCTCCTTCAGGTATACTGGGCCGAAGCCGTTTAGGGCTTTAAAGGTCAACACCAGCACTTTGAATTGTGCTCGGAAACGTACTGGGAGCCAATGTAGGTCTTTCAAGACCGGTGTTATGTGGTCTCGGCGGCCACCCCCAGTCACCAGTCTAGCTGCCGCATTCTGGATTAGCTGTAGTTTCCGAGTCACCTTCAAAGGTAGCCCCACGTAGAGCGCATTGCAGTAGTCCAAGCGGGAGATAACTAGAGCATGCACCACTCTGGCCAGACAGTCCGCGGGCAGGTAGGGTCTCAGCCTGCGTACCAGGTGGAGTTGGTAGACAGCTGCCCTGGATACAGAATTGACCTGCGCCTCCATGGACAGCTGTGAGTCCAAAATGACTCCCAGGCTACGCACCTGGTCCTTCAGGGGCACAGTTACCCTATTCAGGACCAGGGAGTCCTCCACACCAGCCCGCCCCCTGTCCCCCCAAAACAGTACTTCTGTCTTGTCAGGATTCAACTTCAATCCATTAGCCGCCATCCATCCTCCAACCGCCTCCAGGCACTCACACAGGACCTTCACCGCCTTCACTGGTTCTGATTTGAAAGAAAGGTAGAGCTGGGTATCATCTGCATATTGATGGACACCCAGTCCAAACCCCCTGATGATCTCTCCCAGCGGCTTCATATAGATGTTAAAAAGCATGGGGGAGAGGACGGAACCCTGAGGCACCCCACAAGTGAGGGCCCAAGGGTCTGAACACTCATCCCCCACCACCACTTTCTGAACACGGCCCAGGAGGAAGGAGCGAAACCACTGTATAACAGTGCCCCCAGCTCCCAACCCCTCTAGACGGTCCAGAAGGATGTTATGGTCGATTGTATCAAAGGCCGCTGAGAGATCCAGCAGAACCAGGAAACAACTCTCACCTTTGTCCCTAGCTCGCCGGAGATCATCAACCAGTGCGACCAAGGCAGTTTCAGTCCCATGATGAGGCCTGAACCCTGATTGGAAGGGATCCAAATGGTCCGCATCCTCCAGGCGTGCCTGGAGTTGTTCAGCAACCACACGCTCAATCACCTTGCCCAAGAATGGAAGATTTGAGACTGGGCGATAGTTGGCCATACTGTCCGGGTCTAAAGATGGTTTTTTAAGAAGCGGTTTAATGACCGCCTCTTTCAGCGGGTCTGGGAAGGCTCCCTCACGGAGGGAAGCATTCACCGCCCCGCAGAGCCCATCGCCCAGCCCTTCCCGGCTTGCTTTTATTAGCCAGGATGGGCAAGGATCCAGGAGACAGGTGGTTGGTTTCACTCGTCCAAGCAGCCTGTCCACATCCTCGGGGGTAACGGATTGAAATTGATTCCATGCAACTTGACCAGACAGAGCTCCAGCACTCTCCCGCCCCAGCCCTGCTCCCACGGTGGTGTCTACCTCCTTCCGAATATGAGTGATTTTATCTGCAAAAAACTTTGCAAAATCGTTGCAGGAGATCTTGGGGTCTTTACAAGGCCCCGGTGGTAAAGGTGGTTCCGTTAAATTGCGGACCACCTGAAAGAGTCTCCTGCTACTATTTTCTGCAGATGCAATAGAGGCGGTGAAGAAAGTCTTCTTCGCCGTCGCTATCGCCACTTGGTAGGCTCGACGTTGAGCTCTAACCTGTGTCCGGTCAGATTCGGAGTGAGTTTTCTGCCACCGACGCTCTAGCCGTCTCAGCGATTGTTTCATCGCCCTCAGCTCCGAAGAAAACCACGGGGCTGTCCGGGCTCCATGCAATCGGAGAGGGCGCTTCGGAGCCAGACAGTCGATAGCCCTGGTTAACTCCGCATTCCAGCGGGCCACCAGGGAATCAGCTGAAAGGCCATCAACATGGGATAAAGCATCCCCTACCACTCTCTGGAAACCATTTGGATCCATTAAGTGGCGGGGGCGGACCATCCGAATTGGTCCCACCTCCCTGCAGAGGGGAAGGGTCGCGGAGAAGTCCAGTTGCACCAGGAAGTGATCTGACCATGGCACTTCTTTGGTTTCACTTTTACTTAGTGTCAGATCACCCACGTCACTAGAGGTAAATACCAGGTCTAAGGCATGTCCATGACTATGAGTTGGGCCCAACTTATTCAGGGACAGCCCCATGGAGGCCATGCTTTCCACGAAGTCCCGAGTGGCCCCTTGTAAGGTCGTGTCGGCGTGGATGTTAAAATCCCCTAGGACAACCAAACTAGGTGTCTCCAGGAGAACATCCGCCACGACCTGAAGCAGCTCGGACAGGGAATCCTTGGTGCAGCGGGGAGGTCGGTACACCAGTAGGAATCCTGTACTGCCCCTATTGCCCAACTTCCAGAACATGCACTCAGAAAACTGGGTCTTCCCAGTAGGACGCCTGATGCAAACTAATGACTTCCTAAAAATCACTGCAACCCCCCCTCCCCGCCCACATGACCTGGGTTGCTGTGCGTAAGAGAAACCTGGTGGGCAAGCGGCAGCAAGGACAGGCCCATCTGCCTCATTCAACCAGGTCTCTGTCACACAAGCCAGGTCAAATCCTCCATCCACAATCAGGTCGTGGATGGCAGTGGTTTTATTCATCATTGACCTGGCATTACACAGCAACACCTTCAGGTTATGTGGGTTTCCCCTGTTGATTCCAGTATCCATCTGGTCAAGGCCAGACCCGGAGGCAGGGATAGTCTTCAAACAACGACTAAACCTGCCTCCTCGGTAATGACATGGTCTGGTCTTAGCGTAACTCCGCCTCCTGCCCATGATCACCAAGATTGGATGTCCCAGTGCTTCCCCCCCTGTGGAACTTGTCCCAGCCATCATGTTGGCTGGGGCCTCACTCCCAGGCAGCCCTGATCCCGCCCCTTAAAACAAAACACAAACTATACAGAACCAATAAAACAACAGAAAACAAAAACAGAACAATTATACTAAAATTAATCCCCAACCAAATATCCATTACACCCACCCACCCCCAACAAGAGAAAAAAAGGGGGGGAAAGAAATACAAATTTAAATTGCCACCGACTGCTTGAGGACATGATCAAGTTCTAACTGAGAGCTCCCTGTCGGGGGTTGTTGTGGTGGTGGTTGTTGTTGTTTTTAAGGAGGGAGTCAAATGCACCAGGTCTCTGTCCTCACTTTGTTGGACTCACCTGGTGAGAATCCCAGATTGGGATGGCAGTGGAGACTCAATGTGCATTTCTGTTCTAAGGGATCAAGACAGCATTATAACAGACCCTCTCCTTTTTCTAAGGGTGACGAGGAAGCCAGCTTAGGCCTCCCCATCAGCCCTTTCATGGATCGCGCCGCCCCTCAGCTTGCAAACCTCCAGGAATCCTTCATCTCTCACATTGTGGGACCGCTGTGCAATTCCTATGACTCAGCAGGGCTGATGCCAGGGAAGTGGGTCGAAGATAACGATGAGTCGGGCGATACTGATGAACAGGAGGAGGAAGATGCAGCAGACATGGACACCTATGAAAACCCCGAGTCAAGTAAGTTTGTTATTTCTGTGTGTGCTCGCTCCCGCAGACTCAACACCTTGGCTTTTAACCCTTCCCTCTTCCCCTGCCATGTGGTGTTCCTAGTTAAAAGTCCACTCATCCCCAAAGCTGATATTTGCCCTAGGGGGAAATAAGCAACTTCAGTTTAATTGGGAGAATGGTACAAAGGAAGAGGTTTTTTGGTTTGTTTTTTTTAAACCCTCTTCCGCAGTAACATACCACATGGATGGCGGTCCTACTGTGGCTCTGAAGACCCCTCTTCCCCTGCATTCGAGGCCAGATGAGCTTGTACATAAGCACCTGAGTCGAGGGAGGTCACAGCTGCTGGGGAAGTCCTTCACTTGCTGCATTGGGCAATCACATACATACATACATTTGTATGCCACCTTTCCACAGTTGAAAATCCATGTGTATATATATATAACTGCAACGTAACAAAAGTAGTCATCAACAATAAATAAAATATATAAAAAAACCACACAACCAAACTGGACAATTTCCACATAAATCGCAAGATCTAAAATGAAGATACAAAAAACCAAGAGCAAAAACAGGGAGCAGGTCCTATTATTCTTACTAAGTTTGTATACCACCCTTCACCCCAGGATCACAGCACTGTCCACAACATAAAAATACAAAACCCGAAAAGTAACCCGAAAAGGATAAGCTGTGCAAAGGAGGACATATTTTCTGGTCCCTGCCTACCCCTCAGACAATTACTTGGGCAAACATTCATGGCTTATGACTCTTTAATGCAGCCCTCTCTCTTTGTTACAACATAGTGCCAGATGGCACTTTCTCCTTAGTACATGGGAAACGTTGGCCTAGAATCTCTTCCATCTTCTTCCAAGTTCAGTCGGGCATGCCACCAACAAAAGCTCTCAGTGGAACTCAAAAGGTCTACTAATTCCTCTTACTGTATGGCTCATGGGTACAAAAAGAACAAAATTCTTAGTTTTCAGATACCTGGAATTATCAAGATGGGCTAGCAGAAAGAGTGGGTTTTTTTTAGAAGGGAAATAGCTGAGCTATTGCATGAGAGCATGATGCCCCAAACAGTGTTAGAAACTGAGGTACGAAAGCTAGGAGCTACATGGCACCTTAAACCTAGGTTATGGGCGCAGCAACGGAATGTCTAGGCTTGCTTTCTTACAACAAGAATACATGAATGAACTGCAACTAAAATATTATGTTCATTTCTCACATGGTCTAGTCCTTCCCAACCCCCTAATATTCTTAAGAGGGTCTCTTCTCCAGTCTTCAGAGAGTAGCTGGAAGTGGGGAGGCAGAAAAAGGTCCTCCTTTACTTCCACTCTGCAGTTTTAATCTGAAATCTTAGGTGCAGTACTGCGCCCAGAGCTCAGAAACTGCTTGCGCTAATGAAATTCCCTGTCGCAAAATGCGCCTGGGGGTTGGGCTGGGCAGAGGTTAGTGGAGACCACCTCCCCATCCTGACCCTTCCAGGGAGGAGGAAGAAGAAGACAGTATAGATTTACAACAGGGGTTTGCGGGAGGTCACAGCTCAGAGGCAGATGAGGGAGAAAGTTGGAAAATCATGGGAGAGGAGCAGGGTGACATAGTTTCATTAGAAAGCATTCCAGACCCTCCATCTCCCAGAATCCAGCAAGCCTTAAAAGTAGGAGATCAAAGAGCTCAAAGACAGAGGGCTCTTAGCAGCACCCATAGAAGAGGTGATGATGATGATGATGATGACGACGACGAATGAGGAAGTGGGAGAGACAGGGTGGAGATTCACTCGGGACGACACCATTATCCAAGAGGCTGTGTTCTATAGCCTCTCTCTGTAATGTCTGAAATAAAAAAGGACTGTAAGAAACTTTCCCTTGTCTTTATAGTTTCCTGGGCAACCAGCTGGGAGCTGCTGACAGCACTCTGACACTAGAGCAATGGAAGTTTCAAACACTGCCCCCCAAACACACAAGATTGTGGCAACTAGAAACACACATTTGGGGGGGGGTGTGCTCTCTCACAGGTCACATGACTTGCACAGGAGACCACCCAGAAGATGCGCATCCTGGTTTTGAGCTGAGACATCAACATTTCCAAAAGTAGGGGGTCCATGGCTTAGCTTTTGAAAAACGGGATCCACAGTTCTTAGCTGGGTACCACTGCTCTAAGCCCCAGACACCTCAATGTGTCTTCATGGGAGAGTTCCTCCATTCCCTTGAAAGGCCCATCTTGATGGCCCTTCTCTGAACCTTTTCAAACTCTCTACAATATCCTTTTTGAGGTGAGGCCGCCATAACTGTACACAGTACTCCAAACGCAGCCACACCTGCATAGCAGCACGGTGCAGACTGGCTGTTTCATTTTCAATTCCTCTCCTAACGACCCCTAGCATGGAGCGTGCCTTTTCCACACTGGGTCAGCACCTTCCTCGAGCTACTTCTGTTTTGACCCCAAGATCTCACTTCGGGTCTGTTGCCTCCTGTTCAGACCCCAAGACCCCTCTCTAAGTTCTTGCATTCCCAGTGCAACCCCCTGACCTAAAAGCAAATGAGTGCAGTTGCAGCAGTTAGTCTGATTAGGTTTGCAGTGGTTCCGAGCAGAATCTCAGGTGGTGATAAATGCTCTAATGACCTCTGCGGAGCGCTGCAAGACTCGGGAGGGTGGCGAGGGGGAGTGTTGTCTCCCGGGAAACCAGGGATAGAATGTTCTAACACGGAGCGCTGTGCGGAATAGAGTTTTCTCCTGATTAAACCTTCAGGTTTCCTACAGGGGAGTGAAAGCTTTCTAATGAAGGATTGAACTGGATTTGGGCTGTGCCACAGTGAAAAGCTCTTTGTTTGCCGTTGAAAAGCTTGAAGGACTCAACGGTTTGGCTCCTGACACACACTTAAGGCCACCTGGAAACGCTAATCTATGCACACATTTCTTTGCGACAAAACATTCCTCTACGTCATTTTTTTTTTTTTTTCCATCCCCACCGGCTCTTCATTAAAACCTTCAAGAGGTTCATATCGCTGAAGTTTGTAGCTGCTGCTGCTAAGGATAGGTGATGGGGGAGTTTGCAAAGGAGCAACTTTTAAGTGTTTGTTTTGCTAAGATTCTTAGCTTGAGAACTCTTGCCACTTCAGCTCAGTGGTTCTGGAGCCCAGAGTGGGTACGTTTGCCTCTGTGGCGTGAGAAGGTTTCAGCACACAGTTGTCTCGGGAAACCTCCACAAAAGCATGTGGGATTATTATTCGTACAGCGCATGGTTCATTTGCTCAAGTGGTACAGATCAGTCAACTGAACTTTTTAGTTGATAAATCAGCGGTGGCTGGTTTTAATTGGTCAGAGGTTAGGGAAAATTGTAATACGAAAACGAAAATATTGGTCAGAGGTTAGGGAAAATTGTAATACGAAAACGAAAATATTAAAAGTCTTAATATGTTTTCTTATAGCATTTATTTATTCATTTCATAAAAGTTATATGCCGCTTGACTATAATAAAACCTTAGAGTGGTTTGTAAAAAGAATGGAACAGTAAAATAAGTTAATAAACAAAACCAGTGTAAAACAGCTATTTAAAACATTCAAAAACAGATACAAAAAAACCAATAAGATGAAAACCAGATTAAAACATGTGTCAGCATTCTATGTGTCTATAGGCTTGCCTAAACAAAACAGTTTTCATCAGGTGCCAGACAGAAACAGTGAATTGTCAATAGGCAGGGAGTTCCACAGTGTGGGGAAATGAGCAGTAGTGTTTGATAATTAAATCTTAATCTATGTCTAAGTGCCTTCAATACAGCCTCAGCTAGCCTAGGCCCCTGCAGATGTTTTGGACTGTATCTCCCATCATGGGAATTGTAGTCCCAACTTAGCTTGGAGAAGGCTACTTTAGTACCTATGGTGGGGTACTATGATGTGCACATTTTTGTAAATTTGTTCAGGTCACAGCCACACCATGTGCTTAAAGTACTGTCTTGCCACTGGAATAATCATGGACAACCCTGAGAACTGTAGTTTGTTAACGGTGCTGGGAATTGTAGCATGGTGGGTCAGCACCTTTTGCAAACTGCAGTTCCCAGGATTCTCCATGTGGCACAATAGGGCTTTAAATGTATGCTGCAAGTGTGACCTCAATTGTAAATAAAAGGGGGGGACACAGAGAATGAGGAAGTGAAGCCACACCAATAGCTTCCCAGCAGGTGGATCACTGTTGCTTACTGGGAGGGTTGGGGCTGTGGACAGGTTGATTTTTAAAGTAATGTAACCATGCTTTAAATTTATGGTGCAGATAAGGTCTGTGTATGGGACGCAGGTGGTGCTGTGGTTTAAACCACACTGCCGCTTGGACTTGCCAATCGGAAGGTCAGCAGTTCGAGGCCCCGCAACGGGATGAGCTCCTGTTGTTTGATCCCAGCTTCTGCCAACCTAGCAGTTCGAAAGCACACAGTGCAAGTAGATAAATAGGTACCGCTCCGGCGGGAAGGTAAACGGCATTTCCGTGCACTGCTCTGGTTTCGCCAGAAGCGGCTTAGTCATGCTGGCCACATGACCCAGAAAAACTGTCTGCGGAAGCGGACAAACACTGGCTCCCTCGGCCTGTAAAGCGAGATGAGCGCTGCAACCCCAGAGTCGTTCACAGCTGGACTTAACTGTCAGGGGTCCCTTTACCTTTAAGGTCTGTGTATACCCAGAATGAAGCCCTAATGTGCTTCCAGAGAGGTGTCCATTGTGGGAGGGGTGCTCTTGATTTATTCAGATTTTTTTGCAGGGTCCACACAATGGCATATAGCTAAGCTATATTCTCTACCCCTACCCTAAATTTAATCTGCAGAAAATCCTGTAATGAAACAACCTGGTGACAGTGACCCATTTGAGATAGCTTAATCCATTTGCAATATTAAATCCCCATCTGTGAGCATAGGAACATAGGCTTTCTACTTTAGGTCTATCTAACTTACCATTGTCAGCACCAGACCAAAGTAGAGGAGTGATGGACCTTGTCATTCAGCAACATTAGGAAGACCATACCTGGTCTCTGCAACCTTGACTTTCAGCTGGTGGGTCAGAGGAGCAGCTCCGCCAACGTGCAAATAAATGTCAACACTAGAGGCTCCCTGCACCCCGGCCCATGTTGCTCACCGACACTGCAGCAACAACGATGGCAGCCATGAAGTCCTGCCTGGATTGGCCTCCTGGCTGGCTGGCTGCTTGCTCAGTCCACTGAACTATCTGCCCATTGGCTCACTCAGCTGGGCCGCCTGCTTGCTTAAACTCTGGGCTTCCCTCCCTCTGCTGTGCGTGTGAGTGAGTGGGCAGGCAGGTGGTGGTAACGTGGTAAGGCCCTTCTGCCCACTTGCTTGCTTTGTGTGTCTGTTCACTTGCGCCACCAGCCTGCCTGCTTCATTCGCCCATTCTGCCCATTGTTGTCGCACTGCAGTTCATGTGGCCCCCTGCTGCCAGCCACGTGAACTGTAGCGTGATGCACGTTCAAACCTTGCATAAATATTATATAGTAAGAAATTAAGAAATGCTTGTTTGGGTTAAAGGTGGGTCCCGAGTCTTAAAAAGTTGAAAACTACTGATTTACACTGATTGGCAGCAACTCCCCAGGGTTTCAGACAACGAATTTTTCCCAGCCCCGAATGGAGGTGTTTGGGATTGAGCCTGGAGCACCCTGCGTGCAAACAGATCCCATCTACCACTGAACCTTCCCTTTCTATTCATACTCTGCGCACGGTTGCAGCTTAAGGCATCATTTTCCCCTGTGATGTTTTGCAGGGAAGAAGAGGAGGAAAATCTACTGCCAAATCACTCAGCACCTACTTGAGAACCATCAGATGTGGAAGAAAGTCGTTGCGGAGGAGGAACGGAAAGCCGGGGCAGAAAAGCAACCCTCCGAAGAGATTGAGGCTATAAAAGAGGAGGAGGAAGAAAAAGGGAAGCCCAGAGGGGAAGAGGAAAGCAAAGCGACCGAGACAAACCAATGACAAGGATAGGATGTTGAGCAGTATTTTGAGACAAGGATGACTTGCGCACCTGTTCCTTTTTACAAGCCAGCACAACACTTAGACACAACACTGTAGAAATACGGGATAATGCACCTACAGCTGTTTAAGTTGTTTCTCTTTACCTTTAAACTCCTCCCCTCAAAGAAGCTTTCACACTGCAACACCAACTTTTACAGACTTTCGTATGGGATGGGAATATTAGCTTGGGTTTATCAGCTTCATTTTGTTTTGTTTTGTTTTCGTTTTTTTAATGATGGCATATTATGGTAACTGTGATAATGAAAGAGAAAAGAAGGAGGAGAAATTTCTGCTCGCAGTGAAGGGAGTGGCGGTTGCCTTTGTTCTTCTGTCTCCATGATATGGCGTCAGTGATCTTATCCATGAAATATTGGTTCTGTTGTGCCAGTATAGATATACATGTGGGGTGGTACGCATAGCATCCCTGAACAAATGGATGTGATGTTGCATTTGAGGCTGGCTGTGACACTAGAGTATGTTATCTCAGCACATAAGGTTCCGACCCCAGAATGTCAAGAAAATGGCTCCTGCATGGGGTGTAAATTTTGTCTGCAAATGTGACCTCCTTATCTTTCTCAGCCTCGGGGAGCCTGTGTTAGAAGCACTCTGTCTTTCTTCTTCTTCCGCACAACTCAGAATAATTCAGGCAGGCATAACCCAGGGGCAGCTTTGGGCTCTGCAAAGCAAGGGCAGCCAATGGCTGGAGCAATCTTTTCTGCAGCTGGCTGGTAGCTCGTTTCCTAAAAGGGGCATCCATTGGCAAGTTAACACTAGCTGTATTCACACCTGCAGACTGTACAAGTTTACACTGGATCACACGTGCGCTTTGTACAAGTTGCAAATGACCGACACCAGTCGTCTGCAGAAGGGAAGGCACATCCAACCACTGGCGCTCATCCGTCATGTCCAAAGGTATTCCCAGTCTCTTGAGTCAGAAAGCGCTGGGGAGAGAGATTTGCATGGCCCTCTTCAATGCCTCCTTTGATAATAATCATATGATTCCAGATGTCTTGTGTGCTTATGAAAAAAGAGGCATATTGGCTGATTCTCCGTTTAATGTCAAGTAACGACCGAAGATGCTTGGTCACGGCTTATTGTGATATTTTCAGTTCATACTGGAATTTGCAGGGAGGGTCATCAAACTTGGTCCTCGGCAACAGTGGCTTTCAGATTGTCTGTTTTTGGGGAATGCGTTCAGCATTGGATAGTTTGCTGCAAATCATGTGTATATCGCTAGTAGTGAGAAGCAAGCTATATTTTGGGGAGAGTTATTCTTCCATTATGGATATTCCCATAAAAGCAGTGGTGGGGAACCTGTGGCCTTCCAGATGTTCTTGGACTCCAGTTGCCATCAGCGCCAGCCAGAGTAACCAGTGGTCAAGGATGATGGGCATTGTAATCTTTCAACATCTGGAGGGACATAAGTCCCCTTCCTTGAAAAAGCCATGGCAGATTTCCAAAGAGCCCCAGAGTTCCCCCGAAACACAGTTTGGGAAACTACTGACGGGTTTAACTCTTGGCAGAAGCGCCTGTGAAAAGCTTCTGTGCAGAAGTTGGGGGGACTTTTGAGGATGGGGTAATCTTTCTGCTCCTCTTTCAGGACAGGAATTAACTGTGCTGTTCCTTTTCAGTGAAGGTTGTTTCCCATGTAGCCTTTGACGTCCGCTGGAAAAAATCATATGTAGAATAAGTTATAATTTAACTTTTCCTATATAGGTATGCTTGCAGGGCTACAATCATCTGGCAAATGCATGTATTTAGTTTCAAGTCCCCCTCAAAATACCTTTAAGGAGGCGTTGTGACTGGGTGGGTGGGTGCAGAACAGGTGTGGAGAAGCTTTGGCCCTCCAGATGTTTCGGACCCATACCTCCCAATGACAACGCTTGCTGGGGCTGATGGAAGTTGTTCAGAAACAGCTGGAGGACTGACAGTTCCTCACACCCGGTGTAGAAAATGATATGAACTTAGGGGCCGAATGCACATTGTCAGTGTTTATTTTTTCTGTTCTCATTCTACTCACGGCCCCTAATGTTGGTCATGTGGGGTTTTATTTTTAAAAGGAGGTTTCACTCTCAGTCTTTAAAAGCAGCAGGATGAGAGATGTGGAACCATCCAGGATCTCTGAAGTCAAAGGACCTTTGCAGTGCTTAAACTGAAGAGCACAGAGACCTACTCTTTGTGTGTGAGAGAGCAGCCACTGGAAGTGAGGTCAAAGCATGTCATTCCGCAGCAAGGAATTAATTGGCAATTAATAGCTTGCTTAGATCCTCCTTGATCCAACAGAAGGATTTATTTATTTTTACTTTGGAATTCGGTTTTGCTGTTTTGAAAAGCAAACAGAAGATCAGGTCTTCAGCAATATGTTGTTGTTTTTTTGGTCGCTTAACTGATTATTATTTTTAATCTCCTTGTCCATGATTTGCTTATCTATATGTAAATATGGAAATGCCTTTTGGGTCTTGTAGATAATAAGGGGGAAGAAGGGTGGGGCATTTTTGTAAAGATAATTTAAGAAAAAAAAGAAAAAAAGCTATTTTTAAAAAATAAAATGTAGCCATTTGCTCGTTCGACAAATAAGATCTTGCATAATTGGTAGTGAGACTTCAGCATCAATCCCCAGAGGCAGGTTTTACCAAGGATAACTGAGTTTCAGTATCAGGAGTCTAGCCATTGATCACTGCCCAACTTGAGTTCCAGTAGCACTATATGTGGAGACGGATCTGCTTGCATAACTTAAAAGTGTGCTCAGAAATTGTGCCAAAGTTAGTGTGCCAATCCTGAGACCCAGTACCTTAGGTCTTGTGCATGATGCTTCTATGGTGGTTATTTACCTGCCTTCTTTTCCCAATCTCGCTTCTCAGTGGCCTCCAGGTACCACACCTTCAGGATTACTAGCATCAGCTACCATGTGCAAGTTAAACATTTTCCAGGGAAACACATCTTCAGCATCTGGAGTCTAGTCGTTCAGTGTCCTTGACTTCTTTGTGCTAGGGAAAAAGTCAAAGGCAAAGGAGAGGGAACTTGATTAGGGGGCTGTTGTCTCTCACACTGTTTCAGGCCACATCCTCACCCAATTTATAGCATGGTTATGTTGCTTTAACTGTCACAGCTTTGCCCATGGAATCCTGGGAACTGTAGTTTGTTAAGGGTGCTGAGAGTTGTTAGGGGAAACCAGTTCCCCCTCACAGAGCTACAGTTGCTGGAGAAGAGGAATTGATTGTTGAACCACTTGGGGAATTGTAGCTCTGTGAAGGGGAATATGGACCTCCTAACAACTCCCAGCACCCACAACATACTTCAGTTCCCAGGAATGTTTGAAGGAAACCATTGCTGTTTAATAAAGTATCGTAGTATAACAGTGCTTTAAGTGAATGGATGCAGATGTGGGCTTAGTAATGCCCTGTAAGTGGCAAGAGTAGACCAAAAAATAGAGATTGAGGTGAATCACAGGAATGACCGTCTCTTTACACACACACACACACACACACACACACACACACACACATTTTTCCTCCCACGGTTGTCCTGAAATGTAAAAGATAGATGTCAAACACACGTGTTGTATAAATGCACTTGTCAAAGAAGTGGGATTAGAGCAGTCGGGTTTGGCACAAGACATCTCACTTCCTGAGGCAAATGGCAAGATGGTGCCCTCCCTCGATTCCATAGACAGAATCCAACTCAGCTAGTAGTTTGATCTTTCTTAGGCACCACCTTGTGGCCTCCTCCACCAAAACTCAGATCAGCTGGATAATTTAGCAGGTACAGCTTTGTTCTCCAATAGCTTGCCACCACTCCTCATCTCTCCCCCCCTCCCACTGCCTCACTTTACCTCATAGTAAGGCTGGCCCCAATGGTGACTTCCTACTGAGTGTGCCCTTAATGTCTGGATTTGTCGATGTGTGAAATGACCCTTATTTCAAAACTTAAGAATCCCAGGCCTGTGATTTATATGCCAGTGTGATTTCATGATCACAGGATCAGCCCTTTCTGTGATTTTTCTCAGTGCTTATCCTTGTCCCTGTTATGGCCTCTTCGCCCTTCAAGGTGCTCATCCTTGTCTTTGTTTATGGCCTCTTCGCCCCTCAGGTTGAATCTGGCTGTATTTTCATCTAGCTTGGCGCCGTTGTTGGAGAGGTTGTTTCGCTGCCTGCTTCCTGTCTTCTTGTTCCCACAATTCCTGCATTCAATGAAGCCCCTCTTCCTTTTCAGGAGTGCTTGCATTCTCATATTATCCCGACTTTTCCGGCCTCCTCTAGTTCCTTTAATACAACTCAAAATCGCCAGGAAGTCTCTGGCTTATGCACCCAAAGGTTTGTGCAAAGCACCCTCCCACCACCCTATCTGTAATTTGAGGACCAGATTTCTGGGAAACCCATGAGGCTCCTTTGGAGGGGAACTCCAAAGTCCCTTCATGCACAGAGTGTTACCTACACAGCCCTCTGGGTTGGTGGAAGAGAGTTGGGGAGGGTTACCATTCTGTACTAAAATGCAAGGGTTGCTCTGAGCTGCTGATATTTTACAAAAATAAATAAATTCTTAACCTCACCAAGCATGGGTTAAACGCAATGCTTGTGGTCAAAGGAATATTCTTCTTCACAGTTTTCTCTGAAGCACAATCAGTGACTGCAGTCCAAACTCATATCTCCAAAAAATTAACCAAAATTCCAGTTCCAGGGTGTGTGCATTTTTTGTGGGGAGAGCTGTGCGTTTTGCATAACCTTTCTGCGTATCATGCCCAAACACATTTCTCATGGTGTCCGGAACCCCTTGAATGTATTTTGGTAGACTCGCTGGGCCTTTCTTCATCAGCATGATTTCTTTTGCAATAAATGCACAGGTCAACAGTTTGCATCGCTCGCAACCCTGAAATCACAGCTCAGAGCTGTCTGTAGCTTCACAGTAATTGTTTTAATGGAGAGACATTCCTAACTCCAGGCCCCTGCCTGCTCCTAAAAACTAGCTCTGCTGGAAAGCTCCTGGGAATCCTTAGGTGAGCAAGAAAGAGAATATTTGAAAGGAGGGAGTAACTTTGGAAGCAGGGTAAAATCCAGAGATTATCTGTTGCCAGTGGTGGTCATTAGAACTAGATATGCTTTTGTTTCCAATGTGCTGTTGATTTCTGTAGCGTTGGTGTGACCGTTTCTAACTTAACTTGACAAGCCTAACCTCCTTATAAGCCTAAAGTGTTTCTGAGTGATGAGGATCAGGAATGAAGAGCATTTTTTAACCCAAACTGATGAGAAGAACGCAATAGTGATGAAGGCAAAAATAGACACTAGTTATATAATATAGGATCAGGTGCAGAGACCAACTAGTAGTAGCCATTGATAGCCCCATCCTCCCCTAAATTTATATCACAGCGGCGGAGTGGGGATTTGAACCCTGTTCTCCCAAGCCTTAGTCCCAATCCCTTAACTGCTACACCACACATAAAATGACATGGCATGGTTGCAGCTCCCACACAGCCCAGAATTTTTTGTTCCTTGGTGTGGCGGATTGCTCTTAAAGTATCCATTTCAGGATAAGGACTAATCCTTTGGAAAATATTGTTATGACACACTTACGGGATTTTTTGTTTCGGTTTTGTTTGGCTGAAAGGAATATAAGTGGCTTTATCAAACGCCAACTCAGTTTTGCCCTTCAATGACAATGCTCAGTGGGAGAGATTTCATATATGGTGTCGCTAGGAACTGGACAACAAAGAGCCATGCCGTTTTCTAGTTTCTTGAAAATTTGGGTGTCGCCCAGCTGTCAAGCACGATTCCAGCATAATTAGCCGTGGAGCTGATGGGATTTTGAACTCAGATGGTTGAACGGGCAACACGAGAAGAGATCATGTAATTTCAAGGCGGGGAATGGGTGTCAAAATCATTTCCACCTCACTCAAACTCTTTTGTCTGCTTTTGAAACTCTCGGCCAAGTTCCAAATCTGTACTGAATTATGCACTGAATTTGGGCCCGGCTTAGTTACAAATTAGGAAATAAGCCCTTCGGGGCAGTCAAAAAATTCAGCATGCTTTGTTTGTTTATGTCGCTAAAGATGCAGTGGACATTGTTAGAGGAAAATTTGGACTGAGATGGAAGGAACTGTTCCATCCAGGCAATGAAACTGTTGCTACAGGAAGTGCTAATGGTGGTTTCATACCATCATGCATGTTGATGGAAGTTATGAACAGCAGAGCCTGCTCTTTCATTTGGTAGAGTGAGCAGGCAGGTGCATTCTGGCTGTTCCTCGTAAGCCTCCCCAAACTGCTCCCCTCTGAGGAGGACAGGCCACACGGCCTGTTCTGGACCCTCTCCACGAATCTACTCTAGTGCCTCGGGTATGGTGGAGAACACTCTCCTCTGGCCAGCATCGAAGCAAGATTCGTCTGCCAGCCCAGTCAGCTTCTGAAAGTGGAATGGAGAGCAGGGCGCCATCTTGACCTTCACCTCAAACAGTAAAATGTCTTGAAAAGTAAATTGAAACAAATAGAAAAGCCCTTGCAGGTAGGTGAGCTCCATACACACCTTGGAGCTCCAGCCTTCAATCAGGTTATAATTGGATTAGAGCATCTGAATGTGAGCGATAGAAGAGTTGTGGCCTTTGTATTTCAACTCAAATCTCAAGCATTTGCATTATCTGAACCTCTGGTTAACCAGTCCCAGTGGCTCAAATGTTATTATTCCTGATACTGCCTGATCCTATTTTACTGGAGAGGCCTATTAAGAGAGGTGGTGGTGTGTGGAAGGCCAAGGTTCCAGCCTACCGACAGAAGGGATCTGCTAGGCCTCTTGTCTCTGTCTGGCAACTGGAAGACCCAGATGCTGCTACTCAGAGGGTCAGCTTTGGCCCACAGGCTCCTCAGTTGCCAATTCCTGGCCCACACCATTTTGTCCCAGGCATGCCTTTTCAGATGCGTGATCCCCGCCGATTTGCTTGCGCTCGTTCTGGTGCACAGCATCCACACCAGGTGATGCTTAACCGTTTGTTTCCCAGATGCAAGCACATAGCCTCACGACGTTTGCATAATCGCACATCCTCACGTTTGAAATAACGTTCTGCAGCTACGTCCAGCTTTGAATCCTCCACGGTTAAAAATGGTGCCCTAGGCAACCCTTTGAAAGATGATTATGTACTTGCCTGTCACAAGACTTGAAACCGATTCCTTTGTTAGTGCAAAATTCACATTGGAACAAATGGGTGTGCACTCCCTGTAAAAACATTGCATGCCCATTTGCCTCCCCAGCGAATCATTTTGCTTCCCAACACTCAAGGTGTGGAGCGCCTCCTCTGAGCGGTGTCTGTGGATGACACAGGCTATGTTTTCTAATCAAGCTGAGCTTTCGGCAGACCGTGACAGTCCTTGTTTATTACATGTTAAAGAATGCATTCTCAATGTTCCATTAAATAGGTTTGCACCCTTCTTTTTTAGAAGAGTCCTTTTGCAGAGTTTACGGGCGCTAAAATCTTGCAGGTTTTCCTCTAAAGCAATATCTTAAGCTATCCACTTCTTTTTTAAAAAAGAAGAAAACTACGAAAACATAAGGGCATGAGCCAACCAGAGTCCAGCACTTCCAGTGCTTGATATTAAAGGTAGTGTTGAGCCTCACACTCTGCCTCTCCTGCATGCCATCAAAGCCTGGTTGCTATTTCTCTCAGAAACTATTATTTCATAAGGTCTTGGAGCATGAGAATGAAGCTCAGGGGTAGCAAAGGTGCCAGATGTGTCAATTCAGCCCTCTCTGTCCAGCACCCCAAGCCATGCTCCTCTCTGGTCCTGATCCCCCCCCTTGAGAGTTCCTGCCAAGTGGGAATGTCTCCTTGACCTCAGACCGTGCCTCTTCCATACCTGCACAACGGTAAAATTTGCATTCGCTGCTCCTCCCACTCTTCTCTCTGGCTCCGCCCACTGCCGGCATGCGATTTCTCCCTTTCCCCAGAAGGGGGGTGCGGCCGTTAGGCTGAAAATTGTTTCCCAATCCCTGAAGTTGCTGAAAAAGGAGAACTGGGGGTGGGGAGTGGGGAGCTAGCGGCTTCAGAAACACAATGTTCCTCCTTGAGGCTGCAATTCTATGCAGATGAACCCAGGAGCCAGTCCTGTTGAGGTCAGTGAGTGGGACTGGGCTGCAGATTTCTCCTTGAAATTGGGACTAAGTGCCTCACTTTTGGCTGACTCGTGCCCAAAGGGAACTGCCAACCAAAGTAGGAAGGTGGGGGGCGGGGACTTGCCATCAGTATTGGTCCATTTTAAACACGGTGTTCTTTTCACTAAGTACTACATTCATTAATTTATATTTATATATTGTCAATATTGTTGTAATAACCAAGCCTCCTCTTTTCATTTTGAACACTTCAAGAACAAGGCCTTGTATTTTGTGTGTGTGAGTGTGTGTGATTTTCTTTTCTTCTTCTTTTTTAAAAGATGATGCTCTTTCACGGACCGGCGGAAATCTTTTTTTTTTACCCTTCACTGATATCCTTGCACTTAAGACATGTAGCAATACTTAGTATATTCCCTTCACAAGTATTTGTTAAGTGATTTTTAGTTAATGGCTGATAAATGTTTTGTACAAAATAGATTCTGTACAGGGATTTAAACAAAAAAAAAGAAAAAACAAAGAGAGAAATCTTTTAGATAAACATTATTTATTTTTACTGTTTTTTGTAAGTTAGACACTATAATGATGCTCCTCTTTTTTGCCAGAATTACTGGAAGTGCCTCTTGGTATAAATGTATAATAGTAAATATGTATTCAGAATTATTAGAGATAAAACTTGTCACACAAAAAAATGAACAATGTGGATGTTGCAATGTGAAGAAAAACAAATATAATTCTGTGGTATCATATTGGTTTGCTGTTCTTTCTTTCCTTTGAAGGCTGGTTGTTTGATGCTACTTTCTTTTTTTCTTTTTGCTTAAAGAATAATACTTTATTTAGAATTCAACAATAACAAGGGGAAAAACCACATCAGTCGCTACATCAATTCATTACAATTAACCAATTTTAACAATATATAAATAGTAATAGAAAAATTACACACCCCTTTTAACTTACTGAAGTTGTTATATTACAGTCTTATCCCTTTATCTCTTTCTTAACATATCAGAAAGAGAAAGACCAAGAAAGGAGGCACAAAACAGAAAAAAGAAGAGGAAGAAGAGGGGGGGATGAGGGGAAGGGAAAAAAGGAAAAACAAAACAAAAACATTTGGCTTCCAATTAGACTCAATGTGTTATTATTTCTACAATTTTCTCTGATGCTACTTGTTGGGATACTGCCAGGGAGATAAAGTCCATCATGGCCCCATCGATCTCTGGTAGGCACACAGTATCATCGATTAGTGACATGAGTTTCTAGAAGTTATCTTGCCACAATCTAGAGCTCATGCACACTCTATCAGCAGATAGTCACAGCAGAAGTTGCACTCAGGAGAGCATTATTTACAAGCTTTATTCAGCGTTGGTCAGAACAAAGAAAGACATGACTGCCTGCGACAGTGTCTCCAGCAGAGAGAGAAAAAACGAAAGCAATAGCAAACATAAACATCCTGTGAACAGGAAATATGCAGGCTGTGACACAAACATCCTGCTCCCTTTTAAGGTGGAACGGAAATATCCTAACACTACTTTCTGCAGGGGGAAAAAAATAAAGGCTACAAATGCCGCTAGGATAATGGTGACAATACAGCATTTGTATAGCACTTCGATGACACTGCCTAATTTTGATCCTTATGTCAGGGGTTAGGGGATCCTTCAGTGCAGGAATCACAGCTAAAGAATCCCTGGCAAGACTGTGCATGACTTGAACTCAGCACAAAGCAAGTTCATTCTGCACCATAGGAACATGTCACGTCCCAGATTAAGTGGAAGGCAGTTGACCAAATTCCATCTTGTATATTCATTCTTCTATGTTCTCCATTTTGTGGCTCAGCCCCTCCATCCCCTTCTTGCTCCTCGGATAAAAGGACCGCGTTCCACATCCCACCCCCACTATTATCTCAACAGCCTTTCCCTCATCTCTCTGTTCCTTCCTCTTCAAATCTCTCTCTCCCCCACCCCGCAATAATTAGGGTGTGTTGAATTTTTCAGCTTTCAAATTCCCAAAATGAGAGGTGCCGAAGAGTTGCGGCATGATGATTCGTGAATTAAAAAAACACGCATTTTGGTTAAATTAATTTAGTTTTGCTTGGTAAGTAAAACGTGTGTAAAATTTCATAGACATCATTAGAAATGATTACCCAGTACTTGCAGTTATATTCCATATTGATATTATTTTTATTGTTGCTTTTATTTAGCATCGCCTGACATTTTCAGAAGGGAAAATCATAATTGTTTGGTTTTCCAAAAGCAGATTATGTGCTTCTTCATCAGACGTAGACTTACCAAGCTAAATATTGTCCAGTCATGAAAATAATAGCGGATTTGAATTCCTCACACCCATAAGCATTAAAAAAAAACAACCTCACTGAAGAAATTTGCAAAAATTAAGTTTCACACCCTAAAATGACACAAAATTACCCAACCACTCCATTTCTTTCATGCATGCAGACATTCACCTACCAGCTACACCAGGGTAGCCAAAATGGTTACCTTCAGACATTTTTGGACTCCCAAGTCCTATCCCCCAAGCTGTTTCTTCTGGATACGTTATCACAGTCACTTAACCTGGGAATATGCCCCCTTTGAATCCAATACTTCTGAGCAGAAGTGTTTAGGGTTGCCTTGTAAGGCGATAGTTTGTGCTGTCGCCTTTCATGGCCAACAGCCGTATTTTGTCAGACACACAAATCGGATTGAGAAGCTGATATTTATATACACACCTGCTTTGAGGTACACCGGAGCGTAAAGCCAAGCTAACTAGGTGGAAAACAGGCATACAATGAAGTGCACCTCCGATTCATTAGATCGCTAAATATACCAGAAATGTGATACGACACAACCAAGTGGGAACCATTTTCAGGTGAAAGGAGTGCTTAATGAGACACTCTTCTGCGTTTGTTTTTCTGAGGCCTTCCCTACTGCAAGACGTCCTGCAAGATAGCTGGACCACCCTGGGAAGAAAGCTAATCGGATACCATTAAGAGACCACACACAGATAACCGTCCTTTGCTAATAAGGAAAACCAGTCACAGAGACAAGATCCCAAATCCACGTAGGATCTTCCCAGGAGAAGCGGTGCGGGTGGGGGGCACCTTATCCTGAGCATTACAGTGGGCTAAGAAGGAGAGGGACCCAAAGGACTTTGGCTGTAGTGGGCTGAGGGGAACACAGCTCATGGGAAGGTTTGAAATGTCTTACCTTAGAAACAATCTGGAGGAAAAAAATCAAGGAAGGAAGGAAATTAAGGAAGGGCGAAAATTGTGATCATGGGGGTGGAGCAGCTCCATGAGGAAAAATTTGGCTATATGTTGTCTTGTAAAGTGGCAAGTGCAGTGGTACCTCTGGTTACAAACTTAATTCATTCTGGAGGTCCGTTCTTAACCTGAAGCACCACTTTAGCTAATGGGGCCTCCCGCTGCTGCTGCACCGCCAGAGCATGATTTCTGTTCTCATCCTGAAGCAAAGTTCTTAACCTGAGGTACTATTTCTGGGTTAGTGGAGTCTGTAACCTGAAGCGTATGTAACCCGAGGTACCACTGTAATGAGAGGTTCATGATAATGGCATGTAGGTTTCTGCATGATGTGGAGAAAGGTCTTGTAAGATGATTGATTGATTGAATTTATATACTGCCCTATACCCAGAGGTCTCAGGGTGGTTCACAGAAAAGATCGCAATATACAAAATAAAAATAAAAACAATAAACCAATAACACACACCAAAAAAGAGCCGCATTTCAAAAGGGCATAAGATGTCAATCAGGTCAACCAAAGGCCTGGTTAAAAAGGAACGTTTTTACCTGGCGCCTAAAGGTGTATAATGAAGGCGCCAGGCGAACTTCCCTGGGGAGAGCATCTCACAGACAGGGAGCCACTTCAGAGAAGGCCCTGTTCTCGTGTTGCCACCCTCTGGACCTCTTGAGGAGGAGGCACACAAAGGAGGACCTCACAAGATGATCTCAGGGTCTGGGTAGGTTCAACTGGAAAGAGGCGGTCCTTGAGGTATTGCAGTCCTGAGCCATTTAAGGCACTAGAAGTTCTCCACAGCTTTGAGAAACTTTGGAATTTGCTTCCGCAAGGTGTAGCCATGTCCTCCTACCTGGGCAGCTGTTAAGAGGAAGCTAAACTGATTAATAGAAGATAAGGCTATTAATCACTGCTCATTGTGGTGACTATATATCTTATCTCTGGTATTCAGAGGCAATATGCCTTTGGGAGAGTGGTGTTGCTTGTGGGGTTCCCACAGGAATCATGTTGGTCGCTGTGGGAACAGGATGCTGGAGCACATTGGCCTCAGATCTGAGTCAGCTGGTGTCTTCCGATTTTGCAGTGTTCTTGGGGTTTTCAGAGTATTTATTTGTGGTTATTTTTTAGACCTATTGAGGACTAATTGCATGTGTTTGGAAACACAGGAGTGTGGGTCTTCCCCGTCCACTAGGGCACTCCTGCACAATGTGTGATATTGAAGGTAAAAAAGAGAGCAGGTCATCCATCTTTTTCTGGCTTTGTTGTTGTTTAGTCGTGTCCGACTCTTCATGACCCCATGGACCAGAGCACGCCAGGCACTCCTGCCTCCCGCAGTTTGGTCAAACTCGCGTTAGTAGCTTCGAGAACACTGTCCAACCATCTCGTCCTCTGTCGTCCCCTTCTCCTTGTGTCCTCAATCTTTCCCAACATCAGGGACTTTTCCAGGGAGTCTTCTCTTCTCATGAGGTGGCCAAAGTATTGGAGCCTCAGCTTCACGATCTGTCCTTCCAGTGAGCACTCAGGGCTGATTTCCTTAAGAATGGATACGTTTGATCTTCTTGCAGTCCATGGGACTCTCAAGAGTCTCCTCCAGCACCATAATTCAAAAGCATCAATTCTTCGGCGATCAGCCTTCTTTATGGTCCAGCTATAGCACAAATTGTACAGCAGGATATACATGGGACAATGTTGCAAAATGTTAGGAAGGCTAGGGGATGGGCAGTTCCTGCAGCTTCAGTTTGCTTTTATTTCTAACTAGCCAGCATTCTCTTGCGTTCTCTTACGGCCTCCCTTTTTTTGTGCCTTAAGTAAGATTTGCAAGTGTT
This sequence comes from Podarcis bocagei, assembly GCF_964188305.1. Classification (NCBI taxonomy): domain Eukaryota; kingdom Metazoa; phylum Chordata; class Lepidosauria; order Squamata; family Lacertidae; genus Podarcis; species Podarcis bocagei. Next base: position 16,480,691 of record NC_138135.1, on the reverse strand, counting down.
AAGTTAATCTTTGCAAAGCAAAGACGTTGCAATTTATGTAACTTTTTATCACGACAGGTGGTGACAAACCGTAACAACTAGTTACTTATCTCCTTGACTTGGTTGTCGCCATAACACCATACCCTCCAATGAAAATAGGGATGACCTAAGGAAAGTAGGACATTCCGGGATCAAATCAGAAACTGGGACAGCTTCTGTAAATCCAAGACTGTCCCTGGAAAATAGGGACACTTGGGGGGTCTGCACCAAAAGAAAATGAATGCCAAAAGCAAGCTTCTGAAATAATAATAATTTGTAAAAAAAATTTTAAAATGATAAACATAAATTAAAAGCTAGATGATCCATTTGCCGCACCTAATTCTATGCTGTTAATTCAAGTTGTTCCTAACTTATTTAGTTCGATATCTGAGACCAAGAAGGCCTGGTCCTCTCAAACACTTTGCTGCTAACAACATTGAGCATAACCTGTTACGGAGTAACACTTGATGTTTCAGATCACCAAAGCAAGCCATTCAGAGGAGGCTAATTTGGGGCTTAGTCTGCTTCCCCCCTTCTTTGGAAACAGAGGTGGTCTGTCTCTGTCTCCCTGCAAATACAAAGGAAGCCTAAATAGGTTTAAGTTAAATGAAAAGAACTCCCATTCATAATGAAATTACTACTCGGGATTTTATGACACTGGGTTGCTACACTTAAGATGCTGAAATCGCATTTAAAAAACAACAACAACCCAAAACCAATATGATGACAGTCTGTTGCTTTCTTGCTTTTGTCTTTTAAACACCTTTTCCTGTCTGAATAATTTTTCAGACAATCGGAATCGGAATGGACAAATCTGTCAATTTTGGATTCTCTCTGTGTCCTGTTTTTCCAACATTATATTAAGGTCTCCATATCTCCATATTTCCACATCAGTTTGTGAGTACATCCATCAGGATTTTAGTGTAGATATCTCCTAATATACACATTTTTGTATGCAGTCTTCCTCAGTATGTGCATTTTTAAATGTTGCTTTCACTAATGTATGCAATTTTATCCACACTTTACCCCAGTCTATGCACTTTTTGCACACATTACTTGACTGAAAAAACATTCATTTCAAAATTTGCAGTAGCATGAATTTGGAAGGGTGGCTGTTTTGTTCCACATCTTCTTTCAGAAAGTGTGAATTACCGGTAGGTAGGTTTCCCCTTTAAACGTGAACTGAGAACTGTATGCCCTTATCCTGCCCAAAGGTTGTCACTTTACTCCTGCAATTTTGGGGAGTTAGGGGGGCTGCAAATGGATTTCTTCTAGGATCAGATAACATGGAAATTACCTGCTAAACACAGCCTGTATACTATTAGTGTTCTATAAGGCTGATCGCCGAAGAATTGATGCTTTTGAATTATGGTGCTGGAGGCGACTCTTCAGAGTCCCATGGACTGCAAGAAGATCAAACCTATCCATTCGGAAGGAAATCAGCCCTGAGTGCTCACTGGAAGGACAGATCCTGCAGCTGAGGCTCCAATACTCTGGCCACCTCATGAGAAGAGAAGACTCCCTGGAAAAGTCCCTGATGTTGGGAAAGATTGAGGACACAAGGAGAAGGGGACGACAGAGGATGAGATGGCTGGACAGTGTTCTCGAAGCTACCAGCATGAGTTCGACCAAACTGCGGGAGGCAGTGGAAGACAGGAGTGCCTGGCGTGTTCTGGTCCAGGGGGTCACGAAGAGTCGGACATGACTAAACGACTAAATAACAACAACAACAACAACAACAACAACAACAACAACAACAACAACAACAACAACAACAACAACAACAACAACAGAAGTGACCATATGGGCTGTATTCACCTGGCAATTTATTCAGCATGGATAGCTCAGTTGGTTAGAGCATGATGCTGATACTGCCAAGGTTGGAGGTTTGCTCCCCATATAGGACAGCTGCATATTTCTGCATTGCAAGGGGTTGCCTTAAATGATCCTTAGCTTCTCTTCCAACTCTACATTTTCTTTTTCATGACTTTTCCCTAGCTGTTGCAGTCCACGTTATGTTTGAGCTTTCTTTTACAGAACATAAGAACTACTTCCAGAATATGGGGCAAGTTTGGTGCTTAATTTCATAAATAATCTATTTGCAAATAAGGTGGAAATGAGTGCTAAACTTGTGCCATATTCCACCGTAGTTCCGGAAGTGGCATTTACATCATGCAAAAGCACAATTATAATGCAGAAATTAAGAGCTAGTAAAACGTCAGGGAAACAGAATAAACTGGCATGTGGATGCTGCCTTTATCCTCCTTCTCCCTCCCAGCATGTAAGGTTATAATTGTACAAATGAGGAAAAAAAACATCAGGGTCAATATTTCCTTCTGTCCCATACTGTTTCCCCTCCTCCATAATGACTAAGTAGCTAAAACTACAGCAAGACTCTGGCTGACTGAAAGCCAACCACACACAAAAATGAAATAAAACACCTTGAACAGATCTCAACTAGATTTAATACAAATTATTATCCATTCTTTAATCATTTCCCCCCCCCCACTAATCTTGCTGGAATTTTATTATGCCTCACGCAATGTGCATGTAGTGCCTTTACGTGCCTTAGATAATGTTCGCGTTTTGACGTAGTGGGGCCCACCCCCCACCCCACCATTTTCACCCTCTAAATGATTCAGAATATGTTGTTGTGGGCATAGAAATGGACGGGTTGCAACACCAAGACAATGACTGGAAGCAAAATCTGAGATTAAGAGCACGCCAGTCTTCTTAAGGGAAATCCACATGCATCAGCGGCTGTCTGGCTCCAGAAAGTCAAAAGTGGAACAGGGACCTAAGTGCCTTCCCATGCTGCTGTCTGATATTCTGAGATATGTTGGCTTTGAATATGGATGTTTCACATTGGTGTAATGGCTAATAACCATAGATAGTCATGTCCTCCATGGGCTTGTGGCCATTGCTACATGTCAGTATTCTCCATCATTTAGGACTTGCCCACACTTCTACTTGTCCATGCCTAGAAAAAATGGATCCAACTGGTTTAGCCCTTGTCCCACTGCTTTTCCCTGGAAAGCCCACTCTTTAGCGCTAAACCACAGCAAATGTCAGAAGAAGAAGAAGAAGAAGAAGAGTTTGGATTTGATATCCCGCCTTTCACTCCCCTTCAGGAGTCTCAGAGCGGCTAACAATCTCCTTTCCCTTCCTCCCCCACAACAAACACTCTGTGAGGTGAGTGGGGCTGAGAGACTTCAAAGAAGTGTGACTGGCCCAAGGTCACCCAGCAGCTGCATGTGGAGGAGCGGAGACCCGGTTACCCAGATTACATGACTGGGTACATGACTCTTAACCACTACACCACAATGTCAGAGGAAACCTGATTCATGTTTGCTCCAATTGAGCTGTTCCCCTGGGGAAAAGAGGCTGAGCAAGCGGAAGTCTGGATGAGTGCTTAATGATGCTCACTACAAAGAGCAAATGGTAGCTTTTGATATAATTCCGCAGGTTATTAAGAACTGGTCCCTAGTTCAGACTTGGAGATATATAAAGAAGAAGCTGGGTGATTTCTAGGCTCTGTAAGATACACAGGCAATCCAGAAATCGATGTTCTCTACACAGCTGTGTTTGGGTTTGACAAACATGGGTTTGACATGATTTGCCAGTTAGTTTGTGCGACTTCACGGTTTCAGGCTATGCCTTCAGAATGTTTAGATGGATGTTACAGGAAACTTCTGGTGGAACATCATCTGTGCAGGTGTGGTGCCCAAGCAGTAGAAGACCTATATCATTATTTACTGCACTGCTCCTTGTATTATGAACCAAGGGCAAAGTTTATTCTGGATTGATTAAAATACCTGATGGGGATGATCAAGCAAAAATTACACATTTGACTCTGGCATATCCCTGACAGAGTTACGAGATTTGCAGTGGCTGCCCAAAAGCTGATGAGAAAATTTATGGAGGTGAAGATGTCAAATTGCAAAGATTTAATTGAGTGATTTAATTTTTTAAAAAAACAATTTGGATGCTTTTAAATGTATTGGTTCTCTTCACCGTTTGCATTTTAGGATATATTAGGAGAAGGAGGAGTATTTTGGTATGTATTTTAATGTAAAGGCATATTTTGGTCACCATTGTTCCTCAGTTTTGTATGTATGTGTGTCAGACGTGGAGAGTCCTCCTCTCCCTTTGATAATTTCACAGATAAGAATTAACGAGCAGTTGATAGATTTATTGTCCTTTTATTACAGCATCATGTTGCAAGCACAAATGCACAGCTCTGCAAGGAGGGCAGTTGGCTACTCTAAACCCGACTTTTGACTTCCGACGCATTTTAGGCGCCCTCTGACTCCTTTGCTCTCTGATATGTTCAGACCTCTGAGTCCGTGGAGAGGGGGGGATCCCCACACTCTCAAGTGACGTCTCGACTAGCTGCCCCCTCCCTTCTGGTTCCCTTGCCATTATCTCAAAACTGGGTAACTCCTCCCTAAGCTGTTCAGCTTCTGTCTCTGTCTCTGTCTCTCTGCTTCTGAACATGCTGTGGACAAGGTGGGGTGACTCTTCCCCCTCCAGTTCTCAATCGGAGAGAAGGTGGTCTGCCATAGAATGCATTCCCCAGTCCTCATCTTTAGACCATTCCCTGACAGTATGTATGCATGATGGTGACTTTTCTGTGGTTTTGTGACCATGATCTGGTGGAACGCTCTGTCACAAGTGACTAGGGCCCTGCGGGACTGGACATCTTTCTGCAGGGCCTGCAAGACAGAGCTGTTCCACCAGGCCTTTGGCCAAGGCACAGTCTGACCCCCTCTCTCCTTCTGTAATCCTCACAGAACTCTTAACCCAATGGTTGGCATTAATTTGATTTTGAATTGATTTTAGAATGAATTGATTTTAGACTGCTGTGTTACTTTTATTGTTGTTAGCCGCTCTGAACCCGGCTTCGGCTGGGGAGGGCGGGATATAAATAACAAATTATTATTATTATTATTATTATTATTATTATTATTATTATTATCATCATCATCATCATCATCATCACAACAGTGATAAACAAAGTAGGTCTTCAGGGTTTCAGACTGATGTCTCCCACAACTCTACCTGGCGATTGAACCTGGAGCCTTGTGCGTGTAATGTAGATGTTCTACCACTGAAATGGGGTAGTTAGCTTGACCTGATGTAAGGAAGCTTTCTAGGTTTGTATGGCTGCTCAGACATCATTGACTGAATTGCAGAGTGGGTCACAGCCAAGACGCGTTGTTGCACACCATGTCGCCAGTCAGGAACTAGAGAGATGGAGTAATGGATCACACATCGGCACGGTACGGCATCATAAAACCTGTTGCGATCCACACACTCTAAAGAAGGTGCAACAAATACCACCGTGTCAGTTCAAGAATCGAACTGCACCTGCTATGTACGTAAGCTTCCAAAAACTGTAACTGAGCAATTAAAAGCAAATGAGCAGGATTATATAAAGGTCATGGTTTTTTGGGGGGTAGAGGGGACCACCATCTAGATTCTTGGGAATAACTGAGTAAGTGGATGGTATCAACACTGGAGAAGATGACTGGTAATGGAGATATGCACATTTTCTAGTCCTGATTTCTCCCGCTACCCAAGAAAGAAAGAAAGAAAAGCTGCAACGTTGTTCAAAACATTACAAGACCTAATAAGGAAGCTTCCCATTAAATAACGGGGGGGGGGGTGCTGGCTTTGCAGAGAGATTTCCGTGTAGGCAGAAGAAAGTTTCTTCGTTACACCATCCGCCCTCCCCTTTGGTTGGCAGGTTCCCCCCCCCCCCCATGAAGTCTTTTATTTCCTGGGAACCAGCAATTAAGAAGATCAGGGCTTTAGAAGGAAAAGAGAGAGGGAGAGAGAGGGAGAGAAAGAAAGAAAGCTTTATCACATGCATGCTGTCCAACTTGCTACATGTCGCGAAGAAAGATCTCAAGAACTTTTAAAACCATTTCTGCTGTGAAGAATTCCAGCTCCTGCTTTGCTCATGTCCTTTGTGTGTCCTGGAATTTGTAGTGGGGGAGAAGAAAGACCAGACTTGAAGGTGGAGGAGTAAACAAGAAAAGACCGAGTGAGAGGGTGATACTGACCACACAGGCATAACAAAGAACTGTTCTCCCCACCCCTTCGGTCTTTCTTGTCTCCTCTTTCTACCTCCAGATATAAGATCTACCTCACTGCATCGTGTCTCAGACTGGGGTTTCGCTTGAGATTCTTCCATTTTAAGGCTAGGAGAAGAGATACATATTTGTTTCTGAGTTCACCCCCAGAAAAGAACTACCAGGGACTGGAGGTCGCTACTGCCAAGGTAAGGTTGTGTCTTCATCTGCTCCGCCTTCATCCTCTTCTCAAAAGTTGTCTGTCTTCTTTGTGGACAGAGGCCTTTCTCCTCTCATCACCTGTGAGTAAGAAAACACACACACATTCATTCATTCATTTCATTCAATCAACTAAGGGGACTGTCTAGAAATATGACTTTTTCTATAATGTCAGTGCTTACAAAGAAACGAATGGTTCTTTAGAGAAAGTTGTTGTCACGCTGGTGCCGAAGAACGAGAAGGAGGGAATGGGGAAGCTATCATTTGCAATCATTTATTGGTCATGGCAAAAGCTTGAAAATTATTCTGGTTAACGTGAAAACCACTGCATGAATGGAAAGCTCCTGCGCCTTTGGCGTTCTCACTGATACTTTAGAATTTATAGCAAAAGCACTACTGTATGGTAAGTTCCTTGGAGGCAGGGACCTGCTCCTTTACTTTTTTTAGAACAATTTAAAAATTTATTTTTAAACAAATACAAAAACAAAAAAAAATCCTGTTATCCTTTAAAGGGCAGTGTACATTGATGGCACTTTAGAAATCTTGATCATGGTTGCAGTCGTCATCATCAGCATTATTATTATTAATATCATTATTAACTGCAATCTTCTGAAGTGTTCCTTTACAATTATTAACACCAGGAACCACAATTTATTTATTTATTTGCTTCTTCTTTTATTAAATTTGCATTCCAGTTCTTTGTCCAAAGATTGCAGGGAGGTTTACAACACAGAACACAAAAGTCAGTACATAAACACAGTATCTATTTAACACACACACACACACACAAAAAAAATCAGATGCAATTATAGTAAGAAATGCCTAACAAAATACAGATTCTTACCAACATCACAGCACGGTCCACAATATTTTAACAATGATTATTAATGTTTATGTTTTCAAAAGATGGAACTATTCAGAGAAGTTTGCTTTGTGAATAATAATAATAATAAAGGGATTTTAAATTGTTAAAGGTTCTTTTAAAAAACAACCACAACCGTGGAGCTCCTCAGAATGGCGCACTCTTTGAATGTTCATAGGCCCTCTGTCCTTCTGCTTGCTTCTTGGCGAAACCGCTTCCCATTCAAACCACAGTTTGGGAAGTTCTGGGGTAGGGACTTTAGGTGGGACACCACGTTTTCAGAGTGGCAAGGGAGGCTTAAGTATCTTTTCAGCAGAGTGCTGGGTAGACTAGAGAAGTGAAGGTGTGTGGACCCGGGAGGAGAAGGTTGCAGCAGTCTAGCAAGAAGTGGCCATGGTATGAGCCAGAGTTTCTGTGAAGGGACAGAACAGCTATATTTTTGTCAGGCTATCTATTGATGTTTTTACTGGTGTTTTTATTGACATTGTAATTTTGTATGCTCTATACCACCTTGCTGTATTTTTATGAAAGCGCAGCCTACAGATATTACAATATTATGATATATCCACCTATTTCAGTATTGTCTATTCTGCTTATCAGGTCTCAAAAGAAGCCTTTCTCATCACTTGTTACCTTATTTTAATTTGAGTAGTTGGGATGGCTACCGAGACCTTTCTGAATGCAAGGCAGGTGCTCTGCTACTGAGCTATGATCCCTGCAAAGGAGCCTGTCTGCTGTGTCTCTGCATGATTATCTGCTCTGACTTTGAATCTTCCCTATCAGCCTTGGCTGGAGACAAGCTGTTCTATCTCCATCTCTGCATCCAGTGTGACTAGGTGACAGGAGTGAGCCACGCAAGAACTCTGCATAGACTTGTCGGAGTGTCACCCTAAATGAGCACAGCCCCCAGTAGGTCTTGCCCCATGGATCAGTTGCCGAGGCTGAAAGTACCTGCCTCCCCACAGCCATCTAAGTTCCCACCTCTCCAGGGTTTCCACCCAAGCAATCAGAGACTGTGCCTATGTGAATTCAACCTCTCCTCCACCATCTTCATGCCTCTTCTGGTTCTAGGTGACCAGGGGGGAGGGGAGCTTGTCACAGCAGGAGGGGGAGACACCCATGCCTCTTCACCAGTTGGACTCATCTCTGCCTCTTGGCCGCCTTCTGCTTCAGCTTCTGCCTTTGATTCTAGACTTCTCTCTGCCACTGACTCTCCCAGCTCACTAAGTTCTGTTACCTCTTCAGCTTCCGACACCTCCTCCTCCCAGCCTTCTCCCTCTTCTCCATCTGATCACTCGTCATTTCCCCACTCCACAGGCTCTAAGCCATCTTTGCTTGGTGGTTCCTCCAACCATTCCTCTGTGTCCAACTAGTCCATGACTCCTAAGGCAGAGCTGCAGTGTCTGCCCTCTGAAGAGGTTGTCCAGTGGATCTCTGAATGAGTCTTTCAGTTGGTGACTCCTGCAGAAACACGACAGGGAGAGTGTCCCCTGGGGGCAGGTCATTCTTCCTCCTATACCTACTCAAAAGTGCATTTCCAGGTGCAAAGTGAGCACCTTAGAGCATGTCCCATCCGGAAATGCTCTGTACCACACAGGTGTTCAGTTGATAATGTGATTCCTTAGGAAACATCTTTCACATTACAGGAAGATCTCCCTGGAAGTAATAATAATTAAAATGGTCTATATAACCATTTATTTATGTCTTTCAGATTGATTGAAAGGGAAAATTCCGATGGAGAATTCATCCAAAGAAAACACTCAGCTTTTTTCAAAAAACACAATCCTGCCCATTGACAGGTCTTCTTCAAGATCAGAATCCTCAGCTTCGAAGGAGAAAGGAACAATCTGTGGAGGAATGAAGGTATAGTATAAAAGAGCTGTGAATTGTGGCCTTGGCTCATTTGAAGGGGCTGAGAATTCGTCACTGGGCACATTATTTCCCTGATACTTTTCAGCCAAGCCTTTTCTTCTTACAACCCAACTCAATTACAAAGCATCCAATCCCAATCACAGCATCCATTTAAAGCTCATATTTTCTCCTGTGAACTGTTGTTTACCCCTTCACAGAGCTATGCTTCCCAACCAACCGGGGAATTGTAGCTCTGTGAGGGGAGTAGGGGTCTCCTAAGAAGTCTCAGCACCCTTAACAAACTACACCTCCCAGAATTCTTTGGAGGAAGTCGCGGCTGTCAAAACTGGTACCATAGTTTTTCAATGTATGGTGTGAGAGCGGCCTAAGTCTGTCCCAATAAAAATGGAGCCCAAACTGAAGTTTGCTGCCAGTTTGGTACTGTGGAAGTGAGTTGGGGGAAAGAATTGTCCAGTGCCTGTCAGGTGTTCAGCTTTGCCGACGCAAAACAGCACTTCAGACTTTGGAAATCATCAAGGGGCATCTCTGAACTTGTGTTATCGTTGGTGCGGGTGAGTCGTATTGCAAGACATGCACACAGCAAACTTGCACACAGAGGTCAACACCTTTTCCCGGCACCAGAGCACAAAGAGACCAAATCGTCTCGTCCAAGCCTCGGTGCAGAGTGGCACTTAACTACTTCCCCGGTTTGGAGAATTAAAAGCAAGTTGTGTTCATTAAACTTGCATTATGAGACAAATAAGATCATTCCCCCCCTCTGCCTGCTTCAGAGGTAATCCGATTCCTTCACTGAATAAACCTTCAGTTGCCACTGAGCCATTAAGGAAGCAGCTTATTGCCTCCAAAAATAGACAGACAATCATATTAAAGCGCCAGCAATTTCCCCAGGGTTGGCATTCTCTCTGCGCTGCATATAGGATTGCTGGCTAACCAGAAAAAAGGAGGCTTTTTGTTGTTGTTGTCAATGGATTTCAGCTATTTTAACAGGTCAGGGACATGGAAACTCAAGCCCAGGGGCCAAGCCTCTCTATCTGGCCCTCAGGACTTTTCCTACACCACAGCCATTCCCTAGCCACACCCCTCACTGGCTCTGCTCCCAACCCCACTCCACACCAGACCCAGGAGAAACTGGGCTTTATACCCCAGGAAACCAGGGAAATTTGCCACTGGGTCTTAACTCTTGGATCTGCCCCCTGTGCCCAGGAATCTCTGCTCCTAGGCATCCTTCAGATACCAGAACTTTATTTTAAAAATTCCTGCTGCTGGAAGAATGAGAAAGATTCAGTACCTAATTGTGCATATTGGGGAAGATTACATATGGGAAAATGTTCATATAGTACAATAAATCCACACTAAAATCCTAATGAATTTTCATGGTTATTTTTAAATTGAAGATATTTTGATGCGATCATGTAGTTGTTATTTTGTAATTATTTTTTGTAATTATTTTTTTGTATTGATTTTAGAGCTGTGAACCACTTAGAATCCATACTAGCATTTAAGTGGTATATCAATCAATCAATCAATCAATCAATCCAACACTGGTGAAACATTTTTAAAGCGCTGCCTCGTCTGTTTCCTCGTTGCAGATTTTTCTTGCTGCGTTATCGTTTGTTTACTTTGCGAAAGCTCTGTCAGGAAGTTACCTGAAAAGTACCATCACCCAAATAGAAAAAAGATTTGATATCCCTTCGTCCCTGGTTGGCCTGATAGATGGCAGCTTTGAAATTGGTATGTGACACACACAGCAAGATTTTGTTGCTATATAGGCAGATGACGAGCTAAGTGTGCCTAAGTTAGTTTCTCCTTGCTTCTTAAAGGGAATCTTTTAATAATAATCTTGGTCAGCTACTTCGGAGCCAAACTTCATAGGCCAAAGATCATCGGAGCCGGTTGCCTGATCATGTCATTCGGAACATTTTTGATAGCCATGCCGCAGTTCTTTATGGGACAGTAAGTACGCCACAATTTGTAGCAAACAAATGTGTAAAGCTTAAACGTTCCTTCTATTTCCAAAGTTCAGGGGTGAGTGCCATTGCTTGTGTAGATAAAATTGCACAATTCATGCTTAGAGAAACTCCAAGGTTTGCAGAACTATGGGCAACTTGGGGGGAAGGGCACGATACGATACAATACGATACGATAATCTTTATTGTCATTGTCCCATACAGAACAGCGAAATTGAAAAAATCTACGGGGAGGGGGAGCCAGAGAACAGTCTGAGAGTGCTGAATGGCCATGTAATGTTCAGTGGCTGTTGGAGGGACCCGCCACCCAGAAAAACAGGTGGAAAAATAAACAGAATAGAGTATTCTTTTAAAAGGGGGCATGTCTGGCTGGCTTACATTTCATACTGCAGTGTTTTGCACTCTTTTCATAGGAAGCAATTTATATGAGGGTGACTTAGAGTGGAGAATAAGATTCTCTCCCTGTGGGATTCCAGTTTTGCCACTTGTGGCACCATGCAGCTCATGTTGACAGCTGTGGAAATTCAGTACAGGATACAATACGGTGCCCAAGACTCAGGCCGGCTCTACCATTAGGCAGAATGACGTTCACTACTATAGTTCATATACATGAACTATTCATTTCAGTGTAGCCTTCAGTTCAGGTAGCCTTCAACAGGAGCCTGGAATAAGCTTAAATATATACCCCCCCACCATGTAACACGTGGTAACTCTGTAAAGAAACTGTTGGTTTTTACACAGCTATAGGTATGAGATATTTTCTTCCTCCTCCAATTCAACTGTCAGCATCTCCCCGTGTCTCCAGGATCAGAACCAGCTGCCTGTCTCTGTCTTGGAAAGAGCTCAGGGGCAAATCCATGCAGGTAAGGATAAAAAAATAATGGCAGCACTGCTCCAAGAAATATAATGTTTTGGTGTGATTTGACGGGAAAGGGTGTGTATATGTTGAAAGTCCCATTAGTTTAATTAGTGTATTAGGGGAGAATGATGTCAAAATACAAACATCGGTCTCTTGGGTTTGTGCAAACAGGGTGTGAAAAGGAAGCTGGAATTTCCATGTGGATTTACGTTTTGCTGGGAAATCTGCTACGTGGAATTGGGGAAACCCCGATCCAGCCTTTGGGGATTGCGTACATTGATGACCACGCCACAGAAGAGAGCGCAGCCTTTTACATTGGTATTTTGTTTTTCAAACCAGGTCGTATTTCTTCTCGTTTCTCCCTCTGCCATTCCAGATGATTTGTCCATTCTTATTGACCAGGTCTGGGACACGGGTGGCGCTGTGGGTTAAACCACAGAGCTTAGGACTTGCCAATCAGAAGGTCAGCGGTTCGAATCCCAGCGATGGGGTGAGCTCCTGTATCTCAGCTCCTGCTCCTGCCAACCTAGCAGTTCGAAAGCACGTCAAAGTGCAAGTAGATAAATAGGTACCGCTCCGGTGGGAAGGTAAATGGCATTTCTGTGCGCTGCTCTGGTTTGCCAGAAGCGGCTTAGACATTCTGGCCACCTGACCCAGAAGCTGTACGCCAGTTCCCTCGGCCAATAAAGCAAGATGAACGCCGCAACCCCAGAGTCGGCCACAACTGGACCTAATGGTCAGGGGTCTCTTTACCTTTATATTGACCAGGTCAAAGTGTAACTTTTCAGTCTAATGTGCCTGTTCTGCTTCCTTTTCTCAGGGTGTGTGCAGACAGTTGCAATAATAGGCCCCATCTTTGGCTTCCTCCTGGGATCCTTATGTGCCACACTGTATGTTGACATCGGCTTTGTAGACATGGGTGAGTCTGAGCAAGGCTGCAATGAGTCTGTTGAACACATCCCAATCTCTGAGGTGGGTTTGGCTGAAAGGCCCTGGGTCATCCAGCGAGCTTCGTGGCCAAGTGGAGATTTGAACCCTGGTCTCCTCCGTCCTAGTCTTCTTCTTTTTTTAATATAAATTTTTATTAGTTTTTTAACATACCATTTTCAACAATAATTAAACATACTTTTACATCTTATTCATTTTTTTTGACTTCCATCAGTCCTGTCTGAAAATTTTCCAATCTAATCTCTTAGTATGCATTTCTTATTTTCCCTATTACCTTTCAAACTCATAACCATACCTCTATCTTTTTCTACTTTGTAACACTTCTCATATTTCTCCTTACAAAACTTCTTGTAGTCCTACTAGCGTAATTTTTTTATTACAGTTGCTCTTCAAATAATTCATATACTTCGTCCAATCTTCTGTAAATCTCTGGTCCCGCAGGTTTTGAATCCTTCCTGTCATTTTGTCCAATTCTGCATAGTCCATTAATTTCATCTGCCGTTCTTCTTTCTTCGGAATTTCTTCTTGCTTACATTTCTGGGCTAACAGTACTCTTGCCACTGTGGTTACATATAAGAACAATTTAACATCTTGCCTATTAATGTCTTGGCCTATAATACCAAGTAAAAATGCTTCTGGTTTTTTTTTAAGAATATATATTTCAACATCTTTTTCATCTCATTCTATATCATTTCCCAGAAGTTCTTTACTTTCTTACGTTCCCACCACATATGCTAAAATGTTCCTTCTTTTCCTTTACATTTCCAACATTTATTATTTGTCATACATTTTAGCTAATTTCACTGGTGTAATAACCTCCGTCCTAGTCTTGACACTCTGACCACTGAACCATTCCTACTGGTGGCTGATGTCTTCATTTCTTCCTCCCTCCTCAGACAGCATAAGCATAACTCACAAGGACTCCCAATGGGTAGGAGCTTGGTGGCTTGGCTATCTAATAGCCGGGGTGGTCAGCATCCTTGCCGCTATCCCTTTCTGGTTCTTACCGAAACATCTTCCAAGACCAGACACCCGAAAGGATTCCAGCACTTCCTCTGAGCAGTCCAAGTTCATCAACGAAGATAACAGAGAACACCGCATCACCTACCAAGAGCAAGTGAAGTTTATCGAGATGGCTAGAGGTGAGGCCATGTGGCTGGTGAACTGAGTCACATTCAGACTTTATAAAATCTCTTTTTTCAAATCGGCTAGTTTGGTAACAGTCTCTACTAATTACCCTGCCTGGCTTTCCTACCCTTGGGTGATGAACCATCAAATGAGCGCATTGAGGATATGGCTGAACCACATTGCATTGAACTTAGTGTGTGTTGGAATATTCCAAACTCTGCGAGGTCTTTGAAAACAATTTTGCATTGCATGTTGTTTTCCAGTCACTTTGTCAACAGCAGGCCACCGTTTTGTTTTGCAGATTTCCTGCCGTCACTGAAAAGCCTCTTTGGGAATCCAGTGTATTTTTTATACCTCTGCTCCAGCATCACCCAGTTCAATTCTCTCATTGGTATGGTGACTTACAAAGCAAAATACATTGAGCAGCAGTTTGGGCAATCATCTTCGAAGACCAATTTTGTCATAGGTATGAATGCCGTGCTTTTTCAAAATGATTACCGTATTTTTCTGTGCATAACATGCCCCCATGTATAAGATGCCCCCTATTTTGGGGACTACAAATTAAGAAAATGAGGGGAGATTGCCCAGAGTTGTTGAGCTTTTTTTAGGGGGGATTGCAGAAAATAGCTCACCCGCATGATCTGCATGGCCACTCGCATGCGTCACAATAGGCGCTTGCTGTCTGTTTCCTCGCCGGCAGAAGCCGGCAGTTGTCTGCCCAATTGATGCAGCAGCAGCCAATCAACAACAACCCTTGCCGCAGCCACCAATAGCACACCCAATATCCACTGACAATCTCCGGATCGTGGCAGCAGCCAATCACACGTCCCCCCATGCACTATCTGTGTATAAGACAAGCCCAAATTTTGAACCTTATTTTTTAGTAAAAAAACCCCACCTCGTCTGATACACAGAAAAGTACGGCATGTAAATAGATGCCACTCTGTGCTAGCTTTGCTGAGTGGAAGCTAGGTATGGAAACAAAGCCTGCTTTTCGGGTCAGAGTTTTCTTTGGGTATGTCAAAGGCTGCAGAATTGCGAGGCAAACATGGAGTTTCTTATATAGTGCCACTGTATTCTGCTCTGGTCAGACCTCACCTGGAGTACTGTGTCCAGTTCTGGGCACCACAGTTCAAGAAGGACACTGACAAACTGGAACGTGTCCAGAGGAGGGCAACCAAAATTGTCAAAGGCCTGGAAACGATGCCTTATGAGGAACGGCTAACGGAGCTGGGCATGTTTAGCCTGGAGAAGAGGAGGTTAAGGGGTGATATGATAGCCATGTTCAAATATATAAAAGGATGTCATATAGAGGAGGGAGAAAGGTTGTTTTCTGCTGCTCCAGAGAAGCAGACACGGAGCAATGGATCCAAACTACAAGAAAGAAGATTCCACCTAAACATTAGGAAGAACTTCCTGACAGTAAGAGCTGTTTGACAGTGGAATTTGCTGCCAAGGAGTGTGGTGGAGTCTCCTTCTTTGGAGGTCTTTAAGCAGAGGCTTGACAACCATATGTCAGGAGTGCTCTGATGGTGTTTCCTGCTTGGCAGGGGGTTGGACTCGATGGCCCTTGTGGTCTCTTCCAACTCTATGATTCTATGATTCTATGATATACCGAGGGTTGAAGCCCATGCTAGTTCTATTCAAAATGCACCCAACTGAAATTAATATCCCTGATGGACTTGGGTCCATTAATTTCAGTGGATCTGCTTTGAGCAGAACTTAGTTGGATGCAACCCAAGTGTTTTATTTTTGGACCAGCTGCGTTACACTTTGTTGTTCTCGTTCCTCGAAGATGGAAGTTGGAATTTCTTGGCATGGCACCTATTCAACTAGTATAATCTGCGAATGCTGTTTAGGAGGAGAAAAGGCACTCAGCAGCAATTATTGCCCATAGCACAGTGCCTTCCATTGTATGTCAAGCTTTTCTTAGTGCTAAGCCGCAAGCTATGTGTGAAACAATTTAAGATTATGCAAAGCAGAGGAAGTGCCACTTGAGAAGAATAGGCAAAAGGTTTATTGCTGTTACTATAGGACAACAGTCACTGATCCGGTGCCCTCCAGACTTTTTGGACTGTTGACCATGCTGGCTGGGACTGATGGGAGTTATAGCTCAAAACATCCAGTGGGGACGAGGTTGGCAAAGACTGCTATAGCATAATAATGCAAGACACCCAGACAGGTCCCTACTGTCTTTGGACAGTAGGGAGATAAGAGGGGATGGGGGGGGTGGAGAAAAAATGGTCCACCTCAGATATTTCCACATTCAGCAACTATAAAAGTATATTAAAACTAGAGGGAGTTTCCCAGTGCTACCAAAACATATTGTGATTTTTAAATGGACAGTGTACCATATTTTTCGCTCCATATGGCACCTGACCATAAGACACACCTAGTTTTTAGAGGGGGAATGCAAGAAAAAAATTATTTTTAAAGGGAGCGCTGAGCAGAGCCTGTATGCATCCCGGACTCTGCTCCGCGCTCCCTTTCACGAGCCGCATGGAGCGTGTGTGCGGCACTTGTAGGCTGACGGGCTGCCCTTCTCCCTCCTTGGGGGGAAAGCCCCCAAGAGCCGCACACATGCTCCACGCGGCTTGTGAATGAGCGTGCTGCCCTCTGTCCCTTCCCCCACTTCCCACAAAAGCCCCCAAGAGCCACACACCCTTTAAAGAGCGCGCGACTCTTGTGGGCTTTTCCCCGAGGAGGGACTGACATGGCCATGCTCTCAGGGGCTTTCCCCGCCTTCCTCCCGCCTGCATTCGCTCCATAAAACGCACACACATTTCCCCTTCCTTTTAGGAGAGAAAAAGTGTGTCTCATGGAGCGAAAAATACAGTAATTTATAACCTTGGACCCATCGTGCCAAAGAAAGGTGTGAAGTCAGACCAAAGTCACCATATTGAATCAAAATGGCACCTGGCATCCAAACTTCAATTATCCTCTAGTGCAGGCACGTCCAACTTCCAAGAGACTGCAATCTACTCCCACTTTTAAAAAACTGGCAGTAATCTACCCATCAAAGTTGCTGAGCTTTTTTGGGGGGGGGGGAAGGATTGTCCTTTTGGACACCCCTGCTCTAGTGGATATCAGGGTTAATTCAAAACAGGGGTGAGCAACATAAGACCTGCCAGGAGTGCCAGCTTGGCCCTGTAACTGTAGGTGCCTGGAGCCATGGGTGCCATGCACCGTGCATGGCCCTAGCACTGAAATTTGTGGGTACCTTAATGCAAGAGCACCCAGAGCCCCAGGGATTTGGTACCTATGAGGCCCAGGGACCAGCTCCAGCCCTCCCAGCTTCTCTATTTGACCCTGAGAACTCTCTCTCCCCCCCCCAGCCTCATTTCTTACTTGCTGTGTTTCATATCCTCCCTGAACCATTCTTCTTGGCTGGAATGTGTCTTAACTCTGATATTGCTTGTTGCTTGCCTGGGTAGAGACTAGAGAAGGGCCTCTGAGTGTGTGCAGGAACTCGACTATTGCATAAAGGCAAAACTGACATGATTTGCTCCACGAGCGTTTCCCTCTGGGTCCAATTCAGAAGGTATGGAATACCAAAATCATGTACAAGTGCAATACGGAATGTGTCTCAAAGCCAAAGTTCCATCCAAATGACCATTCATTCAAGAGAATTGAATGATTTTTACACAGCTGAGGCACTGCTACTGCAATTTGGGTGATTGAGGGCAACAGTACAACACTCCCGGGGATGTGAATAGTTTTTTTCCCCCAGTCTGTGGATTATCCTTTAGCAAGAAGTACACTTGTAGGAAATCAGCCCTGAGTGCTCACTGGAAGGACAGATCCTGAAGCTGAGGCTCCAATACTTTGGTCACATCAAGAGAAGAGAAGAGAAGAGAAGAGAAGAGAAGAGAAGAGAAGAGAAGAGAAGAGAAGAGAAGAGAAGAGAAGGCTCCCTGGAAAAGACCCTGATGTTGGGAAAAATGGAGGGCACAAGGGGAAGGGGACGACAGAGGACGAGATGGTTAGACAGTGTTCTCAAAGCTACCAACATGAGTTGGACCAAACTGCGGGAGGCAGTGGAAGACAGGAGTGCCTGGCGTGCTCTGGTCCATGGGGTCACGAAGAGTCGGACACAACTAAACAACAACAACACTTGTAGAGATTCTTTGCTCTTGATTGAATGAATAACGCTCATACACTTGTACCTGATTTTGATATTGCATGCATTATGTAAAGACTATATTTAACGAAATGGACACTTGGTGGAATGTAAATATTTTTACATTTTGCCTTTGGGAAATTCTATATAATTACATACAGAATTATGTGAGCCGTGTTTCTGTATTTCTCTATATTCCTTTGTGTTGCGTTCCTACGGAAGGAGCAATAACTGGTACTGGCTGCTTTTTAAATTTTTTATTGGGCTACCAGAATTTTTCAGGGGAATTATGTAGGTTGCTAAAAACGAGACCACACCGTATTGATTTTCCTCTTTGTTTGAGGGGCTGTAGGTCTCATCAATATCCCTGCTGTGGCTTTGGGGATATTCTCCGGAGGGCTGATCATGAAGAAATTCAGGCTGAACGTTTTGGGGGCGGCCAAGTTGTCCCTGGGATCCTCTTTCTTTGGCTACCTCCTCCTCCTGCTGCTCTTTGCCATTGGCTGCAAGAATGTTGATGTGGCAGGCCTGACCGTCTCCTACAAAGGGTATGTTCAACTGGCCTGGGGCTGGGCTGGGGAGTGGCTTTGGTGAAATGCTGTTCGAAATGGACTTGCAAGAGCACCTTCTTCTTATACAGTGGTACCTCTGGTTGCGAATGGGATCCATTCCGGAGGCCCATTCGCAACATGAAAAGAGTGCAACCTGCAGTGGTGCGTCTGTGCATGCGCTGGTTGCGATTTGCCGCTTCTGTGCATGCGCGAGCGGCGAAACCCGGAAGTAACCCTTTCCGGTACTTCCGGGTCGCCGCAGGACGTAACCTGAAAGAACGTAACATGAGGCAGACGTAACATGAGTTATGACTGTACTTGTGTGGACTAACTTGACCGCTTTGATCTAGGGAACTCACAGCTTTCCAAGTGCCTCATCATTTTCAATCTGCACTGGCAAGAACTTGTTTTTCATTAGTGTAGCGGCACCTGCTCTCTCGAACTCCCTGCCTTTTGAGATTAGGCAAGTGCCTTCATTGTTGTGTTTTTGATGTCTGCAAAAAACGGTTCAGGTTAGCTTACTAATACATGTGCTTTCATTACATACATGTGTTTTTTAAAAAAATCTTTGGATTTTATCTATATTTATTATTTTCTTGCTATTTTTAATGAATGTTTTGTAACTGCTTAGAGACAGGGTTTTGCTTTTTTGCTTTTTTCTGATTCAGTGGTATATAAATTTTAGTAAATAATTAAAAAAAAGCTTTGAAAATATACTGCAGCTAATGTGCTGCTTTTCACTGCTACTGAAGTTTCCTTTAGGAACTGCAGCACACAGAGTCAACATGTGTGTGATCTGCTAGTTGTGTTCTCAGCCATGTGAATTTTTCAGACAGTCTTAGTACCAGCACCCTGCATTTAGAGCACTCTTGCGCCACTTTAAGGGGAAACACATCATGCTCCTTCTGGGGTAGTTCGTCCACCTTTGGTCCCCATCCTGCACTCAACTGAGCCCTCACCTGTGGCTCCTAGAAGCTGTCAGCATGCAACAATACAGGAAGGGCTTCGAGGGCATCCTGGACTCAAGGGCATCCTGATCAAATTTGCAGATGACACCAAACTGGGAGGGGTGGCTAACACCCCAGAGGACAGGATCACACTTCAAAACGACCTTGACAGATTAGAGAACTGGGCAAAAACAAACAAGATGAATTTTAACAGGGAGAAATGTAAAGTATTACACTTGGGCAAAAAAAATGAGAGGCACAAATACAAGATGGGTGACACCTGGCTTGAGAGCAGTACATGTGAAAAGGATCTAGGAGTCTTGGTTGACCACAAACTTGACATGAGCCAACAGTGTGACGCGGCAGCTAAAAAAGCCAATGCAATTCTGGGCTGCATCAATAGGAGTATAGCATCTAGATCAAGGGAAGTAATAGTGCCACTGTATTCTGCTCTGGTCAGACCACACCTGGAGTACTGTGTCCAGTTCTGGGCACCACAATTCAAGAAGGACACTGACAAACTGGAATGTGTCCAGAGGAGGGCAACCAAAATGGTCAAAGGCCTGGAAACGATGCCTTATGAGGAACGGCTAAGGGAGCTGGGCATGTTTAGCCTGGAGAAGAGGAGGTTAAGGGGTGATATGATAGCCATGTTCAAATATATAAAAGGATGTCACATAGAGGAGGGAGAAAGGTTGTTTTCTGCTGCTCCAGAGAAGTGGACACGGAGCAATGGATCCAAACTACAAGAAAGAAGATTCCACCTAAACATTAGGAAGAACTTCCTGACAGTAAGAGCTGTTCGACAGTGGAATTTGCTGCCAAGGAGTGTGGTGGAGTCTCCTACTTTGGAGGTCTTTAAGCAGAGGCTTGACAACCATATGTCAGGAGTGCTCTGATGGTGTTTCCTGCTTGGCAGGGGGTTGGACTCGATGGCCCTTGTGGTCTCTTCCAACTCTATGATTCTATGATTCTATGATTCTATGATTCTATGACTGGGCATCTAATCAAGTGAGGGTAGCTGATAGGTATTAAACTCTTGATGAGTTAGGGCAGGCATCCCCAAACTCGGTCCTCCAGATGTTTTATAATAATAATAATTTTTTTTTATTTATGCCCCACCCTTCCCGGTTCAAAAACTGGGCTCAGGGCAGCTAACAACAAATTTAAAACACTTAAAAACACTTAATTATAAAAGCAGCATAAAATATAGTATAAAATAAAATTAAAAAATTAAAAATCAATTAGATAATCCCCAGGGTTACAGTTTTTTGGGGGGACTACAATTTCCATCATCCCTGACACTGGTCCTGTTAGCTGGGGATGATGGGAGTTGTAGTCCCAAAACATGTGGAGGGCTGAATTTGGAGGTGCCTGAGTTTGGGGCTTCCCATGCATGCATGACAGATTGACTGGATGAGACCAATAGTGGGTCCAACATTTATGACAGTGGTTTCTGCATATCCTGCAGAGGGAAATGAGGGGCAGATGAGGCTTGTCAACCTGGAAGTGTAGCCCATCTAGGAGAAAGAAAACTCTAATCCTCAACCTCCTTCGCCTTATCTAAAGAGTAAATTCTGCACAAATCTGGAGTGGAGTCCCTAAGACGTTTGAATGGCGCCTTGTACGCCTCCTTCTGGCAACTCCTGCAGCCAAGCTGGTGCCAAACGTCTTGCTCTGCTTCCTTTGCATCACATCAGTGAGGTCGAGAGAGGGGGTCTTGCCATATGGGCAGCCCAAGACTTCCATACACACTGCCAAGGCTTGCACCTCAGGAAGGTCACTTTGGTGCTGCTAATGCAGCAATTTGATTTCACCCTCAGAGGCTCACTCCATTGCCTATCGAGACAGACATATGCCAACAATTGTTGTTGTTGTTGTTTAGTCGTTTAGTCATGTCCGACATTTTGTGACCCCATGGACAAGAGCACGCCAGGCACTCCTGTCTTCCACTGCCTCCCGCAGTTTGGTCAAACTCATGCTGGTAGCTTTAAGAACAATATCCAACCATCTCGTCCTCTGTCATCCCCTTCTCCTTGTGCCCTCCATCTTTCCCAACATCAGGGTCTTTTCCAGGGAGTCTTCTCTTCTCATGAGGTGGTCAATGTATTGGAGCCTCAGCTTCAGGATCTGTCCTTCCAGTGAGCACTCAGGGCTGATTTCCTTCAGAATGGATAGATTTGATCTTGCAGTCCATGGGACTCTCAAGAGTCTCCTCCAGCACCATAATTCAAAAGCATCAATTCTTTGGCGATCAGCCTTCTTTATGGTCCAGCTCTCACTTCCATACATACTACTGGGGAAACCATAGCTTTAACTATACGGACCTTTGTTGGCAAGGTGATGTCTCTGCTTTTTAAAAAAGTCACTGCTTCCCTCAAAGAATTCTGGGAGCTGTCGTTTGTTAAGGGTGCTGCCAAGAGCTACAAGGAAACCCGTATTCCCCTCACAGAGCTACAATTCCCCAAGTTCCCTGGGAAGAAGGGTTGATTGTTAAATCACTCTGGGAATTGTGACTCTGTGAGGGGAATAGGGGCCTCCGCACAATTCTCCGCACTCTCAGCAAACTACAATTCCCTGGATTGTTTCGGGGAAGGTATAACTCTTTAAAGTGGTATTTCATTGCTTTAAATGTACAGAGCAGAAGGTGCTTTAGTCAGATGGTAAATAGCTTTTCAAAAGATGCACCCCCCATACACACATTATATAAGCCCTCTAAAATTCTGACTCCGGAATCAGTATCCTGAAAGGAAAAACGATTTCCTCAGTCAACCCCTGGTCTCATAAACACAGCCTCTGGAGTACTGGAAATGTTAGCATCTTTGACTTCAGAGAGCTTGATGACAGCGCCTGGAACAGTAAACATGGAAAAGCTTTTCTCAGATAAAAGCATGTCATGTCCTTGAAAGCAGGCTTGTTGAGCATGTTCGACATTAGAGGCGGGGGACGAAACAGAGCTTGAATCAATATCCAGTCCATAGGCCTTCCTGTAATCTTTTGAAAGGTTGTGGTAATCACTGTTGGCAGTGACCCCATCGAAAGAGACTAATATAGAGTGTCACATGGCTTTGCAGAGCTCCTATTGGCCATTCTTCGATGAAGCACTATTTCTGGAGTATTTTCTGATAACCTCTGCAACCTAGTCCTAGTCATTCATAGCCCTGTGCACCTAGAGCCAGGCGTAAGGAAACTTTTTGACTAGATAAAGACCGGTTCCCACCCCACAGACGAACACTGACAGGTGGGCTATGAAACCAACTTGTCAATCGTGCAATGCCATTATGACATCATATACTGTAAAAATCCCTCACATGGATTTGGCTCTGCCTAGTGGACAACTGGGAACCGCAGTACAAGGGGCAGAATTCCCAAGGCACTGATTGTTAAAGCAGTTTTGGGAATTGTATTCCTGTGAAGGGAATTTATTGTTGTTGTTTAGTCGTTTAGTCGTGTCTGACTCTTCGTGACCCCATGGATCAGATCACGCCAGGCACTCCTGTCTTCCACTGCCTTCTGCAGTTTGGTCAAACTCATGTTAGTAGCTTCAAGAACACCGTCCAACCATCTCGTCCTCTGCCGTCCCCTTCTCCTTGTGCCCTCAATCTTTCCCAACATCAGGGTCTTTTCCAGGGAGTCTTCTCTTCTCATGAGGTGGCCAAAGTATTGGAGCTTCAGCTTCAGGATCTGTCCTTCCAGTGAGCACTCAGGGCTGATTTCCTTCAGAATGAAGAGGCTTGATCTTCTTGCAGTCCATGGGACTCTCAAGAGTCTCCTCCAGCACCATAATTCAAAAGCATCAATTCTTCGGCGATCAGCCTTCTTTATGGTCCAGCTCTCACTTCCATACATCACTACTGGGAAAACCATAGCTTTAACTTTACAGACCTTTGTTGGCAAGGTGATGTCTAGGAGCCTCCAAACAACTCTCAGAACCCTTAACAAACTACACCTCCCAGAATTCTTTGGGGTAAGCCAAGACTGTTTAAAGTGGTATCACCACAATTTAAATGTTTGGTGTGAATGGGGCCGTCGATGAAATTATGGGCACCTAGCACATCATTGTTTTCTTTTAGAAAACAGATGGAAGACATGCTTTTTTCCATCAGGCTTTTGGATGTGGAGAACGTCATGGAATTTTATGAATAGTTTGCTGCTGTTGTTACGGGTTGTATTGAAAAGTTTGCTTTTCGGCTCTTGTGTTGTACAGTTAGAATGTGGTTTTGTGTTGCAACTGCCCCACAGCCTTTTGGTGAAGGACTATAGCTGCGTCTGTTTTGGATGCAGAAGTTCAAGTTCAATCTATGACATCTCCAGGTAGCACTGGGAAAGATAACACTGAAGAGCCACTGCCAGCCAGTGTTGACAGTACTGATCTAGATTGGCCAATGGCCTGACTCCATATGAGACACCTTCCTCTGTATATTAATCAGTTACATTTCCATTGATCAGGCTGGCTGGGGATAATGGTTACTGGAGTCTGCAATGTTGCCCACTTTTTAAAAAAATAATTTTTATTTTGCTTTAAACAAATACAGATAAATATAAACAGCCAAGATTACAAAAGAAAAATCCTTTATAATAATAATGGAAAAGGCTAAAAAACTACAAAAAATATCAAAGTACATGGCATAGAACATAAGCCATTATGGGAAAGAGAAAGGAAAGGAGAAGGAGAAGGAAGGAAGAAGAAAAAGAGGGAAAGAAAAAAAGGGGGGAATGATCCAAAACACAAGAAGGCTCATCTATTGTACGTCAAGGTCACAACAGATCATTATTCTTATCAATTCTCTCTATCTGCATTCCATAGAATCCCTCATCCCTCATCTTGGTTTCAGAGAACATTTCCCTATGCGGTAGCATTCTAAACATAACCAGGTCTTTATTGATGAACCCTTATCCCCTAGATAATTATTTAAACATTCCCATTCTTCTTTCACCATCTTTTTAGGTTTATCTCTTATTGCATCGGTCAGTTACGCGAGCTCCAAGCACTTGCACAATTTGACTACCCATTCATCTTTGTGGTTGCCCACTTATTTCTGTGACATAAGTGGAAATTCAGTGACTATTGGGTTGTATCCAATGGAGTATTAGTGGCAAGGAGAATTCTCCCCTCCTCCCTCCCTACACAGACACAGCTTGCTAAGTGGGGCATAGCTGCTATGCTATCTTTTTGGCTGGCGAGTCCCTGTTGCTTACCAGGAGGGAGGCTGTGGGGAGGTCAGCACGGTGCAAAAGCAGCCAGAGGACTGTGGGACTGGCTCCTCTAGTGCATTTGCACCGTGCTGACCTATTTGCTGTCTTCCTCCTCTTCTTCCTCCTCTCCTTTCTGGAGAGCCCAAAGGTTTGCATAGTGGCTGCACCCCAGCTGCAGAGCTGCTTCTGTCCCCACAGCAGCCTCTGAAAAGCCTCTCCTAATTATTTCCCCCTCTCCTTTCTCCAGCCACAAACAGGTGGAACGAACTCTGTTTTCGGAGTGCAACTCGGACTGCATCTGCTCCAAGAATGAATGGGATCCCATATGCGGGGAAAACGGAATCACCTACATCTCGGCTTGCCTTGCTGGTTGCAAAACATCTAATGGAAGTGGGAAAGACATGGTAAGTGGCTTCTTTCTGACTGGTCCTTCCTCTACTTTGATAAGTAAAGGACCAATTCACGTGTTTTTGCAATGTCCTATACTCACAAAGTTTTGGGAGAAAACGGTGAATTATATAAATATGACTGCACCAAAAAAAAAGCTAAAATTTTTGGAGGATATTTTTTTTTTAAACTACATACCTGCTATATCGAATTTGAC
Source organism: Podarcis bocagei (assembly GCF_964188305.1). Taxonomy (NCBI): domain Eukaryota; kingdom Metazoa; phylum Chordata; class Lepidosauria; order Squamata; family Lacertidae; genus Podarcis; species Podarcis bocagei. The sequence goes on along the minus strand of NC_138135.1, from coordinate 16,455,323 downwards.
AACTGGACAATGTCAATGGATTCTCTGTGACCTTACTGTGGTCAAAAGGGTGATGTTGCTGCATTGGAAAAATAAAAGTGTATGGCTCCAATTTATTCAGTGGATTGTAGGCATGACTACACTTGCCACCTATGAGTGGATTTCTTATAGACGTAGACTTTCCATGGACAAGTATAATAATAATAATTATAATAGATTTTTATTTATATCCCACCCTCCCCAGCTGAGGCCGGGCTCAGAGGGTCTAACAACAGTAAAATAATTGTTGTTGTTTAGTCGTTTAGTCATGTCCGATTCTTTGTGACCCCATGGACCAGAGCACGCCAGGCACTCCTGTCTTCCACTGCCTCCCGCAGTTTGGTCAGACTCATGTTTGTAGCTTCGAGAACACTATCCAACCATCTCGTCCTCTGTCGTCCCCTTCTCCTTGTGCCCTCCATCTTTCCCAACATCAGGGTCTTTTCCAGGGAGTCTTCTCTTCTCATGAGGTGGCCAAAGTATTGGAGCCTCAGCTTCAGGATCTGTCCTTCCAGTGAGCACTCAGGGCTGATTTCCTTAAGAATGGATACGTTTGATCTTCTTGCAGTCCATGGGACTCTCAAGAGTCTCCTCCAGCACCATAATTCAAAAGCATCTATTCTTTGGCGATCAGCCTTCTTGGTGGTCCAGCTCTCACTTCCATACATCACTACTGGGAAACCATGGCTTTAACTACACGGACCTTTGTTGGCAAGGTGACAGCTTTTTAAGAGCTGTCTAGGTTTACCATCGCCTTTCTCCCAAGGAACAGGCGTCTTTTAATTTCGTGGCTCAACATTCTAAAATCAGTTCATTATAAAATCAGTTCAAATCAGATTAATTGCAACCATTGGGTTAGAGTTCTGTGAGGATTGCCAAAGGAGGGGGTCAGGCTGTGCCCTGGCCAAAGGCCTGGTGGAACAGCTCTGTCTTGCAGACCCTACGGAAAGATATCAAGTCGCACAGGGCCCTAGTCTCTTGTGACAGAGCGTTCCACCAGATTGGAGCCACAGCCAAAAAAGCCCTGGCTCTGGTTGAGGCTAGCCTAACCTCTCTGTAGCCCGGGACCTCCAAGGTGTTTTTGTTTGAAGACTGTAAGGTCCTCCATGGGACATACCAGGAGAGGCGGTCCTGTAGGTGAATTTGGAACTCATTTCTACGAAATGCAGTAGGTGAAATTGGTAATTGTTAACTGTTAAGAAAAATGCAATGAGAAAAATGCTTTTTGCATTTTTCTTTCCTCGCTGAAAAAACACTTTTCATGTGTTGTATTTAAATTCAATTTATTTTTTTTTAAGTAAAGGAACAATTCTCACAACCCTTCTCATGCTCATTTGCAATGGTGGAATCAAGCTGAGCTCCAGGTCAAGAATTAGCTCCCAACATGGAATGTCAGGAATCAAAAGGGCTGACAACCCCCCCCCCCTTTTTACAAGAACAGTTGGACCAGTGGCAGTCAGATACAGAGGGTAGAGTGAGACTGCAGCTCACACACATGCACCCCACCACACCTCCTGTTCTCCAGAACGTCCTCTCCATAGTCTGCTGCCTTGGTGGTCTTTGTGCTCTGCTTATAAATGTCACCAGCCCTACTGCCCTAGCATCAGGGACTGGACTGAAGGGGACAAGATTGAGGAGGAATGGTGGAGCTGGCCCCTGCCTCACTTCTCTTCCTGAAGCTTCCAGAGAAGATGAAGGCAGTATTGAATTACAGCAGTGGTTTGAGGAAGGTCACAGCTCAGAGACAGGCAGAGACAGAAGAGTTGGAAGGTGTTGGGAGAAGACAAGCTGAGCAGCCAGCTGACACCTTGTCACTGGAGAGTATTTCTGACCCCCCTTCTCCCAGAACCCGACGTTCATTGAGAGCGCAAGAGCAAAGGACTCAGAGACAATTAGCCCCTGGTGGCCACCATAAGGAGAAGTGCTGTTGCTAGGAAGCAAGGGGGCAGGATCTCAGTAGGAGCAACGCCATTAATGGGAGACTGACTGCATTCCTTTGTCTCTCACTGTGATGATTGAATAAACTCATTAGTAAGAACTCTTCTTTGTTTTTCTCTGCTTCTTGCTGTCACTGGAAGAGGGATAGAATTCCCCGAAGCCTGACACCTAGTTAAGAAAGGAAAGAAAAATGGTTGTCCATCTCTGCTGATGCAACATCATAATGTTTTTTATTGGTGAGGGGAGGTACCCATCAAAGTGGAATAGGATGTAGGATCCATCATATTGAGGTTGGTTAGACCTAGAGGGTACCTTGCTCAAGATCCCTTACAAGTGGCACTGGCCCTGCACAGAATAGGTTGATTCCACCCTGCCCTATAGCCATGGATGGCCATCTGTCATGGTTGCTTTAGTTGAGATTCCTGCCTTGCAGCGGGTTGGAATAGATGACCCTTGAGAAACCCTTATGATTCTATGATTTCGGCACAATGTAGCTCATATCTGTGCTTGTTTCGGCACCTCTCCCCATTGCAAGTCCATTGGTTGGATCCAGAGACATGGATAAGACACAGTCAGCTCCTGTGAATGGATGGCGTGGGTGCCAATCTTTGCTCCCCACTTCTCTGTGCACCCTAAAAAATTGTTACGGAGGGGCCCTCAAACAGTGTTGGAATGAGGAATATGGAAACAGCACCTCTGCTGTATCAAACCTGATTTCATTCCTGGAAAGACAACTTTCTTGAAGGACATTTTTGAATCCAACCCATTTTGACCTTAGTCAAATGTGATGGTGTCAAGCTGTAATGCCAGGACTTTTGCAAAAGTGTATTGCTATCTGAAGTCATCGCTGTGGCCCTTCTAGCATTCAAAAACTTCTCACAGTGTTTGGGAATGTTTTGCTTTTTAAACTGTAAGGGACAATGTGCTGGTTTTATTTTTATTTTTTTAAAGGCCTTGATGTTCTGCAACTTGGTCCACAATTAGCCTTGCATGTCATATTTACCATACATTTTTACGTGCTTCATTCCAGATATTTTATAACTGCAGCTGTGTGGGGATCACGGAATTGTCGTCAAGGCAGTCTTCAGCTGTGATGGGACCGTGCCAAAAAGGAAACGAATGCCCCAAAATGTTCCTCTATTTTCTGGTTGTATCAGTAATCACATCTTTCACCCTGTCCATTGGAGGGACTCCTGGATACATTTTACTCCTACGGTGAATAGCTTAGTCCTTCCACTAAACGCAATACGTATCCCCAAGTGCTAAAGGGAATTATGTAGGAATGGAAATTTAGCAGGAGTGGACAGATCAGTCTATGGCTGTGTCATTGTCTCGTGTGCTCATTGATTCCATCCTATTTCAGCATTAATCTGCATTTTGTGTGTGTCATATTTATATATATTATTTATATCACACACACATTCACATGCATACCCAATTTTTCAAAAACCTTAATTTAAATATGTAAAAAAAAATATCACCGTATTTTTTGCTCTATAAGACTCACTTTTTCCCTCCTAAAAAGTAAGGGGAAATGTGTGTGCGTCTTATGGAGCGAATGCAGGCTGCGCAGCTATCACAGAAGCCAGAACAGCAAGAGGGATTGCTGCTTTCACTGCACAGTGATCCCTCTTGCTGTTCTGGCTTCTGAGATTCAGAATATTTTTTTTCTTGTTTTCCTCCTCCAAAAACTAGGTGTGTCTTGTGGTCTGGTGCGTCTTATAGAGCAAAAAATCTCATTGCACACAGTTCTCAACATATTTTATCCTAAAATGTGTGCTTTAATGCTTTGTAGTACGGTAACATTTTTTTCCACCCAGGAAGTGTGGATCAGAAATCAAATTCCTTAAGCACCCTTTGCCATTGGTGTCAAATTCCCCCTCCTCAACAGCTAGCCCAGAAGTAGAGCACCTGATCTACGTCTAGCAGAGGGCCTGAGGTCCCCCAGATTTGTTGGACTTAAGTTCCCACCATCTCTAACTGTTGGCTGAGCCAACTGGGGCTTATGGAAGGTGGGCTCCAGCAACACCTGGAGGGCAACAGGTTTTCCAGCTGGGATCTAGTGGAACTTGCCTGATGTTGACGTGATGGTTTTCTGCATTTTTGACATGAGAAGTTGAGTCAGTCCATCAGTCCATCAACTCAGCACTTATCTACCCCAGGGTTTCCCAAACATCGGCCTCCAGCTGTTTTTTTGGCTACAGTTCCCATCATCCTTCACCACTGGTCCTGCTAATTAGGAGTGATGGGAGTCGTAGTCCAACAACAGCTGGAGACCCAAGTTTGGGAAACTCTAATCTACACTGGTGGGACACGGGTGGCGCTGTGGGTTAAACCACAGAGCCTAGGTCTTGATGATCAGATGGTTGGCTGTTCGAATCCCCATGACGGGGTGAGCTCCCGTTGCTCGGTCCCTGCTCCTGCCAACCTAGCAGTTCGAAAGCAGTCAAAGTGCAAGTAGATAAATAGGTACCACTCTGGCGGGAAGGTAAACGGTGTTTCCGTGTGCTGCTCTGGTTCACCAGAAGCGGCTTAGTCATGCTGGCCACATGACCTGGAAGCTGTACGCCGGCTCCCTCTGCCAATAAAGCAAGATGAGCACCGCAACCCCAGAGTGGGCCACGACTGGACCTAATGGTCAGGGGTCCCTTTACCTTTACCTTTAATCTACACTGATTGAAAGTGGTTCTCCTGGATTTCAAGCTGCGTTCTCTCCTAGCCCTACCTGCAGATGCTGGGGATTGAACCTGGATCATTCCTTATGCAAGACAGATGCTCTATTGGCATATCCAACTCCCAAGAGACTGTGACTTTTTGTACAGGATAAGGATCCTGTGATCTACCAGGATCAGCTGGGCATCTACCGGTAGATCACGATCTACTGGTTGGACATCCCTGCTCTATCACTTGAGTTACAGCGCTTCCAGCATTCCATATCAGTGGCTATCAGTGGAAAGTGGGGCAGGAAACCACAAAACATTTTGTATTTATTTATTCATTTCACAAAATTTATGCGCCACTTGATTGCAAAACGAAAACAGCAACCCCTCAAAGCGTTATACCGAAAGCTAAAACGAGAAAACTGAGGGGAAAATGACAGCCCTACTTATGAAGGTAAAATACTGAAGCTGATTAAGAGTACCCCAACTTTCTAAGGTGGCGCTGTGGGTTAAACCACAGAGCCTAGGACTTGCTGATCAGAAGGTCGGCAGTTCGAATCCCCACAATGGGGTGAGTTCCTGTTGCTCAGTCCCTGCTCCTGCCCACCTAGCAGTTCGAAAGCACATCAAAGTGCAAGTAGATTAATAGGTACCGCTCCAGCGGGAAGGTAAATGATGTTTCCGTGCACTGCTCTGGTTCGCAAGAAGCGGCTTAGTCATGCTGGCCACATGACCCGGAAGCTGTACGCCGGCTCCCTCAGCCAATAAAGCGAGATGAGCGCCGCAACCCCAGAGTCGGTCACGACTAGACCTAATGGTCAGGGGTCCCTTTACCTTTACCTTTAACTTTCTAAGCATCTGGGTAGGCTTGTCAAAATGAGAATGTCTTTAGCAGGTGCAAGAAAAGAGGTCAGTGAAATAGTGCCTATTGAGGCAGAGAGTTCCAAAGTTTGGGGGCCTGCCACACTAAACGATTGAGTTCTTACAAATGCAGAACGTTGTGGGGCTGTGATGCAAATAAGGTCTGCAAACTTGAAAACAATGTTGCCGAGTGGAAGCCAGGCATTTATAGTAGAGGTTAAAGGACCCCTGGATGGTTAAGTCCAGTCAAAGGTGACTATGGAGTTGCGGCACTCATCTCGCTTTCAGGCCAAGGGAGCCGGCGTTTGTCCACAGACAGCTTTCCGGGTCATGTGGCCAGCATGACTAAACTGCTTCTGGCACAACGGAACACTGTGACACAAACCAGAGCACACAGAAATGCCATTTACCTTCCCGACGGAGCGGTACCTATTTATCTACTTGCACTGGTCTGCTTTCGAACTGCAAGGTTGGCAGGAGCTGGGACAGAGCAATGAGAGTTCACCCCATCCTGGGAATTCGAACCACCAACCTTCTGATCAGCAAGCTCAAGAGGCACAGTGGTTTAGACCACAGCGCCACCCACGTTCCTAGGCATTTGTAGGAACAACAACAAGAAGAAGAGTTTGGATTTGATATCCCGCTTTATCACTACCCGAAGGAGTCTCAAAGCAACTAACATTCTCCTTTCCCTTCCTCCCCCACAACAAACACTCTGTGAGGTGAGTGGGGCTGAGAGACTTCAAAGAAGTGTGACTGGCCCAAGGTCACCCAGCAGCTGCATGTGGAGGAGCGGGGAAGCGAACCCAGTTCACTAGATTACGAGTCTATCGCTCTTAACCACTACACCACACTGGCTCCCAAGGGCTGAACGAACCAAGTCGAAGTCTCTCATTATAGGCCTTTACTAAATGTATGGGTTTTGGGGGTGGAGCTAGTCAAGTGCAACATTAGGGGCAGAGGGATATCCCTTGGTCTTCTTTTGCGTGCAAGTGGCTTACAGACAAATAATAGGTTCACTGAGTTTCTGTTACTGAGTTTGTAAGAGGGAGGGTTTATATCGCATCTGAGCAATACCAACATTCTATCCGCATTGCCGAATGTGTGCTGTTTCCTAGGTCCCTGATTTGCCAGGCGCACCTGATAAGCTGATCAAAGTTTTACTGCAGGTGGTACATTTCTTTTGTTACCGTCTGCAAGATTGGGAAATGCCCCAATCCCTCCTCTTTTAAATTTGAAGGCTTTCTTCGGTTGTGGAAGCTTTCTGGTTTTAAATTAAGCATTTGGGATTAAGAAAAGACTAGCAGACCACCTGATGGAAGCCTGTTTCTGAAAATATTTCTTCATATTAGATCTGAGAAGGTAGGAGGGGGGTTTAATAATGTTGAGCTTCCAAGTGTAATTCATCTTAGAATCCTAAAGGTGCCAGTATAATGCCAAGATTAACTCCTGGGACTTTTAAAGGGAAGCAATTTTATTTAAAGATATAGTGTATGTGATAAGGTTTATGCAGACGTAGAAGTGTAAACACCCAGATTAATTATTGGTTAAAAATTAGAATGAAAAGGAATCACATCCTTTTCATTATACTGCCATATACAGGAATATAAAGCAGATCCAATAAGCCTGATGCGTGCCTACCCCTGGGCTAGAGTTTACTAGCTTCTCCAACCCTCTTTCCACCCCTGCAAACCTCTCTCACTTTCTTTGCTGAGTCACAACTGTCCTGTAAGAAGTACAGGCAGTTCCTCCTCAAGATAAGCACACCTTTGCAGCTAAGTTCCCGCAACAATGTGTTTTGAACGTCATGCCTTTTATAAACGAAGGTTTTGTGCTTCATGTATTTCAGATGCATCAACCCACACCTCAAATCTTTTGCATTGGGCATCTACACTTTAGCCATCCGAGTTCTTGGTAAGTATGAGTCAGAATTTGCGTCTCACTGGCATTTATTCATTTGTTGCATTTGCGTTGTTGATTTAATTTGCATACCGCCCATCACCCACAGGCCTCAGGGTGGTTCGCAACAGCGCCCATTGGCATAGCTGTCAATGTTTCCCTTTTTTTAAGGGAAACTCCCTTATTCTGAATAGGATTCCTTGCAAGAAAAGGGAAAAGTTGACAGCTATGCCCATTGGAGGATTTGCAGTGCCACATCTGGATTTGCATGAAGTCACCTTAGTGGAGTGGGAAGGGCGAAGCCCTAAGGGGGTCAATTCCAGGGTTGTGGGTTCGAGTGCCACATTGAGCAAAAGGTTCCTGCATTGCAGAGGCTTGGATGAGATGACCCACGCCGTCCCTTCCAACTCTCCAATTCTACATATGACTCTATGAATGGCAGGGAAGTTGATGGGCAGAGTGAGCAGGGACATGACCCCTAATATATAGCTGTTTTTCTTTGTACAGCAGGAATCCCGGCTCCAGTGTACTTTGGAGTCTCAATAGACACAACATGCCTCAAATGGGGAAGCAAAAGGTGTGGAGGTCAGGGGGCTTGCAGGCTGTATGATTCGAATGCGTTCAGGTAACTGCGTTTGAGATTTCTTTTCTGCATTTGTAACCCTCAGGTCTTCAGAATCTTCTCTTAAGGTAAAGGGACCCCTGACCATTAGGTCCAGTCATGACTGACTCTGGGGTTGTGGCGCTCATCTCGCTTTATTGGCCGAGGGAGCCGGCGTACAGCTTCCGGGTCATGTGGCCAGCATGACTAAGCTGCTTCTGGCGAACCAGAGCAGCACATGGAAACGCCGTTTACCTTCCCGCCGGAGTGGTACCTATTTATCTACTTGCACTTTGACGTGCTTTCGAACTGCTAGGTTGGCAGGAGCAGGGACCGAGCAACAGGAGCTCACCCCGTTGTGGGGATTCAAACCGCTGACCTTCTGATTGGCAAGTCCTAGGCTCTGTGGGCCACAGCGCCACCCGTGTCCCTTCAGAATCTTCCCTTAGTTTAGTAATAAATGGAGAACCTAGATCCTTTGGGAATCAGCCGTCGGTAGGTTGCTGGTCACCTCTGATGTTATAGAGGATATGAATAAGCAAGAGGAGTCCCCTCTGGCTGCCATTGGTTTAACTGCTCTGAAGTCACAGAAGGGCATGGCAGCCTACATCTAAGCCAGCTAAATGCTGATAGAGACCTGGAGGACGTTTGCCTCTAAATTCTAAGGTCAACAAGCAATTTCTGCTAAATTAAAGGTTGCCCACAGTTCATGGTCTTACAAATAGCATGTTCTTAGCACAAATTGGTTGGTTGCCTATAAATGGGAAAGCCGTTTAACAGGCAAGCATTTGCTTAATTCTATTGATGTGGAATATGTTTCGTATTACCTGGAGTGTGCCTGATGAAGCTGGTCTGTCAGCAGAGTTGGTGGAAGGATGTGCTGTAAATGACCTCACAAGAAAAACAGAGTTCAATTCATGTTGATTCAGACCATATATAGAACAATGGAATTGTTTTATTACATGTTTTCAACATGGATCTTTAATTCTTGATGCTTGTGTAATTGGGATTTTTCTACTTGTAAACGTCCCAGAAGCCCATTCTCATAATAATAAAAATAATGATCGTAATCAAGAATAATCACAATCAACAAAATATAACAATTATATTATAATTAGTTTATAATTAATAAATACAATAAACAATAGCAATTTTATTACCATTAACTAATAATAAATAATGCTTCTTAATTATGAATAATAATTAATAACAGCAGCAACAACAATACATTATATTATATATGCAACTCGAACCAATGGTTGCAAGTTACAAGAAAGAGATTCCGACTTAACATCAGGAAAAACTTTCTGACAGTAAGAGCTGTTCGACAGTACAGCTGACTCCCTTGGAAGCTGGTGATTCTGCTTTTTTGGAGGTTTTTAAGCAGAGGTTGGATGGTCATTTCTCATGATGCTATAGCTGAGATTCCTGCATTGCAGAGGGTTAGACTAGAAGACCCTCGGGGTCCCTTCCAACTCTAGAGTTTTATGATTCTATGGTTCTAATATCGCATCTGAGAATTAGCACTAAGGCAAATCCATATTCTATGGTAATTCAGGTAATTATGAGTTTTGGCAACACAACCAAGCAAAGAAGCACCAGTGCAAGTAATGGATTCAAAATTCTTCTTGCCTCACAGGTATATCTATCTGGGCTTGACTGTTGTTCTAGGCACCATGTCCACCTTCTTAAGTGTTGCTGTCTTGGTCATCCTGAAGAAAAGATACAGCCCACACAACGAAACCATCCCAGCCATTGGAGAAAGAGAGAGCACCTCTGTTAAAAGCAGGAAAAGCGACTTCGTCAATAGTGACCACGTGATTCAGACAACCTACTGGCCAGAGAAAGAAACTCGACTTTAGGAAGACTTGGTGTATTTTCAAGCGGTCTCTCTTCCAATGTGGAAAATTCTGGCCTACGTTTCATTATAAGTTAACGTGTTTGAATGAGAGAGCTGGGTGGGCGGGCACAACTTTTTGCTAAATACAATAACCTTCCAAACACCTTTCTAGAACTTGTAGAGGCCTTTAAAAATGCAATATTGCATTTGCCTTTCTCAAAATGCAGAACAAAACTATTCCTTCTCCACATGAAACAAAAATATGGCTTGATGTATGCAGCGTTCCTTGAGAGAATCTTCCGTTTGGAGTGGTTGTGGCTGGTTTGCCATCTCAGCGTGACTGAGAAGCCATTGTGCCATTGTAACAAATGCTCCTAATTATTATTATTATTATTCTGTTGATGTTTAGAGCAGGGACAAGAAACTTCCAGCGCTCCAGATGTTGTTGAACTACAACTACCATGATCCCTGACCATGGGGGTGATGGGAAGTGAAGTCCAACAATATCTGGCACGCCAAAGACTCCCAACCCATTTTACAGGGCAAAATGTCAACTCCGAGGCACTCATAGGATGACGATTGCTCACCGCTACACTTAAAAGGTAGGGCAAGCATCTTAGAAGCCTTCTGCGTCTGAGTGAATTCAGCCTATGGTGGACTACTTAGCTGTCTAATCAACTTATTTTTGGGGTTTGGTTTCATATAGCACTCGGTATGGCGGCCAGGAGGGAGATGGGGAAGGGCAAGGCAGTGGGGAGGTCAGCGCGGTGCAAACACACTGACAGGAGCACTGGCTTGGCTCCACTGGGGTGTTTGCACCGCAATAGCATCTCCAACACCTCATAGCTCATCGTCCCACTAAGCTGCAGCAATTCCGCTGCCCAGAAGCTATCGTTGCAGCTCCACCCCACCTGATGAGCAGCTTCTGTGGAGAGGGTAGCTGCAATGTATCAACCCTTCTTCTGCAATAGGTTGTCATTGAAAAGACACCCCTCTTTGAAAAAAGAAGACTGATGTTTTAATCCCAAGCCTATCTACTATTAAGTAAGGACCAACTCGCAAGTCAACATGGCTAGGTCAGGCTGATGAGGAAATAACTTCTTTGACTCTCCTACAGGCAGCTTGAAGGGCAACTACAGTGGTGCCCCACAAGATGAATGCCTCACAAGACGAAAAACCCGCTAGACGAAAGGGTTTTCTGTTTTTCGATGCACTTCGCAAGACGAATTTCCCTATGGGCTTGCTTCGCAAAACGAAAAAGTCTTGTGAGTCTTGCGATTTTTTCCCCTTCCCCCCCTTTTTCTAAGCCGCTAAGCCGCTAATAGCCTTTTAGCCGCTAAGCCGCTAAGCCTTTAATAGCCGCTAAACCGCTAATAGCACTAATCTGCTAAGCCGCTAATAGGGTTGCTTCGCAAGACGAAAAAACCGCTAGACGAAGAGACTTGCGGAACGGATTAATTTCGTCTTGCGAGGCACCACTGTATTGTACTCCAGATATTTGGAAGGGTTTGGGTGACTTTTTGGTGTGGTTTATTGGGGGATGGGGGTGTCTGCTGCTAACTAACAATGCAATTTCCAATCTGGGTTGTGTACAGTATATCCTTTACTCCAAATACATAAATAAGCAGCACAATTCTCTTTCAAAGTAACCCAGCTTCTTTCTAAGAAAAGTTGTGTTCTACAGCCTCTGTCAGTAACGCAAATTTGCACGTATTTTGCTATTATATATAAAAAGGATTGTACTTTCATAATTTACAGTCTGATCCCATAATGTTTATTCACATGAAGGTCAGTGGGGCTTATTCGCAAGCAATTATTCATAGGATTGCTGCCTTAATCATGGTGAGGAACAGGAAGCCACTAGATCACTGAATCTTCTGATTGGGGGTAGGAAATGACTGAAAACATTTTGGTGGGTGCCCAATAAATCCCCCCCTTTTTGTACATTTTTTAAAAAAATCTTTGTAGTTGCTCCAAGCAACTGGGATGCTTTTTATTTAAGAAATTTTCCCTAGAAAGTAAAGAAGATAAACACAACCTCTTTTTTTTTTTAATAAAATTTTTATAGGTTTTTTACAGTTTTTATAAACACAAACAATACACAATACAAACAAACAAACACATGAACAAACATGTATAATTTCATATCCCTTTTTCTTAAGCCTTACTTCGCCAACTTCCCCATACCTCCCCTTTCTACATCCCAATTTCCAAAATTTATTTCAGCAAATCCTAACACTTGGTTTTATCAAATTTTTCCCTTATTCTTTTCTTTTACTTAATCTTTTACAGCTGTAATCCCTTTTTTCCCCTAAAACCTCGACATTTTAGCACTCATTGATTTTACAATGTTTCTTAAGATAAACTTTGAATTTCTTCCAATCTTCTTCCGCCGTCTCTTTCCCCTGGTCATGGATTCTGCCGGTCATTTCAGCCAGTCCCATATAGTCTATCACCTTCATCTGCCATTCTTCCAGAGTGGGTAGATCTTGAGTCTTCCAATACTTTGTGATGAGTACTCTTGCTGCTGTGGTGGCGTACATAAAAAAAGTTCTATCTTTCTTTGGCACCAATTGGCCGACAATGCCCAAGAGAAAGGCCTCTGGTTTCTTAGGGAAGGTACATTTAAGTACCTTTTTCATTTCATTATATATCATTTCCCAGAAAGCCTTAATCTTCGGGCACGTCCACCAAAGGTGATAAAAAGTACCTTCAGTTTCTTTACATTTCCAACACTTATTATCAGGCAAATGGTAGATTTTTGCTAGCTTGACTGGGGTCATGTACCACCTATAAATCATTTTCATTATATTTTCCTTTAAGGCATTACATGCCGTAAATTTCAAACCGGTGGTCCACAACTGTTCCCAGTCAGCAAACATAATGTTATGACCAATGTCCTGTGCCCACTTAATCATAGCTGATTTAACTGTTTCATCTTGTGTATTCCATTTCAGCAACAAGTTATACATTCTAGACAAATTCTTCACATTGGGTTCTAACAATTCTGTTTCTAATTTTGATTTCTCCACCTGGAAGCCAATTTTCCTGTCTTGTTTATAAACCTCCATTATTTGATAATAATGGAGCCAATCTCGTACTTTGGTCTTCAATTTCTCATAACTCTGTAATTTCAATTTATCACCCTCTTGTTCCAAAATTTCCCAATATTTTGGCCATTTAGCCTCCATATTGAGTTTTTTCACAGCTTTAGCCTCCATTGGCGACAGCCATCTTGGAGTTTTATTTTCCAACAAATCTTTATATCTGGTCCAGACATTGTGTAATGCTTTCATAACAATGTGATTTTTAAAAGCTTTATGCGCTTTAACCTTATCATACCATAAATATGCATGCCATCCAAATACATTATTAAAACCTTCCAAGTCCAAGATATCTGTGTTCTCGAGGAGCATCCACTCTTTCATCCAGCAAAAAGCTGCTGATTCATAGTAAAGTTTGAAATCCGGCAGGGCAAATCCCCCTCTTTCCTTTGCATCCGTTAAAATCTTAAATTTTATTCTGGGTTTTTTGCCCTGCCAGAAAAATTTCGAAATGTCCTTCTGCCACCTCTTGAAACAGTCCGTCTTGTCAAGAATTTGCAATGCTTGAAACAAAAATAACATTCTAGGCAATACATTCATCTTTATAACTGCAATTCGGCCTAACAAGGAAAGCTTCAAATTTGACCATATTTCTAGATCTTTTTTGACTTCTGACCAACATTTCTCATAATTATCTTTAAACAGATTCACATTCTTAGATGTCATATTGACCCCTAAATATTTCACCTTCTTAACCACTGTCAAACCTGTTTCATTCTGGAACCTCTCCCTTTCCATGGCTGTTAAGTTTTTTTCCAAAACTTTAGTTTTTTGTTTATTCAACTTGAATCCTGCAACTTGAACAAATTCTTGAATTAACTCTAAAACCCTTTTCGTGCTAGTGTCTGGCTCTTGTAAAGTAAGTACTAAGTCATCTGCAAAGGCCCTTAACTTATACTGTTTGGCTCCGACCTGAACCCCTTTAACCAGCTGGTCTTTTCTAATCATGTTTAGCAAAACCTCCAGGACTGATATAAAAAGCAATGGGGAAATTGGGCACCCCTGTCGTGTCCCTTTTTCTATTTTAAATTCTTCCGTTATCACATTATTTACAATTAGTTTAGCCTTTTGTTCTGAATATATTGCACCCATACCATTCTCAAAGCTTTGCCCTACCCCCCATCCCATGTAGATTCTTCTTCATAAAACTCCAAGAAATATTGTCAAAGGCTTTCTCCGCGTCCACAAATATCAGAACTGCTTTAGTGTTTATGTTCACCTCTAATAATTCCAAAATATCTATTATGTTCCTCACATTGTCTGACAAGTGTCTTCTTGGGAGAAAGCCTGCTTGGTCCTTATGAATCTCTTCCACCAATACTTTTTTTCAGTCTTTTTGCCAAAATGTCTGCATAAATTTTATAATCCACATTAAGTAATGATATAGGGCGGTAGTTCTTAAGATAAACACAACCTCTTGCCCATTATTATTCATTTGTCTATCATACTAACCAAGGTAAGTCAAGCCTACCAACTCCATAAGTCTCTAAAATTCTCAGAAATTTTTCCCAAAGCAGCCAAAATTCACCCTTCACCTTCACAGGAGACAAATGGTCCCATGAAAATTGAGCAGGAAATAATAAGGCTTCCATGATTCTTTGTAAACTAGTGGTGTTTATCAGACTTAGAAAAATTCCAGGGTGCTGTGGGCCACCTCCAAGAGATTTTGGGCTTGTCAGAGGTGAAGTGGGATCTGTATGAGGCAGCACACACTGAAATAGGGAGCCCTGAAGTGCTTTGTGGCCCCTCGGTGATCCAGACATTTTTAAAAATGTTGCAGGCAAGTGTCTGCTCAAAGTGATTGTGGTTCTCTAAACTTACCATTGTGCCAAGGTGGAGTGATTGATGGAAAGGAGAGTAAATGTCACAATGAGGAGAAAGTAGTGGAGGAACCCTGCTGACTGATCAACAAAGCTTGTAAACAGAGGGAATAATTTTACCTGGAAAGTGAATCCCTTTTAGTTCTTTCCCATCCCAAATCTATTTTAAAAGTGGCAATCACAAAAGCTCCTGGACTTATTTGTCTCAGCTCATACATTTCTTACTCAGGGGCACCTTGTGTCTGTAATTTTCAGACCAGTTGCCCACAAAACCCATGAAAAGATGAAGGGCTTCCATTCTTTGTTCACCCTACAACTGCAATGGCTGTCCTTTGTCCAATACCACCTCAACATAGAAAAGTTATCCATATTTCCTTTCTTTTTTAAAAAGAAATTTTACAGTTGCCCTGCACAAACCCCGCTATTTGCATATAGATTGGCAGGCTTTATCCACTCTGGAGGTGGTACTATGCCTGAAAATTTCATCCACTTCTGTCTAAAGGAAGGGGGAGTTATAGCCATTTTCAGATTTCCCAATTGTAAAGTGTGTGGGGGGGAATGGTGGACTCAGTGATGGCTGCCCTTGTGGGGAAACCGCTGCAAGCTATCCTTGCGAAATCTGATAGGATATATGCCTTTAGAAGCTGTGACCTTGTCTGCAAATTTCATCAAATTCTGCCATCCCAAATTATAGACACTTCATTTTTTGGAGGGGGAGGCACATTTTACTGGTGTCCAGAACAGAAGCCCCTGCAACTATATACTTTCAGTTTGGCAGGTTTTATGTACTCTGGATGGGCTAGTATCTCTGAAAATTCAACCCACTTCTGTTCACCCGCAATTTCTCAATAGTGAAGGGGGACAGGACAAACCCCAAGCTGAATCAGGCAGCTTACGAAGTGCCTTGGGCCAAGATGGACTGTTTCATGAAGTGCCAAACTGGGATCCAAACAAAATCTTGTGGTTGGTGCAGACCACTTTTGGAAACCCTAATTTCGCTTATGGAATATGAGGAATTGGTACTGCTTTCAGTACCAATTCTTGCACTTTGGAACCATGACAGAAGAAAAGAACGCACACAGATATGGCCACATCATTCCACATCTTGGGGGGGGGGGTATATACAGTTTATAGCTTTGATGTAATAAGTGATTTTGAAAAAATCCTTTGGAAACAAATTAAAATATATTCTAAGAGCAATGCCTATGATTTTCTTTTTCTTTCAATTTGCGTGTTTCATTTTTATGATTTTTTACATTAATATACACAGAAACATCTGTTTATATTTGCAGTTCACCTTTCCCTAAAATTTGTAAAATCTCCTTTGCCAAATACAATCTCCTTTGAACAGCCAGATGGAAAATAATAATAATAATAATAATAATAATAATAATAATAATAATAATAATAATAATAATAATATAACCTGCCCATCTGGCTGGGCATCCCCAGCCACTCTGGGTGGCTCCCAACAGAATATTAAAAACAATGAAACATCAAACATTAAAAACTTTTCTAAAATGGTAGAGTGATTTGATGGCATCGAAAAGATTGGAACTGAGCTTGAATTGAGCCATTTCATAGGAGCTTGTCATCTCCAGTTAGGCTAACACTCTACCCAGCCCAGTATTTTCTACAACTTTGACAGGCAGTGCAAGATCTTTCCAATCACCCGCTGAGGGCTATATTTGCTTAGGGTAAGTAGTTGGGGGCCACATACTGGAAGAGAGCCTATGCATACAGCCCTCGTCTGTGTACATTTAAAGCAGTATCATACCACTTTAAACAATCATGACTTCCTGCAAAGAATCCTTGGATCTGTGGCTTTTTTAAAGGTGTTGAGAGTACAGAGGTACAGAGCTACAGTTCCCAGAGTTCCAAGGCAAGAAGAATTGCAGCTCTATGGAGGGAGTAGGGGTCTCTTAACAACTCTCAGCTTTAAATGTATTATTAATGTTGTAAATTTGGTGCCATCTGCAAATTTGATGACTTAATTAGTCTTTAGATTTGCAATTTTAACTCTCCGCTTTAAAGGTAATAAGAATCCATCAGTATTCCTATTATGAAGGGACACAGGTGGCGCTGTGGGTTAAACCACAGAGCCTAGGGCTTGCCGATCAGAAGGTCGGTGGTTCAAATCCCAGCGACGGGGTGAGCTCCTGTTGCTTGGTCCCTACTCCTGCCAACCTAGCAGTTCGAAAGCACGTCAAAGTGCAAGTAGATAAATAGACACCACTCTGGCAGGAAGGTAAATGGCGTTTCCGTGCACTGCTCTGGTTCGCCAGAAGCGGCTTAGTCATGCTGGCCACATGACCCGGAAGCTGTACGCCGGCTCCCTTGGCCAATAAAGCGAGATGAGCGCTGCAACCCCAGAGTCGTTCACGACTGGACCTAACAGTCAGGGGTCCCTTTACCTTTATTCCTATTATTAGCTTGGTGTCATCTGCAATTTGATGACTTAATTAGTCATCAAACCTGCAACTTAAAAAGATTTGCAAGCCAATGTGGAGAACTGAACGTAAAGCTGGAAAAATGAGAGACCAAAATTCCCCCATCCCTAATAAAAGATTTGATCATATTTATCTGGCCTGTCGTCTAATTCGCCAGCCAGCTTATTGAGACTGAAATTCCTCCAAGGTGAAAAATAGCCCACTCTGCAGCTGAAGGAAGACTATCCAGGTAATCCCAAACATTTGCAGATTCTGGCACGACACAGTCCTGGGCTTCGGGTCCCAACCTCGTACAAGTTTAATCTCAGCCTACCCCCAGCCTCAGTCAGGGCAGCAGACATTGGCAGCCTTCCCAGTTCAGAATGCCAGGCATTAATTTACCCCCTGTTTCCAGGCCAAAGGGGTCTGGCTACCTTCCCAGTCTTCTGCTTAGAAAAGGTTCAGCTAATCCAAAAGCAACGAAACAGCTTCAGATTTGGGGGGGGGGGCGTTTGGTGAAAACAAGTGCTGTGCTCTCGTTTGAGGGCCTCTGTATATACACACACGGCCGGGTGTTGTCTGCCCCCCATCGCCACCACTACCACCACAGAAAGACGCAAAAGGTAAAACTGATTTTGAGGTATCTCCTCCCCCTCCTCCCCAACACCCTCCTTTGGCACCTCCCTCCCACTGGTTACAGAAGAAGTAAGGGGCCATTAGGTTGCACTCCGTATTTGCCCTTGCATAAAATAATTGCTTTTCTTCTCATTTCATAACACACTAAATAGCAGCGCTCAGGACAAGGGACGACAGCTAAATATTTGCCTGCTGGCCTTGAGTCTTAAACTGCAAAAGGCCTTTGAATTGGGAGGAAGTCCCATCCTTGTTCCTGGGAGATCGGACTTCATTTCTATTCCCTCTGCCCCCTTGGGGGATAACTTTATATATTTTTGATAGGTGTGTGTGTGTGTGTGTGTGTGTGTGAGAGAGAGAGAGAGAGAGAGAGAGAGAGAGAGAGAGAGAGAGAGTGTGTCAGGGTGGTAATGCCCTACTTTACAAAGGACTGCCCTTTATTTGACCGAGTCATCTATCTGAAGAGTTGTCTGGTCCAAGCCCAGTTTCAAGATCAGGACCATCAGAAGGGAGAGCAGCCGAGTCCTTGAAGTTGCCCATCATCCCATCATCAACAGTTGGCACCTGGACATCAGATTGAGCCACCTGGTCACAGGCTTCCTTACTCTGGTGAGATACATTTCTATTTCAATCTTGCTTATTATTTCAAAATGCACATTGATACCTAGCGTTTAGCACCTGCAGAGCTTATGCCCATCCTTCTCTTACGCTCACTGTCCTCTTTCTTGGTGATGACGTGCCTCTTTCCTGGTGAAGTGTTAAGCAGCAGCAGCCCTAGAGAGAAGGTTCATTATTGTCTCTGATGCACATTCACAAACATGCATGCGCAGGAACGCTAAAGCAACATGTGCCTTGAACACTAAGTCAGTGTGGTGCATTGCTGCTTGCAATCTTGCACACGGCGCTGTGGGTTAAACTACAGAGCCTAGGACTTGCTGATCAGAAGGTCGGCGGTTCAAATCCCTGCGACGGGGTGAGCTCCCGTTGCTCGGTCCCTGCTCCTGCCAACCTAGCAGTTCAAAAGCACGTCAAAATGCAAGTAGATAAATAGGTACCGCTCTGGCGAGAAGGTAAACGGCGTTTCCGTGCGCTGCTCTGGTTCGCCAGAAGTGGCTTAGTCATGCTGGCCACATGACCCGGAAGCTGTAACGCGGTTCCCTCAGCCAATAAAGCGAGATGAGTGCCGCAACCCCAGAGTCGGCCACAACTAGACCTAATGGTCAGGGGTCCCTTTACCTTTACTATCTTGCACACAGCAAGTGCCGGGGTATGTTTTGAACCATGGTAGCCTTTTGTCTGACACTTACGCATCACTTCCATTAGATTCCTTGGCTATTCTGTCGATGGAGAACGGGATAATGCAAATAAGCGAACCAACAGGATAGAGCCTTCAGCAAGGCAGGATAGAAGGCGGGTCTCCCCGGCGGTGATCAGTTGCACGAGAGCAAGTTTGTGACAAGCATGCATCTAATCTTCTTCTGCAAAATGGAGGGGATGTTGACTTTGTCAGTGATCTATAGTATTTGGATTCGAGCACCATTAACCTTGTAAATTGGGGCCAGTCTGGGATGCGTTTGCCACAGAAGTGGAGCAAAAAGAAGTGGACAATAAGAAGTTTATTGTGGCCACAAGAAAATAACTAAGGGTGCTACCAGACGGCGGCTATTTTCTGGTGGGATTCAATTCCATAGAGGCAAACCCAAACACCCTTAACAAACTACAATTCCCAGGAGTCTCTGGTGGAAAGCACGACTGTTTAAGTGGCACCATACTGCTTTAGGTGTAAGGTGAAAGTGGCCTCAGACACCCATTAAGCTTTGGAAGCAAAGAAAGATGGAAAGACCACCTGAGACCTTTGATTGATTGATACCCCCAACCCATTGCCCTGCTTGGCTTTCAGTTTCTACATGCAAACTGACCCCATTCAGGAGTGAGCTATGCATACAACATGTTTCAGTGGCACAGCAACATATTTGGGAACCTTCTGTGTCATCAGAAGCTCCTCTGTTCTGCTTTTCTCAGTTTCCTTCGGCTTTCCATGTGTGAGTTAAAGTTTTCAGTTGGCTTGCTTTCCCTTTGTTTAGGGATTAGTTCCAGAGGGATTTTAAGAATGGCCTAAATAAAGGAGCCAAGTTGCTCACTGCGGCGCTCTCTCGATGCCTGGCAAGAGACTGCAGTCGCGAACGTGATCGGCTTCCAAGTCCGCTGAAGTATGCGCGGGGGAACTGCTGGCTCTGGTGACCTCTCTCAGTAGGGCTGCACTGCCACCTTCTGGCTGGAGGATTGTACTAATCACAGAAGTTCTAAAAGGGTGATTTGTGGTCTAGTTGGAACAGGGCCATTCTGCTACAGTGATGCACTAGGCAGCACAATCCTTATGCAAGTCCTGCTGAATTCAGTGGTGACAGCTGCCAAGTAAGTGTGCACAGGATTATGCTGTAGTTATCAGGGTGAGCTCTTGAAGAGCTCAGGTCTGAATTTTCCTGCATTGAGCTGGGGGGGTTGGACCGGGTGGACCAACTCTACAATTCTCCCATTTCTTGTTTTATTTTAGCAAGTGACTCCAAAACATAGCTGTCAACTTACAGATTTGAAAATAAAGGACCAGCAGCCTCGAAAATAAGGGATCAGCAGCCAAAATAAGGGATCAACAATTACTTTGATAAAATATATATTTTGTTGCGTGCAAATGGCTTTAGATACCTATTAGGTCCTATAAATTACCACATATCATATATTCAACACAAAAAACAGCAACAATTTGTTGTTGACAAAGCACAGCTGGACATAGTAAGGGCCCCATTACCTTCAGTAGCTTATTTAAGGGACATCATCAATAAGGGACAGCAGCAGGACATGTCCTGGGATAAGGGACTGTCCCGCCAAATAAGGGACGCTTGGCAGCTATGCTCCAAAATGACTCCCTCTCTCCTCCCAAATAGGAACTGTGACTGACCAAACCAGGACTTTCCCGATAAATAGTTATTTGGGGCAAAATATTTAATAGGGGAGGTAGGGAACTTTTTTCAAACCAAGCACTACGTACCAGGGATGAATGTGCCCAGAGGCAAAAGTCGGTGGAGCAACAGATACAGATTTTACCTCTGTACAGTAGGATAGTTCTATAGTGAGGCACCCCTCTGTCATCCAGCAATAAAGCAATGAACAGGGTGGTGATACAATGACTACTGCAATCGACACAAGATAATGTCACCAAAGCAACTATCTGTAAACAAACAATAAACACCCATAAAAATGGCAAAAGTCATTTCTTTCCCAAATAGGTGTTATCTTAAACAATAGCAAACACAGTAAATAAAGAGCTCACTTCTAATATATCAGTGGTTCAGTGCTCATTTCTTCTCTTTTCAAAACAGATCTTATCTTAAACAATAGCAAACACAGTAATAAATAGTCCACTTATGATATACCAGTGGTTCAGTGCTCAGACGTCTTTCCAGTAATCAGACGTTTCGTTGCTAAAGAGCTTAGTCATCGAGCTTTGTAGTAAATAATATACAACTTAGGAGGTTTAACTAACTGAACGACATTGTTCTCTTTCTATGCACCTCCCGATGGAAACATGCAGATGGGGACAAATATACCCCGGCTTTAAGCCGTTTACATACTGTCTTCTCTTGTGTATTATTTGGGAAAGAAACTACTTTTGCCATTTTTATGGACGCTTATTGTTTGTTTACAGGTGGTGGTATTATCTTGTGTCAGTTGCGATATTCAGCAAAGCAAGAGGCATTTTCAGAGTGCAAGGACATATTCCAGACAGACAAAAACTCTGAAGGTTGGTGCAGGTCTGGTGAGGGGGTGTGGCCTGAGGAGAGGGGGTGTGGCTAAGGAAGAGGAGGAGGAGCCTGAGGGGAGTCCAGAAATAGATGCCTAGTGGGCAATTCTCTATCTTCGCCTTCATTGCTCCTGCTTAAAATACCATTCGTCTTTATCTCCTGTCTCCAGAAACATCAGCACTCACATTCCCAGATAAAGCAAAGGAAATCCAAGCATAAAACTCAATAAAACACTCTAAACGCAACAGATTACCTGCCAGGACTGTAAACTTTAAAAAGCTATGAACTGCTGCAAAAACACAGGACTTTCCATTTTCAGTCAGTAGGGGACTACTCTGGAATAGCTGGTTTAAACACTTGTTTAGGCAAATGGGACATTATGCTCTCGTCTTTATTTATTTTTTCAGTGATTAGATGGATACATCTTTTTATGCACTCGGATGCAAGGAAGAATTTAGCCATAGGAAACAATGAGTGTTTCTGTCTACAAACAAACCACGGGGCGCTTTCAAAGCAAGGTTGCAAATATGCCAGGATCACATTCAGAACATTTTCTGCCTAAATCATTTCTTTTGATACCAGAGAGAAATGCATGAATTTCCAAGAGTGAGAGCAGAAGGCTTGGGATTACACAAGTGGACCCTAAACACAAATTGGTTTTTGTTTGCTTAGGAAGTCGGGAAAGTTAATGATTTCCCATATGGACCTCAGAACCACCTTGTTTTAGGGGGAAATGCTGTATTGTATTGAATGATGCCATAGCTGCCGCTGACAAGGATCCACAACGCAGGTAGGCTAAGCTTTGCTTCCTATTGGGCATGATGAAGTACACTGATTCTCTCTGGAAAAATGGCAAAGCCATGTGGGCTTTAAAAAATACTTAAGTGACCTATGTTGCTGAAGAAAGAAAGACTGTGTTCTTTTGTTCTTCTGGTTCAAGAGAGCAACAGAGGATAATAGGCTGATTCACACATGCATGGTCAACACTTGATGTGTCATCATGTGATGGCTTCTCATTGGATGCCTTTCTGCATACCATGTGTGAACAACCTCCATGAAAAAGTAGTGTGGGTTGCCAACTTAAAGAACAGATGCCCAAGTTTCCTTCCCACCCACTTCCATATCCCCCCCTTCTGTGTCGTGTCTTCTAAATAGGAAGCCTTTTCCTGGCTGAAATGTTGTTATGCTCACCCTAATCTCCAAGAGCAGAGAGATTTCGCAGGTGCCAACACTTACCTTGGGTTTGAGTCTCTTGGGATGAAGGTCACTGAACACCGTACAGTGGTACCTCTGGTTACGAACGCTTCTGGTTACGCATGCTTCGGGTTATGAGCTCCGCTAACCCAGAAGTAGTTGCTCCTGGTTGCAAACTTTGCCCCAGGATGCGAGCGGAAGTTGCGTGTCAGAGGCGCATGCAGCGGGAAGGACCATTAGTGAAAGCGCGCCTCAGGATAAGAATGGTTTCAGCTTAAGAACGGACCTCTAGAACGAATTAAGTTCATAACCAGAGGTACCACTGTAGTGTCTTTTTGAAATCTAGTTTTATTTGCAAATATGTACAACCTGAGCATAAGAGGGCAGGGCTAGCAATAAATATTACTCATAGCTTTGGTTTTGACACAGAGAGCAAGTGTGTGCCTTCACTGCTACAAGTTCCAGGCCTACCTAGAATGTTGCCTGCAAAGTTCTGAAGAGCTCTGGAATCATAGACTCATAGAATCATAGAGTTGGAAGGACCCCGAGGGCTAGATAGTCCAACCCCCTGCAATGCAGGAATCTTAACTAAAGCATCCATGGCCTCTGCTTAAAAACCTCCAGCGAAGGAAAATCTGCAACAACCAAGGGAGTCTGTTCCATAGTCAAACAGCTCTCCCTGTCAGAAAGTCCTTCCTGATGTTTCATTGAAATCTCCTTTCTTATGCAGTGGTACCTCGGGTTAAGTACTTTTTATTTCACATGGAATGAAGTGGGGGTCTTCAAAACCATTCAGTCAGGAATTATTTGTAATTGTCTCATCCCAAGAGCTTTTCTTCATACCAATGCTGAATAATGTGGAAACTGGGGGGTGGGGGGAGGACACATGTTGTCTTGTGTTGTGAGCAACCAATTACTGGATGCTGTAGAGCAGTGAGGGAGGAAGTCTTGAACCAAGCATCTTGGCAGTTGGACTGTGGGGCCATAGCACCACTGCAAGCTTGGCAAACTTTGCTTTCGGGGCCAGCCCTACCATTAGGCAAAGTTAGACCACCACGCAAGGGAGTTGTTTCTGCTGAATCCTTAGCTGACCCTTAAAAAAAGGACTCCCTGCCCTTGACTTTTGGTAGCCAAGATTTCATGGTCTATGAATGCTTGCTTTTAATTTCCTAAAATAAAGTTGATGGAAACAAACCCACCCCATCATGTACAATCATAGTCCCTTCTTGCTGTGGCTATAAGAACACCAAAAGAGCATCATCTAGTACTTGTCTAGCCGACTAGATGCAAATCCAAAGCCCACAAGTAGGACATCAGCACAATAGATCTAAACTGTGATGGTTCTCAAGTGCTGGTTTTAAGAAGATATTCTGAGCATCATCTAGCCCAACTTCCTGCAATGCAGGAATCTCAGCTAGATCATACATGGCAGGTGGCTTTCCAACCTCTGCTTAAAAATCTCTAAGGAAGGAGAGTCCACCACCTCCCAAGGGAGACTGTTCCACTGCCGAACAGCTCTTACTGTCAGAAAGTTTTCCTGAATGTTTAGTCAGAATCTCCTTTCTTGTAACTTGAAGTAGTTGGTTCGAGTCTTATCCTTCAGAGCAGGAGAAAACAACCATGTTCCCTCTTCCATCTGACAGCCCTTCAGATATTTGAAGATGGCTATCACATCTCCTCTCAGTCTCCTCTTTTCCATGCTAAGCATACCCAGCTCCCTCAACCGTTCCTCATAAGGCATGGTTTCCAGACCCTTGATCATCCTGGTTGCCCTCCTCTGCACACATTCCAGCTTCTCAACACGTCCTTTTTAAATTGTGGGGCCCAGAACTGGACACAGTACTACAGGTGTGTTCTGAACAACGCAGAATAGAGTGGGACTGTTCACTTTCTTTCATTCCACCTGTTTAGTCAGAATCTTCTTTCTTGTAACTTGAAGCCATTGGTTTGAGTCTTACCCTCCAGAGCAGGAGAAAACAAGCATGTTCCCTCTTCTGACAGCCCTTCAGATATTTGAAGATGGCTATCCTATCCCCTTCTCAGTCTCCTCTTCTCCAAGCTAAACATACCCAGCTCCCTCAACCATTCCTCATAAGGCATGGTTGCCAG
This sequence comes from Podarcis bocagei, assembly GCF_964188305.1. NCBI lineage: Eukaryota > Metazoa > Chordata > Lepidosauria > Squamata > Lacertidae > Podarcis > Podarcis bocagei. Next base: position 16,430,417 of record NC_138135.1, on the reverse strand, counting down.
ACCCTTGATCATCCTGGTTGCCCTCCTCTGCACACATTCCACTTTGCCAGCATCCTTCTTAAATTGTGGGGCCCAGGACTGGACACAGTACTACAGGTGTGTTCTGACCAACGCAGAATAGAGTGGGACTATTTGCCTAACCCAAGGAGGAATGGATGCATCGTGTCAATTTCAGTTTCTCATTTTTCCCCCAATCTTAAATTCAGATCTTCACATTTATTTTTATTTTAAAAAACTTATATACCGCTTGCTTGTAATTAAACCTCAAAACAGTTCACAGAAAAATAAAGCTAAATATTAAAGTGATCAATAAAAGACAGTCTAATGCACAATGTCAATAAAGGATTCCAAGCTAGATCAGGGGCTGTCCCATGGAAGCTGGAGCAAGCATGTTTTGTGCTGCTCTGGAGGGTAGGACTCAAACCAATGGATTCAAGTTACAATGGTACCTCGGGTTACATACGCTTCAGGTTACAGACGCTTCAGGTTACAGACTCTGCTAACCCAGAAATAGTACCTTGGGTTAAGAACTTTGCTTCAGGATGAGGACAGAAATCGTGCTCTGGCGGTGCGGTGGCAGCGGGAGGCCCCATTAGCTAAAGTGGTGCTTCAGGTTAAGAACAGTTTCAGGTTAAGAACGGACCTCTGGAATGAATTAAGTACTTAACCCGAGGTACCACTGTACAGGGAAAAATGTGGTGTGTCTTATGTTAATACGTTGAGCGTTCTCTTCGCAGGAAACGGGGAAATCACTGAAGATAAGCAATCGCAATCATGAAGGTTGCTGAGTCAGAAAATGTGAATGGAGCCGTTGTGGAAACAAAAGCAGCAGACCTGTCTAAGGAGGAGGAAGGTCCCAAGGAACTCACAACCAGGACAAAAACCTCGTGCTGCAAAGGGCTGAAGGTCCAGTGAATTCCTTACTATTACTATGTCTTTTCTTTTCTTAAAAAAAGTATAATGTTTTCTGCTTTGCAACAGTCTTTTTCTAAAAAGACACTTCCATTTGGAAGTGTATGGTTTTCATTTGATACCCACCACTGATAGGGTTGGGTTTCTGCCTTTTTCAGTTTCATGGACCTGGGGAGTTACTAAGCTACAGATGAGGAGTCAATAACTCTCCAGGTGTTTTCAAATTGGGGGGGGGGGGCGAAGCTGGTACCTGTGTAGCCACTCCTCTACTCACTTTATCCCTTCTCTTGTTCTTCAGAAAACATGAAAGGGGGTAGAGTTAATTTCAGGACATAGGCATCAAAGGAAGCCAACAGGGTGCCCTCCACATGGTGCTGGGTTCAAACTCCCATCTGTCGCAGCCAGTTTGGCCAATAATTAGGGGCGATGATTGTTGTTGTCTTGTACCATGTTCCCCATCTCTGTTGTAACTCCGGATAACCCTGGTTGCACATATTGTTGCTTTATGCGTGAGATGCAGAATCACCGCATGGGAATCATTAACGCAAAGGATCGTTAGATGTCAAGGCTAGGTCTGTGCACCCTGCCAAGGCAGTTCCCAGACACGACATCATCAGCACACGACAGCCTTGAGCAACTGCCAGCCACTCGTGATGCAGGATCTATCCGCCACGCCATAAATATTTTTTCACGAGGTTCCCTGGGGACTAAGAGTGAGGTTTTCATTTTCCTCAGTGCCCCAAAGCATCATTACAACAACCTCACCCTAATGTGGGTCCCTCCAAGCATTCAGGACCACAACTCCCATCATCCATGATTATTGGCCATGCCAGCTGGGGCTGGTGGAAGCCAGAGTCACAAACATTTTGGGGGCACCACATTGGGGGGGGGAACTGGCTTATAATGATAATCAACAAAGAACTGATCAATATGATCTTTAAGGATGAGGCCAATGAATTTGCAGATGACATCAAACTGGGAGGGGTGGCTAACACTGCAGAAGACAGACTCGGAATTCAAGATGGCCTTAACTGATTGGAGAACTGGGCCCAAACTAACAAAATGAATTTCAACAGGGACAAATTTAAGATTCTGCACTTAGGCAGGAAAGACCAGTTACACAAATATAAGACGGGGAACACCTGGCTTGCCAGCAGTACATGTGAAAAGGATCTAGGGGGTCTTTAGAAGCTTAGCCTGTGGCAACAGTGTGAGGAAGCAGAGGGGAAAGCTAATGTTGTTCCAGGCTTGTATCAAGGGAAGTGATAGTATCACTCTGTTCTGCCATGGTCAGACCACACCTGGAATACTGTGTCCAGTTCTGAGTGCCACCATTTAAGAAGGTTACTGACAAGTTCAGAGGAAGGCAACCATGATGATCAAGTGTCTGGAAACCAAGCCTTATGAGGAACAGTTGAAGTAGTTGGGTGTGTTTAGCTTTGGAAAAAGGAGACTGAGAGGAGATATGATAGCTATCTTCAAATATCTCAAGGGGTGTTACATGGAAGATGGAGCAATCTTGTTTCTTCCTGCTCTGGGGGGTAGGACCCATGCCAATGGCTTTAAGGTACAAGAAAGGAGATTCTGACTAAATATCAGGAAAAACTTTCTGGCAGTAAAAGCTGTTCAACAGAGGAATGGACTCCCATGAGAGGTGGTGGACTCTCCTTCCTTGGAGGTTTTTAAGCAGAGGTTGGATGGTCATCTGTTGTAGATGCTTTAATTGAGATTCCTTGAGGTCCCTTCCAACTCTATGATTCTGTGATTCCAGGAACAATAACAAAAAATATTGTTGAACCTCACTTGTGGTGTGAAATATTTGAGAGGGAGGACTACCCACTAAACTTCCTAAATGGCTCTTCATAATACTGTTTCTTGGGCATGGCTCGAGAAGCATTTGCAGATGACTTAAGTCACACACAGCCTATCAGATCCTGGGAAAATACAGTTGAGGGACTACTTCATATCTCTGCTGCTGGAGCAGAGCCTAATTCCTTTATTGCTTTCTGGGAGGAGGAGAAACAAATCTAGGGGTCATTGCAGTGGCTTAAGACCTGTCCCACACCTGTTTAAGACTTGATATTGAGGGACTACTCTGGAATCTAAGGATCTCAACATATCACAGTTCACATGGAACATCTGAAAGACAGCTTGTCTCCTGATATTTTTTCGTCCCAATAAACCGAAAAATAAACCTGCCTGAGAGAAAAAAGCCTATGACCTTTTGACGGCAAACTCTCTTCTCCCTTTGCACAGAGAAGTCAACAGCACCCCAAAGTTCAAAACCCAATCCATGCTGTTTACTCACTTGTAACTATATTATTCAAGCACTTCTAACTTTTAACCGGTGCATCAGGACTTGTTTGTTTTGGGACCAGATGAAATACCAAGAGGGCTGTGTTGACAAAGCTGGAGACTATTTGGATAAACATTGAACCCAAGACTACCCGCCTGAACTGGCAACGGAGTGAAATCAGTTCAAAACGTATATTGGCTTCTGTTTTTCATAAGTCTGTGCCTCTCTGGGAGGGGGAATTACTAGCTTACAAAATATATCTGAAGTGTCTTGTGACAGCCAATCAAATAAGGATGTTGTAGCATTCTTGCATAGTTGAAATACACCATCAGTGATTGCATATAAAGAGTTTCTGACTTCCATCTCTTTGTCACACTGTGCCATTACCAAGAAATAGCACTTGGGGCAGGGCTATGCTAATGAGCAGGAGAGATTCTCAGTTGTTTGCGTATTTTTTCTTGTGTTAACAGCAAGGCTGTTGGAGAGGATAGACATAACCCATTGAAATGAATGACCTCAAGTTTGTTGCATGCATTAATTTCAATGGGTCTACTCTGAGTAGGACTGACGTTGGCTATAAGCCATCGACTACCGTATTTTTCGTTCTATAGGACGCACATTTTCCCCTCCAAAAATTAAGGGGAAATGTGTGTGCGTCCTATAGAGCGAATGCAGGCTGCGCCGCTAAGCCCAAAGCCAGAACAGGAAGACGGAGCACTGCGGAGCGCTCCGTCTCGCTGCTCTAGCTTGGGGACGGCTGCCCGCACAGCCTCTGCAGGGCAGCGGGGTGCCTTCACCCCGCTGTCCTGCAGAAGCTAGCAAGGCTGTTCCCAAGCCAGAACAGCGAGACGGAGGGCTCCGTCTCACTGCTCTAGCTTGGGGATTGCTGCGCGCAAACCTCTGTAGGGCAGCGGGGTGCCTTCACCTCGCTGTCCTGCAGAAGCTAGCAAGACTGTTCCCAAGACAGAACAGCGAGACGGAGGGCTCCATCTCGCTTCTCTAGCTTGGGGACGGCTGCGCGCAAACCTCTCCAGGGCAGCGGGGTGCCTTCACCTCGCTGTCCTGCAGAAGCTAGCAAGACTGTTCCCAAGACAGAACAGCGAGGCGGAGGGCTCTGTCTCGCTGCTCTAGCTGGGGGATGGCTGCGCGCAAACCTCTGTAGGGCAGCGTGGTGCCCTCACCCCGCTGTCCTGCAGAAGCTAGCAAGGCTGTTCCCAAGACAGAACAGCGAGACGGAGGGCTCCATCTCGCTGCTCTAGCTTGGGGACGGCTGCGCGCAAACCTCTCCAGGGCAGCGGGGTGCCTTCACCTCGCTTTCCTGCAGAAGCTAGCAAGGCTGTTCCCAAGCCAGAACAGCGAGACGGAGGTCTCCGTCTCGCTGCTCTAGCTGGGGGATGGCTGCGCGCAAACCTCTCCAGGGCAGCGGGGTGCCTTCACCCCGCTGTCCTGCAGAAGCTAGCAAGGCTGTTCCCAAGCCAGAACAGCGAGACGGAGGGCTCTGTCTCGCTGCTCTAGCTTGGGAACGGCTGCGCGCAAACCTCTGTAGGGCAGCGTGGTGCCTTCACCCCGCTGTCCTGCAGAAGCTAGCAAGGCTGTTCCCAAGACAGAACAGCGAGGCGGAGGGCTCTGTCTCGCTGCTCTAGCTGGGGGATGGCTGCGCGCAAACCTCTCCAGGGCAGCGGGGTGCCTTCACCTCGCTTTCCTGCAGAAGCTAGCAAGGCTGTTCCCAAGCCAGAACAGCGAGACGGAGGGCTCTGTCTCGCTGCTCTAGCTTGGGGACGGCTGCGCGCAAACCTCTGTAGGGCAGCGTGGTGCCTTCACCCCGCTGTCCTGCAGAAGCTAGCAAGGCTGTTCCCAAGCCAGAACAGCGAGGCGGAGGGCTCTGTCTAGCTGCTCTAGCTGGGGGATGGCTGCACGCAAACCTCTGTAGGGCAGTGGGGCACCGCGCTGTCCTGCAGAAGCTAGCAAGGCTGTTCCCAAGCCAGAACAGCGAGACGGAGCTCTAGCTTGGGGACAGCTGCGCGCAAACCTCTGTAGGGCAGCATGGTGCCTTCACCCCGCTGTCCTGCAGAAGCTAGCAAGGCTGTTCCCAAGCCAGAACAGTGAGACGGAGGGCTCCATCTCGCTGCTCTAGCTTGGGGACGGCTGCGCGCAAACCTCTGCAGGGCAGCGGGGCGCTGCTCTCCAAAGGCTTCAGGGATCTTTGAGGCTGGCGGTGGGGGAAAGCAGCGCTTCGCTCCACCGCCAGCCCCACAAGCTCTGGTGAATGTACCTTGGACGCACCTAGTTTTAGAGGGGGAGAACAAGAAAAAAATTTTTTTCCCTGTTCTCCCCCTCCTATGGTCCTGTGCGTCCTATGGTCCGGTGCGTCCAATGGAGCGAAAAATACGGTACATAAAACTTTTTCTTCTGAAGGACAAAGTTACTTCTGGAAGGACTTTAATCTCTCAGAGAATAGGGAAGGGTGGCTTCCATTATCCTGGAGAAAGCTCGTTGATGATGTGACATTACCCAATCCCACCCCTTTTCCCATCTTTCATTAGGCCTTCCTTGCTGCCCTGGCATTCACTTACTTCAGTAAAGTGTTTGCTGGGGCTATGATGAAAAGTTCCTTCACCCAAATGGAAAGGAGGTTTGGCATCTCTTCCTCTACGGCTGGCTTCATGGATGGAAGTTTTGAACTGGGTAAGTAGTCAAAGAGAAGCCATGTAGTGAGAAGCAGGAGGGGAGGTGAGCTGAGAATAATGTGGATCGCCATCTTCCATTCCTTGCTCTTCCTCACAACACTATATACACCTTCTGGGTGAGAAAGGTTCCTTCTTGGTGGATGCTGATTCAAAGGATGATGGGTGATAGGGACATAAGGAGAGTCCTGCTGGTTCACAACAAAGGCCCATTGTCATGATTGACTAAAGAAATGGTGGGAGGCACCAGCTGGGGAACCCCAAAAGGATGAAGGCTCAAAGCCTGGTGATTGATGGTGGGACAATGATGAGTGGTCACAGGGAGAAGAGGGAGAAGTCTAGGAAGAAGAGGCATTGGAAACTGAAGAGATATCAGTGTTTAGTGAGTGGGAAGAGTCTGTGGCAGAAAGAAAGCCAGAATCAGAGGCAGAAGAAGGAAAGGAGGGAGGCCAAGAGGCAGAGATGAGTCCAGCTGGTGAAGAAGAGTCAGGGTGTCACCCCCTCCTGCTGGGACAAGCTCCCCTCCCCCCTGGTCTCCCAGGACCAGAAGAGGCATGCAGAGGGAGGAGCTCAGACAAGCATACCGGCAGAGTCTCAGATTGCTTGGGAGGAGATTTAGGCAGCTGTAGGAAGGTGGGGACCTTCAGCCCCTGCAACTGTTTCATGGGGCAAGACCCACCAAGAAGAATTGCTGTGGCCATTAGGTCCCTTTGTGACAGTTGCAGGGAACCCGTGTCCCTCCTCATGTTCCTGGACTACAACTCCCAGCAGCCCCAGGCAACATGGCCAGTGGTCAGAGATAATGGGAGTTGCTATCCAAGAACATCTGGAAGTGCATCCGCGCCGTAGGATGTGATGCAACAGCCTCATCCGCAATGGTAGCCAGTCATTGACCAACTGTGTAGGGAAACCAATTTTACCATAACTTTACTGTCCCTGTTTCCCTGCGGTGCCCCCCCCCCCCCAAAGAACACCAGCGGGTTCTGAGAACAAGTGCTAAGTGATTTAGCAACAAATAAATACTCTATCATTATTTACGTTGTTTTCCAGGGAATCTGTTGGTGATTGCGTTTGTGAGTTACTTTGGGGCAAAATTCCATCGGCCAAGGGTGATTGCTCTCGGGTGTTTTATCATGTCTCTTGGGAGTTTCTTAACAGCAATGCCTCACTTTTTCATGGGATAGTAAGTACAAGCGTGTTTACATTTAGTTTGTTAGATTGGCCACACCGCTGTCTCTGAAGGATATTATTTGAGATGCAAAATGAAACACATATAAAGATGAATGGTAGAGGTGAACATATCTGTCACTTTCTGGTTCATAACAATTTCAAATATGTATTGGGACATGTTTCATCCCAGTATAAATGTTTCAAAACATGTTGGTTTGTATCCAATGCTAGTTCAACTCAGGACAGACACATTGAAGTGAACGGCCATGCCTAACTTAGGTCCATTAATTCTATTGGGTTTACCCGGAGAAGAACTTCATTAGGTACAAACCCTTTAATATTAAAATATGCATTTTTGTACTTTTCCCCAAAAAAGAAGAAGCTTGAGGCTATATTGCAAAATTCAGTGAAGTGCGAAATAAGAAGAATATAATTACATGTAGAGATACAGGACATTCACCACCTTCGCTGGTTCTGATTTAACAGACACAGATGCGTCAAGGCAGCTTACAACAATCAAAACGCAAAATACAGTAAAAATAACATTGCCGAAACAATAATGAAATATAGCAGATTGGAGCCAGGCTAAGACTGCAATCCTAATCCTCTTTGGTTATCCTTCCCATGTTGTCTGTGTCTGCTTAGAAATTAATCCCACTTATGTCTAGGATGGGACGCGGGTGGCGCTGTGGGTAAAACCTCAGTGCCTAGGACTTGCCAATCGCATGGTCGGTGGTTCGAATCCCCGCGGCGGGGTGAGCTCCCGTCGTTCGGTCCCAGCTCCTGCCCACCTAGCAGTTCAAAAGCACCCCTAAGTGCAAGTAGATAAATAGGTACCACTTTATAGCAGGAAGGTAAACGGCGTTTCCTTGTGTTGCGCTGGTGCAGGCTCGCCAGAGCAGCTTCATCACGCTGGCCACGTGACCCGGAAGTGTCTCCGGACAGCGCTGGCCCCCGGCCTCTTAAGTGAGATGGGCGCGCAACCCCAGAGTCGGACACGACTGGCCCATACGGGCAGGGGTACCTTTACCTTTATGTCTAGGATAAGTGCTTTTGGTGTTTCTCCAAGATGGCCAGTGTCAGCTAGAGCTACGAAACTTCTTTCCAGCCACTTTGACTAAGCAACTCTTGACGATGCATTAAATAGTTCTGAAATTTAGGAAGAAATCCCTATTCTTTACTTCTCCTTATCTACATTGTCTATAATTGCAAATGGTCACCATGCTATTCCCACTCTCCAGTGCCAAGGCATCTCTCTGCATCTTTCTTCATCAATAATAATAGTAATAGTTTATACCCCGCCCATTTGGGCTGGGTTTCCCCAGCCACTCTGGGCGGCTCCCAATTGAGTGTTAAAAACAATACAGCATTAAATATTAAAAGCTTCCCTAAACAGGGCTGCCTTCAGATCGTCTTCTAAAAGTCAGATAGTTGTTTATTTCTTTGACATCTGATGGGAGGGCATTCCACAGGGCAGGTGCCACTACCAAGAAGGCCTTCTGTCTGGTTCCCTGTAACCTCACTTCTCACAGTGAGGGAACCGCCAGAAGGCCCTCAGTGCTGGACCTCAGTGTCCGGGCAGAACAATGGGTGTGGAGATGCTCCTTTAGGTATACATGACTAGGGGCTTATCCAAACTTGCTTTTGTCCCACATTTCTAGGCACAGGTTCGTGTTTTAACACTCCTCATCCAAGCACCTTTTTTTTGGGGGGGGGGAGTGTTTCCTCCATGAAAACCCCCCTCAACAATCTGTGGAAAACCCGAATTGCCATTTGCTCTGATTCAGCATTAAAGAGTGTGTTTTCTTGGAGAAAGCGGGTAGCTCATTTTGTTACAGAACCTTAAAGTATGGACCTGTGCCTAGAAAGGAGCTGTGGGATGAACCTCTGGTTTACCTTTTTTTCCAGTTATAAATATGAGACATTATCACGAGGATCTGAGAACTCAACATCCAGCCTCTCTCCTTGCTTACTGAACCAAACAGTCCCAGAATCACCAGGGATGTCTGTGTCAGGTAAGCTTGTGGTTTCTCCACAGAAGTTTGTAAGTAGCCCATCAGAAGTGCTGGGGAGGGGGCAGAGATATGCTGGCCCTGATCCCAATATCCATGCATTGAGCATGAAGGTTGGGCAGGGGAGCTTCTAATAGTGCTCAGTTTAATGCATTTGGAAGCCTTCCAACCTTTCCATTCAACGTGGGGAGATCAGGGGTTGAACAGGCAGCAGCAGAGATTTGGGGAGCAGAGCCGGTGCCTCTACTCAGTATTTGCCCACTCTTGTTCTTTTGAACACTTGGAGAAGGCTAGTGTAAAGTGCTGGACTGTACAACAGGTAGCCCATTTTGTCAGGCAAAATGAGCTTCTGATCCCCAGACCACAGTGTGGAGAAGTAATAATAATAATAATAATAATTATTATTATTATTATTATTATTATTATTATTATTATTATTATTATTATTTATACCCCGCCCATCTGGCTGGGTTTCCCCAGTCACTCTGGGTGGCTTCCAACAAAAGATTAAAAATACATTAAAACATCAGTCATTAAAAACTTCCCTAAAGAGGGCTGCCTTCAGATGTCTTCTAAATGTCAGATGGTTGTTTATTTCTTTGCTATCTGATGGGAGGGCGTTCCACAGGGTGGGCACCACTACCCCGGGAGCATAAGAATTGGACATCCTACCACCAGAACATCCTTGGTGAACATTTCCTGTTTGGGATTGCTTGGAGGGATATGTGTTCCTGTGCAAAAGGCATGATTACTTTCTCCTGCTATATTTGCTGTTATTTGCAGGCTGTGCAAAAGAAGTTGTATCTTATGCGTGGATTTATGTCTTGATGGGGAATCTACTACGTGGAATAGGTGAAACGCCAATAACTCCACTGGGCATATCGTACCTGGATGATTTCTCGAGAGAAGAAGACACTCCTTTTTATATTGGTAACATCTCGTAGGGAAATCTCATCTCTAGTACTAAATAAAGTAAAGGTAAAGGGACCCCTGACCACTAGGGGTTGTGGCGCCCTGACCCTCTGGGGTTGTGGCGCTCATCTTGCTTTACTAGTCGAGGGGGCCGGCATACAGCTTCTGGGTCATGTGGCCAGCATGACTAAACCGATTCTGGCGAATCAGAGCTGTGCATGGAAACACTGTTTACCTTCCCGCCGGAGCGGTACCTATTTATCTACTTGTACATTGACATGCTTTCGAACTGCTGGGTTGGCAGGAGCTGGGACCGAGCAATGGGAGCTCACCCCATAGCGGGGATTCGAACCGCCGACCTTCTGATTGGCAAGCCCAAGAGGCTCAGTGGTTTAGACCATAGTGCCACCTGCGTCCCATGTACTAAGTAGTGCCTGGCAAAAACAAAGGCAGATTTTCAAGCTGCAGCACTCAGATTTTGCACCTGCTCCTGAGTTGGATAGCATGTCCAAAAGCCTCTTTATAGTAAAATCTGGCTTCGGTCATCAGCAGAGTTGCATTCATATTGTCTAAATTTGAATTTTCTGTCATCACATTTTGACTCACTCACAATTTGATTTTTTAAAAAAATCTGCTTTGACCTGAGAAATGTACAATTTCTTCAAAAAAATCTCAAGCTTTGGAACCAAATGAGGTAAAAAGTCATAAAAAACAGTATCGCAATGCTTTATTACTCAGGAAAACGTTTGTGAATCTCTTTAAGATTCACCAGTTCTGACAGAGTTCCCCCTTACATTATGACACCTGCTGAAGAACACTATGAATGTATGTATGATAAGGCTGCAACCCTGTAACCACTTACCTCAGAGTAAACCACATTGAACTCTATGGACCTGACTTATTAGCAGACACGCGTAGAATTGCACTGTTAAATGTGTGTTCAGAAATGCAAGCTTGATCACAGTTATTCGTAACGTGATTCTTTAAACTAGGGCTGTGCTAACTTTTCATCCGTGAAGAGTGGTCTTTCAAGGGACATGAAATATAGGATATCCCATCCTGCTCTGCAGTCCCAACCTGCTCTGAAGCTTGTGTGCACTGGAATATACTGATAATATTTTCTTTATAACTGCAGGCTGTTTGCACACAATAGGAATGATTGGCCCAATGGCTGGTTTCCTTTTGGGATCTCTGTTAGCCAGACTGTATGTTGACATTGGCTTCGTGGATCTAGGTGAGTTGCAAGCTGAAGATTGGTGATTGTAACATGTGGCGTGCAGCATAACTTGACTTACGGCTTTGAATCATATGGAGCTGTGAGCTCTGTAGCCTTCACATTTTACCAGACTTTTAGAAGACATCTGAAGGCAGCCCTGTTTAGGGAAGCTTTTAATGTTTGATATATCACAGTATTTTAATATTCTTTTGGAAGCCGCCCAGAGTGGCTGGGGAAGCCCAGCCAGATGGGCGGGGTATTAATAATAATAATAATAATAATAATAATAATAATAATAATAATAATTTGGATAGCTTCCAAGCCGAAGTGGGATGCTTTGGAAAGATTCGGAGTTCTTGTTATTAAATATCCCAAGAAAAAAGCACACCAAGAACTCAGGCCAATATAAGTTTCAGTAGTGGGAGATTACGAGCTCAAACAGAGATTACAAACTCAAACTCATAAAGATACGTATAACACAATAATTCGTTACAGAATTAAAGATAAGAGTTTATGAGTAGAGATAGGTCTGATGAGGCCCTAAGCTACTGAAGGTAATGGGGCCCTTTAAATGTCCAGCTGTCCTTTGCCAACAATAAATTGTCGCTGTTTTTTGTGTGTTGAACATATGCTATATGGTAATTTATGGACATAATAGGTATCTAAAGCCATTTGCACATAACAAAATATGTGATATTTTAGGGAGCAGGCTAGCAGGCGGGGCCCATTACTTACATCATAGGAGCCTACACAACACAAAACACTGTTGCTGTATGTAGGTTTTATTTCATTTGTTTTTTATCTTATATTTTGGAGATGTACATCCAGTTTTTTTCTTTTAATTTTTTTTGGGGGGGCCCAAGCGAGTGGGGCCCTAAGCTATAGCTTGTTTAACTTACACGTAAATCTGGCACTGCTGCCAGCGTTTGTACACAGTTATTTCCCATATATTCAATAAACGTTTTCCAATCTTCTCTAAACATATGTTCTTCTCTTTCTCTCCTTCTATATCTTAAATCTGCAAGCTGCACATATTCTGTCAACTTAAGTCACCATTCTTCTTTGGTTGGGACCTCGCTCGTTTTCCATTTTGGGGCTAACAAAACACGGGCCGCAGTAGTGGCATACATTAATAACCTTTTTTGACACCTGGGAATTTCAGTCTGAATTATCCCCAACAGAAAGCACTCTGGCTTTTTTGGGGAAAGTGCTTTCTCCCTTTTTCATTTCTTACCATGGATAGTTGATGAACAGGCGGACTTTGACCTGTCTTTTACTCTAGATACGGTAACAATAACTCCGACTGATTCCCGCTGGGTTGGCGCATGGTGGCTGGGCTTTTTGATCGCGGGCGTCTTCAATCTGATTTCCGGCATCCCTTTCTGCTTCCTGCCTAAAAGCCTGGAGAAAGAAGGAGCGAGCGATCCTGAAAAGAAAAAACTGGAAAGTCATGCTGATGAAAGCCATATACAGAAGCCTGAAAGTCAACCAGGAGCTCGCTTCTCAAAACTGAAAGGTGAAACATCTGCCCTGGCGGTCCAGGACCTATTCCATTGGTCGGCAAACTAAGGCCCGGGGGCCGGATCCGGCCCATTTGCCTTCTGGATCCGGCCTGCAGATGGTCCAGGAATCACTGTGTAGATCAGCGCGGGGATTCTGATCATTCGGGCCGTGCCATTCCCCCCCACACACACACACACCATGGCGGCGCCTCCTCCCTCCCGGCTTCTCCCCGCCCTGCCTAGAGGGGGAAGGGGGCTGGGCTTTGTTGAGTGCCATTTTAAGCAGCCCCTCTCTGGAGCCAGCCCTTTCGTGCTGCTCATTGTCCCGCCGCCAGCCCCTGCCACTCGCAAGGCACAGGTAAGCAGCCACCGGGGCTCGTCCGGTGCTGTGGAGAAGGGAGGGGAGAGTCGTGGGGGGATTCCCCCCCCAAATATAGTCTGACCCCCCCAAGGTCTGAGGGACAGTGGACTGGGCCCCCTGCAGAAAAAGTCTACTGACCCCTGACCTATTCAGTTGTGTCAGGCTCTGGATAGTCAGTTGAATGGAGAAGGGGAAGCACTGCAACAAAGGAAGGCCGTTGGGCAGTTGTGGGCAGGGATGTTAGAGAGAAATAGAAACGAGAGAGGAAATTATTATTATTATTATATTCATAATTTTTATTCAGGTTTTTTTTCCATAATACAATGCAATTAAAAACAAACCAAATAAAAGCAAAACCAGAAAAGATGAAGAAAATGCTAGTGATCTGCAGTTTTGCCACTTATTGCTGGCGCAGCCCAAAGATACAATTAACAGCAGCAAATAAACTAAGATATCAGTTCATGACTGGGTAGTGACTCTCATGGGTCCAAATGTTTTCATTTCTTTGAATTTGATGTTTTATAAAATGAATGTGCAGATCATTCATAAAATGTGCAGATCTGGCCTGCACTAAGCACCACATCTCTCTCTCTCTTTCAGAGTTCTATAAGTCCCTGAAGAGAACACTGGGCAACCGAATGTTCTTTATGTTATTGTGCTCAACGTTGCTGCAGTTCAACAGCTTTATTGGTTACTTAACATACAGCCCGAAATACATAGAGCAGCAGTACGGTCAGCCAGCGTCCAGGTCTAACTTTGTAACAGGTGAGTCCTGTGTGTGTGTATTAATGAAAGGGACTTGAGCAGTAAATGTGCATAGTAACTGGCCGTTGTGCACATTCACCAGGCCTCATGGTGAATGTGCACATAACCCTTCCTAGAAGAGGGTGCTGTGTACATTTCCCAGTCAATATACATAACCTCCAACAGGCTTTGGGCACTGTGCATATCTTGAGTGATCTTTGTACATTCTCTAGCCAATATGCCTTGATTTGTGGGAGGAGGTGATTGGTTTGTTTTGGTTCTTGTTTTTATTATGCATTTTGTGTTCTCATTTTGTATTTTATGTTGTCAACCACCCACTGACCTTTGGATGAAGTATTCGGATGAAATTTCATTAATAACAATAGCAGCAGCAGCAGCAATAATTGCCAGTCGGTATTGGGGAACGTGCATATTTCACATGTGTTTTGTACATTCTCCAGGCAATTTGCAGATTATCCAGTCAGTATGCATGCTATCCAAGAAACACGCATTCTTTGTACCCCAGGCTGCTTCTGGAACACTGCCTAATCCTCATGGCCCACCTGAAGAAGTAGGAAGAAGGCAGGCCAGCCCCTTTTCACCACTCTCTGTTGTTCCCGATTCAGATTACTTTTGTATTTCTCCCACATGTGTCTAACAGGAGGTTAAGATCTAAATCTACAGATTTAATCCGCAATCCATTTCCCACAAAGAGGAGGAGCAATACTGTATTCTTAATGTTGGTCCTTTCCCCCTTTTAACATTTCCAGGGTATCCTTTCAGTCTCCCCACCCGTTTGCTGTCCCTGTTAAGTCATTTGCAATGTGGGGGGGGGGGACAGGACATGATCCTTATTTCCTTCTTTGTCTTTTATTCCAGCCGTCACAGCCATACCAGCAGTCTGCCTTGGTGTATTCCTAGGAGGCTTCATCATGAAAAAATACAAAATTGGCATAGTCGCCGCAACCAAAATGGCATATGTACTGTCATTTCTAGCATTTGTCATTTCGCTATTCTACTTAATAGTGGGCTGTGAGAACCGCACAGTGGCTGGATTGACAGTATCTTATGATGGGTATGTGATACAGATGCACTGTGTGTGTGTGTGTGTGTGTGTGTGTGTGTGTGTGTTGCAAAGATTGGTACATAGCTTTGGAGGTACATTGGTACCTCGGGTTACAGACGCTTCAGGTTACATACGCTTCAGGTTACAGACTCCGCTAACCCAGAAATTGTGCTTCAGGTTAAGAACTTTGCTTCAGGATGAGAACAGAAATCAAGCTCCGGCAGCGCGGCAGCAGCAGGAGGCCCCATTAGCTAAAGTGGTGCTTCAGGTTAAGAACAGTTTCAGGTTAAGAACGGACCTCCAGAATAAATTAAGTACTTAACCTGAGGTACCATTGTATTCCTGGATCCGTCTTTGCCATTGGAGGCCCACATGACCTTGGCAGCTAGGAGTGTCTTTTACCAGCTTCCTCTGGTATGCCATCTATGATCATATCTGGCCAACGTGGCCATTGTAGCATTTGGTAACCTTGAAATGGGACTTCTGCAATGTGCTCTGTGTGGAGCTGCCCTCAGGCCTGGCCTGGAAGCTCCAGGTGGTGGGAAATGAAACAGCTAGACTGCTGGTGGGAGCAGACTACGTGTGGCACCTCTGCTAAAACATCTCCACTGGTTTCCCCATGTGGGATTCCCAAAAATAGACCAGAGGCAGTTAATATTTCATCCAGAAGAGCTTTACTGCTACTGAAGGCAAATGAGCATAACGGTCACGAATCCAATACATTCAGGACTGGCACTGTCCGTAAGAAATCCAGTTGCAGCAGACTTAACTTAAATTTACATTAAAAAATTCCTTCCAGTAGCACCTTAAAGACCAACTAAGTTAGTTTTTGGTATGAGCTTTCGTGTGCATGCACACTTCTTCAGACTGTGTATCTGAAGAAGTGTGCATGCACACGAAAGCTGGAAGGAATTTTTTTATTTTGACTATGGCAGACCAACACGGCTACCTATCTGTAACTTAAATTTACAATAAGTTATAATAAGACTAAACCATAACACTAAGCATACTGTGTACGGAAGACCACACCAGAAGGAAAAGAGACAGAAAGAGAAAGTGAAAACGCAGGCTCCTTTTGGCCAGAGTGGTGTAGTGGTTCAGAGTGGTGGACTCGTAATCTGGTGAACCGGGTTCGATTCCCCGCTCCTCCACATGCAGCTGCTGGGTGACCTTGGGCCAGTCACACTTCTCTGAAGTCTCTCAGCCCCACTCACCTCACAGAGTGCTTGTTGTGGGGGAGGAAGGGAAAGGAGAATGTTAGCCACTTTGAGACTCCTTTGGGTAGTGATAAAGCGGGATATCAAATCCAAACTCTTCTTATAGTCAGCATGACCTTGACTGAAGAGATAACAAAAGCAGTTTAAGCCAGCTGTGCTCAGCGTCTCTGAAGGAATAACCCAAACATCACGAACCTTCTGCTTGTTTCTTTTACGCAGAGAAGCTTCCAGAACCCTCTTGAATTAATTAGAATAGGAAAGATCTCTACACATCAGATCAATACTTTCTGTACCTAGAAATGCAAATTGACAACTGGACAGGGGTGGCCCAACACATTTTGCCACCTGAGGCAAAATGGGGAGTTGCTGGTTCCACCTCCTCCTTCCCCCCGCTGAAGCCGAGGTCTTGGTCCTCTCCTTGCTTTTCTGGCAGCAGAGGCACCAGGTGGGCTTGGTGGCACGGCAGACACAGCAGTGGGGTTTGCCACCTCTGGATCCCAATGGAATCTCACTTCCTAAGACATTCACCTCAGTGTGCCTAAGGGTAATGCCAGCTCTGCTACCAGGCCAGGTTCAACATTCTCATGTTCAGAGACAAATTTCTGCACAACCTGGGTGGGTCCAGGGTACCTTAAGGATCCGTGAGATCCTCTGGAGGAGAGCTGTTTGCTGTTCCCTGTGTGTCATGGACTGGAGGGACACAGAAAAAATGGTGGGAGGAACCCCTGAGGGAAGAAGGTTCAGAGCCAAGTGATTGATGGTGGGACAACGAAGAACGATCAGAGGGGAAAGGGGGTGCTGAAAGCTAAAGAGGCAACAGGGCTTAGTGAGCTGAGAGAGTCAGTGGCAGAGAGAATTCCAAATCAGAGGCAGGAGCTAAAGCAGGAGAGGAGGGAAGCCAAGAGGCAGAGATGAGTCCAGATGGTGAAGAGGCACAGGTGTCTCTCACTCCTGCTGTGACAAGCTGCCCTCCCCACTTATCTCCCAGAACCAAGAGAGGCATGAAAAGGGCCAAGAAGAAGTTGACTTCTCATGGGTGTAGTCTCAGATTGCTTGGGGGGAAACCCTGGAGAGCAGGGGACTTAGGCAGCTGTGGGGAGGTGGACTTCAGTCTCTACAACTGCTGCATAGGGCCAATATCTGCTGGAGATGAGCTGCCGTGCTCATTAGGCCTGCCACTCCTGTGCAGATCTTTTTTTGCTAATAAAGAGTTAACACCAACTTGCTTGGTGTAATTTACTACTGTCTCGCTTCTCTGACCAAAATCACTAGAAGTTGAGTATTTAGTCATTCTTCTAGCATCTAGAGGGCACCCTGTTGGTTACCCCTGTGATAGATGTGCCTTAGGATGAACTAAAGAAAAACCCCCCTGCTTATTCCACAAGGCAAGCGGTTGCACGGGGCGCAACTCCTTTATCTTCAGCCTGCAACCTGAATTGCAACTGTGCCACAAACCAGTGGGATCCGGTCTGTGGAGAAGATGGGATGACATATGTGTCGCCCTGTTTCGCTGGATGCAAAGCTGTGACAGGATCCAGAAAAGACACAGTAAGAGCTTTGTTTTTGTGAAAATAGTAGTAGTAGTAGTAGTAGTAGTAATAACAATAATAATATATTTATACCCCACCCATTTGGGCTGGGTTTCCCCAGCCACTCTGGGTGGCTCCCAACAGAATATTAAAAACACGATAAAACATCAAACATTAAAAACTTCCCTAAACAGGGCGGCCTTCAGATGTCTTTTAAAAGTCAGATAGTTGTTTATTTCCTTGACATCTGATGGGAGGGCGTTCCACAGGGTGGGTGCCACTACCGAGAAGGCCCTCTGCCTGGTTCCCTGTAGCTTTGCTTCTCGCAGGGAGGGAACCACCAGAAGGCCCTCAAAGCTAGACCTCAGTGTCTGGGCAGAATGATGGGGGTGGAGACGCTCCTTCAGGTGTACTGGGCCGAGGCCGTTTAGGGCTTTAAAGGTCAGCACCAAGACTTTGAATTGTGCTTGGAAATGTTCTGGGAGCCAATGTAGGTCTTTCAGGACTGGTGTTATATGGTCTCGGCGGAGGCAGTGCTGCCTTTTACCTTGAAAGGGGATTGGGGGCAGAGAAATGAACTCTTTAAAGGAATTTCTGGTGTCCCCTATTTCTTTTTCAAGAAAGGTGGGCAAAGGCAGAATAGATAGGCATATGGAGTCCAGGATTTCGCTTCTATTCATTTATTTACCTTATGCAAAAAACTTTTAACCTTCTTTTCAGGTTTTTCAGAATTGTAGCTGCATTGAAAAGGGGGATTCTGGGCTGAGGAATTCCTCGGCAGTTTTGGGAGAATGTCCAAGGACTGACAGTTGCTCAAGAAATTTTATTTATTATGTAGTGATCAAAACAGTGGCTTCCTTTTTCTATGCGCTGGGAGGGACTCCTTTTTACATGATCATGATTCGGTAAGTAACAAGTTGTGCCTGCCACAAGAAAGGCCATACAGGTAATATCCGCTCCTGTCCTTGTTTCATATTAAAAGTTCCCTGAAAACAAATACCGTAATTCCATTGCCCTCTGCTGCAGATTTCCAAACCCCCGGCAAGAGACCCTTAGTATACTGTGGCAACTGAACATGCTAATTTCTCAATTGTTGCCTACTTATGTACCGTATTTTTCGCTCCATAAGACGCACCTGACCATAAGATGCACCTAGTTTTTAGAGGACGAAAACAAGAAAAAAAATATTCAGAACAAAACAGTGGATGTATGATTTTTGTGGTTCATGCTGTTGCCACAGACATGTGATTTGATGGTGAATTTGGGGTGACCCAATGCAAAAATCCTGAGGATCCATGCGGATCCGTGCTCTGTAACCACGTTTTTGCGCCATTGCGGCCCCAGGCAACAGTGGATGCATGATTTTTTTGGTGCAGGCTGTAGCCATGGACATGCTATGTGATCTGATGGTGAATTTGGGGTGACCCAGTGCAAAAATCCTGAGGATCCATATGGATCTGTGCTTTGTAACCACGTTTTTGTGCCATTGCGGCCCCACACAACAGTGGATGTGTGATTTTTTTGGTGCAGGCTGTAGCCATGGACATGCTATGTGATCTGATGGTGAATTTGGGGTGACCCAATGTTAAAATCCTGAAGATCCATGGGCTTTTACCTCCCCGCTCCCAGGCAGCCTCCTTTATCTCTATTGTCCCTTATCTCCCTCCCGATCGCTTAACGATCAGCTGCTTCCTTTCAACACTCCCTTCCCTCTTGTTTGCCTTTGTGTCTTTTCCTTAGCTGGAGCAGTTTTTTGCTCCTCCTTTTCTTCTAATTTCTCTCCTCATTGCTTTAGTCTTCCTGTCTCCTCTCCTTGGAAGTTCGCTGTCTTTACCCCCCCCCCTCCCAGGCAGCCTCCTTTATTGCTAGCATCCCTTATCTCCCTCCCGATCACTTGCCGATCAGCGGCTTTTTTCAACACCCACTTCCCTCTTTTTTAAAAAAAGCATGATCTGCTTTTTGCCCCAGGGCAATTCGGCTCCAGGGACCACACATTCGCTCCATTAAATGCACAGACATTTCCCCTTACTTTTTAGGAAGAAAAAAGTGTGTCTTATGGAGCGAAAAATAGGGTACTTTAAAAAAGAGAAAACAACCTATTTGTTTAATTACTCAGTTTCTATCCTGCCCTGCCTCCCAAAGGAAGCCAGGGTGGTAAATTGTACTTTTGCAAATCCTTAGATTCCCCCCTCTTCTTTCCCCCCTCTTCTTCCAGTCTTCCATCAGGACACCATTTCTATTGGCACTCATAAGCCGAGTTCAGTATTAGAGGGAGTCGTACCAATAATACACTGCAATTCCTCTTTTTTACCCCAAATCCCAGCCTTTCAGAGCTGTCTAAATTCACTGGAGGCAAGGCTTGAGTTCACATAGCTACCCTTCCTCCATGGGTCATAAAGTTTGCTGAATCGGGCAAACTCCTGAACTCACCTTTTGCACCAGGCTCACTTTTGTCACACTTTTCCAATATCACATCATGCTCTGCAGTGACTACGTCGATTAGATTGAAGGGAACATTAGAAGCTCTCTTATTCTGAGTCAGGCTATTGGTCCATCAGCTCAGAATTATCCACACCGATTATCCACGCTGATTGGAGGTCTGGCTGACCCTTGCGTTACACTGGAGAGGCTCACAATTGAATCTGGGACCATCAGAATGCAAATTGTGCTCTCCTCCAGTGAGCTTCCCCCCACAATTGCTGCTTAAATGCTAGGAAGGGTAGAATCCGCTGTTGGTTTACTGAGCATCACATTGAGACGCTTATGCGGAAAGCAAATAATAATAGATGATAACACAGCCAAAGCACTAGCAATGGATTGCTCACTGTGTTAGTAACATGACAGATAATTTATAGAGACTTGCAGGAATGTATAGAAGCATATTTTCCACTAATGCTGATTTCTTTCATCATTTAGGTGCGTAGATCCAGAACTGAAGTCACTTGCAGTTGGACTCTATATGCTTGTTTTGAGAGCTTTGGGTAAGAAACATCACCATTCTGGTCATTTTTGAATATCACTGGACACACACACACACACCCCGCCCCAGTTCACACACTCACACTCACACAGGCAAGTAAGCAAGAAGTATGTGGGGCAGGCTTCTGTTGGAGCGACACTGACATTACTCTGATGTAGGCCAGGTGGGTTGGGCAGAAGGACCCAGTCCAATGTAAAGAAGATTTGGATTGGTCTCTCTGTGAAAGAGATGTATGGGGGGTGTGAGGGAAGGGTGGGAGAGGGAGGTATGTGTGCACAGTCTGTGCATGCCACTGAGATTGCTCCTCATCAGGCTGATTTTGGTCGCCCCCCCCCCCCGAACTTCTGTACTTTTGCAAATGTTGGGGTTTCCCCTATCTAACTGAGATCACTCCCTTTGTTTGTGGCTGTTGCCAGTTTCGCTCCATACCTGAAGAATGTTTGCTGTCAGTTATCTGTTAAGATGATTCGGTTGAGCAATTCCCCAAGTGGCTTATGAGACCTGCATGCTCAGAGGTGGTGGGGGGGGGTTGGGAGGGGCGTGTCTGTCTTAGAACCATGGATGTATAAGCCGATAAGGACCATCAATTCTCTGCTAAAGGCAACTAGTTGACCACTGCTGGAAAGAAAATGACCTGAGCAAGGCAGGCCATGCATTATTGCAATGATCTGCTCAGTATGTATCTCAGTATGTATCCAGTATATGTCCAGTTCTGGGCACCACAGTTCAAGAAGGACACTGACAAACTGGAACGTGTCCAGAGGAGGGCAACCAAAATGGTCAAAGGCCTGGAAACGATGCCTTATGAGGAACGGCTAAGGGAGCTGGGCATGTTTAGCCTGGAGAAGAGGAGGTTAAGGGGTGATATGATAGCCATGTTCAAATATATTAAAGGATGTCATATAGAGGAGGGAGAAAGGTTGTTTTCTGCTGCTCCAGAGAAGCGGACACGGAGCAATGGATCCAAACTACAAGAAAGAAGATTCCACCTAACCATTAGGAAGAACTTCCTGACAGTAAGAGCTGTTCGACAGTGGAATTTGCTGCCAAGGAGTGTGGTGGAGTCTCCTGCTTTGGAGGTCTTTAAGCAGAGGCTTGACAACCATATGTCAGGAGTGCTCTGGTGGTGTTTCCTGCTTGGCAGGGGGTTGGACTCAATGGCCCTTGTGGTCTCTTCCAACTCTATGATTCTATGATTCTATGTATTTTGGGTTACTGGGCTTCTAAGACTTACACACATACAAACACCCTGTCTCTACTATCACCCTACCCAAGAATATTGTCTAAAAATGTGCTTTAGATGACAACCTATATTTAGCGCTTGATGTTTTTCAGCTGGAATTCCAGCCCCTGTTTATTTTGGAGCAGTGATAGACAGGGCTTGCTTGAAGTGGGCAAGCAGCAGCTGCGGCAAGCGAGGAGCTTGCATGCTTTATGATGCGACAGTATACAGGTGAGCTCCATTGGAATCCCACAGCTTCTCTGTCATCTCAAGGGCAGCTGTCTCATTAACTTAATGCAATGGCTGGGCTCAATCTAGATGACTTCCTGCCTGGCAGCCATCCAGGTGGAGTCCTCTGAAGCTAGCCGTCTCTCTGTCAATTAATTTTAATGCCTGGCGCCAGGATCCATCTCTCTTGGGCAATTTGTTAAGAGAACAACAGGGCTTCAAGTTATAGTTGGCTAAATTACGTTGATTAATGGACTAGAGCTTTGGGGTGCAACCATAGAATCGTAGAATTGAAAGGTCTCATGCAGAAGGACTCAGGTTCAATTCTGGGCACCCCTAGGCAGGACTAGGAGAGACGCCTGTCTGAAATCCTGGAGAGTCACTGCCAGGCAGTGTAATCAATGGTCTGTCTCATTATAAGACAGCTTTCTATGTTCTTATCTCCCCCTCTGGTGTTGGAAGAGGAATCGCTTAACCTGGCCTAGTAGCATATGGACAGCCAGGGTAGATGTCTTAGGAAAGATGACACACACTGTTTGGCCGCAGCAGTAGTTTAGTCACTGCATTCTGTACTGGCCGTAGTTTCTGGACCAGTTGCGTGCCCAGCCGCAGAGTCCCCATCCCCACTGAGCATGCCCAACTAGGGTATATGAATAAAGGGGCACCGCAACTGTCTGGGATTAAAAGGGCACAACTTTATTGGTTAAAGAAATAGGTAAGGTAAAGGTAAAGGGACTCCTGACCATTAGGTCCAGTCATGGCCGACTCTGGGGTTGCAGCACTCATCTCGCTTTATTGGCCAAGGGAGCCGGCGTACAGCTTCCGGGTCATGTGGCCAGCATGACTAAGCCACTTCTGGCGAACCAGAGCAGTGCACGGAAATGCCATTTACCTTCCTGCTGGAGCGGTACCTATTTATCTACTTGCAGTTTGACGTGCTTTCGAACTGCTAGGTTGGCAGAAAGAGGTAGGTAGGCATAGGTATTGGACATGTAGCCCTCTCAGCCTCCTAGTATGGAGTATGACGGGGTCTGCTTGGGGTGGGGGGGAGGGGGAAGAGAAGCAGCCGTGGCAAAACACAGGTTTACACGGATGGCCCGACCCTAAGAGTTGAGGAAGCTCTATGGCCCTTTAGCCACCCACTTCCAGCTCTATGCTCCTGGCCGACTGCGCTGCCAAGGGCTGCCTCAGCAAGCTAATTTATGCCTGGGGAGTGGACCTGAGGGAAGACTGTGTCCCTCAGGTCTGCTCCCCAAGCTGCACCCCACCCCCCGACTGCCGTGGATAGGCTGATTTGAATAGTGGGCTTGGCAGATGAATCTGACAAATGCATTTTCTTAAAATTAGCAAAGTTTTCCCCACTTTGCTGCTTTAATGAGGCCGCAATATTTGGAAGAGCACTGGGTTCACCCCCTAATCAAGACTAATTTATTCCAGTGATCTTTTGTTTTGTTTAGCAATTCCTTGTGGCTGCTACTATCTGTTTTACTTTCTGCTAAATATCTTGCACATTATCACACTACAATTTCAAATTAATATTATGATGTTGTGTTGCAACTTACACCGTTAGCCGCTCTTAGGATTTTTTGTGTGTTTGTGATATATAGATAGATAGAAAAAGCAGGAATGAAAAAGTCAAATATAAACACAATTCCTCTGTGGGTTCTTCTCTTATGCAGACATTATTTCTTCGGTTTAGTATTTGCCTTAAGAGCTCCATCCTATCTGCTGGGCATAGTCTTCTTCTTGTTCGTGAAGAAACATTTTGGAGCGAAACAGGCTGATTCCCCCGAAACCAGGAGGAAAGCAGATGCTCTGAATGGGGAAACAAAGCTTAATTGCGCCGAACATACGACAGGCCTTTCAGGTGCAGAAATGGACACCTGCATCTAGCGCAAATGAACCATCGCACTGTACTTAGGCAGTCATGCACAGACCATTGGAGGGGGGGGCATCTTGACTATATGAAAGATTAAACCGTCCAACACAGCAGTGCATTATTTAATAGCATTTGTTGTCATTACTTTCTATGTTTGATAATAACACGAGGTTGGGGGTGGGGGGAATCCCGTCAACTAAAATTTGGAGAGGAGCTTGTGTGTGTGTGTGTGTGTGTGAGAGAGAGAGAGAGAGAGAGAGAGAGCGAGAGAGAGCGCATCTGTGTGCATAAGACTGTCCCTGCTGGATAAAACCAATGTCCTGTTTAGCATTCTGTTGTCGCAATGGCTATCCAGATATCCAGTGCTATTTTCCCAGAAAAAGAAGTTCCAGAACTCACCATGAATGCCTCCTTTGTTCTCTTATAATGGCAATGGTGCCCACCTGAGTGGTGCCGGAACTGAATTCCAGCTGGGGGTAGGGGAGCCCTATGCAAAGCCCACAAAGCAGGGCGTATGGGGGGGGCAGCTATATAGAGAGCTACAGTGGTGCCTCGCAAGACGAAATTAATTCGTTCTGTGAGTTTTTTCGTCTAGCGAATTTTTCGTCTTGCGAAGCACGGTGTCGGGAAAGTTTTGGAAAAGCTTCAAAAATCACCAAAATCTTCAAAAACCTCAAAAAAGGCTACCACACTGCGTTCTATGAGTTGCTCCTCGAAGTCAAGTCGCAACTGTGCTAACAGTGTTAAGAAAAAGGAAACAAACTTGCAAGACGTTTTCGTCTTGCGAAGCAAGCCCATAGGGAAATTCGTCTTGCGAAGCAGCTCAAAAAACGCAAAATCCTTTCGTCTAGCGAGTTTTTCGTCTTGCGAGGCATTTGTCTTGCGGGGCACCACTGTATAAGGAACAGTAAAGGATGGAAGCAACAGATCAAAATGATGCTTTGTGAGGGCTCTCATTTGGTACCGAGTGTGGCGATCACACAGGGTCCCTGGACATTTCACCATCTATTGATCCCTGTGCCACCACTTGATTTCTCGCTGCCACCACCCAGGCCCTACCTGGTACAATACTGAGTCCAGTCAGGTTTAAATTGGAACATAAACTTCTGTTTATTTATTGCAGTTTAACAAGCGTGTGGTTTCATAAAGGGTATCAGTCAATTACAATCATAGGGTGCCTATCCGGACCTATAATTTCCACTACCTGCTCTCTCTCACTAAACCACCTCTCAGATATTGTCTTCCTAGCTCCTAACTGTTCCTGACTCAGCTTATTTCACTACACTCACTCAACCTACCCACAGACTCTATCCCAATTCACTCCCACTCTAACCAACCACCCAACTCCCAACGAACTCCCCCCTTCACCCCTCCCAGAGCTGGCTTTATAGTCCCTTTGACTCCACCCCCTGGGTTCTGATTGGGTAACCTGTTTAACTATTTCAACTCCAGCACTCTCATATGTTAACGTCACACCGAACTTCTACTTAGAAGGGTGGTAATTACTCTAAATCACCCTGACTTGCCTCATTTTGGCCCTCTGCAGAGCCCATGTACACCCCTGTATTGCTAACCAGTACATCTGAGCTGAGTTCACACATGAAATGCAGCAAATCCAGGTTGATTACCGATGCACTTTGGATAGGGATCTGCAGCCATTTGGGTCTCCCTTATGAGTCTACCTCTATAATAAAACTAGTTGGCAAATGCATGCATGTTGTTCTCAGAGAGCCAGTGTGGTGTAGTGGTTAAGAGCGGTAGTCCCGTAATCTGGGGAACCGGGTTCGCGTCTCCGCTCCTCCACATGCAGCTGCTGGGTGACCTTGGGCCAGTCACACTTCTGTGAAGTCTCTCAGCCCCACTCACCTCACAGAGTGTTTGTTGTGGGGGAGGAAGGGAAAGGAGAATGTTAGCCGCTTTGAGACTCCTGAAGGGGAGTGAAAGGCGGGATATCAAATCCAAATCCAATCCAATCCAATCCAATCCAATCCAATCCAATCATACATCGGTCTTGGCACACATTTGGAATTATATATTTGGTGTATCGCTAAAAATGCAAAGTGTGAACTGATTTTTAAACGTCCCAAAGTAGATTCTTTCCATCTACATGCTAGGAAGACACCCACCTACAATTTGCAACGAAAGAAAGCAACAAAACCTTGGGAAATGTTTCCCACTCCCCCATGGTAAGGTTATCTTTTTGAGTTCTCTTAAGACACCTTGGAAGGATGGATCATGTGTGTGGGGAATCTTTGGCCCTCCAGATATTGCTGAACAGCATCTCACACCAGCCCTAGCAAGCCTGGCAAATGACCAGGCATGATGGGAGCTGTAGTTCAACAGCATCTGGAAGGTCAAAGGTTCCCCACATGCCTGTTCTAATTTAGTCACATGTGTCAGGCAACTCCTTCAGTGGAATCTGGACTGCTTCACCTGGGCTTGTCAATTAAATTTGTAGCCTAATGCTCTTATGTGAGGAATCTTATCTATTTTGATGAGTAACTTCCATCCGATGATAAAGTTGACATCCTGGCATTTCTGTCTTCTGCACTAGCACTAATGAGCCACTAGGATCCTCTGCAGGAAACATCCACAATAACATTAAACAAAGAAAAACACCTCTCTGCAGACTAGAGACAGAAGTCACACTCTCGGCAAGCAGCTTTACCTCCTTATGGACCTTGATCCTGGTTTGAAATGAGCTCCATCTATCAGAGCACCAGGATAGCTTCAGAAACAAGCCATCAGACTGTCAATTTAGAATTCAAAAAGTCTTCTGATGGTTGCTCCAAAATAGCACTGGGGAGGTTATATTTTACAGATGCCAATTCACTTTTCTTTGGGATGTATGTGCTACTAAGAGCACTCACACAAAGTCTGAAGAGAGCCTGGGTCCGCCAAGTGGCGTAGCATGGGAGGGGTTGCAGGGGTGGTTGTCCAGGGCATAAAATTATTAGGCGGTGCAAAATCTAAACATCTAGTACTGCCTCAATATAGCTGTGTGTTTCCGTTGCTGGGCTCTGTTGAAAACGGCTTCTCCATAGGAACCAGGAAGTGACCTCTTCAGACAATGGAACGACTCTTCTTTTCTTATCTCTGTTGCTGCAGTCTCCTGGATGATGCAGACACTGCTAGGCAGTTGAATGCACATGTGTACTCTGTTTGTTTCCCTTCGTCCCCACTTCCATGTGGCCCCGGGCACTGGCAACCCATGCTACGCTACTGAGTCATTGTCATTCCACAGGAATCCTGGGAATGGTCATAGTGTTGCAAAGGAAGTTTTCAATTTGCAGCTGGCCATTCTAAGCCTTTCTAAGAACTGCAATACATCACAATGTGAGGAGGGGAGCTGTGTCTAGTAAAGTGGTAGATAACCAATACAACTGTCTTTGGTCTCACACCCTTTGTATCCTGCTCCAGTTTCTGGTTTTGGATTCGTAACTTCTTTGGGTTGCTACTGAACAAAGGTTGGCTAGAAACTGAACCAATGAATAAATGTTCTCTAAGGCTGTTCCTTGCCCCTCGGTTCAAGCTCTCCTGCCGGCATCTCTTGTGCAAGAGGAAATTCCAGGCTCTTTCATTCTTCCAAGTTACTAATGAGAGGGATACATTCCATTCAGCCTACTGTGTGCACATCGTACAATGTTGTGTTTTTTAAAAAACATTCAGAACTAATTTTACAGGACATTTCATTTGCACTACAGTGTTTTCTGTGGGGCATTCTGGGGTCTTACAGGGAGGGGTGGATCTATCAATTTCAGTTGCTCTTCCTCAGTTTTTTCAACATTAATTTCAGTTCATTTCCTTGTCAGCTGTCAGTGATTTTTTTAAAAAAAGTTTTCATGTAAACCCATTAGTATTTTTGAGCGAATTTCTCCTAATCCCAATTTTTCATAATACATATTTGCAAAGCAATTTCCCCTAAAACTCTGATGGAGAACTGCACAACAAAACTCAGAGAAGTGCAATTTTCGAATCATACTAGCACCGGCTTTCCATGTTTTCGGACCATGAATCTCCCCTATGTCTACTTGGAGATGCTCTGTGGTGAATTCTCTATTTGGCCTTATCCTCTTTTAAAGCCATCCAAGGGTCTGCATTGTGTGAGCAGAGCAGAAGTCCTTTTCCAATCGCTCAAGACACCTTTTGGAACTCAACCCTTGTTATTTTTTAACATTTCTGTTCCAACTGTCTGATACCACCCCCACCCCTGCAAAAACAACAACTCTTAAGGCATCTGTAAGAGAAGGAATTAATTAATGAATGATAGAAGGAAAGGGGCTGTAGGAGGAGGAGATGGAAAGTAAAAGTGCTGGATTCAGGGCAGTGCAAGTGGTTTCCTTATAGTGAGTCGAGCCAAGGGGCCCCAAAATATTATTATTATTATTAGTAGTAGTAGTAGTAGTAGTAGTACCTGTACTTGTCCTCTGTTCTTCCTCAGTAGCCTGTTGTTGGGAAAAACTGAGGGCACAAGGAGAAGCGGACAACAGAGGACAAGATGGTTGACAGTGTTCTTGAAGCTACTAACATGAGTTTGACCAAACTGTGGGAGGCAGTGGAAGACAGGAGTGCCTGGCATGCTCTGGTCCATGGGGTTATGAAGAGTTGGACACGACTAAATGACTAAACCACAACAAAAGTAGTACCTGCTGAGAAGATCCATTTAAAAAGCAACTGTACCAAAATATATTATTGTGAAAATAAGAAATATTGTGTGTGCGTGCACGCGCCAAATTTTGCCCTCACTCAAGGTGCCACCATACCAAAGTCCACCCCTGAGAAGGGGAACAGGATCAAAGGGAAGGGACAGGTATGTGTGGGGTCTGCTGAGAAGGAGAATTCGAAGAGGCCCTCAAAAAAGACCTGGGGAAAGGTGGGAGGAGGTCAAGACAGTTAGGCAGTAGGCAGAGGAGTTGGGTACGTTGAGTCGGGGACATGCTCTCCTGTTCCTTATTGAATGATTGCATGTTCCTTCTTGCAACGTTCCCTAGATAAATATGACTGTTGGTTCCAATAGTTGTGTTTTGTCCTGGGTGGATTCCAGGCTAATAAATCACATTCTTACCGTTACCAGCACAGTCCAGCAGATTTAAGGAGGCATCTCCTCCTGCGCTATTCCTCTTGTTTATTCAAGCGTTTATAAACTGCCTCCCAATGAATGTTTGCCAAGCACTGTGTGAGGAAAATATTAAAAGAACAACATATACAGTATAGTAAAAATAAAGTAGGCAGAATCAAACGCACCCATCTTTAAAACATCAAATTATGAGGTTCAATATCAGTATAAAATGGTTGAATCATATTTCTTGGAATGCCCTCAATGGCCTAGGTCTTCAGCTGGTGGTTCGGGAGCCACAGGGGGGCTGTGAGGCCTCACCAGGTGGGTCACAGCTAAGTTGCTGCCGCCATGTTGGATTCTGGCTAAGGCTGACTAGGCCAAAGGAACACTATTTGCAATGTCTAGGCTAGGACACATTCATCTGACGAGATACTCATTTTTTCGATTACCGTGAGTCCTGCAATGTGGCACGAGAAAAGCATAAGCCATTAAAAAACAACAACATATTTCTGGCCAGCCACATCTCCCACCTTCCTTTATCTAGTCTAGTTTTATGGCTTTCTAGGCTTCTCCTAGAGTGCAAAATCACTGCTTTTCAATAGCTTTTCAGCTAAGATTAAGTGTAAAAATCACAGTATTTTATTCCCTAACTGTTCCCAATCAATTAAACAAGAAAAAAATGCATTAGGAAATTATCAAAGGGAGGAGAAAATTTCAGTGTAAGTCTCATGGGTGGCATGCAAGCTTTTAGTTTTTTGTTTTGCCTTGCTGCCTTTTTCGGTGGCTGGGAGGTGTTTGTGGGTGTCCTTTCATTCTACAAAGCCTCTTTCTTCTGCTCTGCATTCTGCAGCCTTCCTGGGTGCCCATGCTTTGATGAAAGCCCAGGAAAGAATGTCATGATGAGGTAATTCCTCCCATGGGGCTCTTTCAACTCAGGAAGCTTGAGCAGTTGGGGAGGCCTCAGAGTGCTGGACAGAAAGTTCAGTGGAAAGAAACACACACACACTCACATTCGGCCACCACACAAGGGGAAGCCAAATTCAAAACACTGTAAGGACTGAAATTCTGAAAAGATTGCACCTTTGATGGAAAAGGGCCGAAAGCCTCTTTGAAATGGGAAGACGACTTTGGAGAAATCAGAGTTCAGCAGTGAGGAGGTGGCGCTTACACCCCTTCCTGAGGCCACTCAGGCAGCAGAGAGAGTAGGATTTCTGCCTCCTGCTAAGAACCTCCCATGTTTTGGTTCTCTGGTGAAGCAACCCAAGAACATCCTAATGATAGGCTTTCTTGGTTTTCTTTACATCCGCTTTCAGCTTACTCTGTTCTCGGTGCAAAGGCATGCTCAAGATGCATTCTTCTTTGGCATAAACTGAAACAAACCCATGCAAACATTTCCCCATATTGTCCAAAAGGGTTTTATTCATGCACATATTTTGCTCTTTAATAAAGTGCATCTGCTTAGCAGGAGCAAGACAAAGGAGGTTTCACAGAAGGGGAAAAGTGCTCTTGTGCTTGCCAGATTCCCACAAGCATCTGTATGGCCACTGAGAGAACAGGATGCTGGACTTGATGGGCCATCGGCCGGATCCTGCAAACTCTACCTGTATTCTTATGCCGGTGGATGCAATCCCACTCCCCACTCCTGTTTACTGAACACATAACAGCTCGATTTTCATGATGTGATGTGGGGACAGCCGAATGTGAAGAAGTCAGAACATGGGAAAGTACTGATACCCATTGTGGTGGAAATTCCAGTTGAGGGCTGCCATTTTGGGCAACATCCCTATGTCTGATGCATAGCCAGGTGCTTAGCTTTGATTCTGGGTGGGATGAGTCAAGGGAAGCCTGCTCATTACTCTAGCAACCTCTTGTCTCTCCTTGATGGAGGGGACAAAGCCCAGGTCATGTGTTTTGCATACGCAAGGTCCCAGGCTGAACTCCTGTTCCCTTTAGCTCTAAGGATCTCACTCAGGTGGTCTTTGCCACCCCTGCTATCTGTGCTAGAAGAACCATTGGTGTGACTCCATATAAGGCAGTTCTGCATAGCCTTGAAAAAGGATGCAGTCATGCCCCAGAAATCTTCTATTTCACAGAACCATAGAATTGCAGAGCTGGAAGGGACCACTAGAGTCATCTAGTCCGAACTCCTGCAAAGCAGGAATCTTTCGCCCCAAATCAGGACTCAAACGCATGACCCTGAGATTAAAAGTCTCATGTTCTACCAACTGAGTTATCCCAGGGAGGTCTTCTATTTGTAGGATGGAAGCTCATTTTAGTAGAGAGGACTTGGGCTAACTAAGTAGTAGCTTGTGTGTGTGTGTGTCCAACAACATTTGAAGGTCCAAAGATTTTCCAGCTCTGCCAAAATATTATATAAAAAACACTGGACCTAGGTCTAGCATCTCAGCAGTTTCTATCTCCAACAACTGTTAATCATGCACATGGAAATCCATTCCCCATGCTTGTCATATGATTCAGTGATCAGACGCAATTTTGTCCAGCATTTCTCTCTGACGCTAGGCCAGTGGCTGTCAACTGTGACACGGCTGCGTATTATAAACAGAAACAGGTCAGGTAGAGAGATCAGCGATTCAGGAGGTGATTACGCATGTACAGAAGTTACAGGATCAAAAGGAGGTGGAAACCTGTGCTTGAAGGTATTCACGCAATAACCCGTTTTCAAAATATGTTGGCTCTGTGTGGACACTGCACCATAGGAGCTAACTCCAGGAGCCATAGGTGCTTCAGAAGCCACATTAATATAAATGTGGGGGCCGGGCACCCACAAAGTCAATGAGAAAAGCTGCCAGCGGCAGCAGTGCTGTCTCCAAGAGAGAAGCAGTTCAGATCCGCCCTCCGTGGCCACCCTTTTCCCGGGAGTAGCGGGGGCTCAGACATGGAGGCAGAGGCGTGTGCAAGTGTGTGCATGTGACGTCGCATGTCCACATTACAGTGGCGGGCACCCACAACCCTGAGGCGAGTTAGCACTCCTGCAATGTACCATGAAACCTCCACAGAGAGGATCAACACTGAATCAGCTCGAACACCTTTGTGGCTGCCATGATCTAGCTAGGTAGGGTTGGGGTGTGTGTGTGGAATTGATCAGGTGGGTCCAATGTAGTAATCTGTCTTGCAGGACAGAATGGTGCCTACCGCCTTGAAGGAGGCAATGGTATTTAAAAAGAAAAACACATTGGAGCCGGGAGTTTGTAACACCAAGCCCCACCCCACCCCAAACCAAGTAACTGCGTGAGAGATAATACTGTACTTGAAACCCATTTCTAAGCATTTACCATGCGAGTAAAATCCACTCTCCGTTAAAAGCTACAGACGTTCTCTTTTGTGGTCTCAAGGTGGTGTTCCTGTCATTATCTGACTCAGTTTTCCGAAAGGGAAGAGGGCTTCCTGCCCCCCACCCCCGGTCCCATAACAAGAAGTAAAAAGCCTCTATTTGTACGATAGACCTTGTTTTTGGAAGCTGGTCTATTTGGAGAGCTTTTAGCACATGGCGGTAATTTGTCAGGAAATGGAGGTGTTTCTTGACAGCTGCTTTTCCAGTGGGTCACTATAATATGGCTTATGAGGCCCTCTTTCCCACCACTGTAATGAGGCTGAATGATGACTGCTGATCTCTGGAGACTGCTTTGAATATGGCAGGAAATTGCTTCCCTTCCAAAAAGCGAAAAGGAAAGAAAAAGCATCACACTTCTGCGATTGGATAGTCAAGCCAAGAGACCAATTTGCACAGATAATCCGTGCTATAAACGGCAACAGATAGCACAAGGAGTTTTCGTCCCAGGGGCAAAGTTAAAAAGAAGAACCCCACGCACGCAGAGGTTGCTCAGAGATAACAGGGAACCGGTTTGTGGACTTTCAATGAGCACTTGTGAGTAGGGAGGAAAATGTCCCCCACATACAGGGTCACGCAATCCTACCCACCAGCTCTTTAGCTTAACAAGATAGATATAGCTTTCCCTCTAGGTTTGATTTGGGGGGGGGGGTTAACACTCCAACCCTGTTGAGGACTGTAGAAGGAAGGGCGATATCTCAGTGGCGGGGCATGAGGGATGTTCCAAGTTCAATTCCTGGCATTTCCACCTAGGGCTGGGAACATCTCCTGCCTTGAAACCCTGGAGAGCTGCTGCCAGTCCGCGCAGACAGTACTGGGCTAGATGGACCAGTGGTCCCACATGGCACAAGCGAGCTCCCTTTGTTCCTAAGCAAATGTTTTATATCAGTCTCTCTTCTGTATTTTAAAACTCGCAGCCTCCTTTCCAGCTTCCATTGTGCTCTGCTGCATGAGGAACTTCACATGTAAACAGGTGCTACACTTAAGGTTTCCTGACGTTACAAAACACAAACCAGCAGCTGCATCGCAGTCTTGGGTGGATCATTGGCAAGAGCACCAACCATTCAGTTCTCTCTTGCCCCTCTTCTAGGTGATTGGTGCTCTTGCCACAATGATCTGCTACAAATAACTGATGCCTTTGCCTGCGGGCAATTGGTGCAATCTGAGCAGGGCTGTATGTATCGAGCTCTGATCGCCAGATAGGGCTTTGGACTGGGTGAGGAACCGCTCATGCTATGGATAGCTCCTGAACGCCCAAACAGCAGCCGCTCGTGCAACGATCCAAACCAGCTTTCCTTTCTCACAAGCGGGTGTCGCTGTTGACGGACGCCTCTACGCAAGAGGTCTCTCCTTTGTTCAGTTCAGGCACAGGCAACTTGGCGGCAGACAGCTCACAGTTTTGGGTTGCCGTTGCCTCTTCCCCTTGTCTGAATCGCTTTGCAATTAAAATGCAGAGGATGATGTATAGGAGGCAGGTTGCACCTCTTATCGAGAGAAGGAATCCCACATAGACGTTCCTAGGAGTAGGGTAGACAGAACAGCTCAGTGCAACAGAACTTAAGGAAGAACAAAAGATGTCATTTAGCCAGGCTAGGGCCATTCCACTCCTCCAATGGAGATCACTTGAGGGACATCCCAATTTGACGTATGTCTTGGGTGTTCTCTGCTGGTTGGCTTCACCCTTAGAGACACTGGAGTGGTATTTGTGTGGCTTATCCCAATGCCTATGGCCAAAACCTACATATTTGTAACCAATAAAGTTGTGGCCTCATTTGATCCCATAAAACCAACATCCTGTGTACTGTCTAGTTCAGTGGTTTTCAACCAATGTGCTGTGGTACCCTGGGGTGCCTTGAATGATGGTCAGAGCTGCCATGGCCAATGCTGGCCTCTGCCCCTCTTTCCTTCCCTCCCTCCTCTGATGCCCTCTTATGTCTCTGCCCCCTACAAGCTCGCCAGGCGAATGGTGCCTCTGGGGCTGGCCGGGGGTGCTTCCCAGGCCCCTGTGGGGCAGAGTGAGGAGGCACCTTTCTTTGGGGTGGGGGTGCAGCTCAGAGACCAGGGGTGGCAGCAGTGGCTGCCCGGAGGACTCCCAAGGAGAGGGAAGAGGAAAGGGGGCTGAGGGAACACTCTAGGGCATGGGTAGGCAAACTAAGGCCTGGTTGCCAGATCCGGCCCAATCGCCTTCTCAATCCGGCCCGCAGACGGTCCGGGAATCAGTGTGTTTTTACATGAGTAGAATGTGTCCTTTTATTTAAGATGCATCTCTGAGTTATTTGTGGGGCATAGGAATTTGTTCATTCCCCCCCCCAACAAAAATATATAGTCTGGCCCCCTACAAGGTCTGAGGGACTGTGGACCGGGCCCCTGCTGAAAAAGTTTGCTGACCCCTGCTCTAGCGTGTTTGAAAAGAAGAAGAAGAGTTTGGATTTGATATCCCGCCTTTCATTCCCTTTAAGGAGTCTCAAAGCGGCTAACATTCTCCTTTCCCTTCCTCCCCACAACAAACACTCTATGAGGTGAGTGGGGCTGAGAGACTTCAGAGAAGTGTGACTGGCCCAAGGTCATCCAACAGCTGCATGTGGAGGAGCGGAGACGCGAACCCGGTTCACCAAATTACGAGTCCACCGCTCTTAACCACTACACCACACTGGCTCTCAGGGTGAGGGGTGAGGGGCTGCCGGCTCTGCAGCGAAGGGGTGACATAACTGGGCTCCTGAGCCCCACAGGGGTGCTGCAGAAAGAATGTAGTTGATCAAGGGAGCCACAGACTCAAAAAGGTTGAAAACGTCTGGTGTAGTTATTTAACTCCCAGAGAACCGGGAGGTTACAGGACCTTGACCCACAAACAGTGCAACAAAACTTAAGGAAGAACAAAACAAGCCATTTAGCACTTTTGGGGGAGGGGTGACATACTTGAGAATTAAAAGAATTCAAAGCAGTTCATGGTTAATCTACCCCGAAGAAGGTGGGGCAGGGAAGGTATCATAGGAACTCATTCTGGATAGCTCAGTTGGTTGGAGTGTGGTGCTCATAATGCCAAGGTTGCAGGTTCGATCCTCTTATGGGACAGAGCCACTTCTGAACTAGAGAAGAGGTGGAGTTGCAGGCTTCATGCCCTCTCCAAGTGTGCGGGGGCTGGCCCCGGCTATGTCATCCCCTGGCCAGCCAATCGGGTTATTTAGCTCCGGCGCGGCCGGGGATCTCCCTCTTTTGCTTCAGCTTCTCCAGTTTCCTACCCTCCCGGCCTTTAAGGTTTTCCTTTGACCTTACTATGGACCTCAGTTGGTTGCTTTTAAAGGGCCTGGTAGGAATTTTTTCCACTTGGCAAATTGGCACCAGCCACTTGGTTTTTCGCCTACCTCGTAGCAAATCGTCACAACTTCCTGGGATTGGCGGTTAGGCATTGGTAGGGGTATTGTTATGTAGATGAAGGGGGGAGGAAGCGCCCTCACCTCCCCCGGATTGCAAAGGGTAGTCCAGTAAAGGATTCCGGGGGGTTTGGCCCTGTCCAAAGCCTATGGAGGTGAGGGCCTAAGGCACGCCCCCGAGCGGTGACCCCGGGGGAGTTCCTATTTGATGTGCATCAGCAGGACTCCCCCCACTGGTGGTTAACCCTTCTCGGACTTCAAGCAAGCAGGCTGAAGCTGGATAGTCGGTAGGACCAATGCCTAAGCCAATACCGCTCATCACCTGTAACCAATAAAGTTGTGGCCATTTTTTGCCCATTAACCTAAATAATTGTGTCATGTGTCTTTACTTCTATTGGGGGGAGGCGGGAACTCGCCACGCAACTCCATATTCCTGCATTGCAGGGGGGTTAGACTAAATGATCCTCAGAGTCCCTTCCAGCTCTACAATAATAATAATAATAATAATAATAATAATAATAATAATAATAATAATAATAATTTATTATTTATACCCCGCCCATCTGGCTGGGCTTCCCCAGCCACTCTGGGCGGCTTCCAAAAGAATATTAAAATACTATAATACATCAAAATATGATTCCATAATGACCAGTTGGTTTCTTCTATATGCAATTAACTCAGCAGCTGCCAATGTGGGGTAGTGGTTACAGTGCTGGCCTAGGACCAGGGAGAGCAGAGTTCAAATTCCCACCTAGCCATGAAGCTCATCGAGTCACCTTTACCTACTGCTCACTCACAACCTCTCCTTCCTCACAGGGTTGTTATGAGGATAAAATGAGGATTTTTGTTCTCTGCATTGTGAAGTTGTATGAAAGGCAGCATCTTAATATATTATCCCAATAAGTAAATGAGAATACAGTGTTTTGTTTTGTTGAAGCTTCTTTCTTGGGACAGGCTGGGAGAAGCAAGCTATATGATTGAGACCGTTTAAGAGGTTTAGAAACAGG
The DNA here is from genome assembly GCF_964188305.1 of Podarcis bocagei. Taxonomy (NCBI): domain Eukaryota; kingdom Metazoa; phylum Chordata; class Lepidosauria; order Squamata; family Lacertidae; genus Podarcis; species Podarcis bocagei. The sequence goes on along the minus strand of NC_138135.1, from coordinate 16,393,701 downwards.
GAGGGAAACTAACTTCAACTGCCTTGCGTATTAGTAAGATGAACCAACCCTCACGTCTTAAACAAATGCCGTAGGAGTTTCCTCTCCCCTTGAGAAAGGAGCCAGTGTGGTGTAGAGGTTAAGAGCAGTGGACTCGTAATCTGGTGAACCGGGTTCGCTTCCCCGCTCTTCCACATGCAGCTGCTGGGTGACCTTGGGCCAGTCACACTTCTCTGAAGTCTCTCAGCCCCGCTCACCTCACAGAGTGTTTGTTGTGGGGGAGGAAGGGAAAGGAGAATGTTTGTCGCTTTGAGACTCCTTTGGGTAATGATAAAGCGGGATATCAAATCCAAACTCTTCCTCTCGGTTTTCTCACGCTGAGAATGCTTGCACGAAAACAGAGAGGGAATCTCAGCTCCCGTTAAGACTCACCTGAACATCTCTGTGCTGTACGCTCTGCAAGACCCCGATTCGCCACAGCTTTTCACACCCCATTTCAAGCAGGTTGTATCAATCAGAGCTCCAAAATAAAGAGGCGCGGGAAGTCCGCCTGAAAAGAAGAACCACCAGCAGTGACGTGAGCCTGGCTAGATCTTGGCAATGTGGGTTTTTTTCAGCGAGAGTCAGAAAACGGCCGGGGGTTCATGGTAGACCTTCACATGCAGAAAGTCTTGAGACTTACTGTATTTTTCGCTCTATAAGACACACTTTTTTCCTCCTAAAAAGTAAGGGGAAACGTGCGTGCATCTTATGGAGCGAATGCAGGCTGCGCAGCTATCGCTGAAGCCAGCACAGCAAGAGGGAGAGCTGCGCAGCGCCTCTTGTTGTGATGCCTTCACAGCAACGCACCATGAGGGATGGAAGGGAGCCCTTCCATCCCTCATCCTGCTTACCTGGGAAGCCAGCAGACCAAGAGGCGCTGTGCAGTTCTCCCTTTTGCTCTGCTGGGTTCAGCAGAGCAGTGCAGTGCCTCTTCAGCGAAGCGGGAGGAGGAAAATAAGGGGCTCCACAAGGGGTAAGTCTGATCCTCCGTCCTCCTCCCTCTTCAACAACATTTGATTCAGAATATTTTTTTTATTGTTTTCCTCCTCTTAAAAACTAGGTGTGTCGTATGGTCGGGTGCATTTTATAGAGCAAAAAATACGGCAATTCCCGACTTTTCCAGGTTTTTTTAAAAAACAACAACAACAAGGGAGATAGAGTACAACAGAGGCTGACCCGGAAGAGAAGGAATCTTTGATATCAGTGTGATACATATGAAAAACTCCATCCCCACTGCTCTACAGACTTTGTGTCGTCTTTGCCCTTAACTTTAGAACACACTACCTGGAAGCCTGTTTAAAGCAGTGGTTGCCATCGTGGTCACCACCCATGCGTGCCTTTGTGCCTTCAGAGGCCTTGCCTGGCACCCGCAGTGTTCCCTTTCCCCCCACCCCCGGAATTAGCTTTCCCAAAAGCAGTCTATTGTAGGACGTCGGACCCCTGCCTGAAGCCCTGGAGAGCAGCTGCCAGTCAGTGTAGACAATACTGAGGTATATTGGCCAACGTAGAAGGCAGCTCCCTTTGTTCCTTCCTCTGTTTCTGATCTTCAAACAAAAGGAAAGGGAAGAAACATTTACCGAGTGTCCTTCCACAGAAAGCTTCGAAGCCGACAGCAAGGGATTTTAATTCTGGAGAAACCGATCTGAAAAAAAACAGGATGCAGAAGTTCAAAAAATTCCCTTCGACATTAATCAGATACACTTTGCTACAATGGCTGCAGTCCAGAAACATTGAAATAAATGGAATGGCGTGGCTCAAAAGGATATGGGGTTGTGTAAGCTGCAGAGCGTTAAATAACTGGAACTGCAAATTTTCAAGGGCAAAACTTACACCTCTCTTGTTAGAAACCAATCAATCCACTGGAATTAAAGAGGCCCAAATGTGCAGAATTTGAAAATCCACAGAAATTATTTCAATAATGCTGATGTTGTTTTGTTCCATGTATTTATTCAGCAAGATTTATATAATGCTTTTTTTAAAAACAACAACAACAACCCAACTCTAAGTGGTTTACACAAAATGGTAATAATATTTTTATTATAAAATATAAAATTACCTTTATTATAAAATATAAAATTATCTTTATTATATTATTTTATTATAAAATAAAACACTTAAAAAAAAAAACAGCCTGCGTAATGAAATTATCAAAATATAGTTAAAATCTACAGCTTTGAGAAGAAAGATCTATGATGAAATTGCAAACAGATTCCTCCCAGGCTTGGAACATACATTATGTGGCACTTGTGAAAGTGCTAATTCCACAAATCAAAGTGCTTTAAGAGGCATGTGTGGGATAAGTCAATCCTTCCAGCACATTCATTCCAAGCTCTTGATGTCTTTATACATTAGCAGTAACATCTTGATTTTGTCCCAGTAACAAAGCAGCAGGCAGTTAAATTGGCCAGCTCATGAGAGGAGAAGACTCCCTTGAAAAGACCCTGGTGTTGGGAAAGATTGAGGGCACAAGGAGAAGGGGACGACAGAGGACGAGATGGTTGGACAGTGTTCTTGAAGCTACCAGTATGAGTTTGACCAAGCTGCGGGAGGCAGTGGAAGACAGGAGGGCCTGGTGTGCTGTGGTCCATGGGGTCACAAAGAGTCGGACACGACTAAACGACTAAACAACAACAAAGCAAATTGGCAGGCACTGAAAATCTTTGAGAGCAGAGATGCAATATGTTCCCACTGCAGCCTTCCACGCTAACTACACTTTCCAGACCAAGTGTAATGGAACAGAGAGCAATTTAGCCGTTGCCTTGTGCTAGAGCCTTGAAGAACACAACTAAAAATGACCAAAACACCCAATATACGTACTTCAATAGAAGTAAACCTAAAAAAAAACAGAACACAGCAAACCGGCAGCTTAAACAGTAAAAACAGCAATAGGAAGCCGCACCACAGGCCAAAGTGCCACGGTGACAACCAACATTAATGGAACCAGACTGAAGAATACCACCAGCAGCAGTAGCAAATAAAAGATGTTAAAATCATTCCAAGGCTTGAAACAAAAGGCTCTGCCTAGTGCCCAGAGAAGATGTCAAAGTGAACACCTGGTGGGCCTCTTTGCTGGGAGCCACCACTGAAAAGGCCCTGTCTTATGTCACAAGCCTCCTGGCTTGCCTCTTAACTATTGGTGCTATTTCCAAGCATGTCTGAGCTGGGGCAGCAGGGGAGAGGCAGGCATGCAGACAAGTAGGAGAAGCATGCGGTGGGAGGCAGGCAAGCAGGCAAAAACTTCTTGTGAGCACACAGAGAGAAAGAGGCGAGCAAGTGGGCAGTTGTGAAGGGGAGGCCTGCACCCAGTTGTGCATGGCAGAAGAAGATGCTCTCCACAGCAATTCAATCCTATGCTCTAAAGAGCACCTTTGAATATGAACCTTAGGGCCCTGGTAGTTTTGTAGAAGATTTTTGAAATCCTGATTGTAAACGCCTTTAGGAAAAGTTAGCAAAACGGCTATATTTTGTCCTAGATTTCAGCTGCTAGCATTCAAATTTTCAGTGATGCACCCCCCACCAACGTTGGCTACAATTATTATTATTATTTTCAAACAGAAAATGGCACATTTTTTGCAATCCAGGGGCATTCTGCAAAAGCAACCGCTGAAATACAGGAGATTTGACGAACTGTGCTACGGAGCTGACCTGCCCCAAAACTTGGTGGAGACAAACAGGGGGATTTTTAAAAAATGTGCTCACCTGAACATAATCATGTACGTAGGAGTTCCTCCCAAGGAAAAACCAAACACAAATAAGAACGTCAAGGCTAAGAAATAAGGGAAGCTTTTAGTACAACTATCCCTTGGGCATTGACCCAAAACTGCCGATAGATTTCCAGGACCCGAAACTCCCACACAACTGCAGTTGTGAAATACCTGCGAGAGAGAAGAGGGTGTGCGTCATTATCAGGGTGCCTTGCATTTTTTCACATTCCACATCTCCGCTCCCTGTGGATTTTCCCCTGTGGGCAAAACATTTGGTACAAGATGTCCTGAACCCATTGCAGTCTATCTAGTTGAAATGAAATACTTTATTGTCACTTGTACAACTTGTTTACAGTGAGATTACACGAGCACCCCCCACTCAGCTCTCTTAGTCTTAATTCCCCTCATTTACTGACACACACACCAAACCCAAAAGTCAGTTGCCCTGTTGTTATCTTTTCATTCAGCAGCCTAACAGCCCACCGATAGAAGCTGTTCTTTACCCTGTTGGTGCGACTAATCATGCTTCTATATCTTCTGCCCGAGGGCAGGAGATCAAGAAAGTGCTGGCCAGGGTGTGAATTTTCCTCACTCTCCTGAGGCAACATTCTTCTGCTATTTCATCCAGAGGACTCACGGGACAGCCCATAATATCTTGTGGTGTATTCACCACCCTCTGTAGGCACTTCCTATCAGTTGATGTCAAACCAGCGTACCACACCGTGATGCAGTATGAAAGGACACTTTCTGTTGTGGACCGGTAGAAGGAGGTCATCAAATGTTGTTTGACATTGTTCTTCCGCAATACTCTGAGGAGATGGAGTCTCTGTTGGGCTTTCTTAGCCACCTGGGTTGTATTGATTTTCCAAGTAAGGTCTTCACTGAGATACACTCCTAGGAATTTAAAGGAAGAGACTCTCTCCACACAGCCCTCCCCGATGTACAGCGAGGCTAGTTCCCCTCTCTTCCTCCGAAAGTCCAACACCATCTCCTTTGTCTTGCTTACATTAAGGTGCAAGTTAATATTTTACATACTCCAGAGCCAAAATAGAGAGAACTATACCGCATATCTGCCAACTGTCCTGTTTTAAGCAGGGCATCCTGGAATCACAGAAGCCAATCCCAGCTTCTGTTTGCATCCCAAGATATCCCCCTTTTTTCTTTTTTTTTTGGTCTGGCGCTCTGGCACGAGTCCTCATGTCAGAACACCGGACCAAGTGACCCTCACTATGGTGCAAGTCAGCAGTGTTGCCAGAGGGTAGGACCCAAAGGATTCAAAATACAAGGAAGGAGATTCCAACCAAACTTTAGGAAGAACCTCCTGACAGCAAGAGCTGTTTAGCAGTCAAATGGACTGCACATCAGAAGGTGGCAGACTCTCTTTCATTGGAAGGTTTTGAGCTGAGGTTGGATGGCCATCTGTCAGGGAGTCTCCAGCTGTGATTTTGTGTTGCAGGACGTTGGGCCAAATGAAACCTGGCGTCCCTTCCAACTCTATACAATCCTACGAACGCATGAACCTCTTAAGAAGCAAACCTACAAACAGGTATCTGCATTTACCATATCTTTTCCACTCCCCACTGATGCTTTGCAGCCAGCTAAACATGCGCTCATGTAGGTGACCCCGTTGCTTCCACAAACGGGATCCCAGTGGCTTGCATCACAGCTGCAGTCCGAGTTGCAGGCAGCTAACGATACTTCCTTAGAGAAGGATGGTTCTTTGATGCTAAAGGGAACAGAAGCAAAGCCTTCAGGGAAAAGGAAAACAAGGCCAACACACACTTATACACAGTCAGTTGGGTGGGGTACAAGTAATAAATTGTTATTGCTGTTATATCTGCATTTTGGCAAAGCATGTTTTCTCAAATACAACCCATTTTTGCATGTTAGTTTCACCAATTTATTTTATGCAACAAAATTCATATACCACCTGATAGTGATGAAACTACTAAGTCAGTGGTTCTCAACCTGCTGGTCCCCACATGTTGTTGGACTACAACTCCCATCATCCCTGAGCTAGCCTTGCTAGCTAGGGGTGATGGGAGTTGTAGTTCAACAACATCTGGGGACCCACAGGTTGGGAAAGGCTGCAAAGTGGTTGACAAAAAAGCAAAACATCAGTAAAAGATAGTTAGCATGCATTCTTATGCACATTTTACCCTCCTATATGCTCTGAGCCTGGTTTTGGCTGGGGAGGGCAGGGTATAAATAATAATAATAATAATAATAATAATAATAATAATAATACTGAAATGCACTGTAAAATTCAGAGTGACACCATGATGGCTGCATGTTAGTTGTCGTGTACGTTTGGGTAAGTTCCAGCCAGGTAGATTCACCATTAAATGCGAACTCAGGAGACCGTAGATGAGTAGATGAGCAACAAGTAGACAGCAGAGGAGCAGGCATGAAGAGACATCCCCAGCAGATGGTACTCAATTAGATCATTATTCTTTATTAAATTTGTATATCACCCATCATCTGAAGATCACAGGGCAGTTCACAACATAAAATGCACCAACGGTCTGAGTCAGTATAATATGGAATTTCCCGCCCCACAGTCCCAAAAATGAATACTGCAACTTACCCAGAGTAGTTGATGTTCAAGCCAGCCACCTGGAGGTCTTTGCAGTTGAATGCAAAGTAAAGCAGATTAAGTAGGAAGGTAATCATAAAAGTGACACAGGCAAACTTCGCCATGGTTGTCACTTGCATCTTGAACTTCTTGATGATAAAACCTCCAAGGAACAGTCCCACGATTGTAGCAGGTAAAAGCAACACACCTAGAAAAAGAAAAGGGAACATTGACATAGGTTGCATGTGCTTACACACACACACACACACACACACACACACACACACTTACCCCAGCAAAGCCAGAAACGCAACAACAAAGAGAGGAGTTTACCTACCAATATAGAAGATGGCGTTTGAAACAGGTATGTTAAATTGCTGTTCCATAAACTTTGGCTCATATGTTATCATGCCAACGACAGAATTGTACAGAAGGACAATGAGGAGTAAATAGACCAGGAAGATGGTGTTTCCAAGTAGCTTCTTCAAAGTGGGGAAGAAATCTGGAAAGGAAATATAATATATCCATGTCTAAAATAAACATCAGCAAGTGTATTCGCAGAGGAAAGGCTTATGATTATCTCTATTGTCATCATCGGGATCAAAAGCCATTGCTGATTCTGTCTACTGCTGAGACTAATTTACATTGCCTAGATTTGTGTGTGTGTATTCAGATTTGTTACTTCAGATCTGAAGTGGTGCCTCAGGTTAAGAACTTAATTCATTCTGGAGGTCCGTTCGTAACCTGAAACTGTTCTTAACCTGAGGTACCACTTTAGCTAATGGGGCCTCTCGCTGCCGCTGCACAATTTCTGTTCTCATCCTGAAGCAAAGTTCTTAACCCGAGGTACTATTTCTGGGTTAGCGGAGTCTGTAACCTGAAGCGTCTGTAACCTGAAGCGTCTGTAACCCAAAGTACCACTGTAGTTGTAAATTGTACAGATGGGAGGGAGGAACGCAGTGTGTAAAATGGTTCCATTCAGCAAATTGTTAGTTAACTCTTCTTAATGAGTTTTAAGTGAAGAATGTTAAGGATATGATCTAGGTCTGTGGCTAAAATTTGAGAAGACCTCCTCAGAGGATGGAGCCCATGGCAGATACCAGCATGTACCGGGAACCAGGGCAACTTGAGAGGAATCCTGGGACCACAATTCATGAAGGTACCCCACCCAGGAAACCAGCGGAACTGGGTGACTATATGTACCCTGACTCAAGTTACTGCTCCTCCATCTGCTTTACATGCAGAAGGTCCCAGGTTCAATCCTTAGCATCTCCAGATAGGGCAGGAAGAAAGCCATGGAGGGCCACCCCCAATCTGTGTAGACAATACTAGGTGGATCAGTGCTCTGACTCAGTAGAAGGCAGATTCCTGTGTTCCTTCCTGACATGCTTACATGGACATCTGCTTACAAAAAGAGACCATGGAGACCAATTATCTGAATCACCACACATTTTTCACCACAGATCACGTCTGTTTTCAAAATAGTAGGGGTGAGTGCCAGCTGTTAATAAAAGGGATCGTAACCTTCCAATAATATTGGGGTATATGTTTATGCTTTAAATTGCAATCACCCCAGAATAAGGACACTGTGTTTCTGGTCTACAAATCCCATCATCCCTGAGCACTGGCCATGCTGTGGGAGTTGATGGGAGCTGGAGTCCAGAAACATCTGGAGAGTCAAGTTTCCCTAGTCCTGTTCTATTTTGTTTAAGGAGATGAGCGCATTGCAAAAGTGGGCCACCCACCGAGCTGATTGCTCTTAAGAAGCTCGACATTAACTAGTGAAGGAGAGCCAGAGGAGGAGGAGGAGGAGGAGGAGGAGGAGGAGGAGGAGGAGGAGGAGGAGGAGATTCAGCAGTCAACCTTTTGTTGCTTTGGAGATCTTCAGCCGTGGTGGCTTTGGAGATTCCGTTTTGCCACAGCTATCCTTGGAGTTTCCGTAAACGTCACCCGACTTCTTAATTATCCTTTCTTCTCCTTGTTTTGGCAAAGAGTAAGGCAGGAACCAGAAAGGGAAGGAGGCCACAACGCTGATGGCTCCACATAACAGTATTCCAAGCCACCAAGCACCAACCCAACGCACATCCTTAGAATTTATTGTCAGTGTATCTGGGAGAAAAGGACAGAGATTGAACTTTTAGCCTCTTTAAATGGAAAAAAAAGATGATCTACATCTTTTGCTCTACTTTGCTTATTCATCATTGCAGTTCTCAGTTGGCTCCCAGTTTGACCTTTCACCTCTCCACTGTATGGTCCAGCTGATAAAAAGTTAGATGTGGATCTAAAAGATCTAAACTGCAATCACAGCTCAGTCATGGAAACCATGGGTAATTTCTCAGGCATATTGTAAGACATTCGGAAGGATCCTCCTGGATCAGACCAAGGGCCTATTGAGTCCAGCATCCTGTTCTCACAGTGGCCCACCCAATGCAATAGCACCCTTCCAGCTGTGATCCATACCAACTGATATTCAGAAATATTTTTTCAGTGCCTCACTGGGAAAAGGGATTGACCGTTGAGCCACCCTAGGAATTGGAGCTATGTGAGGGGGAATCAGCACCGTTAACAAACTACAGCTCCCAGGATTCTTTACGGGAAGCCATGACTGTTTAAAGTGCTATAATATTGCTTCAAATGCATGGGGCAGATGGGGCCTGAGAGACAGGCTAAGTGGAGGTAACGCTGCAGGAAGTCAGGAATTTAGATGATGGAGGGTGTTAGCGCCAGAGAAGGGTTAAGAGGATAATATCCGGCAACTGGAGAGATTGTAGGAGAATGTACTTAAAACCACAAATGGGAGTTTAGTTTAGTTTAACAGGGAGTCTGGGCTGGAAGCCTGAAATTTATTTGTGTGCAATAGTAAATATTCTAGGACGTGTCTATGGATGATAATACACAGCTTTCCTCGGATGGAAGAGAGCTGGTTGGATGCTGGGCTTATCCACACCACAGCAAAATGTGGAACAGCACCTTCCTGTCTCCCAGTAATGTAAGGACATCCACAAGACATCCTACACATCCCAGTGTTGTCCTGGAACTTCCACCCTTTAAATGGTGGGCTTTTCAATCTTGGCCATTGCAGATCTTCCAAGGATAGGAAAAGCCCACATTCCCAGGGAGGCCTGGGACAAAACTGGGATGGGGAAGAGCGTCCTGTGATTACATCCCCCCACATTAATGGTGAGAGAAAAGAGGTGCAAATCCACATTTTGGTTCTGCAGATGGAGAAGCTCTCTGACAACCTTAATTTTGTGAATTCCTAACAGGCCCTTTCTGCATCATGGGTTGAAGTCACTGGAACCCAAAGCCTTGCCCACCTTCTTCAGTCTTCTGTTGGCTGTGGTCCTTTGCTGAGACAATATTTTCCAGAGCTCAGGGCTCCAGAAGGACCTACTGGGGGTTGTCTAGGGTCTGGCCTGACAATTGCTAGCAAGCCACAGCAGAAGAGGACAATTGGCGCTCAGCACTCGCTGGACAGGAGGGTCAACGTTAACAGAGACGAAACACTGGATACGATTATGGGTATTTGTTCCTTACCCGTATCTACCAGTCCAATGTCAACCCACAGATTAGCACAGTAGGATCCAAGCAGAAAGCCAGCTGAGGGTCCAAACATTCCCAGCGCTCTCACTATTCCTGTAAAAGATCACACGGCAGCACAGTGACTTATTTACAGCGCATGGTGAAGAAGATTATCTATGAAGAGAAGAGGCGATCTTTGGGCATGCTACTCTCTGCCAGGGTAGAAGGCTGGGCAAAAGTCTGGGTCATCTGCTGTCTGCATTGCAGAAGAACAGGGTGGGGAACCAGAGTAGTCTACCATGGCCCCTCTCTGCCCTACCAGAATGCAATCCCAACCTGATCAAAGACCCAGAATGCAATCCTATATATGTCTCATCTGAAAGAAGCCCTAGAAGTTCAGTGGATCAATTCTTCCAGGTAAGTGAGAGTGGGAATGCAGCCACAAGTCTTTGGGAAATGCTGTGTTGAGACCTTCAAAAGTGGAGTGAATCTCCATCCAATTACACAGGTGTTGTTGTGTTTTGGGGACAGGGAGTGTTTTTTTGCAACTGGGGTTCTGGGGGAAAAGAATGGTAAAGGTAAAGGGACCCCTGACCATTAGGTCCAGTCGTGGCCGACTCTGGGGTTGCGGCGCTCATCTTGCTTTATTGGCCGAGGGAGCCAGTGTACAGCTTCGGGGTCATGTGGCCAGCATGACTAAGCTGCTTCTGGCGAACCAGAGCAGCGCACGGAAATGCCGTTTACCTTCCCGCCGGAGCGGTACCTATTTATCTACTTGCACTCTGACGTGCTTTTGAACTGCTAGGTGAGCAGGAGCAGGGACCGAGCAACGGGAGCTCACCCCGTCACGGGGATTCGAACCGCCAACCTTCTGATCAGCAAGTCCTAGGCTCTGTGGTTTAACCCACAGCGCCACCCGCATCCCTAAAAAGAATGGTAATCTCCCCTAAAAACCATCATCTCGCTCCAATCCCAGGTACCCCACCTTGGAGCAATGCTATGCCATGACTCGGATCTAATCCGCACCATACATTACTCCTCCCTTGATTATTATTTTTAGGGAAGCAGTTTTTCAATGTGTTGGGAATGGGGGAAACCATGTGTCATTCTGGGATAGAAAGGATGGCAGCTAGCAATTGCAGGCCACTGTGAGGCTCTCCACTGCTACCCAATGATAGTTCCCCCAATTTTATTTTTCAGAAACCTGACAAAATGCCTTCTTTGATTAAAACCTGCAAATGAGGCAGGGAGGAGGCACACAAATTTTGCTCACTTTTTTATCTGTTTGCCTCGGTGGTTGATATGCATTCTTAAGCTGCCTTGTGACTGAGAAGGCACAAATATTTTAAACCAGCACATAAACAGCCGTAAGATATTTTAAAGCAACCAAGAAACAGCCAAGAGCTGGTAAGACAATGCAGACCTTCAGAAGGCTGCTTTTCAACCCAGTTCTGATCTTTAATGGGATGGGATCGCCTCACTTATTTTACCTATGTAAAAGGCCGAGTTTTGTTCCGTGGCAAAATCATCGATGTACGACAGCCCCAGGGGCATCACGGGAGCTTCACCGATTCCACGAAGAATATTCCCAGCAAGGACAAACAGCCACAGGTAGGAGCTCGTCGATTTTTCACAGCCTGCGGGCAAAGGATGGCACACAGCTTGGTGAACGAATCTGCTGTGCCCTATTCGTTTTCCCTTGCAGGGCTATTGGCAGCTTCAAAGGGTCAGGGGGGCAGAGATGCAAACTGCAGAGGTGGCACAGAGCAAAAGGTGGATAGATTCCACCACCAGTGCCACTGCCGTGCCATTGCACCAATGAAATCTAGAGCACCTGTCTCACAGAATTGTAGAGATGGAAGGGACCCCATGGGGCAATGCAGGAATCTCAGCTAAAGCACCCATGGCAAATGGCCACCCAACCTCTGCTTAAAAACATCCAAGGAAGGAGAGTCCATGGATCACAGCATCTGCTGTGGCTGCAGAGACCAATAACTCGTAACTGCTGCCTCCTGTGTTGTTTTTGCTGCCTTAGCATCACCAAAGTGACCTTCGCAGGGCGCAATCCTGTGCAGTGTGTATGGAGGTCCTGGGCTGCCCAGATGACAAGACTCCCCTCTCAGCCTCAGTGATGTGGACCAAAGGAAAGCAGAGCAAGATGTTTGGCACCAGCTTGGCTGCAGGAGTTGCTGGAAGGAGGTGTACAAGGCACCATCCAACCAGCTTAGGGACTTCGGGTTTGCGTAGGGCAGGGGTCGGCATAGCTTACCGGGCATGGGCTGGATCACTCCTGCGGCGATCCTTAATAATAATAATAATAATAATAATAATAATAATAATAATAATAATAATAATAATTTATTATTTATACCCCACCCATCTGGCTAAGTTTCCCCAGCCACTCTGGGCAGCTTCCAATCAAGTGTTAAAAACCATGGGCCGGACCAGCACAGCGCAACACTGAAAATCACGTCTGTGCATGTCCACGGTGCCGGAAATTGCACCTGCACAGTTTTCAGCGTCTGGGCATACGCAGAAGCGATTTCTGGAACTGTGGACATGCACAGACGTGAATTTTGGCATCTGGGCATGTGCAGAAGCGATTTCTGGAGCCACGGAAGACAGTCCCTGCGCCATGCTGCACCAGTTTAGTGCAGTGGGCAGGGACTTGCTGAATGAGTGGTTCGGTTTGGGGGCAGCTTGTGGGCCCATGGGCTTTAGGTTGCCAACCCCTGGCGCACAGTTAGATCCTTAGCCTTTTCTTCTCCTGATGATGTGTCTCAAGGCAGCAGGTATAGAGTGCATACACATTTTTTAATGGCAGGAATGGGAAATGACTGGCTTGGGTGTCAAATGTGGCCCACCAAGTGACTCTCCCCAGGCCACAACCCATCGCTGTCTCCCTTGCACCATCCATGGGTGTTTTTGCCTGTGTGGAATGTGTCCTTGAACTCTGATCACGCTTCTTGCTTGCCTGGGTGGAGGATACAGGCGTGTGTTGGTGTGCGTGTAGAAACTAGCCTACTGTACAGAGGTGCAATGAGCATTTGTTGTTCTGCCCTCTTTTGCCTCACCCACCCAGTTGCATGCTTCTGCTTAGTGACCAAAGGCTGGGACAGCAGCAAGAACAACTACAAAAACAAAGTCAAAGAGATAAAGAAGAAGAAAAGTTGTTTGTACTATCACTATTCCATGAGCACTGAATGTGCTGAGACTTCATTGAGTCTTTTGCTTTTGTTTCCCCCTGCAGATCTGTTTCCCGACTTTTTATTTTGGTTTTTTATATTCCTGTAAACCTTGGAGTTCCCCATAAGTCTGCTTGTTCCCCCGTGACCTGGTTCTGGCTTAAATCCTGCCAGCTCTCAGCCATCTAAGTTTGCTGTTGGAAAAAGGGAGATCGCAAAGTGCACTGTGGACACTCAACCAGCTGAGTTCCCGGTTAAAGAGAATGACGATGGGAAACAGATTTTTCAGCTACAGATGTTCAATGCCAGCCAAACCTGGACACTGAAAACTGAAAGCCTTGGTCTGGCAAGCAATATTGAAGAGGAGCAACTGTAATAGCAACTGTAGCAGCAGCGGAGGGCATAAATCGATTGTAACTGCTGGTCTGGATGATACCCATCAGTCCCTTCCAAAGCTGCAATCCTGTATCCTGTGCAGGTAGGATGTATAAGAGAAAACTTGGTAAACAGGTCAATCTATTTCCTTTGCTAAGGGAATGGTCATAGCTGTCCAGTTAAGTACCACAGTTTACATGTCCAAAGACATTGTTGCCATAGAGACAAATGGGTGGGCCTTTCCTCACTTCACTTGGCTCAAGCCACGTCACTCCTAGGATGGAGAACAATAGGCCAAGTGGAGCTGTGTGAGTTTTGGCTGGTGCTGGAAGCTGGAGACCCAAAGTAGAGGCTTGGGGCTAACCCCTCCATCCTATGCTTGGGTTGTATAGATGTGCAAATAACTGCATATATCCCAAAGACACCAGCATTTCCATTGGCTTTCACCTGGGTAAGCACAGAAACCACTGAAGTCTCTTGCTGCTCAGAGATCAATGTGCGTTCAGCAATACATTTAAACCACATTCAAAACACACACATACGCCCCAAAGAATTCCGAGAACTGTAGTTTGTTAAGGGTGCTGGTAATTGTAGCTCTGTGGGGGTAAACTACAGATCCCTTGATTTTGAGGGGTTGGGAGGTGTTTGGTTTGAATGAATGGTGCATATGCAACCATCGTTTCATACAGGGATAGTTCTCTTATGGCTACAATAGAGATGGATATTAGAGGGCTGTTGCAAGAGAATATGAATTGTTCAGCCTGGAAAATCACAGTACCAGTTGCTACATAAAGAGGTGTTGGTGGCATAAGGCCATAGAGCAACCTGCTCAAAAGGTGTTGGGGCATGAGAGAGACTACAAGCCTACATGATGAAATTATGTCCTGCATCTCTTCATGTGCACACCAAGAGACTGGGGCACAGCTCACCTCGGGAGCCACCAAAGTTTTGCTTACCAAGAGCACTTGCATTTTGAAAACTTCCCAAGTCATCTATTGCATGGTGGGGAAGAACGGTTGTTGAGCAAGCCGACACACTCGCAGAAGAATTGGTCACAGAAACCGCAATGCTCTTGTAATTGTAACTTTAAAAAGAAGAAGGAAGAAACAAATGCCATGTGATGGAAATGTGGAAGGTTTTAAAATATTTGTTAATAATAACAATGATGATAATGATGATGATGATACTATTAGGTAAAGGTAAAGGGACCCCTGACCATTAGGTCCAATCGCAGATGACTCTGGCGTTGCAGCGCTCATCTCACTTTATTGGCCGAGGGAGCCGGCGTACAGCTTCCGGGTCATGTGGCCAGCATGACTAAGCCACTTCTGGCAAACCAGAGCAGTGCACGGAAACGCTGTTTACTTTCCCACTGGAGTGGTACCTATTTATCTACTTGCACTTTGATGTGCTTTTGAACTGCTAGGTTGGCAGGAGCAGGGACCGAGTAACGGGAGCTCACCCCGTTGCGGGATTCGAACTGCCGACCTTCTGACCACCCGTGTCCCTGAAGATACTATTAATACCCTTTAATTCTGAGTGGTACATAGGAGCATAGGGAGCTAACTTATATTGAGTTAAAGCATTGTATCCATCTAGCGCTGCATTGTCCACACTGACCGGGAGCAACTCTCCAGGGTTTCAGGCAGGGTGTTCCTCTCAGCCTGACCCAGAAATGCAGCTGAAAATTGTACATGGTATCTTCTGCATGCGAAGCAGATGGTCTGCTACGACCCTAATTTTATGTCCTGGTTTCCTCGTGGAAGCAGTGCCATCGCAACCAGACTTTGGGGCCCATGCCCATGACCTCACAACCAAGGCTTCTCGACAACAGCCCAAATGCTGCCATGCCCAATGGCTATCCTTGATATTTGGTATGCCCAAACTTCTCCAGCAGAGCCCCAATGAAGAGTGTGATATCCAAGCATCCCCTGCCAACAACGCAGGGCCAAAACAAATGTCTGCGCTGCCCAGCAGAAACTCTCCGAGGCTTCAGATACGGTTCACTCCACTCAGTCCACCTTTGAGATGCTGAGAATTGATCTGCTGCTTAACTATAGCCCTTCCCTCTACAAAGCATTCACAACCCTCTCAACCGCTGTTTGATGCTCATCTGTCTTGGCCCATGGACCACCCTCCCTGATGACTGGCATTTCACTGGGGATGCTAATGTTGGTAATTGTTAATGCTCTACTTACCGCCCCATTATGAAGTGAGGCACAATCGACACAAACGATCCCATGGACATGATGAGGCACCCAACCGCAATCACTTTTGGACGATGAACTTTCGGCCCCAGGTAACTCACCAAGATCAGCACCAATAAGTTTCCTACATCAGGAAAAGAGATGTGATGAATTCTAGGGTGGGGGTGGTTCAGGGAGAGGCAGAAGGCCTTTCCACTGCGAAACTACAGTAGTTTCCCTCCTGTGAGGGGGCGTGGGAAGGAGATGGGTATACCTATCTCAAAGCTTCCATCGATCAGTCCGACCACAAATGATGGGATTTCAAATCTCCTCTCAATCTGAGTCATCACACTCTTCATGTAGCTTCCCGTAAATGCTTTGGAGAAGAAGGAAAACGACAGCGCCCCGAGGAATATCTGGGGTGAACACAAAGGAAAACGTGAGTTGACAAAGGAGCTATTGTCTCAAGATAATATAACATCTCAACCACAGAGATAAAAACAGACAAGTCTCTGGCCTCAAGGAGCTTACAATTTAATATGTGGAAGGAAAATAGAGGGAGACAAGGCTAGGGACCATGCTTTTGAACCATCTGGAAATTTTTGCCATTTATCGCAGAGAAAGGGAGGTTTTTACCTTTAGCTTTGAAACAGGGAGACATGCTCTCTTCACCAGGTGCGACCCATGGCTTTTGTCCAAGAATGGGGGGTTGTCTTTAGCTTGCTGCAGAACCATTTTTCCATCCATGATGCTGATCTTCCAGCTCGGGAACACAGACCTTTCTGTCGGGGGGGGGGGGATAGGAACAACAGCCATGTCATTTCCTTAACGATAGCACTTCATGTATTGGACTGAGTCCCAACCTTCAGCATGGCTTCAGTTTAGGATGAAAAATGGGAGAACCAGCAATCTGGATTTACACAGAGCAATGTCACATCAACAAGCTGCCTCCATCAGAGGTCCTGGTAGTGCCAGGTTTATGCTTGCCTGGATAGAAAACACAGAGATGTGCAGCCACTTTTCAGTGGCTGGAATGTCGCTTACTGGACACAGGTAAGAGCTGTACCCGTTGTCTGTTTTTGCAATTGCTTGCTATTTGATTGCAGACCCGCTAGCCGTTTGCTCAAGCCCTGCTCCCCATTGGCAAGAATCCCTGGCAAAAAAGGAATCTCGTTATTGATTGCTCAGTTTAATTGTCTGTCACCCTTAGGACCCTTTGTGAGACACAAGGAAGGGGAAGATCTTCCAGGGTGGGAGACCGGGAGAAGAAAGGGAAGCTCTCAAGTGAAAGCTGTGAGGCTCCACCCCTTTCTGTGTGAGACAAGAGTTAAGACTTTGCATTTTCTTTTCTCTTTCCTTTTCCTTTTTATTTAAATTAGTACAGTGGTACCTCGGTTTTCGAACGTCTTGGAAGTCGAACGTTTCGGTTTTTGAACGCCGAAAACCCAGAAGTTAATCCTTCTATTTTCAAACGTGCCCCAGAAGTTGAACGGCTTCCGCTGAGTGTTTTTCTCAATTAAATTTGCAGACCACCCTTTGCGCCTCGGTTTTCGAACGTTGCAGAAGTTGAACCATCTTCCGGAATGGATTACATTCAAAAACTGAGGTACCACTGTATTGTATTATGAAAAAGCTTCCATAAAATTTTATGGGAAAGGAAGAATTGTTTGTCACTCTTAATTCCAACTAAATTTGTTTTGATTGCTCTCTCTCACCGAGTTTGCCTCCTGAGATACAACCGCAACTCTGGATAACTTTGTGGTACAGTAATTATTTTAACGGTACAGTAGGGGTCTGTTGATGTCCAGGTAATAGAATCAGCACATGCTGCCAGTGTACAGTGGACCCTTGGGTTACGTTACCTTCAGGTAACGGAATCCTCAGGTTGTGAACGTGGCAAACCTGGAAGTATATACTTCCAGGTTTCGCCGCACGTGTATGCGCATGCACAGAAGCACTCTGCACACCATGCATGTGCACAGAAGCGCTCAACTGCACCACGCACATGTGCAGAAGGGTGCCTCCTGTTACGAAATTTTCAGGATACGGCTGGGCCTGCGGAACAGATGCCGTTCGTAACCGGAGGTACCACTGTACTCTCTTTTCTCTTCTGCTTTTGGGTGTACGATGTACATAAAAAAAAAATCCTCATACCAATAGCTAAAAGTCAAGACTCAGTTCTGCATAGGATAGCATTAAAAATTGCCATTAAAGTATCCCACGGCAGCAAGTTCCCAAGATACCAGCTGTTCTTTTTTGAGCTTGTGCTGCCTGTCTGTTTCAGCTCTGGAGCTGGGATTTATTTTGACCAGCTCCTGTTGCCAAGTAAAAAACTATTTAAAATTCCGCTTGTAGCCAAAAAAGGCCTGACTTCACAGTTCTGTGCCCTCAAACATCAGCCACGTCAGCATTTTGTATGCAAGAGTTTTAACCTTTTAAGCAAGCCATGCTCAAGATCTCTAAACAAACTTCAGTTGCAATGCAGAGCAAACACACTTGGGGTCCCTTTATCTCCTGCTGATGATTAACCAGCCAGGGAATCTGACCTCTTAAAAAAAATTAATTTTTAATTTTTAAACATTTTGACCAGCCCTCCTTTTCTTCCCACTTCAATTCATTCCTCCCCTTCTTTGAATGGCTTGACAGCACAATTGTCACTGCATTTCGGCAGAGGGCAGGAATGCACCCAAATTCTGCTTAAGATAAAAAAAATTAAAAATGGGCAAGGTTCAGATCCTTCACAGAACTCTTCAACACTTCTGTTTCGTTAGATTTTTGTCCAGCCCTTCCTTTCAAAGGAACTCAGTATTTTTTAAAAAATAAAACAAACTCTAAACGTTTCAAAAGCAAACAAAATATTATCACAACTAAAAACACAAGCTAGACCTAACAACCGACGCAAGATCTTATATGCTGACTGCTGACTTGGATGGGGGTTTTTATTATTATTAAAAAAGCAGGATTCTTTATTTAGGAATCTGCTCCATATTGCACAGAAAATCTCTGAGAGGATTTGCAACACCCTAAAAAGAAAATCACAAATATACACAAAGTACAAGCAAAGGAATCCACATGTTTAAAGTCCCACAGATTACAATTAGATAAGTATCTCTTTAAACGTAAATAGAAACCGAAGCAGAAAACATGTGGGGAATAACACAGACCCGAAATACAGAAATTCCAAAGAGAACCACTTCTACCTACTAATTATACCAAGTATGTATTTATAGGGAGTAGTATAGCTCTCTTCTCTGCTGCTCTCGCTCTCAAATGAAGCTCAGGCTAAAAATGAGGGAAAGGCTAGCTCTCCCCATCCCTGGACCTCCCTGCTCTCACCAGGGAACACCCACAGTCATTCCCTTAACAGCACCATGTGCAAAGTGCCCTGACCCTTGCAGCAACTCAGAAGGGCGATTTGCAGAGCGACTGTTTTATCCTTCCATGGGCTGGGACTGGGAGGGATTAGATCGGCTCAGGATCATGATAACAGGGCCTTCCCTAAAGGTAAAGGTAAAGGGACCCCTGACCATTAGGTCCAGTCGTGACCGACTCTGGGGTTGCGGCGCTCATCTCGCTTTATTGGCCGAGGGAGCCAGCGTACAGCTTCTGGGTCATGTGGCCAGCATGACTAAGCCGCTTCTGGCGAACCAGAGCAGTGCACGGATATGCCGTTTACCTTCCCGCCGGAGCGGTACCTATTTATCTACTTGCACTTTGACGTGCTTTTGAACTGCTAGGTTGGCAGGAGCAGGGACCGGGCAACGGGAGCTCACCTGTCGCTGGCCAGGGGTGATGGAAATTGAGGAGTCCAGCAAAATCTGGAAGGCTGCGCTTGGTGTACTCTATCAAGCCATTTCTTACAAGCTGCCTGGGGCAAGTCACTGCTTCAGAGCCTAAAACCTTTCATGCAAAAGCAGAGCACAAGCGGGATTAAATAGGGGATGCGAAAGTCACTGCAGCCAAGAGCTAGGTGGGCCTGTGCTCACACATGTATACTACAACCTCAAAGGCTTTGCTGGATCAAAACAAATGTTTTCCTGCCTAAGCCAAGACCAGCTTTGCACATGCAGGTTCGCCACTGCATTGCGAAATAGCTTACATGTGTGAATGGGATGACCCAAATGACCATTGCTAGGACTTGCATGTAGCCTCCTAAGCAGGCATGTATGAAGGCTTTGTTTCCATTCCACCATGTAGTTGTTGCATGCAGCGCTGTTTGCATTCCACTGCAGTTGTATGTCTTAGGCCAAAAACCTGCATTCTTAATCTCGCTGTCCACTGTGGCAAAATGGATCGATTTGTGCAAGTTACATTGTCTTTGTGTCATTGCACCCCTTTCAACACAATGCAAAGGAAGCACAATGCAGATCTGGGGTCGGGTTGGGGAACACAATCAACTCTGTGCCGTTTGCAGACTGAAAGCAACACCACAGAAAATACTGTTCATATTCCCTGCACTGATTTCTGCTCTGGTAACAACAACAACAACAACAACAACAACAACAACAACAACAACAACAACAACAACAACAACAACTTATTTATACCCCGCCCATCTGGCTGGGTTTCCCCAGCCACTCTGGGTGGCTTCCAACAGAACACTAAAATACAATAACCTATTAAACTTTAAAAGCTTCCCTAACAGGGCTGCTTTTAGAAAGAATAAGCCAACATCCACTTCCCTTTCTGTTTTCTTCAGAATTCTCCAACATGCCTTGTAAGTTATTCTTCCTCTTCGCCCAATTGTCAAGTTGTAAAAATCTCTATAAATATCATGAATGGTGTGGAGGGGGAAAAACAAGGAGGAACCTCTTGCACTGCAGCTAAATGAGACAAAATGCCCTTCTAATCCAGTTTCCAATAATGACCATCCAAATGCCTCTGGGGTTCCGACAATGAGGGCAGAAAGGAAAGTGTTAAAATTTAGCTCTTTGTGTTTGTTTTAAATATTTGTGTATTATTTGTGCATTTGTGTATTATTAATAATTGGTTTATGTCAACCACTTAGAAGTTGGTTCGTTCGATCAATTAAGCAGTTTCTATTTTTCTCTCTAAATGCGGATGTGTACAAAAAATGGAAAAGGGGAAACCACCAAAGAGGAATTCAAACAAATAGACACAAAGTCAGAAAAGCTAAAGCACAGAATGAACTCAGGCTTGCTAAAGAGGTTAAAAGCAACAAAAAAGGCTTCTATGGGTATGTCCGTAGCAAAAGGAAGAACAAAGAAACAGTGGGGTCACTCAGAGGAGAAGATGGTGAAATGCAAACAGGGGACACAGAAAGGGCTGAACTCCTCAATGCCTTCTTTGCCTCAGTCTTCTCCGATAAAGAAAACAATGCCCGACCTGAAGAATTTGGAGCAAATGATTCAGCACAGGAAACACAGCCCAGAATAACTAAGGAGATAGTACAAGAATACTTGGCTAGTTTAGATGTATTCAAGTCTCCAGGGCCAGATGAACTGCATCCAAGAGTATTAAAAGAACTGGCAGATGTGATCTCAGAACCACTGGCAGTCATCTTTGAGAATTCCTGGAGAACAGGTGAAGTCCCGGCAGACTGGAGGAGGGCAAATGTTTCCCTATTTTCAAAAAGGGGGAAAGAGAGGACCCAAATAATTATCGCCCAGTCAGTCTGACATCAATACCAGGGAAGATTCTGGAGCAGATCATTCAGCAAACAGTCTGTGAGCACCTAGAAAGGAATGCTGTGATCACCAATAGTCAGCATGGATTTCTGAAAAATAAGTCATGTCAGACTAACCTGATCTCGTTTTTTGACAGAATTACAAGCCTGGTAGATGAAGGGAACGCAGTGGATGTAGCCTACCTTGATTTCAGCAAGGCATTCAACAAGGTGCCCCATGATATTCTTGTAAAGAAGCTGGTAAAATGCGGTCTTGACTATGCTACCACTCAGTGGATTTGTAACTGGCTGACTGACCGAACCCAAAGGGTGCTCATCAATGGTTCCTCTTCATCCTGGAGAAGAGTGACTAGTGGGGTGCCACAGGGTTCTGTCTTGGGCCCGGTCTTATTCAACATCTTTATCAACGACTTGGATGATGGACTCAAGGGCATCCTGATCAAATTTGCAGATGACACCAAACTGGGAGGGGTGGCTAACACCCCAGAGGACAGGATCACACTTCAAAACGACCTTGACAGATTAGAAAACTGGGCCAAAACAAACAAGATGAACTTTAACAGGGAGAAATGTAAAGTATTGCACTTGGGCAAAAAAAAATGAGAGGCACAAATACAAGATGGGGGACACCTGGCTTGAGAGCAGTACATGTGAAAAGGATCTAGGAGTCTTGGTTGACCACAAACTTGACATGAGCCAACAGTGTAACGCGGCAGCTAAAAAAGCCAATGCAATTCTGGGCTGCATCAATAGGAGTATAGCATCTAGATCAAGGGAAGTAATAGTGCCACTGTATTCTGCTCTGGTCAGACCTCACCTGGAGTACTGTGTCCAGTTATGGGCACCACAGTTCAAGAAGGACACTGACAAACTGGAACGTGTCCAGAGGAGGGCAACCAAAATGGTCAAAGGCCTGGAAACGATGCCTTATGAGGAACGGCTAAGGGAGCTGGGCATGTTTAGCCTGGAGAAGAGGAGGTTAAGGGGTGATATGATAGCCATGTTCAAATATATAAAAGGATGTCATATAGAGGAGGGAGAAAGGTTGTTTTCTGCTGCTCCAGAGAAGCGGACACGGAGCAATGGATCCAAACTACAAGAAAGAAGATTCCACCTAAACATTAGGAAGAACTTCCTGACAGTAAGAGCTGTTTGACAGTGGAATTTGCTGCCAAGGAGTGTGGTGGAGTCTTTTTCTTTGGAGGTCTTTAAGCAGAGGCTTGACAACCATATGTCAGGAGTGCTCTGATGGTGTTTCCTGCTTGGCAGGGGGTTGGACTCGATGGCCCTTGTGGTCTATTCCAACTCTATGATTCTATGAACCGCCAACCTTCTGGTGGGCAAGTCCTAGGCTCTGTGGTTTAACCCACAGCGCCACCCGCATCCCCATAAAGTACCTATAACTTCCCCTAAACCTGCCTTCAAATCAAGAAGGAAACCACAGCAACCCTGGAGCTGGCATAGTGAATATCTCTTCCGCCATTGCCAGTGGTGAGGAAATCATTGCATGGAGGCTGGACTACTTGGGTGAACAAGGTTCTGCCCCACCAGCTGTTGCCTGCCTTCTTACTTTCAGCAAGTCCAGGGATGGGGTCCTGCCTGTCAACTTCCCCCTCCTCAGGCTCAAGATTGCCCCCCGCGGAACTCAGCAGGCGAGGAGGATGGGGACAAGACTAAAATCAGTTGGCTTCTCTTCTCGTTGGTTCTGGCTCCACCTACTGTTGGTCTTCCACCCTCCCAATGGACACCACTGCACACAATCCCTGGGAAGGGTTAGGAGTTCAAAAGTCGCTTTGCGCTTATAAGAAACCCATCTTTTAGCCTAGCAGCACTTTGGAACTCACTGCCAATTGATATCTGGCAGGAGCCTTCGCTGTATTCTTTTTGATGCCTGCTAAAAACTTTTTGGTTTAGACAAACCTATCTGGATATTTACAATGCTGATGTGTTTTTAGTTTATTGCTGGTTTTAATTATTTGAATGTTTTGATTGTTTCAATTAATAACATTCTTCTATTCTTTTTGCTTGGAGGTTGGTTGGTTTTACAATCTAGCGGGATACAAATCTCATGAAATAAATAAATAGGAAATAAAATACTGCTCTGCCCTACATCTGCCTGGCACAAGCCTGGTTCAACCACCTTTGGTTTCCTTTCTCTCCTTCCCCCTTTGCTTTATGATTCCAAACTTTGGACTGCATGGTTTCATGCCCCTGATTTAGATGGGGGGGGGTGTTTGTTTTTTTGAAAAAAAATTATTAGTTTTTACAATATCAACGACAAACAAAAACATAAAACAAACGAAACATAACAAACATAAACCATAATAAAAAAATTCCTTCCAGTAGCACCTTAAAGACCAACTAAGTTAGTTCTTGGTATGAGCTTTCGTGTGCATGCACACTTCTTCAGATACACACGAAAGCTCATACCAAGAACTAACTTAGTTGGTCTTTAAGGTGCTACTGGAAGGAATTTTTTTATTTTGACTATGGCAGACCAACACGGCTACCTATCTACTACTGAAACATAAACCATAACCTTATTGAAAATAACAGTTATTTACTTTGTAAACCGACTTCCTCGTTTCCCCTTAGCTGAATTTCATTGCATATCCTTATAACGGTTTTCCAAATCCCAATTTTAATACCCTTTAAATTAAACATTAACATCTTTAAATCTTCTCCTTCTTGTATAAAACATATTATTTTATCAGTTAACATAAATACAACCCTAAGCCCATTAAGTATCTGGACGCTACTTCCAGTTATTTTAGCTTAACAAATTTAGCTAAATAATCATTAAATTTCTTCCATTCTTTGTGGTGTTCCTCCTCTTTCTGGTCGCGGACTCTTCTGGTTAGATCGTTTTTTTTAACTTACTCCAAAAAGTGGTAAACCAGAACCAATTAATTTGGTGGCTTTCCTACTCATTGTGCTGGACTCTGGACATCTGCCCCAAAGTCCTTACCTGATCATGCCAGTGCCCAACAATCAGGTTCCAGGGTCATTCTGCCCCTGAATCTGGAGATTATCAGTCAATGAATAATCCTGCATGATTTAAAGGCCAGCAGAACTCAGCCGGTTTTTCTCCTTCTTTTCTTCAAAACGTTGCCTATTTATTTTTCTCATTTCTGTGCACACGCTCTCCCACCAAGAACGGCATCAGAAAGTGCAAACAAGTGCAAAATCTGAAGAAGGATTCCATCCCGGATCTGCAGATTTGTGCACTTCAATCCACAGAATTGCAGTTCCTCAGCACAGCCCTACTGGCAGGTCTCTGGGACTCAGGTTCAAAGATAAGCACCTACGTTTTGAATTGAACAGACTGGAAACCGGGGCAGTTCTATTTTGCATCGATATTCATAACATAGGAAGCTGCCTTATCCTGACTCAGACCATTGGTCCACCTAACTCAGTATTGTCCACACTGACTGGCAGCATCTCTCCAGGGTTTCCAGCAGGGGACATTCCGAGTCATAGCTGGAGGTCTCAGGGATTGAATCTGGGATCTCCTGCATGCTCTCTCACTGAGCTACAAGTCTTTCCCTCCAAAGAACATGGGGAGCTCCCTTATACAGAGAACACCCAGCTCTATATAGCTTGCACTGACTGGCAGAGGGTCTCTGAGAACTCAACCTGGGACCTTCTCCATGCAAGGCAAGGGTTCTGCCACTGAGTTAAAGCCCTGCTGAGCAAGTAACATATAAATAGGCATTTAAAAATAAGACAACAAACAGTGGCCGAGAGGCCTGAACAAGTCACAATTCATGAGCGTGCTAAAAAAGGAGGCTTTTGTGGGATGGAAAGAACAACAGCCCCCTGTCCATTTAAAGCGAAGCTCAGTCAAGAGGTCATCGTGCATTTGCTCGGCAACACATTCCTCAAAGTGTCAGAGCATTAAATGGAAGCGACAGAAAGAGCTGGGCAGAAGCAGAGAGAGAGAACTTACTTGGACCCCTGGTCAGTCAAGCAATGTTCCTTGTTGCTTCTGGAGCAAGGAGGAGAGAGCTCAACGTCACTGTCAGGGACCGGCCTCCTTTAAAAGGTGGAGACCGGCCCACCGTGTTGCAACACGGCTGGCTTCCCAAATTCCCCTATAACCACCAACGCAAAGGCATTTTCTGTTATTGTTGCTGCTGCTGCTTGCTTAAATGAACTGCAGATTATCTCACGGCTGCTAAGCTGGCAGGTTGCCCGCAAAGTTAGCAAGCCGAGCTATTCCAAAGAAACCACATGTTTTCAACGTTTCCTTTCCTTTTTGAAAAAGGAAAGGAGAATAGAAGGAGGGGTGGGATCCTGGAAGTTCTTCAGTCCTGAGGGCATCAGGTGAAAGAGAATGTGGAACTGTTCCCTCACCAAAGACAGGTGATCGTCTCATGAAATCCACAGCGAACGGGTGTATTCCTCACCCTGGCTGGAGGCCAGAGCAGGAAAAAACGAGCAAACAAAATTTAAGTAGGCAGAAGTTATTGCAGAAAGACTCACGTCTAGAGTTTTGGGAGCCTATCGCACTGCTAGAGTACATTGCGAGCCAGAGGTCATGTGGTTTCAGGAGAGATGCAAGCATGCCTTGTTGCTCACATGAATCAATTGTGGCTTGTAAGACGAAGCTTGCATATGACCATACTAAATTATATCTGAAGCAGAAACAAGGCACAGCCTTCTCTCCGGCGTGTTTTAACACGCTGCCCGTGTGACCCAATTGTGGCTTGCGAGATGCCTGCCGAGGACCTCAAAGCAAGCTGTGCAGTTCAGCCGAACCCTGTCAGAGAGAGAAGCAGGTGGAAAGAATGGAATTGTAGAATTGTAGGGTTAGAAGGGACCCCAGCGGTCATCTAGCCCAACCCCCTGTAATGCGGGAATCGAAGGGCGGCGGCTGAGTGGCAGAACATCTGCTTGGCATGCAGAAGGTCTGCTGTTCAATCCCCAGCAGAGCAGAGAAGGCCTCGTCTAAAACCCCTGAAGAGCCACTGCCAGTCAGTGTAAGACAATACAGTGGTACCTCAGGTTAAGAACTTAATTCGTTCCGGAGGTCCGTTCTTAACCTGAAACTGTTCTTAACCTGAAGCACCACTTTAGCTAATGGGGCCTCCTGCTGCTGCCGCGCCGCCGGAGCACGATTTCTGTTCTCATCCTGAAGCAAAGTTCTTAACCTGAGGTACTATTTCTGGGTTAGTGGAGTCTGTAACCTGAAGCGTCTGTAACCCGAGGTACCACTGTACTGAGATTCCTGCACTGCCAGGGTTGGACTAGATGACCCTCAGGGGTACATGAGGTACAGGGACCTGTGATGTGACAGTTGCCAACGTCCCTACGTATATTTTATTCACACCACTTTAGAGAACACAGCTGTTCCCACTCCCAATAAATTTGGGGAAGGGCTGTAGTTCAGGGGTATTAACTTAATACAGTGGTACCTTGGGCTACATACGCTTCAGGTTACATACACAGTTCTCGAGAAGGCCCTCAAACCCCCAGGCTGAAGAGCATGTGTCTACAGACATGGAGTCAGCATGCGACTTGTGTGAGAGATGTCTACTTGAGAGTAATCAACCCCAGAGGTTCTTTCATTACCTGCAGCTGTTTTTCGGGTGTGGTCTGGGAGGACAGAGTGTATGAGGTTCTCCTCTTGAGCCTTCTCCAGTGTTGGGGAAAACACAACCCTCCACTTGAAGCTAATACCTCCCTTGTCACTGAATTCCTTGTGATATTGATTTTGGACCGCTGCCCAACCTCTTCTCAGGATCAAGTCTGTTTCTCTGTGCTTACTTGTTTCAGCTTGGCTGTAGGTCCAACCCTTCCCTTTCATGAGAGATTTGTATCTCCTAAGGCTGGGCTCCTAGTTCCTGAGGTCAATCCCTGGTGTGTGAGACACAGCTTGTTGGGATTTTGCCTCAGTTTATTGTTCTGTATCCAGCCCATTACTGGGTGGATGCAAGTACCGCTCCAGGGTCTGCACAGATTTAGATGACCCAGAGAAACAGCTCCGGGTGTATGCATTGTGATGGGCCCTTGCTCCAGATTTATTTATTTATTGGATTTATAAACCACCTTTCTCTCTCCAGTGAGCTCAAAGTTGTGTACGTGGTCCCACCCCAATTTAATCTCCACAACAACCCTGCAAAGTGGGTTAGGCAGGGTCACCCAGTGAAATTCATGGCCAAGTGGGGGTTTGAACCCTGGATGTCTGGATCCTAGTCAGACGCCCTAACCCCTCACACAGCCAGTGGCTCCAGACAGATGCTGAACAAGAGGGAGGGGGAGGCAGAGTCTTGCCTGTCATACGTAGCAATAAAACTGCGCCAGGATTCAAATACTGGCATTGTTTGGGCTATTATCTTATCAAATCGCTTGCAACCCATTGAAAAGAGCTCTTCCCTTATTATGGTTTAATCTGATGTGTCGGCAGTTGGATTTTTTTTGGAAGGAAGAATTATCTGCAGGGCCAGTTTCAGAAGGTATAATGGGGAGGCGGGTGATTGTCCCCACCTCTCTTCCCAGCCCCACCTCTTTTCTTTCTTTCTTTCTTTCTTTCTTTCTTTCTTTCTTTCTTTCTTTCTTTCTTTCTTTCTTTCTTTCTTTCCTTTTTAAATAATTTTTTATTGATTTTACATAAAGTTATTCAATCGCCATAATTGTTCCAAAACATAAAAATAAAAGAAGGCTCTTTCGAACCTTCAGACCTCCTTCCCTCCCTCCATGGGTTCCATTTCAAAAAGTTTAACCTTTCTTCCTGCATCTTTTACCATTATCAGTCTATTATATAATCACATTAACCAAAGTTCATTTCACTTTACAAGTGTCATTGTTATCCCTGCCAATGATTTCAACTGTGGTCTTTGAAATATATTAAAAGGTTATTCCGATCTTTTAAGAATACTTTGTTTACCTGGTTTCCGATCTTTCCCGTCAGTCTTGCCATTTCTGCATACTCCATCAGTTTCATCTGCCACTCTTCTTTCCTCCATCTTTCCTTCTCTATCTTTCCATCTCTGGGCTAGAAGCGTTCTTGCTGCTGTCTCTGCACACTTAAATAGCTCCCACCTCTTTTGTGACTTCCCTGTGTCTGTTTTGGATAGTAAGCCATGGATTGGGAAACTGAGACCTGGGATGTGAATGCAACTTCCCAAGCCCCTCTATCTGGTCTGGAGATCTCCTGCCCCCCCCCCCCAAGTCCCCTTCTCAGCTATACCCCTTACTGCTCCTGCTTCACCCTCTCTGTGACTGTCATTTACTGGCTGGATGTGTCCTTGAAGTGGATTTGGACTTCCTTGCCTGCATGGGGGCTTGCGAGCGGCATGGGTTTATAACTTTTTTTTTGTACAACCTCATGTTCCTGTAGCTGAGCTAGATGAACTTTTGCCTAAAAACAAAGGAATGAACTGCCATTTCCAAATCTTTTGAAAAAAGGTCACCCTGAAATTGGTAGATCGGTATTTGTATATGTAACTGTATAACGTTTTGTGTCATGTGCATAGCCTGTATTATATAATACAGGAAAAATAGAGTTTGCAAAAATTTTCTAATACAGTGGTACCTCGGGTTAACTTAATTCGTTCTGGAGGTCCCTTCTTAACCTGAAACTGTTCTTAACCTGAAGTACCACTTTAGCTAATGGGGCCTCCCATTGCCGCCACACCGCTGCCACACGATTTCTGTTCTCATCCTGAAGCAAAGTTCTTAACCCGAGGTACTATTTCTGGGTTAGCAGAGTCTGTAACCTGAAGGGTCTGTAACCTGAGGTACCACTGTACTTTTGCAATTTTTGATGTTACTGTGCACCATTTTGTGTTCCACAGCTGCTGATCTTACCAGCTGGATCGGATCTTACCAGATGTGCAGAAAATCCAAAGAGAGGTGTTGCTTAACCGAGCTTCAATTCAGGGAGTGAGATTGGATTTTTGTTTGCAAAGCATAGCCATGGAACAACAAGAAAAACTCTCAGACCCAGGGGGATTGATTGGCACACAATATGATCAAAATACAGATCAAACGAATGCGTACCAATTTGTTTCTGATTGTGTATACACCAGGAGGCATTTGCCTCATGCAAATATGTTCACACCTTGGCAGAGATGAATTAGGGGTGCTAATTGGTGTGAAACTGGTTTGCGAAACAAGGTATGAAACAGAAGCATTTCACAACAAGGTAAAGGATACATAAGAGTTTTGGAAGTGTGAACACAGATTAAGAGTTTGGATTTGATATCCCGCTTTATCACTACCCGAAGGAGTCTCAAAGCGGCTAACATTCTCCTTTCCCTTCCTCCCCCACAACAAACACTCTGTGAGGTGAGTGGGGCTGAGAGACTTCAGAGAAGTGTGACTGGCCCAAGGTCACCCAGCAGCTGCATGTGGAGGAGCGGAGACGCGAACCCGGTTCACCAGATTACGAGTCTACCGCTCTGAACCACTACACCACACTGGCTCTCACTGGTATAAATAAAACGCCAGGGCTGAGAGTGCACTGCAAACAGAAGTGTTAGCGCAGCCTCAGAAACCTTCAGTCACATGAAACTGAACCCATGTAGCATTAGACCCACATTTGCCACCCTCACCTCAGAAATGTGTTAAATTATCAACTCATTTAAACCAGTGCTTACTGTTTAATCCCCTGCTAAACCCGCAGCACAGTGTCAGTGAAAGGGTCCAATAATTAGAAGGCTGGGTTCCTTCACAGATGTTTAATGGTTAACAGTGAATCTCCTCATCAGTATCACTGCCAAACAAATGTGGACCAAACTGAAAATGTGAAGCCAGCATCAGGTGTTTAAAATCTGAATGTTTTAAGTTCTGAAGTTTTAAAAGCAACAAGGCAGGAGTTGGCTAGAGGAACGGCCTCTGTCAGCAGTATTGCAGAGGCAAGGCTTGGTCACGAACCGTAAACGGTGTGTAGCAACCGTCCTACCTGTTGATCCAACTTTCCAGAAAACTGCGCCGGGACAATGAGCCCATAGAAAAGATGCATTGCAAACAGCATTGTTCCGCTTCCCCATCCATCAGCATGAAATGGGCAGTATATTTGTGTTCATTTAAATAACGGCGTCTAAACTTTGATACGGAACAGTGATTAGACAAACTTCATATTTTAAAATGGATTCCTAGTACGTGAGTCCAGATCAGTGGCATAGTAGGGGGGTGCAGGGGACCATGGCCCTGGGTGCAAATTTCCAAGGGGGTGCAACCAGATGCCCCCATGATGGGCTTCCTCATCAAGGCTGGAGCCGCAGGGAAGCAAACTGTGCCCACGCCAGGCCTTTGGGGCTGGGGCAGCGTTGCCTCCTCCTCCTTGTGGCTGGCAAAGGGATGCCCAGGCACACACTGACCCTGGGCCAGCCAAGAGGGGGGAGGCAAGGGGGCCTCCCATGTATACCTGGGAGGTCCAGTATACCTGAAGGAGCATCTCCACCCCCATCGTTCTGCCTGGACACTGAGGTCCAGTGCCGAGGGCCTTCTGGTGGTTCCCTTGCGGCAAGAAGCCAAATTACAGGGAACCAGGCAGAGGGCCTTCTCGGTAGTGGCACCCACCCAGTGGAACACCCTCCCACCAGATGTCAAAGAGAACAACAACTACCAGACTTTTAGAAGACATCTGAAGGCAGCCCTGTTTAGGGAAGTTTTTAATGTTTAATTGGTTATTGTATTTTAATATTCTGTTCGAAGTCGCGGGGTATAAATAATATGTTGTTGTTGTTGTTGTTGTTGTTGTTGTTGTTGTTGTTGTTGTTATGTACATTGCCCAGAGTGCCTTGCTGCAAGGACAGGAGAGTGGGGTGACGCAGCAGTGCTCCTGGCTATGTCTTTCTCACCCTTGTTTCCAGGGCTGGGCCTAGTTTGGAAAAAGAGACTCCCTCAATTAAACGGCTGGCAAAGAGATTAACTGCTGCCCAGTTCATCCAGGGGGCACAAAACATGTCCCGCCCTGGGTGCCAGCGACCCATTCCATTCTTCAGGTTCTATGCTCTAGGGACGCGAGTGACGCTGAGCCTCTTGGGCTTGCCGATCGGAAGGTCAGCGGTTTGAATCCCCGCGACGGAGTGAGCTCCCTTTGCTGTGTCCCAGTTCCTTCCAACCTAGCAGTTCGAAAGCACACCAGTGCAAGTAGATAAATAGCTACCACTGTGGCAGGAAGGTAAATGGCATTTCCGTGAGCTCTGGTTTCCGTCACGGTGTCCCGTTGCACCAGAAGCAGTTTAGTCATGCTGGCCACATGATCCGGAAAGCTGTCTGTGGACAAAGGCCGGCTCCCTCGACCTGAAAGCGAGATGAGCACTGCACCCCATAGACACCTTTGAGTGGACTTAACCACCAGGGGTCCTTTACTTTTTTGTGTGTATGTGTGTGTGTGTTTTGCTCAAGGTTCCGGTTCTTCATAATTCTCCATTTTGTCCACCCGTCTCTAGAATCCCTTTCTTGCCAACTTTCTGTTTTTTGTTTTACATTTGCAGTTTTCGAACTCATGGCAAGATATGGCCACAGCTCAGTAGTAGAACATTAGGGCTTATCTGTGCACCTGCTTGTCCCATGCCTAGAAAGCAATGAGTGGTTTTCCCCTTGTGCTGCTCCTTTCTCATGGAAAACCTGCTCTTTAGTGGTATATTGGAGCAAACGCCCATCCAGAGAAAACCCAAGTGGCTGTTTGCTCTGACAGAGCGCTAAAGAGCAGTTTTCCCTGGGGGAAAGCAAGTGGACAAGAAGAATTGTTAGCTTACCAACCCTTAGCTTAACAGGCATCCCCAAACTCAGCCCTTCAGACGTTTTGGGACTACAATTCCCATCATCCCTGTCCACTGGTCCTGTTAGCTAGGGATGATGGGAGTTGTAGTCCCAAAACATCTGGAGGCCTGGGTTTGGGGGTGCCTGGCTTAGCATAGAGAAGGTCCAGCCCTGTGCGTCTTTGGGTAGGGCTGGGAATATCACCTGTCTGTATCCTCTCAGAGCTACTGCCTCTCAGGGTAGATAGAAGATGGACTCAATGCCTTGGTAGAAGGCAGCTTCCTATGTTCCTAACATAGGAGTGTATTGTGTATATTATTGTTTTATTATTATTTATTGAATTTTTATACTGCCCTATACCCAGAGGTCTCAGGGCAGTTCACAGAAACTGCATCTCTGTGGCAATGCACCACCGCCAGATCAAATGCGAGAGAGGCTCTCTGCCCTTTTTGCACCGTGGCACAAAGGTGTGCAATTCCTGCCCCGCCCCACCCCAGGGCTTGGGCCATCTCATCTAGCCCTGGGCCCTGCTCCAGAATGGAGTTTGGATCCAGAATACTTTGCTGCAGCTGAACTATGCTGCAGCTTTTCTTGTGTACAAGATGGTGGGGGGGAAAGGATAAGGGCAAGAGACAAGATGCATCCCTAGCAAACAGGAACAGTGGTCAGGGATGATGGGAATTGTAGTCCCAAAACATCTGAAGGCAGCTCTCTTTAGGGAAGCTTTTAATGTTTAACAGACTACTGAATTTTAATACTTTGTTGGAAGCTACCCAGAGTGGCTGGGGAAACCCAGTCAGATGGGCGGGGTACAAATAATAAATTATTATTATTATTATTATTATTATTATTATTATTATGCATTGACCCGCTCAAAGCTATGATTGCTTGTGGTTAATACAGTCATACCTTGGTTCACAAACGCCTTGCAAGTCAAACGTTTTGGCTCCCGAACACTGCAAATCCGGAAATGAGTGTTCCAGTTTGTAAACGTTCTTTGGAACCCGAACATACGACGCAGCTTCCGCGGCTTCCGATTGGCTGCAAGAGCTTTCACGCCTTGGTTTCCGAACATTTTGGAAGTCGAACGGACTTCTGAAATGGATTCCGTTCGACTTCCGAGGGCCCACTGTATCCTAAAAGGGGTGGTGGAATTAGAGTTGGAGAGGATGCATGCCGTAAGGAAGCACATTTAAAGTGCATGACTTCCCTCAAAGAATTGTGGGAATGGTAGTTCGGGGGGGGGAATTACAGCTCCCGGCATTCTTTGGGGGAAGTCACGCAGGTGTGCTTTAAACATAGGCTGTGCCTCTGCTCAAGATTACACTCTCCCTCCCTGCATTGCATTCGCTGATGTTTCAAGAGGAATGAATGAAAGAAAAGGGATACGATTTTCCCTTCCCCACTTGCCATAATTTTGTTAGAGGCCCCGCTGTATGGCTATAAAATTATCAGGTTGGGGGTCTAGCATCCATCCGCTACTATGGTATTTTAATGGCTATATATAATGTATGGTAATGGCTATTATATGTTGTCTAAGCAAGAGCGCTAACTAGGTGTGGGGGAGGAATTTGGTTCGGTTTGCATTTTAGTGCACTTTCAGAAACAAAATGTGAACCAAATCACAGCTACCCTTTGAAATTCACATTTCCCTGCATTTTGTGATGCAGTTCTCCAACAGCAAGAGGTGGGGCATGGAAAAATGTGTAAATTAGAGGAGAATGTAGCTAAAAATGCATGATAGCCAAGCAAAAAAAACCCCCCAAAACAGCAGTATATCAGTGCTTGTTTAAAATGTATGCATTAGACAAAATGCACACTAAAATTCTGCAATTTATTTTTTTTTTTGTGAGGGCTTAAAAAAAAAGAAAACTGATGTGGAAACGCAGTGAAACACTCTTAAAATAGGGAAAACGAGAAGCTGAAATTGACAGATTTGTGCATCCCTACGGTCTACCACGAGGTGGTGCTGCTCCATGTCCTTTGTGCTTGCCCTGTTCCGCTTTGGAAATGTTCCTGCGAAGAACAGATGTGTGTGAGAGGCCTGAGCTGTCAGTTTAACTTGCAGGTCTCTAATCAAGCCTGTTATTCCAGTCAGGATACCTACAGGATATAGCAGAGCAAGGGAAGTCCCTGAGAGGAGGGGGTGAGAGGGGAGGGGGGGAAAGGCATCATTTGTCCTTTCCCAACTTCTGAAGCGACTTGAATAGCATGGCAAGGCTTCTACACCAGAACAGCTGAAGCCCTGAACAAGAACATTCCACCAAGCAAGTGGGGATGTGCTGCAACACTGCGTTGCAGCTCCTACTTGTCTTCCCATAGTGATCAGATGCATAGCACAGAATCATAGAACCATAGAGTTGGAAAGGACCATGCGGATAATCTAGTCCAACCCCCTGCAATGCAGGAATCTCTTGTCCTGTGTAGGACTCGAACCCACAACCCTTAGGTTAAGAGTCTCATGCTCTAGAATCCGAGGGAGAGGTCCATGAATTTCCTCCCTGCCATTAAGATATGAAAAATGCAAGTTAAGTAGGTCTGGAAACACTTGGCAACGAGAGAGAGAGAGAACCCAGGATGATATTCAAATCCACTGATTAACTAACAAAGGCTTCTTGTTTTCTCCCTGCTGTGGGACTTGAACGCAGTGTATCCTTTCAGGTTTCCCCGGTTACCTTTGCGCAAGAAGACGAACTTGAGAGAAATGCTGAAGAGGTTCTTAACTCTTGCTTAGGAAGAGGTGGACGGCTCCCTGGCATTTCTTGAGTGAGGACACTGCACTATGCTTGTTGTCGTGTTGAAAGCAGGCCTGGTGCCAGCACCTGGCATTATTTGGAGAGCTGGGAAGCCAAGCTCACTCCATCAGGTAAAAGGTAAGGTAAAGGTAAAGGACCCCTGGACGGTTAAGTCCACTCAAAGGCAACTATGGGGTTGCAGCGTTCATCTCGCTTTCAGACCGAGGGAGCCGGTGTTTGTCCGCAGACAGCTTTCCAGGTCATGTGGCCAGCATGACTAAACTGCTTCTGGTGCAACGGGACACCGTGATGGACGCCAGAGCACACGGAAACACCGTTTACCTTCCCGCTGCAACAGTACCTATTTATCAACTTGAACTGGTGTGCTTTTGAACTGCTAGGTTGGCAGGAGCTGGGACGGAGCAATGAGAGCTCACTCCGTCGTGGGGATTCAAACCACTGACCTTCTGATTAGCAAGCCCAAGTGGCTCAGAATTTTAGACCACAGAGCTACCCGCTTCCTCCATCAGCTCAGGTGTGACAGGCCAGCTCCATCAGGCTTCCTCTCACCTGGATGCAACCATTCCATCAGGCTGCCTCAGTAGGAAAGATGGCATACCCTCCAACATTTCTCCAATGAAAATAGGGACGTCCCATTCCATTATGATAACTTTACTATTTATACCCCACACATCTGATTGGGTTGCCCCAGCCGCTCTGGGCAGATTCCAACATATATAAAACCATAACAAGACAGTTATAAAAACCTTCACTGTACAGGATTGCTTTCAGACAGCTCGGGGGTTGTTATTATCATTATTTATTGAATTTATATACCGCCCTATACCTGGGGGTCTCAGGGTTAGATAGCGCCATACCCTCCGACATCTCTGCAATGAAAATAGGGACACCCTAAGGGACAGTGGGACAATCCAGGATCAAATAAGAAACCAGGACGGCTTCACTAAACCAGGGATGTCCCTGGGAAATAGGGACATTTGGAGGGTCTGAGATTGAAAGCAGGGCTCATTCCATCAGCTTTGCTGAAAGCCAAGCTCCATGTAGCATCTCCTGCCTCTGCACTGTGCCAGTTTCCAGCAACCTGCCTGAAGCCAAGCAGGTCTGGGTCTCCACCACCTGGGAATCTTCTGTATGTCCTCTTGAGATCCATCATGAATGAATGCCCCATCTACACTATACATTAAAGCACTATTATACCACTTTAGACAGACATTGCAGTGGGGCGCTAAGAATCCCGGGAACTGTAGTTTGTTAAGGGTGCTAAGAGAGAGTTATTGGGGACCCTTCTTCCCCTCACAGAGCTACAATTCCCAGAGTGGTTTAACAAGTAAATCCTCTTCGCAGAGTCACGGGGGTCTCCTCATAACTCTCAGCACCCTTAACAAAGCACAGTTTCCGAAAACGCTGACAGCACTAAGGTAAATTCAACAGTATAACCTATTTAGAAGGGATGTAAGAGGGGAGAATTGAATTAAGACAGATATATAAAAATATGTAAGCAAATCAATAGAATCTTGGAAGGGGAGGGAGGGAAGTCGTTGAATGCATGGGTATAATGAAAGATGCCTATTTTGAAATGTAAAATTTGAAAACTTAGTGAAAATTATTTTTGAAAAACCAAACAAAGCACAGTTCCCAGGATTCTTTGGAGGAAGCCATGATTGTGTTTAAGTGGTATCATTCTGCTTAAAATGTACAGTGCGGACAGAGCAACAAATGTACAGTGGTACCTCGGGTTACATACGCTTCAGGTTACAGACTCCTCTAACCCAGAAATAGTACCTCGGGTTAAGAACTTTGCTTCAGGATGAGAACAGAAATTGTGCTCCGGCGGCGTGGCGGCAGTGGGAGGCCCCATTAGCTAAAATGGTGCTTCAGGTTAAGAACAGTTTCAGGTTAAGAACGGACCTCCAGAACGAATTAAGTACTTAACCCGAGGTACCACTGTATTAAGGACTCAGCTACATTAGTCAAGAAAAAGCGCTTTAAACGTCTTATAACACTGTGACACCAAATGGCGCTGTAGAGTTCTGTCTTTCGCCAACGTGATTTCCCATTACGAGGTTTACAACACATCTTCCTGAAACATTTTTTGGATGGTTTTAGCCTAGATCCAGCCTAAGTGAAAAATTGGAGCGAACGAAAGCTGCCATGGCCCCTTCTTTCCGTTATTTTGTAGAAATCTTGAAATGATATGTGGGAACAATTATTGCAGAAACACGTGTGCACCCAAAAAAAGCACAAACCCAAAGTCTCAGCTATGACAGTATAGAACACACAGTACTTACAACTTTAGTCATGAAGAACGAGCCACACTAGTCACCCCATACTCTGCTGTATGTAATATATGTATTCTGGAAAGATCTCTAGAGGTGACTTGGAAAAGTGATAATGACCTACATTTGATGTACAACCTTAAAGCCACCAGTCCTCTTTAAAGTCTGCTTTTTACAAGTCTTTTGTCTCTTGATGTAAATGTGTGCTGTTCTGGGCTGCAGGTGCATCCTTCTGTTCTACTGACCCATTTTCCTCTTCTCTGGCTTCCAATTCTTTGTCCTCCTGCACCAAGGTCTTGTTCTGTTTCCTTAAAATGAGGAGCACAAGCACACACGGGATGTAGGACACAGCACGGAGGGCTGAGGGCACACCCAGGTACAGCTGCCTGGAATGCAATTTGGACAGCATCAGTAAAGAGCACCCATAGAACACCGTATCCAGAAGTTCTCATGCTCCAGAATGCAAGGGAGAAATGTGCTAAGAGGAAGGTATGCTTGGCAAATCCACACCATGATCAACTCCTGCCCGGGAACCAATGTCCCCACTGTGGAAGGACGTGTGGATCCAGAATTGGCCTCCACAGTCACTTACAGACTCATTGTTAAAACCATGTTCATGGAAAACAATCTTACTCAGCTACAAGTGATCGCCAAAGAAGAAGATACATGCACCACTTAGTGGCTGTGGCAGCCTCAAAGCTATCTTCCAAGGCTCTGGAGCAGACCTAGTCAATGCAGTGCCCGTACAGCTCCCATCAGACCTAGAATGGTCAGGGATTTGGGTGTTGTAGTCCATCAAAATTTGGGCAAGGCCACAGGCTTCCCACCCCTCCATTCATTCATTCACTCAGCCTGATATGTGATGCTGCAGAATAAACTGGACTGAACCCAGAGGCATCAGCTGCATCCATTTGCAGCTGTGCCCCTCCAGATGTTGTTGGAGGCAATTCCAACCAGCATGACCACAGGTTGGGGTGATGGGAGATGTAAGTGCAGCAACACCTAGAGCAGGCTTCCTCAACCTCAGCCCTCCAGATGTTTTGAGACTACAGTTCCCATCATCCCTGACCCCTGGTCCTGCTAGGTAGGGATCATGGGAGTTGTAGGCCAAAAACATCTGGAGGGCCGAGGTTGAGGAAGCCTGACCTAGAAGCTACTGTGTAGGCTGCCCTCCCAGCTGCCCTACAATATTCTAGGGATAGCACAAAGCAAGAGAGACAGGGATCTGCCAGCGATACCTGTATGTGTCAGAATCGTACATCCGGCAGGCTCCTTCACCACCGCAGCTCTTGGTTCCCCATTTCAAACAGGTAGTGTCAATCATCGCTCCAAAATAAATAGGTGATGGGATTCCAGCTACATGGAATACGACATAAAGACAAGAAGGGTCATTTGGGGGGCTTTTGTAAACAGTACACTGTTATGATAGGGGTTTTTTTTGGGGGGGGGTCACGCCAAGGCCTGTGATTCTGCACCAAGGAGGTTTACAACCTAGCAGAAGAGGCCATTGAACTGGTCAGACAAGTTTCTTTGAAAAACAACGGCCCAAGTGGCCAGCTGAGTACTGCCATTTACATGTCCAAAGAGGTTGCCCTGTTGCCATGGAAACAAAGGGGTTGCTGCTCCCACTTCACCCGGCTAGATGCCATGCCATGCTAGTATGGAGAACAACAGGCCAAGCAGGACTGCATGTGTGTGTGAGTTTTGGTTGATGCTGGAAGCTGGAGACACAGAGACATGTCTTGCTCTGTGCTGGCCATAAAGCTATGGCAAGATCCGTTGAAATGTTTATGCTGTGAGCCCCTCCATCTTTTGCCTAGACTGTATATATGTGTAAATAGAACCATATACAGTAAGACCGCAATTTAGGCACATTTAATTTGTGTGCATTCAGCTTTATTAGCTTAGCAAAAATAATAATAATGAAATTCAAAAGGGGCAGAAAGGGGATGGGCATCCGGGGGGGGGACTGTGACCGTTCCACCTGCTATTGCACCCAGTCTGTTTTGACTAGATGCAATTTTGGCTTTAGGCGTGGTCCCTGGAATGTAACCTCTGCGTAATTTGTCAGCTTGTTGTTGTTGTTGTTGTTTAGTCGTTTAGTCGTGTCCGACTCTTCATGACCCCATGGACCAGAACATGCCAGGCACTTCTGTCTTCCACTGCCTCCCGCAGTTTGGTCAAACTCATGCTGGTAGCTTCGAGAACACTGTCCAACCATCCCGTCCTCTGTCATCCCCTTCTCCTTGTGCCTTCCATCTTTCCCAACATCAGGGTCTTTTCCAGGGAGTCTTCTCTTCTCATGAGGTGGCCAAAGTATTGGAGCCTCAGCTTCAGGATCTGTCCTTCCAGTGAGCACTCGGGGCTGATTTCCTTCAGAATGGAGAGGTTTGATCTTCTTGCAGTCCATGGGACTCTCAAGAGTCTCCTCCAGCACCATAATTCAAAAGCATCAATTCTTTGGCGATCAGCCTTCTTGATGGTCCAGCTCTCACTTCCATACATCACTACTGGGAAAACCATAGCTTTAACTATACGGACCTCTGTTGGCAAGGTGATGTCTCTGCTTTTTAAGATGCTGTCTAGGTTTATGAAGTGATCCATTTGTCGGCTTACCATATCCTAAAATCCGTCTATCCTGAGAGCTGTAGTTTGTTAAGACAGCTGAAAATTTTTAGGAGGCCCATATTTGCCTCTCAGAGGTACAATTCCCAGAGTTCCTTGGGAAGAGGAATTGACTGCTCAAACACTCTGGGAATTGTAGTTCTGTGTGGAGAACAGGGGTCTCCTAACAACTCTCAGTACCCTTAACAAACTACAGCTCCCAGAATTCTTTGGGGGAAGCTATGGTTGTTTAAAGTGATGTAATAATCCTGTAAATGTATGTTTTGGATGTGCCTGCTCATCTTTTTGAAGTGCAATTTAAAGTAACCAGCACCTTACCAAAAACTCT
The DNA here is from genome assembly GCF_964188305.1 of Podarcis bocagei. Taxonomy (NCBI): domain Eukaryota; kingdom Metazoa; phylum Chordata; class Lepidosauria; order Squamata; family Lacertidae; genus Podarcis; species Podarcis bocagei. Next base: position 16,353,785 of record NC_138135.1, on the reverse strand, counting down.
TTCTGCCAGAGAGTGGAGACCCACACCAAATGACTTTTCCTCGGGTTTTAGGGATCTGGAGAAGAAGAGAATTTTCCATGAAACCAATAAATGAGAAAAGGCACTATGCATAACATTGCTGTTGAACTGCAGCGTTAAACAATTAACTCTTACGCTCCATTAATCATATGTGAGCAAGGGACACATTTTGCAGCCAGAAGATTCTTCCTTTCCAGCTACAAACTGATGCTGCAGTCCTATGGCATCATATGAAATTACAATCATATGAGAACTATATGTCAAAGTGGCCTCAGGGAAGGTTGGCAACATCTGGATGCAGCCCCCCAACTGAATCTAGTTTCCTACCCCTGCCCAACTGCTTTTATTTTAATTTTTAGTTTATTCGCCATATGATCACAGGGTGTTTCACATAATAAAATACAGGGAAAATCATGAAAATAAGAAGAAGAAGAGTTTGGATTTGATATCCCGCTTTATCACTACCCTAAGGAGTCTCAAAGCAGCCAACAATCTCCTGTCCCTTCCTCCCCCACAACAAACACTCTGTGAGGTGAGTGGGGCTGAGAGACTTCAGAGAAGTGTGACTGGCCCAAGGTCACCCAGCAGCTGCATGTGGAGGAGCGGGGAATCGAACCCGGTTCACCAGATTACAAGTTCACTGCTCTTAACCACTACACCACACTGGCTAAACAAAACAGCAAAACAATAACCTCCCCATTTCACAGACACATTCAAAAGGCTGTAGGATATAAATCAGCCAAAGGCCTGAGGAAAGTTTTCGTCTGGCTCCTAAAAATATACAGTGAAGGCGTCAGGTGGACCTCCCTGGGGAAAGCATCCCACTTTAGAAGCCACTACAGAAAAGGACCTGTTCTCGTGTTGCCACCTTCAGACCTCTCATGGAGCAGGCACACAAAGAAAGGCCTCAGAGGATGAACGGAAAGTTTTGGACGGTTTGTATGGGGAGAGCTTGGGAGCTGTTTCGGCACAGTGTGATCCCACGCTCCAAAGGGCACGTGTATTAATAACGTGACCACACTTCAGGGCATCTGTGTGGCTGTTTCCCACAGAAAAGGTACTTCAACCTGGACTTCAGCTTTTGCTCCTCATTGTCACACAGAAAATCCTCGTCTTTTGCACGGAGCATTATTCTCCAAAACCGAAGGCGGGCAGGAAGATCGTTTTACTAAGCTGACCAAATCTGCTATGAAATATAAACTTCGACACTCTGAGGAGGAGACAAATGCGCCGTTCTGAGTCAACAATGTCGCAAATGGGACTCGCCTGTCTCCCAAGACCTATATATCCTGCTATTCCCACCTCCCTTCAGTTGGTACCTTATGAGGACCATGTAACCCGGCATGGCTCCGAAGGAATAAATTAAACAACAGACTAAGGATAAAATCAGGAAGTACTGCAGCATTGTGCCACAGTTCTCTCTGTTGCACTGGCCCAGGACCGCGGTGTCATTTCCGAAGGCTGAAATGCAGGAGCAGTTTCTAAATACCTGCCAAAACATAAGAGAAAATCAGTTAAGGAAGAGGGTGGGCAGCATGTGGTCACATGCTTGACCTCTGTAAGTGATCTATTGAATAGGGCAACTGGGCCCCTGAAGGACTGGTGCCCCATGGAGGCACAGGTCAATTCTGTGTCCAGGGCAGCTGTCTACCATCTGGTACGCAGGCTGAGACCCTACCTGCCCATGGACTGTTTTGCCAGAGTGGTGCATGCTCTGCTTATCTCCTGCTTGGGCTACTGCAATGTGCTTTGAAGGTGATCCGGAAACTACAACTAATCCAAATGCGGCAGCTAGACTGGTGACTGGGAGTGGACACCAAGACCACATAACACCAGTCTTGAAAGACCTACATTGGCTCCCAGTATGTTTCTGGGCACAATTCAAAGTGTTGGCACTGACCTTTAAAGCCCTAAACAGCTTCAGCCCAAAATACCTGAAGGAGCATCTCCACCCTCATCGTTCAACCTGGACACTGAGATCCAGCGCCAAGGGCCTTCTGGTGGTTCCCTCACTGCAAGATGTGAGGTTACATGGAACCAGGCAGAGGGCTTTCTCGGTAGTGGCACCAACCCTGTGGAATGCCCTCCCACCAGATGTCAAAGAAATAAAGAACTATCTGACTTTTAGAAGACATCTGAAGGCAGCCCTGTTTAGGGAAGCTTTTTAATATTTGATGAATTCTTGTATTTTAATATTTTGCTGAAAGCCGCCCAGAGTGGCTGGGGAAACCCAGCCAGATGGGCGGGCTATAAATAATAAATTATTGTTATTGTTATCTTCCTTGCCCAAACAGCCCATTGGGGGAAAGTGGGTATGGATGGAGATGACGAGAAGGTGGTACCAGAAAGAGAGATGGAGAGAGGGAGGTGGGGGACAGTTTTGTGCTGCCTGGAACACCTGCCTTACCGTATTTTTCCCAGTTCCATTTGAGATGTCGCATCCTGCAAGACATGCTGAAATGTACGCTATGCCGTTTTCTCCACAAACAGGGTCCCACACCTTAGTGGAGCAGCCACAATGGCGGTTGCAGTCCGCGTACAAGTTTGTTTCCATGTAGGAGACTTGTTCAAGCCTGAAAAATACCCAGAAAGGTGTGCAAAGAGCCTGCAAACAATGAGAAAAATGAATAAACAAACCCAGAGCCCCCTCTTCGAGATGGAGAACTCGGCAGCCACCCAGCACAAAAGGAGTTTATTTGTAGATTGCCTGAAGTTGCGTACACACCGTACATTACAGTATGTGGTTTCCCCACCACCACCCCAAAGAATCGTGGGAACTATAGTTTAGCTCACAGAGTTACAGTTCCCAGCACCTTTTCACAGACTACAGGTGCCAGGATTCTTTGGGCGAAGTTTATGCAGATAAAATGATGCATAGCATGGGAAAAGGTGGATAGAGAAAGTTTTTTCTCCTTCTCTCATAACCCTAGAACTCGATGACATCCAATGAGGTCAAATGTTGGAAGTTTCAGGACAGATAAAAGAAAGTACTCTTTCACATGGACGCGGGTGGCGCTGTGGTCTAAACCACAGAGCCTAGGACTTGCCGATCAGAAGGTCGGCGGTTCGAATCCCCGCGACGGGGTGAGCTCCCGTTGCTCGGTCCCAGCAGCGCCTGCCAACCTAGAAGTTCAAAAGCATGTCAGAGAGAGATGAGCGCCTCAACCCCAGAGTCAGCCACGACTGAACCTCATGGTCAGGCATCCCTTTACCTTTCCTTTTACTCTTTCACACATAGCACGTAGTTAAACTCTCCCACCAACCTAAAAGGTAAAGGTAAAGGGACCCCTGACCGTTAGGTCCAGCTGCGAACGACTCTGGGGTTGCGGCGCCCATCTCGCTTTACTGGCCGAGGGAGCCGGCGTACAGCTTCCTGGTCATGTGGCCAGCATAACTAAGCCGCTTCTGGCGAACCATAGCAGTGCACGGAAACACCGTTTACCTTCCTGCCGGAGAAGGTATTTTATCTACTTGCACTTTGACGTGCTTTCGAACTGCTAGGTTGCCAGGAACAGGGACCGAGCAACGGGAGCTCACCCTGTCATGGGGATTTGAACTGCCAACCTTTAAAAGAGGATTAGATAAATTCATGGTGGAGACGGCTATCAATGGCTACTGGCAATGATGGCTATGCTCACTTGCCTCCACAGTCAGAGGCAACAACAGTTCTAGATACCAGTTGCTGGAAGCCACCAGCGGGGAGTGTGCTATTGCGCTCGAATCCTATTTGCAGGCTTCGTACAGCAATCTGATTGGCCACTGTGAGAACAGATGCTGACCTTGCTGCTGATCTAACAGGCTATTCTTACTTTCTTATGTTTTTAATCCCTGTCATCTCCAAGTAGGGCTGGGAGAGATACCTGAATCGGAATCATTTCTTTTTTTGATTGAGTTACAAGCTTGGTGGATCAGGGGATGCTGTGGACATAGTGTATCTTGATTTCAGCAAGGCTTTTGACCATGTCCCCCATGATATTCTTGCAAGGAAGTTAGCGAAATGTGGATTGAATGAGGTAACAGCTTCGGCCCAGTATACCTGAAGGAGCGTCTCCACCTCCATCGTTCAGCCTGGACACTGAGGCCCAGCTCTGAGGGCCTTCTGGCAGGTCCCTCATTGTGAGAAGTGAGGTTACAGGGAACCAGGCAGAGGACCTTCTCGGTGGTGGTGCCCTCCCTGTGGAACGCCCTCCCACCAGATGTGAAGGAAATAAACAGCTATCTGACTTTTAGAACACATCTGAAGGCAGCTCTGTTTAGGGAAGTTTTTCATGTTTGATGTTTTATCGTGTTTTTAATATTCTGTTGGGAACAATCCAGAGTGGCTGGGGAGGCCCAGCCAGAGAGGTGGGGTATAAATTTATTATTATTATTATTATTATTATTATTATTATTATTATTATTATTATTATTATTACTGCCGTATTTTTCGCCCTATGGGACGCACTTTTCCCCCTCCAAAATGAAGGGGAAATGTGTGTGCGTCCTATGGGGCGAATGCAGGCTTTCGCTGAAACCTGGAGAGCGAGAGGGGTCAGTGTGCACCGACCCCTCTCGCTCTCCAGGCTTCAGGAGGCTATCTGCAAGCCCTGGGAGCCCGGCGGGAGTTCCCACCGGGCTCCCTAGGCTTGCAGATAGCAGCCTGCACCCCGAAGCCCGGGGTGTGCTGAGCAGCGTGCCCCGGGCTTCGGGCAGATATCCGCAAGCCTGGAGAGCCTGGCAGGAATTCCCGCCGGGCTCCCAAGGCTTGCGGATAGCAGCCTGTTCTGGGGGCTGGGGTCGGGGGAAGCTCGGGCTTCCCCCGCCCCCAGCCCTGCAAGCTCCAGGACCGATGGTGAGGTTGCGAAACCTTGCCTTCGCTCCCGGACTCCCAGCCCCGAGGCTAAAAACGAAGCCAGGACAGCTAGCGGGATCCATCCCGCTCGCTGTCATGGCTACTTTGCTCTTAGAGGCTCGGGGGGGAAAAATAAAATTCTTTTTCTTTATCCCCCCCCCCAAAAAATAAGTGCGCCCTATGGGCCGGTGCGCCCTATAGGGCGAAAAATACGGTATGTGACAAGTGGCATACCACAGAACAACTCTTTATAAATGACTTAGATGAAGGAATTGAGAGGATGTCCATCAAATTTGCAGATGACACCAAACTGGGAGAGGTAGCTAATGTCACAGAAGACAGAATCAGGATCCAAGATGATCTTAACCGATTGGTGTTCTGGGCCCAAACTAACAAATTTAATTTCAACAGGGACGAATGCAAGGTTCTGCCAAAATCCCTGTCTTTATGCAATCTAATCAGCACCACCCAATAGGGTGAAATCAGGCTTAGGTAAGAGCAAGAACATACCCTTCGTAGGACATGGTTAAGCCAGCAACCTTAGCATTCTTGCAGACCATGAAAAAAGCAGAGAAGTAGATGAGATACTCCACTATAGAACTCCAAAACCCAATGTGGGCAGCTTTATAGGTGCTTATCTTGAATTTCTTCATCATGAGGCCACCAAAGAAATAACCAGCACATATAATTGGTAAATTGTAAACACCTAGAGAGAAAACACAAAACAGCAGGTTGAGGTATGGCCCTGTCCGTGGCCCTTGCAGAACCACGAGTGTTTTAAGCACAACCAACCTACCTTCAAGGTGTGGCCCCTCCTATTCATGTGTGCTCATGGTTGTAGGACTCATCAAGGAGGGTATAAGTGTAATATTAAATAAATAAAGTTCATAATCAGCCCTTCATTCAAAATAAACATTTATTATTATTATTATTATTCATTCACACACACACATTTTACCTATGAAAAAGATGGCATCTGCTGCAGATATCCCATACTGCTGCTCCATATATTTTGGCATAAATGTAATCATCCCAATCCAAGCGCTGAACTGGATCACAGTGATCAAAAGAAAAAGCATGTAAACTGGATTGTAAGCCAGACTTTTCAGGTAGGGGATGAAATCTAGAAACCAAAGAACCAGAACAGTTAGTCTCAGTTGCATTATTATTATTATTATTATTATTATTATTATTATTATTATTATTACTACTACTACTACTACAGTGGTACCTCGGGTTACAGACACTTCAGGTTACATACACTTCAGGTTACAGACTCCGCTAACCCGGAAATAGTACCTCGGGTTAAGAACTTCGCTTCAGGATGAGAACAGAAATCGCGTGGCGGTGGCGCGGCGGCAGCAGGAGGCCCCATTAGCTAAAGTGGTACTTCAGGTTAAGAACAGTTTCAGGTTAAGAACAGACCTCTGGAATGAATTAAGTACGTAACCAGAGGTACCACTGTACTACTACTAGTAGTAGTAGTAACATTATTTCACTGCTTTTTACACTGAAGCGTCTCAAAGAAACTTACAAATTAAGGAATAACGAGAGACATTTGAATGTTTTCATCCAGTGTCTAAAGACGGACAGTGATGGAGCCAGCTGTGCTTGCCCAGGGAGAGAATTCCATAAGCAGGGAGCCACCACAGGAAAGACCCCTCCTCCCATGAGCCACTGTCCGCACCAACCTTGGAAACAGCAAACAGAGAAGGCCCTGTGACAATTATTTTACCCACAATGGAGGACTGGGCTCTTTGAAATACATTTTAGGTTTGTATATGCACGTACCCAGATGCTAGCTCTGTCAAAGCTGTTTACAAAAGATGCTGGTGGAATTTTTCTATGGGCAATCTTAATTATGGACATTTATATATTACTGTTATAATGGGATTGTTTTATTGTGCATTTTAATTATGGTGTGTTTTTAATAACATTTTTTTTAAAAAACATATATAATAAAACTATACAGTGGTACCTCCCGTTGCGAACGGGATCCGTTTCGGAGGTCTGGCCGCATCCTGAGGAATTTGCAACCAGAGGACTGCTTCTGCGCATGCAGGCAGCACAGTTTAGCGCTTCTGTGCATGCATGCACAGCGAAACCCGGAAAAATACTTCTGGGTTTGCTGTGTTTGCATCCCGAAATTTATGTATCTAGAGGGATACATAAGGGGAGGTACGACAGTACAGTGGTACCGCTGGATGCGAACAGGATCCGTTCCGGAGCCCCATTCGCATCCTGAAGCGAACGCAACCCGCGTCCGCATGTCTGCGCATGCACGGGTCACGATTTGCTGCTTCCGTGCATGCGTGTGATGTCATTTTGAGCGTCTGCGAATGCGCAAGCGGCGAAACCCGGAAGTAACGCGTTCCGTTACTTCCAGGTCGCCGCGGAGCGTAACCTGTAAATGCTCAACCTGAAGCACATTTAACCCAAGGTATGACTGTATTACAAAACATTGGCGAGGAAAGGGGTTTTTAAAAAATCTGTTCACCTTTAGCAATTTCTCGAATTGTTGTGCTGACATGAGCTGCGTTTTCTGCTGGTAGCAAAGTTTTGTTGCCCTTTGTGTTTAACTCGGCACTGTTTTCCTCTCCTTCCTTCGGAAGAGACTTGGGCAGGAAGCAGAAAGGGATGGCGACGATGAAGCTCACGGCGGCACAGATCAAGACCCCCAGCCACCAGGCCCCGACCCAGCGAGCATCAAGGAGGCTCAAAGTCACATCCTCTGGAGAGAAAGAGATTAATGGAGAGGACTGTATTAGTAGCGCCAAGGTAGCCATCATTCTCAGTGGTAGATTCTCCCCTTCTTGCTTGTTTGATTGCAATAAGCAGGGTTACTTTCGAATGTGAACACTGCATTTCTGGAAAGAAATAAAAAGGTGCCTTTATAAACACTTGTTAGGAATGGCATTCATAGCTAGCTGTCATGGATGCTTTAGCTGAGATTCCTGCATTGCAGGGGGTTGGAATAGATCAGGGGTCAGCAAACTTTTTCAGCAGGGGGCCGGTCCACTGTCCCTCAGACCTTGTGGAGGGCCGGACTATTCTTTTTTTTTGGGGGGGGAATCAACGAATTCCTATGCCCCACAAATAACCCAGAGATGCATTTTAAATAAAAGCACATATTCTACTCATGTAAAAACACCAGGCAGGCCCCACAAATTACCCAGAGATGCATTTTAAATAAAAGGACACATTCTACTCATGTAAAAACACGCTGATTCCCGGACCATCCGTGGGCCAGATTTAGAAGGCAATTGGGCCGGATCCGGCCTCCAGGCCTTACCCATGGACTAGATGATTCTTGAGGTCACTTCCACCTCTACAAGTCTATGATTTTTTTTTAAGGCATAAGTGGTAAACTTGAGCAGATGCTACAAGCTTCAAACAGTAGAAGTTAGTCGCTGTCCTGGACCAGGGCACAAGGACACACAGGTCTGAATGAAGCACCTCAAAGCGGTTTTGCAATATAATAAAAGCAGAAATAATACTATTGCATCTATAAAACCAGTTAAGCCATTCCATATGTGAAAAAATTAAGAACCATTGCATATGGTTAGAACATTTGCATGTATTTTAAAAATTGAAATACATGCATGAAATACCTACAGCTGAACCCCTTGACCTGGGACATCTGGAAACCAGATTCAAGAGACTGGGTTCTGCTGGCTAGTGCTTGGAGCAAAGCAGAATGGGGAAGGATGTAGGGATGAAGGGAAAATGCACACTTCCCAAACCAATGTGCAAACCAAAATACAGATCGCCTTCAAAATCCTTCCTTTCCCATATTTTGCGTTGCAATTTGCCAATCGAAAAACATGTACATTTTTTTCCCTTGCAAAAATGCATACTCCGTTATATATAATGAATTGAAAAGGATGTTCAAAATAACCTTAGAAGAAGAAGAAGAAGAAGAAGAAGAAGAAGAAGAAGAAGAAGAAGAAGAAGACGCTTTTCTTTTGGGAATTTCAGGGACACAACTACCTAAATTTTATAGAAATTTATGTATGCTATTACAGCAGCAAGAATGCTACTCACCCAAAAAATGGAAAGAAGCTGAAATCCCAGCAAAGGAAGAATGGATACAAAAACTTATGTAATATGTAGAAATGGCGAAACTTACCGGAAGAATAAGAAATCAAGATAACAAACTTTTTATAAAAGAATGGACATGGTTTACTGAATCTTTACAGATAAATTGCAAACAGATAAAAACATTGGCAGGATTATTCTAATAACCTGCAGTTTCGAAAGGTAAAGGTACCCCTGCCCATACGGGCCAGTCGTGTCCGACTCTAGGGTTGCGCGCTCATCTCAGTCAAGAGGCCGGGAGCCAGCGCTGTCCGGAGACACTTCCGGGTCACGTGGCCAGCGTGACGAAGCTGCATCTGGCGAGCCAGCACCAGCGCAGCACACGGAAACGCCGTTTACCTTCCCGCTATAAAGTGGTACCTATTTATCTACTTGCACTTAGGGGTGCTTTCGAACTGCTAGGTGGGCAGGAGCTGGGACCGAACAACGGGAGCTCACCCTGCTGCGGGGATTCGAACCGCTGACCTTACGATCAGCAAGTCCTAGGCACTGAGGTTTTACCCACAGCACCACCCGAGTATATATTTAAAGTAGATAATTAAATGAGCAAATTAAACGAATTCGGATATGCAGAAAATATTTAAAAAATAAATTTAAGGAACCGCGGAAAGATGGGGAAGGAAGTCAAACTTTGAAATGTTAAAATGATTGTAAAATTATTGAAATGTATAAATTGGAAAAGTATAAATAAAAACTTTTTTTAAAAAATGCATACTCCAGGCAAAATTGCATCAGCAATGCATATCTTTGGATAAATGTCCACAAATTTTCAGGCAACTTTAAAAAAATAAAATTAAAAATTTGCACCTGTGTGTAGAATGGGGTGAATCGAACTTCCTAAAAATGAGAATCTGAAATTGAGAGATTAGTCCCTCCCGAAATAGATGCCATCCAGGTATCCCGCCCCTAAGAAGCGTGAAACAGGAGTAGCCCTTATGGGTTTTGACCATTTCCATTGCATTACCTGGGTCTACAAAACCAACATCCACATACAGCTTGGCACAATAGGAGCCTATCAGTAGACCAAACAGAGGGCCCAAGACAGTTGCTATCTGCAGGCAGCCTAGCAGCAGAGGGAGAGGCAGAAGAATATAAAAAAAAAGTTATTGTCATATTTCACACAGCTTCTTGTCCAACATTTGTTTGGCTTCCTGTCCTCAACCTCTCAAGGACTGTTTTTTAGAATAGCAATGCACTGAAACATAAAATAGACCTCCAGGCACCATCATCATCTGTATTAAAAGTGAACTCATTATCCTTACATAGTCAAAAGAGGGGGGGGAGCACAAAATGGAGGCAACTGCAGGAAGGAACCCAAAGGTTAGAAGTGCAAAAGCAATCTTAAGGGGGGAACCCGAAAGTTTGTCTGTGTTATGTACTGAGTTGAATAGGATCCAAAATGCAGCAGTCTGATTGGTCCTAGAACAATAGGATTCAGAATGCAGCAGCCTGATTGGTCCTAGAACAATAGGATTCAGAATGCAGCAGTCTGATTGGTCCTAGAACAATAGGATTCAGAATGCAGCAGTCTAATTGGTCCACAGGAGCCACCCAATCCAGCTCCAGGTGGAAGTGAATCTGCAACCTGATTGGCCTACAGGTGAATCCCGGAATTAGCCAAACACGTGGGGCCCATTGTTTAAATAATGTATATAAAGCAGACATACTGGGGGAACTTTCATTCCTCCTCAGCACTATGAGCTGAATAAAGAGCATGAAATCCACTCTTGACTCTGTGTATATATCAGTCTGGAACCGTGCTCAACGTGCACAGAATACTGGCTGGCGATTGGGAGATGGAAGCGACACAGAATCTGTGGTATACACTATCTGCTGGAAAGCACCATCCATGGCTCCAACATTTATGTATTCTTTATTCGTTTATTTATTGCCCTCTGTTCGCCTTAAGGTCCCAGGGCAAGTTACACCATTAAAACCCAACTTAACACTGATAAAAATGAGGTGGGTCATGGCAATATATACCTCAAGCATTAAAAGCCAGGGTAAAGAGGTATATCTTCATTTGTTCCAAATGATCAACTTCCACTGAGTGGGATTTGCCTTCTGAATAAATATGCAGAGGATGGCACCATGAGCATCCCCCAAAACGTACTTTTTCTAAGGCATTTGTAGTCTCCCTTTTGATCCAAAGCCAGAATGATTCTATGGAAGAAACCAATTCACACCATAAAGCTCTTTAATGCCACTTTAAGCAGCCGCAAAGGTAAAGGGACCCCTAACCATTAGGTCCAGTTGGGGCCGACTCTGGGGTTGCAGCGCCCATCTCGTTTTACTGGCCGAGGGAGCCGGCGTACAGCTTCCGGGTAATGTGGCCAGCATGACTAAGACGCTTCTGGAGAACCAGAGCAGCGCATGGAAACACCATTTACCTTCCCGCAAGAGCAGTACCTATTTATCTACTTGCACTTTGATGTGCTTTCGAACTGCTAGGTTGGCAGGAGCAGGGACCGAGAAACGGGAGCTCACCCCGTCACGGGGATTCGAACAGCCGACCTTCTGATCGGCAAGTGCTAGGCTCTGTGGTTTAACCCACAGCGCCACCCGCGTCCCTTAAGCTTCACCCAAATAATTCTGGGAACTGTAGGGTGCTGAGAGTTGTTAGGCAACCCCTGTTCTCCTCTCAGAGCTATGGTTTCCCAGAGATCCCTTGGAAGAGGGATTGATTCAACTCCTCTGGAAACTCTGTGAGCGGAATAGGGGTCTCCTAACAACACTCAGCATCCTTGACAAACCACAGCTCCCAGAATTCTTTGGGGGAAGCTATGGTTGCTTAAGGGATGCGGGTGGCGCTGTGGGTAAAACCTCAGCGCCTAGGACTTGCCGATCACATGGTCGGCGGTTCGAATCCCCGCGGCGGGGTGAGCTCCCATTGCTCGGTCCCTGCTCCTGCCAACCTAGCAGTTCGAAAGCACATCAAAGTGCAAGTAGATAAATAGGGACCGCTTACCAGCGGGAAGGTAAACGGCGTTCTGTGTGCTGCGCTGGCTTGCCAGATGCAGCTTGTCACGCTGGCCACGTGACCTGGAAGTGTCTGCGGACAGCGCTGGCTCCCAGCCTATAGAGTGAGATGAGCGCACAACCCTAGAGTCTGTCAAGACTGGCCCGTACGGGCAGGGGTACCTTTACCTTTTATGGTTGCTTAAAGCATCATCTTTGTGCTTAAAATGTATGCCGTGCATGTGGTCCAAGTGTATCTAAGAGCTTGGTTTGATTTTTAAATCCAACACACAATACTGAGGAAGGGTCTTTTTCAGGTTTACCGATGTAGAAAGGAGAGTTTTCTGTCCTTGCGAAATCCTCCACATACGAAATCCCCAAAGGAGCGATGGGAGTTTCACCAACTCCCCGGATGATGTTTCCCACCAGCACAAAAACCCACATCAAGGATCCAGCCTGTTTTCGACATTCTGGGCATAAAAGAAAGAAAGGAAAATCTCCATGGAGGATTTTTGCCAGTAATGAAATACTTTAATGCTCCCCATTCATCCGTAACCAGATGCTCCTGGCAAGGTGACTCGTTCCTGTCGTTCCTGTCCCTGAATTCAGAAGTTAAATCAGCTGATTGTGCATTGTTGTGCATATTGTTTTACTTCCCCCATTCCCTTTTGTGCTAGGGCAGAAGCAGAGAACCTGTGGCCTCCCAGAATGTTGCTGGACTTCCATCATCTCTTACCTGTATACCTGAAGGAGCGTCTCCACCCCCATCGTTCAGCCTGGACACTGAGATCCAGCACCGAGGGCCTTCTGGCGGTTCCCTAATTGCAAGGTTAAAGGGAACCAGGTAGAGGGACTTCTTGGTAGTGGCTCCCACCCTGTGGAACGCCCTCCCATCAGATATCAAGGAAATAAGCAGCTATCCTATTTTTAAAAGACATCTGAAGGCAGCCCTGTTTAGGGAAGCTTTTAATGTTTAATAGGTTATTGTATTTTAGTGTTCTGTTGGAAGCCACCCAGAGTGGCTGGGAAAACTCAGCCAGATGGGTGGGGTATAAATAATAAATTTATTATTATTATTATTATTATTATTATTATTATTATTATTATTATTATTATTATTATTATTACCACTAGTACCAGTGACCATGCTGACTGTGGCTGGTGGCAGTTGGAGGGCAGGGGCACCTTGAAGCCACAATTTCTCCATCTCTCTCCTAAGGAGGTCACTGCCAATCTGGCTTCCATTGGCTTAGCATACCCTCCAACATTTCTCCAATGAAAATAGGGACGTTCTATTCCATGGTAATAATTTTATATATATATATATATATATATATATATATATATATATATATATATATGCTTTCGTAGATTTTCACGGGTACAGGAATGCAGGTTTTGGTGTCTTCGGGTGTCTTCCCGTGTAAGAGTTGGGGTGTCTAGGCGACGTTTCGACGAGGTCTCACTCGTCATCTTCAGGCTGGTGTTTTCGGCTTCTTGTTACTGGAACAGAGCAGGATCTCAGTGTTTGAGTTCCTATAAATACTGTTGAGGGGGTGTGGTGTATAGCCTCCAACGTTCTGGGCAGAGAGGAAGTTCCCAGGTTAGTGTGCCTTTTCTTCTTTTGTTCATTAATTACTTGAGGGATATCTTGAGTGATTTCTTGAGTGATATTCTGAGTACCACTTAGGAGGGTCATTAGGTGTGGATTAGTTGCTAAAGCTTTCGTGTCTTGACCTCTTGAGCTTGTGAAGAGTTTTTCTGAGAAGATGGCTGTACTGCAAATAGTTGTGCTCTGGCTTGGCTTCGTGTATAGGGGCGAGCTGTGGTTTTGTGCCCTGTGCCAGCCAGATCTGTGTAGGGATTGCAGGGGGGTGCAGCATCCGGAGGTGCCACTATGGTTTGGCTACTGGATGGTGTCTGTAATTTGGAAATTTGGAAATTAGCCCTCCCCACAAAAACCGACACCAGAACCAGAGGCACACAGAATGCCATCTCCAATCAACCACACCAGACCCAAACCCAGACCCTCTCCACAGATAAATTACAGACACCATCCAGTAGCCAAACCATAGTGGCACCTCCGGATGCTGCACCCCCCTGCAATCCCTACACAGATCTGGCTGGCACAGGGCACAAAACCACAGCTCGCCCCTATACACGAAGCCAAGCCAGAGCACAACTATTTGCAGTACAGCCATCTTCTCAGAAAAACTCTTCACAAGCTCAAGAGGTCAAGACACGAAAGCTTTAGCAACTAATCCACACCTAATGACCCTCCTAAGTGGTACTCAGAATATCACTCAAGAAATCACTCAAGATATCCCTCAAGTAATTAATGAACAAAAGAAGAAAAGGCACACTAACCTGGGAACTTCCTCTCTGCCCAGAACGTTGGAGGCTATACACCACACCCCCTCAACAGTATTTATAGGAACTCAAACACTGAGATCCTGCTCTGTTCCAGTAACAAGAAGCCGAAAACACCAGCCTGAAGATGACGAGTGAGACCTCGTCGAAACGTCGCCTAGACACCCCAACTCTTACACGGGAAGACACCCGAAGACACCAAAACCTGCATATATATATATATATATATATATATATATATATATATATATATATACCCTGCCCATCTGACTGCATTGCCCTCAGCCACTCTGGGTGGCTTCCAACATATATAAAAACATAACAAAGTTTTAAACATTTAATTTTTTTTAAAAACTCCTGTAATGGGAATTGGGGTTGCTTGTGCGTAAACTGCAAACTGCTCCAAGCTGGTCGTATAGCTAAACCTTTCCCTGGTTTGACAGCCCTTACAACGCGACTGTCTTAGTCACTGGCAGAATCCGTGAGTGGGCGTCTCCTAAACTTCCTCCAACATAGAAATTCCTTGACTCCAAGTCTCCTCCTAGATTCTCTGCGCGGAAGCTTTCTGCGCAGCGTGGGCGTGCCAAGCGGAGGTCCTGTGCTCTCTCCGCTGATCTCACTGGAAGAGTCTCGGAGCCTTCCCTCCGCAGTACTCTCAGCCTCCCCTTTCTCCCTGGTGTCCCCTGGATTTCCTTCCCCAGCGGAAGCTCTCTCTCTCTCCTTGCTAGTTCCCTCCCCTGCATCATTGGAGCGTCTTACCTCTCCTCTCGCCTCTGATGGCAGTTCCCTGACAACTCCCTTCAGATATCTTCTAAAGGTTGTATAATTATCTCCTTGGCTCAGGGGTTGCATAACTCCATGCCCTCCAACATTTCTCCGATGAAAATAGGGACGTTCTAAGGAAAACCTGCACATTCCAGGATCAAATCAGAAAATGGGATGGCTTCTGGTAAAGCCAGGACTGTCCCTGAAAAATGGGACACTTGGAGTGTCTGAGTTATTTCATGGGGTTAAATCTTCAGGCGGCAAAATATCCTGAGCCCTGCAGTGGAGCTGCTGAATCACACACAAAGAAAATATATGTGCTGGTGCTATGGCCCTGTCTGTTCCCACACCCATTCCAACTCTCAGCCACAAGTCATACAGGAAGGTAGATGAGAAACATGATTCAGTTCTCATTTAAAGTCGACCTAACCAAATTCGCATTTTCTGAAACAATAGACTGAATTTTGCAGGGCAGTTTTCCAGCCAAGTGATATGTTCAAAAATGCATTTACTGTGGTAAAGTCTGCCTATAAATGCATACATCAGTGACTATAACATACAACAATGCATTATTTTAGGGGAAATGGCTTGCCCAAGATGTATACATTAGGCAAAATTGTGCACAAACATGTGTATGTATAGCAGGAGAAATTAGCACAAAAATGCTGGATTCTCATGAGAACATTTTTTTAAAATTAAAAAAAGCAAATGGATGTAGAAATGTGGAGAGCTCAGCTGAAGACTGGAAAAAGCTGGAAGAAACGAGAGAAACCCAAAATGGCAGATTTGGCCATCCCTAGACACAGGTAGAGTAGGCATCAAAAACACGACAAAAACACGAGAAAAGCTGGCATCTACAAAGGCAATACAGTGGTAACTTGGGTTACATATGCTTCAGGTTACATACGCTTCAGGTTACAAACTCTGCTAAGCCAGAAATAGTGCTTCAGGTTAAGAACTTTGCTTCAGGATGAGAACAGAAATCGTGCTCCGGCGGCGCGGCAGCAGGAGGAGGCCCCATTAGCTAAAGTGGTGCTTCAGGTTAAGAACAATTTCAGGTTAAGTACGGACCTCCAGAACGAATTAAGTACTTAACCCGAGGTTCCAGTGTACAGTAGAAAGAAAGACAGTGAGAAATGAATCTAGGAAGGAACCTCACCTTCTGAGGATTGTTCTGTCGCCATGGAAAACTGGCTATGGTTTGCAAGGCAAACAGCTATGGTTGAAGAATTTTCAGATACAGAAAGAGAGTTTTCATAGCGGTACCTGTGGAGTCAGAATAAAATGTACACATGAAATGAGTGTGGCTCATTTGCAGACCATTTGCTTTGCATACAGAAGGTCCCAGGTTCATTCCCTGGTGTCTCCAGGTCTGGTAGGGAGAGATTCTCTGTCTCAGACCCTGAAGAGTTCCTGCCAGTCATTAATAGATAATACTGAGCTAAATAGACCAGTGTTCTGACTGGGTGCAAGGTAGCTTCCAATGTTCTTGTGGCTACACATTACAGAAACAGATCAGTAGTTATGGGTGATGAGAGTAGCATCCTTTTATATAGATTTATCCAGTACTTTTTTCTGGAGGGACGCATACCCCTAAACATTTTGTGAATTTTTGTACTTTTGTCCATTTACTGTATTTGTTTTTCCTGATTTGAACTATAAAATGGTGGTTTTCTTGAGTCAAAATGAGAGGACCCCTAAACATTTTTTAAGAAAATAAAGCCCTGGATTTACTGATCAGCTATGCTCAGGTGCCCATCTTCCAGGTAACCTATCTGGTAAAACCAGCACTGCATTTAGGATGGCATGGGCAGTTACCCCCATAGGGTGCCAAATCGAGGGGGTGCAAAACTGAGAAGATCCATAACTGAGAAGATCACTTTGAATGGTTGGCTGCAATGATCTGTTGGTAGTTCCACATGCTTTTGCATCAGCCTTCAAAAACCACCTGTGCAACTCCCTGCATTATGTGCAAACATTCCATATACTGTATTGGCCCGAATATAAGATGCACCCACAAATAAGCCGCAACTTTAAAATTCAAGATTTATTTGTGGGTGCGGCCCACCTCCCGGCACTACTGCCCTGAATGGGGGGTGGCTGGTGCCCCGCTCCCCAAGCCAGCGCCAGTGCTTGGTTCCGACCACACTGTGCCGCTGCTTCCTGGCACTACCTCCCCAAGCTGCCCCGTCCCCTGTTCAGGGCGGTAGGGCCGGAAGGTGTGCGTGCAGAGCTCGGTTCTGAATATAAGCCACACTTTAACTTTTCACAGTCGGAATTTGGAAAAAAAACAATGTGAGGGCTATATTCAGGCCAATACGGTATTTTCTCTTGTGATGTGCTGCGTTCTGGGACATTGTTCATTCTCTCTGCTTCCGTGATCAAACTGCTTCTGTGCTGCTAATGCAGCAAAAAGAAGATGGGAGGCAGCAGTGGTGAGTTACCAGTCTCTGCAACCACAGCAGCTGCTGTGATTCCATAGCTGTTTGTCTTCAACCCAGGGAGCGCAATCCATTGCTCTCAAGAGAGACGGATACCAACAAGCATACAACTCCCCCCCAAAAAAACTCATATTAAAGATACCTTTCTAATAACGTCTGCAAATGTATTTCTTAAATGTTTACCCTGATTTTATACATATACATACAACTCTCCCAGCATCAAAACACTGATATTACAATTAAAATCTTATTAATCAGAGGCCCCTTACTAACTGCTTCTGCAGATTTATTTCTTAATTCTTCTCCTTTAATTTGATGTTCAGGTGTGCATGGGATAAATGGGGTGGGGTTGCATTTTCAATGTTATTTCAAGGAGAAAAACCCAAGGTTCCAACAGGAGCACATAGACAGGTATACCTCGGAAGTATGAGTAATGGGATTTACCTTCCCATCAAGAAATGAGGTAGCGCTATCAGAAAACATCCGAAACCCATAACTATGCAACCAATGGCGATCATGCGTGGTCTGTGGAGTTTTGATCCCAAGTAGCTCACAAAGGGTATCACCAGCAAGTTGCCTGTGGAAATAGAGAACATAGACTATCATCCGTACAAAGTTATTCACTCTTCAGTCTCATGCGTCTCAGTAGGAGAGTTAGGCAAAGGCAGTCAGTCCAAGCTATTTGGCTGCCCTAAACACCTCATCCAATTGCTCCCCTTGAAGTTGCCTCCACAATCTTGTTGGATCCAGGATGGGGATTCTGTTTCTTGTGTGCAAGCAGGACCTGAGTGCAAGTGCACTTTCCCCTCCTGCAGTTTCCAGCAATTCATATTCAGAAGCATACTACCTTTGACTGTGGATGAAGAGCATAGCAACCGTGGCTACTAGCCATTGAATGAGCTAATCGTGTTCTCCTAATAAGGCGTTATTCTCACGCTTCGTAACAATTTGGTGACAACCTGTCTGGCTCTCGGAGAGAGTGTTTTGAGCTACCAATCACTCTGGATCGATTTGGGTCAATCCAAACTGCTCCAGAACAATCCAGACTTTCTTCAACCTGATCTGGATTCATCCCAAATTGTCTCAATTCAGTTCAAGGTTGGGCTTTTCTGAGTGGCACCGTCCTAGCATATAGCTCACTAAAGTGAGCTTTTTTCTAGAACAGTAGCTCTATTGGTCTGTTGTACTAATCTTTTTATACACCCTGCATATACTTTTGAGAGTGATCCCCCATCATTCTCAATGGGGTTTACTTCTGTAAAGACTTGCGTAAGTTTGGGAATTCAAGGTAGCCATGGCGAAAATAAAAGCAGAGTGTTCTTTATTCTAGATAGTTCAGAACACTTTTGTCTCTAGCTCCACCTATCATTGCTCTGATTCTACCAATCAAAGGCATGTGGCCCTCAACAGGTTACAACAGAAGGGATGTGGACCTTGCCAGGTTTTAAGGATGTCCACTATTCCTGGATTGGTCGTTCTATGCATTTAGACATGCCTGTTAAGCTATGGTTGAATTCTCATCAACCTTTTCACTTGCATACCCATTTCAAAGCTTCCATTTATCACACCAACCAACGAGGCAGGGATGTTGAAACGCCGTTCAATCTGTGTGAGCATGCTGTTCATGTAAGCCCCAGACATGGTCTTGGCAAGATAAGCAAAAGATAGCGACACCAGAAAGACCTAGAAGAGAATATGGAGAACTCATTAAATCAACAATAGGACCTTGTTGTTGTTGTTTAGTCGTTTAGTCGTGTCCGACTCTTCGTGACCCCATGGACCAGAGCACGCCAGGCACTCCTGTCTTCCACTGCCTCCCACAGTTTGGTCAAACTCATAGGACCTTGTTTGTTGTTGTTGTTGTTTAGTCGTTTAGTTGTGTCCGACTCTTCGTGACCCCATGGACCAGAGAACGCCAGGCACTTCTGTCTTCCACTGCCTCCCGCAGTTTGGTCAAAAGGACCTTGTTAGGTGGATTCAAAGATCGTCAAGCTCTTGAAATTGCAAAACGAAGGGCTGGCGTAAATGTTATCCTGTAATTTAGGGTGGAAAGGTATGGAGAGGGGCAAGAATATTCACATGCTCCACCTCTTGACTCCATCCAATCGTAGCCAAATAGAATGGGGTTAGGCATATGCACACACAAGTCTAGCAACACTTGCAAATCTTGATGGTCAATGTCATGGGCTGGATGGATGCAAAGGAGTGGTGGGAGGCACCAGCTGGGGAACCCTCAGGGGAAGAAGGGCTTAGAGCCAGGAGCAGACAATGAGTGGCCAGAGGGAGAAGAGGGAGCAGACTGGGAGGAGGAGGTGTTAGAAGTTGAAGAGGCAACAGGGTTTAGTGAGGATGAAGAGGCTATGGCAGAGAGCAGTTCAGAATCAGAGGCAGAAGTAGAGGTGGGTCAAGAGGCAGAGAGGAGGCACACTGCTGAAGAGGCCAGGGAATCTCCCCCTCCTGGTGTGACTAGCTCACCTCCTCCCGGGTCTCCCAGAACCAGAAGACGAGAGCAAAGAGAGACAAGGCGACAAAGCTTGAGGAGGAGGAGCCTTCGAGAGTGCTGGGAAGGTGTGGTCCTTCTGTTCTTGCAACTGTCTCCTTGAGGCAAAAGAGTTGCTGTGACGACAGTGTTTCTTTGAATAAAAAGTTAACTTCACTGACAGCAGTGGCTTTATTGCTGACCTGCTCCTGACTCCGGCTCCTGACAGCTGGCAAGCTCTGTGAGTGTGCATGTGTATATAATTGCCCTTTTCTCTGTGCATATGAACAATTTCCATAGGTATATGTGAAATTGCCCTTTTCTTGGTATGTGATTGCTTCATTCCCCATGTGTGTGATTGCCCCCTTCCATGTGTGCATGCAAAATTACCTCTTCTCTCTGAGTCTGATCGACCCTTTCTCTCTGTGTTATATTGCCCCCTTTCCTGTCCTCCCTAATAGGACACTGAGAAGGACCCTGGATCTACTTGACACAAAGTGAGAAACAACAGTGTCATGTTTAATCCCAAGACTTAAAGAGGCCATGGAAATCCAATACTGATAAGCCTTAATCCCATTAGTTCTGCTTGGGACCACAGACAGACCATAAACCTGACACCCAGAATGCAATTCAGTCGGCTGTCCTTCTCTTCCTTTATCCCATGCCTATGGAGTCGATGCCATGCACTTAAATCTCGAGAAGCGGTGCCCTTAAGGAAACCGGATAAACTGTGGTCTTTGCTCCTTCCTCTGGTTTTCTCATATAAACAAATTAAAGGATAAAGGGGGGGGGATTAAAAGATGAGCTAAGGCTTATGGACACAAATGGTTAGAAGCCCAACTTTTATACGACACAAGTAAATCCAGCCTGTGCCTACCTGCCGTCTTACTTACAACCAGTCTAGGGCAGGCATAGTCTTGGCTTCAGTCTTGCACCATGTAAAGGAGACAGGCAACACTAGGTTGAGGTGGCTCCATCTACAATTGGTTCTGGCTCCATCTATTCCCTGCCTTCCACCCCATTGGTCCCAATGGGATCAGCCTACCATATAAAGGGATGCGGGTGGCGCTGTGGGTAAAACCTCAGCGCCTAGGGCTTGCCGATCGCATGGTCGGTGGTTCGAATCCCCGCGGCGGGGTGCGCTCCCGTCATTCGGTCCCAGCACCTGCCCACCTAGCAGTTCAAAAGCACCCCTAAGTGCAAGTAGATAAATAGGTACCGCTTTATAGCGGGAAGGTAAACGGCGTTTCCGTGTGCTGCGCTGGTGCCAGCTCGCCAGAGCAGCTACGTCACACTGGCCACGTGACCCGGAAGTGTCTCCGGACAGCGCTGGCCCCCAGCCTCTTAAGTGAGATGGGCGCACAACCCTAGAGTTGGACACGACTGGCCCGTACGGGCAGGGGTACCTTTACCTTTACCTTACCATATAAAGTAAGAAGAACCACAGCCAAGGTTCCACCAACTTTTGCCTCTGGCCCTGCCCACAATCAGCATGTGGCTCATGGGAAAGTTACCCATCAGAGAATGTGGCCCTTGGTTGAGAAGAGTTCCTCACTCCTGATCTATCCAATGTATGTGGGTGGACGTGGGTGGCGCTGTGGTCTAAACCACAGAGCCTAGGGCTTGCTGATCAGAAGGTTGGCAGTTTGAATCCCCTGACGGGGTGAGCTCCCATTGCTTGGTCCCTGCTCCTGCCAACCTAGCAGTTCGAAAGCATGTCAAAGTGCAAGTAGATAAATAGGTACCACTCCGGCGGGAAGGTAAACAGTGTTTCCGTGCGCTGCTCTGGTTTGCCAGAAGCGGCTTAGTCATGCTGGCCACATGACCTGGAAGCTGTACGCCGGCTCCCTTGGCCAATAAAGCGAGATGAGCGCCGCAACCCCAGAGTCGTCTGTGACGGGACCTAATGGTCAGGGGTCCCTTTACCTTTACCTATCCAATGTAAGGGCTGGTTAGCAAATACTGCTTGATTTATGTTAATACAATTACCATTTTCTTTGCTTGCTTTGCTCTTGAATTGTTAATGAGTATCTTAAATTAGAATCCTTGAGTTGAGTACTGCAAGTTTTCTTGGATTATCTAGCCCACACTGACTGTTCTGCTTCATGCTGCTTAATTGAGATAGGAGGGCAGATAACAGGTGTCTGCTTTTCTCCCCTTTAGCATGCCGTCGGTTCCAATTCCTATGTGCTCAGGTATTTGGATAATGGTCACACAACCATTTGTGTGTAAATTACACAAGGGGCATCTCTCCTTTGCAAAGGAGGCGGAAACTCAAGAGTCAGTATTCATTAATTTACAGGATTAAAAGGAAAGTCAACCAACCTTCTTAGGTGCTCAACAACTTTCTCAAGGGGTCTGCACAGATCCATCCGCAACAAAAGAGTCATAGCATTTTTCTTACCTTCAGCTTGCTCATACAGAATATAGATGGCTCCTTAGCTCCTTTCATTGTGCTTTTTGAATCGGCTGTGGAATCTTCCTTGTGGTTAGTTGTATCTTTCCCAGCATCCTTTTAAAGGAAAAGATGAAAAGAAGTGTACTGGTCATAGCAAGACTAAGTTTAAAAATACTATAGAGTGGTATGCAAAACAGCTTGCGGATGGGGTGGTGGGGTACACAGCTAATAAACTACATTCCCTGCATGTGGGTAGCTATTGTTTACTGGGTGGGGTGAGGTGGCAGGGAAGTCAGCGAGGTGCAAACCCATCATCAAAGCCAATCCAATGCTCCCGCCAGTGTGTTTGCACTGTGATGACTTCCCTGCCACCTCTTGCCTCTCGATAAGCAACAGGGACTCATCTGTCAGACAGCTTGCATATACAAGAAACTGCTTATGGATGCATGGTGCTTTCAGTTTACCTACCTGGAAATAATCTGCAGTGAAATCAATAGGGCTGACGTCTGAAAACATGCATAGCATTGGGCTCTTAGGTACACCTTATGTACGTAGGACACAGAGAAACTATTGATCTTGGTTCATGCATAAATACCCATAATTGACAGCAAGCTGATAGGTCTATAATTTCCTTGGTCATTGGCTTGACTCTTTTTAAAAAATGGGCATGGCTACTACTACTCTCTTCCAGCTAGAAGGAATCATACCAGAACTATTTATTGTAGTAAAAAGGGCAGCCACCAATGTTGGTTTGCTTTTATAAGCTACAAAGGAAGACAGCCAGTCCTCAGGGCCTCACTTGGGAAAGTGCCAATTCTGCAGATCAAAGTGATTGTGTGGACACATATGGAGTAAAATGATCCTTTGAGTAAACTAATCAAATTGTTGTTCCTGAATATGACAATATAGGGAAATAGAGTTATACAGCTAAAACACATTGGGTTACATCCAACTACTCAAAGCAGACCCACTGAAAATAATGAACCTAAGTTGGCCATATCCATTTATTTCCATAGATCTACTCTGAGTGCCACTAGCATCAGCGACAACCCATTGATTAATGATGCCACTCAAAAACTAGCGCATTCATAAGTCAACTCTAGTAGTTTCATAATTCTTCAAAGCATTGTGAGCCCTCATTCAATGATTTTAGAAAATGTTTTCTTAGTTTGAAACAACGAGATTATAAGCAAACAACATGAGATCACAACCGATCATAAAATGCCATGATACCGCAATGCATGTGTTGGGAAAGAATGTTGCATTGTGCATGCCACATTCCCCAGATGCACTTCGGTGATGTGCAAGAATTCAGACACTTTGAAATCTGGTGGTAACAAATAACTTCATAGCAGAAGGTCTCAAGTTCAAGGTCTCCAGCATCTCTAGGTCAGGCTGGGTTGCATCTAACACTGTGAAGGAAGAGTTTTGCTTGCCCAAGGAGACCTCCAGTTCCTCTCCTCCTGCTGCCTGCTTCCACAAACTACTTCAGAGGGTCCCAGAAACTGGAACTGATTTGGTAGGGTGGAAGGGGCAAATGATGAAGAGAGCATTCCATCGGTCTGTTGCACCAGTGGAACTTCAGCGGTGGACAGTGCCCCCTGTCTGAAACCCTGCCAGAATATTGTTACATGCTATCCCAATCTCCAGGCAGTTTACAATTCCAGAGCTTCCAGGCACTTACCCAGGATTCAGTTTCCCCGGAATGAGGGAGATGGTAGTGTTTTTAGGCTATATAGTTTATTTACACACATATACAACCTTAGCCTATGAAGACCCTGAGGCCGCAAGAAGGTCTTGCTTTTCCCATAGCCACAGTCTTGGATTCAAGCATAAATCAAGCATGTCTCTCCCACTCAGGTTTCTGCCTGCATCCTGCTTCTAGCCCAGCTCTCTCACACACATACCTCTGGCACAAAGCCACTTCCTTTGCTACCCTAACGACCCATACTTTGTTGTTGTTGTTTAGTCGTTTAGTCGTGTCCGACTCTTCGTGACCCCATGGACCAGAGCACGCCAGGCACTTCTGTCTCCCACTGCCTCCCGCAGTTTGATCAGACTCATGTTCGTAGCTTCGAGAACACTGTCCAACCATCTCGTCCTCTGTTGTCCCCTTCTCCTTGTGCCCTCCATCTTTCCCAACATCAGGGTCTTTTCCAGGGAGTCTTCTCTTCTCATGAGGTGGCCAAAGTATTGGAGCCTCAGCTTCAGGATCTGTCCTTCCAGTGAGCACTCAGGGCTGATTTCCTTAAGAATGGATAGGTTTGATCTTCTTGCAGTCCATGGGACTCTCAAGAGTCTCCTCCAGCACCATAATTCAAAAGCATCAATTCTTCGGTGGTCAGCCTTTTTTATGGTCCAGCTTTCACTTCCATACATCACTACTGGGAAAACCATAGCTTTTACTATACGGACCCATACTTAGAGGACCATTAAGTCACAAAGGAGCTGTCCTGGTGATTCCAACAATTGCATCCTCTATTAGATTTTAATCCTTGCTGGATTGAGGAATTAGAAGGGGCTGGGGCAAACAGCCTAACACAAACACATCCTGTCCAAACTCACAAGAATCTTGATCTAGATGAGACAGCAGGCTGGCTCAGTATAAGGCAGCTTTCTCTGTTCCTAATTTCCACCCAAGTTTATGCCAGTGGATTTGTAATTCAACAGGCACATTGCAAATTATACTGGGCTCAATGTGTTCATCACTAATCTTAATATGTGCGCAGAGACCCTCTGCACATCACCCAGAAAGAGACAGGAAATATGCTGAGCTTCAAAGCATGTACACTGCTGAAACGGCTCTATTTTCTCCATGTCTTGATCCTGCAGGTACCCCTGGCCGTTAGGCCCAGTCACGGACGACTCTGTGGTTGTGCGCTCATCTCACTCTATAGGCCAAGGGAGCTGGCATTTTTCTGCAGACAGCTTCAGGTCATGTGGCCATTATGACTAAGCCACTTCTGACGAACCAGAGCAGCGCACAGAAATGTCGTTTACCTTCCCACCAGAGTGGTACCTATTTATCTACTTGCACTTGATGTGCTTTCAAACTGCTAGGTGGGCAGGAGCTGGGACCGAACAACGGGAGCTCACCCCGTCGTGGGGATTCGAACTGCCGACCTTCTGATCAGCAAGGCCTAGGCTCTGTGGTTTAGACCACAGTGCCACCCGTGTCCCTGATCCTGCAGATTCTTACCTAAATAAGCACACCGAGATTCTTTATTCTGGATTAAAATACAAAACCCATGTACATCTCTGGACTCAATGCATTTGAGATCCTCTCTCTCTCTCTCTCAACAATACAAGTTCGTTCTCTTATGAACTTGTCCAAAAGCATAACAGCTTCTGCTGGCTTTTCTTTTTGCTGGGTGCTTGCTTGACATAGGAAGAAGAGGAAAATGAAGTGGGATAGCTTCATTTAAGGTTAGGCTCAATTACATTCCTTGAAAAGAAGTGGGGAAGTTTCAGATCCCCCTGAAAAAGATGTGAGGTGGCATCCCATAAACCTGCTGTAAGTATAGTAGCCTATAATGGTCAGGGGATGAGAGCTAATGGTTGGGAGTTGGTTGGCCATCTGTCTGTTGAGTTTGAACAATAAGATACCTATCAGAGCTCGGTGATGGGAAGGAGAGGGCACAGGATTGTTAATGAGAATCAAACAATAGTTTCCACTTTAGAAGAGACGAGAGAGAGAGGAGAGAGAGAGATGTTGGCTGAAGGCAACTCTAGACTGCAGTGCCAATTTCTGGGGAGGAGGTCTGCTGGTTTGCAGGAGAGAAAGCTGCTTGTTTAATGTGTTATTATCGGTATGTGAAGCTCTTAGCAACTCGGGACCAGTTTACCTTACCCACTCGACCGCTTCAATCTGCAGAGCTGGTTGCAGGTGCCAAGTAATACTTGTTCTGCCTTTGTAAAGAATCAATATTTCCATGTGGCAGCACCTGCACATTGGGACTCCCTGCCAACTGTCAAGGCGGGAGTCAGGAGCAGGTCAGCAATAGCTCACAAGGTCTCAATGAAGTTAATTCTTTATTCAAAGAAACAAAACAGCTCAGGCCGAATGGGCATAGCAAATCCTCACAGTAGATCTTGCCTCAATGAGGCAGTTGCAAGGACTGAAGAACCTCACTTTCCACAGCTCTCTAAGTCTCCTCTTCCCCCAAGTCCTTCCCAAGCAACCTGAGACTTCTTCGCCTTGTCTGTCTCTGCTCAACCCTCTTCATACCTCTTCTAGTTCTGGGAGACTGGGGGCAGGGAGGGTAGATTGTCAAAGCAGAAGGGGGTGACACCCTGGCTTCTTCAGCAGCCTGCCTCATCTCTGCCTCTTGGCTTCCCTCCTCTCCTGCTTCATCTTCTGATTCTGGACTTCTCTCTGCCACAGATTCTCCCTGCTCACTAAACCCTGTAAACTCTTCAACTCTTCTCTCTCTAACCACCAGTCTCCAGGCTCTGAGCTTTCATCCCTTGGGGGATTCCCCGGCTGGTTCCTTCCACCACTCCTCTGCATCCAGCCAGTCCACAACACCAACTGACAACAGGTAGGTGTACTATTTTTTCGCACCCGCTAAAACTATTTCTGTTTAGGCAAGCCTGCCCAGCTACGTAGATTGGTAGGGCAGTGTTGACTTCCACTGGCACTTTCTCTTCCCAAGAGTGTAGAGCTGCCCCAGGAACTGCTTAGAGAGCAAGGCAACACTGTTCTCCCCAATGGGAATATTACACATGTACCATAACAGTTTGGCCATAGTTGAAAAATCTGCACTTTACACTTGGGGTGGGCAACATTTTCCAGCTTAGGCCCAATGGGTGGGGACTATGGGCTTGTCCCACACCTAGAAAGTGGTTTTTCCCCATTGACTCCCACTTTCTATACATGGGTCAAGTGGTTTTGCCTTTGCTCAGCCACCATCCCCTGGTAAACCCATTCTTTAGCGCTAAATCAGAACTAACAGCAATCTGGGGGGAAACCCAGTTGCTGTTTGTTCCAATTCCGCACTAAAGATCAAGTTTCCTGGAGGGAAAGCAGCAGGGCAAATGGAGGTGGGAGCCGTAAAAGGAAGCAGATTTTTGTTGAACATCAGGCAAAATGTCCTATGCTAAGAGCTGTTTGGCAAGGCTCTCACTCGAGATATTTAAGTGGTGTCTGAACAGCTGTTTATTAGAGGTGCCATTCCTTCATCATGCATAGAAGGCCCCACACTGAGCACAGAGGTAATTTTAGGGCCACACAACCAGTTCGCCCACACTGAGCGCTGAGCAGAGAGCGCACCTGCGAATCATTTGCTTGGCTACAGGGAGGAGGCGTGAGGGCTCTGTCAAGGTCCTAGAGTCCACCCATCTCCTTCCTAAAGCCCAGGTGATACTTGCCCAGCATTGGGAAGGAGGTCAGTGGCCTCTAAGACCCTGCCACAGCCCTCACACCTCCTTCTCAAAGTCTGGCAGGTTGCAAGGACTGGGGGGAGCCAAATTTTGGACAAGCACAAGGTGCCATAGTACCAAACTCCGTCCTTGATGTGCAGAGAGTGCTGTGCTGTGATCCTCTGATTCTATGGCAATGCCTTGCAGAGGTGTACAGTTTGCCTCTCAGCAGGTTCAAGCCCCCTTTACACACATGCGCATGCGCACACACAAAAATGTTGACCGGCATTTTGCTAGTTAACTCGATGTGCCCTCAAATATACAGAGTGCTGCGATTTGGAAGTGCTGGCTGTTCCTTTAGGAAAAGTTTTAGGTGCAACACGGGAGAGATATCATGCCCCCAATCCCCCGCCACACACACACCATCCCCATTGCAGCATCAGTTATGAAAATCTGCTTGCCGGAAAAACACAATACACAAAAGTCCTGCGAGCTCCGTGCCAAGGAATGCTTTAAAAGAACGTCAGGTGTTTTATTTCCCTGAACTTCTGGTTACACAATTATTTTGGACGTTTCTTCAGGTCACTAAAGGGAGCAGCATTTTCAGAATGCTTGTACAGTGCGACTCTTTTAATCGCTTGATCTGTTAGTTCAAAGGGAGCCAGCAAAAAAAACTAAAACAAAAAACAACAACCCAAAACATGCTACAGTCTAGGATTTGATGGCATGCAACCTAAAGGCTTTGTGTGTGTGTGTGTGTGTGTTAGAATCTTGCAAATCCCAACATTCTTTAAAATGTTTATTGAAAAAGGACTCTTCTAGTCCTTTCTAGATAAATGTAACATCATATATTCCCTGTGCCAAGCAAGCTTCCCATCTCTGCATCAAACCAAAACTCTGATCGTTTATTTTTAACATTCCCATTAGATGACTTTTCTCCCCATTTACAATTCTGATCTTCCCTCCCATCTCTTTCCGTCTTGTGGCATCTTTATGGCTTTATTGCTATCCATACCTCGTTGATCCTGTTAGTGGCAAATCCATTGGCTTCTCTCCTCAAATCTAACCCATATCGGAGTTTCTTTTGGGATAAAGCCATTGCAGTTGTGGAGCAATGAAAGGATCTCTTACGAGAGACACAAAACCAAGACAACGGGGGAAAGAACAGGACTGAATGTACTTCTTTCTTAGAAGAAGTCTAAGTGAAACTTTTGTTATATTCAGCAGTGACCTGCTGAGCGGGAGAAAGAAACAAGAAACAGGGGGACCTTGAGCCAAAATAAATAACCCAGAAAACTGCCCCACTTCAAGACATGGTCATATCTCTCTTTACAGCTCTCCTCTCTATTCTTGCAAGTGCGTTTCAGACAATAAACTAGGCACAACCTTGGATTGCCTACCTTGATGCTATCACTCATCTTGGCTTCCGTTTCCATTTCAGACCAGGATCGGACCACACACTACCTGAATGTCTCCTCTGCTCTCTCTTCCTTTTTCAGCTAAGCTTGTAAAAAGACTTGAGTCTTGGGTAATTCCCTAAACAATTTTAATCCCTGCAGGTCTTTGATTACCTTGAGTTCTGGCCAGTCGGCTGCCATTAACCCC
Source organism: Podarcis bocagei (assembly GCF_964188305.1). Lineage (NCBI taxonomy): Eukaryota > Metazoa > Chordata > Lepidosauria > Squamata > Lacertidae > Podarcis > Podarcis bocagei. Next base: position 16,324,461 of record NC_138135.1, on the reverse strand, counting down.
TAACAGGATCCAAAATGTTGCACTGATGTGCTCATTAAAGGCAAAATATGTACACAGTGAAACTGAGATAATGAACACTGGCTCCTCTAGAGATGAACTGTTTAACTGAGCATTTGCTTTGCTTTGCTTTCATAAAGCTTGCACAGCAGTTGGGAGTCCAGGGGCAACCAATATGGTGCCTTCTGTTGGACTACAACTCCCAGCATGGCCAATTGTCAGGGATGATGGGAGTTGGAGTCCAACAGCAGCTGAGTGGGCACCACTATGGACTCCTGCAGGAATCCTTTTCATGATGGCACCAGGGCACATACACGATCTTGCTTTCAATACAGTTTTCATGACTCTTGTTTCTGTTTTATTATAAAATGAAATCATAATAAACTTTACAAAACCCTAAAACACTGTTTGCATCCGCTAAAAATTGTTGTATACATGCTGTTTAATTTCGGACTGGGGTATGATGTCCTGCAGCTTCCTACTGAAACAGTGGCATAGCATTCGTTGCTGGCATCCAGGGCAGGTGTGCAGGCACCAGGCAGGGGGTGGCCACTGCCAGAGCAACCTCACCCCCACTGGAGCAAAATGGGGCCAAGCTGAACCGTCTGCCCGCCCACACAGGGGGGAACCTGACTGGTCAATGTGGCCCTTGGCAGGCAGAGAAGAGCACAGGGCCACACCGCACTGGGGGCACTTTCTTCGGGGCGCGGGTTCACATCCCCTCAAAATTTGTGCACCCAGGGGCGTGACCCTCACGCACCACCACACTACGCCCCTGTTTTGAAAACCTAAAAACGATCCCACCACAAATGTTCCAGGTTTTTCCGTTGTTTCGCTTTGGTTGTGCTATAGCTCCCCTTCTGACAGCAATAATGCAATAAAATTGGGGAAGCATCGCAGAACAACTAATAGAGCAGAATGGTGTGTGTGGACGGTCCATTATAAATCCACCACTGCTGCGCTGTTATCATGTCAATGGCATTTTGCAGAAGACACCCTCAAAATAACCACAAGTCCACAGAGGCCTTATGTCTGGATGAGGGTGGTGCTGTGGTCTAAACCACTGAGCCTCTTGGGCTTGCTGATCAGAAGGTCGGCAGTCTGAATCCCTGCCACAGAGTGAGCTCCCATTGCTCTGTCCCAGCTCCTGCCAACCTCGCAGTTCGAAAGCACACCAGTGCAAGTAGATAAATAGGTACCACTGTGGCGGGAAGGTAAACGGCGTTTCCGTGCACTCTGATTTCTGTCACGGTGTTCTGTTGTGTCAGAAGCGGTTTAGTCATGCTGGCCACATGACCCAGAAAGCTGTCTGTGGAAAAACGCCAGCTCCCTCAGCCTGAAAGCGAGATGAGCACCACAACCCTATACAGTGGTACCCCGCAAGACGAATGCCTCGCAAGACGGAAAACCCGCAAGACGAAAGGGTTTTCTGTTTCGGAGGCACTTCGCAAGACGAATTTCCCTATGGGCTTGCTTCGCAAGACGAAAGCCCATAGGGAAATCTCCGGGGACCTGTTTTAAATTGCTGGCGGTCGGGAGCAAAGACTTTCGCCCACAGCCGGCCTTCAGAAGAGGTCCTGGACCTCTTCTGAAGGCCGGCGGGGGGCAAAAGTCTTTGCTCCCCCCGCCTGCCTTCCCGGGACAGCGGAGACTTCTCCGCTGCCCCGGGCGATCTTAAAATGCTGGCGGGCGGGAGCGAAGCGTTCGCTGCCGACCCCCAGCATTTTAAAATCTCCCCGGGACAGCAGAGAAGTCCCGCCCCGCTCGGGATGGCGGCGCAGAGCTGTCTGCCGTGCCGGGGTCAGCGCGGGCTCTGCACGGCCATCGGGAGCCGGGGGAGAAGCCCGCCCCGCTCCAGATGGCCGCGCAAAGCTGTCTGCCGTCCAGGGACGGCAGGCACATCTGCGCCGCCATCCCAAGCGGGGCGCTAAGTCCCACCCCGCTCTGGATGCCAGCGCAGAGCTGTCTGCCGTCCTGGGACTGCAGGCAGATCTGCGCCACCATCCCGAGCAGGGCGCTAAGTCCCGCCCCGCTCGGGATGGCGCGCGTCACCTCTCCAGCCGGGGGAGGGTCGCAGGGGGCTGGGGGGAGATAGCGATCTCCCTGCAGCCCCTTGCTGCAAAAGACGTCGGGGGAAGCGGGGAAGCGAAGCGCTTCGCTTCCCGCTTCCCCCGACCTCTTCTGAAGCAAGGGGCTGGGGGGAGATAGCGATCTCCCCCCAGCCCCTTGCTTCAGAAGAGGTCCGGGGGAAGCGGGAAGCGAAGCGCTTCGCTTCCCCGCTTCCCCCGGACGTCTTTTGCAGCTGTTCCGAAGTGGGGAGGGGGGGCGGGGACACCTTCTGAAGGCGGGCAGGGGGCGAAAGTCTTTGTCCCCCCTGCCTGCCTTCCCAGGGGCTTTTAAATCGCCCCGGACAGCGGAGAAGTCCTCCGCTGTCCGGGGCGATTTTAAAATGCCGCCCGCCAGCATTTTAAGATCGCCCCGGACAGCGGAGAAGTCCTCCGCTGTCCCAGGGTTTTTTTAAAATGCTGGGGGTGGGAAGAAAAGCCCTTGTCCCCCCCCCAGCCTTCAGAAGAAGTCCGGGGACAGACTGTCCCCGGACCTGGTCTGAAGGCGGTTTCCCTAGGAACGCATTAATTGATTTTCAATGCATTCCTATGGGAAACCGCGCATCGCAAGACGAAAAAACCGCAAGACGAAGAGAATTGCGGAACGAATTAATTTCGTCTTGCGAGGCACCACTGTAGTCGCCTTTGATTGGACTTAATCATCCAGGGGTCCTTAACCTTTTTACCTCATGTCTGGTATTTACTAAGCATTCGTTCTGATTTGGTTACAGAGCAGTTGCAGCGCCATCACCCTGCATCCTGAACTCAAACTGATTTGCTTGCAAATTATTTTTTTTACAAACCTTCTTGTTAATCATTCATCAGTCCCACGCTTTGCAGTGCATTTCCCCATCACTTTTCCAAAAGGCAAAAAGTTTGTTTCTTTCCCTTTTTTCAAAGCAAGTTTATTAAATTTTGCAGCAGAGCTTTAATCCACTGGGCAAACCTAAAGTTCCAGGATGACCCAGAATCCTTCCAGCAAAATACTGCCAGTCTGGGAGCACCTGTATTCGCCGCTGGACCCCTTTGTGCAGAACTCATAATGTGGTCTTCCAGGTTAAAGAACCTATTTGCAGTCTACAGCAAGGGGGAGGGGTGTCAACCTTTGGCTGCTCAAAGAGCTGCATTAGCTCTTGGGAAACTTTCTGTTTGTGTGTGATTGTTTAAACTATATAACTATGGAAAGCTGCGTTTTGAGCCCCTTATGGCAATATTTTAAATTGTATTATATCCCTCCACTCCAATATACACCTTTTTGTGTTTGATACCCTGGGCAACTTTGTGAAGAAGGGCAGAATATGAATATAATAAACGGAAAGGAAAGAAAGAAATTGGTGCTAGCTAGTGGTAATATTTATTTATTTATCAGAGTCCTTCTACCCCTGCTCCTTCCTGCAGCTCAAAGTGCATGGCAGCTTAACAGCACCACGTATAATATAAACAGTAATGCAAAGAGAACCACCCCTCCAGGACCAAACAGGAACACTAAGGCTGAGTCTAGACATATATATATATATTTAATTCTGTGAAAATGCATTTAAAATTTATTTTAAAAAATAAAAAAATAAAATATATATTGAATTTGCCATTAGCTCACTGTCACCATCTAGTGTCACATTTATATAATGCACTTAAAGCACGCTTAAAACGTTATATTTGCAGCTGTATAGCTGAGCCCTAAGTCTCAACTCCAACCAACATCAATGCCCTCAGGTTCCAAAAACTCTGGACAAAGACGTATATTTTCACCCGTCATCTAAATACAGCTACAGTGGTACCTCGCAAGACGAATGCCTCGCAAGACGAAAAACGCGCAAGACGAAAGAGTTTTCCGTTTTTTGAGTCGTTCCGCAAGACAAATTTCCCTATGGGTTTGCTTCGCAAGACGAAACGTCTTGCGAGTTCTTGCGAGTTTGTTTCCTTTTTCTTAAAGCTGCTAAGCCGCTAAGCCGTTAATAGCCGCTAAGCCATTAATAGCCGCTAAGCCGCTAAGCCGCTAATAGCTGCTAAGCCGCTAATAGCCATGCTTTGGAAGACGAAAAAACCGCAAGACGAAGAGACTCGCGGAACGGATTAATTTCGTCTTGCGAGGCACCACTGTATTGCTATCACATCGAAAGAAGATGCAGGGCAACAGGAATGTGGGGAAACAGGTTATATTTATTAAAGTTTTTTTTAAAAAAAGGTAAAGGATCCTGGATGGTTAAGTCCCATCAAAGGTGACTATGGGGTTGTGGTGCTCATCTTTCTTCAGGCCAAGGGAGCCTGCTTTCTGGGTCATGTGGCCAGCATGACTAAACCGCTTCAGAACACCGTGATGGAAACCAGAGCGCACAGAAATGCCATTTACCCTCCTGCTGCAGTGGTACCTATTTATCTACTTGCACTGGCATGGTTTCAAATTGCTAGGATGGCAGGAGCTGCGACAGAGCAACGGGAGCTCACACCATCACGGGGATTCGAACTGCCGAACAGCTGAAGGATCTGCCAGTCAACATAACCAGAACAAGGAGTCCAATCAAACAAGTCTGGGCATGTGAGCGAAGCAAATGGGAGGATCCAATCACTCCTCTTCTTCTAGGGGTGTGGGGTGTGGCAAATATGTTCGCCTAACCCCACCCCTCCACAGACAGAAGAAAGGGAAGGGAAATGTAGTAGACTGTCATAATCTCATTATCACTGTTTTATGTGCAAAGCTATACAGTGGTACATCAGGTTAAGTACTTAATTCATTCCAGAGGTCCGTACTTAACCTGAAACTGTTCTTAACCTGAGGTACCACTTTAGCTAATGGGGACTCCTGCTGCCACTGCGCCACTGGAGCACAATTTCTGTTCTCATCCTGAAGCAAAGTTCTTAACCCAAGGTACTATTTCTGGGTTAGCGGAGTCTGTAACCTGAAGCGTATGTAACCTGGAGCGTATGTAACCCGAGGTACCACTGTCTAAGCTGCCTAATCAAGACCTCTCATAAGCAATGTACACAATAAAACTGTAGATAAAACACAGCTGTGATCTGCAAAACTATTTTGTGTGTGTGAAATAACCACTACTAAAACACAGATAAAATCTGTAAAATTTCCAAAACAAATATGGGTAAACCACACGTAAATTGATCACTGCTTTTAGTTAATCAGGTACGCCTTCATATGTTGCCATTTAACAGGAAATCTATTTGATTACCTCTTACTGTTTCTGCTCTCAAACCAGGGCTAGGTCTCTAGGGGGCTTGTCACGATTCCCCCCCCCTCCATATTCTGCCAACCTGCCCCATTTTGGTACATTTCAAGCCCTTCTGACTCCTCTTCCCCCCTCCACCCTATTCAAGTCCACTTTGAGCAGATGGATGGAACCAACCTGAAAAAGTTGACAACAGGGAACGAGACAAGCAACAAGGAGGTCAGGTTGGCATGCCCTAGGCCTGGCAATGCTACCCGGCGTAGCTTGAACCTGCCTAGAGCAAGAGAATCAATCTGCAGAAACATCACTTATTTCGGAACCCACAGGAGTCTGTACATTTTGCACTGCAGACGGAACCCTTCAAAAACAGGGTTGCCAAGTTTTTAACCAGACCATGTAACGAAACCTGCAACAGCACCTTGGCATGAAGAAATCTAGCAGGCGACCATGTTCATCTCCACACCGTTTTCTGATTTCTGCACACCAAGTGACACAGTCAAAGGCAGAAGAGCTGAGATGGCCCTTTTTCCTGCTCTGTCAGCAACCACACTTGAATATTAAAACAAACCCACACTCAAGAACTTTAGTAAAACAGATGCTGTCATTCACTTACCGCTGTGACTGCTTAGGAACATGTGGAATGATGTTTCCTGATTTTGCCTTTGATCTTTTATTTCCCAACGTGTTGAAAATTAACTAGCATGTGGCGGCCATTATATGATAGGCTTCTGTCAAATATTTGCAGCCTCACATTTTAACTTGCTTCACTCTAGCTGAGTAAATAATGCCAATCTTGCTTAGTGGTCTAAATTACTGAGCCTCTTGGGCTTGCTGATCGGAAGGTCGGTGGTTCGAATCCCTGCAAAGGAGTGAGCTCCCGTTGCTCCGTCCCAGTTCCTGGCAACCTAGCAGTTCGAAAGCATGCCAGTCCAAGTAGATAAATACCGTATTTTTCGCCCTATAGGACGCACTTTTTCCCCTCCAAAAATGAAGGGGAAATCTGGGTGCGTCCTATGGGGCGAATGCAGGCTTTCGCTGAAGCCTGGAGAGCGAGAGGGGTCGGTGAGCACCCCTCTCTCCAGGCTTCAGGAAGCTCTGCGCAACCCTCGGGAGACCGGCTCCGAGGGTTGCACAGAGCTGCCTGCAGTCCCGGGATCAGCGCAGCTCTGCGCGGCCACCGGGAGCCGGGGGCGAAGTCCCGCCCCGCTCCGGATGGTGGCGCAGAGCTGCCTGCGGTCCCCGGCTCAGTGCAGCTCTGCGCGGCCACCAGGAGTGGGGCGCGACGTCCCTCCCCGCTCCGGTTGGCTGCGCAGAGCTGCCTGCAGTCGCGGGATCAGCGCACTTCTCCCCATCGCCAGCCCCACAAGCTCGGGGGACAGCGGGGAGGCAGAGCGTGCCTTCCCACTGTTCCCCGAGCTGGTTCTTCCAGCCCCGCACCTGGGGGGAAAATAATTTTTTTTTCTTTATTTCCCCCCCAAAAAACTAGGTGCGTCCTATGGGCCAGAGCGTCTTATGGGGCGCAAAATACGGTAGGTACCGCACTCGAATGCTGTTAGCCCAAAGATGGAAAGAAGAAGCAGTCCTGACTAAAGAAGAGTGGCAAACTAAATTAATGGATTATGCTGAAATCGCGAAACTAACTGGAAAGTTCCGAAATCAAGATGACAATAAATTTTAAAAAGAATGGAAAATGTTTATTATGTTTTTGCAAATGTATTGTAAACAGATAAATACTTTGGCAGGATTTTAAGAACACTTGTAATTTTAGAAATAGTACAGTAAATCTGAGGTTAGAAAAAGATTGGAGTAGAAATGATTTGCAGTTGATAAGAAATTTAGGGAACCAGGAATGGGAGGGGAGGGAAGTCAGGGGATTCGGAGAATTCCACTTTATGGAATTCATATGGTTTTATGCATAGTTCTCTTTTGTATGCATAATTCTCTTTGTTTATGGATGTTATTGCATTTGTTACTGTTTGTTTTTTTATTATATTTTGTTACTCTTGTTGAAAAATTAATAAAAATACTATTTTAAAAAAAGATAAATAGGTACCACTGCAGCGGGAAGGTAAACAGCGTTTCTGTGCACTGTGGCTTCCATCAAAGTGTCCCATTGTGCCAGAAGTGGTTTAGTCCTGCTGGCCACATGACCCAGAAAGCTGTCTGTGGACAAACTCCCTCAGCCTGAAAGCGAGATGAATGCTGCAACCCCATAGCCACTTTCGACTGGACTCAGTGGCGTAGCGTGGGGGGTGCAGGGGGGGCCGGCCGCACTGGGCGCAACGTCTGGGGGTTAGGGTTAGGGGGCACAAATCCATGGGTTAGAGGGCGCAAATTACTTGCCTTGCCCCGGGTGCTGAAAACCCACGCTACGTCACTGACTGGACTTAACTGTCCAGGTGTCCTTTACCTTTACCTTTCTGTATGGGCACAGCTGTGCAGTCTGGGACTTTGGATCAGCCCTCACTAGGGCTAATCTGCAGCTGACATGACCTGCAACTGGGCCCTGAATCAATTCAGTGGGAGGGGGCAGTTCTTCCTCCACTGTCTCCCAATCACACATTTTATTTGGGTTTTTAAAACACAGAGGAGGGGGTGGGGAGGCTGGGAAAGAAGGGGACGCAGGGTCTCCTCCCCCTCCCCATTATTTCACCAGTGCAACCCCTGAGGGAACATGCTGGTGAAGCATGGTCCTCCACTCTGCCAAAGCACAGTGCAAGGCTGTTTAAAAGCCTTTTTGCAAACAGCCCAGCCCAGCTTACAGGCTGCCTCTCCTACTTCCCCTCTACTGCCTGTCCGCATTGCCTTCTGACAGTCCGGAGCTGGGGTGATCTGAGGCTGTCCTCCCAACTTGGTTAAAAGCTTGGTTAAACCCTGGTTCCACCTAAATAGGCCCAGTTCAGTTCAGAAGTTAAAGGAAACCAGTGCCACTACTTAATGGCTATAATTGACTCATACATTTCGAGTGCACATAAACAGGTATCTGGGTCATAGCAATCTTCTTCTCACACATCATAGGTTTCCAGTGGGGTGGAATAGATGACATATGAGGTCCCGTCAAACTCTATGATCCTACATAACTGGGAAATAAGGACTTCCCCTTATTGAAATGATGTTGGATGAGTATTTTAAGTATTATTCGTTGTTGTTGTTTTTAAAAAAATATGGTTTTAAATTGCATTTATGCATTGGATTCTATTTTGTCATTTGAAGATTTTCTATTGTATCAGGTGGTTCATAAATCATCATTATAGCTTCCATTGGAATCAATGGCCTTTTCCTCCTAGGGAGAATAGCAGGTTCAAGGGACATCAGCATAACTGCTGAGCTTCAGTTTCAATGTGCAAAGGTTGGGGGTGGAGTTGTGGGGGCAGGGCAAGCCGGCCAACTCCCCTTCCACCTGTTAAAAGGCACAGGACCAAACTTGGCTATCTGAACTTTCACAAACACACAAATGTAACTGACTTCCTGTCTACCCTGAGTTGGGTGGCAGCTGATAGAAAAGGCTCTTGGAACCATGTCTTGATTTGTAGCAATGGGCATGTGTGCCACTGGCAGATCGAGTGGCTGTTTAAGCGCAGCTCCGATGACTGGTTGGAAAACTGGCAGCCATAACCACAGGCTGACACAAGGCATCAATGAGTGATGTCAAAGGTGAAGTTTGTCAAGCATGTTGCATGCCAGGGGAAAAAAACACAGAACCTAAACAAACAAAACAGGAAGGATTTTAACAGAGGTGCTCCTGCAGAGGGCATTCCCCTGAGTGTGAACAGCTGCATGCCTGTTCACCCAGCCTGACCTGCTCCCTGTATACATAATGTCCTTAGCAGTTAGGAATTTGCAGTGGTTGTAATTTTCATCAATGGCCAAGGCTGGTGCAGAACACAGATATGGAATTTGATACTTCAGTTGTTGCTTGCCTTTGAACATGTATGTTTGCAATTGCTTTCATACATCTTATTTATTTTTTGAATTTCTACACTGCCCTTCACCTGAGGCTCATGGTCTGCAGATATGGCATTTTATGCCTGCAGAAGCGGGATTTTATTAGCAAAGGGCCCACTGTCCCAAATAGGGAGAGGCAGATTTGTCAATTGGTTTTCTCTCAGTTTCTCTCTCTGTCTTTCTTCTGGTCTATTGTTCAGTCCTCTATGTTTCCACTTCAGTTTCTGCATTTTTTTTAATGCTTTCACAAAAATTCATCAGCATTTTTAGCGAAAATATCCCCTCATACACAAGTGTTTGTATGTAATTCTGGCTAATGGAGACCTTTTTGCAAAGCGATTTCCCCTGATACAATGAATTTACATTGTGGTTTTCACCAGTAACATGAATTCATAAGTACCCTGTGCCATTTTGCACACTTTACCAGGCTGCATTGCAAAAGGTGGAGAAGCGCAAAATTCGAAGGAGGCTGTGTTTCAGCTCGTGTATTGTTTCACAATGTGCAAATAAGGTAAGTTTGCCTTTAAACACGAATTGAATCAATTCCCCCCCTCCAATCCCAAACCTCCCACAGCCATTGTGCTTTACCTGGGCTGCTGTTAAAGGCACTTCTGTGAACCAGAGGTCCTATGTGGAATCCTAGGGATGGGTGAATCTATCATTTTTTGTTTCTCCAAGTTCCTCATTTTCCTATCTTCACAATCATCAATTTAGTTTTCTATATTGGCTTGTGCATTTTTCTTAAGTCTTCATGAAATTTTGCCAGCATTTTACTGCACATTATTCCTGATATACATATTTTTGCATGCAGATTTGCATACTTTATGTCCCCCCCAATACACAGCATCCCCCCTAATACAATGCATTTTCCCATGTTATTTTTATAAATATATACATTTATGCACACTTTCTCCTAATGCATGCATTCTTGTACACACCATTTGGTTGGAGAACTACAATGCAAAATTCAGAGAAGTGTGAAGGCTTCTTATATTTCGCTTTTACAAGCGAAATATTTCCCCTGTTACAAGGTGCAGTGCGTGTCATTAAAATGGTTCATGAACAAATGTGTGGCAGCTTGACTGACAGTTCAAAGGCTTCACTGCATCTCCCGAGTCCTCTTCCTCTCCCGAAAATGCCATTAACTATGTTCGCTATTTTCCCCCCAGAAAACTTTAGGGAAACTTGCATTAAAATGTGAATGAAACTGAATATCTCTTTCTACATACTGACAGCTCTCCTAATTAGATTGTCTAAACAGGGCTTAAGAACATAGTCCATAACCACCTGTAATGCAGCAATATGCAGCTGTCCCATTTGGGGATCTAACCTGTGCATTTGGTATTATAAGCACTATGATCTAATCAACTGAGATATCTTTGCTTCCATGAGAATAGCCTTCTGGATCAGGCCAGTGGCCCATATAGTCCAGCATTCCATTTCCATAGTATTTGTTCACAAAATCTGGTGTGGTGGTACCTTGGAAGTCGAACGGAATCCGTTCCGGAAGCCCGTTCAACTTCCAAAATGTTCGGAAACCAAGGTGCGGCTTCTGATTGGCTGCAGGAAACTCCTGCAGCCAATTGGAAGCCGCAAAATCCATGCTGGTTGTTCAGGTTCCAAAGAATGTTCACAAACACTCACTTCCAGGTTTGCGGCATTTGGGAGCCAAAACGTTCAACTCGCAAGACATTCGGGATCCAAGGTATGGCTGTATTTGGAAGCCTTTGCCTCTGACCATGGAGGCAGAGAATAGACATCATGTCTAGTAGCCTTTTCCTCCATGAATGTGTCTAATCCTCTTTTAAAGCCATCCAAGTTGATGGTGATCAATGCCTCCTGGGGGAGCAAGTTCCATAATTTGACTATGTGCTGTGCGAAATACCATTTTTGCTCCATAAGACACACTTTTTCCTCCTAAAAGCCAGTGTGAGAGCCAGTGTGGTGTAGTGGTTAAGAGCGATAGACTCGTAATCTGGGGAACCGGGTTTGTGTCTCCGCTCCTCCGCATGCAGCTGCTGGGTGACCTTGGGCTAGTCACACTTCTCTGAAGTCTCTCAGCCCCACTCACCTCACAGAGTGTTTGTTGTGGGGGAGGAAGGGAAAGGAGAATGTTAGCCGCCTTGAGACTCCTTCAGGTAGTGATAAAGTGGGATATCAAATCCAAACTCTTCTTCTTCTTCTAAAAAGTAAGGGAAAATGTCTGTGCGTCTTATGGAATGAATGTGTGGTCGATCGCTGGCTCCCTTTGCGGTCCGGCCCCTTGCCCAGGTCTCCATTGTTGAATGTTCTGCAGATGGAGGCTGGTTGTTTCCCCAGCGACATGTGACTGGCTGATTAGGTTATCTATCTGGAAACTGTAGAAACAGCTCCCTTTCCTTTCCTAAAGAAACTGCAGAACTGTGAGCTGAACCCAAAAAAAAGGGGCTTTCCCCCTTTCCTCCTCTAAAAACTAGGTGCGTCTTATGGTCAGGTGCATCTTATGGAGCAAAAAATACAGCTTCTTTTATCTGTTTTAAATCTGCCAACAGAATATATAAGCGATCACCCTTATTTCCAGCTTCAAAGCCCTGAACAATATTATTCCATCAGTTCTTCCCAAAACAAAGGTCATCACAAGCATCTTCTTTCTGAAACTCCGTGCATTCATTTGTTGCTGCTTCTGTTTGGTTGGTTTTTAAAAAAATGTAAGCAGGTGGATAGCTCCTGGTCTAGAGGCAAATTCGTTAAGACATCTTATTACAAAAACATCCATTTCTGAATGTTAGGAAACATCAAATGTTCTGGTTGTCTAAAGCAGCTCTATCATTCAGTTTGATTCTTTTTTCCCATAGTGTATCAAAACAAAAATAATAAAAGACCCTGTTTTAGGCAAACAAGGCCTTTAATGGAAGGTCCTTAAGGGATCATTGCATGCCTCTGTTATGGGGTCTGCTTGATCCCCTGTTACGGGGTGCAGTGCGTGTCGTTAAAATGGTTCATGAACAAATGTGTGGCAGCTTGACTGACAGTTCAAAGGCATCACTGCATCTCCCGAGTCCTCTTCCGCTCCCGAAAATGCCATTAACTATGTGATTCATCAATCAATGCTTTATATAACCCAAAAACATTTCCGTTTGGTTACCCACCAGGTCCCATTTCTTGAAGTGGGGCACCAATGTTCTCCGTGGGCAGAAACTGTCAATTGTATCTAGTTAGATTCTAAGCAATGCAAGGCGGATTTTATTTTTATTTTTAAAAGGGGGGATTGTTCCTGAATGAAGGTAGTTGGCCAGAAATACCCTTAGATGTTGTGTTTGTTGTTTCAGCTATTTTTAGAAGGCTATAGGGAAGACATGACTGGCTAAGATTGGGGGCATCAGAAGTGGCAGAGACCCACTAGGGCTGTTACGAAAACTTGAGCAACAATGCTCCACTGGGCAGCCAATAGAGGAAGACATAGTCCTCCTCTACTTTCTACTCCATCCCTCCAGGAGCAAAGAACTCACCATGGCAGCTGTGGATGGGCTAGCAGACAGCGGAGAGGTCCTTCGAAGGCGAGAGAGTCCCATCAGGCTTCTCCTTTCTTACTCAAAGTGTTTGCAAAAGGGAAACAGGGCTGCCTTGGGGACAGTCGGGATGGTGAACCAACAAGCTGAGGTTCGGTTGGGACATTTCAAGTTGATTGGCAGCGCTTGCAATGTCTTGCTCAACTCAGGGCTCTCTGCAAGCTTCGGCAATTAGTTGATCACCATGGATGGGCCACCGAGCAACCCCCCCTCTTCCCCCTCAATTTTGTGGGGCCAAAAGGTGACCAGGAAATAGCAAGCATGCAAACATCGTGTCCATGGCCACTATCCTGGCAGCATCTTCCGTTTCCAGGTTTAGCCACATATCTGATGGCAGCAGGGCCTCTTTGCTCTTTCCTTCCTTCTGCCAAACATTCTATTCTTATTTGCTTGACATATTTTACACTTACTCCATATTTTGTAGGTTGTTCTTCTTACCTCAAACGGGCCCAGCTGTAACTAGGAATGGGGTCAATCTGTCAATTTCGGTTTCTCTCCATTTTTATTTTCCCACTCTTAAGTTTAGATCTCTACATTTAAACAAGAGCTTGCAATGACAAACACACACACACACACACACAGAAAAACACATCAGAGCAGATCACTCCTAATTTATATACCTTTTAATGGCAATTTTGTGGCATTTGGGCCTAATACTCACATTTTTGCAAGCAATTTCCCCTAACAGAATGCATGTCAGTATGTGGTTTTTGCTAATGTCTCAATTTTTTGCACACGTTACCCTAGTATATGCTGCTTCTTTTTTTGAAGAAATTATTTGGCTGGAGATCTGCATTGCCAAATTCAGATGACTATGAATTCCAAAGGGCTGGCAGTGTGTCGGTCCTCATGTTGTTTTGGAATGACGCAAGTTCACCTTTAAATGCAAACTGAATTGACCCCACCTCCCGCATCCCTAGTTGTAACTAAGCTTCCAATCTGATTTGAATTGTTTGCCTAACCAGCCGCTTTACATCATGTAACAATGGCTACAATTAATCAATATTTTCAGCTCTGCCGTAGAACTGATCATTCTTGTATTCTAAGTTCCAGTCTGGTTTGTTTTTTTACTGTTATATAGTATTGCACTCCCCTGTATACCAGTGTATGTTGTCTGGTGTATATTGAACCGAAACTACTCTCTTTAAATAGGTAAATGTAAAGGTACCCCTGACCGTTAGGTCCAGTCACGGACGACTCTGGGTTTGCGTGCTAAAAATCTAAATATTTCATAATGTGTGATTAATTGCACATATAGACATGCATGCCAACAGAAACAAGTGGTTATTTGCTAATGTCTAAGTTGAGAAGATGGGAAGCAGGCAGGTAGACAATACTAGAACATCCTAGAGACTTAGGATTGCTTTTTTGGAACTGTTTCTTTGCAAATGTAGAGGTTGAGCAACTAGGAATCAAGCATGCTGGCAGATAGGTCCACTAGGTAAAGGTAAAGGGACCCCTGATCATTAGGTCCAGTCGTGACCGACTCTGGGGTTGCGGCGCTCATCTCGCTTTATTGGCCGAGGGAGCCGGCATACAGCTTCCAGGTCATGTGGCCAGCATGACTAAGCCACTTTTGGCGAACCAGAGCAGCGCACGGAAACGCCGTTTCCCTTCCCACTGGAGTGGTACCTATTTATCTACTTGCACTTTGACGTGCTTTCAAACTGCTAGGTTGGCAGGAGCAGGGACCGAGCAACAGGAGCTCACCCCGTCGCGGGGATTCAAACCGCCGACCTTCTGATTGGCAAGTCCTAGGCTCTGTGGTTTAACCCACAGCGCCACTGCCAGTCAAAAACATAGTAGCCACTTTCCCCCCAGCAAGCTCCAAACTCTGCCTTCCTACATTCAAACTGCAAAAACTTCCTCTCAGCCCATAAATGGAACTTCCTACAGCCAGTCATTCTTGGCACCGTAAGCCCACCTACACAATGAACGGCTGCACGTTTGTTTATTCGCGTGCTCAACTTTGCACCTTGCAGAAAACTATTACGAACATCTCGATTCTTAGTTAGGCTCAGCTCCCCAAATACTTGGGGGGGGGGCTGTCACTATTCATAGCAGAACTGTCAAGCAAACGTCATCCGATGAGTACCTAATGAAAAAGGCAGGTTATTGTCCCCCTCTCTCATTTTTCCCCTGCCATTTTCAGAGGTGCATGCTTGTGTTGAAGGAGGGAAGCCTGGAAAAGAATCCAGATGGTTAAAAGTGAAGGGGGACAGATGAACGCAAATAGCCTCTGCTCCAGATTTCTTCCCAATAAGTTTTGTTCTGAACATTTTTTAGAGGGGGAAGGGGTTCGCCTCTCAGCACAGCCATCACCCCATTCCTGATCATGCAGGAATAATGTGAAGAGTACAGTGGTACCTCAGGTTAAGTACTTAATTTGTTCCGGAGGTCTGTTCTTAACCTGAAGCACCACTTTAGCTAATGGGGCCTCCTGCTGCTGCCGCCGCGCTGCCAGAGCACAATTTCTGTTCTCATCCTGAAGCAAAGTTCTTAACCCGAGGTAATATTTCTGGGTTAGCAGAGTCTGTAACCTGAAGCGTATGTAACCCGAGGTACCACTGTATTTGGTAAGCAACTAGATACAGCTGCAGCTCCTACTTTAAAAGATAAACGAATGAGCAGCCTAATTCAAATTCAGGTCCATGTTACTGGGGGGGGGGTAGGGAGGTTAACCCTTTCCTCACACATTTTCCTGTGTTTTCCCTAGTACGAGCGTCGCCACATTCAAACGCTATGGGGTCGCTAACCTGTGTAGCCCTCCAGATATTGCTGGGCTTCAACTCCCATCAGCCCCAACACTAACGGTGCACTCAGACTTTTCCCTCTCTGTGAAACATCTCACTTCATGGTTGCAAGGTGCATAGAGAACAATTCAGTCTTACTGTAGAGTTCTGATTATTCAATTCAATACAGTGGTACCTCGGGTTACAGATGCTTCAGGTTACATATGCTTCAGGTTACAGACTCCGCTAACCCAGGAATAGTACCTCGGGTTAAGAACTTTGCTTCAGGATGAGAACAGAAATCATGCGGCGGCAGCAGGAGGCTCCATTAGCTAAAGTGGTACCTCAGGTTAAGAACGGTTTCAGGTTAACAACAGACCTCCTGAACGAATTAAGTTCTTAACCTGAGGTACCACTATACTGTCTGTCACACAAACATGCAGGCATACACAATCTGCACCAAATTATTTCTGTGTGGAGTTTTCCTGTTCAGGTTCCAGCCAGCCAGCCAGGCTTTCAACCAGGGCGTGCCATTTTCTGTTTCCCATGCCCAACAGACATTCAGCATTCCATGGCCAGTGAGCATGCTCAGTCCTAAATGGGTATTTTTTTGTTCTCCCCGAAGTGGAAGGATCCTTTAAGGCAAGCATCCCCAAACTCAGCCTTCCAGATGTTTTGGGACTACAAGTCCCATCATCCCTGACCACTGGTCCTGTTAGCTAGGGATGGTGGGAGTTGTAGTCCCAAAACATCTGGAGGGCCGAGTTTGGGGATGCCTGCTTTAAGGGAATTTTCCCCTACTTTCTGCAAAACTCTGGGTTCTCTCAAGCACACTGATAGCTTCCCCATATTTCTGAATTGCCTTGTGTTGGCTGCAAAGTTGTGGGTACTCAGCTTCTGCAATCAGTTTTAGTGGGAATAGATGGATAAATTGATGGATGGATGAATGAAAGACACACACACACACACACACACACACACACAATGATAGTTCTTCCTTTCTTAAGAACCTCAAGCACCACTTCTCCCCATATGAGCCAACCTGGACCCTGCAATCATCACCTGAGGCGCTTCTTTGTGTGCCTTTCCCCAAGAGAGGGCAGAGGCTGACAACACGAGTACAGGCCTTTTCTGTGGTGGCTCCCTGTTTATGGAATGCTCTCCCCATTAAGACTCACCAGGCGCCTTCATTAAATACCATTAGGCTCCAGGCAAAAACATTCCACTTCTCCCAGGCCTTTGGTTATTTAAACCAAAGTGTTTGTGGGAGGGAGGTTATTGGTTCCCTTTTGCTGTTTTGTGTCATTGTGTACTTTATATTCTCAATTTGCATTTTTACGCTGTGAAGTGCCCTGCGATCTTCGGATGGCGGGCGGTCTACAAATTTACTAAATAATAATAAACAAATCCTTACAGAATGCCCAACTTTGTGCATTTCATTAGTTCTCCGCCCTGCGTTTCATCTCCTCTTCCTTGCCTCACAATTCCTTTTTAAAAAATAAGGTTTGTTGCCTTATTGAGCATCAGATAACGCCCAAAGGGGACAGCAACTCTCTGCATCTTATTAGACCTCTTCTCGAAATGCTGGTGTTGGTTCTCATGTCGCAATGCCTTGCGTTATTAGCATCCCTTCACAAGAGCTTCCCGAATTGGCTTGCCTAAGATTTACCGACGTGTAAATGGAGGGATGACCCATCAGCCTCCGCTCATTATCGGGGCACTTTTTATCTATAGGGAGAGAAGTTAATGACAGAAGCTCTCTCGCTCTCTCTTCTCTCTCTCTCTCCCTGCCTGATGTCAGAGCTGAGAAAGCTATGAAGGGTTTATAAGCGCTTGTATCGCTTGCGAACAAGACAGGTGGGGGAAAAGGTAGCCCAGAGTCAGAAGCAAGTGTGGGATTGTTCCCTGCACGATTGCTTCTAATACTGGCATTTGCTAGATTTCCTCGGCTCCTTCCTCAGCCACTGACAGGTAACCGGGTTCTTATTTGGAAACCGAAATCAGAAAAAAGTATAGAAAAGAGGGGTGGATTCTAAAGTAACGCAAACTGGAAATTTTGCCGGGATTGAGGTGGGAAATTGTTAAGGCAGAATTCTGTTAAAACATCTGGGGAAACAGAAGAGATGTTTTCTAATTGTTTAGATTGGAACGGGGATCTTCGGGTTATTCTTTCTGTTCTGACACTGAATATTCGGTGTGGATGCAATTGTAGTGCTCAGTGTGCAAT
The DNA here is from genome assembly GCF_964188305.1 of Podarcis bocagei. Taxonomy (NCBI): domain Eukaryota; kingdom Metazoa; phylum Chordata; class Lepidosauria; order Squamata; family Lacertidae; genus Podarcis; species Podarcis bocagei. The sequence goes on along the minus strand of NC_138135.1, from coordinate 16,306,728 downwards.
GAAGAGCGAATGTTTCTGGCTGAAGTTTGTCTCGTGTGATTTCTTTCCCCACCACTCCCAGAAAGACCCGGAGGAGAGATGTGCAGCCTCAAAGGACCCTTCCTTTTCATCATTTTGTCTATTACTTTAAATTCCCTGGAAGCGACGCCTGTTGACAGGTCAGTAACTATTAAGCATATTCTGCTTTTTAAAAAGAAGTCAAATGATTAAATTTTTTTTTGTAGTGTTGCACATGTGGATTTGGGGGTTTGGGCGTTGTTGTGTTTGGCCATATCAATTGCAAAAGGCAGAGGGAGGGCAGGAGATAAAGAGGAAGGGAAGGAGGAGGAGAAGTGTGAAAAGAAAGAGCAATTTTGCTTTTTATCCTTGTTTAAAGACTTCTCTCCTTGGCTGATGATTTATCCGATGGCACTCCCAACAGACAAGAGTGGCTCTTACCCATCGTCTCCCGAAGTAGCGGCTTCTTGGGAATTAACAGTGCACTGATCGGAGAGGAAGCAATAAAGCCCAGAAGGTACCAAATTTGTTTGGATTGCTTTTGATTCAGATGCAAAAGATACGCAGAGGGATGGTGTGTTGTGTTGTGCATTTGAGGCTTGCCTAGGCATTGCGTTCAAAGTTCCTGTGGTTATTTCATATCTCCAGACAATGTTTGCAATATTCTCCAGCTCCGCACCTTCAGATGCAATTTGCACTTTCGCTCATTCCACTGCTAGCATATTTGGCAGTGAATAGTATATCATTGCTTCTGTTTTATAGAGGTTCTGCTAACAAGTCTCTCATAGCTGCCTAAGATTTTAACCCTCCTTGAATTTATTTCCAAAAAGCACTTTACCAATCAGGTAGTAAGATCGAATAGATCACAAATTTGGATTTATTTATTTTTTTATGTGGTGAACTTGACAATGATGCCAATTTTGTTTAATTGAGATTGCATGAAGTGTTACTGTTGATACAGCAAGGATATAGCTATAGATCTGGGGTGTCTCATGAACTCCAGTGTTCTTTCCTAGAAGTCACTTTTTCCTTGAACATAAACTTTCTTGGAAGTAGAAAAGAAAAATACAAATACTAAATGGCTGTCAGCAATTTATCCTAACTACTCTAATCCACAAGAAATAGCTATTGGGTGAACAAGTGGGAAGATTTAAGAGTATTAAGATTATTTAGATCCCTAATACCTTGAGTATGCAGTATTTCATTATTTCCCATTTGCTTTAATTAGAATCAAACTGACCCCCAAGGCCATTTTAATGAAATAAAAAAGGAGGAATGCTTAACATATTTGGGGGGGGGGCATATTAAATATCAGGAAAGCCACAAAGACGCATGACTCAAACTTTTGATACTTTTCAAACTTTGCAAAGGTTTCGTTTGCATGGAGTTACTGCTTTTTGATTTCTCAAAGGATTATTGCCTAGGATTTTTCTTTCCTCCTATCCTAAAAAGATGTTCAGGAGAGAGTGTTAGCAGGCATGGAAATAAGACTTTAGTTTTTAAGTCTTCCTTGCTCAGATAAATGTACACGGTTGTTCACACATTACACTGCACACAGGTATAAGCTGTCACTCCACACATTCAAGCGAGCCCTTGTTCATTTGTACACAGGTGACTGTACACTCATCGAACATTACTTGTGAATGACTGTACGAGTGTGCACAGCTCAACTATTTTCACACACAGACTGTGCATTCGTCGAATGTAATGTGTGAATGTTCCTTACAACCTAAAAAATAACAACCATGTAAACAGTTACTGTGTTTGTGTGCTCTTTGTGAGTTCCGGGAGCATTTTCATTTAAGGAACCATAAATACTGTCTTAGTAAACAGCTATAAAAAGAGCAATTTGGATATAAACAAATGAAACAATATAATAAAGGGCAGCAGGCCATGGTAGGCTTCCTAAGTGCCTAGCTAATTTTAAATTAGTTTCCTAATTTTAGTAAGGGAACCGTGCTCAGCCTCAGACCATGCCTTTTGTAGGGAGATGAATACCTGTCAGAGGATGCTAATTAAAACAACAACAACTATGTAGGTAGCTGTGAATGGAGGTGTGCTCTTGAAATTCTTTGCTGCAATTCCCTCCTCATGTGAGAGACATAAGGAGTGAATGCACAGTGCAGATTTTACAAGTAGGAACCGTGATGCTCATTCAGTATCGATTCTCGTGCTTCCACTTGTGTGAGTTCTTGTGCAGACAGGCAGACATCACTGGATTTCAGCAGGTCTAGTGTCCAAGCCTTATGAGGAATGTTTGAGGGAACTGGGCATGCTTAACCTGGAAGGTGAATTCTCTTTCATTGGAAGAAGAAGAGTTTGGATTTGATATCCCGCTTTATCACTACCTGAAGGAGTCTCAAAGCAGCTAACATTCTCCTTCCCCTTCCTCCCCCACAGCAAACACTCTGTGGGGTGAGTGGAGCTGAGAGACTTCAGAGAAGTGTGACTGGCCCAAGGTCACCCAGCAGCTGCATGTGGAGGAGTGGGGAATCGAACCCAGTTCACCAGATTACGAGTCCACCGCTCTTAACCACTACACCACACTGGGTGGCCATCTGCCATGGATGCTTTAGCTGATATTCCTACATTTCAGGGGGTTGGACTAGCTGGTCCTCAGAGTAATTCATTCAGCAGTTGCTTTATGCCTGGTAGAAGGAGGGGAATTGGAGGGGAATAAATCCTCTCCAAAATGCCCTGCAAATGTATGAATGTTAATAACCCTTGTAAGTTACACAGAAAAGACCCCCCATTTAGGTGTCATTCAATCGATTTGAGCAGCAGCTTCATGGTATCTTCAGAGAAAGATAATTATAGTATAGTTAAGTCATTAAGCAGCAACAATGACTCAATGTTAACTTTCAGATGCACTTTTTAAAGGCTATTTAGAGAACTTGCTGATATCATGAGAATGATTAGCATGACAATATCTTGCTCCCATCAGCTACTCCTGAAGAAAGAGAAGAGCTCCATTCAGTGGCAACTGCTCCCCCTAAAATACTTTCCTCCAACGTCTTCCCTAGTTACCAGCTGTTCTTTGGTCCAACCAACAAAGATGGAAGTTGCTGGCCTATGTGTTAGCTACACCTAAGCTGAAATCTAGTCTCCTCTGTGATTTGTGGCTCCATGGGCCAAATCTTTATGTGGATTGGCCTGATAGGCCGCCCATTTGTCAATCACCTGACATCACAATGGCATCAGGTCAGAAGTGTTGCTAAAATGGAAGGTTCCCCCTCCTTTGTTTTAGCATGCATACCCCTTCTGGATCAGAAAGCAATTTTCAACAGAATCCCCTGCCAAAAGAAGGGAACAGGTGCATGTAGTCAAAACAGGATTTAACCATGTCCTCCTGACCATTAGATGATATCACAAAATGTCCATGTGGGCCTGACCTATATTATTACATTACATTATTCTATGATTCTATAGGTTTTCAAGCAGATGTTGGTTGGTCATCTGTCATTGATGCTTTAGTTGGAATCTCCTTTCTTGGAACTTGAAGCCATTGGTTTGAGTCCTAGCCTCTGGAGCAGGAGAAAACAAGCTTGCTCTATCCTCCATGTGATAGCCCTTTAGGTATTTGAAGATGGCTATTATATCTCCTCTCGGGCTCCTCTTCCCCAGGCTAAATATACCCAGTTCCTTCAACCGTTCCTCATAAGGCTAGACCCTTGATTATCTTAGTTGCCCTCCTCTGCACATGTTCCAGCTTGTCAACATCCTTCTTAAATTGTGGCACCCAGAATTGGACACAGTATTCCAGGTGTGCTCTGACCAAGGCAGCATAGAGCGGTACTATTACAGGGGTACCTCGGGTTAAGAACTTAATTCGTTCTGGAGGTCCGTTCTTAACCTGAAACTGTTCTTAACCTGAGCTACCACTTTAGCTAATGTGGCCTCCCGCTGCCGCTGGAGCACGATTTCTGTTCTCATCCTGAAGCAAAGTTCTTGACCCGAGGTAATATTTCTGGGTTAGCAGAGTCTGTAACCTGAAGTGTCTGTAACCTGAAGCATCTGTAACCCGAGGTACCACTGTACTTCCCTTGATCTGGGCATTATACTTCTGTTGATGCAGCCTAGAATAGCATTAGCTGCTGCTGCATCACACTGTTGATTCATGTTATTAAGACCCTAGATCGTTTTCATGCGTACGACTGGCAAGCCAGGTGTCCCTTGCCTTATATTTGTTCAGCTGCTTCTTCCTGCCAAAGTGTAGAACCCTACTGAAATTCATTTTGTTAGTTTGGGCCCAGTTCTCCAATCTGTTGAGGTCATCTCGAATCCTGATTCTGTCTTCTGTGGCGTTTGGTGTCATCTGCAAATTGGATGAGTATCCAAATAGGTTGAACAACAGCAGACCTAGGACAGAACCTTGCAGCATCCCACTTGTCGCTTTTTTCCAGGATGACAAGGAACCATTAATGAGCACTCTTTGGGTTCGGTCAGCCAGCCTAACAAATCCACTAAAAATAACCTCATCCAGCCCACATTTTGCCAGCTTCTCCAGTTTCCCTGCCAGAATTTCCACCTCAGTTCACATTTGCTTTTGGCCCTGCCTATCACTGCCATGCGACCCCCCCTAGACATTTGCCCAAATAGGAGTGCAAACCTCAGGCTGAGAAACATCATGTCTTCCCACCCCACCACCTTAGAAAATCTAGCCCTTGTCTCTCTGAGCTGAAACCTATTTCCTGACGGGATGGCTTGAAGAATCGTTTTCAAGCATCCATGATTGTCAGTGAAATCAGCTCATATACAGAACAAGGTACAATGTCGTTATATGGTTTCAATGCAACTGAGATATTGGCTTCATGCACTGAGCTTCGTTATTTATTAACCTCTTCATTCAGCTTTAAGAAGAAAAGATCTGGAAAGGTCCTGCAAGGATTGGTGTGACTGATTAAAATCCACTAGGTCTATTGTTATTGTGCTTGTTTGACAGCTAGAAGAATCTTTTCATTCTTGTTCCACTAGGAGCAATCTTCAAAAATTGCTTCATGTGGGATCGTAACAGAAAGAAAAGGCAATTGTACTTTTTTGGAAAAGAAAGGAAGAAGAAAAACCCACAAGTCCATGCCTAACTGGTTTGGATTGGTAAGAGGCCTATATACAGTAGATGGGCCAGCCCTGATTTCAGCTACATAATGATCCACACTCCGAGAATAAACTTTAGTAAGTAAGATTTGGATCATAGTTGTTTGCAAGATGAGTTTACTTTTCAAATTAAACATGGAAAAATATATCTCTATGTCAGACAGAAGGTGCAATCTTTTATCCATTAGGATTGCAACTTCGACAAAACATTTAACAAAACATAGATTTTAATAGATGGGGATCACTGTAGTATTTAGATGTACAAATAGCTGGAGATGTAAATGTCAAGGGAAAGAGGGACAATACCTTGCTTGATTGTTAGATCTCTTGATAGAACTTGTAGAATCATGTGTTGGTTATCCCATGCCGTCCAGGTCAGCAAAAACAAGTGAAGGTTCATGACAGTTGAATGAATTTTATTATTATGGTCACAGACCAGTTCCAGCTCACTTATAATACATCAGGAAAATCATAAAACACAACAGGAATACATTGAATTGCAATTGGGTATAACGGAGACAATTCAGATATAGTGACAGATAAAAATATACATTAAATCTTGATCACTAAAATATAACCTAAAATTGTCATTTAAAACCTTGATCATTTTGGTAGTACAGCTTGTTCCCTAAGTTTTATGGCACTCATATAGAATTTGGCCACCCTTAGCGTGATCTCTAGATCCTTGTCCTCTACCAGGAGTTTTAGACATAAGGTTCATGACAGTTCAGAGAACTTTCTTTCTGAGATAATCTATTTCTAGGTTAATGAAGAAAGTGTGAGAGTCCAAAGTCACTTCACAACACAGCAGAGTCAAACAACGCAATGTGCAAAGTTCAATAAATAAAGAGGAGGCTGACAGCCTACACCAGGGGTAGGAAACCTCGGGCTGGGGAAGGGGGGCAGATGCAGCCCTTGAAGACTGTCTATCTGGCCCTTGGGGGCTTTTCCCAGACCATGCCTTCTCCCCAGACATGACCTCTGCTGACTTGCTGTGATTCCTGCATTGCAGAAGGTAGGACTGAATGACTCTTGGGGTCCCTGCCAACCCTTCAGTACTATGATTCTAGCAACTGGTAATTCAAGCATCACTGCCTCTGGTCATAGAAGCAGAGCAGAGCCATCACAGCCAGCTAGCTGTTCCACCGATAGCTGTACCTATGATCATGTGCTCTACCTCCACAGTCATGCTTCTGAAGGCCAGTTGCTGGAAACCACAGGAGGGATCTTGTGCTCATGTGCTGCTCCCTGGTTGGCCACTGGGAGAACAGGAAGCTGGACCACCCATTAGCCTGATTCAGCAGGGCCCTTCTTCTGCACTTATTTATTGATTAGATTTATCTACCACCGTTCATTGTCTCAGGGCCAGTTATGTTCTAGTGAAGCAGCTTAATGTTGCAATCAGCCATGGCAGCAGGAGTGCCTGTCCCAAGGTTTTCTTTTCTTTTTCTTTTTTTCTTTTTGAATATTTTTTATTAATTTTAGCATACAAAAATTTTAAGACATACCACACAAATTATTATACATATATCCTTATTTTGACTTCCTTCAGCATCTCTGATAGCCTTCCGTCTTAATTATTTCTCCTGCAATTCCTAATTTAATATTGCCTTTACATTTTCTAACAAATCATTTCTTCCTTTCCATTTTTACAATATTTCTTAAATTACTTCTCACAGAGCTTCTTGTAGCCCTACAAACGTAATTTGATCATCGCAAATACTTTCAGATACTCTGTAAATTTAGTCCAGTCTTCGGTAAACCTCTGGTCTCACCGGTCTCGGATCCTTCCTGTTAGCTTGTCTAATTCTGCGTAGTCCATCAATTTCATCCTCCATTCTTCTAATGTTGGTAATTCTTCTTGCTTCCATTTTTGGGCCAATAATATTCTTGCTGCCCGTCCCAAGGTTTTCACAGTGGTGTGTCTCTTCTTTTCAATGTCCCCAGCCACCGCCTAGAGAAACGGAAGTGCAACACGGCCACGTGCGTGACACAGCGCCTGGCAGACTTCTTGGTCCGGTCCAGCAACTCCATCGGTGCGATCTATTCGCCGACCAACGTGGGGTCCAACACCTACGGCAAGAGAGACAGAGAGCCTCCAACCTATCTACAGCTTTAACGTTGCAAGATGGTGAGGATCACAGTCCTCCTTAGGGATTCCCCCTCCCTCCCTCTGTTTGTTGTTTTTTTAATGTACAAGGACCTGATCCTTAAAAGTCCTCCACCCAAGTTCTCTTTGTCTGAACGAGGCTGCCGCTCGGGAAAGCAGCCTGTGGATTTGGCTGCCCACATGACCCCTCTCCCTTTTGGTCATTGAATACCTGTCTATCCTTCAGAGTGCCTTGTTTTCTTTGTGTGGTATCTGATGTACGTGACTTTCAAGGATTCACCATGCCTCTGTCTGTGAAGGATGAAACACGTAGCGCTCCTGCAATGTGGTTGTGAAACGCCTCCCTTCAAAAGAAAATAAACTTCACGCGCCCATGCCACAAAACCTGAAATGTAAAAGTGTGACAGCCACTCGTTTCTCTTTCTTTCATTTTTTTAAAAATTAAAACATTTTAAAAAATGACAAAATGCAAGGTGTACATCCTTGTAGTCCCACCTGAGTGGAACCATGTGTCAGGAGGTCCTACACATGAGTAGGAGTCTGGCACAGACACATGCCCAACTGGCATGTTCCCTCCCTCCTGGTCGTTCATTCGGGAGATTCAAAATCTTTCTCCAGTCTGAACATCACAGCGACTGATACCTTAGAGCAGCGGTGGCCAACTTCCAAGAGACTGCGATCTACTCACTAAATTAAAAACAGGCAGTGATCCACCAGTTGGGTTCAGGTCAACATTGTTGAGCTTTTCTTAGAGAGAGGGAAAGCCCCATTTTATTGGGGTTCAGGTCAAAGTTGTTGAACTTATTTTAGGGAGGGGAAAAGCCCCAATTTTAGGCTTAGCTTTGGGAGGGGGGGTTGCACCGTTTTTACACTATTTGGGTGGTCAAAGAGAAGCAGCAACTCACCAAAGAATCGCTGGGGGGGGAAAACAGCCTGGGTTTGTAAACTCCATCTTCCATTCTCCAACAATGGAGGGTGGGGCGGGGCAAGGGGTCAGGGCCGGAAGGGGACCAGGGACTGACTGCCATCAACCAAAACCTTGCAGGGATTGACCAGTAGATCATGATCGACCTGTTGGACATCCCTGCCTTAGAGGCATCAGCACACTTCAGGATCAGCAGAGTATAGGCAGTCAGCGTACAGACTCAGTAGCGCAGCATTTGGCTAAACTACGTTTATTTACATATACACACTCAGAGCATCATAACTCAGCTCCTTCCTCTTCAGCATCAGACAGCAGAAAGAGAGAACAAAGGACAAATGTTCTACATCACAGAAACACAGTAATACAAACATCCTGTCTCTGTGACTTCCCACAACGTGGAATGAAAATATACACCGTCATGTGATAAAAACAATCTCATGACTGCAGCACTGGAAAAGAATCCTAACACTATGGTCTTACCTGTTGAACGTGCCTTAAGCCACTCCATATACCAGGGATGGAGAGCCCTGGCAGTGAGGATGAGGGGATTTAGGGTTGTGTGGATGAGGTACATGCACTGGGGGTGCTCTCTGAAAGCCAGATAAGAGAGGTGCTGGGCTTTGGGAAGGAGGAGGGAGGTTCTGACAGCATCCTGAAGCCCTCCCACTTCCTTCCTAAAGCCAAGTGCCTCCTTACCCACCTTTGGGCTCACACAGGGCACCATAGTGCCTAAGTCTGCCACTAGCCCTGGGTCTGGAGACAGAACATGCCCCCCTCAGACATCTCTATTTGGCCCTCAGGATGAGTGGTCAGAGGGAATAGAGGGAGCAGACTGGGAGGAGGAGGTGTCGGAAGCTGAAGACGTATCAGGGTTTCGTGAGCAGGAAGAGACTGTGGCAGAGAGCAGTACAGAGTAGAGGGAAGAAGCGGGGGGGGGAGTTCAAGAGACAGAGTGAAGGCAGGCTGCTGAAGAAGCCAGGGGGTCTCCCCTTCCTGCTGCGACCAGCTCCCTTCCTCCCTGGTCCCCGAGGACCAGAAGTGGTATGAAGGGAGAGGACCAGAGACAAGGAAGCCTCAGATTGCTTGTGATGGCGTTGCAGGAGGAGGAGACTTAAAGAGCTGTGGGAAGTCTCTGACCTTCAACCTTCAGTCCTCACAACTGCCTCACTGGGGCAAGATCTACCTGGAATAGTTGCTGTGCTCACGAGGCCTGATCTCCTGCGCTGTTTTGTTTCTTTGAATAAACCGTTAACTTCACTGGCACCGTGTGAGTTATTGCTGCCCTGCTCCTGCCAATCGCTCTGCCAACCCCTCACTGTAAGCAAGCCCCACTTGTGTCAAAAGGATATTTCTATTTAATGAGCCTATTTCACAGTTTACAATAAAACACATCCAAATATAACAATAAACATACACAAGTCATGCGTGAACTGGCTACTCCAGCAGGCACAGCAAAGAGATCCCAGAATAAATCTTTTGGAGCCTTAGCTCAAAGCCCTCTTAGACCTTTGGCATCAATTGTCACAAATAATAATGGCCTCCATCTAAGCCAGGGGTGGAAAACCTCAGGCCTAGGGGATGGATGCAGCCCTTCAACAGGCTCACAGGTCTTTCACCAAGCTACTCCTCCTCTCCAGGCCTCAATAGCTCAGTCAGTAAAGCATGAGACTTTTAATCTCAAGGTCATGGGTTCAAGCCCCATGTTGGGCAAAAAGATTCATGCATTGCAGGGGGTTGGACTAGATGGCCCTTGTGGTCCCTTCCAATTATACAGTTCTATGGTTCTTTGACCTTCCTCAGTACCCTTCCAAGTCCTGTAACCTGGCTGGAATGCATCCTTGAACTGATAATACTTCTTTTTTGCTTGAATAGAGACACAGTTGGAGTGTTTGCATGGGATGCGGGTGGCGCTGTGGGTTAAACCACAGAGCCGAGGACTTGCCGATCAGAAGGTCGGCAGTTCGAATCCCCGCGATGGGGTGAGCTCCCGTTGCTCAGTCCCTGCTCCTGCCAACCTAGCAGTTCGAAAGCACTTCAAAGTACAAGTAGATAAATAGGTACCGCTCCGACGGGAAGGTAAACAGCGTTTCCGTGCGCTGCTCTGGTTTGCCAGAAGTGGCTTAGTCATGCTGGCCACATGACCTGGAAGCTGTACGCCGGCTCCCTCGGCCAATAAAGCAAGATGAGTGCCGCAACCCCAAAGCCGGTCACGAGGAACCTAATGGTCAGGGGTCCCTTTACCTTTATCTAGGAGTGTTTGCATGAAAAAACCTCTGATTTGTGAGTGGCTGCTGGAATGCAGCCAACAGTACAAAGGTAAGATTTGCACCCATTGTTTTCCCCACCTTTGGATTCTGGCCCCTACCGCCAACGGCAAGTGGCCCCTGGAAGATTGCTGTTAAGGGGAATGCAACCCTTGGGCTGGAAGGACTTCCCCACCCCTGATTGAAGCTGAAAGTATTCCTCTGAGTTGCAAACCGGTTTTGCCCTTCCTTGTGGGGGGAAAGGAAACTCTGTTCTTCCAAGCCCGGGAATGCTGCGTTATTACATTTCGTGCGCCAGTCAAATCAGAAGGATCATCTTCACAAAAGTCATTACGCGCTGTGCTAATCTGAAAAGCCGACAAAAGGCTGAAGTCAAATCTCAGGGCAAGATAAACCATTTAAAATGCTAATCGTTGTGCAACTTTGTTCTTCCTTTGTCATGCTAAAGGTGCTCTAACAATAGAATGTATGAAAATTATCTCCATCACGCATGCAGGTTTGCGTCGCTATCGTGGGACAATGCTGAACTGCTTTGCATGATCTGTTCCTGTTTGAATCCTCAAATTAAAGAGAAGAGTTCAATTTCCATTTGGAGTAATATTTTAGTGGAAGAGAGAGAGAGAGAGCAATAAATGTCTGCACCAGAATCTCACTACTTTCTTTTGACATTGATTGCTTTGAGGTGTACAGAGCTGGCAGCCACTTGACACATAGAGCACATGCCTTTGTTCTACCTCCACCTTTGGAGCAATACGCCTCTGAATACCAGCTTCTGGGAATTGTGAATAAGGAGAACACAGTCCTGCTTGTGGGTTTCCCATGGGCACCTGGTTGGCCACTCTGAGAACCAAACTCTGGACTCTTCTTCTTCTCTTCCTATAACACCATCAGTTGATGCCATTGACAGCACCAGTGTCAGCTTTGTCTCTGACCCCAGGAGTCCTCAAAAGCTCTGTGCAATTCTATACATGTCTACTAATAAGTCCTGATGGCTATGTTCTGCATCTACAATTGGTGGCAGCGATGCTTCCAAATTCAAATGTTATTATCATTATCATCGACATCAACAGGGCAACCACTGTCGCTTGTGCCTGCTGACCGCACTTGGCAGACTAGCAATTCTTGCATACAGTTGAATAATATAAAGGCTGCAGATTAAAATCAAGAAACTAAGGGCTTATCCCCATGAAAATCCACCTTAAAGCTGAATTTGGGTTTTCTGTGGATTGACATTTGCTCCAATTAAAGAGTGTTTTTTTGTGGGGAAAGCTCTGGAGCAAAAAAGAAAAAGCTGCTCAGACACAGAGCTTTAAATTGCGGACCGTGCCTGGATCACAGCAGCAAGATTTTTATATGTACAAAGATGGAAAGAGTCAGTGTTCTCCAAGGTCAAACTAGGGCTGGACTAACTTTCCATCTGTGAAGAGGGACTTTCAAGGGGCATGAAAAGCTCCCCACAGACATGTGTTTGGCCACTGTGAGAACAGGGTGCCTGGCTAGATGAGCCATTGGCCTGATCCCACAAGCTCTTCTGACATTCTGATGTTTTCTCCTGTTTTCCCTGATACAGTTTTTCTCCTTGCTCCTCTTGTACAGTGTCCTCTCCTGTCTGTCTTTTCGCCTCCTTCCTTCCTAGGGATGAGAGCCCCAGACCATTCTATACTATTGTACTTCCTGTTCCCCCTCTTTGTTGTCCTCACCAAAGCCATCCACTAATTCAGCTCGCTTGTTTTCCCTCCATTGCCTAAGGCGAATATATGGACATAAGGAGAGCCTCCTGGTTTGGGCCAATTGCCCATCCTGTTCTCACAGCGGCCGGTCGAGATGCCTGTGGGAAACCAGTGAGCAGGATTTGAACACAAGAGCATTCTCCCCTCCTGTGGTTTCCAGAAACTCTTATCCAGAAGCCTTGCTGACTCCAACTATGGAGGCAGACCATAGCCATCATAGGTAGCAGCCATCGATAGCCCTCTCCCCCATAAATTTGTCTCCCTCTCTGAAAAGTAATTGTGAAGAACAGACGACGTTTGTAGGGTTGCAAGAAGTTTTGTGAGGAGTATTATTAGAAGTATTGCAAAAATGGACAAGGGGGAGGATGATTTGTTAAGAGATGTAAAGGCAATATAAAGTTAAGAAATACATGTTGTTGTTAGTCGTTTAGTCGTGTCCGACTCTTCGTGACCCCATGGACCAGAGCATGCCAGGCATTCCTCTCTTCCGCTGCCTCCCGCAGTTTGGTCAAACTCATGCTGGTAGCTTCGAAAACACTGTCCAACCATCTCGTCCTCTGCCGTCCCCTTCTCCTTGTGCCCTCCATCTTTCCCAGCATCAGGGTCTTTTCCAGGGAGTCTTCTCTTCTCATGAGGTGGCCAAAGTATTGGAGCCTCAGCTTCAGGATCTGTCCTTCCAGTGAGCACTCAGGGCTGATTTCCTTCCGAATGGATAGGTTTGATCTTCATGCAGTCCATGGGACTCTCAAAAGTCTCCTCCAGCACCATCATTCATAAGAAATACATAAGAAGTGGTTAAAATGGTGGATCATCAGAGGTGCTGATGGAAGAAGAAGAAGAGTTTGGATTTGATATCCCACCTTTCACTCCCTTTAAGGAGTCTCAAAGCGGCTAACATTCTCCTTTCCCTTCCTCCCCCACAACAAACACTCTGTGAGGTGAGTGGGGCTGAGAGACTTCAAAGAAGTGTGACTAGCCCAAGGTCACCCAGCAGCTGCATGTGGAGGAGCGGAGACGTGAACGCGATTCCCCAGATTACGTGACTACCGCTCTTAACCACTACACCACACTGGCACTAAAAAGTCTAAAAAGATTGTATAAGTGATAAGTTTTGTGGTACATTTTATAAAAAATATTATATAAAAAAGAATTTGTCTCCCTCTCCTCCTTCCCTTCTAAATCTCTCTTCTTGATCTCTGAACTAGCCTGATTTCTTCATCATTCCTTCTCTTCTGTTGCTCCAATCCCCTTCCTATTTCTCCTCCATATCAGGACTTGGAGTAGATGCTGTCAGGTGCTACCCTTTAACTTTTGAGGGATGCTCTCAGCATCTCTGTCTAACAACACTTCCGGTTCCCACTCCTCAGCTGTGTGTTGTCTCAGCTGCCAAGTCAAGCATCTGCCAGAATCCCTTTGCAATCAGGAATATGCTAAAAGACAGAAAGCTTAAAGAAGAGGTTCATTTCTCTTGCTTCAAATAACTCAGGCCAGCAGCGTAACAATATTCAGAAAATATATTCGCCTGCGCTTGGATGCACTTTACAGAAGGCACTTTGGGGATTTACTGGCCAAACCCGGGATGCTTTGCAGCAGACCAGCAAGCGTTTCTAACTCCCAGTGGTTTAACCTTTAATAACTGTATTTATTATTTTATTAAACTATTTTTATACTGCCTACGACCTCAATCTCGAGGCAGCTGTATAACAATTTAAACAATGTCAGTATTAAAATCAACATGCAGAATAATGTGCAGCTGATTAGTCAGGCATACTCCTATGCAGACACACATAGGTCGCACACAGGTAGGCAGCCTCCCCTCCTCTCTTCAGATCAGCTGAGGAAAGGGATTGACACCCTGCTCTCCATTCACAAAATGAACTCTCTGGTGGCCAAGGAGGGGGTGGTTTGCTCCTTCACTAGTGCGCTGGTCTCTGCCCACAGCTGTGCTATTTCTGCTTTAATTTTTTCTGAAGAAGTATGCATGCACACAAAAGCTCATACCAAGAACAAACTTAGTTGGTCTCTAAGGTGCTACTGGAAGGATTTTTTTTTTTTTGTTATGGCTATAGCAGACTAACATGGCTACCTACCTGTAACTTAATTTTTTCTGTTGTTTTTACCACCCACCACCAAAATCTTGAGGGGCCAGAAAAAAATTGTTATGGGGAAGGTAAGACCGGTTCCCTCAGAACTAGGGGATAGCCCAGCTAGGGGTTGGCACCCCAAACCAAATTCAGACAAAAAAGACCTAATTAAAACTTAGGACAGTGCAAGTTCCCTAGTTCAGTTTGGGGCCCAATCAGGATTGTTAAATTGGGCCCCCAAATTGCATTGGGGTCTGTGTGCCTTGCATAACCCTTGTTAGGCATCCCAGATTTTAAGCATTTTATACCTTCTTCTCAGCCAGAAAAAAGGCACCCAAACCAGCTTACTATGTCACCTTACTTACTACCTCACCATTACAATCTAATACACAGAGAATCATGGAATTGAATAAACAGAATCGGAAAGTTGGTCATCTAGCCCAACCCCTGCAGCGCATGGGATAAAGGGGGAAAGGGTTTGGTTTTTGCTGAAAAGGGACACTTAGCCTGCCTAGTTTGCTTCTGGGGGAGAAGAGGAGAATCTGGACACACCTTTCTAGAATCATGGCCCCCGCCTCCCATCCCATCCTGTTGCTCAGCCCCATATTGAGATGGAAGGAAGCAAACTTCCTATTTCTCAGTGGCCCTATTGAGTTGTGCAGGTCCCATGTGCATTCAGCGTCAACCAAGGAGATTCCAGCGAGTTCCAAAAGAATACCCATAAATGTAGAGCTGCCTCGATTGTGTTAGATTTATTTCTGTGGTGCCTTCATTGCCGCAGGGGCGACGAGATTGGATAGCTCTGACTAATGCTATGCTTGCGAATCAGTAAGAAGATGAAGGTGAAAGCAAATGCTTGTCAGATCTGAAGGACTTTATAAGCCTGGCAGCACCTCCTTCTCCTTCTCCTCCCCTCTCTCTGCCCTCCTCCTGCATTTTCATCACTGGAATTGCACATTTTTTAGGGCGGAGGGGAAACAATATAGATAGGTACATCACATGGGGGCTTCCTGTGATGATGAAGGCCGGATGACTAACCAGAATTTCACTCATTTCTCCATCACTCTTTGACTTCAATACTTGCTGAAATTAATAACAGCTGCCGAAATTAATTTGCTTTTAGAAATATATTGATTTTTTTTAGCAGGTGGGGGAATCCAAATGTAGCAATAATATAATAGATTTATAAGGAGTAACTAAAGTCTCACAAAACGGTGAACAAGCTTTTCAATTCTTCAGAACTTCACCTGCGATGTTAAGCAAAAGAGGGAAAAGAAAAGGAAAAGGATGAAAAGGAGAGGAGAGGAGAGGAAGAAAGAATAAAAGAACATGTTGTTTAGTCGTTTAGTCATGTCCAACTCTTCGTGACCCCATGGACCAGAGCACGCCAGGCACTCCTGTCTTCCACTGCCTCCCGCAGTTTGGTCAAACTCATGCTGGTAGCTTCAAGAACTCTGTCCAACCATCTCGGCCTCTGTCGTCCGCTTCTCCTTGTGCCCTCCATCTTTCTCAACATCAGGGTCTTTTCCAGGGAGTCTTCTCTTCTCATGAGGTGGCCAAAGTATTGGAGCCTCAGCTTCACAATCTGTCCTTCCAGTGAGCACTCAGGGCTGATTTCCTTCAGAATGGAGAGGTTTGATCTTCTTGCAGTCCACGGGACTCTCAAGAGTCTCCTCCAGCACCATAATTCAAAAGCATCAATTCTTCGGCAATCAGCCTTCTTGATGGTCCAGCTCTCACTTCCATACATCACTACTGGGAAAACCATGGCTTTAACTATACGGACCTTTGTTGGCAAGGTGATGTCTCTGCTTTTTAAGATGCTGTCTAGGTTTGTCATTGCTTTCCTCCCAAGAAGCAGGCGTCTTTTAATTTTGTGACTGCTGTCACCATCTGCAGTGATCATGAAACCCAAGAAAGTAAAATCTCTCACTGCCTCCATTTCTGCCCCCCTTCATGGATCACTGCCTTGCCTTGGTGAAGGGGCTTGAGTAACTCAGAGAAGCTATGAACTATGCCGTGCAGGGCACCCAAGATGGACAGGTCATAGTGGAGAGTTTTGACCAAACGTGATCCACCTGGAGCAGGAACCGGCAAGCCACTCCAGTATCCCTGCCAAGAAAACTCCATGGACAAAGACAAGAGGCATATAAAAAAAAAGAGCATAGGAATATACATTTCCCCCCAACATGGTGATTTGATGGTATAATTAGAGGTAGGGGCTATAACACACTAGTAAGAGGGCACACTCTGTATGCCAAGGGTTGCCAGTTCAATCCCTGGCATCTGTTAGTAGGATTAGGAAAGATTCCTGTCTGAATTCCTGTAGACCCACATATAATACAGTGGTACCTCAGGTTACAGACACTTCAGGTTACAGATGCTTCAGGTTACAGACTCCACTAACCCAGAAATAGTACCTCAGGTTAAGAACTTTGCTTCAGGATGAGAACAGAAATCGTGTGGCGGCAGCGAGAGGCCCCATTAGCTAAAGTGGCACCTCAGGCTAAGAATAATTTCAGGTTAAGAACGGACCTCCAGAACAAATTAAGTTCTTAACCCAAAGTATCACTGTAATGAGATAGACCAATAGTTGGACTAGGTATATGGCAGCTTTATTTGCTTCTTCCTGTAATTTTCTCCTCTGTGGTGTAAACATACTGCTCAATTCATTCCAGGTCACACTAGAAACTTCAGCACTATAGAGGCTCAGGGCCACTTTTTTCAGATCAGCACTTTGGACAGCTCCAGGATCCCGAGGTCCCCTTTACATGTGCCTTGGAGTGACATATTTGCCACCTCTTCTGTGAGTGCTCTCATCTCATGCTGGCCCTTGGATTTAGTCAGTCTTCTGCCTCTGGTGTCATGGTTAGCAACTGTGCCGCACTGATGTGGAAATATGATGCTTTGTTACGGCTTGGTCTCTCCCACAAACGCAAGACGACTCTGGCTGTTAATTATTTCAGATTTATTGCTAAAACAACAAACTAAGACGGAGCTCCTCTACTCATCGTCCTCCCCAGTTGCCCGGACTGAGCTCCTCCCCCTTCCCCAGCACGGAAGCCCCCACTTTCTCTTCCTGTATCTTTCGTGGGTCTCTGCCACTTTTGAAATCCTACGAGATTTGGCAGAGCATATTTCCTGCATTCCAACATCTTGCCCACTATCATAGTTCTCACACATCTGTCTGTCCCTTTGGTCAGAGTTCAGATTACAGCTGCTCTCCCCTTCCTCTCTGTTTTCTGCTGTTAACTGTCCTCTCCCTGTGTCTGCTTCTTCTCTCGCTTACATGCTTGAAAGGGGGAGTGGTTCTACCAATTACATCCGCTGTGAGGGAAAGCAATTATTTCCAATTCTTACCTCAGGACCATATTCTATTGCAGATGATATGGAGGCAGCGGCTATTTTTACCTGCAGAGTTCACCTAGGAGAACACCTCACCCCATATATGCCCACACAACCACTTCAATCTGTGGAACTGACCCTGCTAAAGGTGCGACAAAATACCCCATTTTTTGCACAGGAACACCACATGTGAGATATGGTACCCAACTCTCCATACCCCTTCCATCACAATGGGTTATTTTTACCTGTCTGGGAATGTGTTTGTGAAAGGTGTGGCTGGAGATTGTTGCTTTTCTGGGACCGCGCCCTCTCCTTACCAACTGCTGACTAGCCACCCATCTCCTCCCAAGCACAAAAGGCTATGGCAGCCTAAAACAGTGCCTTGGTTTAAGTTTTGATGACACACAAAGGCCGATGCCAAGTTTGGCATCACATTCAGCATTGCATGGGAGACCTTGGGACCACACCATTCTGGTGGTCTTCAAGAAGACAGAACAATAAGAAGCTGGAGAAAGAGACAGCTCAACACAAAATCACTTTAAGTTAGAATCCTGTTTGGCTGATGACATATGTTCACTCATTTAATGCTAATGTCATTACCTGAAAAACTGCTAAGGGTCAGGTGAGGAGTTGGGTACCAGCCGAAAATTAATTTAAAGCATCTCACCTCTGTGTTGGATGATGCTGAGTGGAAGGGAATAAGACCATAGCTCCCTGACAAATGCTTCTCTAAGCAGCCAGGACGTTCCAGTTTAATAATAAAATTGGAGCCTCTCTTGAGAGATTGTGCCATTGCCAGTATGCTCCTAGAGATGCAGACCTATCGTGGCAGGGTATGATGTAGTTAAAGATGGGTAAGTAGATGCTGTCATAAATCACTACAAATTATGTCTGAATCAGAAATGAGCCTAAAGGTATTGGTCTCATTTTGTTTTATTCAATTAGTCATCATTGGAAATTGCATAGTTATTTACTTTGTAAAGCAAGAAACTTCAACATCGTGAATTAAACAATTTGGCTTGCTCATGGCTTATGCACCCACTCATTACATGATACATCCCATTACTCATTAATGGGATTTTCTTCTTCCCCTTCAGCCCCTTCATCTGGGAGGCTTAATACAGCTCCCCATCTTTCAAATGAGCCGAACTTCACACATCCCTGGGAAGCTCTGGACTAGTGTTCCATTTGCTAGAGGTGGCGATTTTTTAATGTACCAACCAAGTCTTCAGTGACGAAAAAGAATAATGGGCTATGGTCACTGTGACCGATTATTTGAGCGAAAATTGCCATCGACAAACCTAATACGACATCAGGTTACTATGGTATTTCTTGAGGAAAGGGGGAATATGAAACAATTATCTCAGTACATGGCCTTTGAACTTCAGTATTCATGGTATATTTGATCGGAGAACACACTGAGCCGGTAAGTGAATGGGCAAAAATTAATTGGCCTTGCATCTTTGCCAAAGGAAGGACAAACCAATCTAGAAGAGTTTGGATGGTGCTAGAAGAATCAGATTTGATGGCATTACTGGATGGATGGTGGCCGGCTATGGGCATTGCATTAAGTTTCTCTGAGAAACAGTTAGCAAAGTATAAGGCCAGTTTCTCAGTAGAGGTTAATTCCTATCAGCAAAGTGACCCGACCAGAGGGAGAATGCAGCTGTCACTGTAGTTTTCTTACCCAGGACTTTGCTGATTTGATATATAGATAAAGATTACTCAGAGCAGACCCATTGAAATTAATGAATCTAAGTTTGGCATGTCCATTAATTTAATGGGTGTACTCTGAGTACTACTAACATTTGATACAACAACAATACACACACTTCCTCATGTGACTAAAATTTCTTAATTAGCAATTGAACACAGGTAGTCCCAACTGGGTTCAATGTTACATTCGTTGAATTTCATTGACTGTAAAGCCCAGATAGGTGAGTATCAGAGAAAAGACCTTATTGGTGGTAATTGTCATGAGTCCTGTAACGATGTCATGGAGGGGATAGGTGGCTCTTGAAGATGGCGGGGAAGAGATTGGGGAGTTGAAGACTCAGGGGAGGGCATACTAGATACAGAGAATTACAAGTGGGGACTATGTCAGGAATGTACCTAGGGGGCTGGCCAGGTTGCCCCCCCCCCACCAAGGACACAGGCAGGGGGCGGGGGAGGCACAAAAATTATGTCTTTTCATGCGGCTGAAAGTGGCTAGGAGACCACCTGCCCATTCATGTACTCCCTGGGCTGCTTCTTTGCTGCTTCTTTGCTGCTCTGGGAGGTAAAGCGAGGCACACAGACTCTTCTGGCAAGGGTGCAAGGGACGGTGGGCACCAATACAGCTCCCTGCCAAGGGTACAAGGGACGGAGGTGGCACTGGTATATCTCCTTGCCAAGGGCACAAGGGAGCCAAAGTCACCACTGGATAGCATTGTTGAATTCAGTTCTTGGTTGTAGGCTTCTCATGGACAACTTGTTGGCCTCTGGGAGAATAGGATGCTGAAGAAGATGGACCTTTGGTCTAATCCAGCACTCCCTTTCCTATGTTATTAACCATTGAACTCTTTTCAAAAGAGATGTGCCAATCAAACACACACCTCCCAGCCTGTTTTTAAGTCATTTTTATTTCACACTGTATTTAAAAAACAAACAAACCCAAAATGTATTTAAAAAACAAACAAACCCAAAATGATGGCTCTTGTATACAGTGGTACCTTGGGTTACAGACGCTTCAGGTTACAGACGCCGATAACCCAGAAATAGTACCTCAGGTTAAGAACTTTGCTTCAGGATGAGAACAGAAATCGCACGGCAGCTGTGGGAGCCCCCATTAGCTAAAGTGGTACCTCAGGTTAAGAACAGTTTCAGGTTAAGAAAGGACCTCCAGAATGAATTAAGTCCTTAACTCAAGGTACCACTGTATGTTGTTATGCTGCTGTGCTTTTTATATATTCTCCCTCTTTAGAATTATAATTTTAAATGATTTTATTGGTTTGGTATGTAAGCCATCTTGGCAAATTTTTATTTTAAAAGGGTTGGGCATAAATGGTGAGATAACTGGGGAGGGAATGGGGCAAACTTAATTCAAACATTTAAACTGAAATTGGTTGTGTGCTTTTTAAAAGATGTTGGAGGGCCCCATCGAGTCAAGAGAAGAAATATGGAATTTCCATAAGGGTGTATTACAATAACAAAATGCAGAAGTATGGAAATGTTAAGCTTGCTGTCATCCTGCCAAATGAAATCTCAATTTGAAATGTTGAGGGCTCGTGTGGGTTTATTTTTGTTTATTTATTTTTTTTGCAAATTTCCCCACAAGGTTAACAGCAAGCTGACCTTTTCATGTAACGCATGCGGCATGTCAGGAAACTGCTTCTGATAGTTCCACGCTATTAAGCAGATGTTCACAAATGCCTCAGAAGCTTGGCACCATGTTGCAGTTCTGCTGCCCTTGATGTCAGAGAGCAGTGGAGATCATGAGGCATGAGTGACTTAACCAGAGAGGCAAAGGGTATATCAGAATGTCCAAATTCATCATCTAGACCAGTGAACCAGTGGGTCTCCAAAGGTTATTGGACTCCCATCATCCCTGACCACTGGACATACTGGCTGGGGACTGATAGGAGTTGGAGTCCAAGTTAGGATCCCTACCCCAAATCTAGAAGCATGATTAGATACTCAACCCAAGGCAGAAGTACTAGAAAAGTAAAGCATTTGAGAAAGATGGTAGCCAGTGGTGGATTTAAAGGTATGTGAAGAAGTAGAGGCCTGTGTGGTTGACGCTCCGCCCATCTGGCTGGGTTTCCCCAGCCACTCTGGGCGGCTTCCAACAGAATATAAAATACAATAATTCATCAAATATTAAAAAGCTTCCCTAAACAGGGCTGCCTTCAGATGTCTACTAAAAGTCAGATAGTTCTTCATTTCTTTGACATCTGGTGGGAGGACATTTGGTGGGAGGTGCCCTGGACACAGAATTGACCTGTGCCTCCATGGACAGCTGTGAGTCCAGAATAACTCCCAGGCTGCGTACCTGGTCCTTTAGGGGCACAGTTACCCCATTCAGGACCAGGGAGTCCTCCTCACCTGCCCGCCTCCTGTCCCCCAAAAACAGTACTTCTTTATTGTCAGGATTCAACCTCAATCTGTTAGCCACCATCCATCCTCCAACTGCCTCCAGGCACTCACACAGGACCTTCACCGCCTTCACTGGTTCTGATTTGAAAGAGAGGTAGAGCTGGGTATCATCCACATACTGATGAACACCCAGCCCAAACCCCCTGATGATCTCTCCCAGAGGCTGCATGTAGATGACAATTTATTGCCACTGTTGAATTCTGGTATTTTCGTTTGCTGTATTGTTTCCACCCTTCATTTCTCCTACTCCCTGATGACATCTGTGACATCATGTTGCAAGACAATGTGCTTTACAGCACTAGTGTATTCTTTTCCCGAGCTTGCCAGAACTTGCTTGTGGTTGTTCTAATAAGTGTCTGGACAAGCAGAGAGAAATTACCAAGGGTATTTCAGCAAGCATGAAATCAGACCAGGTTGAATAGGAAGGTGAGAGTTGAGCCAGGACTGCAGTTGACTAGGGTTCCATCAATTCATTCTTATTTCTTTGTTTTGTGACGTAGAGTGTGGTTTATTTTGACTGTTATTTGTGCGTTGTTCCCAAAAGTGATTTCATGCATATCAGTAAACATCGTTATCATCAGGAAGTGGAAAGTGGAAAAAGAGAGCAATACAAAAGCATGAAGAAAAACAGAAAGATAGCTTATTTGTCTTTTTTTAAAAAAAACCTATTCATTAGGTTCGTGAAGCGTCAGAGACACTGGAAGAAACAGATGCTGTAGAGGCTACAACTAGTGAAAGTCAAAAACGAAGGAAAAGGCTGGACCCTCAACTTCATGCAAGTGATGTAGCTCATTTAGTTAGTTTTAAAGGTAAAGGAGATGTAGAAAATACAACTAAGTCTGGTGCAAAATATACCTTAGCCGTAACTGAAAACAGCATAGTTTTCAAAGAGGTTTCTTCCATTAATGATGTTGCTTTGTAGCCTAATTCTCTTTTATTATCAGTTTCCCACCACACCTTGCCAGCTAATTACTGGTGGTTTGAGGGTCACACTTCTAGACATAAAGACATTTTTTATCAAATGATTGTTCAACACCCTTAAGAATTCAAAATTACTTACATTCTACTATTTCTCAAGCTCATTCCATGAGCTCAGCAGTTTTAGCGACTGAGAGCTCTGCACTGCATGATGTAAATTAGGACAAATTAACCAGCAATTTCATGCGAAAGAAATGCCAAAGAAAACATGTATATATATATTTTTTTACTTTAAAAATCCAGACGTATGGCAGTCCGTGTTGGTAGTGTTGATTTTGGTGAATTTCATAAAAAGTAGTTCAACAACTTTGGGCAAAGATAAAAAAAGCTTCTACTTCTGTTTCATTGACTACGTGAAATGACTGTGTTGACCACAGCAAACTATGGCAAGTTCTTAAAGAAATGGGAGTGCCTGATCAACTCATCTGTCTCCTGATAAATCTCTATGTGGGACAAGAAGCCACAGTTAGAACTGGATATGGAACAACTGATGGGTTCAAAATTGGGAAGGCTGTATATTGTCTCCCTGCTTATTTAACTTATATGCAGAATTCATCACGCAAAAGGCTGGACGGGATGAATCCCAAGCCGAAATTAAGATTGCCGGAAGAAATAACAACAACCTCAGATATGCAGATGACACAACTTTGCTGGCAGAAAGTGAGGAGGAATTAAAGAACCTCTTAATGAAGGTGAAAGAGGAGAACGCAAAATATGGTCTGAAGCTCAACATCAAAAAAAAACCTAAGATCATGGCCACTGGTCCCATCACCTCCTGGCAAATAAAAGGGGAAGAAATGGAGGCAGTGAGAGATTTTACTTTCTTGGGCTCCATGATCACTGCAGATGGTGACAGCCATCACGAAATTAAAAGACGCCTGCTTCTTGGGAGAACTGCAATGACAAACCTAGACAGCATCTTAAAAAGCAGAGACATCACCATGCCGACAAAGGTCCTTATAGTTAAAGCTATGGTTTTCCCAGTAGTGATGTATGGAAGTGAGAGCTGGACCATAAAGAAGGCTGATCACAAAAGAATTGATAATTTTGAATTATGGTGCTGGAGAAGACTCTTGAAAGTCCCATGGACTGCAAGAAGATCAAACCTCTCCATTCTGAAGGAAATCAGCCCTGAGTGCTCATTGGAAGGACAGATCCTAAAGGTGAGGCTCCAAGACTTTGGCCACCTCATGAGAAGAGAAGACTTCCTGGAAAAGACTCTGATGTTGGGAAAGATGGAGGGCACAAGGAGGCGGGGACGACAGAGGACGAGATGGTTGGACAGTGTTCTCGAAGCTATGAACATGAGTTTGACTGCAGGAGGCAGTGGAAGACAGGAGTGCCTGGCGTGCTCTGGTCCATGGGGTCACGAAGAGTCGGACACAACTAAACAACAACAACAAAGCTTTGCCCCCCCCAATAAAAGAGTTTAACTTTGCCCCCCGCCCCCCAAGCTCAACTTTTGTGTCTGGATTTTCACTTTTTGTATGACAACCCAAATTTCCAGACATGGTGATTTCTCCAATAAACACGTCACTGTGATGTTTGAGGTGGCTTTACTTAGTCAGAAAAGTGGAGTCCACAGAACTTTAAATTACACAGGTGGATATAGAGGTATTCCCTTGGCTTAGCTTTACACACACATTGAAATTAAGTCACATTCTCTAAGGGAAAGCATGCCCGCATTATCAGAGCTGGATGCCAGATTCGGCAAGAAAAACAGGGTGCCAACTTTCTATCAGGCTAGCTCAAGGCTGAGCTTTTCCAGCACAAATATTCTTGAAACATTCTTAATGCAGTCTGGGTAAGCAGATTCTCCTAACGTGATCAAATCAAATATCTTTAATACAGTCAGTGACCAGGAAGCAATTTATAAAATATGACATTAAGAGTAGTATTGTGCTACAAGTAGCAGTAAAAATATGGCCAATTCTCAGAATTGGTGCTTATATTTATGACCAGGTTTCGAGTTTTAAGTTTTTAAAATTCAATTCAGGAGTCGCTACTGTTTATTATCGTTCTTTCGATGTTTACAGTTTGAACTCCTTTGTAGACATCATTGCTCATCTTATTCTTGTTGCAATGTAACAGTACTTTGCCACGGACCTGTTAACTTCGGGCTCTTTGTCAGCTAAGAGGTGTCTGATATAGGCGTCGTCTGTACTACGAGGTATTTTCCTCAGAATCGGTTCGATCAGCTCTTTTCTTGAGTCTCGATATAATGGGCAGTATAAGATGACATGCTCAATGGTTTCGATTTCATTGCTGTTACAGGGACATAATCTTTGTTCGATCGGTATTTTATTGTATCTTCCCTCTAGAAGAGCTGAAGGGAGAGCGTTAAAGCGGGCCCTGGAAAATGCCCATCGGTGTTTAGCGTTGTCTAGAACTTTGAGATAGTTTGCTAGATGGGGCCTTTGGGAATTGTATAGAAGTTTAACGTGATCCTTAATGCAGTGTGGGCAAGGGGAACCAGCAGATTCCCTGTACACGTTTATTTAGGTGAATGGATAAGGCTTGCACAGTGGATCATAACTCCACCACAGATGGTAGTTCATTTGAGTTATTGACTCTGCTCCTTGTGGAGCCTTTTCCAAGTTAAACAATTAGTTACTCATTCACAACATACATTCCAACTTTCCAACAAAGCACTAAAAGATGGTTTACATTTTAAAATAATGGCTCACAAGACGTGATACCAAAGGGAGAAGGAAGAGAGAGGGCAAGGAGAGGTGGATTCTGACTCCTTTGCACTGTCCCATAATGGTTATACAGTGACCAGTTGGAACGTTTACTGCATGAGACAGTTCTGGGTGGGGGAGAGTTGGTCCAGCCCACCCCAGCTATCTAACTTACTGGGCTTCCTCTGATGCAACTAGGTTGAATGGCCATGACATGGACAGACAGTTCTGAGAGAAGCTATGTGACAGTAGATAGCAGCTAAGCCAACAAGGTGGGTCATTGTCTCACCTTTCCCTTGGGTGCAGCCAAATGGAATAGCTACTGATGGAAACAGTCAGAGCCAACTAGGCAGCTGCCTATGGCTCAGACCTTAGAGGGGTCCAGTGCTGACCTTTGAAGGACATGTCCCATTAAACTTTAATTAGTTTAATGCTTATCAAATGTCCAGTGCGCTTCCGATACCACAATGTCCCATTACAGCAGAGCATTTCGCACAGCGGCTCAAGAAGGGCTGTAGAGTCAGCATCTTTTCAATAAAGGAATCTTGGAGCAAGCGGTTTGGAACTCAAATAAAAGGTTTATTTACACAAAACAAAAAACCCTGGTGAAGAATCACACATATCAGCAAACACGCCCCAAAAGAAAAGGAAGGGGGAAAGGGGCAAACACACGAGTGAGTTGACTATTTATACAAACTCACATTCCAGGAAGCTTAACGACCTCCAGCTGCTCAGTGACTAGAGCGTCTTGATTAGAGCTTCTTAACCCTTTAATACCAACACCCCCTCTCGCTCGTAACACTGAGCTGTACCAACCTTAATTCAAATTTAAACCTGAACAGAAACATTTATGAGATTGCGGACTCAAAGCTTTTGTAAAACCGTCTGCGAGATTTTCTTGGCTTGGACAATACTTTAGTTCAATTAAACCTTGTTTTACACTTTGGCATACATTTTGATAACGGATATCCAAATGTTTTGTGTGTGCCTTGAATTGACCTGATTTAGCTAGTTTAATACAAGGTTGATTGTCTTCCCACACTCTGATAGGTAGGGAACATTCTCCAAACAATTCTTGTACCAGTTGTTTATAAAATTCCAGTTCTCTACATACATCTGATAATGCATTGAACTCAGATTCAGTTGAACTTAAAGCTATAAGTGATTGTTTTCTTGATCTCCAACCAATTAGTGCATTTCCAAATTTTATCGCCATTCCTGACACTGATTTTCTATCTGGTCCAGCATCAGCCCAACTGCTGTCGGCCCAACATTCAAGTTGTGTGCTGCCCTCTGCTGATAGTTTTAAGCGAAACCTTTTGGTAGTTTGGAGATACCTTAAAACTCTTTTTACTCCTTGCCAAGCATGCATTGATGGTTTTTCAGCTTGTCTACACAGCATGTTGACAGCATATGTTATATCGGGCCGAGTCCACTGTGCGATGTGGAGTAGACTGCCTATCGCTGACTGGTAAACCCCGGGATTACAGAACTCTGCCTGTTGCTCAGTTTGAGCATCCTTTGTGTAACTTAACTCCATTGGGGTTTTAACACCAGCACAGTTGTCCATTTTAAACCTTTCCAGCAACTGCTGGATCTTAGCTTCTTGGCTGAGCCAATAGTTCCCATCTTCATCTTGCTGTATTTTAACTCCTAGATAAACAGATACATTGCCTAGTGATTTTATCTGAAACCTTTCTCCAAGCTTTGTGGCAAATTGTTGTGCAAGTTTATCGTCCTTTCCACTGTATAATAAATCGTCAACAAATATCAAGACTGCTTCTTGTTCACATCCCGAGCCTTTTAGATAAAGACACGCATCTGCTGCGCTCTTTCTGAACCCCATGCTCTCTAGAGCATCGTTTAAGCAGGAATTCCAATTACGGGCGGACTGTTTCAACCCATAAATGGATTTGTGTAGGCGCCAGACCTGGTTTGGCTTGTCTCCTTCAAAACCTGGTGGTGGCGTCATATAGACTTCCTCCTGTAAGTCTGCATTTAAATAAGCCACATTGACATCAAAATGAAACAGCTTATTTCCCTTCTTAGCTGAAGAGGCTAAAAGCATTCTTAATGACTCCGATCTTGAAGTAGGGGCATAAATTTGAGAATAGTGAACTCCTTTGCGCTGTGAAAACCCTTTTGCAACTAGTCGGGCTTTATATTGCAACTCCTCAGTAGTTGTGGGCTTTAAACGATATACCCATCGACGGACTTCCGGAGGCGGCGCGCTCAGCAATGGCGGTCCTCTTCAGTTGCTGAAGAGGGGCTCCGCGGAAAAGGGTCGTGCGCTGCGGCACAGCGACGACCCATCCAGATAAACCACGGGTAGAGTGAGCTCGTGGCCGTGGGGTTCGGCGGGCACCAGAAGCGACCTCGGATACGCAGAAGAGACCCCGTAAGGGGTATCGGAACGTGGAGGGGGTAGCGGTGCTGTGAATCCATCGCTCTTTCCGCGGAAGCGAAGCCGCGCGGCTGCTGCTGATTAGCGCTGACCTTTCTTCCTTCAACAACTGAATTGAAACAACTTACTCGTGAGTAAGAAATCTAAAGTTTTATTTGGAATTAATTTGGCGAAATTCGGCTGAAAGCGGGAGACGCTAAAAAGGAAGTCAGTCTTCCGGCTCTGCTTAAAGTGTCAAGCAAAGACTTTTTTAAAGCGGAAGCATTGAAAGGAGCTTAAAAGAAGTTGGAATTTACTTTGCAAACTTGATTTAGACTGCTCAAATCTTAAAAGAAGGTTATAACAGCTTCGTAAGTGGATTAAAACTGTGGTCTCTCTTCCTCCCTACCTGTGGATTACAAAGTTTCGAAACCCGGCTCCCGATCTGCTTGGATATAAGTTGTATCGGACTGCGGCAACTGTATATAAAACACAAAACTAGATTGGGCTACTTTGTATCTGGAAAAGAAAAGGGAACTGTTGCATGCACCTTCGTTAAGAACTATTATTCTCTGCAGTTAAAATTGAATGGAAGATCCCCCTGTTTTGGATGTTATTTAACTTTTATTTTTTCTTTCTCCTTCTTTGTGGGAATTTAATGGTGGAAACTCTTTATCCTTCTCTCCTAAATTTGTTTTTGGGAGCTCCCCCTACTGGATTATAGAACTAATAGTCTCTGAGAACTGCCGGTTTTTTTTCTGGATGTTTACTCTCTCTGGATTGTTTCCCATGGGATTTACAATTTGACCTTGATCCTGGGACAGCTGTGGAATGAGTGGCGCACCAAAAACAAGGGCTGCAAAGAAAGCAAAACAATCTGAACTTGTGCAAACAACTTTGCCTGGACAGTTACGCAGATCGTCTGTTCCAATTGTGACAGGTCTGCAAGAAGGACAAATTATACAACCACCCTTAGGGGAGATGGCTGCTGGAGGGATAGATCCTGTTTCTAAAGAAATATTGGAACAACTGGCAGCACTGAATAAGAAAGCTGACGAACAGGCAGCTAGATTTGATGAACAATCTGCTAAATTTGATCAGGTGACAGCTTCCATTAATAAATTGACAGACCAGGTCACTAAAAATACACAGGCAATAAGCAATATTGAAAAGGCCACAACAGAAAACCGAAAATTTGTTGAAGAAGTAAATACAAAAACAGACGAAAACAAAAAGAGGATAGAGGAATTAAGAGGGGAGGTGAGGCCACTGAGTAGACAGGTAACTGAACAGCAAGCGTACCTGTCCCTGGCAGAATTGAAAAACAGGGAAAATAATCTCAGATTGAGAAATATTCCAGAATCTGAAAAAGAGGACTTGATTGGCTTTTTGACAACAGAAATCTCCAAATTTTGGGGATTGACAGAAGAGAAGGACTTTAAAATAGTCACCGCTTTTAGACTAGGAAGAGTGGTCAAGAAGGATAAACCAAGAGATTGCTTGATCATTTTGAGATCAAAGCAAGAAAAAGACAACATACTCGGCCTACATTTTAAAAATTCTTTGGTGATACAGGGAAAGACGGCAGAAATCTTCAGAGATATACCAAAACAGCTTTTGGATTTAAGAACCACGTATAAAGACCTAGCAAGCCTATTGAGAAACAATAAAATCCCTTATAGGTGGGAATTCCCTCAAGGACTATCTTTCACCTTGAAAGAGAGGAAGGTAAGAATTAGAACAGCGGAGGAGCAAGAAAAGTTTCTAAACGACCACGGGGAGGACCTTCGGAAAGGAGTAGCAGGAGCCTGGCCACCACCTCCGTTTGGTGTCAACCCGGTTCCACCTCCAGGTGAAGAAGACAAAGGAGACACCCCTACTGACAAATAAATTGACCCAGGATGTCTCTGCAGTTACTTAGTTGGAACATAAATGGCGCAAATTCTCCCGAAAAAAGGAAGAAGATTTTTCACATTTTAAGAAAAGAGCAATTGGACGTTATTTGTCTTCAAGAAACGCATGTGACCAGGCTCCACAGGAGAGTGTTAATTAATAAGAAACTAGGCCAAGAGTTTATTTCATCAGACAAGGTTAAAAAAAGAGGAGTAGTGATTTATGCAAAGGAGAACCTGGCACCAAAATTGGTATTTAAAGATGAACAAGGAAGAATTTTGGCGATTGAAATACAATCACAAGGAGAAAAATTTCTGATAGTTGGAATATATGCACCAAATGATGGGAAATCGGAATTTTACAAGAGACTGCACGAGACAATGCTGGATCATATTGACTATACCAACATCATTTTGATGGGAGATATGAATGGGGTAGTCTCTACCTACATGGATAAGTCACAAAACCAAAACCTGAACAAGGATGGCAGACTTCCAAAGACCTTCTTTGAACTTACAGACAATATGGATCTGATTGACATTTGGAGGACAAAGAACCCTCTAGGCATGGAGGGAACTTTCTTCTCTGAGGCTCATCTATCATGGACAAGAATCGACCAAATCTGGATATCAAGAGGACTGGCACCTAAGACAAAAAAAATAGAGACCTGCCCTAAAACCTGCTCCGACCACAATGCTTTGAAAATGGACTTGAGACTTACACCAGCTGGATCCTTCAGATGGAGAATGAATGACTACTTGTTTAGAGATCAGGAGATTGTGAAAAAGGCCCAAAAAACGCTGAAAGACTATTTTGAAATAAACTTGAATACTTCGGTGGAAAAAAAGATAATCTGGGACGCGAGTAAAGCCGTTATGAGAGGGTTCCTGATACAACAGAACACTATCAAAAAGAAGCTCTGGAATGGTAAAAAGGACAAGATTTTGGAAAGAATAAGAGAGAGAGAAAGAAAATTGAGATTAAATCCAAAATCAAAAGAGGTCTTAAGAGAAATAAAATTCTATCAAGTACAATATACAAAATTGATAAACCAAGAAATCGAATGGAAAATTAAACAGATGAAACAAAGATCATTTGAGTCGGCGAATAAATGTGGGAAGCTGCTGGCATGGCAGCTGAAGAAGAGACAAAAATTGAACTTTGTCACCAATCTGGAGGTTGAAGGAGAATGTATTCAGAAACCAGAAGAAATTAGAAAGTGTTTCCAGAGATACTTTAAAAAGCTGTACACCCAAGGACCACAAGCAGAGATTGAAATAGATAATTTCTTAAAAAGTTATGGCCTGCAAAAGCTAACACAAGACAAACAAACAACCCTGAACTGTAGAATAACACAACAGGAAATTGAAAGAGCCATTCAGAATCTGCAAATAGGCAAATCCCCGGGCCCAGATGGGCTTACCTCCAAATACTACAAGACTTTGATGGAATATTTGACACAACCATTAATGGAGGTATGCAACCAGATCATGGAAGGGAAGGGGGCACCAGAATCGTGGAAAGAAGCATTCATCACTCTGATACCAAAATTGGAATCTGAAAAGACTCAACTCAGAAATTATCGTCCCATCTCACTCCTAAATGTGGATTACAAAATCTTTGCTGATATTTTAGCAAACAGACTGAAAAAAGTTTTGAATGAAGTAATTCATAAGGACCAAGCAGGCTTTCTCCCTGGTAGGCATTTGTCTGATAATACTAGGAATATTATTGATGTTTTGGAGCTACTTCAGACAAATATGAATACAAAAGCAGTTTTAATTTTTATAGATGCGGAGAAGGCCTTCGACAATATATCTTGGAACTTTATGAAGAAAAATTTGGAAGGGATGGGAGTGGGAAGGGCGTTTCAAAATAGTATTGAAGCAATCTATTCAGAACAAAAGGCTAAATTGATAGTAAACAGTGTGGTGACGGAGGAGTTTAAAATTGAAAAAGGGACACGACAGGGGTGCCCCCTATCACCCTTGTTATTTATTTCTGTCCTGGAGGTTTTACTGAACTGGATTAGGAGGGATCAGCTGGTGGAGGGAATACAGGTCGGAGAAAAGCAATACAAACTTAAGGCCTTTGCAGACGATTTGGTTTTGACACTACAGGAGCCAGAAATCAGTACAAAAAGAGGTCTTGAACTAATTTCTGAGTTTGGTCGGGTGGCGGGATTCAAGTTGAACAAACAAAAAACTAAGGTTCTGGCAAAAAACTTGACATCTGCAGAAATAGATGGGTTTCAGAAGGAAACAGAATTAAATGTGGTTACAAAAGTGAAATACCTAGGGGTTAATTTGACTGGGAGAAATCTGAATTTATTTAAGGACAACTATGAAAAATGCTGGTCAGAAATTAAAAAGGACTTGGAAACTTGGTCAAGATTGAAACTTACCTTGTCGGGAAGAATTGCTGCGGTAAAGATGAACGTATTGCCAAGAATGTTGTTCTTGTTTCAAACCCTTCAGATCGTGGACAGAGTGGAATGTTTTGGAAAGTGGCAGAGAGATATTACGAAATTTGTCTGGCAGGGCAAAAAGCCCCGAATAAAATTTAAGATATTAACAGATGCAAAGGAAAGAGGGGGGTTTGCCCTGCCGGACTTAAGATTGTACTATGAAGCTGCATCTCTCTGCTGGATGAAAGATTGGTTTCTGTTGGAAAACACTGATGTCCTAGATCTAGAAGGGCACAGTAATGTGTATGGGTGGCATGCATATCTGTGGTACGACAAGGCAAAGTCTCATAAATTGTTTAAAAGCCATATTGTCAGGAAAGCCTTACTTATTGTCTGGACTAAATACAAGGACTTACTTGAAAGTAAGACCCCGAGGTGGTTATCACCGACGGAGGCCAAGGCCATAAAACTACGTAATATGGGGAGTGGCTGGTTGAGATATTGTGATATAATTGAGAGAGATGGTGATACTTGGAGGTTGCAGAGTTTTGAAAAATTGAAAGGAAAGGTGCGAGACTGGTTTCATTATGCCCAAATTCTAGAGATTTTTAAAAAGGACAAAAAAATTGGTTTCCAGGTGGAGAAATCAAAATTGGAGACAGAACTACTTGAACCTAAGACGAAAGTGCTTTCAAGAATGTATAACTTGTTGCTTGAATGGAATACCCAAGATGAGATAGTTAAATCAGCAATGATAAAATGGGCACAAGACATTGGGTACAACATTATGTCTGAAGACTGGGAAAGGTTGTGGACCACCGGTATGAAATTTACGGCATGTAGTGCCTTAAAGGAAAACATTATGAAAATGGTATACAGGTGGTACATGACCCCAGTTAAACTTGCAAAGATATATCATTTGTCTGATAATAAATGTTGGAAATGCAAGGAGGCTGAAGGAACTTTTTTTCACCTCTGGTGGACATGCCCGAGGGTGAAGGCTTTTTGGGAAATGATTTATAATGAGTTGAAAAAGGTGTTTAAATACACCTTTCACAAGAAACCAGAGGCCTTTCTCCTGGGCATTGTGGGCCAGAGAGTGTTAAAAAAAGATAGAACCTTCTTCTTATATGCAACCACAGCAGCAAGGATTCTTATAGCTAAATACTGGAAAGCACAGGAACTACCCACGCTGGAAGAATGGCATTCGCAGCTGATCGACTATATGGAATTAGCCGAAATGACAGGCAGAATCCGAGACCTGGGAGATGATGCAGTGGAAGAGGACTGGAAAAAATTTAAGGACTATTTACAAAAACATTATAAGTTATATGAATGTTGAGAGTTTGCTAAGTGCTTTGGAAAAACACGCCTCAGTATTGAAATTGGTAAATGATAGAAACTAAGTTTTAAGATTTTGAAACGTATAAATTATGGATTATATAACTAAATGAAAACACAAAAACAACTGAAATAAGGTATTAATTTGCTGTTTATTTCTCATTGTAAAGAAAGCAGGGGATGGAGGACGTGGGGAAGTCTGGTTGATTATGAAAATTGATCTGAAAAAGTGAATTTCTTCTTTTTCTTTATAACTTCTTTTCTTTTCTGTTAAACCGCTTTTGTTGTGTTACTGATGTTGTATTTTTTACCCTGGAAAAAAGCAAATAAAAAAACTATTATAAAAAAAAATAAAAAAAAATAAACGATATACCCATCGACAACCTACAGCTTGTTGGCCTTTTGGAAGCTCTGTACTTGTAAACACACCGAGAGACTTCATTGAAGCCATCTCTTTTTCCATTGCTTCCTGCCACTTTGCGGCTTCTGAGCTTGGAAGCTGTTGTACCTCTACATAGCTATCTGGCTCACACTGTGCCATATATACGTATACACTTGTCACCTTAAACCGCTCTGGCGGCTTGCCCTTTGTGGCACGTTTTGACCTGCGCAATTGCTCCTCTTGTGCCCCCTCTGACCGTTGGCTGTCAGAATCTGCCTCAGACTTTATGTCTGGACGTGCCTCTAGGGATAAAGACCTCCGTTTAGATACCTCCCTTGGGCTTGGTGTTGCAGGCGACCTGCTTCGCTTTTGCTGTCTGCTAGGCCTAATGACTGGCGATGTTGGAACACTTTTAGATTCTGGCTTTTCTACCTTAGGAGAAGAACCTTGTGCCTGGTCAGAATCTGCATCTGAACCATGTGCACCATCCCCTTCTGGCTCATCACCCTCTGGACTTTCTTTCTCAGCATAAATGCCTAAATCATCTCTCAAAATGTCAGGGTTAGCATGTAAGTGAGTCCATCCGGATTGCTCACAAAATTCAGCGCTCCTACTGAGGACCACTCTTGTAGTATCCCCATTTGGGTTCACGAACCTCCAAGATTTGGCATGTGGTTCGTACCCACAAAAGATGAGTTTCCTAGCCCTTGGACCTCCCTTTTTCCTTAACGCTTTTGGGATAAGTACATAGGCTTGAGATCCAAACACCCGAAAGTAATTAACTTTGGGCTTCTTCCCATATAAAGCAAAATATGGCGTAGTATCAATTACTGAATTATATACTCGGTTCAGAACATGAGTAGCCGTCTGCCAGGCTTCCGCCCAGTAACTTTGAGGAAGTTTAGCATCAAACAACATAGAGTTTGCCAACTCTTGCAGAACCCTGTTTTTACGTTTGGCCACGCCTCCCTCTTGGGGGGAATAAGGTGTAGACAGACGATGCTTAATTCCCTTTCTCTTAAAGAAATTCTGCAACACAGACCCGGTAAATTCTGACCCTCTGTCTGTCTGGAAAGCAAGTACTCTAGTACCGAATTCAAGTTCTACTGCATGAACCCAATTTTTAACTGTTTCTGCAGTATCTGCTTTTGTTTTGAGAGGAAAAAACCATGTAACCTTTGTTTTGTCATCTGAGAGACACAGTGCATACCTCGAACCTCCCATGCTAGCAACAGGCATTGGGCCACATAGGTCCATATGCACAAGTTGGAATACTTTGTCAGATTTCCTATTTGAACTGGGATAGCTGCATCTATGAACCTTCGCCTTTTTGCATGCAGTACAATCCAAATACTTAGCACATTTGTTCAATTTGCACCCTTCTGATAATTCAGGTTGTCTTTTAACATACTGAAAATTAATATGTCCCAAACGGCGATGCCATAAATGAACACAAGAATTATGGGTAGGCGAGTTCACACAACCAGCATGAACCTGTTCAACTTCATCTGGACTTGTCTCAAAATAATATAACCCATCTCTGCATTCCACCTGCAAAAGAGATACGTTATTCTTTGAAATAGTGCAAACCCCATTTTCAAACACAGTTTTAAACCCATTTCTATCAAGTTCTGACACAGACAAAATACACCCCTTCATTCCCTTTAGCACGTAGGCATCAATTTCTGTTTGCAAACACTTCAAAAACACTGTGCCTACGGTCTCTAAGGAACGTTTAGTTGAATCTGCCATTGTCACAACTTTAAGGGTTTGCAAATGTCTGCAATTCTGCAAACGGACACTAGATGGCGCCACCAGGTGATGAGATGCACCACTGTCGATCAACCAGCGTAGATTGCTGCCTTGGCCACGCCCTTGCATCAACGCCATTGCTGAAGCCATGTGCTGTGTGCTGTGGGAGTAGTCACGACCTCCTCCTCTTCTTCGACGTCCCCTGGAACTCCTTGTCTGGTAACTAGGGGCAACGGCCTTGGTGCTATCTTGACCAGGTTCACGTGTACAATTCCTGATTAAATGGGAAGAGGAACCACAGCGAAAACAGTGTCTAGCTGCAAAAGCATTTACTGTGTTCTCAAACTCAGCATCCCCACTCTTAGGCACAGCATAACTCCCCTTTGAAGACAAACCTCTTTCTCTTTGCCTTTTATCCTGTTCATCAGCAAGTCGAGAAGAAATGTATTCAAGGGTTAATTCAGATGAAGGCATAGCTTCCAAAGTTAAAGCTAGAGTCTCATAGCTTTTATCAAGAGAAGACAACAATATGTATGACTGCTGCTCCATAGAGAAAGGAATGCCCAGCTGTCTTAGTTGATTAAAGGCAGACACCATTTTGGCAATATGTTCTTTCACACACGCTCCCGGTTGGAGACGTAAATCAAACAAACATCTTGTAGCATGGATCTTGGCCCCCGCAGTGTTTCTGGAATTTAACCGCTGCAGAACCGTCCAGACCTCATGCGTGTTCTTTAACTCAGAAACATAAGGCATTTGCTCTGGTCCCACTGCCAAAACTAGTAGACCTTGGGCTTTCCGGTCGCGTTTCTGTGAAGCTGCCGCTGCTGCTTTGTCTTCTGCAGACGCGTCTGCAGCTGCCTGTAAAGGCGGTGCTTCAGTACAACTCCACAACTCTTTTGCTTGCAACCAAACCCTTACTCTAGCCTTCCAATCTTGCCAATTTTTCCCATTGAGTCGCGTAAAGGGGACAGTAAACTTTCCTGGGACTCTGCCATCCTCCCTGGGGCTTAGGAACGATACTCACAGACCTGTAGACCGTCTCCCAGCTGCTGAGGTGGCTCCTCGAGGAATAAGGCGTCTTCCAGCGAGTACAAACTGCACAGTGCCTCTTTAAAACTTTTCCTAGGCACGTTG
Source organism: Podarcis bocagei (assembly GCF_964188305.1). Lineage (NCBI taxonomy): Eukaryota > Metazoa > Chordata > Lepidosauria > Squamata > Lacertidae > Podarcis > Podarcis bocagei. The sequence goes on along the minus strand of NC_138135.1, from coordinate 16,270,091 downwards.
CAGGACTCAAGCTGCTTTGAAGGCTTTCGTTGTCGGCAACCGCTTCTGTCTTCGCTCCAGTCCTTGCATAAATCACTGAACTGCACTCCTTATCTCCTTCTTGACGTACAAACAGCCATAACCTGTCCCATTAAACTTTAATTAGTTTAATGCTTATCAAATGTCCAGTGCGCTTCCGATACCACAATGTCCCATTACAGCAGAGCATTTCGCACAGCGGCTCAAGAAGGGCTGTAGAGTCAGCATCTTTTCAATAAAGGAATCTTGGAGCAAGCGGTTTGGAACTCAAATAAAAGGTTTATTTACACAAAACAAAAAACCCTGGTGAAGAATCACACATATCAGCAAACACGCCCCAAAAGAAAAGGAAGGGGGAAAGGGGCAAACACACGAGTGAGTTGACTATTTATACAAACTCACATTCCAGGAAGCTTAACGACCTCCAGCTGCTCAGTGACTAGAGCGTCTTGATTAGAGCTTCTTAACCCTTTAATACCAACAGGACACAGCTTTATACAGATTAGTTTTTGCTGTATCATATAAATTGGTGATACTACTTCACTTTTATATTTTGGAGAATGTTACCATTCCTACAAGGGACACGGGTGGCACTGTGGGTTAAACCACAGAGCCCAGTTCGAATCCCCGCAACGGGGTGAGCTCCCGTTTCTCAGTCCCTGCTCCTGCCCACCTAGCAGTTTGTGTTGGCTTTTTGCAGTATGGTAGCGCTGCAGAGAGCTTGCTGGGGAGACCGTGCATTAAAAAGGGACTCAAAAATAACTTAAAGAAGGTTTTAATAAGAAAAACAAAAACTCCATTTACACTAAATACATCAACAAACCAGACCCAACCACCAACCCATCCCCCAGGGTAATGGGAGAGCTAGGTGCTGCTCCTTATATACTCTACCCAATTGCTGACACAGTTTAATCAGTGCAACTCAGCAGCACCTGCTATGTTTCACAGCTGTAAAGCTGGGTCTCGTTAGTTTGCTCTGGCCCTTAAAGACACACACATCGAGTGGAACAATGATGAACCTTTACATTTAAAGAAACCATTCAACATTTCCCCTGCGGTTCATCATTGTGGAACAAAAACATAAAGCATACTTTGTACATGTTTTTCATGTGTAACCTTTGGAAGTGCTTTTGTAAAAATGTCTGCAATTTGATTGTCACCTGGAACATATTTAAATACAACCATTTCATCAGCAATTAGTTTCTTTACAAATTCTAAACGTAATCTTAAGACTCTAGTGCGCTGCGTATTGGTCTCTGAACACAGGATAGCAAGTCCACTCTGGGAATCAAGGTAAACTTTTACTGGTAGTGTTACTTGCATCTGTAGGTCTGCAAATACTTGCAGATACCATTCTACATCACGAGTGGCCTGAACGCATGCACATATATCACTCTCTGTTGTGGAGAGACAAATAATGGTTTGTGTCTGGGACTTCCATTCAAATGGACAACCGTTATAACAAAACACCATACCAGACACACCCCTGCAATTATTTTGTTCTACTGCATGAGATGCATCGCAGAAAATTTCAAAACCTTTGTCAATACTTGTTGTAAACTGCAACCTATAATGTTTGGTATGTTTAAGGTACATTACCACTCTCTTAAGAGCAGAGAAACATTGTGTAGTGGGCTTTTCCACAAATTTTGCCAGAAAGTGAAAAGCATAAGTTATATCTGGTCTTGAGATTCTTTGAATGAAATTTAGCTTGCCTATAGCAGAACGATACAAAGTTTTGTTAGGAAATGGCTTATCTTCACCTGTAAAGGTGAAACCACACACCGTAGGTGTTTCCTTCCCATTTGCATTTTCTAAACGTAGCATTTCAACTAGATCATCAATTTTTGCAGTTTGATGAACCAGAAAAGATCCATTTTTGCCTTTCTCAATTTGCATGGATAAGTAATTTTTAGCTATGCCTAATTCTACCACATCAAATTTCTTCTGTAACTGTGAAACTACCTGTTCATATTCCTGTTTAGTTTTTGTAGAAATTAACACGTCATCTACATACACACATATTTTTGTTACAGAGTTTGCCCTTTCCTTAATAAACACACAATTGTCTGCCTTTCCTTGTGAAAAACCAGTATCTAGCAATTCTTTTGCTAAAGTTTGGTGCCAATTCCTTCCACTTTGGTGCAGACCATAAAGGGATTTATTTAATTTGCATACCAAACCTTCAGCAGCGTCTATGCCTTCAGGGACACGCATAAAAATTTGTTCTTTTAAATCTGCAAACAAATATGCAGTTTTTATATCTAGGTGATAAACAGAATGTCCACGTTGTGATGCATCTTTTAACAAAAGCTTAACTGTTTCATATTTTACACTTGGTGAATAGCACAAATCATAATCTTCGCCTGGAATTTGTTGAAAGCCCCTAGCAACTAGTCTAGCCTTGTACCTTACAACTTCATTTTTGTCATTCATTTTAACTCTATAAACCCATTTTGAATCAATAAGTCTCATATCTGGGGTTTATGGTACAAGAGACCAAGTGTTATGCTCTTTTAAAGAAGCTATCTCAGAGTTCATAGCTTTATACCAATTTACAGCTTGGTGCTTAGGTAAATTCTGAACATCATTGTAGCTTTTTGGCTCAAAAACTGCCTTATTGGCATACACAGTATTAAAATGTTCATCTGCAAAACGTTGTGGCTTCTGCCTCTTTCTATCTGAACGTCTCAGTCCGGAAGGAGAGTCAGACTCCTCAGACTTAATGGGACTAAGTGAACTACTAGTTTCAGGTTGTAAATCATCATTGTCAGACTGAAGAGGTGCCTGTAGGTTAAGCTCATGGTCAGAAAACTCAAGAGAATCTAACCTCCCCTCAGATGCCTGTGACTTTAAATCATCAAACAAATTATCAGATTCAACAGGCTTTTTGTCTTCTTCCATTAATTCAGAAGCACCATTTCCTGCTGCTGCTGCTGCTCCTGCTTCCTCTTCTTCCTCAGTATCATTTATACCATCAGTATCTTGGAAAACAGCAACTCCATTCCAATTTACAGTTTGTATCATGCTTCTGGTAATATGAAATTTGCCAGTTGCTGGTATGTAAATTATGTACGCCCCCTGCTGGTGGCCCATTAATTTTCCCTGAACACTACGTTCATCCAATTTCTGCTTAGCGGGATAATGCATAATTACATCTGAACCCCAAATACGTAGGTATTTCAGATTAGGGCGTTTTTTAAACAACTTCTCATAGGGAGTGACATCTAAACCAGAATGATAACTGCGATTTCTAACATAACAAAAGACATTGAGTGCTTCAGCCCAAAACGCTTTGGGCAGATTAGAATCGTGCAGATAAGTTTTAACCCCTGCCTGCAAGTCATGCTGCACAACTTCAACAAGCCCATTTTGCCAGGGACTTCGGGGGCAAGATAACTCATGAGTAGTCCCCTGCGCTTCCAGGAATTTCTCAAAATCCTCAGAAACAAATTCCCCGCCCCGGTCAGAAAACAGGTTCTTAATAGGTTTGTTAAAGTGCGTTTTTACCCAGTTGCAAAAAACCTTGTACTTCTCAAATGCTTGGGACTTCTCAGCTATTGCATAAGTCCAACAATATCTACTATACTGGTCTATCAGGGTAAGCCAGTACTTCGAACCTCCTAATGATGGTGGGAGTGGCCCAACTAAATCACAATGTACACGCTCAAATGGCTCAGTTACTTTCCTATCTGAGCACCTACCCTTGCGTGCAAACTTAATCTTATTCTTGCAACAGGATAGACACTGCATAAAGAATTTACATGGTTTTAAGTTGAGGCCATTAACAATATTCTTTGTCTTAATTACATCAGCAAAATTCAGATGTCCCAGAATTCTGTGCGCCTCGTGGACACACCCAGAATGTGGCCTTACATTCCTCAACCGCTGGCTTGACTGTGCTGCTCTGCAATTTATAGGCGATTGGGAGTAGGTGCGAAAATACAGTCTATATAAACCATCAGATTCCCGGGCATACAATAGACGTTTGTTCCCATCGAAAAACTCACACATTGACTTTAAGAAACGCACAGTTATGCCTTGACGAGCAAAGCACCTTACTGACAATAAATTGTCCACTGACGGGCAGTAAATGCAGTTCGCTATTGTAATGTTTAAAGAGTCAAGTTTAACAGTACCCCTGCCAAGCGACTGCAGGACTTGTGAATTGGCTAAATGTACATTACCAATTTCCTCTTCAAAAGAAATAAACAAGCTTCGATCATTGCAAACGTGCTGAGATGCTCCTGAGTCGATAACAAAAGACTTCCACTTGGCATCTTTAATTCTTTTACGATCTTTAGTCCGAGCGTGAAAAGCTCGCGGCTCGTTTCTGTCTCTACTATACGATGCTGGCTGCTGGGCTGACGACCGTGATTGACGAACAGAAACAGGCTTGGGAGTACTTTGCTTTCTTTTGGATCTGCAGTCTCTTGCAAAATGTCCTTGCTTATTGCAGAACCCACAACGCTTTGCAGCTTTAAATGCAGTTGTATCACCACAAGTTTGCATATGGCGTTCTTCATTCTTTCTGGAAACAGGAGTGCTTATGGCACAAGCCTCCCTTCTATCCAACTCGCCCATTAATCTTGCCGTTACCCCTTCCACAGTTAATTGTGCTGGTGGAACGGCAGATATCTGGCTAGCTATACCATCAAAGTCCTCATTAAGGGAACATAGAATGATAAAAATATACTGAATATCAGGTATCTCCATGTCCCTTCGAATTAATTCACCGCGTATTGCCTCCAGACGTCTCAAGTGTGCTGCCAAATCACCGCCAGGCTGCAACTTCGTCTGGTACAACTGCTTGAAAAACGTCAATGCAGATGCTGACTCTTTTCTAACATGCACTGCTGCAAGACTGTCCCACATTTCTTTGGCAGTTTTCTTATTTCTTATATAGACTACTTGCTGGTCGCTGACTGCCAAATTAATTATCGCCCTGGCTTTTGCATCTCCTTTCGACCAAGCATTAGTCACAGGGTCAGGAGGGTCATCAGTTACATAGGTCCATACTTCTCTAGAGGTCAAAAGCGCCTCCACCCGAAAAGACCATAAACTATAGTTCTCATCTGTCAGCTGTGGGAAGACCAGAGCCTTCTCAACTTCTGGAACCCGGTCAACCATTCTGGATATCTTCCAGACCCACACAAACTACGCTAACAGGAGAAGGAGTTTTCAAACCTTTCTCAGAGTCCAAAAATATGCAGTCATCCACTCAGCAGCTGGGCCCATAAGCAAAGATGTTGGCTTTTTGCAGTATGGTAGCGCTGCAGAGAGCTTGCTGGGGAGACCATGCATTAAAAAGGGACTCAAAAATAACTTAAAGAAGGTTTTATTAATAAAAACAAAAACTCCATTTACACTAAATACATCAACAAACCAGACCCAACCACCAACCCATCCCCCAGGGTAATGGGAGAGCTAGGTGCTGCTCCTTATATACTCTACCCAATTGCTGACACAGTTTAATCAGTACAACTCAGCAGCACCTGCTATGTTTCACAGCTGTAAAGCTGGGTCTCGTTAGTTTGCTCTGGCCCTTGCTCTGGCCCCTTAAAGACACACACATCGAGTGGAACAATGATGAACCTTTACATTTAAAGAAACCATTCAACAGTTCGTAGGCATGTCAAAGTGCAAGTAGATAAATAGGTACCGCTCCGGCGGGAAGGTAAACAACGTTTCCGTGCACTGCTCCGGTTCGCCAGAAGTGGCTTATTCATGCTGGCCACATGACCTGGAAGCTGTACACCGGCTCCCTCGGCCAATAAAATGAGATGAGCGCTGCAACCCCAGAGTCAGTCATGATTGGACCTAATGGTCAGGGGTCCCCCTTACCATTTCTACAAGACGACTGCTTTTGAAAGCTGGAAGTCAGCGATTTGGGTGTGTGTTTGCGTGTGCAAATAGTTAACCTTGCCCCTTAAGGCACAAAATAGCCTAAAAAACGGTGCTAGGAATGGAGGGGATAATTTGCAGGTGATGCCAACCAGTTTCCCAGCAAGGCTCTTTCTCTCCCCCCCCCCCAGTGTACCCAAATGGGATGGCCACTAACGTTCCTAGGAACCAAACTGCTGCCGAGTTAAAGGGAAGGATCTTGTTGTCTTGAAAATGCATGTCAGCTGGGTACGGCATGATTTATTTCTATTTTTAAAAAAAATACTCATAAACGCAGTTTTATTTTTTTAAATCAAAGCAACTTAAAAGTATATATACACTAAAAAAACCCAACACCCCATAAAATTGGAAACCAGAAATCGCCACCTAAGTATTACAGAAGTTTTCTTTCTTAGGGTTGTATCTAGTGCTAGTCCTCAGCAGAGTAAACTATGACTAAAAGAGCAGACCCACCCACGAGGCAGGGTCAGGGCTGGATTTAGGTTTGATGAGGCCCTAAGCTACTGAAAATAATGGGGCCCTTTATATGTCCAGCTGTCCTTTGTCAACAGCAAATTGTCTTTTTGTGTTGAATATATGCTATATGGTAATTTATGGACCTAATAGGTATCTAAAGGCATTTGAACATAACAAAATATGTATTTTATTTGTTTTTTATCTTATATTTTGGAAATGTACATCCAGTTTTTTCCCTTTATTTTTTTTGGGGGGGGTGCCCAAGAGAGTGGGGCCCTAAGCTACAGCTTGTTTAGCTTATACGTAAATATGGCACTGGGCAGGGTGAAGCAGCTGCCTCAGGCTGTGGAAACACAAGAGACCCCCACTGTTTCCACTGTGGCTGGAACACCCCGCTCTCAATGAGTTTCAGTGAGAGGGAGGTGTTGTGGTGTGGTGTGTGGTGTTGCCGTTCATCTTCTCTGCCCCTGGGATGAAGACGATCACCAAGGCCTTGCAGACGCACCCCCCACCACCACAGAGTTCAGCAAAAGAAAGACATTCCAGTGCAAGACATTGCTGCTTGTCTTCCCCACTCCAGGGGCAGAGAAGACAAGTACCAAGGCTATGAGGAATACAATCCCCATCACGGAGTTCAGTGTTTCCCCTCAGGTGGCAAATGGGCTGCCCCTGACTATTAACCTAGGTTTATTGATTTCAGTGGGCCTACTCTGAATTGGTCAGCACCAACACTTTGAATTGTGCTAAGAAACATACTGGGAGCCAATGTAGATCCTTTAGGACTGGTGTTATATCGTCTCAGCGGTGACTCCCAGTCACCAGTCTAGCTGCTGCATTCTGGATTAGTTGTACTTTCCGAGCCACCTTCAAAGGTAGCCCCACATAGAGTGCATTGCAGTAGTCCGAGCGGGAGACATAAGGCAACTTTCTATGTTCCTTTTTTTTATAAATGGTTTTATTAACAATTTCAACATAACATATCAAAACATATCATATTCATTATTTTCTCCCCTTTCCCCCCAAACGCTCCCTCCCCTCTCCCAGAGACTTCCCCAGCTCCTCTCTCTGATTTCTCAGCACATATTATTCTCTGCGTGTTATAAATTTGTACAAATCCTTACCCTATCCATCTACCATGTTATCAATCGCTAAATTTGTGTATGTTTATTCAAAACCTGCCAAGGAGTCCAACTCATTTTGTTGTCTTTTTAAATATTTTGTGAAAAGTTCCCATTCTTCTTTAAAGTCACAGTTGTCCTTATCTTGTAGTTTGTATGTCAGTTTAGCTAGTTCTGCGTAATTCATCAATTTCTCTTGCCACTGTTCTTTTGTCGGGGTTTCCTCGTTCTTCCATCCTTGTGCTATCAAGACTCTTGCCACTGTTGTTGCATACATAAATAAATTCTTTGTTTTCCTTGGCAGGTCTTGTCCTACAATCCCTAAGAAAAACGCTTCTGGTAGGCAACTTTCTATGTTCCTATGACATTGTCTCCCGAATATGTGTCCTTAGAATTGCAACCTTCGTTGAACTTACATTACACTGAAATCAGTGGGAGAAGTTGGTCATGAGTTAATGCCCATTCACTTCTATGCAAAATAAGTGTAAATACGTCTAGATCCAATTGAATGGCTATTAAAAATAGAACAAGGGGTTTTCTTCCCAATGAAAGGAAATGTTTTTCAAGGCAGAAACTACATGTTGGTTTTATTTGTACCATAGCTTCTTTGCTTTTGATCTGTTGCAGCTTAGGCCACGATCCTAGACATATACTTGGCAGCAAGTCTGAATGAACTCAGTGTTGCTTACTTCTGAGTAGGCATACAGAAGATTGGTTGGTCAACCTACAACACCCACTTGGGAACTGGAGATGAGCACCTGGGAAAGAGCAATGACCGAGTCCATGTATTGCAAATTTTGCTGGCAGAATCAATTTGAGTTTCCCCAGACAGAAACAAGTAATGCCAAGTGACATTGGTGCAGTTTGATAACAAAGAGCAAAATAGAACTGTCAAGAGCCGCCTCCTCACAACATGATAGATGATGTCATCTCTGCTTCAGAATGTCTCCGGTGAAAGGGCCGAGAATTGGTGGCGGTGGCAGGGCAGATAAAAACAAAAAGGAAATTGCAAACAAGAATGGCAAAGGTGCTCCAGGGTGCCAGGGATTTCGTGCTTAAAAATATCAGGGGGAGATTCCCTTTGAACACTGACAGTTTCAAGATTGCACAGAAGCAGGCAGGGAATTAATTAAGGAACTGGAGAGAAGACGGGCAGCCGCCACAACAACAACAACAACAGCGCTGCTTCTTCAGGCAAGAAAGGAACAAAAAAGAAACATACTGGTGGGCAATCCCTTTGGTCATTGATGTGGAATACAACTACCATCACACCGGATTATTGGCCATGCTGGCTGTGGCTCATGGGCACTGGAGTCCAGCAACACATGGAGGGAACAACGTTCGCTGCCCCACTTTAGTAGGACCAACGAAAATGTCACCCAATACTGAAATGCTTCTGATTCTTCAGATTCTGAGAATGATGGTCGAATTGGGGCACTTAAGACCAGGGATGGGGAACCAGGGAACCTTAAAGGAGGAGTGGAGAAGCTGTTTATACCCCCCCCCCAACTTTAAGAGTTTCATGGGGGCGCGGAACCAAGCCAGATCATTGTTTATTCATTTTGGGAATATGAATTGTATCCATCCTACAAACGCAAGACTGAATTGCGTTTTATTGCAGCGAGACACCTTTTAAATTTTGTACTACATGCATTCAAAAACAAAGTGAATTGGGTTTTCCCAAACTTGATAATACATACCTAAATTTAGAACTGAAGGTTTATTCTTAATTTGCACCCAGTTCTCTAATTTGTTGCGGTTATTTTGAAACCCGGTTCTGTGTTCTGAAACATTAGCTAACCCTCCCAGTTTGCTGTCATCTGCAAATTTGATGAGCATCCCCTCAATTGCTTTGTCCAAGTCACATGATGAGGAACCATTAGTGAGTACTCAGCCATTCAACCAGTTACAAATTCACCTAACAGTTAACCTCGTTCAACCAACATTTTACCAATTTCTCTGCAAGAATATCATGGGGGACTTTGTCAAAAGCCTTACTGAAATCAAGATACGCTATGTCCACAGCATTCCCCTGATCCACCAAGCTTGTAACTCCATCAAAAAAAGAAATGAAAATTGAGAAACCCATGCTGAGTCTTAGTAATCACAGCATCCTTTTCTAAGTGCTCACAGACCAACCGATGAATTATCTGTTCTAGGACCTTTCCTGGTTATTGATGTCAAGCTGACTAGTTGGTAGCTGCCTGGGTCTTCTCCGTCCCCACACCTTTTAAGATGGGGACAACAGCTGGTAGCCTCCAGTCTGCAGGGGCCTCACCTGTTCTCCAACAGTTCTCAAAGATTATAAACAGAGGCTGTGAGATTACATCTGCAAGCTCAGATTAGTACCTTTGTGTGCAGCTCTTTAGGCCCTGGAGATCTGAATTCACTTAAAGTAGCTAGGTGTTCCCATACCACCTCTTTTCCTATACTGGGCTGCAGTTCCCTCCCTCCCTCATTTATTCTGTTTTCACCTGGTTGGGCATTGCTTTCCTTCTGAGAGAAGAGGGCTGTATGTGAGAAAGCCCATTGTTTTTAATTGTTGGTATGGGGGAGAGGAACTGCATTAGGAATACTTACATGGGCCTGTCCTGAGAAGCCCAAAGCTGGAAGACTAATAATAATAATAATTTATTATTTATACCCCACCCATCTGGCTGGGTTTCCCCAGTCACTCTGGGCGGTTCCCAATAGAACATTAAAAACACGATAAAAGATCAAACATTAAAAACTTCCCTAAACAGGGCTGTTTTCAGGTGTCTTCTAAAAGTCAGATAGTTCTTTATTTCTTTGACATCTGATGGGAGGGCATTCCACAGGGCAGGCACCACTACCGAGAAGGCCCTCTGCCTGGTTTCCTGTAACCTCACTTCTCGCAGTGAGGGAACCTCCAGAAGGCCCTTGGCACTGGACCGGGCAGAACGATGGGGGTGGAGGTGCTCCTTCAGGTATAAGGGCTATGGGCCATTATCAGTATTACTGTTCTATTGTCACAGCAAACTTCCCCTATGCCGTAGTTTTCATGAGGTGTGGGGAGAGGCAAGGCAAGGAAGACCCCCTGTGCATCTGAAACTTGTGTGTTTGCTATGGAAGAGAGCTACTGCTGAAACATATGGCAAAAAAGAAAAAGACGAGAGAGAAAAACTTGGCTGATTGCTGCTGTCAGACTAAAATGCCTACTTATTTTTTGTCTGCCTTTCTATGCACAAAGGTGCATTTGGCTTCCATATTTGCAGACCAGATTCAGCCCTTGCAAAAGTCTGAAGGGTCCATTTTCAGTGAAGCCCACCTTATACCGCTTTGTCCAAGGAGGTCTGACTTAGGCTCTTTTTGCCCAAACTTGACAGAACCACAAACAACTCACTATGATAGAGGACTGAAATGCATCAATTTTCCCTTGAATGAAATTTCTTTTGACTGTCCTATGTTGATGAGAAAAACTTCAGAGGTATATGTCATCTCTTACAATGCATGCCTGTCCAATTTCTTGTATTATTCAGGTCAGGTCGTTTGTGTTGGCAGCAGGGGCTGCAGGTGTAGAAGAGTAATATTTAGTTTATGGCTGAACTGTCTAGCAATTTCTTGGATTGGGAAATTACATTCAGCCCTGGAAAGCAAACTTGCTCTTTAAATAATAGAAAACAAAAGAAAAGCCATTTATGACTAACAGCTGTCGCTTCCAGGGCCATAACTCATTTCTTGATATTGTTTTCCACTCGCCCACCTCTGAAAAGTAAAAACTTCTGCCTCTACTGGGCAAGTTTTCTTTAGAGACTTGTGGTCTGTTTGGAATAATGCATGTCTTGTTGTTTTAAATCTTTACGGGGTTTCTCTCACCAAACCTGGATATTGGCATCCAGGGATTATCTTTTTTATTTACCTATTTTTCTTTCCCAACCAACACTAAACGCCATTGTACATATCTAAATATTTTACTCCAGCATCCTCTTGCCAATAGATACATGAAGGGGAACATTCTTCAAAGTGCAGCTTCTCCTGTTAAATGAAATAAGAGACGCTGTCCCTGACAATCTTCTGTCTTCCAAGCAGCTTTGGGCCCAATTGCATAATGGTTAGAGTGTCAGGTTTGCAGAGTCTGATCTAGGAAGATTCACCTTTAAATCCAGATATCCTGAAGATGAGTCTGATAATTGGTACTGTTTTCCCATATGCGGGAGAATGCAAGGCAAGCAATGCTATCAATCTCAGCCTGCCTCTTGATATGTGGAAATCATGAATATAGGATGTGACCATCTACCCCCTGAAACTGCAGCGAGGAGATAAAGAACAAATTGATATACAATGAAGGGTTGATGTAAGCCACTGTCTTTCTAACATCTGTTTCCCTGCAATGTAGGGGTAGGAACTCTGGGCTGCATTTGCTAAGGTTCATCTCATCAGATGCCTTGTGAACCTCAGCAAAAGGAAAGGCAAACACATCCCACCTGTTGTGAATAAAATCTCCCCTTTTTGCCTTCTGGGGTATCCAAGAGCCCGTACGAAGTCCTTTCGTGGCAGGAGACAATAACAGAGGCCAACCAGAGAATATTGAGATGCAAAGCAGCTTGTAAGCCTGATCTTTATTGAACTGTTGCAACAGGGTGCTCCCCTCACACGCGGGAAAGGAGGAGGACCCAGAACAAAGGTGTGCCTGTCCTTATACAGTCATACCTTGGGTTGAAGTAGCTTCGGGATGAATATTTTTGGGTTGCGCTCCGCGGCGAACCGGAAGTAATGGAGTGTGTTACTTCCGGGTTTTGACGCTTGCGCATGCGCACACTCAAAATGTGCATGCACAGAAGCGGTGAATCATGACCTGCGCACGCGCAGACACAGGTTGTGTTTGCTTCAGGATGCAAATGGGGCTCCGGAACAGATCCTGTTTGCATCCAGAGGTACCACTGTAGAGAGATTTTAAATTTCCTGCCCTGGAGCTCAAGACCAGCCCTCCATACATCATACATACATCCCTTTAGGATTCTGGCACATTTTGCCATCATGCAACAGAAGAATCCTGAATTCATCTGATACCCCTTCAAAGTCATCTACAGTAGTGTAGTGTAGTGGTTAAAGTGTCGGACTAGGACCTTGGGAAATCAGGGTTCCAATCCCCACTCAGTCATGAAACTCACTGAGTGACATTGGGGCAATCACTGCCTCTCAGCCTAACCTGGGGTTGTTGTGGGGGATTAAATGAGAACCACCAGCACCACTTTGATCTCCTTGGGAGAAAAAGGTGAGAAATCTATTGCAAAATAAAAATAAAATCTGCAGCACTCAGCCTATGCTCAGAACCACCCTTTCCTCTTGGCGACAATTTTCGTATAATCTATCCAATGCAAAGCTCGGCTTCCAAAGTCAATAAATAAATCCAGTTCCTTAAATCTCCCTTTGGCTGGGATAACAGGATGCTGGATGAGATTTGACTTTAAGCATGTTTTTGTGTGTGTTCTCCGTTGCAGCTATTGCTGCTGTTTGCAGGTCCCTGCAAATATCTAGGATTCGGAAATTTTGAATTTCCCCAGTTAACATGTAGCAGCATCCCACTGCAGTTGTAGCTGTCGGTCCAGCTATTGGGGGGGGGGGGGTTGTTTTCCTTAAATCTTCCCTTACAGCCATAAATCTTCTGCGCTCCTTTAGTTGTAATATAAACGCATGGCCCATAGGGGGCAGCGGAGAGTCGGATCTGTTCTTCTGGTCACGCCTCCTCAAATGGAAAACGCCAAACGGAAGCTTTAGGAGCCTCGCGGCGACCCGTAGCCAGACTACACCAACGAAGCAGGTGAAGAGTCGCCCAGACGAGGAGGAAGCCGGAGACTCGCAGGCCCGAGACGCGGCTATGGCAGCCCAGTCGCCCCAGCTCGCTGCCCCGCGGAGCCGCTTCGTTGTGGTGGGAGGTGGCATTGCCGGAGTGACGTGCGCTGAGCGGGTAACGTACTGTCCCTGCGCCTCAGAAACTATATTCGCGGTCTCTGCGCATGCGCCCGCTGGAGCGGCGTTTGCTGAGCGGCTGAAGTACCGTCCTTTCGTCTCTGCGCATGCGCCTTCTGGTCGTTTCCCTTCAACGCCCTTTCCCTACGGAAACTTCCTGGCTGTTTCATAGACGTATAATGAGAAGATGGGTATGCGGTGCGTAGCTTCCGAGGTGGCTTCCCACGGTTCCCCATTCAAAGCAACAACGCAGAAATCAAGCATTTTAGTGTAACTTTGATTAAACAACAGTCTACCCATTCCCCGTCCCTAGGACAAGATCTACCATGTTCCAATTAATGTCACAGCATGATTTAACATAGGCTTTTTCCTTGAACAGTAAGAAAGCTAAAAATTTCCCACTGTGTCTAAATAGGACCTCTGTTTCAGAGGTAGCATGCTAATACCAGTTATTGGGGGGGGGGGTAGATGAATTTAAATAATTGCCTGTTTGGAAAAATGTAGGTGTGAGTTGCTCATTTTAAAAATAACTCATAATATTTTCTACCCCTTTGAACAGCTGGCTACAGAGTTTCCTTCTGATGATATTTTATTAGTCACAGCATCTCCTCTTATAAAAGCAGTAACGAACTTCAAGCAGGTGAGAACAGAACTAATAACTGCTTCTTGGGGATTTGGGGTAAGGTGAAGTAATCTACTCTGCTGTTGTAACCCTGTTTCAATGGCCACTGCAGGCCCATTTTTCCTGTAGTAGTGCCCACTTTTAATACTAGGATTTAGGGCCATTAAAAGAAAGTACTTCTTTGCATGGCACATAGATGAGCTGTAGGAAATTTGCTCCCATTGGATGTTCCAATGGCCACCAACTTGGACAACTTTCAAAGGCAAATCCATGGGAAACAAAGTTATCATTGGCCACTAGCCATGATGGCTATGTTCTCTTTCCATTGTTGGAGGCAGTATGCTTCTGAATAACTGTTGTTGGGAACCACAAGCGAGGAGAGCATTGTTGCACTTTGTCCTGCTTGCAGGCTTCCCATTAAGAGCTGGTCCCTGGGATAACAGGATGCTGGGTGAGATTGGCTTTAAGGATGTGTTTGTGTGTGTTCTCCTTTGCAGCTATTGCTGCTGTTTGCAGGTCCCTGCAAATATCTAGGACTGGGAAAGCCTGAATTTCCCCACTTAACATGTACAGTGGTGCCTCGCAAGACGAAATTTATCCGTTCCGCGAGTCTCTTCGTCTAGCGGTTTTTTCGTCTTGCGAAGCAACCCTATTAGCGGATTAGCGCTATTAGCGGTTTAGCGGCTATTAAAGGCTTAGCGGCTATTAAAGGCTTAGCGGATTAGCAGCTAAAAGGCTATTAGCGGCTTAGAAAAAGGGGGGGGGGAGTGAAAAAAAATCGGAACACTCGCAAGACGTTTTCGTCTTGCAAAGCAAGCCCATAGGGAAAATCTTCTTGCGAAGCAGCTCAAAAACGGAAAACCCTTTCGTCTAGCGGGTTTTCCGTCTTGCGAGGCATTCGTCTTGCGGGGCACCACTGTAATCAGTAGCAGCATCCCACTGCAGTTGCAGCTGTTGGTCCAGCTATTGGGTAGGGTGTGTGTGTGTGTGTGTGTGTTAATGTTTGAACTAGCCCTAAGGGAGTGTCATCTATGAAGCTTGCCTTTCAGGGTTGACAAGAACCCGAGGGGTTCTTTGGTGCATTTGTGCATCAGTAGATTTTGGTTAGGAAGTTGACTTGCACCTGAAGGATTTTTTTGTTTATTTTTGACAGGTTTCCAGGACTTTAGAAGAATTTGATGTTGAAGAACAAGCAAGCAGCATCTTAGAAAAACGCTACCCTAACATTAAGGTTATTCAGTCTGGAGTAAAACAGCTGAAGAGTGAAGAACATGTAAGAGGACCCTTCATCCTTTTGTCTTTATCTAGAATTAGAAATGGCTTTCCCTTTCCGGGATGAGAGCGGAGCTGTCTTGATATGAAAAATCAAGTCTCTTGTTGTAGACTAGGTGACCAACACGGTCACCTCCAGATATTCCTGCACCGGTGGAGTCAGGTGATTCTAATCTACTAGGACATAGCCCTGTCAGTGGGACTTACACATGCACTGGTTTACAACCTATAAAGATGAGACGGGAGCTGACTTTTCATGCAGACATTAAGCTGGTTGTGGCAGAAACTAATGCATGCACACTGGGGCAAGGCCTGCCCCTGCCCCAGGCCAGGAAGTTGAGGGTGGGGTTTCCAGAGCAGGTCTTTGATGCGGTGTGAGAAACTGCTGTTGTCGGGAGCAGATATTGGCGAAGCAGGTGATACGCCAGTCAGCGCTTGTTGAATTTTAATGCCCAAGTGATGTCTGAGTGAGAGAAGGGGATCCACTTTATTGCATCAAACCAGCTCTTAGGAGCCAGGAGCATAGGCGAGTGCTTTGGAGAACATCCTACACTGCCACCCAGAGGAAGGCTTTCCTATTTGTGTTCCTCTGTGTGAATTGACAGCCTGAATCTTAAGTGTTTGCTCATCCAGCTGCATTGGAAGCCGGCTAGCTTGCAGACTTCCTACTGAAGAAGTAGCTTTGGAGGGATTGCTGGTGAACTACAAGAGGGGGAATGGTGCAAGGTATCGCAGGCAGGAAGTTCTCGCTGTTCTTCCTGGAGCTCTTTGGAGAACATGTGGGAAATTTGCTTCAGGTTCTTTTCTCCTAGCTTCTCTCATTCCATTCTCCTGTGCACAAATGCTTCTGTTGCTTAAGCTCAACAAGCATTGAAGCCGATCTGCACAGGACAGGGGCAGTTTTTCCTTCTTTCAATGTGAAACCGCCCCATCATAGAACTGTAGAGTTGGAAGGGACCACAAGGGTCTTCTAGGACAACCTCCTGCAATGCGGGAATCTCTTGCTCAACCTGGGGTTCGAACCCATGACTCTGAGATTAATGTAGAGTGAGGATGGGGAAACTTGGGTCCTTCCAACTGTACAATTCTATGAGTCTATGGTTTTTTTTTAAAAAAAGGATCAATGGCATGCTGTACTGGACCCTTCAAAGATGTCCTTCTCTTCTTTCTTTTCCATTTTATAACATGGTTGCAGAAAATAATCACAGAAGACGGTCAGGAGTACATCTATGAAAAGCTTTGTCTGTGTGCCGGAGCAAGGCCAAAGCTGATTACTGAAAGAAACCCCTTCGTGTTGGGAATCCGCGATACAGACAGCGCAGCGGTAATGCAGTCTCTGACGCAGACATAGATTTATTAATTTGGTGAGGTCTAAGCCAGAAATAACCGTGCAGCACAAAGAGTGTGCCAGGGTCATTCTCCCAGAACGCAGAAAAAGAGATAGGGTTTTCACTAGCTTCCGAAAAGTCAAAAGGGAACAGCTCTGACAGGCGTTTGTAAGCAGGGGAGTTCTTAGCATTGCTTAATGGAACAGAAAAATTGGAAAGAAATGTAAAATGTGGAAAGAAAGACAACCACAAGAGAGAGAAAATAAGATTTTGCACATACTTGTAGCGCAGGTAGATAGATAGGTCTGCTTTTATTCAGCTATATAGTCTTGCAGGGGAGTGGAAGGGAGCTCAGACTTTAAAAGCAGAGAGCTATATTGCCCCCAAATAGGGAGCCGAGTAGTGCCCCTCCCTCTTTGTTTTAACTGGTAATTAAATTTGGTTTGTTTTGGGGTCAAATGGGGTCAGCTCTGTTGCAATAAAAGAGGAAGGGCCACAGTTCAATGGTAGAGCATCTACTTTGTACGTAGTATGTCCTGGATTCACTTCCTGGCAACTCCTGTGGGACCAGAAGAGGCTGTTGTTCATAACCCTGGAGAGTCACTCCCAGTCAAGGTTGATGATCCTGAGTTTGACAGGCCAACTGCATCACTCAGTAGAAGGCAGCTTCTTATGTTACTATAATGATCTCTCTGTCTGTCTTTGTGTCAAGTGCAGGAATTTCAGAAACATCTGGCAAGAGCGAAAAGAATAACCATTGTGGGAAATGGTGGCATTGCCCTGGAATTAGCGTACGTAAATCTTCCTTCTTTTGAAAAATAAGTGAAGCTAAGAGCTTTATTATTATTATTATTATTATTCTGCTGGGAGCTGCCCAGAGTGGCTGGGGAAACAGAGCCAGATGGGCAGGGTATAAATAATAGATTATTATTATTACTACTACTACTACTACTACTATTACTACTACTACTATCTTAGCTATAGATCTAATTTGTGCTGCTATTGTACATCCTTGCCTTTTTGGAACACTGAATGCAGTGTGAGAACGTAACAATTTTTTAAAAAAAAATTGCCAGGTTTGCACGTCACATTAAACCGTAGTTAAAATGAACTATGATTTAATGTGAAGTAGCAGTGCTGAAATCATGGCCACTTTGCTCCATGCCTGTTCCTGCAAGGAAACAAGCCATGGTCTTTGGGGTGTTTTTTCACTTGTCCAAACACCGGCTTCGTGGCTTGTCCCTCTCCAAAACAAACCACGAGTGGAAGCTAGGGTTTCTCTTGGCTTAGAATTTTATAGTTTGTATGGAGAGAAACAAATTTGGAGGCCAGGTTTGGATGACGCACCAATCCAGGCCGTGACTTATTTCCTAGCAACGTAGCAGCAGTGGAGGAGGAGCAAAATACCTGTGATTTCAGGAGTAATCACTAGCCACTGCTTGTTCTTGTGAAAAATAATGACATGTAAACCAGGTTGCTTTTTAAACTTTTTCTTTTTTTTTAAAAAAACCCCACCTTAATTACAGTAACACACCAGAAACAAAATAGCTTAAAAATAATAACAAAACTCTTTTTAGGTACGAAATCGAAGGTTGTGAAGTCATCTGGGCCATCAAAGACAAAGCGATTGGAAATACTTTCTTTGATGCAGGAGCGGCTGAGTTCCTGATCCCAAAGCTGAGTGCCGTGAAACCAGAGCCTCCGATCGCTTGTAAAAGAACAAAATATACAACGGCAGGTGGAATACCAGGTACTGTAGAGCATCTCAGGCATTATAAAGTGGCTCTTGCTTGTATATTGGCTTATATTGTATGAAAACCGTTGCATCGGCCCAACCCTGCACACTTCAGATATTTGCAAACTGTAAGAGATGAGGTAGCGTTGGGGCTGAGTTTGTGGAGTGGGAATAGCTGCTGCAAGAACAGGGTGGGAAGTTGGGTTGCACTCGTAATAAGTGAAGGTAAAGGATCCCTGGATGGTTAAGTCCAGTCAGAGGCGACTATGGGGTTGCAGCGCTCATCTCGCTTTCAGGCCGAGGGAGCTGGTGTTTATCCACAGACAGCTTTCCGGGTCATGTGGCCAGCATGACTAAATAAGAAGTACAGAAGGACCTGGGATTGTAGGACAAGACCTGCCAAGAAAAACAAAGAATTTATGTACGCTACAACAGTGGCAAGTGTCTTGATAGCACAAGGATGGAAGAATGAGGAAATTCCAACGAAATAACAATGGCAAGAAAAATTGATGAGCTATGCAGAGTTGGCTAATTTGACATATAAATTGCGGGGCAAGGACAACTGTGACTTTAAGGAAGAATGGGAGCTTTTTACAAATTATCTAAAAAGACAACAAAATGAACTGGACTCCTTGGCATGTTAGATAAATAATGTAAGGATACATACAATTTTATAACATGCAGAGAATAATATGTGCTGAGACATCAGAGAGAGGAGCTGAGGGAAGTCTTTGGTGGGGGGGAGGAAGAGATGGAAAGAAGGGGGGAAATAATGTATGCGATTATACAGTTTGATAATTCGTTATGTTGAAATTGCTAATAAAAATATTTTTTTTTAAAAAAAGAAGTACAGAAGGAACTTGTACAGAAGAAGGACCTTGTAAAGACCTCATCTGGGGCAACCCAGTCAGATGGGTGGTATATACATAAAATTATTATTATTATTATTATTATTATTATTATTATTATTATTAACCCTGCCCAGCTGAAGAGAGGCTGTATTGTCTTTGTACCCAGAAGATATATAGGCTGCCTCCTCTATAGCATATGTCCTTATCTCTTTCCTCCTTGTCCCCCAGGAAGTGAGATAGAACAAAGTGCTGCAGCAAACCCAGGGGAAATCGGCAGCGCCTTAGGCCCTGACTGGCATGAAGGCTTATGTCTTAAGGGAGCAAAAGAGGTATGGCTGCCTATCCTAAGCCCCCTTCGGGTGTTCCCCTGTGCCCCATTAACAATCAGGAACTTTATATAAAGCCCTTCTGGCCGAGGGTGTTTACAGAAATAAACTACATTACAAGTCAACATGCAGAATATACCCCAAGTATGGGCTTCTTGACCGTTTTTTAAAGAAGGGCAACCTGACCTTTGTTATAAAGTTAAAATAAAATACTTTACTGATAACTGAAGAATGGCAACTACCAAAATCACAGATTGTACTTTGGCAAGCTTAACTGGATTTTGTCTCTTTTTTGTAATTGTTATATATTGGAAATTAATAAAACTATATTTTAAAAAAAGGAATTATGTGACTGGGAGGCAGTGAGACTCTGTCCCTACTGCTTCATTCCTGCTGGCGATCTATACCTTGGGCAATTATGTCTGAAGAGGAGAGTCTGCTCTACATTCCTAGGCTCTCTCCTTGATTTAGAGGCTTGATCAACCAGGACTCAACGGAGATAAATTTTTGGACAGGAGCCACAGAGAAATTTATCTAGACCTCTTACTTATTTAGTACTTTCTTAAGGATTTGCAGAGTGACTTTTAGGGCATAGCCCTCATGAGGCAGTTTTCCTACATAGTGGGTAATAAGTAACATTAAGAAGACAACTTTTAAATCCAATACACCAAGAAAGTTTTCAAAATAGAAGCTTGTAACTAATACTGTGCCAGATCACACTATAAAAATCACTTGAAAGTTTGCAGCAAGCTGAATTGACCAGAAAGCTCAACATCAAAAATGTTAATAAAATTTGGCACAAAACAAATGTGTTTGTTAAGGCTCGCACTGTAGGAGTCGCACATAACTTAAGTAGGAATGGTGTTATCAAATGCAATTATTTGTTATCTTTCAGCTGTCCCACAAAGTTCACATTGAAAGCCTTTGCGAAGTGAAGAAGATCTATCTCTGGGAAGAGTTCCAGCAGTCAGAGAAGGTGTCTTTGGCTTTCCCCAGAGTTCAGCCAGACGAGAGGAATGCAGAAATGGATGAAGGTAAACAGTCTGTCAAGAAGAGTGCAAGACTTTTTTAAGAAATGTATGCAACTACTGCGGCCCGTGTTTTGTTAGCCCAGAAATGGAAAATGAGCGCGGTCCCAACCGAAGAAGAATGGCGACTCAAGTTGACAAAATATGCACAACTCGCAGACTTAACATACAGAATAAGAGAACATGAATAACATACATTTAGAGAAGATTGGAAAACATTTATTGAATATATGGGTAATAATTGTGTACAGCTGAAAAGTTTTGATGGATGCAGTAACGGAATACTGAATGGTATATAGTTTTTCTAAATTATGCAGGGATTTATGATATGTAAAATGAACCATGGAAAGAGAAGGGAAGTCATTGCTATCTTAAGGATGTAAAATGAATATTTTAAATTGTAAAACAGAAAATTTAATTTAATTATATCTATCATCTATCTTCCTGGAGATAGATAGATAGATAGATAGATAGATAGATAGATAGATAGATAGATGAGAAGAGTGCAGGACAGAATTATAGCTCCCCCTGCTTGCAATCCAGGGCAATCCTAGTGAATCTTAACACCTGGAAAACTTCTGATTCTGTGCCTAATCCACATAACCTGGACTGTGTGTGCTCACATGCCTGAACTTCCATTCTTCCAGAGAGGTGGCCGGTGTATGTCGAGTTGACCAGCGGGAAGATATATGGCTGCGACTTCATTGTCAGTGCGACCGGGGTTGTTCCAAATGTCCAGCCGTTCCTTGACGGTAATAATGTAAGGATTAACATTGAGAATATGAAATTGTTTTTCTATACAAGGCTTTTAAGGATACAAAAAGGGCCAACCCATTTAAAGTACTATTAATATAAAATTTGGGGTGGGTAAGTCCCCTGAGATATTGAGCTGTGCAGTATGCAGTTTTTGGGTACCTTAATTTGAACCGAATGAATGAAATGCTATGCAGTTTAAGAGGACCCCCATATCTTGTAGAGTCTGGCTTGCTGTGTTTTCCTTTTAGCTCCATTACTAGCACCCATTTCCTAGTACAGAATATCAGTGCAACAGAGAGGGGAATCTTTCCATACCCAAGGGCCACATTCCCTTCTGGAAAGTCGTCTGAGGGCCACATGCCAGAATTGGGTTGAGCAACAGATATAACATTTTACTTTTGTACCATAGGTTAAAGGGATGCGGTTGGCGCTGTGGGTTAAACCTCTGAGCCTAGGACTTGCTGATCAGAAGGTCGGCAGGGTGAGCTCCCATTGCTCAGTCCCTGCTCCTGCCAACCAACCTAGCAGTTCAAAAGCACGTCAAAGTGCAAGTAGATAAATAGGTACCACTCCGGCGGGAAGGTAAACGGCGTTTCTGTGCGCTGCTCTGGTTCACCAGAAGCGGCTTAGTCATGCTGGCCACATGACCCGGAAGCTGTACGCCGGCTCCCTCGGCCAATAAAGCGAGATGAGCGCCGCAACCCCAGAGTCGGTCACGACTGGACCTAATGATCAGGGGTCCCTTTACCCTTTACCTTTACCATAAGTTAGATTCTCTGCACACTTGCACACCCAATTTGTAGCCTCTGGCAAGCTAGAAGCATTATCAGAGTTGAAGGACACATTCCAGCCAGGCCAGAACATTCAAGAAGGGTATGAAATAGGGCTGGTGGGGGCTCTGGCTTGAGTAGAGTCCCGTGGGATCATAGACTTATAGAGTTGGCAGGGACCAAGGGTCATCTAGTCCAACCCCACACAACACAGGACTCTCTTGCCTAATGTAGAGCTTGAAGCCACGACCCTGAGATTAAGAGTCTCATGCTCTGCCAACTGAGACCCAGAGGGCAGCATGTGGAACTTAACAAACCCCCTCATTCTGGGAGTCTGCGTTGGGGAAATCTTTGCTCGTAGCACCACCTTTGGACACTGTGTCCTTCCTGCAGTGTGGGCGCTAGTAAGCCCTGCCTCTTGTTTGTCAAACTGCAGTCTGAATATTTGGGGCAGTTAAGAGTCCTTTTTAAAAATAAATTTATTTAACATAATTATTACAAAAGACAAGGAAAATACTGCAAATACATACATACATATATATTTCAGATAAGCACACATATATAAAAAAGAACAAAAAGGAAAAAGGAAGAAAAGAAAAAAGAAAAAGAAAGAATAAGGAGAAAAAGAAGAAGAAAAATTGGAAGAATTTCTTCCAAATTTATTCTACAAATATCTCAATAATAAAATTTCATTGATTGACTTCCATCGTTTACACTGCACTTCCTATATACATTTTAAGCAAAATTGTATCTGTCATTCCGTATTTTCCCCATACAATCTTATACAAATATTCTAATCAATAAGTTTTCTAAATCTTTCATAAATCTTTTCTAAACACAACCAATACCTTACACTTAATCTTTGTCTCAAGAGTCCTTGATTGGACAGGATGCGTGGCCAGAGACTTGAGATCTTTCCAAGCGCGGCAGCTCTAAGGACTGGGATACCGATAGCTAAATTGGGATGGGCCAAAGGGTGTGGCTTCTTCATAACAATACCCTTAAAAGACACATAAGAGCCCCCAACCTCAGATCTTATTAAGACCAGCAAAGTTTTGTCTTCCAGCCACCCACCATTTTGCAGAAATCTGCATTTACCTCTTAAATGTTTAGTTTGTTCTAGGTGAAGATGGGGGTCTGACAGTGGACAAATACATGCACACTTCTCTACCAGATATCTACGCGGCCGGGGACATCTGCACTACGTCATGGGAGCCTAGTCCAGTTTGGCAGCAGGTAAGGCAAATGTAGATGGTGATACCTGTGTAGCTTTAACGAGATTTCCTCAGGGTAATTTAATCCCATCAGTGTATTACGGGTATATAATTAGCCTGGGCTTTCTTCTAGTTCATGTTGTCCTAAACACATTGTACATCTGGCAGTTCAGTTAAATGACAGAACAGAAGGGAATGAACACCTGCCTTAAGTAATAATAATAATAAATTTTGATTTATACCCCTTCCTCCCCAGCCAATACCGGGCTCAGGGCGGCTAACAACCAATAATAAAAACAAGTTGATTAAAATACAATTTAAAAGATTAAGATACAACATTAAAACATTAGGGTGCAATCTCTTGAAAGGAAGAAAAAGGGAAAAGAAAGAGGGGGAGGGAATCAAACTGATTCTAAGCCAAAGGCCAGGTGGAACAATTCTGTCTTACAGGCCCTGCGGAAAGATATCAGATCCCACAGGGCCCTGGTCTCATGAGACAGAGCATTCCACCAGGCCGGAGCCAGTGTTGAGAAGGCCCTGGCTCTGGTTGAGGCTAATCTAACTTCCTTAGGGCCTGGGACCTCTAGGGTGTTACTATATATGGACCTTAAGGTCCTCCGTGGGGAATACCAGGAGAGGCGGTCTTGTAGGTACGAGGGTCCTAGGCCGTGAAGGGCTTTAAAGTGCCATCCTCTGTGCTCTTTTATCTCTGAGACCAGAGATAAAAGAGCACAGCCATTTATGGGCTATGCCCTGTATCCGCACATCAGCGAGGCGGTGGTCTAAAAGATCATGATCGACCATGCCAAAGGCTGCTGATAAATCTAAGAGAATCAGCAGTCCCGACCCGCCTCGATCCCCTAAGTATCAAACTTAGGGGTGGAATTGTTAGCCAAATCCACAGCCGGCCAAAGGACTTTGCCCCAGTTTTCAGAGGATACTAAATAAAGTATCTCGAGCTGCCAGAAGTCTCCAGGTGACTGTAGCAGCAATTTGTTGCAGCGGCTTCTACAGCCACCTGCAGAAACTCCTATTCCAGCCGTCTGTTGTCTGCCAATCTACAATCTTCATTCATCTTCCATGTGTCCTTGGGGCTGGAAAATTGGAAGTGAAGAGGAATAGGATTATTATTTATTTGAATATCCTGGGAAAGGATATTCTTTGGAGGTCTTTAAGCAGAGGCTTAACAACCATATGTCAGGAGTGCTCTGATGGTGTTTCCTGCTTGGCAGGGGGTTGGACTCGATGGCCCTTGTGGTCTATTCCAACTCTATGATTCTATGATAGGCATGACAAACAGGATCACTTCAGCCAGTGATGGGTTTTTTTGTGTGGATCCCACGTATAAGGGTAACTATCAATGCTTCCCATATTTTTAGCAAGGGCCGTACTTTATAGTAGCTCTCTGATAAGCTGAGCACTTGAGATTGGGCTCCAGGAAAACATGCTCATTGTTCTAAAACGCTTGCTTGCAATCTTGGTGCATAGATTCCCATATCCTTTTTTCCAGATGAGGCTTTGGACCCAGGCTAGGCAGATGGGATGGTATGCTGCAAAATGTATGGCTGCTGATACTTTAGGGGAACCTACAGACATGGACTTTTGCTTTGAACTCTTTGCTCATGTGACAAAGTTTTTCAATTACAAGGTAATGAACTGTGTATAAACGACTGCAATGATTCACTGTTTTGGAATGGCTTGATTGCAAGGGATTCCATTTTAATTCTGCAGAATGCTACCACACCTAGCTTTCTCTCTGCACTGATGAGCAGCACACTAACTGGCTCCCCCCCCCCCCCGCATGTAGCGCACACAGTTTCAGAGTAAAATACTGGACTGCAAGATGTCCAGATACTGCTTTATGTCAGTGCAGTATATGATCCTACAAAATGAGTAACTTAGCTCAAGGAAATCCATCCATAAGCAGCAGTGTCTGGTTAGCACAGGACTTACCATGTTTAGGAATTCATAAATGCAGATTAGTCTCTACCAGTTATTACCCTTGAAGTGTCTTCATATAGCTTGCCTCAAAACGCTGTAATCCAGATTCATCCATTTCCAAAATAATTGCAATTATTTACTGCAGGTATGATTGTAAATTGCCCTACTAATATTGCCTAATCTTCAATAGGAGTAGGTTTAGATTTCCATAGGTAGGCCATGATTTGTGGGTGCTGTATCACTGTCTCACTTGGGAAATATGCACAGCTCAATTCCTCGCGATAGCAAATCTCAAGAGTACATTTATGTAGCTAAAACCTAATTTCACCACATGGAGCTTCCTTTGTAAAAAGATGTAGAGGCTATTCTCAAGGCAGACCCAAAGCAAATCAGTACTAGAGTAACTAGATTAGGGCAGAGGGCTCTCTTCTGCACTACTTGCACTCTCAAGACCACAACTTATTTTTTCCCCCAGGTGGTGCTGCTGGGAAAGTACAACGCGCAAGGGTTGGGCTCAGACCATGAACTGATGCTCAGGTGCACTAAAGGGCAGGAGTACGTCAAAGTCGTGATGCAGAATGGGCGCATGCTGGGAGCAGTATTGATTGGAGAAACAGACCTAGAAGAAACCTTTGAAAACCTGATTCTCAACCAAATGGATCTGTCACGCTATGGGGAAGATCTTTTGGATCCAAGGATAGACATAGAGGATTACTTTGACTGAACATAAAAAAGTGTCCGTGACTACTTTTTTTTAAAATTAAAAAAAGAGAGAAGGTTCTCCTAGGCAGACTACATATATAAGGATAGATGATTGTAATTTCCTTAAAACCCATGGTTGTGGGTGCTTTCAGGCTTTGCTGCTAAACATGGTCTACCAACATTCAAGCACTGAACTGTGGGGAAGTGTATTATCTAGTACAGACTTAAGATGAGGCATCGTAAAGTTCAACCTGATAAGGTCAAGCCACCACTTGTGCAATATAAGGTTCAGCAGGACTTACATATTGAATATTTTGTATTTTACTTGCATCATGCAAAAGCAGTTTACATAAGATGTTAAAATAAAAGATTCAATTATTTGCAGTTTAAAAATTATAGGCATAATTTTGCCAAAGTTTAGCATTCTGAAATGCTTTTTAAAAAACAGCAGTGCTAATTTCTCTCTTTCTCCCCCCCCCCCAAAAAAAGTTTGAAAGTGCTGAAACTTTGGATAGATTTTGATTATCTATTTGCTTCTTTAAATTATTTTTCTAACTATGCTGGAGGCCACTTTCACTTACACACAGATGGGCTTTATCCCTACCCCCTGGGAGGCATGGATACTGGAACACTGCAGCCAGTGATACAGAACTAAACATAGGTCTGTGAGGACGGTTCCTCAGGGTCTGCTCAGTAGAGTCCCAGGACATGTAAATGGTAAGTGAGAGAACCTGTTGCTTCGTCAGCTTTCAAAATAAAATTTCAGGACTTGGGTAATGCTGGGATGACAATTTAAAATGTGTTTTTATTTTGAAAAAATTAAAAACATGCCATAACTTGAATTGCACTGTAGTGGTCTGGGTCGGTCAAGTAACTTTGCTTGGGAGAAGCAGCTACCCAATGAAGGTCACTTTAAAAAGAGTAACTGTTCTACTTCATTGGAAGTAGTTAGGTTCCCACTATGCACTTTGCCTCTATTACAGTATGTCACCAGGTTTTACAATATAGCTGCCTCTGGAAACAGCCCAAGGTCTATTCAGTTCACTGTGGCCAAAAACACAGCGCTAGAATTGAGAAACAGGGCATGGCAGAGACATTTATGCCCTTGCAAGTAAATACCCTGCTTTTGAATTACTATGTACTTATATTTAACTGTCACGCTCCAGCTGCTGATGGACACACTCTTCATTTTCCTTTCAGAAAAATTATACACCATTGTGAAAATTCAAAGCAGTTCAAGAAAGGATAAAACAGTAAAAAATAAAAAAATCACAACCATACTTTAAAACGTACAAAAGCTAAAATACTAAATATCATGGTACCCTTGCCTGAACAAGAATGTTTTTAGCTAGTGCTGAAGAGTGCAGTGAAGCTTAGGGGGTTCCATAACGTTACAAACACAGTGGTGTCCAAACTTTTTTCAAAGAGGGCCATTTGATGAAGTGAAGGCTGACCAAAGTTTTTTTCAGGATTGAAGTTGTTGAGCTTTTTTTAGAATATTAGAATAATAAAACCACAATTTTAAGGTGGGCACTCCAGCCATCAAGCTGGTCCACACATATCACAGCAGGAGAGGCACAACTAACTTTGTGGGACAAAAAACATTTTAATACATAGCATATATACAACATTTCTGAGTATGCAAAGTCATGCAATATCTTAGTCCTTACAAATACCATGAATTATGGTGAATGTGTATTATTTACATCCTGACCCAGAAAAGGATATTCAAGGCAATTTAAGAAGGTTACATAATGGATTTTAAGAACGAAGTCATATTGCCTTATATTTCTGGTGGAAGCAAGAGTCCTACCCATTACCTCCCTGCCCAGCCAGCCATCACGCTTGTGTTATAATCCAAAACAAGGGCTAGGATAAGGGAGACCTAGGAAAACCAGCACAATGCCAGAAGCCTGGCGATGTGATGAGTGAGGGCCTAGCAGCCTTGGAGGCAAATCCTGCCCTTCTCCAGCCCCGTCGCTTGCTTGGCATTCCTTCCAACTCCCAATTTATTCTGAAGTTGAAAAGTAACATACAAACAAAATACTCTAGGAATCATCGATGAACAGCAAGTCGTCATCGTCGTCATCCTCTTCCTCTTCCATTTTAATCTTTTTTGCTTGGATGTGTTTCTCTGAATGAGGCGGTTTATGTTCACTTCCCCTTTTTTTACGTGCAACATCCGTTTTCTTTCCGGATGAGCTTCCTCGGCTGGATAATGGAGATTTGACCTGACAATCAAAACAATTTTTGTTAGCACGCATGCTCTTTGACTTCAAACTAGATGTAGAAATTTTACTTCTTCCCCCATTATCTCTTCCAGTATTGCAGGAGCGGCTAATTTGGGGTGGGGTCGGCAAGGTCATCTGTCCTTGGACATTGGGGGTCTGCACAAAAGTGGGTGTTGCCAAGTTTATGTGGGAATGTTCAGGGATGCAGGAGCGGATAGATTGTTTGATTATAGCCTTTCCAACTTGTGTAAACAAGTTCACAATTTAGCAGAGTAACATTCCCCAACATTCTCTTGGCTGGAAGCCAAGAGAGCATCTTTGGCTAAGCAGATGTTGCTTCTTCGATGAAAGTAGTCATAGAGAGAGAGATGGTGGCCAGTCCTATGCTTTTTTTACCTGTGCAGATGAGGCCACGCTCACTTCTAGTCACATGCAGAGGAAGTCTGTCCCAGCCCAGAAGGAAACAGGAAGTTTATCTGTTGGCTGGACAAACATTCCTTCCCATGTGTAAACATGTTCACGCTAGGAATGTTGTACTTGACTGCTCTTGGGTTTAACATCCCAGTTTACACACTTGCCCACACAGGATGTACACCGCAGCAGCAGCCACAGGTTATTGCCCCTCCCCACTCATCAATGTTCACTTGAACAACTGAGGAAGGGGCAAGTGGGGAGTACATCAGGCTCCTTGGTTGTCGGCTCTCCTGGGGCTTCTCCAGGGTCCTGAGAGCCCTGCTATTAATCTCCCTTGGCTTTAGGCATCCTAGCACTGATGAAGCTCTACCAGTCTGTTTTCCACCTATCATCTCCTGACGCTTCTCCTACTTCTCCTGATGGCTTCGCTTTGGTAGAACAGGGCTCTGCGAGCAGTGCCACGTTGGAGCGTGGACACCACATAGTTTCACAGCAACTATACTGCTCATTCATGTAGTGC
Source organism: Podarcis bocagei (assembly GCF_964188305.1). Taxonomy (NCBI): domain Eukaryota; kingdom Metazoa; phylum Chordata; class Lepidosauria; order Squamata; family Lacertidae; genus Podarcis; species Podarcis bocagei. Next base: position 16,240,954 of record NC_138135.1, on the reverse strand, counting down.
ACTCAGTTATCTGCACAGAGCACACACACAATCACACACAAGTAAACTCAACAAACGGTGAGTGGAACGAGTACAGTGATCTAAAGGTTAAGGGACCCCTGACCATTAGGTCCAGTCGTGGCTGACTCTGGAGTCGCGGCACTCATCTCACTTTACTGGCCAAGGGAGCCGGCGTACAGCTTCCAGGTCATGTGGCCAGCATGACTAAGCGGCTTCTGGCAAACCAGAGCAGCGCACAAAAATGCTTTTTTCCTTCCTGCTGGAGCAGCACCTATTTATCTACTTGCACTTTGACGTGCTTTCAAACTGCTAGGTTGGCAGGAGCAGGGACCGAGCAATGGGAGCTCACCCCGTCGCGGGGATTCGAACCGCCGACCTTCTGATTGGCAAGTCCTAGGCTCTGTGGTTTAACCCACAGCACCACCCGCGTCCCTTACAGTGATCTAGGTGGGTATAAAAAACAACAACAAAGAACAACAACAAAACAGACTATGTAAAGTCCATAATGTCACTGCTGAAATAAAAATTTCAGCCATAGCAACAAACCGTATTTTTTGTTATTGTGGAACGTTCAACTATAGTTTGACCCCCTTGCATGGGGGAGGGGGGTCAGCATTAACAAAAACACTGTTCTGCCTGCTCAGAATTCTTTTGGACAGAAAGCTTTTAAAGCTCTAATTTGTGTCTCTGTGATTTGTGTCACTTGCTAACACACACGAAACAAGTTCCTATGAAGATTAGAAAAGGGGATGAGCATGTAAAGACAAAGCTACTGTTATTAGATGCCTAACACAGTATTAAACCTAGAAAAATAGCAGGTATAATAATAATAACAATACCTTAGCAATACTGTTTTTGCTCATTACCACTGGCATCGTGATAACATGAGTCTTGTTTCTCAGAAGATCAGCTCTGGGTCCTATCTTCACGTAGGATATTGTAGCAAATGCTGTGAAGCTGAAGTCTTCCCTGAAAGAAATTAAGCCTTTGCGTATGAAAAGGGGAGAGGAGAGTAATTTAAAAAGGGTGGGGAATACTTGACTGAAGCACAGCAGAAATGAGGCTCATGTTTTATGGATCTTTGGCTTTAGAAATGGGATGGGGGAGATGTCAGGAAAAAGCACCAAGGCAAAAGCCAGCTCCAGATGGCTGGAATGCAAAACAGGATGTTGTGGTTTGCAGATGTACTGCTAGGGAAAAGGTGGAGCCTATTCTCTGTACTGAGCACCGGATGTTAGCTCAGTGTGTCATGTGACCTGTGCTGGAAGTACAGGGGTTGAGTGTGACTCTTCTGATGGAGACTGAAGGGTGCAGTCGCATTTCTATGTACTGCTGAATGACAGGAATAAAACATGTAAATAGGACTCCTGTCTGTCTCATTTCCCCTCCCTGGGGACAATGCAGGGAGGGAGAGAAACAAAGTAGCAGAGGGTGTGTTCTTCACGTCTGATTGATGAAGAGAATCACCGGGATTATGACCTTGCCTGCCGGGAGACGCAGCGGAGAGGTCATCAAGTATCCAGCTTAATTGCCTGGGGGAGGCCAGTTACCTCTGACTGTAAGCTGAGATACTAACAGGAGCATCCACCATATTTTGGGGTCTATTGCTAAGCCTAGCGCCACATAAAATCTTCTCCTTTGAATTTGCAGTGTTAACACTTAGCTAACGCAACAGAGCGGGCTAACCTTTGCCCCACCAGATGTTGCTGGAACTACAAATCCTGCCATTCCTAGCAATTGGCTATGTTGGTTAGGACCGGTGGGTGTTGGAGCCCAATGAAATCTATAGGGCCACAGGTTAGCTGTAATAAAATTCGGGGGGGGGGGTATATAAGGCATGGAGGTATGCAAATAGGCTTCTTGTTTCAATACTTACTTCAGGTACTGCTGCAGTATCAAATGGGCAACAATTCTCTCCAGTGTATCACGGGGAAGCTTGGGAGAAACAACATCTACTCCCAGTTTTGACAAACCCTTCCCTAACCAGGCATCAATCAGCTTCAGAGGAGTGAATTTCTCTCTCATTTGGTCCACTTGCTTTAAAATACTGACAAGATCCCGGCAGTGCCCTGTCACATCCATCTTCTCAAATGCTAAGCGTCACCAGGTAGGGGGAGAGATGGAAAAAACCACAAAATGTTAGCTGCAGGAATTGGAGGAACCAAAACAGGCATCAAATTCAACCTATCCCAGGCAGGCTTCCACATATGAAAAACCTCCAGCTCTGAACCTCTCAACCCATAGCTGGAGGATGCGAGTACCTACTGCCATTAGCAAAGCTTTCTCAGTGAATGGTGAAGCCAAGCTAAAGGGAACAAAAAGCATGGGCGTTACCGTGGTACCTTGGTTCTCGAACTTAATCCATTCCAGAAGTCCATTTGACTCCCGAAACAGTTCAAAACCAAGGCGCGGCTTCCGATTGGCTGCAGGATTTTCCTGCAGTCAAGCGGAAGCTGCGTCGGACGTTCGGCTTCCGAAAAACGTTCGCAAACCGGAACACTTACTTCCAGGTTTGCAGCGTTCAGGAGCCAAAACTTGTGAGTACTAAGGCGTTTGAGAACCAAGGTATGACTGTACAAAGTATGCGGCTCTCTTCAGCATGGTACACTTGCCTTCCTTGGGCCAACCAACATTTTGGAGAAATCGCTGGCATGCACGTTAAAGGAAAGTTGTAACTGAACTGTAATAACAGAGCTGTACAAGTTGTTCCTTGGAGTGAGACCAAGTCCCACCCATGTGGGTGTGGCCTGACGCAAGCCAATGGGGCTGAAGAAAAGGGCACTTGCTGTTCTGCAACAATAGCCAGTCATGGGCAGCTTATGCTCAAGAAAGCGATTGCCTTCCTCAGCGCAGCTGGCGCAGGAGAACACAAATCCTTGCAATGCACTTGGGAGTGAGCTGCGCTAAGAGGGAGCCAGTCTGGTTTATTTCAAACCTTCCAGGTTTGAAATCTTTTTTACTTACGCTCTTCTCGGCAGCAGTTATCACACATTTTGTTGCAGTTGGCGGAGTCCCAGGCCTCGTCAAAGTGATGTGCTATGAGAACTCGGCGACATCTGCAAGTACAAATACCTGAGGTTAGGATGCAACCCAATGCATGTGGCTCCTATGGAAAGGCTATAAGAGAATGGGCAGAGTAAACATTGCAAGTAAGGCATGTGTTGTATTCAATAACTGAATGGATGGAAGAATGTGGGATAAACAAGTCTCACTGAAATTAAAGTCTATTAATTTGAATAGGAGCTTAATTTCTCTGGTACTCAATGCCTTTCAGCAATTTAAATTCACTACAGACATTAAGTGTGCACTTGAAATATACAGATTTCTGAGGTGGAGAGGAACTATTTGACACATGAGAAATAGATTCCAATTTTCTGTGCGCGGCCCTTAATATGAGATTACAGAGAGAAACAACAGTGTAAACGGACACATGGATACAACCCATGCAAGCCTGTAATCATTTCTTTTAAATGTCCGAGATATTTCTGCAGTTACTAAAATATGAAAAGCGAACATGGTGGGTATTTTCTGAATTGAAGAAACCTGTCACCCTGGAAAAATTAGGTTTCCTTGCTATCGAGTTTGGATTTTCTCAAAATACTGGCAGTTCTGATGCAAATGTAGCATTGGCACTCTGAATACCATGTTTTTGCAAATAAGGAGCCAGTCTCAGCGGCAGGCATCTATAGGTCTGGGCTTGACCTTGTTGACCTGGGAAAACATGGTGCTTGGCATTTAACTTTTGGGTTTTAAAAAACAAAAACAAAACAGAGATGAGATTAACATTTTATTTATTAAATTTATATCCTGCTCTTCCTACCCAAGGCAGCATAGTCTGGTAGCACAAAACATTCAATAGCAAAAGTTATTTCTGCAACCACTTAAGACTCTGTTGGACCGCTGAGAATTAAAGATATATATATATATATATATAAATATCAACATACTGGCAGACAGCAAAAGAGCATAGGATGCCTCACAGGGCAAAAGTGACCAACTGCACAACCCTGCTTTCCTTAAAAAATTTTTCACAGTAAATAATATATTTGGAGGCTTGGTATTTTCAGATACTAACTTCAACATCCTGGCCAACACTGCATTTTACAGTAAACTCAAGGGGAAAAGTAGCTTAAAACAAAAAAAGGACAACATCAGACCAAACCACTTGCCTGCTCATGTTGTGGCAATATGAAACCATGTCGTACAATTTTTGTTGCCCTACGTTTTCCATCACCACCATTGTGCTGATTCTGAATATGTCCCCAAAACCGTAATATAAGATGCAGTCGGCTTTCTGGTCATCCCGACCTAGAAGGAAATATTAAGAAGCAGATTTTTCTTTCCCCCCATCAGAAGCATCTACCTAGAATCTCTTCTCCGTTGAGCATACCTGCACGCCCGCTTTCTTGGTAATAGTTCTCCATGGATTTGCTCATTGAATGGTGTATTACAAACCTCACGTCTGGCTTGTCGATTCCCATGCCAAAGGCAACGGTGGCCACTACCACCTGAAACCCAAAGGCAATGAGGATCATCAGGACATGAGGGATGCAAGTTGAATGGAGGAAGTGATGGAGTTCCCGCACAGCTCACCTGAATGTCGTTGGCAGACCATCGCTTGTGAACTCTGCTCTTATCTTTGGGTTCCATGTTGGCATGGTAGGCACCTGCCTTAATCCCCAGCTTCTGTAAATTCATAGTAACCTGTTCAGCATCCTTCTGGGAAAAGCAGTAGATAATTCCTGTATCAAAATAATTTTATACCGATGAAATCAACAAATGGGTTCCAAGCTATGCAGTACTTAAGCAGGGCTTGGGAAGACTTGGGAGCGCTACCTTACAAGGAGTGGTCTCCTACAGATGCTACCGTGCTTTAAGAAGTCAGCACTCTTTTTCATTACAAAGTTCACCTGAAAGGCCTTTGTATCTTCCGTTGATGAGTTTAACTATGTCCTCAATGAAATTCTGAGCAGCTGATGGCTTTTGTCGAACCTAAAATGCATATTTTGAGAAACAGGCATTCAATAGCACACATATACAAATTAAATTTTCCGTCTCTTCAGAAAACTGCTAAGTGATTTTAGCCTTGTGTACATTTTTGGAATAGAAACACTCCCTGCTATGATTGGTTGAGACCACCTTAACTCAGTGTTCTGCAAACATCAAATCCCATCTCCCAACAGCCCTTGTCAGCATGACCAATGTCCTAGGATGATGGGAGCAATATCTGGGTGGCCACATCTCTACCCCTTGTTTTCTTTGTTAAAGAAGGTCTCAACTAGGAAGTCCAAGTTCTTAGCTCATCTGGTCCTGGAAGCAAATAAGTGATCTGAGCAAATCTGCCTATTTCCATATTATATTCAGGCTATGCGGGGATGGACTGAGTTATTTTGCTACAATGCACCCAGATCCATATTTATATACACTTCTGAAAAGCAACACGTCATTGAAGACTCTGCCTTTCAATTCCCAACATTACAGTAGTATTTAAGAAATTGAATTGTAAGTTTTGCAGAAAAGCATGCATGTGCCCAACATGACTTACAACAAAAGTAAACAACTGTAAGAATGAAAGTTTATAAATAGATAGTCTAGTGCGATAGGTGTGAAATTATGAGATGAGATAGTCTAGTGCGATAGGTGTGAAATTATCCAGAATTCATGACTCCACCAGTACAAGAATGGTGGAGTTAAACTAAAACTCTCTATGAATGTGATGAAACCAGCTTAAATCCTACACATCCATGTTTGGTTTCTTAGCGAGCTTCTCAAATATTCCTAGAAAAGGCTATCTTCCCAAAGGCAAGAACAGACTCAACAGGGATACCTCATAATATAGGTTGGGCCGATTAAATGATGCGGTGAAAGTGATGCACTTCTGAACGCAAAGAATTTTCTGAGCATCATGCAGAACGTGGCTTGTTGCAGTCGCTGTCAACCCAATCAATGGAGCATTAGGAAATTGCCGCTTTAAGATACCAAGCAGCTTGTAATCTGAACAGAAGTGGAAGACAAAAAAGCAGGAATTTAAATATATAAATAAAACCCCCAATATTTGCTGCCACTATATTCTGTCTAGCTCTGCTTAAGCTATTTGTAAGTGACAAAATCATTCTGCAGTTATGAACTAGGCAAATCTCAACACTGCAAAAATCAATCACCCTTTTTTTAAAAAAAAACAACAACACTTTTTTTTAAAAAAATCCCTTTTAAAAACAACAAAAAGTAATGGCTGATGTGTTTCTCTGAAAAGCAGTTTCACCACCACCACCAATATTTCCATGTGGCAGGATACTGAAGCAGAGTGATAGATGTGGTCCAGGGAGAGAGAAAGAACCTTGGGCACAGGGAACTGATCAATGCAACTAAAAAAATGAAGTGAGAAGAGCAATGAGGCTTAATAGTTTCTAGTGGAGAAGAGTCAAAGCTCTTCCTGGTAACATGGAATTCCTTCTAGACAGACATACCAGGCCTGAAGTCATGTCCCCACTGGCTGCAGCAGTGAACCTCATCCACTGCAATGCGCGTAAGCCTTCCTGCTTGGTAAGCTTTTTCCAGCTTTGACATAAACATCTTGCTTTTCGCAATCTTCTCTGGGGTCACGTAAATGAGTTTCAGTTGCGAACTGCGGGACAGCATTTCAGCATGAACCCACTTCACGTGTTCCTATTTGGGAAGAAAAAAGTGTGCTTGCCACAGATACCAGGAGCATCAAAATGGCAACGCAGACTAATAACCAACAACCGCTTCTCTAATCTCCCAGGCCTTTGCCTAATTATAAAAATCTGTGGCCATTTAAACTGTGGGGTATTGTTTTTGTTTGTTACTATATTACGTATTTTTATGTTGTAAACTGCCGTTAGCCTCGGATGAAAGGCGGTATAGAAATCATTATTATTTCATCACAAAACTTTAGGGGCAGCTAACAACTCTGCTTTTTATGGGTCAAATCAGCCTGAGTCGGAAGGAGGAGGGCTGCTTTATGGAATTGTGCAGGAAGAAGCAAGAACAAGATGGCAACATATGCCAGTAATAAAGAAGCTGAGTGACCGCCATGACAAATCCTCATTCCATTTAAACAAGATCTTAAGAAAAGTGAAAACAGCGGTTTCCTTTCTTAAGTACCACTTGCAAAGTGATAAGATAACTTCTCTTGACAACTCAAAGACTTGTATCAGTCCTGCACTTGGTTTGCACCAAGGAAGAACAGATAATGTGAATTGTACAGAGATACGCTGCTTATTTGGTTTTAAAGCTTACTGGTGCATTATTTGGTATGTCTTTATTGTTGCAACCCACCCAGAGATCACCTGGCAACGAAGGGTGTGATACAAATTCTACAAGTATGTAAATCTAGAATCACATCTCAGCAGACAACCTCTGCTAAGGGCAGGAAAACTTTTCATAAACACTCAGAGCAAGTACCCTAGCTTTAAGTAAAGTTCACTGCCTTACAGTCATCAAGAAAGCTCCTGACTTGTTCATATTATGAAAGTGAAAACCGTATGTTCCCAAGCTATGATCAATTTCATCAGCTGAGGAACATGTGGAATGCATGTCTATGCATCTTCAGAAAATGTAATGCAAACAACTTCCAGTTCTGCCCTATCAAAACCCACAAAATTGGTCTATCTAAGCACCAGTCGTTTGTCAAACTGAGATTCAAAAACCACCTGTGACCATGGTGCACCAAATGATGAATATAGGGTTTTTTTATTTTAAAAAGATTTTTGAACCATGTAACTTAATCAAATACACCTAGCCTCAAGTTCAATTATGTCCCCATTGGCTTTCATTCCTGGGCTGACCTGCTCTAATCAGAATGACGCCTTAAAGGAGGTTTATCTAAGATTCAGACACAAACTAGCTATAGCCAATCCAGACTGTAAAGCTTTAGTGCAGACAGGCAGAATGCCCTCAATGAGTTCCTATCGCATGGCTCCATATACCTGGGATAATGGGGGAAGCAAGTCGCCTTCTAAGTCAAAAGTTAACCTTTCAGGACAGCAAATCCCATTCCAGAAATTAAGCACGGAACCCAACCCCACTGAGACAGGTGAACAACAGGTGAACTGAACCCCTTCAATATCAACATTCTAGAGAGGGCTTTCATGAACATTCTTTTTCGGAGAATTTTTGCCCTTTCACATGCAACTTGAACAAGTCATACGAATAAGCAGAAGGGCCATCAGTGACTTGTGGCCGCAGCTTTTAATATATGGGGTAAGCATGTCAGCATTTCTCTCGGATGACAAAGACTGATGCCCATGTTTGGCAGCCAGCCACCTTGCTGGGCAGCCAGCCATACCTTACTGCTTGAGGCGTTTAGTAAAGTCGCAGAAACTTCCAGCTGCTCCAACATCATTAGCTGGTCTTCCATTAGTGAGATCAGAGGACAAATCACAAGTGTGAAGCCTGAAATGAAAAATAACCCCTCGTCTCAAGTCACCGAAAAAGTTCTGTTTCAGCACATGTCAAATGGCAGGATTCTGCACACACACCTCTAATGGCAGATACGTCTAGCTTCAGTCATGTTGAGGCCACGATTAGTACTAACCACGATCTGTTATCGCTTACAAATATACAGTAAAACCACAATTTAGCTTGAAAAGCTAAGCTCTCAGCCTCAAAGGATGTCATTTGCGGGACTAGGCACCTTGGCAAGCAGATAGGACAAGAAATGTAGGGAAACTTAACCATGCCTTAACCATGGTTTGCTCTTGCAAATAACCCCTCCTCATGTAGCCCAAGTTGAACAACTTTAACTAATGCCATTTTGCCTATAAGTACAAGTACATACCGTCAGAACATACTGCTGGCAGCTGGTAACACAGACTCTTTCCCCCTCCAGTAGGCATGACAAGGAATACATCCCTTCCGCCCATTGTAACATTGATTGTTTCCAATTGCAAAGGCCTAAATTTTTGAAGCTTAAAGTTATTTTGTAAAGCATCTCTGATGTTTGCAGACCATGAAAAATCTGTGAAAATGAAATAGCAGTCATACATTTAAAAACAACACTGGAGTTCATTTGAACACAGAAAGCGTTAAGGGATTCCCTCCCACCACCAAGGTATAATAGTGAACATTGTCTTCCAAGTTGACTTTAATCCCCTAAATTGTAAGCGTTGCCTGTGTGAGTGTACATAGGTCTGTGGCGAACAACAAATGAGCCTATGTCTATTCAGAAGTTAGTCCCACTGAGTTCAATGTGACTTACTCCCAGGTAAGTGTGTGTAGGAATGCAGCCTGAGTTACCTGGGATCTGATTTCTGTCTTCCCCTTGCAATTCAAATGCTCATTTGGGAGTGAATACTAGGAACCCTAAGACCAGCAGGCTAAACCTTTCTTGGGAAGTGGAGGGAAAATACAGGAGGCATACATTTATGTCAGTGTAACCACCATCCCGAAGACAAATATGAAGAGACCTGCTAAAAGCCAAGAGCATGGCTGAGTGGAAGGCTTTCCATTGGCCATTTGTGGGCCAAACGAAATTATGGTAGGTAGGTGTACTGGGAAAGAATTTGCAAACTTAAGTGAAGCAATGAAGATGAAGTCATGGTATCTGTAGAATATTTATTCTGGCAGCCGTGGCAACCTTAATGCTTTTATCTCATTTAACAGATGCTCCTTTTAAAAATAATAATAATGATGAAAAACATCTTTACACACACACCCCTTCAAAATAAGCTACAGTGGTGCCTCGCAAGACGAAAATAATTCGTTCCGCGAGTCTTTTCGTCTTGCGATGTTTTTCGTCTTGCGAAGCACGGTCCGTCGCAACTGCGCCTCTTCAAGCGGCTTTAAGAAAAAAGCGCAAGACGTTTTCGTCTTGCGAAGCAAGCCCATAGGGAAATTTGTCTAGCGAAGCAATGCAAAACCGAAAAACCCTTTCGTCTAGCGAGTTTTTCGTCTTGCGAGGCATTCGTCTTGCGGGGCACCACTGTACAAGAAACTACCTTTCTGCAAAGTCACATCTCATGCTATTTTAACAGCAAGCAACAGTAATGTTTTGAACTGTTCGACAACAGTTTTTGTGACAGCCCAAGAATTTAAAAATAGTAAGTGCCGACCTTCCTTGTTCCAGTCTTCTGCTGCTGATTCAGTATCTTTGCTGCTCCCGCTCTCTGTGTCAGAAAACTGTTTTATTTTCTTCTTTAGCACTGTCTTTTTCTGAATGAGCTCCTGCTGATGTTCAAGAAGTTCTTGTACCTGGATCTCCAGAGCCTGCAGTTCACTGTCAACAGATGCCAATTCCTCTTCCAGCACTAAGGTAGAAAGATTGCCATGCATTCTAACATATGTTTGTTATCTTGTGCTAGGCCACATTAACCCAACCCAGGACTCAAAAGGAGTTTAGCAGAGAGACTTCCGGTCGGTGCCAGCGCTTAATGGCGGTCCTAGCTCCGAGCTCCGGAGAAGGACTGCTTCGCAAGTTCGGGTCTTACCCGCTACGGCAAGCGGGGGACCCCTAAAATCCCAGGCGCTGAAGCCTGAGAACAAGGAGACTCGGTGGGCACCTTCGCGCCCCCCGGTACCGTGAAAGAGCCTTTTTAAAGGCTACGGATCGACATCGGGAGTGAGCGCGGTGCTGAGAGTCGCTACCCAGCCTGCGAAGTGAAGCCGCGTCGCCATAAGCGGAGAGCGCCGATTCCTTCCTGAAAAGAAAATTCGAACCGATTCCCCGTGAGTAAGAACTGAAAAATAACCGGGACTCTTTCAATTTTAAAAATTGGGCTAAAAACGGGGGAGATTTAAACAAAGGAAGTCTGCCTCCCCCCGACTGCATGAAAGCGAAAGCAACGGAGCTCTAAACCTGCATCCGTTTAAATCCGTCTTTTGATCAGCTAAACCGGACATTTAAACCTTTGATCTCCCCTCTAGCAAGCAGGGCAGAGGGGAGGTGAATCTGACCATTAACTGCATGATTTATTTGGAGGAAAAAAACCTCTGCTGTCTCATCTGTTTGAAAGTACGAAACGGTCTGCCTTCTTAATACACTGAACTGACTTTTCCCTGTGAAGTGATACTTTGATACAAAGTTTCCATACTGCCTGACTATTGCATATTATAAGAAGAAACAGTATAAATTGGGCAACTGTGGCAATTTGAAGTTATAAGTATTTAGTAACATTGACTTTGACTGTGCTAATCTCCCTTTTTCTTACTTTTTGGACTGTCTCCTTTGTTTTGGTATTTGGAAATTTTGCTCTATGGCCATTTTGATTTGCTCCCTCTAGAGGATAAAGTAAAGTTCGGCACGGCTTAAGACAGTGGAATTTTCCAAGGGAGAACAAATCCCGTGGGAATTGACCTTGACATGAGTGGCCCACAAGAAGAGATAGTCACAAGAGCCAAGATCAAGCAACAACAACAACAACAACAGTTGCAGCTGCAACAGGCAAAGAAAAGAGGCTCAATCTCAGGCGCAACAGCCGGATCAGCAGGAACAACAGGTCAAGACAAAGGAGCAGCCGTTTCTATGGAAGCTGTGACAGAGGCCCTGCTCAAGATAAACCAAACCCTGGAGTCTTTGACAAAACAGACTTCAGAGAACACACAAAAATTAACAGAAATATCAGCAAGATTAAACCAGAATACAGAATCTATAAATAAATTGGTAGAGGAGAACGCCACCACGCGCCAAATTGCCGAGGAGGCCAAAGCCACTGCCGGAGAGACACAGGAGAAGTTAGAGCCACTTGCCAAGAAGGTCTATGAGCATGATGCAACTTTGGCCTTGTGGGAGTTACAGAGGAAAGAGAGGAATTTAAAATTAAGACTGATTCCGGAGAATGAAAGAGACAACCTTGTGGAATATTTGACACGGGAGTTTGCGGGCTGCTGGGACCTTGAGGAAGACGAGTTCAAAATTACGACTGCCTTCAGATTGGGTAAAAAGCAAGACAGAAAGACACCGAGAGACTGTCTGATTACACTTAGATCCAAGGAGGAAAGAGACAAAATATTAGGATTACACTTTGAAAAGGCCCTGCAAATTGGAAATTCAGCTGTACAGATCTTCAAAGACATCCCAAAATACATTTTGGATTTAAGAAACTTTTACAAGGACTTGGTTCTCTTGCTAAAGAAGAACACTATTCGCTTTAGGTGGGAGTTTCCACAAGGACTGTCATTTGACTACAAGGCAAAGAAAGTGAAAATAAAGACAATTCAAGATAAAGACAAATTTTTGGCAAGATACCAGGAGGACTTACAGAAGGGGACTGTGGACGTACTTGCAGAACAGAGGAGAGCACTGGACATCCTGAATCTCCCGTTTGGACAAAAACCACTACCATCAGAAGAAGAGCAACAACTTGGAGCTGTTGGAGGAGCCTTAAGAAAATAACAAGATGGCTCTGCAATTCCTTAGTTGGAATTGTAATGGGCTCAATGGGCCTTTGAAGAGAAGACAAGTATTTCATATATTGAATAGAGAACAATTGGACTTGATATGCTTACAAGAAACTCACATAACCAGAGCCCACAGGAGATTACTTTCAAATAAAAGGCTAGGACAAGAATTTATTTCATCAGACAAAGTTAAGAAGAGAGGAGTTGTAATATATGTGAAGGAGAAATGGGCTCCAAAAATGATATTCAAAGATGAACAAGGGAGATACCTGGCTGTGGAGATACAAGTACAAGGAGAAAAATTCTTAGTTGTTGGAATTTATGCACCAAATGAGGGCAAATCCGACTTCTTTAAGAGACTTCATGAAACTTTGATGGACTATTTGGAATACAATATGATAATTATGGGAGACATGAATGGCGTGGTCTCCACTAATATGGATAAGGCACAAAGACTTACAGTCACCAAAGAAGGGAGACTCCCTAAGACTTTCTTTGAAATGACTGAAAATATGGACTTGATAGATATTTGGAGAACAAGGAACCCTCTGGAGAGAGAGGGAACCTTTTTCTCCCAAGCAATGATGACCTGGACCAGAATTGACCAAATCTGGGTTACTAGTGGAATGGCCCCAAAGATTAAGAAAGTGGAAATCTGCCCAAAAACTTGCTCCGACCATAACGCCGTGAAGATGGAGATGAAACTCACAATAACTGGTCAATTTAGATGGAGAATGAATGACACCCTCTTTCGAGATAAGGAGATTCTCATGAAGGCTCAAAAGACTTTAAAAGACTATTTTGAAATAAATTTGAGGACCGACGTGGAGAAAAGAGTGATCTGGGACGCAAGTAAAGCGGTGATGAGAGGATTTTTGATTCAACAAAACTCAATAAAGAGGAGAAAACAAAATGAGAAAAAAGAGAAGATTCTGGAAATGATAAAAGAAGGAGAGAGGAAATTAAGAACAAAACCAAAGTCTCAGGACATCCTAAGAGAGATCAAACTATATCAAACACAATATATGGAATTGATGAACCAAGAGATTGAATGGAAGATAAGGCAAATGAAGCAAAAGACTTTTGAATCAGCAAATAAATGTGGCAAACTTTTGGCATGGCAACTCAAGAAAAGGCAGAAACTAAATACAGTTACAAGCCTGGAGGTGGATGGAAAGAATATATCTAAACCCAATGAAATTAGAAATTGCTTTTTAAGTTATTTTAAAAAACTCTACACTCAAGGCCCGCAAAATGAAGAAGATATAGACAAATTCCTTGGAAAATATGGACTACAAAATATCTCTCATCAAAGTAAGATGGACTTGAACCAGAGAATCTCAGAACAAGAGATAGAGGCTGCCATTCAGAATATGCAACTGGGCAAATCTCCGGGACCAGATGGACTGACTTCCAGATACTACAAATCGTTGAAGGAATGGTTGACTCAACCATTAAGAGAAGTTTGTAATGAGATCCTTGAAGGAAAAAGGGCACCTGAATCGTGGAAAGAGGCATATATTTCACTCATACCAAAGTCAGAGACTGAAAAGACCCAACTCAAGAACTACCGCCCAATATCATTGCTCAATGTGGATTACAAAATTTTTGCAGACATTTTGGCAAAAAGACTCAAAAGAGTTTTGATGGAGATGATTCATAAGGACCAAGCAGGCTTTCTCCCTAAAAGACACCTGGCGGACAATGTAAGGAATGTAATAGACATTCTGGAAAAGCTAGAGGTGAATATAAACACTAAAGCAGTATTGATCTTTGTGGACGCGGAGAAAGCCTTCGACAATATTTCTTGGAGCTTTATGAAGAAGAATCTTCATAGGATGGGGGTAGGCCGGGGTTTTGAGAATGGTATGGCTGCAATATACTCTGAACAAAAAGCCAAACTGATTGTAAATAATGTTGTGACTGAGGAGCTTAAGATAGAAAAAGGAACACGACAGGGGTGCCCGATTTCCCCATTACTCTTTATTTCAGTTCTGGAGGTGTTGCTGAATATGATAAGAAATGACCAGCAGGTTAAAGGTGTGCAGGTCGGAGCTAAACATTACAAGTTAAGAGCGTTCGCAGATGACCTAGTATTGACTTTGCAAGAGCCAAACACTAGTACGAAAAAGGTATTAGAAATAATACAACAGTTTGGCCAGGTAGCTGGATTTAAGTTGAACAAGCAAAAAACCAAAGTTTTAGGGAAAAACCTAACAGATATGGAAAAGGAGAAATTTCAAGAGGAAACAGGTTTGACTGTGGTCAAGAAGGTCAAATATCTAGGGGTTTATTTAACATCCAAGAATCAGAATTTGTATAAGGACAATTATGAAAGATGTTGGTCAGAAATTAAAAAAGATTTAGAAATATGGTCAAATTTGAAACTGTCAATGTTAGGCCGAATTGCAGTAATTAAAATGAATGTATTGCCTAGAATGTTATTTCTGTTTCAGACCTTGCAGATTATTGATAAGATGGAATGTTTTAAGAGGTGGCACAAAGATATCTCGAAATTTGTCTGGCAGGGCAAAAAGCCCCGAATTAAATTTAAAATATTGACAGATGCTAAAGAAAGAGGGGGTTTTGCCCTGCCGGACCTAAAATTGTATTATGAGGCAGCAGCTTTTTGCTGGCTCAAAGAATGGATGCTCCTCGAGAATACAGACATCTTGGATCTGGAAGGTTTCAATAACGCTTTTGGTTGGCATGCATATCTTTGGTATGATAAAGTTAACAGTGCCTTCAAAAATCACATTGTCAGAAAAGCATTGTTTAATGTTTGGATAAGATATAAAGATCTATTGGAAAACAAAACCCCTAGATGGGTGTCACCAGTGGAGGCTAAAGCAGTGAAAAAACTCAATATGGAGGTCGGATGGCCGAAGTATTGGGAAATTTTAGAACAGGATGGAGATAAGTTCAAATTACAAAGTCAGGAGAAATTGAAGCATAAAGTAGAAAATTGGTTCCAATATCGCCAAATAATGGAATTTTTTAAACAGGACAGGAAAGTCGGCTTCCAGGTGGAAAAATCAAAATTAGAAACCGAACTGTTAGAACCCAATACTAAGAATTTATCTAGAATGTACAACTTGTTGTTGAAATGGAACACACAGGATGAAACAGTTAAATCGGCTATGATTAAGTGGGCTCAGGATGTTGGACATAACATTATGTCAGCTGACTGGGAATGGTTATGGAACACCGGTATAAAATTTACGGCATGTAATGCCTTAAAGGAAAACATCATGAAAATGGTATACAGGTGGTACATGACCCCAGTCAAGCTGGCAAAAATTTATCATTTGCCCGATAACAAATGTTGGAAGTGTAAAGAGACTGAAGGTACCTTTTATCACCTTTGGTGGACATGCCCGAAGATTAAGGCCTTCTGGGAAATGATCTATAATGAAATGAAAAAGGTACTTAAATGTACTTTTTCTAAAAAGCCAGAGGCCTTCCTCTTGGGCATTGTCGGCCAATTGGTGACAAAGAAAGATAGAGCTTTTTTCATGTATGCCACAACAGCAGCAAGAATACTCATCGCAAAGTACTGGAAGACACAAGACCTACCCACTTTGGAAGAATGGCAGATGAAAGTGATGGACTACATGACATTGGCCGAGATGACAGGCAGAATCCGTGACCAACGAAAAGAGACGGTAGAAGAAGAATGGAGAAAATTTAAAAGCTATCTTAAGGATTACTATAAACTTAATGAATGTTAAAATGTCGTAGTTTCCAGAAACAAAGGGGTACAGGGACATAAGGTCAGAGTGTAAGAGAGGACTAAGATGATAGAGATTGGAAAGTAATAATTGGGAGTTGCTAGTTGAACTATGGACATTGGGATGCAGAGAGGGGGGGTATGGGGAAGTCCTAGAAAGGAGGTTTATGAAAATATGTTTGAAACTATACGTGTATGTTCGTCTTTTTTAATGTCTGTTTGTTTTTCTCAAAAATGTTGTAAAACCAATAAAAATTTTATAAAAAAAAAAAAACAAAAGGAGTTTAGCAGAGCCTTTTTACTCTTCCTATTAGGAACTCTTCTTTAAACCTTACTCTAAATCAGGAGAGGGCGTCTTCTTTGGCTGGTTCCCTTTGAAGAGAATAATGCTACATGGGGCTGAACTCCTGAGCTCTTAGAAACTTCCATGCCCAGCTCTTTATCTCAAACTACCAGGTACCCCAAGCACTGCCTTCGTATTCAAGCAATTTGTTATACAGCCAGAACAACAAGCAAAATGGCCCATGCACACAAGTTCTATCCAGAAAATAAATGGGGGAGGATATCAGAGGAACAACATACCGTATTTTTCGCACGATTGGACGCACCGGACCATAGGACGCGCCTAGTTTTTTGGGGGGGAAATAAAGGAAAAAAATTTTCCCTTTATTTCCCCCCCAAAAGCAGGTCAGGGAAACCGAACCAGGTCGAGGAACAGCGGGATAGTGGCGCTGCGCCTCCCTGCTGTCCCCCGAGCTTGTGGGGCTGGCTGATGTCTGCCTAGCGCGCGGGGCGCTCTGCTTCAGGGCGCCCTACCCGCCGGGCGGCAGGCTGCTATCCGCAGCTTGGGGAGCCTTGTGGGGAACTGCTGCAGGGCTCCCCACGCTGCGGATGTATGCCTGGCGCGAGGGGCGCTCTGCTTCAGGGTGCCCCACCCGCCGGGCGGCAGGCTGCTATCCGCAGCGTGGGGAAGCTTGCGGGGAGCTCCTGCAAGGGTCCCCATGCTGCGGATGTGTTCCCAAAGCGCCGGGAGCTCTGCTTTCAGGGCGCCCGACGCTCCGGGAAGCAGGCTGCTATCCGCAGCCTAGACACGGCTAGCGGAGCGCTAATCCCGAAGCTTGGGGCGTGCGGAGCTCAGCGTGCCCCAAGCTTCTGGGCGCCGGCAAGGTCTCCGCTAGCCCTGGGAGAGCCCCGCGACGTCGCGGGGCTCTCCCAGGGCTAGCGGAGACCTTGCCAGCACCCAGAAGCTTAGGGCGCGCTGAGCTCCGCACGCCCCAAGCTTCGGGATTAGCGCAGTGGTCCGCTAGCCCTGGGAGAGCCGTGCGACGTCGCGGGGCTCTCCCAGGGCTAGCGGAGACCTTGCCAGCACCCAGAAGCTTGGGGCGCGCTCAGCTCCGCACGCCCCAAACTTCGGGATTAGCGCAGTGGTCCGCTAGCCCTGGGAGAGCCGCGCGACGTCGCGGGGCTCTCCCAGGGCTAGCGGAGACCTTGCCAGCACCCAGAAGCTTGGGGCGCGCTCAGCTCCGCACGCCCCAAGCTTCGGGATTAGCGCAGTGGTCCGCTAGCCCTGGGAGAGCCGCGCGACGTCGCGGGGCTCTCCCAGGGCTAGCGGAGACCTTGCCGGCACCCAGAAGCTTGGGGCGTGCTGAGCTCCGCACGCCCCAAGCTTCGGGATTAGCGCAGTGGTCCGCTAGCCCTGGGAGAGCCGCGCGACGTCGCGGGGCTCTCCCAGGGCTAGCGGAGACCTTGCCGGCACCCAGAAGCTTGGGGCGCGCTCAGCTCCGCACGCCCCAAACTTCGGGATTAGCGCAGTGGTCCGCTAGCCCTGGGAGAGCCGCGCGACGTCGCGGGGCTCTCCCAGGGCTAGCGGAGACCTTGCCGGCACCCAGAAGCTTGGGGCGTGCTGAGCTCCGCACGCCCCAAGCTTCGGGATTAGCGCAGTGGTCCGCTAGCCCTGGGAGAGCCGCGCGACGTCGCGGGGCTCTCCCAGGGCTAGCGGAGACCTTGCCGGCACCCAGAAGCTTGGGGCGTGCTGAGCTCCGCACGCCCCAAGCTTCGGGATTAGCGCAGTGGTCCGCTAGCCCTGGGAGAGCCGCGCGACGTCGCGGGGCTCTCCCAGGGCTAGCGGAGACCTTGCCGGCACCCAGAAGCTTGGGGCGTGCTGAGCTCCGCACGCCCCAAGCTTCGGGATTAGCGCAGTGGTCCGCTAGCCCTGGGAGAGCCGCGCGACGTCGCGGGGCTCTCCCAGGGCTAGCGGAGACCTTGCCGGCACCCAGAAGCTTGGGGCGCGCTCAGCTCCGCACGCCCCAAACTTCGGGATTAGCGCAGTGGTCCGCTAGCCCTGGGAGAGCCGTGCGACGTCGCGGGGCTCTCCCAGGGCTAGCGGAGACCTTGCCGGCACCCAGAAGCTTGGGGCGTGCTGAGCTCCGCACGCCCCAAGCTTCGGGATTAATGCAGCGCTCCGCTAGCGGTGGGAGAGCTGGGTCTCCCTCTGCTAGCAGATAGCTTCCTGAAGCCTGGAGAGCGAGAGGAGTCGGTGCGCACCGACCCCTCTCACTCTCCAGGCTTCAGCGAAAGCCTGCATTCGCTCCATAGGACGCACACACATTTTCCCTTGCTTTTTAGGAGGGAAAAAGTGCGTCCTATGGTGCGAAAAATACGGTAGGTTTATTGCTAATGGAACAAATAAACTGTAGCCAAAGATCTGGTTACCTGACAGTGTTGTTGTCATCTTCAAAGTTAGAAAGGCACCTCACTTGGTAAAATATTGACCAAAGCAATTTTCTAATACTTTCTTTCTGTAAAGGTAATTTTGAAAGCATATTATTACTTTTATGAAAGCCTGCAGGCAAGCAGAATAGCTTCTATTGCAGAACCTCTGTGCTCATTAGCACCATATAAATCTCTTTGGGATGTAACAGCAGCCATGCAACAGAAAATGCAGCCTTTAAACAGAGAAATAAACACTTTCATCTGTACTAGAAAGAGCCACGCTAAGTTCCCACTCCAATATGGAACCACACTCAATATATCATTATTGTCCACCTCCCATTTCTATGGACTATAGTCACATTTTTTTTCTTATGTAGGTATAGGATAGGCTCATGTTCAAATTGCCACTCACCCATTGAGTCTGCAATGCCATGTATGCTTATCTTGGAGTTAAGCCCCATTAAACTTAGAGTATCAACATGCATCGGATTGTATTGCTTATGATCTAGGGCCAGTCAGTCATAATTTAATTTATTACGAGCAAAATTTATACTGCCCTGAGCTCAGGGACAAAATGCCTTCAAGGTGCCTTTTGCAGATTTTTGCTTTCGACTATTTTTGCCCATTTATACTTGGATTTGCTTAGCCCACAGATATAAAATTGTCTTATCTTTATGGAATATATTTTAGCCACTAGAGGGCATCACACATAGAGACCCGTAGTTAAGCAAGGATTTTTTTTAATTGACATGTTTTATGTAGGACTTGTCCTCTTACACAAAAGAACAAGAGTGTCTTGCTACATCTTAGAGACTAATAAATTTGTTATTTAGTACATTATTCATGTTACGTTGCTATTTATTTTACATCTTTGACTGCATAATAAAACCTCCTGTTGTACTATTTATTCTATAAATTATTTATTATTATTAAATAGAGAAACCTATCCCGTAATAAATTTGTTACTCCTCAGTGTGTTTTGATTTCAAGCTGCCTGGGCAAAAAAGCAGAGTTTGCAGGGACAGGGATGTCACATGATTGACAGGTGACATCAGGCAACTGTCAAGGGGGCCACCACACCCACCGAGCGCGAACATGTTAGGGATGATGGGAATTGGGGTGCAAAAACATCAGAGGAGGCATAGGATCCCCATTCCTGCTATATGTGAAATACTTTCCTAATAAGAACTCGCCACTCATGAAACCGAAAGTCTTTCCAGCACCCGGTTTTCCAACATATCCCCACAGGCAGTTTTGAATCAATTGTCCTGCTGGCTCAGCCTTCGCTAACCTGGTGCCCTCCGAATTCCTGGACTGGGCTGAGTTTCTTTCCACTTTCTTCCCTCTAGCCCTCTTTACAATGGAAGGGAACACTTTAGGCCCAGCTAACATCTCCTAAAGCGGCTCGTGTATCACCAATACACAGAAGAAACCCACGTCCACAGGCTTAACAATAGAAGAGACACAATAATTTGGTATTGTGATAATAAATTATTATTATTATAATTTATGTATTTATTTATTTATACCCCGCCCATCTGGCCAAGTTTCCCCAGCCACTCTGGGCGGCTCCCAATCGAGTGTTAAAAACAATACAGCATTAAACTGGTATTGTTATAATGAGGCTATTATTGGAATGTAATTGAAAACTAATAAAAAATACTATATTTTTTTAAAAAAACCAACAATAGAAGAGGCACGAGGCACACCGACAGCTCAGTCAGTAGAGCATGAGACTCTTAATTTCAGGGTCGTGAGTTCAAGTCCCACACTGGGCAAAAAATATATATATTCCTGGACTAGATGGCCCTCGTGGTCCCTTTCCACCCTGCAATTCCATGGAAAGCGAAACGGGATGGAAAGGGAAGAGAAACAACACCAGGCTAGAAACATAGGAAGCTGCCTTACTACCTTCCACAGGCAGAGCAGGCGCTCCGCCCCTCCCTCAGACCACTCCACCCATAAGGACGCGGCCCTTCCCAGCGACTCCCTCCGCCCGCATGTACCTACCCAGGAACAAGCATTCCGCACTCCTGCCTCTCTCCTTCTCCTCAAGACACTGAGTGCTCTCCTTTCCGGAAGCTCCTGCCGGCTTCCACCTTCGCCCCGCCCACTCCCTCCCTTCTCGAACGCCCACTTCCGGCGCAGCCAACCCAATCGCCGGCGAGCCGCGGTCTCTCCGGATTGGCCCGAGGCGGCCCCGCTCCGCCCCTTCCCACCCTTAGCCGCTGCCACGCGCGCGCTCTCAGTACTCCTCCGTCGTCATCCTCATCTCGGTGGCTCTGAGGTGGCGGAGGCGGGGAGATAGGAATAAGCCGGGCGCTGATTGGTTCAGCGCGCCCTGCCCAATGGGACAGCGCTTTGGTTCGTTGGCGGCGGTGGCGGCGGCAGGAGCGGCAGCCGGGAGGGTCCGGCAGCCTGAGCTGAGGGAAGCGAGGCGAGGCGGGGCTGCGTGTTTCCGGAAGACGTGGCGGCTGCTGCTACCGCTGCTCGCTACTGAGGCGGCTCCGTTCGTCCGCTCGCTCTTCCGCCGGCGGCTCCCGCCTCTCCCGCTAAGAGTCCTGTCAGCGCGCACTCCGCGCTGCTCCCGCCGTCGCCATGATTTCCCTCACGGACACTCAGAGTGGGTGAAGGGGTGTGTGGAGGGGGGGCGTGGGGGAGGGGAGGGGAAGGAAGAGTTACCGTTGGCTTTGAGGGGGACGGGCGCAGAGTTATGTCACGGGCCGGGGAGGAGGGGGCTGGGGAGACCCTTCAGCCAATGAGTCGCCCACCATTAGTGCCATTACAGTACTATTACTAGGGCCACTTGGGTAGGGGGAGTTCAGGAGTGGGGGGGGGACCGCCCCTCTCCTCAACAAACCCAAAGCACACGCTTTGAGCAAACATTGCTGCTGTTCCTGAGAGAGAGAGAGAGAGAGAGAGAGATAGAGGGAAATATAACTTAATATTTTCAGGTTTGGGGAATAGAGGAGCCTTGCAAGTAGGGATGCTGTTTAAAGATAGCAATAGGACATGTGTTTGGGTGTGTGGAATAAAGCAGTTTGAATTACTGTGCTGTTACTGCTATTATACAGTAGGTCACGCCAGTTAGCTCCGATGATTAGAGTATGGTGCTGATTTGTGGTGGGTGGGTTTGTTACACATACTGTTTATTATTTTTATTAATAGATTTATTAGTTGCCTGTCACCCAAATGGGCCACCTGCCTATTCCTGCATTGCAAAGACTAGAAGATCCTTGGGGGTCCCTTTCACCTCTACAATCATAGGATTCTGTAGTTTTTAACTGCATTATATCCCACCTTTCCTACAAGGAGCTCAGAGTAGCCAATGTACCGGTAGTTCCTCAGCCCACCTTAGCCTCACAAGAGCCCTGTGAGGTAGGTTAGGTTGAGAGCGACTGACTGGCCCAGCATCACACACAGTGATCTTCATGGCTGAGTGGGGGATTTGAACACTGGTCTCCCAGGTCCTAGTCCAGCACTCTGTAACCGCTGCACCACACTGTCATGAAGTTCCCTAAGATTATCAGCCCAGGGAAGCTAAGCAGATCTGGGTCTGCTCGGTGCTTGGCCCCATGTATGCCAGCTTGGGTTCTATGATGGGAGAAATGCCCATTGCTTCTCTCCTGTTTCCAGCCTGCTTAGTTTTTAAACTGAGCACTTGGGAGGGATGGAGTCCTCTGACCATTCTCTGCCAGCCTTCTTGCTCACCTGCATGAAGTTCCTTGTCACCTGTGACTGCCAAGCTAGTGCTTAAATACAGGGTGCCAATAGATGTCCCTACAAAAACGGCAGCAACAACATTTTTTAAAAAAGAAAGCTTGAGAAAGTAACTTCTTGCTGTATTTTACTATTTTTGTTTTGGAACAATAAACATCTCAATATATTGTACATGTTCAGGTAGCTGGAAAATGGTAAATGGAAGTAAGTGAGAAAAGAAAGAGAAAGTTCAGTTGATAAGAATGTGAGCAAATGCCACATTCATTTAGAAGTTAAATGCCTTTGGAGAAAATTCTTTAGGGCAGGGATCTGGCATAGAATGCTTTGGGGAAGGGGCAGAGGAGAGTAAGAATTTTTAGGAATGTCTGCCTGGAGCATAGTTGTGGTTTGGAAGTCTACTCTGACAAATGAAATGTAGTTTGGGAGTTGTACTGCAGTATGGATTGTCAGATTAACAGAATGGGCAATTTCTCATGTGTGAAGTTTGTGGGAATTCATTTGCCCAGAGGACAGTAATAACCCTGGTCTTCCCAAGTTAGTGATCAAGCTTTAGTATTGTGACATCAGAGGTTCAGGTCTGTTAGAATCAAAAACATCAAAGCTATAAAAATACTAACAACTCAGAGTGGGATATACATATTCTTGATAAAGTTTTTAATTGTTTTGAACCTTGGGGTCCTTTCCAACGCTACATTCTCTGACACATACTAGGGGAGAGATTTTTAGAAGATTTCATTATAGCTTCCAGCGAAACTGCTGTAGTCACCTGTTCACCATACTTCTGAATTTTCTCCAAGGCCATTCCCAAGTAGAATGATTGGTGTAGGTTTATTTGGCTGTACTTCAGTACACCCTGACTTGGGAGTAACCCCTACTGAACTAAATGGGGTGTGTTTCTGAGTAGACATATATTTTACACTGCCCGCAGTTTGAAAAACTTCAGAGGAGCAACCTTTTCTGTGCAGTGTGTGATTCTCTCAGTTAAACAAACTAGTACTGCATTTGTTGATGATTTATTTTAAAATAAATCTATCCCATTACTACTCATAGATGTTGCATAATTAGGAGGCATACACTATTAATGTGAAAGTGGTGAGACTTGTGATGCAATGACACAGTTGAGACATGTTGAAAGGAATATGAATATGAATACGAAAGCCCAAGCCAGCATCTGCTTTGTTGTGCCAGTTAAAGCCAAGATTTAAAATTATGCACAATTACCATAGAGGCATCTTTGTATGCTTCATTTCTGCACAAATATCTTGCATAGTCATGTCAGAACTAAAGGAGTGTTCAGAAGCATTTGTATATTCTTATAACAATGCACAAAAACATGACCATTTTCCTTATACAGTATTTAAATGTTGGCTTTTTGCCTGAGGGGAGATTATAAGCATTGGATTGCTTTTTATGGTACAGCAGTAATTTAGGTTTCTTGTAGAACGCTAGTTGGTTGATGCCACTAAGGATGGGGTGATCCTCAGAGATGAAAGTGTATAAGCTTAATTTTAATTGTAGTTGGTTATTTGTGGATGGCAAAGAATGTTGGAATAGTGTATGTATTTTTGCTGCATAGAAAAATAATATCCTCAAAGCACTGCCTAGCTCAGGGGTGGCTGACCTTTTTTGGGCCAACGGCCATACTGACCCACATCTAATCCTCAAGCTGAAGTGTAAAAGTGGGTGTGGTCATTTATTTTTAAAATGAACACAATTTGGGGGTTGCAAACACTTTTGGCATTAAGAGTTTAGGAACAGGAGATCTTATGGCTGCAGTCAGTAAACAATGCTTTTTTAAAAAAAGTAAGGCATGAGGGTGGGGAGGTGGAAACAAAACCTTCTGGCCTCATGGGATCACAGTGGGTTTTGTTTTTTAATTTAAATTTTGGGGTACACCTCAAAAACATATCTTTCTGCATTGCTCTACTACATGGGTCAGAGAAGGTTTGCATCCCTTACCACTTATGATTACCCCCTTAATCACTGTTTTTAGCTTTCAGCAGAACTGTGATTTGACTAAAATTTTGGGTACTTTGGGTTAGGACTTATGGGTTCCGTCAGGGGCTTGCTTACCTTTCTTCCATGAGCACTGCTGTTTTGTGTAATATATTGATCAACTGAGGGCTCCTTAATAAGATATACCATATTTAAGAAAATGCACCATGCACTATTTGTGTATAAGACGACACCTTATTTTAAACTTCAAAAATTTAGGAAAAAATATAGTCTTATATATGGAAAACGACGGTAATCGTTGAATACAAAATTTATCATAGATCTTGTTTGAACTGTTTGAACTATGTCTGTTTTAACACATACATTATGTGTTAAGAAGTCAGACTTCTGTTTGCAGGGCATATTTTTTCCATTTAGATTTTTTGATTGGAAAAATCAAAATAGTTTAAATTTTTTCTTAGGGTATTGGTCCAGGCCCTCTCTTAAGAGCTGTTCATAACTTTTCCAAGACAGAAGACATGATCCATCTTGTTTTTGTTGTGATTCATAGAGCAATTCATTAATAATTTTTAAAAACCTAGTTCTTGACAGTGTCATTGTACAGCTGTTTAGATGAGATAGTGACTGCAGATGCTTTGAATTTATCCTGTAGAGTATTTGGACTGAATGAAACTTGCAAAAATAATCTCTGGCTGAAAATGAAATCCAATTTCTTTTAAACGGAGATTTAGCTTTCTGGTGAAACTGATACTTATAAGTTACTCAGCTTATTCAGTAAGGACTATTTCCATTTTGCTGTGGGCAGGTACATAAATACACTTGACACTAATCTTCTGGGGAAAAAATCCCTTCTACTTGTTGCCAACGTCCCTAATAGTGCAGCCTTTTTGTTTCCAGAAAACGCAGCAGTTTGAAACAAGCTTCTCAAATTAATGGTTCAAACTTAGCCACTTAACTTATCTCCTCTTTAATCAGATAGGTTTGTGTGAAAGTCATACAAATAGGTAAACCGGATAAATTATATCTGTTAATTGTGTACATACATATGCAGTCCTGTGACTAGCAGGTGTTCTGTCCTTTTCCCAAGTTATTCTTACTAGTAGTGTTGTGCATTTCGCAGGGCTTTGAGAGAGAAGAGAAGACATGGCACTTTTTTAAAAACAAGATAGTGTCAATTCTATTTTGAAAGAGAATGCACTGGATGATCTCTTTTTACTTCAATCATGTATAAACTGCATCCTAGTTACTCTCCTGAAGAGATCATAATACAGTTACCAAACATTAAATTAATGGTGTTGGTGTGAAGCAGAAAATATAAGAAAAAAATATGATTACAGCTGAATCTCTAACCCAATGTGTTTGCTCATCTACACTTACCTTTTGCCCTGTGCTTTCTAGGCACAAGTTCTTACTTTAAAGCTCAGTGTCCGAGTACTTTTTCTTTTGTGGATTCAGTGGTAAAGAGTGGATATTCACAGGGAAAGCACCAGGGCTAAAAAAAGCAAAGCACTCAGATGGAGAGCTTTAAAACACAGAGCTGCACCTAGAAATCGTGCTCTGGCGGCGCGGTGGCAGCAGGAGCACCCATTAGCTAAAGTGGTGCTTCGGGTTAAGAACAGTTTCAGGTTAAGAACGGACCTCCAGAACGAATTAAGTACTTAACTCGAGGTGCCACTGTACTTGATGGACCCTTATGAAGCAGCTCTCTGCATCATTGCATGTTTCCTGCCTGAAAGAGGGCAAATATAATTTGCAGCTGTGGGGGAGAGCTGGTTTTAAATACACATCGGCGAATGTTGTGATCGTATCTTGCAAAAGAAAGTTCTGTGTATTTTATTATTACGTGCTTTGGGGGGGCCCTACATAATGCTAACTCTCTCCTTTTTTATTGCAGAAATTGGAATGGGTCTCACAGGTTTTGGAGTGTTTTTCCTTTTCTTTGGGATGATCCTATTTTTTGACAAAGCACTTTTGGCTATTGGGAATGTAAGTGATATTTTACATGAGTGATATTTACATGAATTGTGAATGTGCTTCTCTCTGAATATACAGTGGATGTCCAAGGATGGATAACCTTGGGGGGGGGGAGAGTTAAATCTTGAGGAACACCTCGTCTAGGGCACACTAGAGAATCATAGGATCACCTTGACCATATAATAATAATAATTTATTATTTATACCCCGCCCATCTGGCTGGGCCTCCCCAGCCACTCTGGGCGGCTTCCATAAAAACCAAAAATACAGTAAAATATCACATGTTAAAAACTTCCCTGAACAGGGCTGCCTTAAGATGTCTTCTGAATGTCAGGTAGTTGTTTATCGCTTTGACATCTGCTGGAAGGGCGTTCCACAGGGCGGGCGCCACTACCGAGAAGGCCCTCTGCCTGGTTCCCTGTAGCTTTGCTTCTCGCAATGAGGGAACCGCCAGAAGGCCCTCGGTGCTGGACCTCAGCGTCCGGGCAGAATGATGGGGGTGGAGACGCTCCTTCAGGTATACTGGACCGAGGCCGTTTAGGGCTTTAAAGGTCAGCACCAACACTTTGAATTGTGCTCGGAAACGTACTTTCTACCTTTCTACCCCAAATTCAACATGGGCCATCCTCCAACCTACCTTCCCCGAACTGCCAAGTTTCAAATCAGCCAACTGAACCATATATAGTTGAGGATGGTGTTGTAGCTTGGTTGATGCCTTTCCTCTCCACAGCAAAGTGAAAAACGTTGAACAGTCAGCAGCTTTGTACCCTGGTTGGTATCTAACAATTCTAAATGTTTAAAACATCTGAAAACAAACCAAACATCCTCAGAACTAATATTGTCTAAGTCTGTAGAAAAAAATTACTTTCAACCACCAAACACTTTGATGAACAATAACGTTTTAAAATGCTGCCTAAAAATGAATGAGTGGGACAGACACACTTCACAAAGAAGGGCATTCCATAAGCGGGTTACTGTTGTAAAGAAGGCCCCGTCACAGATCAGCACCCAGGAGCAGCAACACCAAGAGGCTTCATTTATCTCAGTGTAACTGAGTAGAACATTAGGTTATGGAGCCTTAAGCACCACCTGCCACCTAATGAGTTAGCCACATTAATTAGTCCTGTAAATATTTAATTTCTACAAATAGCTAGAGGTAGTGAATTA
The DNA here is from genome assembly GCF_964188305.1 of Podarcis bocagei. Taxonomy (NCBI): domain Eukaryota; kingdom Metazoa; phylum Chordata; class Lepidosauria; order Squamata; family Lacertidae; genus Podarcis; species Podarcis bocagei. The sequence goes on along the minus strand of NC_138135.1, from coordinate 16,213,338 downwards.
AAATTCTCTATAGTCAAAAGGCTTATTTCCACTTGGCAGTTGGTGTAGCTCCCATATGCCAGAAACTCATTTCTAGATAAGTCTTTGATTTCTAGCTTTCCTTCTTTATCACGAGGATGCACTCACAATAAAAGTGCATATTTTGTTGTGATAAATATAGGATTGATCAAACTGATGAGAACTCCCTATTCAATATGGATCTCTGCTATTCCAGAACCTGGCCAGTAATTTGGGTTTCAAAAAATGGTACCAGGATTGACCCTGCAGAATGGCAGCAGATCCTTTGATCCAGTTAGACTATCATTACTTTATTGTTACCCTTCTTACTACCATGTTTCAACATAGTTAATTACCACCCTGTAGTTGTTTTGTAAGCTTACAGTACAATTGTTTGGGACTAGGCTGAACGCCTTGATGAAGTCCAGGTACATCAGTTTTCCCCCCTGCTTGATTAAATCACAAACTTTTTTTCAATGTAATGCCCGTTTTCCAGCACAAATTGTTCTTAAAGTCATGCTACTACCACTCACATTAAGTGCTTACAAGTTAATTTATTTGCTGCAATGAAGTCTGCTTTTGTATTGTGCCAGCATTGTGAAAAATCCCTTTGACACATTCATGTTTCCTTCCAGAGTTAATTAGTGTCATAGTGGTAACAAGAGACTGCATTCTGGTTTTGGACATCTGTTGTTGTTGTTGTTGTTGTTGTTGTTGTTTTATGTTCTATGAATACCCAGGGTGGAATTCAGCTAAGTCTTACTCAACATAAACCCATTGAAAAATTGAAATGAATATGACTAAGTCAGGGTCATTGATTTCAACAATCTACTTTTAGTAAAATATAGTCTATTGCCCCCTTTAAAATTTCTGAAGGTGTGCTCAAATACTTTTTTATTCATTATGAAATTATTTTTTTGTAGGTTTTATTTGTGGCTGGCCTGGCTTTTGTGATTGGTTTAGAAAGGACATTCAGATTCTTCTTCCAGAAACACAAAGTGAAAGCCACAGGCTTCTTTCTGGGTGGTGTACTTATAGTTCTTATTGGCTGGCCCTTGATAGGAATGGTCCTTGAGATTTATGGCTTCTTCCTCTTATTCAGGTAAGATTTCTTTGCTGGTCTTTGCTTTTGTTTGGGGCAGTAATGATTTTTTCTAAGGTGGAGTGCTTTTGGCAGTCAATGAAAAAATAGTTTTGACGGGTGTGTGTGTTTGTGTGTGTGTGAGAGAGAGATTCATCAAGCAGAACACTTGAGGAAATTGTCCCTTTCCCTTCAAAATTCACTATCCAGTCTTTAACAGTTTTCATTGACACCGGTGCAATTGTAACCAGAATTTCCTCTTCAGCAGGAATTGGAAACAGGGTTTGAAACTGGTTTGTTAACCAGGAGCCTGGTAAATGCCAACTACTGTTAGTTAGAGGTAGTATGTATGGCTCAGGTCAGCAAGGGGAGATTCTCAGCACAGGGACAGAAGCATATGAATCAGTGTCGTTGCATCTTGATTGCATATGTGATGGCTCATTCACACAAGCTGACACTTGATGCTGCAGACATCAAATGATGAGCATGTATGGGAATCCCAACAGAGGTTAACCAGAACAAAAGCATTCACATGAATCCCTTAATCCTTCTTTGTAAGCGATGCATCGACGGCAGATACATAGGTTTGCCTTAGGATTCCTACCAGTTATTAATCTTACTCTACTTGATTTGATATTTTACCTCTCATGCTCTTTACACAGCAATTGCTTTTCCATATAAAGGAAAAGAACCTAGAAAGTTGTACTTGAATTGGATTCTTGCACATAACTTATTTCTCACATAACCATGCTTCTTTGGCTACAGATATAGTAGTCTATATCCGGAATCACTGTTCAGTGTTGGACATCATATTTGCTGAATACACAAAGATTTAAAGCTTGTCTTTCATCGTACAAAGTCTGGTACCTCGCTTCATTTAAAGACTTTCAGAGACTTTGAGACTAAGATTTCATTTTGGACTTGTTATGGTTTGAAGGAATTCTATAAAAGATTGTCTATTGTGTATGTATATGGCCATCGTGTTGCCTAGACATTGCTGACGTTCTCTTTGCAACACAGGGGTTTGTTTGGTTACTTGTGTACAGTATATGCAGGTATACTGCATATACTGTACACAAGTAACCAAACCAAGTAACCAAATTACCGTGTATTTATGCCATCTATATATGGCTTTCATTCATTTTCCTATAAGAAGCTGTTTCCATGTAGGAAGTCTATTGACATTTGAAGTTGCCTGAAATGTATAAGGATTTTGTTAAGAGTATATTACTTACCCAGAAAGGGTGGAGGAGCAAATTCCGTATGAGAGAGAGTGCATTTTTTGGTACAAAACACGAGCAGTTTGGGTTGTAATGCTGCCATATCTAACCTGTGACACTTTCTTTATTTAAAGGGGCTTTTTCCCTGTGGTGGTTGGTTTTATTAGAAGAGTGCCGGTCCTTGGTTATCTCTTGAATTTACCTGGCATTAGCTCAGTAAGTATTAAAACTAATTCACATAAGCTTTGGGATCGCTGCTCTAAAGTTCCTAAGTTGTTTGTCCTGTTTGCCAGCCCACTTCATCTGTAGACTGTAGGAGGTGAAATGCAGCAGAGATACAATAATTGGCTTTTTAATATTTTGATTGTGCAAATATCTTAAAATATTTTAATTAATGTCCTGAAGAGCATCTATTATTATTATTATTATTATTATTATTTATTTTTAAAAAGTTGAACACCTCTTTTAAAAGAATCTGGGGCAGTGGGAAGTGTATTGCCTTCTTGTTATTTTGTGCAAAGACATGTATTCAACATATGAGCTATCACATACCTGAATGTGTAGCATATGTGACTCTGTACCTAAAAATATGAGTGGAATTCTAAATTATGCTGGTTCCGTACCGAATGCAACACAGTATTAGCCAAATCTTCATGATACATCATGATTTCCAAACATTAGTAGAGGATGATTCAATAACAATTTGTCTGTCTTTGGGATCTGCCTTTTCAATCTCATCCCACTTACAGACACAGATTTCCCTTGCCTTCAGTATATGTTGCCAAATAATTTGGCAACTCCACCTGTGACTTGTAGAGAATGAGTGTTATATTATCGTGCTCCTTAGGCACAATGAATCATTGTTTCTTACACCATTAGCTGAATTTGGTTTTGGAGCTTCAGTTTAATACCAGTTTTAGTAAAGAAATTGTTTGGCTCTTGTATTTCCAACATGAACATGTTGGTACCCACAGGTTATCATGTCATTTATAAGCACCTGTCCAGGTGACCTATGCCAATACAAAATATTTGCCATCTGCTAAACTTTTTTTTTAAAAAAAATACAATTTCACCCCAAACCTGACTAAATGTTAAGCTTCCAACACTAATGCTCTGAGGAACTGTAAGTTTTCCCAAGATGCAATCTGAAAGCCACTACTACCCTCCAGATGTTTTGAACTACACCTCCCATCATCCCTGGGTGGAGCTGATGGGAATTGTAGTCCAAAAATCACAGAGGGCACCATGTTGAGCATGTCTTAACGTTAGTGGCTTTCAGACTTCCCAATTAAAAGATCAGGGAAGCTTTTCCACAAGACACCTTACCCACCACTACTTCTCTTCCCTTGTGGTGTGCCACTGCAAAGAAGTTTGGGGTATCTTCTGGGATGCTCTGTTCACTCAGGATGATTAAGAGCCCCTGTTGCGCACTCCAGAACAATCCCTAAAGTCCTTTGCAATAGACACTCAGATAACTGTTGTATTCATGGACACTTCAAATTTGGATCCAGTAGTTTTAATATTGATAACTGAATTTTGAAAGCTAGTTTTATGTGTATACCACATTAAAACTGAGCAAACACCATAGTTGTATTGTTCACTGTTTAAGCAGTTCAATGTTGAATTAAAGGAAGAGGGCAGGCCCATCTCCTGAGAAGCTGTTGAGGACCATCATCTCTGGCTCACTGACTGCTCCTGCCAGCCACTCAGCCCCTGTTTTGGCCATGATGTTCATTATGTTATAGCACGTACTTTTTTAAAAGGCCCATTCATGTAAACAAACATGGTGTCCTCCTTGTGGGTGCTGCCGTATTTGTTTGTGCCTGTAATGGCCGGCTTTTGTTTTTGCATTATGCATGCTTGAACATATGTGGTATCATAAGCACAGTGGCTGGAATTTGATCATAGGCAACTCACTATAAACTGACAGTGCTAAACGTATGGAGTATGAGATTGCACAGTGACTTCTGACTTCATTGTGGCCACAATGGCCTTTAGGGTGGGGCAGAAGCAATTCTATCTCTGCTCCATGATGTCCTTTCTCCGCCTGGTAGTGTGCCCTTTCACAGCTTGTGCATCTAGCTTATGCTGATGCAGTAGTCTCAGCATCCCCACCCTAAACACTTCCTTTCCAATTCCATAATTTGTAGGGTTGATCCAAAAGCCTAATTAATATAGATGGATTTTTTTCTCATGTTACATCTATTTAACCATTGTTGTGTTCAGTCCCTTGATAATCTGGCTTTATATCTTTCTCATTCTCGGTCTTTATGAATATCATTTATAAATCGGTTTTCATGGAGTTAAATCCTTATTGAAAAGTTAATTGTTGATGTTTTCTTCAAAGCCTGCGTAGGCTCAGGAGACAGTCCCCAGTAATGGTTAGTTGAAAATATCATATTCAGTCTATTAATGCATGAATGGCTGATGTTTTTATTTTTTCTTTGGGTTATTGAGCTAACAGTTTTTTATATTTGCATTTCTTTCGGATTTTTTCCCCATTCTGTTGCATCTTCATGTTGCTCTGTGTCAACATAAAAACATACCACGCCTAAACACTGTTGCAATGCGAATTGCATTACAAGGTCTCTCGTGAGACCTTGGTGCGTACTATTTGAATATGATCACACCTGGCCATCTACCTAAAAGCTCAGCAATGCCTACATGTTGTTTGAAGTAGTTTGCACCTTAATTATTCTCTCTCCTCTGCTCCCACCCCCTTTCTCTCTTTTCCTGGCAGCTTGTAGATAAAGTTGGAGAAAGCAACAGCATGGTATAATGGCAAGTGTGCCGAAGACTGGTTCTAAACTTATATTATTTATAAGGTCCTTCTGAAGAAAAGATCAGCACAAAGATTCTCTTGTGTACAGAGGCAGAGTTTGTAACGGTCTTGACGTAAGTTTTTAATTTACACCATAGTCTGCAAAATACATTTTTAGCAAAGAGCAAGTGTGCAGCCAAGACTTTAAGCACCAGGAATTCTGTGAATTGAACTGAAGAAAAAGTCATGGGGAAACCCATGGTATTAAAACTGTTCAGGACTACTTAATGCTTTTGGGATATGAGCTAAATGCAGCAACTTCCCCCATGGAACTAACAGTGCCTGTAACTTTTACCTCCTACTTTTGAAGGTGTAGCAGAGCAAATAGGAGTCACCCTTCTCTCTTTCTTCCTGCCAAACTCCTCCCCTCTCTTGAAAGAAGGTAAATCACCCCTTCCTGCATTTTTTCTTCTGCTGAAAGCAAGAGTTCCCATAAGCATGATGCGCAGTGTGTTTTAAGATGGATTGTCGTCTTTAACTGTGTGCGATAGCAGAGGATTCCACTGCACGAACATGCCGTATAAACCATGTAAATGTGTGGCTGAAATACTGCTTTGTAGGAAAATGTTTAAAGCCAAAGGTAAATTCTGATTAGGTGTCTATTTACCTTTTGGAATATGCAAAAACTAATGATTTTTTGTACTAAACGTCAGTCTTAAACCACTCTTGGTTTTAATATCCATTTAGTTTGGCAGGGATTATGGGAACCAATTTTACACTCCTTTTTGACTGGTTCTCCTTGATACATGTTACATCTATTTATCACAAAAAGGATAGAACCCTTTCTTACTGAATACGTTTTGCGTGCATCATGTTTAGCTCCTGAAATGACTTGTTTTAAGGTGCTCAGCACATTTTATGAACTCGGACCTGCTCAGCTAGCTGAACCTCTGAAAAGACACTCCATTCCTAAATATTCCTCCTCTCTTGTCTGCAGCCAGTAACAACCTGCAGCATGTAATATCCTGTTTTGTACATTGGCAAAGCACCGGGTTATGCCGTAAAGGCACTAAGATTTGGGCATCCTATCCTTGTTTTAGGAGAGCATGTTACAAAGCTAATTTATTATGTAAATAACTTTTTCGGAAAACTAAGTAAAAAAATATTAAGTATGCTGGGAGGAAGTCTTGGAGAATTGTATTATAGCAGCATTGATCAAGTGCCACATCTCAAGGCCATTTTTTATTGCTGTGGCTTAATTTTTTCCTATCCCAGCATTTAGGAAGGGTGCATATTTCAGCACCTGAAGAGTTTCTAGGCCACTTCAGGCATTCCACCGAAGTGGCCAGTATGGAAGTGTGAATTTCAGAACTTGCTTTGTCCCCATTGCTCCGAAGAAGATGCAGACATCTAATGGAAAGGAAGCACAGCTATTTCTGCTTCCCACCACGTCTGTGGAATGTCTGATTGTGGCTCTTGTACAAATACCTAGTTCAAACTGGTGTTTGTAGGCAAAGCTGCATATAAGCCCCCATCAAGATGAACATCTATCATCTGACTTGCGTGAGCGTTTGTGTTGATGCAAACTGATTTTGAAACACCGGTATAAAACCACTCTTGTCTGCTAATGCCTGACAGAAATAGCCATTTTAATCAAATGAGTGATTATTTAAATAGACATTTTTAGTTGTGGTAAGCCAGTTTTTTTAAATAAAAAAAAACTTTGAAAAAGTAATTGATGCTTCTGGTTGAAAGAGCAAACTTTGCATGAGCTTCCCCATTTTGCTGGTTTCCTCTTGAAGAAAGAAAACTGTCTCTTAGGAAATGCAATAGAGTTTCGTTTTTTGCCAAAAAGCGCTGAAATTGGTTTTCTTCAGTCCTGAAGCCATTTGTGTACTCCCATATCAATCTCACTGTGACAGATGTTGCTGCCTGTTAAAAAAAATGGTTCCTGGGTTCCAGCTGCAATTCTGAAAAAAATAAAAATGCAAATCCTGTTGAATCAAATGGGACACGCTCATGAAATAAGGTTTTGCAGCTAAAACTTTTTTCCTGGTGCTGTGTATGCACTACTGTTTAAGCAGAACACCTCTGGCATATGCTTGATAATCCCCACATCCAGGTTTAACTGCACAGGAGTGCATTCATGAGTCATTCCTGTATCTGAAATCAAATAACCCATATTTGGGGCTCCAAGGGATATGCTTAAGCCTTGGAGCAACTGAGCAATTCATACATCATTCCTAGAGTTGTAATAGGGGCCTGTTCAGATGTTGCTTTGACTTTGGGATTCTACCTAGGAAGAGTTCTGGAGCAGGTCACAGATTTCTGTGTTCTCTTCCTTGCCCCTCACTTATGAGTAGGAACTAAATGAACAGAGGAGAAACATCTATGCTCCTGATTCAGCCAGGGAGCTCCTATGTTCAGATAAATGCCAAATTTTCCTCCTTTCTTCTTGTAGCTAGGGGAACAGGAGGAAACTGCTCCTACTGGGTACAATATCATAGAGAAATACTGTCTAAATGCACCCTTAGATTAATCATGCCCATGTCATGTTCTCATGGCTCTGGTTTCTGGTTTCCTTGCAAGTAGGACGGACCTATGGTAGGACACTACCTATGGTAGCACTGCAGTCCTCTAGAAAGTAAAAGCGAAGACAATTGACTTCTTAAAATGGCCCGATTTGATAGAAATCCTGCCGTTTTGTGGCGAGCGTTGCATTAATCTTTAAGCGCCTCTTTAAACAGACAGCATGGGCAAAAGTGGTCAAGACACACAAACACCCAGTACAATTCTTGTTTTGACTTCCCACAGCCCTGTATGATTAAAAAGGCATGCAGATTACTTCTGCGCACAAAAATTGTTGCAAGACTTTAAGAATGGGTAGTACCTCTCTCACTGCCCTTCAGCGAAATGGAAAGTTCTTCAAAAGCTAGCTCCCTTCTGACTAATACTCTGAGTTCAGAGGATTCTGAAGATCTATGTTGGGGCAATATCCTGAAGCTTCTCAAGGCTTTGACTTGTAATTGGTAGCAGAGGTGGGTTGTGAGCAGAAATAACACCTGCAATTTCCAAGGTAATGTTCCTTGGCAGATACAAAATATATATATTTTGTGATGTTGGTATTATGATAGAGGTCAAAATTAATTTGTGCAAAGTTGGTATTATGATAGAGGTCAGAATGACTCCTTAGCCTTAAGGCCACTATCCTATGTCTTTTACTTGGGAGTAAGCACACTGAACTCCGTGGGGCTTACTTTCAAGTATGACATGCATAGGATTGGGCTGCATGTGTTGTACTCTTTCGCAGAAAAAACAATCTGTAACAACAAAATACATTTTCTCACATTTAAATGTAAGTCTTTATTGCTGCTTTAAGAATCACATGAGAATCTTGTCCTGGGGGGAAAAAAATACTGTAAATACACTTGTCATACCTTGAATAAATGGGTACTTTTTCTATTAATCGGCAATGGTGTCTCTTTTAAATCTTACTCCTTAAATGCTGTTGTTTTGTTGTTGTTGTTGTTGTTGTTGTTGTTATAAAAAAGACTTTACCTACCTGAGCAGTTTTGTTTCTCTGTTCCCCCAAGGTATGTGGGGGTTTTTCTTTTGAGACTGAACATTATAACCCATTTTCCATCACATTAATGAGAAATTAATGGAATTAGCACTGCTACCCAGATACTTTGAGAAACAACTTGAAGAATGTATCTATTGAGGCACTGTGCTTCTTGCCAATCACAGGGGCTGGTGTTGCACATCTCTTGTCACTTTGTTCAGGCTGTGAAGTTCTTGGATCAAGTTTCAGAAGTTAAACAGAATAAAGTACAGGTGGCTAACCTTTGCCGATCAAGGGGTTGTTAGACTGCAGCTCCCAGCATCCCTAACAATTCACCATGCTAGCTGGGGCTGATAGTAGATGGGAACTCACTCCCAACTGAGATTAGATGGAGCAAAGGCATTTGCTGTTCCTGTGTTGCATTTTAATTGTTCTTTGCATGATTATCTAATACATTATGCACACTGCTTAGAAATTCTGAATATTAAGCAGTATATAAATACCTGAAATGTTTTTTTATAAATAGAGCATCTGAAGGGACACGGGTTCAGCATCTCTTAGATAAAGTCAGTGCTGTTTTCTAAAAAAATGTTTAGGGGTACTCTCATTTTCCTACTCATACTGAAATACTGCCCCTCAATGAGGCCAAACTTAGATTCACAAAATGTTTAGGGGTATGCGTACCCCTGCGTCTCCCCAGGGAAATAGCACTGGATAAAGTATATCCCAGCATGGAGACAACTCACATGGGGAAGCGTTTCCACCTGGTTGCTGCCTGTCAGCTGAAAGGCAGTGCCATATTGTGGTTAGTGTTACAGGTTTGGACCAGGCAGGCTGAGATTGAAATCCATACAAAGCCACAAATCTCACTGGGTTTTTGACATTGGGCTAGTCGCTCTCTTAGCATAAGGCAGCACACAATAGCATTTCATCCTGAAATTCTGAGGGAAGCCTAAAGTTTTTAAGAAGCTAAGAAAAATAATCATTGCTGTGGTACATGAGTGGACAGGATTGGAAGTTGCATATGCTTCTAGGAGTGTCTCCAAAAGGACATGGCAAGCTTGCTTCATTAATATCCATGTCCCTTTAAAAAGGGAAAATAAAAAAAAAACCCTTCATTTCAGAAACCACACAAGCACATTTCACTAAATTTTCAAGGTTCAATTTTGGACTTGTTTGTCTACAGCAGTTTTGGCACTAGTGCCCTAGAAATAAGGTGTGGTTTTTAGAATAGGCAGGATTAATCTGGTCAATGATCCTGCTTATCTAAAAGCAGCCAGACAAACTCTTCCATTTATATTTCCTAATAGTAAAGCTTTCTTGGGGGGGGGGTCCCCTCTGCAAGAGACCCTCCTGCTACTGTGGCAGCTGCCTCAGGATAATTTATTAAGTTTCCTAAAGCAGCTCTCGAACTGATGCAGATTTGCTGGCAGCTGGCAAGGCTGACAGGAAGCATTTGCTGCGCAACAAATCAAACCCAAAGTACCATTTCATTTCGTATCGACTTTCAGGCCATCCCTGAAGTAGACAAAAGAGAGTTTTGGCACGCATGCAGCTGCCTTAAGAATCGGTTGTCTGGGGGTCTCGTTATTTTGAAGCCCGGTTGTAAACATACCTACTAAGTTTTGTGGTGAGAGGAGGCCAATAGCGTGCACAAACATCAAAGAGAACAACACTGTACACTGTAAGGTACAAATGTATTGTACCTTAATGCAGAGAGAGTTGACTCCTTCCTAACCTGCAACAGCAAACAGGTGAGTTTGTGTGTGGGAGGGGGAATGCGATAAGAGGCTTGTTAATCAAATTATGTACATGCTACAGATGGATGGATATTTCTTTTGGGGGGTTACCCATAAAAAGGAAGAACCTCTGGCATAATGGTTAGAGTGCTGGACTAGGGCCTGGGAGGCCAGGGTTCGAATCCCCACCCAGCCATGAAGCTCACTGGGTGACCTTGGGCCAGTCACCCTGTCTCAGCCTAACCTACCTCACAGGGTTATTGTGAGGATGAAATGGAGGAGAATCATGTGCCCCAACTGGAGCTCTTTGGAAGAAAAATGTGGTATGTAAATGTAAGAAGTAACACACAAATGGTTATGCGATGTGCTGCCACCAGCTCTGGTGGGTGGCTACTTGCAGGCTTAGGTAGCTTTTAGAGGGATCTGAGACAAATTAGTAAGTGGCACTGTGGGTTAAACCACAGAGCCTAGGATTTGCTGATCAGAAGGTCGGCGGTTCGAATCCCCGCGACAGGGTGAACTCCTGCTGCTCAGTCCCTGCTCCTGCCAACCTAGCAGTTCAAAAGCACGTCAAAGTGCAAGTAGATAAATAGGTACCGCTGCAGCAGGAAGGTAAACAGCGTTTTCGTGTGCTGCTCTGGTTCGCCAGAAGCGGCTTAGTCATGCTGGCCCCATGACCCGGAAGCTGTATGCCGGCTCCCTCAGCTAATAAAGCGAGATGAGTGCAGCAACCCCAGAGTCGGTCACAACTGGGCCTAATGGTCAGGGGTCCCTTTACCTTTACTTGCAGCAAAAGGTTGCAGTGATGGACTGCTGTTCAGGCTTCCAGCCAATCCATTCTATCTCCCCATTTCCTCCCAACAGTTAGCATTTTGTGCCGACTGAGCATGACCTGTTTGTAGTGGGGTGCCTTCTCCAATTTCGGGTGTGTTTGTGTGGGCATACTTGTATCTGTTCCCAGCTACATTAAAATCCTGGATTTCTCCTTTGCTTTCTTTGGACAGCTCTCACTTCTGTCTCGGGGGATCTCTAAATAGGTCTCCTCAGTATGAACCTGGAAATGACCTATCCAGACAACTGGATACTTCTCTGCACCCTTTTTGTATCTGTGTGCATCCCTTGCCCCATTCTAGTCTCCCTGGGTGGGTGGGTGGGAGACGGTTTCCTACTTTGGCATTTTCCCCCTCTAAGGGACAAGGAACCTTTGTACCTCCAGATGCTATATGAACTCATCCCTGACGCTGGGGTGGACAGGAGTTCAGCAATATCTGGAGGGCCAGAGTTTCTTCACCGCTGCTCTAAATGTTATGAAGTCCTGGGATTATCCTGAGTTTGCTGATATTTCCTTTTGTGCCTGGGAAGACTTGAATCAGAAAGAAAGGGGATGAAGGAAGATAGCCCTCTTAATAGCTGTTAACCATGTTGACTAAATAGAACCTCCAGGTTCAGAGGTAGTTTATCTCAAGTCTAAACAATTACCTTCAAGCCTTGCTTGTGGGCTTCTTGGAAGCATCAGGTTGGCAAATGCCGCATTAGATGGAGCATTTGATATGATCCCACAGAACTTTATGTTCCTAAAGGCATTAATTTGGTCAAGAGACACAACCGCCACAAGGACTGTTAAAATACAGTGGTACCTCGGGTTACAGACGCTTCAGGTTACAGACTCTGCTAACCCAGAAATAGTACTTCGGGTTAAGAACTTTGCTTCAAGATAAGAACAGAAATCGCGCGGCAGCAGCAGGAGGCCCCATTAGCTAAAGTGGTACCTCTGGTTAAGAACAGTTTCAGGTTAAGAACGGACCTCCAGAACGAATTAAGTTCTTAACCCAAGGTACCACTGTATAAGGATGTTTTCCCATCTAACCTTGAATGTGCCTAGGGCTAAACTTTTTGAACTTTGCAATGAATTTAACCTGTATCCCTCAGAAACCTGAAAGGATGCCCTGGAACTGTGAACTGTGCTCTTGTCAACTGAGCCCCTGCCCAACATCCCTAGCAAGTTGATTCTAGATTGTTTTTTATTAAAAGCCTTGCGAAAGCTGGTTGGCAAATGGATTCTAGCATCATTCACTGCTGGGTTATTATTTGAGCATTTCCATGGCAACCCTCACACTCTACCTTCTGATCTTGCAAAGACTTAACTTGCATGTTGGCTTTCTATGTTGTAAGGGCTTCAGCCTGTTCACCCTCCCCTCCCAAAAGAGAGAGAGAGAGAATGAATTGCTATGATGATGAGTTCAAAGCTGCAAGCAGCTGTTGCGCAGATCAGCCAAAATGGCATTTTGCACCAGTTCAAATGCAGCAGCAGTCCAGAATTCAGATGAGACATTTTGGAGCTGCGCCTGGTTTTGAATTCATTTTTATTTTAAAAAACTCGCAACCCTCTCTTCCAGCTCACCTGATCTCTTGGAAGTGGTATACACGAAGCATTAAAAAGCAATTAGTACAATCATTTTAAGAAGCAGTGTAATTTCAATGAAAATAAAAAAGGATAAAGGCAACTGGAGGTGCATCAGCGTAAAACAAGGAAACAATTTCCAGCTGAAAACAAAAGAAAAACGTCTGGGAAAATAAAAGTTACACAAATTCAATAAAAAGTATAATACATGCATACGCATACATGAATGTCTGCCTCCAAAAGAAACTCGGGGAGTGATGACCAACAGCAACAGAACCCAAATGGCACCACTGTGAAATAAGGAGGCGGTATTATGATGCCGGTGTTCAAAAAGCTTTTGACAAAGTACAATGCCCAAGACTCCTGAGTAAGTTTAGCTGTCACGGAATGAAAGGAGAGGTGCTTTTGTGGATCGGCAACACAAAGTAGAGAGTAGGAATAAATTCATAGTTATCCCAATGGAGGGTTGTAGAAAGTGGGGTTCCCCCAAAAGATTGGTATAGGGACCTGGGCTTTAAAACTGATTCATAAATAACTACGGGTTAGAAGGGGAGCCATGAGGAAGCTGAGTTTGCTGAATGTTCAGGATTATTAAAACAGAACTGATCTTCAAAAGGATCTTTCCAAACTCAGTGAATGGGTGGTAAACTGGCGAATGGAATTCAATGTAAGAAGTGTAATTGGATGCATGGGGTTTTTTTTGGGGGGGGGGCAAAATCTAAATTTCATATACATGCCCACGGTTCTGAACTGGTAGTGACTTGACCAGGAAGGAGACTTTGTAGAGGTAGAAAGTACAGTATATTACCCCACCCTGTAATGTAGGAATCTCAACACACGGTTCCCCCAACCCATTTGAAAGCATGCCATACCCTACTTAGCTTTGCAAATGGGCTAGCGGTTTCATTGCTGCATTTTTATACCCCCTAAAAACCAGGGAGGGAAACCTTTGGCCCTCTGAATGTTGCATGAACTATGGCGCTGGGCTGGACAGGAGCATTAACCAGAGGGCCAAAGCTTCCCTAAGGTAAAGGGGTAAAGGGACTCTTGACCATTAGGTTCAGTCATGACTGACTCTGGGGTTGCGGTGCTCATCTCGCTTTATTGGCCGAGGGAGCCGACCCTCAGCTTCCGGGTCATGTGGCCAGCATGACTAACCCGCTTCTGGCGAACCAGAGCAGAGCACAGAAACGCTGTTTACCTTCCCGCTGGAGCGGTACCTATTTATCTACTTGCACTTTGACATCCTTTCGAACTGCTAGGTTGGCAGGAGCAGGCACTGAGCAACGGGAGCTCACCCTGTCATGGGGATTCGAACTGCCGACCTTCTGATCAGCAAGCCCTAAGCTCTATGGTTTAACCCACAGCGCTACCCACATCCCAATAATAATAATAATAATAATAATAATAATAATAATAATAATAATAATAATAATAATAATAATTTATTAATATCCTGCCCGTCTGGCTGGGTTTCCCCAGCCACTCTGGGCGGCTTCCAGCAAAATATTAGATATTAAATTAAATAATATTAAATAATTCATCAAATGTTAAAAGCTTCCCTAAACAGAGCTGCCTTCAGATGCTTAATCAAAAGCATCCCCGCCCCCCGAACCGGCTGCCTAGGGTCGTGCATGCATAGATAGGTCCGGGAGGAAAAGCAAGCGCAAGCGGTCGCGAGGACGCACGTGCTGGTCCCTTTGCAACCGGTGGACTTGCGCCTTCCTCCAAGGATGGGGATATAGATGCACGGATGGAGAACCGGGATGACGGCGCCGCCGCCGGGATCTGCCGCTCCTCCTCCCCTTCCTCTGCCCCCTGGCGGCGGCTGCGGGGAGCGCCGTTTCCTGCCTGTGATGCAATCGGCGCGGGTAGAAAAAGCCGCCGTCGCCGCCCGCTGCTGGAGAAACTCTCGCTTGCAAGCCGGAGCTGCAACGTGTCCCGCCGGCGCTCGCTTTGCTGGGCTATTTTTTTTTTTTTTTTTTTGCAGAGCTCTGCTTCGGGAGCGGCATCTTTTGGAGACGCCAGAAGGAAAGGAGCACCCCCCAGCGCACACACGTCTCTGCAAGCCGTCCACCTTTTCCTCTGCCCACCTTTAAATTTTGGGGATTGGGCTGCATTTCTCCAGCGCAATGAAGGTAAGATTTGGAGGAAGCGATCGTGCGCAGCAGCAGCAGCTGCTTTTGCATCGCGGGAGGGTGGGAGATGCGCGTCTAGGAGCCCCGGCCACGTTTGCAAACACACACACGGGAGCCAGCTCACGCGTTTCGGGCTCCGGAGGCAGAGAACGATTGCAGCTTCTGGGCCGATGATCCGGTTCCAATTGCGCTTCTTTGCTCCCCAGTCGTATCCATATGGGCCAGTGCTGAAAAATGTATAGGCTCTGAGGAAACGGGGGAGCCACCCGCAATTTATTTATAGGAATGCTTTTTTTTTGCATTAGTTCGTTAAGATTTTGAAGGTTCCTTAAAAAAAATAATGGCGGGAGTTTAAGGGTTAAAACCCCGAATTGCATTTATTCATTTTTTCCCCCAGGCATCTTGCACGTTCAGTGGCTTCCCCTCCAAAAACAGCAGCAGAAAAACAACAGGCAATTGCAATGACTAATTCGGACTGGAGGGTTCCAGGGTTTTTTTTTGTGGCTTATTCTGGAAAGAGCTATATTGTATATATGTGTGACTTTGTTTGTTTGTGTGTGCGATAGATATGCATTTGTGTCGGATGCTGCGATTTGTGGGGCCCCCGGAGTTTATTTATAGATCTTAGCTCTGCAGTCAATTTGCATGCTCCGAATCAGGTCATCGGGGAACGGGAGAGTCACTGGTTGTTGACGGGCACCCTCCGTGTAAATGGGAAGATGTGAGCTGTCCACTCCGCAGACGTGAGACCCTGCGAGTTCCGTATTTCGCTTTTCTCCCGCCTCCCCCAACTCAATCTTCTCCTGCAACCGAGCTTCTGTAACAGATGTGTTCCAGATCCTGTTTCCTTTCACACATTTCCTCTGCTCTGTTGAAGGGAAGGGGAAGAAATGCTCATCTAAACCGCTAATGTGCACCTTTTAAACTTCCAGAATGGCTTGTGGGTATTTGGGGTGGGGAGGGAGGAGGCAGTAACTTTATACCCTGGTGAACAGCTGAACCCCAGGAAGTATTTGGGGGGGGGGGGGTTGAGCCTGCAAGTAAGAGACAGCGAATACAGAGAAAGGGTCTGTATTCACATAAGTGTCACTGCAACTTTGAGCTGCGTGTCCCCTGGCAAGCTGGGACTTGCAGCCAGAAAGCTAGCTCCTGGGCCAAACTCACTTTGGGATCCTTTCTGCCGTCTGATGACAGCCACACAAGCTAGGAAATAAAGGCTGCCACCTTCTTTTTCTTAAGGGCTGTGCTCCTCTGCCGTTAACAGCGGGTCGAGAGGCATTAATAAGTCGCTGAAGCTTTTCCTCCCAAACTTCTCAGATCCAGGAAAAAAAGCTTTGCCTGTTGGATTTCAGCCTGCCAGGCTGCTGCCAAAGGCTAGGGCACCATGCAGCGTCGCATATGCAAAGTACGGAATGCAGAAGTGACCAATCGGATCTGCAGCACAATGTTGCCGTGTGGAGTACTCCTGTTCAGGGCTCCAGCCAGCCATGCCCTCTTCCAGACTATTCCATTCCATCCCCCCCCCCCGGCACTCCTTCCGCAGTTGGTTAGCATCCTCAGTCCTTGTTCATAGGACTTAGCAACCTGTCCTATACAGAGTCAGGCCATGGGCCCATCTGGCTTGGTATTGTCTGCGCCAGGTATCATCAACCTTCTAACCCAAAAGTGTGTTTGGGGACCCATTTCTTACTCTTCCCCCATAGATTTGCATGGCAGTACTGCTCCTGTTGCAGCACACCTTGGATCAGGCAGCGTTGATCGGTAGAGCAGTGGCCTGCACTGATGGGCAGCAGCCCTCTGGGGTGTCAGACAGGTGTGTCTCTCCGGGGTCTGTTTGGCCTTGCTGGGTACCTTCTGCATGCAAGGCAAATGTTCTGGCTCTAAACTACGACTCTCCCTTCAGTTGTTTGGGTCTCCCTATCTTTTCGCAGTGCCCGAACCCCTTGGTGGTTGGACAGTGCTTCTTGGCTCCCCGGAGATTTGGGAGTTATGTGGGTTAAACCACAGAGCCTAGGACTTGCCGATCAGAAGGTTGGCGGTTCAAATCCCCGCGACAGGGCGAACTCCCATTGCTCGGTCCCTGCTCCTGCCAACCTAGCAGTTCGAAAGCACGTCAAAGTGCAAGTAGATAAATAGGTACCGCTCTGGCGGGAAGGTAAACGGCATTTCCGTGCGCTGCTCTGGTTTGCCAGAAGCGGGTTAGTCATGCTGGCCACATGACCCGGAAGCTGTACACCGGCTCCCTTGGCCAATAAAGCGAGATGAACGCCCCAACCCCAGAGTCAGCCACGACTGGACCTAATGGTCAGGGGTCCCTTTACCTTTACTTTTATGAGTATATATTCAGGGGTAGGCAGCTTGGTGCTGTGCAAATATTATTGGACCCTGGTTTCTCTTATGCATTGACCAGGCTGGCTTGGGCTGATGGGAGTTTGGAGCCTGGCAACATCTCGAGGGCACCGCGTTGCCTATTGCTGGTATATATTATTTGGGTACTGCTCAGTTGGCCTGCAATCTTCCTCAGGCTCAGGTGATGTGTCAAGGTGATGTGCTAACTAACCAAAGGACTGGACTTGTGCCATTACAGATTGCCGTAGGTGCTTGCATGATGGAATGTTCCATTTATTGGAACGGGGGGGGGGGCAATAATGTTCATACACATAGAAAACTTGGTGTATCAGAGAGGTGGCTGCATAACAGCTAGCTTTCTAGATGCATGGAAATACAGGGGGAAAGGCAAGGTTGTTTTTTTGCGGGGAGTACCATCACATCTCTTTTTAGCTGCCCTTGGCATCCAGTTTGTGCTGGCATCCGCGGCACTTTTTATCAAGATATGAATTCTGGCACCTCCTTTTATTTTTACCAAAAACAAGCACTGGAAAT
Organism: Podarcis bocagei; assembly: GCF_964188305.1. Taxonomy (NCBI): domain Eukaryota; kingdom Metazoa; phylum Chordata; class Lepidosauria; order Squamata; family Lacertidae; genus Podarcis; species Podarcis bocagei. The sequence goes on along the minus strand of NC_138135.1, from coordinate 16,195,556 downwards.
AGTTGTTTGCTTCAAAGAGCATTTGGTCATGATGTGATTGAATCTGAAGCGGTCCAGACCAGATCAAGCTTACTCCCTGATTGGCCGTTTATGAGAACTTGTTATCTGAAAGTCAAAAATCCTCCAATATTTTAAAAGGATCCTCATCCACTGCAAATGGAGAATGGAAGAAATTGTTCCCAAAGAATAGCTCTGTTAATCTCTACCAGTCAAAGGAATAGGAAACCCCTTGGCATAAATGTATTTTATTTAATTTATTTCATTTCTATACCGCTTTATATTTTTTTAGGGAAACGAATCTCAAAGCCTGTTTTCCACCTACATTAAGACATCAAATAAAACAATCCAGAATAAAACAACGGAAAGTCAAATATGAAGTATACATTCAAAGCAACATAGTTAACTGGAAACCAAAATATTATCAAAATAAAATGTGACAGAGGTCACAACTACAGAATGCACATTTAGCACAGCAAAATTATCTTAGAAACATTTCAAAAGAAAACATTTCTAAAGGAAGTAAAACAACGCACATTGAAGGCTGCGCAAACCAGCAGGAGAAATAAAAGTATTATCATAAGTTTGCAGAGGAAATAACAGTGTGTAGACCAAGGCTCAACTTTGTCAGTTGTGTGAAATGAGATTGTGAAGCGGATGGCTGGACCGTACATGGGACATTTTTGTGAATAAATCAATTTGCAAAGTGAGCTTAAAAGTTAACATTAATCAGCATCTGCTCAGAAGGCATGAGGGCAGAAGTGCATGTTATGTGATTCTTCGTTTTTTGCTATAATTCATGGAGGTTGAGGTGGTGTTCTGCCTCAGCTCAACAGGGTGCTGAACTACATGAGCTTTTCTGATACGTTCCAGCAAGACCCTCCTGATGCCCTTACACTTTGGAAGATTCCCACAGAGAGGGAGGCTTCTAAACTCTTTCCTCTTCCATTGATTTTCTCCACTGAGCACTACCACCTCCTATTGCATTTACCCAAGGAAAAGATTCCAGTCCCAGTATCTTTTCCCCAGTGGAGACAAAAAACAGCTTTTCGTTGGTGTCATTTTTTTAGCAATTATTCCCACCCGCTTCCTGCATTTTGCATTCATCTCAGGAGTTGTACTGCATGCTGTTTTTTCCTCTCTTTTTAAAATGTTTTTATTAAGTATTTTCTTGGGTTACAAAAGTACACACAGCGCCTCTGTTTTCAGACCATAAAGTCCTTTCTACAGACCAGTTATTATTCTCTAGTTTTTTGTTAATATCGTACACGCTGCCTAGGATTTTTAAAAAAATAATTAAAGGCGCTAGGGCAGAAATATTGTTTAGTAAACTGATTAAGGATGGGGGGAGGAGCATACAGGTATTCTGCAGTTAAACAGCACAAGAGGGGAAGGATGGAAGAAACTGTTTCCCCCCAGCCGTCTCTTCTCAGTTGGATTGATTCCCCTCACAGGGTCGTTGTGCGAGCAAAAGGACTTCTGCCTGTACAATTCAGCTTCCTCTCCTTGTCTGCACCCAGTATGCTTTCCTCACCCCCCAAAAAATAACCCCTAGAACATATTTGGAGAGAGGGGAAGTTATTCCACGGGAGCAACAGCTTCCTCGTATACGGCTCGCCGTCCTTCCACTTAAAATTGCATCTGCGTTGCGTTTTTACATTTCTAAAAATTATCCCAGAAGAATCGTGGGGCTGCACATAATCTGTGATTCCGCTCTGAATAAAAACAATGGGAGTTCACAAGGTGCAATCATTCTTGTCAGCAACCCAATGGATGTAGGCATGCCCAGGTATAGCCGGTCCTAACAGGCTCAGGTTTTAATCTCTGCAAGTCATCGAAAGTGAGAATCATTAGTTAGTGTTTGTCGTGGCAATACCAACTTCGGTACGGTCACAGCAGTGCAGTGCCAACAGTACCATGAAATAGTTTGAAGCGACGCAGAAGTCAACTTTGGGTTACCTGTGATGGAATGTCCTGCCAACAAGATAATGGGATAAGAAAAACTGTGTGAAAGTGTTTGGGAGAGAAATTGCTGCAAAGTACTCCCATTTTTGCCGTTGCTCTTTGAAGCACCCATGTAGAAAGCCCTCCCTCTGGAAGTTTTGGGGAGAACATCATACCAAGAGAAGTTTGCTTTTAATGTATTGCTGCAACGCTGGGTTCTAGACCTTAATTCCCTGGCACCAGATGCTACCAGCTATCTATATCAGGGACGGAAAGGCTGTGTTGTTGGACTCCAGTTCCCATCATCCTTGACCGTTAACCATGCTGATAGAGGCTGATGGGAGCTGGAGTCCAACAACATTTGGGATAGCGAAGTCGGTAGAGCATGGGACTCTTAATCTCAGGGTTGTGGGTTCGAACCCCACAGCGGGCAAAAGATTCCTGCATTGCAGGAGATTGGGCTAGATGACCTTTCCAACTCTATGATTCTAGTATTCTATTTAGAGAACCACAGGATTCCCCCAGCCCTGATCTGTGTCCATAAGCTCAGTTGCTGTGCTTCACGTGTTTCTCCTTATGAATGCAGGGTTGCATGAAACGCAAGGGACACAAATGGATTTTCAGCAGAATAGACGCTAGGTTTTTGGAGAGGTGGGGGAGATTTTAGGATTGTGGGAATGTACTGTACTTGATTTTGTGTGTGTGTGCTTGGACCTTAAAGTCCACCATTGGAGACGTGAGTCTCGAAACCATGGCTGCCTCTGCATAGATGAGGCATAGATGCTTTGGTTGGCAACTACAACTCATGGGAGTTGTAGTCCAGAACGTTTGGAGAGCATCAAGATGGGGAAGGCCGTTTTGTGTTAGCTGTTGTTTGTCCATCAGCGAAAAGCAACAGCTTCTGAAGTCCTGCTGGGCACTTAAGAGGAGGAGGAGCATGAAAATCTGGCTGGAGGCTAGAATTGTTGACATAGCGCTAAACCATGGTTTAGTGTTTCGGCTGAAAGCATCCAGCGTATATCAAAGGACTCTGAGCCCTTGGAAAACTGCTGTATGAATGCTAAGCGTCGTTGCTCTCATCCAGAAATTCAGAGGTGCTGACAAAATAAATTTGGAACCCTCCTGACAATATTAAACAATCACACAATTATGAAAAATGACAAGCTAAAACCATGCCTGTCAGTTTCTCTCTCTTATTATGACTGCTTACTCAGAAATGATAGCAGTTGTCTTATTTACATGACTACTCCAGCTGAGTCTCTGCCCTTGCAAATCCAAGAATCCTGTCTCAGTTATACAAGGACCAGGAAGTACCAGTTTCCTTGGAATTAATTGCTTTGTCTCGCAAAAGTATCCATTAAGAAACCAGGCGATGGAGTAAAACGTAGGGCGCTCATCCTCTTAAATAAGCCATTATTTTTATTAGAGGTTAAATTGACTTTCCTCCATTAGAAGGACTTTGGCAAATATTGCCATATGCGGCTGAAAATGAAAACGCACTGGCTTTGCTTATCTGAAAGATAAGTGCGTCTCCTTCTCCTTTCCCACATCAATCCAGCGAAAACAGTGTTTGGGGATAATCAAAGGTTTTCACTAGCTTGTCTTATCTGATTAAAAAAATCTTAGCACATCCATGTCTTTCTGCATTTGATGCCCTACGTTCTAGAATCTCAGAGTTGCCTTCCTTTGATGCTTACTGTTCGTACACAGAATTTAAATGCAAGATCAAATAGTGCTTTGGGCATAAGATGGTTGCCTGGTCTGCCAGGGCTAAGTCTTTTTTGGCTGTGGTGTGTGATTTTTGAAGGGGGGAAACCCCAGTAAGCACCTGATGATTCAGGGTGACCTTTTTCTGCCAGGGCCACATTGCCTTGGAATGATCTGTCAAGGGCCGCATGGCAGGTGGGTCTGGAGCTGAAACTGGGTAGGGGCAGAGCTAGAGGCGGGTGTGATCCCACACTTTACTCTCTTCCTTGTTGTCACCCACATGGGGTCAAAGCTCAAATGAAATGGGATCACAGGCCTCAGATTGCCCACCCCTTATTTAGTACACTTCTCCATTGGTGCCCAGGGTACATTTCACCATGTGAGTCAGGCGCATAGGAATAATTTTTCCAGTGAACCCCATAGATGTGGCTTGTAGAAAACTCACCCAGACTTGAGCACTGAGTCATGCTTAGCGAGGCAGTGGAGGGATGGGGAAATTGCTGAAGGAGTTTCCACTGGTTGCTCCTGTTCTTGTTTGCTGAACTCAGTCTGATCCACCAAGGCCTTGAGCCTTACAGAAGAAATTGTCCCTTAACTACGAAAGGGAGAAGGGCCAAACATGGTTGCTTAGGAAATTACACCTGCAACCAAGCCTCACTGAACCAGTGTTAGAAACTCAGGCATATAAGCTAGGCACCAAATGGCTCCTTAAACCAGGGTTAGTTGCCATTTTGGGGCCAGACAGCTTGAAAGCCATATTTTTCAGTACAACGTTTTGGTTCCTGAAATTCATTCTGATTGTGCAGATAAAATATTACAGTTAGAATTCTACAGGATGATTTGCTTGCATGTGAAAGCAGTCAAGATCCAAGGATCGCCAGGCATGCCCTTCCAGATGGTGGAGATGTCACAGGCAGCATCCTGGCCCCCTGGCATCTTCACTTGGTTGCAAGTAGCCGAAAGCCAGGTGCAAAATGTGCCTGGCAAATTTCAAACACTGCTTTCACCTGCAGCTAAGCCCCACTGAACACAACTCCCAAGGAACCATGCATAGGATTTATTGCCTTCTTAAAACACATTGGCGCACCACGATTCTAGGTTTGTTTACTGGAGAGACTGAAGTTAGCCCTATCCTATTTCAAAACACACTTGCTCGCTCTGTGAGCAGAGATGCTTTTCTAACAGGGGCCCTTTTAGTGCTAGGGCAGAGCAGGGAGTAGCTACCCAGTCAAACTTCCTGTTAGGTTATTGCAGACATAAATGCAGCCAGTCCATTTTGTTTATGGCCTCCTCTCCCACAGCAATAAAAATTTAACTCTTTTTGGAAGGATCATTCTAGCAGAATAAACACAGCAGTCTGGTCCGCGAAGACGGGCTCTCGGCATCTCTGCAGAGCCATTCTTGTTTGACTTCACGCTCCATGGATTAGCGTGCTTGGCTGGTTGCATGAGCTACCCAGCCTGGAATGATCATAAATCCGTCCCTCACCTGCCTCTGACAGGTGTATTGCAAACAATACACCTGAGTACAAGACATTTTGCTGCCCTGGAATTTTAATGGTGGTAGGACTGTGCCTGCAACTTCGACTCTTTTATTATCTTTAAATATAAACCCGAATCTTTAGGGAGGGAAGGTGGAGATCTGCCCTGATAGCTGCTCCGAACATTGCATTTGTTGTTATTGACGATCGTATCTTTCCTTCTAATAGCAAACTCAGCCGATTAAGTGACGGCATAATTGTTGCCCAAACAGGGCAGCCGATGAATCAGGGGTCATGTCAACATGCTCAGAGGCAGAAGTACACTGCAGAAGTAGTTCCTCCCTACCAGTTCTGGTGGAGTCATAAGAACGTAAGAAAAATCCACTGGATCAGGCCAGTTGCTCATCCAGTCTAGCATCCTGTTCACACAGCGGCCATCCAGATGGCTGTTGGAAGCTCACAAGCAAGATCTGATCTCAAGAGCACTTTCACCTCTTGTGACTTCCAGCATTTGGTACTGAGAAGCATTTCTGTCTCCAGCCATGGATGCAGAGCATAGCTGTCATGGCTAGTAGCCATCGACAGCCATCTCCTCTCTGCATTAATCCTGTTTCCTCTCTTCTCCCTTCCTCTCCCCAACCTCAGAATAAGACAGTGTCCTTATGTTCCTATGGGCTGTTGTTCCCATGTAACATTCAACTCCCACTAGTGGTGTATGGAAGTGAGAGCTGGACCATAAAGAAGGCTGATCACCAAAGAATGGATGCTTTTGAATTCTGGTGCTGGAGGAGACTCTTGAGAGTCCCATGGACTGCAAGAAGATCAAACCTATCCATTCTTAAGGAAATCAGCCCTGAGTGCTCACTGGAAGGACAGATCGTGAAGCTGAGGCTCCAATACTTCGGCCACCTCATGGGAAGAGAAGACTCCCTGGAAAAGACCCTGATGTTGGGAAAGATGGAGGGCACAAGGAGAAGGGGACGACAGAGGATGAGATGGTTGGACAGTGTTCTCAAAGCTACCAACATAAGTCTGACCAAACTGTGGGAGGCAGTGGAAGACAGGTGTGTCTGGCGTGCTCTGGTCCATGGGGTCACGGAGAGTCGGACACGACTAAATGACTAAACAACAACAAACATTCAACAAGTGTGCTGTCTGTGTGCCTGAGCTTCACAAGTCAACAAGTGTGCAACCTTTCGCACAAACACTTGTGCATGTTCAGAGGCAGCTTGTACCTGAGTTCACTCTTAGTGTCAACAAAAGACTCCTGGTCCTTATTGCCTTTTTGTTTCTTGTTCTGAATTGTTAAGAGAGGAGGAGCGTGTCTTGTTTGTCGCTCAGTGGTACAAAGAGAGAATTATCTGCATATAGGAAGTGAGATTTATAGGCCAACAGGATGCAGCGAGCAGCTTTAATATAGTTGCAGTTTTTGCCCCTGTTGTCACACTGGCAAACAATGCAGTTGTTAAGCAAATGGATTAATGCCGGGTCTGACAAGCAGGTCAACAAAAGAGACACTTAGAGGCTCTGTTCTCCGGTTCAGAAGAGTGGAAATGTCTCGTTTGGCCACTTCGTTCCCTCTGCCGCTGCCGCCACTGACTTGTCCCCAGCAATTCCAAAGCAAGTGATGCGGATGTCAAAGGAGGACAACCAATACACGAGTTTTCAGAAAACAGGCCCCATGACCTAAGTGTTAAGAGGTATATTTCAGCTGGAGCCATTCGGCAGGAGACACCGTCTTCGCCACATGGTGCTGGAATTCCAAGTAAAAGCAGCAACTGCTTTGCATCTGTCCCTCTGTGCATCCAAGGCAACATCGCTGACCTAAGCTCCTGGGTCCTCCAAAAACCAGCAAGGACTCAGGGCAGGCTGGATGCTCTGGATACTGCATCTTAGCAGGCAGTGGCCTGGGATTTGTGATCATCTGATTTCCAGGGCCACAGGAATTCTGAGCCACTGGTTTGTGGCTTTTTAACCTCTGCCATAAAGCTGCTGTGCAAGGTCCCCTGATGAGTCCAGTGTTAGAAACTCAGATATTATAAGCTAGTGCCAAATGGCTCCTTAAACCAAGGTTGCAGTCGCCAAAACAGAACGTCTATCTGCCATTTTGGCTTAGTGCTGACACCGCATCCTTTTCAGTATTGGATTTACTGTATTTGCCCAGGCATTTTAAGAGTATGGTATTTTTTAACTGGTTAAATTGCTTTATCCATAACTGTTGGCTTGCTTTTCATAGAATCATAGAATAGAATCATAGAATCATAGAGTTGGAAGAGACCACAAGGGCCATCGAGTCCAACCCCCTGCCAAGCAGGAAACACCATCAGAGCACTCCTGACATATGGTTGTCAAGCCTCTGCTTAAAGACCTCCAAAGTAGGAGACTCCACCACACTCCTGCATAACTCATTTTCATAACTCATTTGCATTTTTAAATTCCCTTGTACACTGCCTTCGATTCCATTTTTGGATGAAGGGCATTTTCCCCTCCAAAATTAAATTTTAGATAAAATAAACAAATTCTTGCACTAATTGCACTCCTCCTTCCAACTTGCAGATAACAAGCAACGTACGTATTGTTGCATGCCACCCCAATCTTCGAGCGGTGCGAGATTCCAGGGGTTCCAGGCTCTTGTGCAGGGTTTGGGTTCCTTGGAATGAGGGGGGCAGTGGAGATTGTTGTGTGTCTTTAGGATATATGGTTTATTTAGTAAAGGTAAAGGGACCCCTGACCATTAGGTCCAGTCGTGGCCGACTCTGGGGTTGGGGTGTTCATCTCGCTTTATTGGCCGAGCGAGCCAGCGTACAGCTTCCGGGTCATGTGGCCACCATGACTAAGCCGCTTCAGGCGAACAAGAGCAGTGCACGGAAACACTGTTTACCTTCCCGCCGGAGCGGTACCTATTTATCTACTTGCACTTCGTGCTTTTGAACTGCTGGGTTGGCAGGAGCAGGGACTGAGCAACGGGAGCTCATCCCATCGTGGGGATTCGAACCACTGACCTTCTGTTGTTTAACCCACAGTGCCACACATTTATAAAACCTGAGCCTACACTGGAGGGGCTGACAGCATTAACATCCAAGAAGGTTGGGCTTCTCCCATAGCCACAGCTTTGAATTCTAGCAGAAATCAAGCATGGCTCTCCCTCTCTGCCTTCTGCCGGCCTCTAGCCTAGCTCACCCACCCATCTCTCTGGCTTTTGTCTTCCTTAGTGCCAGCCAGTTGAGAGAGTGGGACTAGCCATTTGCCCTCCAGCACAGAGCAGCTTCCTTTGTCAGACCAGTGGCCATGCTTAGACCTTGTCCAATTTGACAATGGAATCCTCCATTCGATTTTAACCCTTGCTGGGTCCAATGGATTTAAAGGGACTCAGGCACCTTACAGCCTAAACGCCGCCCACCCGCCCCTAAAAAAACCAGCCTCTCACAACAATATTAATTTCCTCTAAGGCAACACTTTCTTGGCCGGCCTCGTCTGCTTAACTTAATTGCTGTGCTGAATAACTGCTGAGACTGCGTCTAAAGATTTAGGGCTTGCATAATTCTGTAATCCATTCTTGACGTTGTTAATTAAATGGGCTGAGGTAGGGAGAGATGGAAGAAATTGTGAGGTGGTTTTTCATAGAAACGTAGAATTGCAGGGACCCCAGGAGTCATCTGGCCCAACTCCCTGCAATCTCAACACACGGTCCCCCATCTGATTTGAAACCATACTGGCCCCTGCTTAGCTTTGCAAAGGCGCTCGCAGTTTTATTGCTGCTCCACTAGGTTTCCAGCATCTAATAGCCTTTTCTCTCCTCTGTGAATTTGTCTAATCCTCTTTTAAAGCCAACTAGGTTTTTGGCCAAGCTTTGTCTCCTGTGGGAGGGAGTTCCGTAGTTTAACTGCTCTGCATGAGGAAGGGTTTTCTTTCATCTTCCTGAATCTTCCAACATTCAGCTTCTTTGAATGTCCTCAAATTCTGATATTTTGAGAAAGGGAGATAAGCTTTTTTCCTCTATCTACTTTCCCCATGCCATAAACGTCTATCCTCCTCACCTTTTCTCTCAACTTCAAAGCACCTTTGCTGTGTTTATTCAAGGGGGCATACCCAGTTTCCTCCCTCCTCGTTTCATCCTCACGCCAACCCTGCGAGGTAGGGGTTCGATCCAAAGTGACATTTTCCACCCAAGAGTCAAGCCCTGGGGTGAGGTGAGGGGGAAATAGATCTCTTGAATCAGCATCTCACAGCAAACACCATCTGTTTACTGCACAGTTTGGGATTCCCCCCCCCCCCAGAATATTTCTTTTTGCACCCATTCTATGTCAAATGGAATTGAGGGGAGGATATTCATCTGGGTCTAGCTTTGCAGTAACCTGGATGTAGTCCTGGGCTTCTTCAGATCCTTTTTCAGAAAGGTCACGAGGAGTTGCAAGCCTTTTCAGCTGGTGTTAAAAATAGAGTTGAGTGACTCAGCCGTTCAGCAGCATCACTTTCTCTGCTTGATGAAATAGCAGCGGATTATTTATTTCTTTAAGAAAAGAAAAAAAACACAAACTCCCCAGTGGGTACCGTTATTGCTTTGCAAGTAATCTTCTTCATCGCTTCCTGGCTGAAGTAACACTATTAATTCTATTTTTAAATATATATATATTTAAATGGCTCCTCTACAGCTTGCTGTTTGTAGTAATTTTTAAAAGGATGTTGTATTGCAAATGGCAGCACGAATGCTGCTTTGAAAATCTCCGGCTTTGAAGGCAACATTGCAAAAGCAAAAGCTCTACTTCCTTTTATTTTGCATTTTAATTAAATGTGCCATCCATGCAATTAGCATTTGTTTGCACAGGTGATGGACCTCTGGATTGCCTGTGGGCTCCTTGACTTGTGGTTGGGGGGGGGGGTGGAATAGCTGGGCTGTGGCCATTGACCAAGGGCTCCCATTTTGCTGCTGCAGACATATGAATCATAGACCCCCAGGGTCCTCTAGTCCATGGGTAGGCAAACTAAGGCCCTGGGGGGGGTGCGGATCTGGCCCAATCACTTTCTAAATCCGGCCTGCTATAATGTGGCACAAAAGCTGCACATTTGTTTTCTGACAATAAAATGTGTATCTGTGTCAAAACATGGATGTGTGGATGTGAAAACGGCCAGTGTTGTGATTTAATTTTCATCTACAATGAAGCAAGTGGGAATCCTGGTTTCACCGTGAATAATGTGCACTTGCTTCCCTCCGATTTTTGCCCTCCTTCCAGGAGCATAAAAAGATGCCTTATATCATGGGTAGGCAAACTAAGGCCCGGGGGGGCCGGATTTGGCCCAATCGTCTTCTAAATCCAGCCAGCGGATGGTCCGGGAGTCAGTGTGTTTTTACATGAGTAGAATGTGCCCTTTTATTTAAAATCCATCTCTGCGTTATTTGTGGGGCCTGCCTGGTGTTTTTACATGAGTAGAATGTGTGCTTTTATTTAAAATGCATCTCTGGGTTATTTGTGGGGCATAGGAATTCGTTCATCCCCCCTCCAAATATAGTCCAGCCCCCCACAAGGTCTAAGGGACAGTGGACCGGCCCCCTGCTGAAAACGTTTGTTGACCCCTGCAACCGCCTGCACTGCAGGAATCTCAACATGCAGTCCCCCATCCAATATGAAACCATACCAGACCCTGCTTAGCTTTGCAAATGTGCTAGCAGTTTTATTGCTCCACCGCCAGGAGGTGGTGCCTTTTACCCAATCATATTGTTTGTCTACCTATAGGAGGGGTCCCCAACATGGCACCCATAGGCTCACATGCACTCTCGGGGACTTCCCTTGGTTCTGATAGGATGTTCTTTTCTGCCACTCCCTCTGCTGCAATTAGGCTTCATGGCATCCTGTTGTAGCCAATAGAATACGTATATTGTAGTGTGTGCTTGGTTGCAGTCCATGTGTGTGGTGCCCACGACAATTTCTCTGGTTTGCCGGGGGGCTCATTGGTCCAGGAAGTTTGGCAAGCTCTGGTCTACACCAGTTTTGTCTATTCAAGCTAGCAGCGGCGATCTAGGTTCATAGGCAGAGGAACTGCCCATGGTCTGAGTTCTCCGTTGCGAAGAAGAAGAAAAAGAGTAAGAAATTTATTTATACCCCGTCCATCTAGCTGGGTTTCCCCAGCCACTCTGTGCAGCTTCCAACAGAATATTAAAACACGATAAAACATCAAACGTTAAAAACTTCCCTAAACAGGGCTGCCTTCAAGATGTCTTCTAAAAGTCAGACAGTTGTTTATTTCCTTGATATCTGCTGGGAGGGTGTTCCACAGGGTGGGTGCCACTACCTAGAAGGCCCTCTGCCTGGTTCCCTGTAACCTTGTTTCTAGCAGTGAGGGAACTGCCAGAAGGCCTTCGGAGCTGGACCTCAGTGAACGATGGGGGTGGAGACGCTCCTTCAGGTATACTGGGCTGAGGCTGTTTAGGGCTTTAAAGGTCAGCACCAACACTTTGAACTGTGCTCAGAAACGTACTGGGAGCCAATGTAGGTCCCGCAACTGAGCCCTTTGCAAACATCCTTTGTCTTAGTTAATAAGAACGTTGTGGTTGATGGAGCAGGATGGTCAGACTGGAGTGTTCCTACTGTTCTGAAGGCGATCACTTGCACCATTGCAGATGAGCTTTTTGGAAGACCAGTGTACAGCTGACACCTGCACAATGGGGCACATTCTGCCATGGTGTCTGGCAAAGCGGGTTCTCCTTTATGGAGAGCACGTGTTGCGGTGGGAGCCACCATGACACCCCCTGTTGCTGGGCGGGTTAGTTTGGATGGCCACGGATTTGATCGGGCACCTCCAATGTTGCTGGAGAAAATTGATTGTTGCAATTTTATTTGATTGATGGGGGTGCTCTGCAGGTCCCTGTTTGCAGTGTTGAGCTTCTTCTTTTCGCTGCGCACATCGGATCACCCACCCACCCTCCCTTTATTTAGGGTTTGTTCGCGCTGACCTTGCTATGCCTGTCATGGGGTCGTTTGCTTTAGAGCAGGGGCCTGGTAGGAATTTTACCATTTGGCTGATTGGCTGGTGCCATTTGGGTTTTGCCTACTGCGTAGCAAATCGTCAGAACTTGTAAGTTGCGGTTAGACATTGGTTAATTTTTTGGTTGGTGGAGGGGATGAGCTTGGCTGTGCCTGCCCCTTCAATGCTGCTGCTGCAAAGGTATTCCGTTAAAGGAATGCAGGGGCTCGCCATGCTTTTGTCTGAATCCCTGGCAAAGGGCTAGGGCTATGCAAGAGCCCCTGGGAGCATTTGGGGAGAGGTGTGAGCCTGGCACCCAGGTTTTCCTCTCCCCAAAATTGCTTACCCTTACTGACTTCCACGCAGGTGTGGTTGTCAGTTCTGTTCCTACCTCCAAGTGGGAACAGACTGTCTCTAACCAATGCCTAAGCAACCACTCACTTACTGTAATTGTGGCCAAAATTATGCCAAAAACCAAAACAAAAATGATGTGTGAGCGTGTTTTTATTCAGGGGTGTCTTGGGGGTCCTCGACACGCAAAGGTCTTTCCCACAGCACACCAACCATATTTAAGACTCCCAGGTGAAGCTTTTTCTTTCTTGCTTTCTGCACAAACAGGGAGTGGGGTGGGTGGGTTTGCCAGGCACACCCTGATGCTGCCTTCCCTTTCCTTTGGGGCTTAAAGAGGGGTAAGAGCTGTATTATCTGTTGCATTGCAGAGGACTCTGCTTGCAGGCATTTTGCCAAGCTGCCTAATCTCCTGCTGCATTTGAAAGGTTGGTTGTCACCCAGGAATGGCATAGAATATCAAAGGAAGATTGATGGACTGCTGGATCCTTCAGGAGACTCCAGTTGCTGAGTTGCTCACCTCTGAATCATCCTGACCTCGAGTTGACCTGAAAGGCAATATGCAAATCATGACAATCCTGTTAGTGCTAGTAAATGCACACAGGATTTTAGAAACACATGCAGAGACTAGGCCGGTTCTGTTAACAGAGTTACATTCACTCCATCCTTAGGAAAAGAGAGAATTGCTAAGTCACTGGTATTCTTGCAGGTAAACGTAAAGCTAAAGGGACCCCTGACTATTAGGTCCAGTCGTGGCAGACTCTGGGGTTGCGGCACTCATCTCGCTTTATTGGCCGAGGGAGCCGGCGTACAGCTTCCGGGTCATGTGGCCAGCATGAGTAAGCCGCTTCTGGCGAACCAGAGCAGCGCACGGAAACGCCGTTTACCTTCCCGCTGGAGCAGTACCTATTTATCTATTTGCACTTTGACGTGCTTTCAAACTGCTAGGTTGGCAGGAGCAGGGACCGAGCAATGGGAGCTCACCTTGTCGCGGGGATTCGAACCGCCGACCTTCTGATCGGCAAGCCCTAGGCTCTGTGGTTTAGACCACAGTGCCACCCGCGTCCATTTTGTTTTCTCTTGGTTTCTCATTTTCCCAGTCTTAACCTTCTGTTCTCCATATTTACACATCTGTTTGTGATTCATTCCTTTAATTTCTTTGATTCAAATAATTACATTATTTCATTATTTGACTTCCCACCCCCCATTTCCCCATTTACTCAAAACATTTTCTACGACATTGTATCTTTATCTATTGCACAAAGTTTTTTCTATTGCAATTATATTATCGTCCTCCTTCTCCCGCTTTGATCTCAAATCCTGCCCGTGATTTCATTTGACTGTAATATTTTTTAAAAAATAGTCCACAGACGGCCTCGATTCTTCATTGTTTGGATCTCTTAATTTCACTGTCAGCTTTGCCATTTCTGTCCAGTTCAATCTCCTCCCCATTAATATATGTGTTCTTTTGCACACTTTACCCTAGTTTATGTGTACGCTACTTCCCTGAAGAGCTGCATTGCAAAATTGCACAAGTGGGAATTCAGAGGCAAGCGCTGTGTTTTAAATCTGCAGATTGCTTTGGAAAGTGTGGAATAGGTCGGTTCTCCTTTAAATGGGAGCTGAGTCAAATGTCTTTCCTGTCCCCAGTTGCAAGTTGCTGTTCTAGGTTGCTGTCAGGAGTGCAGGGCTGCACTTTGGAACGCAACTAGCATTTGGTTTTGATTTTTCATCCTAGAGAAAGGGCCGGGGCGGGGTCATTAAAAAATGTCAATAAATAAATAAAGGTTTGGATGATTGATTGAACAGATAGAATTGCAGGCTGCTGCCAAGTCCAGGTTTTAATTTTGAAACAATTGTGCTGTTGTTCCTCGGGGTCTCAGGGTCCCTAGCGCTGGGCATAAAGTAGGATTTAGCCAATCCTCTTGTGAGCCAGAAAGAGTCGAAAGCACAGAACAAGATGTCTTGCACGCTGGCAAGCTGCGAAAACTGTAGCCCTCAGGTAGTCTTGCCCAAAGCGGTAATTGACTTCGTTTCCCCATTTTTGAGTCCCTAGAACATATGCTTAAATTCTTCAAAACCGTGTTGCCTTTTTGTTTCTTGCAGGGTTGTCAAAATGACTGCGCCACTGGATGTATGGAGGCAGCCACAAAGCATGCGATCGAATCTTTCAAGGTATGTCATTTGCTATAGCAAGAGTGCCTGTGGCAGTTCTCTGCTCTGCGCAAAGCATTGTCCCTAAGATGCACGCAGATGGAGTCAGCCTGTAGTGCCGTGGACATGTGTAAACATTGCAGTCTTGGTGGGGGTGACGTGAAGGCTGCATCTTCTGGAGCAATTAAACTTCAGGGCTTTTTAGGGGTGAAGAAAACAGTTTCAGTTCCTTCCTCAGAATCCTGACAGATAGTTGTGAGCGAAAACTTGGAAGCGGGTATACAGTGGTACCTTGGTTCTCAAACGCCTTGGTTCTCAAATGCCTTGGTACTCAAACAACTTGGAACCCAAACACTGCAAACCCAGAAGCAAGTGTTCTGGTTTGCGAACTTTTTTTGGAAGTCTAAACATTCTCTGTTTTGAGTGTTACACTTCCAATTTGAGTGCCACACTTCCGTTTTGAGTGTTACACTGAGGTCTGGATGTTTTTGCTATTTATTTTGCGTTTTTGTGGCTCTCTTTTTTGTGTGACTGGGTGGAACCCTGTTCAGCTACTGATTGATTGATTGATTGATTGATTGTGTGACTGCAGTACATTGTTTATAGCTTTCATTTTATGGATCAGTGGTCTCATTAGATAGTAAAAGTCATGTTAAATTGCTGTTTAGGGGTTGTTTTTAAAAGTCTGGAATGGATTAATCCATTTTGCATTACTTTCTATGGGAAAGTGTGCCTTGGTTTTGGAACGCTTTGGTTTTAGAGCGGACTTATGGAACGGATTAAGTTTGAGAACCTTAAACAGGAGTCCTGAACAGCCCTCACTGCACTTTATTATCCCTTTGGAGTTGAGCTGTGTCTTTGTATCCTTCCAGGCTGTGATGTGTATGGTTTCAATTTTTGAATTCCTTTTGGCCAATTTTGTTTTGCTTTCGTCTTAAGCCGGCAGCCAGCTCACATTCCAGGTGTAAATTTCAATCGACAGATGGGTCAGCTCAGTCATAATTAATAACAGCCTGAAAAGTAATATTAAAAAGGAAGGTTTTGCTGACCTTATGCCCTAAGGACCGACCCTCAGGACTATTATGTGGTGTTTGGGCACAATTTTGGTTCCTCTGCTCTATGTCACTCATCTCCCGGTTGGGTCCCTTGAAACTTATTGGTCTTCCAGCATGAAAAGCAGCCTTTTCCAGACATCATAGGTTAAACCCCTGTTCTCTCTGTTTTCCAAGAAAGAATGTGATAGCCAGGATTTATGGCCTGGCTATCGTTAAGCACCACATAATTATCTCTGACAACAGACCATCGACAAGAGGCATCAAGTCCGCCATCTTCCTCAAACCTCAATTTAATTTTAAGTACAAAATAGAGAAGGAGCTCTACTCTACTCTGCTTTACTTGCAAATGAGTTATTGAGATATCACAAACAGGTTGTTAGCACCATGGCTTTTTCAGTTTTGCTTTTTTGCTTATTTCCTCCACCCTGCCCTGGTGAAAGGGTAAATCTGAATTAAATTGGGAGGAAATGCAGACGGATATTCTCACGATAATGACATAGTGTGGATGCTACAAAAATCTCACATGCACGAGGAGACCCCATCCCATAATAAGCTTTAGTCTGGAAGCACCCAGCATCCCAAATTCAAAAATTAGCTGGATTAAAACAAAAAACACAGCCTCCATAAATGTCTGAAAGTGGACAGTCTCTGACTACAATCTGAATATGGCTCATGTTAGCATCTGCTTTGTAATATTTGCAGTGAACCTTGTCTAAACCTTGCAGATTTTATCTACGTTCTTGCTTACTGTGGCTTTTAAAAAAAGCTTTGGTGACTCCGTTTCAGATTTTAAATTGTTCCTCTGAAGGCATCAGTTATAATTTTGTCATAAAGAGGCTTGGGGAGCCAGTGTGTCTGTCGAATGGTCTAAACGTGTAAGAAAGGAATAAATCCTGCCGTAATTGGGACTATCTTTATGGCAGGAATACTACTGTGCAGAAGGCTGTGTGCTTTTCAGAGTACCTTGGGTGGGAAAGGAAAATTACCCTGGCACAAGTTAATATGTTCTTACGAAAGCTCGCTCTAAAAACCATGAATGAGCTGGTTTTCACAGACACACAAGAGATATGAACAGGCAGTTTGTTTTTTTCCACAGTAATCTCCCTTCCTGTTGTCTTGATGGGCACTGTGTTTCTGCTGAAACCGCTTACGTTTTCTTGGAATCGGACTTGATATGGATCCAAGGTCGCTGCGTTGCACATGATTGTTGCGTGTCTGTGTGTGGTCTGTTTCCTATTAGATTCGTCCAGGAACAAACATGGAATGGAAAAATAGAGCCAGAATAAAGTAGCACAAAGGACTCTTAATCAGTATTGTTGGGGGTAGAGAGACAAGGGCTGCATAGCCCTCTGGGGACCAGAGGTGGGCGGGGTCCAAGGCAAAAGTGGGTGGAGCAACAGATGCAAATGTTACCTTTCTCCAGCAGGCTAGTGTCTACGCACCATCACACACCCATTTCTGTCCCCCATCCAAATACAGAAGAGATTTTATCAGAAATCCCGGACACATCCCAGGCAAAAGCAGTTGAGTGCCATGCAGTGCCAGCGAAGGTCCAAGGGCCAGACAGAGAGACCTGGAGGGCCACATCCGGCCTCTGGACCCCAAGTTCCCCATCCCTGTGGTATTGTGCCTATGCTACAATCATAGAATTATAACATTGGAAGGGACCATAAGGGTCATCTCATCCAACCCCCTGCAATGCGGTTATCTTCGCCCAGCGTGGGGCTCAAACCACAACCCTGAGGTTAAGAGTCTCATGCTCTTTACTTGTTTTATTCATTTATTGTAGCTTGGCTCCAAAGATCCAAACCATAATAATTGAGGGTTAGTGATTTCCCTCTGCATCCCCCCCCAAAAAAACCCCCTATATGTGGAGGGTTACTCTGGAACCATTTAAAGGAGTGTTGTGTATGGAGGAAAACTGCATTTCTTTGCATTAAAGTCTGTGTTTAGGTGGAGTATAGATAGTTTCATTTATGCCTGCTGAGTCCGTGAGGTTCAGCATTGACATTCTGAAATGCTGTACCGCAGGGATGTCCAAAAGGTCGATCGTGATCTACTGTTAGATCCCCAGGAGATTTTGGTGGATCGCGGTCTATGACTGGGTCCCTTTCCATTGTTAAATTAGAATCCTGTCCCGCCCCCTTGGCCCACCCTCCACGATCTGCAGAATGGAAGATGGAGTATACTGATTTGTTAGTGAGTGGCTGTTCCCCTTCCTCCCTAAAAAAAAGCTGAACAGCTTTGCCTTTAACTCACAAAAAACAGGGCTTTCCTCCTTCCTAAAACAAGCTCAACAACATAATAATAATAATAATAATAATAATAATAATAATAATAATAATAATTTATTATTTGTACCCCGCCCATCTGGCTGGGTTTCCCCAGCCACTCTGGGCAGCTTCCACAGAAACAAAAAATACACTAAAATCACACATTAAAAACTTCCCTGAACAGGGCTGCCTTAAGATGTCTTCTGAATGTCAGGTAATTGTTGATCGCTTTGACATCTGATGGGAGGGTGTTCCACAGGGTGGGCGCCACTACCAAGAAGGCCCTCTGCCTGGTTCCCTGTAGCTTTGCTTCTCGCAATGAGGGAACCGCCAGAAGGCCCTCGGCACTGGACCTCAGTGTACGGGCAGAACGATGGGGGTGGAGACGCTCCTTCAGGTATACTGGGCCGAGGCCGTTTAGGGCTTTAAAGGTCAGCACCAATACTTTGAATTGTGCTTGGAAATGTACTGGGAGCCAATGTAGGTCTTTTAAGACCGGTGTTATGTGGTCTCGGCGGCCGCTCCCAGTCACCAGTCTAGCTGCCGCGTTCTGGATTAGTTGTAGTTTCTGGGTCACCTTCAAAGGTAGCCCCACATAGAGCTCATTGTAGTAGTCCAAGCGGGAGATAACCAGAGCATGCACCACTCTGGCGAGGCAGTCCGCAGGCAGAGCGGCAACTTTGACCTGAACCCCCCCCCCAAAAGGCGGTAGATCACTGTCAGTTTTTAATTCTGTGAGTAGATCGCAGTCTCTTGGGAGTTGCCCAACCCTGCTCTACAAGAGCCAGAATCCCTGTTTCTTTCCTGGACATGGAATCATAGAATTGTTGGGATGGTCATCTCAAGGGTAATCTAGTCCAACCCCCTGCAATGCAAGAACCACGGCTAAAAAATCCCTGACAGATAACCTGCCCAACCTTCTCCAATGAAGGAGAGTGAACCACCTTCTAAGGTAGTCCCTTCCACTTTTGAACAGCTCTTACCACCAGAAAGTTCTTCCTAAGTTTTAGTCCCTTTCAACTCTGCAATTCCATGATTCTATTGAGATGGAATCTTCTTCCTTGTACAGTGGTACCTCAGATTACAGACGCTTCAGGTTACAGACTCCACTAACCCAGAAATTGTACCTCGGGTTAAGAACTTTGCTTCAGGATGAGAACAGAAATCGCGTTGCGGCAGTGGGAGGCCCCATTAGCTAAAGTGGTACCTCAGGTTAAGAACAGTTTCAGGTTAAGAACAGACCTCCGAAACGAATTAAGTTCTTAACCCAAGGTACCACTGTAATTGGAATCGGATATTTCAGTTTCTACCCTCTGGAGCAGCAGAAAACAAGCTTTCTCCATCTTCAGACTCCTTAGATATTTGGAGATATCTCAGCCCTATCCTCTTCATGCTCAACATATCCAACTCCTTCAACCGTTCCTCAAAAGGCCCATCTCTCTGTCTTCCATCTGCCTGAATGAAAGGGAGCTGGAGGGTGGCGGGAGGCGGAGGGAGAGATAAGCAGGCCAATAGATGGAGCAGATGGCCCTGCAAGAACAAGCCCTTAAAAAAAGAAGAAGAAAAAGCGAGGTCACACTAAAGTCTTAGCAGTAAGCACTGCCATGCCTTATGGTTCTGTTACTTAACTTGGTCGGAGCTCAGACTCCGGCTACAGACGTGTTTTGGCTCACCGTACAGCGTCTGCCTTCGAGAGCTTGTCGTTCCAAGCGATGTGGTAGCATAAAGATTCCTCGCAGCTTAGAGCCAAGTCTGGGAATGACTGTTGCTCTTCCCCCAAACGCTCCGTCACTCACCAATGCCCTACTAAGCTCTGAAAACGTATCTGCGGTTAAAAACACAGAACAACGATTGCATGCTTCCTGGAAAAAAATTTTTTTTGCTCAAGGCTCACGGTCATTTGGGGGGAACTCATCCTGATTGTCCGGGACTGGCAGGGCTGCGACGAGCGTGCAGCAAAGGCAGGAAGGGGGCAGAGGCTGATTGAGGGGAAACGGTCAGCGATCTATGGGGTTTTGTGCCACCCGGGAAGCAGGAGCCAGGATTGGACGAAAGGGAAGAGATGGAGCAGTCGGAGACAGGAGGTGCAGGATGCGTCACTAGTGGAGTAGGGACCAGGAGGGGCTTGAAGAAGCAGGAAAGGCAGGGTGGATTTTATTTAAATCAAAATTGATTTAAATCACAATTTAAATCACTAGTCAGGAAGCCTTGATTTAAATCTCTCCCCAACTCCCCCCAGAAAGACTAATTCTTGCTGGTATAATCTTAATATTTACAACCAGATGAAGGTTTCATTTTTGGAATATAGTTTTTAAAGTTATATAAAAAATTACTGATTTGGTTACTCTATTACAGATAATTATGAAATTATTGTGAGGTTTAATAAGTTAACTGTTTATATTTGGACAACTTTTCTGCTGTACTTTATCGGAAGGAGAAAAATAATCATTTCCTGAATAACAATTAAAACAATTTGTTTAACTGAAACAGTAACATTATAGCATATGTATTCATGTTTGTTCACTGATGTGGTTAAACGATTATTATTATTATTATTATTTTATTATTATTCCACAAATTAACACTCTTCTCCCCCTCCCTGCTTCTGACATTTCCTGGGTGGTCCCTTCCTATTGAGACTAGAGGGGCAAAGGGCAGAGGAGATCAGCAGTTGGGTAGATCTACAGCCAGTGACAAGGCAGGACCAACTAATTCTAGTTTTCTTCTTCCTCCTCCTCCTCCTCCTCCTCCTCCTCCAGGCAGAGTTATGCAAAGGCAATATTGAAGCTAAGTAGGAAGAATCATACAACCCTCTGCAATGCAGGAATCCCACCCACAGCCTTCCCTGGGTGGGCTCGAACCACCAGCCTCCTGGTTAACAGCCAGGTAGTGAGTGCTACCCCCTAGACTGGTTGTAAATACAGTGGTACCTTGGGTTACAGACGCTTCAGGTTACAGACTCCGCTAACCCAGAAATAGTACCTCAGGTTAAGAACTTTGCTTCAGGATGAGAACAGAAATCGCACAGTGGCGGCAGTGGGAGGCCCCGTTAGCTAAAGTGGAACCTCAGGTTAAGAACAGACCTCCAGAATGAATTAAGTTCTTAATCCGAGGTACCACTGTAGGCAAATTGAGGCGGGGAGAAAGGCAAGGGGGGGCGGGAGTTGTTCTCCATATGCCCTAACAGACCAGCCTCCAATGCTTTCTTCTCTTTCCTCTGGCAGTCAGAGGAAAATTGCTTGAATTGTGGCAGTGGCTTCTGGCAGCCAGTACCAAATAAGAAAATGGTTACAGTTCCGGATTAAATGGAAAACCGCAAATTATAAGCCTTCGCAGGTGTTTGTGGTCACCCTCAAGGGGCTGCCCTTCAGGGTACAATGCACTTCAGTTTTGCTGCGCCTGCTCATGTTACCAAATGACTGACATCAGGCGAACATTTTGTGCGCATGCCATTTATTTTCCTTCTTTCTTTATTAGTGCATGTGGGCTGCTGGGATAGTACTGTGTACACGGGCTACATTCAGCTTAGGTTTTACAGTCATACCTCAGAGGTTACAGACGCTTCAGGTTGTGCGTTTTCAGGTTGCGCACCATGCCAAACCCGGAAGTACTGGAACGGTTACTTCCGGGTTTTGGCGCATGCGCAGAAGGACTAAATCGCACTTTGCGCATGCACACCAAATAGCAACCCGTGTGTGCGCAGATGCGGCGCTGTGGGTTGCAAACGCTGCGGGTTGCGAACGTGCCTCCCACATGGATCACGTTCGCAACCCAAGTGTCCACTGTACTCAAGAGTAGACCCACTGAAATTAACATGTCTTAGTTAGCCATGTGCATTGGTTTCAGTGAATTCTGAGTAAACATTGGTGGAATGCAACCCACAGAATTTTATGCTGGGCACAGAAATTCGACATACCGAGGATATGTAAACCCCAGGTGGCAGTATCCAGTGCACTTGTTTAGTTTGCACAAGGATTTCCATTTGTGCAGTGGAACTCCTCGCCCCTGACCCTGTACGTATCCAGTGCCCTCCTAAAACTGCCCCCAGGGGAACAACTCCCAGAGTAGATTTAAGAGAGAGCACAGGGGCAGAAAAAGTGCATTGAACACCTCAATGAAATTAATTGGCCCAAGTTGGTCATGTCCATTATTTTCAATGGGTCTGAAGGCTCATCCATTCTTCCCCTTCTTCTACATTTCTAGGCACAGATCTGGGCTTCCCAGGTCTATGTCTGAGCATTTTTTCTCTTCCTCCACCCCCCGCTTTCCCCGTGGAAACCAACTCTTCACCACTGTATCGGAGCATCCTGTAGAAAATCTGAATTGCTGTTTGCTCCGATTCAGCAGTAAGGATCGGGTAATACACTAGCGGCCAAAATTGTGGAAACCTTTTGGGAAAAGTGTATTTCTGATGTTTGATGGCTCATAACACCTGATTGGCTCTCTAAACACTCCTGCTCATTGGCTACATTCAAATGACGGAAAGCTATTGCATATCAACCTAAGCAAGTTGTGCTTCCTTTTTTCTGGTTATTTGGCTATACCTTTGATAGAATGCAGATAATTGAACAAACTTTGCATTACATTCTTCATTAAATTATGTTTCAATTGATATATAATTTTACGGTATTACTAAAAAAAAAAGTGGTGTCATGAGCCAACAATCCTCAGAAAGACACTTTTTCCAAAAGGTTTCCACAATTTTGTCCACTAGTGTAAATAATAATGATGATGATGATGATGATGATGATGATGATGATGATGATAGCACTCAGGCACAGACCTGGAAAATGCCGTCCTGTACTTAGAGAACACAAGGTAAAAGGTAAGTCAATATGCCTAGCACTGACTACCACCCCATGTTTTTAAGGTAAAGGTAAAGGGACCCCTGACCATTAAGTCCAGTCACGGATGACTCTGGGGTTGCGGTGCTCATCTCACTTTACTGGCTGAGGGAGCTGGCATTTGTCTGCAGACAGCTTCCAGGTCATGTGGCCAGCATGACTAAGCCGCTTCTGGCGAACCAGAGCAGCGCACAGAAACGCCGTTTACCTTCCCGCCAGAGCGGTACTTATTTATCTACTTGCACTTGATGTGCTTTTGAACTGCTAGATTGGCAGGAGCAGGGACCGAGCAATGGGAACTCACCCCGTTGCTGGGATTTGAACTGCTGACCTTCTGATCGGCAAGTCCTAGGCTCTGTGGTTTAACCCACAGCACCACCCGTGTAGTAGCTCTCCACAATTTAAGACAACAGCTTCTCCCCACCAAATCTAGAAATGCTGGGGATTGGACCTGGAACCCTCTGCATGCAGGGCAAATTCTCTACCGCTGAGCTGCCGCCTTTCCCCAGTCTGCCCCCCGCCCTGCAGATTAGATACAGGCACCGACAAACTAAAATAGCTGTTGCATATGTATGTATTGTCCCATTGCGTTTGCTTTCTGAGCCTCCCAAGTTGCCACTTGCCGAGGCTCCCCACAAAGACCAGGTTCCCCACACGGTGGCTCTGAATGCCAGCACAATCACGCAGCCGCTTTTATCCTTTCACAGCCACTGCTGGTTCTGTAAGGACAGCATTTCATGCAGTGCTTTCCCGCCTGCCTACATAGAAGACTTCGGTGCCAATTTTACATCCTGACAAGTCAGCATTAACATTTCCTCAACGCAGACGTTTTGCATCGAGGAAATGAACCTGCGGTTTTCCACCCTATTCTCTCGTGGTTTTTTTTTGGGTGCACGTGTCTTGGTGCAGGATGAATGTTAATTCTGTTTTTCAGCTTGCAGTCCTGCGCTTACTTAGGGCAGCATGTGCCATGTGATTGCAGTGGCATTATCTTGTTTTCCAAAAATCAAAATCCCTGGTAGTAGCAATAATAATAATAATAATAATTTATTATTTATACCCCACCCATCTGGCTGAGTTTCCCCAGCCACTCTGGGCGGCTCCCAGTCAAGTGTCAAAAGCAATACAGTATTAAATATTAAAAACTTCCCTAAACAGGGCTGCCTTCAGATGTCTTCTAAAAGTCAGACAGTTGTTTATTTCTTTGACATGGGAGGGCGTTCCACAGGGCGAGTACCACTACCGAGAAGGCCCTCTGCCTGGTTCCCTGTAACCTCACGTCTTGCAATGAGAGATCCGCCAGATGGTGTCTGGGGTGAACGATGTGGGTGGAGATGCTTCTTCAGGTATATAGTGGTACCTCGGGTTACAGATGTTTGAGGTCACAGATGCTTGAGGTTACAGACTCCGCTAGCCCAGAAATAGTACCTCGGGTTAATAACTTTGCTTCAGGATGAGAACAGAAATTGCGGTGCGGCGGCAGTGGGAGGCCGCATTAGCTAAAGTGGTGCTTCAGCTTAAGAACAGTTTCAGGTTAAGAACGGACCTCTAGAACGAATTAAGTTCTTAACCCGAGGTACCACTGTATAGGACCGAGGCCGTTTAGGGCTTTAAAGGTCAGCACCAACACTGGTTGAAAGGACAAGTGTCAGCACTTAATATTCTTGGCCAATGGACAGGGTCCACATGCCCTGGCAGAATGTGCCAGCGTTGCTGGATGGCTTCCCAAGGCGAGTGGCTGTGAACTCCTGTTTTAAATTGCTGTGAGTGATCGCCAAAGAAGAATTTTTGTACAAGCAGACCTGTCTAAATGCCAAATAAACAGGCTGTGTGGGCAAGCCCCCAAACCAAAACGCACTAATTTCTTGCGGAGCCATCTTTGAAATCTAGTCTCGGGATAGTTTCAGCTGGACACCATCAATATATCTTTACATGTGTTGCTGTTGTTTTCGTCTGCCCAGGCTGCTGATCTAATCATCACCCCGTCTGCAACTTTCAAAGAGAAGCCAGACCCGAAAGGCCTGGTGTTTGGGACTGTCTTCACCGACAACATGCTCTTCATCGAATGGTCACTGGCTTCCGGCTGGGAGAAGCCTCATATCAAACCTCTGGAAAACCTCTCGCTGCACCCCTCCATCTCTGCTCTTCACTACGCCGTAGAAGTGAGTACAGCGACAGTATGAGAAGCAGCAAAACAGTATAATACCACTTTAAGCCACCCTGGCTTCCCTCAAAGAATCGTGGGAAGTGTTAGTGTGTTAAGGGTGCTGAGATTTGTTAGGAGACATTTGCTCCCCTCGCAGAGCTACAGGTCACTGGGAAGCGGCATTGGTCGTCAAACTATTATGGGAATTGTAGGTCTGAAACAGGAGCAGGGGTTGCCTAACAACTCTCAGCACACTTAGAAACTCATGACGGTTTACATGCAGAGCTACTGCTTTACATGTACAGTCATACCTCAGGGTACAGACGCTTTCAGTTGCGCGATTTAGGGTTCTGCACCGTGCCGAACCCGGAAGTACCAGAACAGATTACTTCCGGGTTTTGGCGCATGCGCAGAAGTGCTGAATCGCAACCCGTCGTGTGCAAGCACACAGGTTGAGAACACTGCGGGTTGCGAACGTGCCTCCCGCACAGATCACGTTCGCAACCCGAGCGTCCACTGTATAATGCAGGTGGGGGTTTTAACACCAAGCTTGCTTCTCTCTTTCTTTCTTTCTCTTTCTCTCTCTCTCTCCTTCCCTCCCTCATATCTATCCCCTGCTTTGCTTAACATCCAGATCATAGAATCATAGAGTTGGAATAGACCACAAGGGCCATCGAGTCCAACCCCCTGCCAAGCAGATCGATGAACACTTTCGAAAAACTTTTTATATATAAAAAAACACCACACCCTTTCCTCACTATTTTGTGATATTCGGTCTAATAAACATTACCCCCCCCCCCAACTATGGATTTTGGTTTTGAGTGTGGGTTTATTTTGAAACAGAATATTTCTTCTTGTGCTTTGTAAAATGTTTTCACCTATGTTTTGGTGATAAAACGCAAGGTGCCAAAATCTACTCTGTTGTTATTACTAAGGGTAGCTCTAGAATAATCGGATATGGAGGGAGAGGAATGCAGAGAGGGAGAGATGGCAACATTGCTGACCCCATTTTTCCAGCAACATATAGTTAGGAGGAAATGTATGATGATCTATTTCCCCACCCCCATTTCATTGGCTGCCATTTGCGTCAAGACAGGGATATGTCCACAGGATTACATCATTTTGCTAGTTTTCGAAAGCTTTAACGTTGGCCACTGATGATATTATTATTATTATTATTATTATTATTATTATTATTATTATTATTATTATTATTATTATTATTGCTACAATTGATTTATTAATCAAACAAAGTGATTTACACGTAAAAGAATTAGAAACAGTTAAAAATACAAAACAGATATATTTAAAACAAGACTAAAACCCTAACAAGTGGACACTCATGATAAATACCCATTTATATAGCTGGAAAAAGCCTGTTGGAACAAAAAATATCTTCGACTGTTTCAGGAAAGTGTAGATAGGAAATGATGGGAAATGATATATAATGAATTGAAAAAGATGTTTAAAATAACGTTTGTAAAAACAAAACAAAACCCAGAAGCCGTCCTTTGGGGGATTAAGGGACAGAACAACCCAAACTGTATATAAATTTATTCAAGTATGTGACTACAGTGGCAAGAATGTTACTTGCCCCAAAATGAAAAGAAGTCCCAGCAAAAGAAGAATGGATACAAAAACTTATGAAATATGCAGAAATGGCAAAACTTACCGGGGTGATGGTGGAATCAAAACAAACTTTTTATAAAAGAATGGAAATGGTTTATTGAATATTTACAAATAAACTGTAAATGGATAAGAACACTGGCAGGATTACTGTAATAACCTGCAGTTTTATAAGGGGATATTTTTAAAGTAGATGAATAAATGAGTAAATTAAGTTAATTTGGATATGCAGAAAATATTAAAAATAAAGTTAAGGAGCCACAGAAAGAGGGGGAAGGAAGTCAAGTTTTGAAATGTTGAAATGATTGTAAAATTATTGAAATGTATAAAACTGAAAATCATAAATAAAATGATGATGATGATGATGATGATGATGAAGATAGTGTAGATAGTTGGCCTCTGTCATATCTCGACAGGAATTCTCATATGGGGAGGCACCTGTGCCCTTCTGCAAAACATGTAGTTTAGCTCAAAAACCTTCAACCTTTTGGTCCAAACATACATTTGAGGACCCACTTCTTCAACTTTCCATATATTTATGGTAGCACTTCTACTGTTCTGACTCAATTGAGGTATTACCTTGCAGTGAGTCCCAACCCTCCAGTTGAAGACCAATGATCTCAACATAGGGTATTGAGAACCGATTCAGTAGGATTTCAGAAACTCATGTTTACTCTGTCAGAAGCCTGGGGGTGTGCCACTAGCACCATTCATTTTATTTGTGACGACTGTTTAAGACCATAGCAGTTTACTTCTGCCATTTTTAAACATCCATGTAGTGCCACAGTGAAAGTTGGGAGGGGGGCCAGGTGGAGAGCAGCTGTTGTGAAGTACCAAGCCCCCACCCTCCATTTTTCTTGGTGGGATTGGGAGCCGCCAGTTCTTTGCAGCTGAAAAGACGGCTCAGTCATGTCAAGAATAGCCAGCCAGATGAGAACACTGCTCAACCATAAGGCAGTGGAACAAGCCCACATTTCTAGGGTTAACTCTTGTTTTCTCTAATTTGGTAGCAATAGCCGCCCCATGTCAGGAGCTCATCCTACTCTTGAGTAGGACCCTGGCAGAGACACATGCCCAACTGGCATGTTCCTTCCCTCCTGGTCTTTCATTCGGGAGCTTCAAAAGCTTTCTTCTGCCCGAACATCACAGCGACCGACGCCAACAGACACCGGCACACTTAGGGATCTGCAGAGTCTTCACAGCTTGCGTGACAGACCTCAGAAACTCAACATTTTGGCTAATCTACTTTATTTACATATAAACACACACGGAGCACTGCAACATGGCTCCCTCTCTCTCTAGCAGCAGACAGCAAAGAGAAAAAGAACAAAGGACAATAGTCCCACTTCACGGAAGCCAGTAACACAAACATCTTGTCTCCGTCACTTCCCACTCTGTGGAGTCAAAACATATACCATCATGTGATAGACAACAATCCCATGACTGCAATCATGGAGCAGCAATTCTTACAGGCATGCCTTGCCCACGTTTCCCATCATCCCTGCCCACTGTTCCTGCAGTTGAGCTAAGTTTTTTTTTTTTTAAAAAAAAAAAAGCAGGCACAAAATAAGATTTATTCTGGAGATATACTCAAAATGGTGAATGCCTCCAAGACACACGATGCATCTGGTTACATTCCTAGCCGTGCTGCATGTTGGGGTTTTAAGAATGCATGCTGTGAAATAAATAAGCAAACATTATTAAGGGAGGTTCAGACCTGTACGTACATCACTCAGTTATTAAAAAAACGAATGACTTGCAGCTGAATGAATGAACTGACTGCCGCGAAAAGTATTGCACTTTAGATTATGACTGCACATTATGATATCACAATAAGCCATGGTTTATCATGATGGCAATGAGATTGCCAAATCATCAGACTTCTACTCGCCTTCTCCCCAGCACGGGTATGATAAATTTAGAAGATTTCATTTCCGTTTTGATTAACGGTGGCTTGCTGTGTTGCCTGAACTCAACCATCTATGGTTAGCTTAACTATGGTTTGTCAGAAACAATCCAACTTCAAGCCATAGTTTGTGAAGCTGGCCAGCTTCAGTTACTCCAAATTAAGACTATATTGACAGTTTGGGTCACGTAATAATAATAATAATGATGATGATGAAACAGAAGCAAAAGTTTCCAGTCTCCTCATGAGCCATACCAGATGAGAAGGGGGAACATGGAAGGCTCGCATAGGCTCATTTGCATCATGATAAACTCTGGTTTATTTGTGATGTTCAAACACAGACACTATGGAAGTATTGTCTGTGATGTCTGGCCCATGCTGATTCATTTGCACACACAACTCATCATTCGATACTGCAAAAGGCAACTGATTGCGTTTGTTAATTAGCCCCTTGTCTTTACAAGCAAAACAAGCTACGCCAGCCGTTCTGCTGGACAATTAAGTAATTTATAGTGGTGTAGCACAGTTGTAGAACTTGAAGCTTCCTGCAGCAAAACGAACTGGTAACTACCAGAAACCAGGATGGTTAACGGTTAAGGCACCAAATGTCCAACGAGACGGAACATGTTATGCCACCATTGGTGTCAGAGCCTCAGCAAGTGCACATTTCCGCTGCCACAGAGCATGTGGAAAAAATGTGGCCGTAAAGTCCTCTCCCTCTTGGACACGTTTAAAAATGTACATTTGTTCTGGCATTGCTGAACTTCCATGCTTTCCAAAGATTTAGATGGGGAACAGAATTTGGCCCCAAACCCTTTCCCCTGAAAAACTTCTAAGCTCTCAGGAAGACAGTACTAGGCTCTCTCTATTTTTTAAATCCATTTTTGTTTTTAAGTAAACATTTTAACCTCTTGCCTCCCAAAGAAGAACTCTGTGGGGGTTATTTTTGGGGGGGTGGGAGGAATTTTTTAGACTGAGGAGATCTGGATGCAGTCAGGCAGTTTTCCCCAACCTAGTGCCCTCCAAATGTTTTGTATTAAAGCTCCCGTCACCTCTGATTGTCAGCCATGCAGTTGGGGCTGATGGAAGTTGGAACCCAAAAGTTCTGGAGGTCACCGGGTCGATAATGACTCCCCTGTTTTTATGTGGAGCGAGGAGCCACGGTGGGATCCTGGATGTTTGTCTCGCTCGCCGTAGCGTTATTGGTGTAATACACTGTCTCTGAAATCTTCATTGCTAATAACCAATATGCTCTTTTTAATATATACATATTTTCCCCCCTATTTTTTATTTTTATTTTATTTTTCCCCCCTTTACCTTTGTTGCACCATGTTTCCTCTAGCCAAGAGGACTGACAGAGGCGAAACTGCTCCAAATGCTATGGCTCAATGAATATACAGTGGGTATAACACAACATGACAATGATGCTTTTGGCATTCCTCCCCCCCCATCTCACCCCACCCACGTCTCGCTGCATTTCTTGTGATCCGTGACCCCCCCCCCCGCCCATGATAATCCTGGCTCTGCAGGCTACGTGGTCTAGCTCGTGTGTTGCAGACGCACAGCAGATGTCAGATTATTACTGTTTGTTTGTGTGTGTGTGTGAATGAATGTATGGATGCCGCCATCAAGACTGAGCCTAAACTAGCCTTTCCAATATTGTCTTCATTTAGAAAACAGATGTACCGCTTAAGGAGGTATTTTTTTTGGGGGGGGGAGGCAAAAACACTTAAACATTTAAAATCAAAATCCAGTAAACTCTTTATCCCTGCATCTGGCTTCCATGAAACCTGAGTGCAGCCTATACAGTGGTACCTTGGTTTGCAACCGTTTTGGATTACAACCACATCAAACCCTGAAGTGCGTGTCCATTTTTTTGGATTACAACCCATTTTTTTTATTATTACAACCCCCCCCCCTTTTTTTGGAGGCCCCATTGGCGAAAGCACGCTTTGAGTTACAACCTGCTTTGGTTTACAACCGGACCTCCAGAACGGATTTCAGTTGTAAACCAAGGTATCACTGTAATGGTGCTCTTTTAGATAGGAGAAGCCATTTTAGGGGTGTATTTTAGCGGTGACCTTTATTCAAACCAATGCAGTGCAATCAGATAATAGAAATAAAGATCAGAATACAATCAAAATGCAGGAAAAACCCCATCATGTATTATAGGAAAGTCAGCAATTGAACAGGATAAGCCACACAACCATCCACTTAGACCTTGGTGAACAACTGATTTTTTAGGAGGTGTTTGGCGCATCTGACAGGTCCAACTAGTCTGCTTTTCATATGCGATGAGTAAAGTCCTATTCAGGCATAAGCGCATGAGCCCAAAGTGGGGATGGGGCATGGACACAAACCCCACCCCCAACAGTGCTGGTGCCCCATAAGAAGACCCCTGCTGTGTGAGGCCAAAGGTCTAGCGTCAAACCTGCAAGCAGGATCTGAGATCTCCTCTCCTGTGGCTTCCAGGAGACAGGAGAGCATAGCCGGCATGGCTAGTAGCCTCCATGAATTTGTCCGATCCCTTTTTAAAGCTGTCCAAGTTGGTGGTCGTCGTTGCACCTCGTGGGAGTAAATTCCATGCATTTTAACTGTCGGCTGCATGAAGAACCACTTCGTTTTGTCTGTCCTTCATTGGGTAGCCACAGCCTCTAGTATTATGCAAGAGGGATTGAAGGTGTGTGTGTGTTAAAACCTTAAAGGTAAAAAAAGGCAAAGGACGATGGTTAAGTCCAGTCAAAGGCGACTATGGGGTTGTGGCACTCATCTCACTTTCAGGCCGAGGGAGCCGGCGTTTGTCCACAGACAGCTTTCCAGGTCCTGTGACCAGCATGTCTAAACTGCTACTGGTGCACGGAGGACCGGGACGAGTGCCAGAGCTCACGGAAACACTGTTTACCTTCCCGCCACAGTGGTACCTATTTATGTACTTGCACTGGCATACTTTCAAACTCTTAGGTTGGCAGGAGCTGGGACAGAGCAACGACACTGTGGTCTAAACCACTGAGCCTCTTGGGCCTACTGATCAGAAGGTGGGCGGTTCGAATCCCCGCAATGGGGAGAGCTCCCCTTGAGTCGCAACCCCATAGTTGCCTTTGAGTGGACTTAACCGTCCAGCGGTTCTTTACCTTTTATCTAAAACCTTGTCTCTATCT
The DNA here is from genome assembly GCF_964188305.1 of Podarcis bocagei. Classification (NCBI taxonomy): domain Eukaryota; kingdom Metazoa; phylum Chordata; class Lepidosauria; order Squamata; family Lacertidae; genus Podarcis; species Podarcis bocagei. The sequence goes on along the minus strand of NC_138135.1, from coordinate 16,163,958 downwards.
ACTTTCTTCACAACATACTTTTTTGCACCAATATCATACCCCACGGACTCGCTTTTACCCCTAACTAAAAATTAAGGGGAGGGGGGTGGGAGACTGGAAATTGAAAGTGAAGGTCTGAAAGCAGTTTCTGTGCATTGAAAATCCTGTTTCGGACCCTCGCTTAGAACATGGGGCTGGCATGCCCAGGGATGGTGAGGTGGGACTTCCATTTTTTGCCCATATCCCCTCCCCACTTTTAGCCCACAGACTTAGGAAAGAATGCCTGAATAGGACCTGAGTGGGGCGACTTCCAAGTAAACATGCGTGCCCTGTGTAAAATTAAAGTAATAACTCCGAGCTTTTCTGGCCGGTTGCCTAGGCAACTATGCAAGTAGCTGTTTATAAGCTAGCATCGTAACAGGCTTTGGCCTAACGTAACACTTTAAAGACTATCACCTCCCCATTGGGCTGTTTGAGAGATACACCAGGGGTACCTCCTTAATGGTATTTTTATTTTAAAAGCGTTTCTAGCCTACTAAAAACAAAGTGAATAAACAGTACAAAAGAGCGGCATTAGAATATGAAAAACCTGGAAGAATAAGCTTGTCTTCACTGGGAACCTAAAAGCTAACAGTAGAGTTGTTCACACATTACAGATGTATCTGTGTACACAAATGGTTCAGCTGTACACAAATACTAGACTTTCACGTGTAACGTTCAGTGGCTGTGCATCCAGTGTACCTGTGTAAACAATAGCTGAACTGTGCAAACAGGGTACACACAAACGCTACACTCGAGATGTGGGGGGGCAGTTTGTCCCTAGGTCCAGTGTAATGTGAGAACAGCCCCACCAAAGGAACAGGATGGGTGTTCCCAGAGAGATGATTCCGCAACTGGGGTCAGTGCTGGCCCGAGACATATTGCTACCTAAGACACAGCACTAAATGGCACACCCCCCCCCCAAGAAAACCCCCCCACAAATAAGTGAAGGTACATAATACTCGAAGCCTGTCAAGTTATTTTGGCACCTGAGGCAGAAAATCCCACAGGCGACTCTGCCCTTCCCAGACAGTAGAAACATGGTACCTCGGTTTAAGAATGATTCAGTTTACGAATTCCGCAAAACCGGAAATAGTGTCCCGGTTTGCGAACTTTACTTCAGTCTAGAATGCAATCCGAATGGTGGAAGGGCACCGGCGGTGGGAGGCCTCATTAGGGAAAGCGCGCCTCGGTTTAAGAACGGTTTCGGTTTAAGAACGGACTTCGGGAACGGTATATTGAATACCAAGTTGCTCCTATTTAATGGTACCCAAATCAGCTGCTTGGGGCAGCCCTTCACTCTTCCCAATAACAGGGCTGGCCTGATCCGGGTGTCATAGCTAAGAAGGCCACTTGCTTAGTTTCCACAGGAGCAGGGTCTTCACAAACTGGTTTGTCTGATAACAAAACTACAGCTTTCCTTGGGGATTTCTGTTTGTTATCCCCCCCCCCCCAAAAAAAAAAGATGGAATGGGTGGCTTGCAGATAGGCAGGGCGCTTGCAGATTTCCAAAACAAAGGAAATGTGGCGTTTCAAAAGAGAACCTGCACTCGCGGACCCTCTCAGGTGTTAAGATCAGGGACGGCCCTCTCTAACCTCTGACACCTCAGAGAGGGAGAGAGAGAGAGAGATTTTGAGGATGCACCTTATTATTTTGATGCTAACCCATTTTAACTTATTTTTTAATATTGTATTTTTTAAATTGTTGTAACCCCTCCTTTTTTAAAAAAAAAATAAATGGTAAGAATTTTCACAAGTTGTAATCCACCCCGGGACTTTTGTGGTGAAGAAATCTACTAATGATGATGATTTAGGAATAGTTACTCTGGTTGAAATAGATGCATAGAATTGTTGACTCAGAAGGGACCCCATGGGTCATCTAGTCCAACCCCATATGAACTGGAGGCAACATGAGAACAGCTCCTCATTTGTGGAATGCTTTCCCCAGGGAGACTCACCTGATGTCTTCCTTACTTATCTTTGTGTGCCAGGCAAAAATATTTCTCTTCTCCCAAGCCTTTGACTCATGAAACAATCTATGCCCTTTAAAAATAATAATTGGGAGGGGGGTTACTGTTTTTGTTCATTACTACGTTATGTATTTTTGTGTTTGTGTACTGTAAACCACCTTGTGATCCCCAGATGAAGAAGGGCTGTATAGAAATAATAATAATAATAATAATAATAATAATAATAATAATAATAATAATAATAATAATAATAAAGGAATCCCTGGCAGATGGTCAACTTACCTCTTTAAAAAACCCCAATGAAGGTAGAGTCCTCTTGTGGGAGTCTGTTCCACTGTCAAACAGTTCTTACAGTCAGAAAGTTCTTCCTGAAGTTTAGTCGGCATCTCCTTCCTTGTAACTTGAAACCATTGGTTTGGGTCCTACACTCTGGAGCAACAGGAAAAAAGCTTGCTCCATCTTCCATGTGACAGTCCTTAAGCTATATCTCCTCTCAGTCTTCCTCTTCTAGAGAAAAACAGAAGAAAACCAGAAACACAATACATTTTACCATAGTTGTGGAAAGCTGTGCTCAGCTGACTGTGTGGCTTGCTCAGTCAGCTGGCCAATAACTATTATTATTATTATTATTATTATTATTATTATTATTATTATTATGTGCTACTTGTTGATGGACAACCTCAAGGGCCCATGCTGGTCTTCCATTTTCTAGTTCTTTATCTTTAAACTGGAGGTAGACCAGGCAGCCCTTCAATAGAAGGTGCCTTCAAATGGAAGTCCTAGCCCCTGGAGCAGGAGAAAATGAGTTTGCTCCATCCCCCATGTGACAGCCCTTTAGATCTCTGAAGATGGTTATCATATTTCCTCTCAGTCTCCTCTTTTCCAGGCTAAACATACCCAACTCAACTGTTCCTCATAAAGCTTGGTTTCCAAAGCCTTAATCATCTTGGTTGTCCTCATCTGCACACATTGCAGCTTGTCAGCATCCTTCTTAAATTGTGGTGGCCAGAACTGGACACGGTACTACAGGTGTGTTCTGATCAAGGCAGAATAGAGTGGTTCTATTACTTCCCTTGACCTGGACACTATACTTCCATTGATGCAGCTTAGAATAGCATTAGCTGGGTTTTTTTTGCTGCTGCGTCGCACTGTGGACTCATGTTAAGCATGTGGTCCACTAAGACCCCTAGATCCTTTTCACATGTACAACTCATAATCTACAGAAAGGTTCAGGCTGTTCCAATCTAAAATGAGATTTGTTTGTGGGACTTCTATGACCTAGCCAGGACACTTCACCAGCTCCCATGCCCAGCTCTCATTTTGTTGCGATGGAAAAATCCATCTCTCTGCTGTTTTCAGTTTAGTCATCCTGTCTGGAACTCCCCACTGGTTTTCCCCCTTAGCTACTTGAAAAGGCTGACTTGGGCACTGCGGGATTTTCGAGATGTTTCCCGTCCTTCCAGGAACAGACAAGAAAAGGCATTGGCAAGGCCTTTTTGTCCTTGTGCAATGATTTCATTCTTGGTTTGCCTCCAAACTTTGTGAGATATTTTAGCAAAAGCTAATAATAATAATAATAATAATAATAATAATAATAATAATAATAATAATAGGCAGTATGGGGCATCTTCCGTAACAGTGCATCTAGGGTAAAATAAAATAAAATAGCTGTTCTGCTCTATGGGTCTGTGTAAGAATCTAGGCAGTCAGTGTTTCAGACCAGGGACACCAAGACAATCCTAGTACAAGCTGCTATCCACTTGAAAGTTTAGCTTATCTCCCTGTAGATTGGGCGCGGCTTTGAGATGTGCCAGCTTTCGTTTCTTACCAAATAAAATATGTTTTTCGCTGTCGTGATTGCTAGGATAGATATGAAACTGTGGTGCTTTTGAAAAAGGTGAAGATACGTTGGTGTTTTGAAGCTGCAATATGAAAAGGATTACGAGAACTTGCTACTCCAATAAGCAAAAGCTGCACTTCTAAACATATAATATATTAAGTGTTAAGTCCCTGTAACACAGTGGGACTTACTTCTCAGTAAACGCACCAAGGATCGCTCTGAAAACCTGCCATTTGCTGCTAAAAATGACAAACCAAACTAGAATTATTATTATTTTATATATATATATATATATATATATATATATATATATATATATATATATATATATATATATATTTGCTTTCGTAGATTTTCACGGGTACAGGAATGCAGGTTTTGGTGTCTTCGGGTGTCTTCCCGTGTAAGAGTTGGGGTGCCTAGGCGACGTTTCGACGAGGTCTCACTCGTCATCTTCAGGCTGGTGCTTTCGGCTTCTTGTTACTGGAACATACACACACACACACACACACACACACACACACACACACGCCACCCTATACCCACAGATCTCAGGGAGGTTCACAGGATAAAATCACAATATTTAGTTCGGTCATAACATAAATGTGTGTACAAACTGCAAGTCCCTCTCCTGCCCTTGCATCCTCCCATTTTCTTTCCTGGCTTACTTTTTCCATGGCAAAACTGCTTGCACAATCCATAGTTTGAAATCCTGATTTCATTGTGGGATGGCATGAGGCAGGGAAACCTTTTCAACAGCGGGTTAGGGGCACACATTCCCTTGAGGGTAATATTCCAGAGAGGTTGCAGGAGCAAATGTAGGGGTGGACAAAGGCAAAACTGAGGGGGGCAATGGATTCGAATTTTACCTTTGACTACATTCCAGCTTCGCAAAAACCAGAGGTTCTTACACATTCCTTCCTCTCTCCTTCCAGCCAAGTAGGAGGTACTGTCACAATTCAGCTAGGCAAATTCCAGCAAGGCAAAAGCACTTGAGGAGGCTTAAAAAAACAACAACTTCTCCCCGCTGTTTAAAAATCGGCAGGCACTGATTGAAAATTGGCAGGTTAACCATGTGAACTGATCAACCAGCTGAAGCTCACAGCCCTAGAGGGAACAAAATATCAATCAGGGTGCCAGTACTGGAAGGTCCCGCCCCCCCCAAAAAAAGTCGGGTACATTTTTGCAGCCCTTTAATAATGTGTTAGATAGTTCTTTTCTAATGTGAGAGGTGGGTATAGGAGGCAGCAAACCTCATGTGTGGAATGATTCAGAAGTTGCTCAGTTTTTATTTAATGTTAACATTCTGAACATGTAAAGCTATCAATGATTTCATTTGGAATGCACATGCGTTGATTATTACAGTATTTTATTTTACCTGTGTGTGTGCATGTTCATGTGTGTGCGATATTCACTGCTGTCTGCTGTTTCCGCTCAACTTCTCCGATTCCTCCCTTCTTGGTTCCTTTAGCTGTTTGAAGGCATGAAGGCATACCGAGGGGTGGATGGCAAAATCCGCTTGTTCCGTCCGGGACTCAACATGGACAGGATGCTGCGGTCAGCTCTGCGGGCGACTTTGCCAGTGCGTAATGCAAGCATTTGCTTTTCTTCCCCCTGCTCTTTCCCCCGCTGTGACTTCGGACAGTGTTTTCATCCCGACTGGTAAATCCTTTCCAAGATCGAAAGCAGCGTTTCTGCCAAGGAGATTCATCAGTGAGAGAGGATGCAAGATCTTGGGTTACACAGAGCTGTTTATCCGTATTCACAAAATGTCGAATGAGCTCCTACGCGACCATTATGAGGTCATATAATGGTAGAGGTAGAAGGGGCTATCAGAATCATCTTGTCCAGGGGTGCCCAAACTGTTTTCAAAGATGGCCAGATTTGATAATAACAACAACAACAATTTATTATTTATACCCCGCCCATCTGGCTGGGCTTCCCCAGCCACTCTGGGCGGCTTCCAACAGAACACCCAAATACAATAACCTGTTAAACATTAAAAGCTTCCCTAAACAGGGCTGCCTTCAGATGTCTTCTAAAAGTCTGGTAGTTGTTTTTCTCTTTGACATCTGATGGGAGGGCGTTCCATAGGGCAGGTGCAACTACCGAGAAGGCCCTCTGCCTAGTTCCTTGTAACTTGGCTTCTCGCAGTGAGGGAACCGCCAGAAGGCCTTCAGAGTTGGACCTCAGTGTCCGGGCAGAATGATGGGGGTGGAGACACTCCTTCAGGTATACTGGGCCGAGGCCGTTTAGGGCTTCAAAGGTCAGCACCAACACTATGAATTGTGCTTGGAAACGTACTGGGAGCCAGTGTAGGTCTTCAAGATCGGTGTTATATGCTTTCGGCGGCTGCTCCCAGGTCTAGCTGCCGCATTCTGGATTAGTTGTAGTTTCCGGGTCACCTTCAAAGGTAGCCCCACGTAGAGCGCATTGCAGTAATCCAAGCAGGAGATAACTAGAGCATGCACCACTCTGGCGAGACTGTCCGCAGGCAGGTAGGGTCTCAGCCTGCGTACCAGATGGAGCTGATAAACAGCTGCCCTGGACAAAGAATTGACCTGTGCCTCCATGGACAGCTGTGAGTCCAAAATGACTCCCAGGCTGCGCACCTGGTCCTTCAGGGGCACAGTTACCCCATTCAGGATCAGGGAGTCCTCCACACCTGCCCGCCTCCCGTCCCCCAAGAACAGTACTTCTGTCTTGTCAGGATTCAACCTCAATCTGTTAGCCGCCATCCATCCTCCAACCGCCTCAGATGAAATGAACATGTGTGAAGGCCGACCCAAGTTGTCAAGCTTTTGGGGCCTGATTAAACCAGCCGGGGGGCTGAATTAGGCTCCCCAAACGGACTTTGGACATGCCTTAACTAGTCCAACCCCATTTGATTCAGGAATCTTTTGCCCAGTGCGTAGCTCAAACCCACAAACCTGAGATTAAGAGTCTGAGGCTCTAGAATGGCAACACTTCAGGACCACTTGTCCTGTTAGCTAGGGATGATGGGAGTCGTAGTCCCAAAACAGCTGGAGGGCCGAGTTTGGGGATGCCTGCTTTAATACATCTCTTGGTTGTGAAGGGGGGAATCCGTAATAAAGGAGAAATGTGAGACTCAAAGAACCTTCCCTGTACCCCCCCCCCAAAAAAAAACCCCTGCAGGCATTTAAAATGTCCAGCCCAAACTTGTGCTTTAGAGATGTGTTGCACAATTGCTATGAAATCAATTAAACTGTTTTGTTTGTTGGGTGTTTAGAATCATATGACCTCTCCTGGCGTCTCATTCACTAGCGGTAGTTGGAACGTCACGGCCTCTGGTTTAATAGGCTAATTAAACGTCGCGGCTGAAGTGTGCTCCCAACCACGTTAAGGTTATTCTAAGTGTTGCCTTCTTCTGCTTTTGCTTCCAGGGATTTGACAAAGAAGAGCTTTTGGAGTGCATCCGGAAACTCGTGGAAGTCGAAAAGGAGTGGGTGCCGTACTCGACCGCCGCTAGCTTGTACATTCGCCCTACTTTAATTGGGACAGAGGTGTGTGGGAAAACTAACCTTGTTCTTTGTTTTTATTCATTTTTGCACCGGGCAGGATGCTAACTGAGGCCTGGTCTGAACATGGCAGCAGAATCCAGAGGCGGCAGAATGAGTTGTACCACATTAAAACTGCAGGGTCTGGGAGCGGTTTCAGAATTCCCCCTCCTGTGAAAATAAATCTGTGCATTATTTTTTTTAGAAAAGGGGGGGGAAGAGCACATCAAAAAGAAATATTGAATCCAGCCTATTTCTTGCTGTGTCATTAAAAAAAGGAAAGCCCTGCAAAGTTTCATCTATTCCTATTCCCACCTGCATTCTGAGACAGTCTATTCCGTCACCTCCAGAATTCTGCCTCCTCGTCGCTGTTGCATTTGTAGCCCAGTCCTCACTTGATGCACTTAGAAGCGGGCGTTGTGTGTGTGAATGGAAGTTAACAGCTCTGAGCTCACATGCACAGATCCTTTGTATGGCCTAAAGAGCATCCGACATGCGCTGGTGTTTTCTGTTGTCCTGGGAAGGCATAATGTCTGTGCATTGTTTGAGCATAGAGGATTTCTGTGCAAGATCAAGGCTCTGCTTTTAACCTTGCAACTTGCAGTTGCCGGCAGAGAAATCCAAATGTGCTCTTTGTGAATGAATAAGTCCTACTTCACACAAAAGTGCCTTCGTGGTTCTTTCCATGTAAAGGAAGAGGTGCCAAGAATAATAGTAGTAGTAGTAGCAATAATAATAGTAAAAATAGTAGTAATAATAAGAATAAGAATAAGACTAATAATTTTATTTTTATTTATACCCCGTCCATCTGGCTTGGTTTTCCTAGCCACTCTGGGTGGCTCCCAACAGAACACTAAAAACAGAATAAAGTGTACATACTCTTTCCTATAGCCAAAATGGCACTCTTGTAGGAAAATCATTGTGTGCGGCATAGAGAAGAGACGAGACCAAGTGTGATGTTCTCTTTTGTAAAGTTGCAGCTTCTGTATTTAGAGATAACCATAGTGCCACCTAGTGGAAGTGTTTTCTCATTTCATTTCATTGCACAGCTTGAACTTGTCCATTCTTTTTCATTTGAACATTCATATTCTCCAGAAGGAGCTGTAGGTTCCCTTCTGTTTGGTTGTGCATGCTCAGGTGTGGCACTGCAGAATATGTGTCCCCTTGTGTTGCATAGGAAGTAAGGTAAAGGACCCCTGACCATTAGGTCCAGTCGTGACCGACTCTGGGGTTGCGGCGCTCATCTCGCTTTATTGGCCGAGGGAGCCGGCGTACAGCTTCCAGGTCATGTGGCCAGCATGACTAATCCGCTTCTGGCGAACCAGAGCAGCGCACGGAAACACCGTTTACCTTCCTGCCGGAGTGGTACCTATTTATCTACTTGCACTTTGATGCGCTTTCGAACTGCTAGGTTGGCAGGAGCAGGGACTGAACAACAGGAGCTCACCCCGTCTTGGGGATTCGAACTGCCAACCTTCTGATCAGCAAGTCCTAGGCTCTGTGGTTTAACCCACAGCACCACCCGCGTCCCTGCATAGGAAGTACTCTATTATTATTAATATTTATTTATTTTTATTATTGCATTTGTACATTGCCCTGCACCCGCAGATCTTGGGGCGGTTCGCGACATAAAATTTCACTATAAAAAACGCAAAATGCTTAATTAAAATAAGAACAAAAGCAAACCAATATATCCCCTCCTTCCACAATCAATATGATTTCAAATCGGTATGGAAGGTGAGCCAATTTTAAATCAATATGGAACATGTAGCAGTAGTATGTAAACCAGAGGCAATTATAAACTGGTTCTCCGACTCCCCAAGCCTGACCTGCTCCTTCCTCCTTTAATAGTGGCTTCCTCTTCAGTGGCAAAGAGCTAAGTTTCGATTGTCATTTGCTCATTGCTGCAGATCAAACTGCTATTGGAAGGATGGTGTCAGGGAACTGCCATCAGAGGGAAGAGGAGAGGAAAGTCGCTCCAGTGATGCAGGGGAGGGAACTAGCAAGGAGAGAGAGAGAGCTTCCACGGGGGAAAGAAATCCAGGGGACACCAGGGAGAAAGGGGAAGCTGAGAGTAAGGCGGAGGGGAGGCTCAGAGACTCTTCCAGTGAAATCAGCGGAGAGAGCACAGGACCTCCGCTTGGCACGCCCACGCTGTGCAGAAAGCTTCCGTGCAGAGAATCTAGGAGGAGACTTGGAGTCAAGCAACTTTTATGTTGGAAGAAATTTAGTTCCCGCCCACTAACGGATTCTGCCAGTGACTAAGACAGTAGCGTTTCAAGGGCTGCCAAACCAGGGAAGGTTTTAGCTATATGGCTAGCTTGGAGCAGTTTGCAGTTTACGCACAAACAACCCCAATTCCCATTACAGATGGCTTTGGAAGTCGGCTGCAAGGAACCTTTGCCATCCAGAACCTTAAGCTAAGGGAGCCATGCCTGCCATCCAGGACCCCTGAGATCAATCAATCTGGGGTTGTTTGGATCTCATCCTACTTCATTTTTGGCCCTTTTCATTCCTATCAGGCTCTCTAGAATCACAGAGTTGGAAGGGACCACAAGTGTCATCTAGTCCAACCCCCTGCAATGCAGGAATATTTTGCCCAACCTGGGGCTCGAACCCACTACCCTGAAATTGAGAGTCTCATGCTCTACCAACGGGGCTAACTCAGAACCTCTTCTTTTTAAAAAAACAACAACGCCATGAACTAGAAGTGAACCCACTGTTCAACCGAATGGGGACTGAAGAACCAAATTTTACATGGGGGTGTGTGTGTGTGTGTCATTTTTTAAAGGGAGTTTGATACATTCATGAAAGTAAAGGGTATCAGTGGCTGCTATAGTCGTGATGGTTGTAGAGGATTACCTCCAGTATAGGGCAGTTTGCCTCTGAAAAACTGCTGCAGAGAATCCCATGCAAGAGAATGCTGTTGCTGTTTGCTGGTGGGTTTCCCATAATCCTCTGTTTCACTGCTGAGAAGAGACTGGGCTTCTGGTCTGATCCAGTAGGTCCCTCCTTATGCTCTTAACGTCACCTCTCTTTCCACTATTCAGCCGTCCCTTGGAGTCAAGAAGCCGTCGAAAGCCCTCCTCTACGTCATACTGAGTCCTGTGGGCCCGTACTTTTCGAGCGGCAGCTTCAACCCCATAGCCTTATGGGCAGATCCGAAATACGTCCGAGCCTGGAAAGGAGGAACCGGGGACTGCAAGCTGGGAGGGTAAGATCATCCTGATGAAGTAACACCCATGTGACGCTAATGCTCAGCGTTCCTGAATTCCATGTAGGCATGAGAGCATTGGATTCTCATTTTCAAAATGACGGGTGGGTCATTCGGGTTCATGCCATTGGCCCACCTAGCCCTTCATTGTCCATTCCGGCTGGTTGCAGCTCTCTGTGTTTCTTGGGCAGAGATATTTCCCAGCTCTGGTCACCAGAGAGTTGGAGGAGATGTCAGCGTTGGGACTAGGACATTGCTAGTCTCAGTTCACGACGTGCGGACTAGGCTGGAAATCACGTGATGAGCATGCTTCTTATCTGAGAGTGCATCAAAAACATGTCCTCTGGGACACAGTATACTCCAGTTTTGGAGCTCCAAGCTGCATGCATTTTCAAAGGGACAGATTATTGTTCCATCCATCTAGCTCTGAAGTGTCTGCCCTAATGGGCAGTGGCTCTCCTAGGGCTTGGGCAGAGCTCCTCCACATCACCTGCTATCTGATCTCCTGGAGATGGGCAAACACCTTTTGCATGCAAAACATGGGTTATACCAGTGAACCATGGCTTCTTCTTCCATAGTCATTGTGCCTTGCAGGCATCCCTAACTGCTCTGAAAACATTGCAGTTGGCAGCAGTGCACAGCCCCAGGTGCAGGCTTCTCCCTACTTATGGGGCAAGCCACCCCTTGGCTTATGTATTAATTCTCCACAACCCCCCAGAACAAAAATCCTGCTAGTATCCCCTATATTGGCCATTTCTTTTGGCAGATTAAAGATTTCCTAACTGTAACACAAGGACCACAACATCGTCTTTCATTGTAAGAATTACTGGGAAGTGAAGTGCTTTGCATACACTAAATCTGGGGTCGGCAAAGCTTACGGAGCCTGGGCCGGTCCACTCCCCCGGAGATCTCTCCACAGGCTGGATCACATGCGAGCACACATGCGCACATTTGCAAACGCTATTTCCGGCGTGCAGGAGGCGTCTGCATGCGCATGTGCATGCGCAGACACTATTTCCGGCACCGAGGAGGTGCCTGCATGTGTGCACACACGCGCAGATGCTGTTCCTGGCATGGAGGAGGCGTCTGCAGCTTCCTATTGGCTGCAGGAGCTTCCTGCAGCCAATAGAAAGCCCCGCTAATACTGTGGAAGTGAATCCACGAGCCGCGCTGCGCCGGTTTAGCGCAGCGTGTGGGGACTTGCCGAGCGGGCCTTTGTTTGCCGACTTCTGCACTAAATGAAAACATAAGTGCATTTTTATTATTAATTTCACAATGAGCTCATTAGTGTGGTTCACCCAACACCTGGTCTAGCCAGCCTGAACCTACGAGTCAAAGTGGGGGTGGGGGTTCAGGACAGGGTCTCCAAATCTGAGTCACGTCGCAACGGGACTGGTCTGTTCAGGATCTGTTTGTGTGCTGTGCCATAATTGGGAACTCTGTCCTTGTCGGGTAGGACCTAGGCTCAAAATGGGCCGCCTATTTTCTCGGTTCACATTAATCACAAGCTGATCTTGCAGCTGGCAGGCGTCCTTTGTGCGGCCCGTCCCAGGGTACGGGAACTCTGAGAAGCAGCCGTGTAATGGCTTGGCGGCATTGTTCCCCGGAAGCTGGCGACATCCCTGGAACGACACACTTTGCTTTCATCGGAATCAGCATGCTTCTGCCAAGTTGAGGGGACAAGCCTGGCTGCAAATGCTCTCTCTCTCTCTCTTCCTTGGCTCAGGGCAAAGGCATCTGTGGCCGCCTAGCAAAATGCAGGCATTTCGGGAATGCATTTTATAGCTTCAGAGGCATGGCTGGCAGTGTGCCTGACAAGCAGCCTGTTGCTCCAGCCAGAAGAACTGAGCTATAGGATGGCCCAGCGGTTGATTTAGCCAGCACAGCTTGCTTGTTAGAGCACACAGGAAGCTTTTGTCCTGGGAAAGGTGGCTTGGCCATTCCTGAAATTCGCGATGGTGAATCTGATATGAGGAAGCGATTCCTGCAGGTCCTAGATTCCATTTTCTTAAGTTTAGGTGGGAGAAGAGAGGCCATAGCTTGGTCGCAGAGCATATCATTGCATGCAAGAGGTTGCAGGTTCTTCTACATTCCAGTTACAAGGTTGTCAATATTCAGGCTGAGTATTGGAAGACGGATTTAATCTTAAACTACTCTGGGAACAAGGACCTCAACCTAGTGATTGTTTCAGCACTGGCAAAGACATGTTTATTTTGTTGGGATTTGGGGCAGCAGCAATGATAGTACAGTAAGCACATTTAACTTGTGCGCATTCAGCTTTATGAACATGGCAAAAAAATACGTTTAAAATTTAAAGGGGGACGGAGTCCGGGGGAAAATGACTTCAACAGTCACACCTGCCATTGAACCCAGTGGCTTTTGAATATACATGATTTTGGCTGCAATTCCCAAACCGTAACCCCCTCGTAAATTGTGGGATTACTGTATATTATATTGTCAAACCAGTTTTTGTAATTTTGTATTTCTTTACTTGCTTGCAAATCACTTCGGAACTTTTTAGTGGGAAGCGATCTGCAACTTTAACGAACCTAATCTTAACTGCTGTGGCGTAAAGGCCTCCCCTGTTCTCTTATGATGGCAATGGTTCCCACCTCAGAGGTGCCGGAACTGAGTTCTGGTGAATTCTGGTTGAAAAAAGGCCCTGACCCTATCCTGCCATTTCCTTCTTGTTTCCAAAAGGAACTACGGCTCCTCTATCTATGCTCAGCGGGAAGCCATGGAATTAGGCTGTCAGCAGGTTCTCTGGCTGTACGGAGACGACCATCAGATTACGGAAGTCGGGACCATGAATCTCTTCCTGTACTGGCGAAATGAAGATGGAGGTACAGTGGGCAGCCATGTTTAACCAACACCATATGATTTCCCTCAGCCCTGACAGGCATCGTTGTGGCAAATAAAATGGCCGCCTGGTCTTTGAGCCTCAAGTGCCGTGTCATCTGCCTGTTTGGGCCCTGAAGTTTCCTCTGAAGCAAAGCAGTTTCAGGAATGTTTTAGGGGAGCAGCAGTGTAAGTATAGGTCAGCCGTCTCTATCCTGTTGGCCTCCTGACACTTTGAGCTATTAGCGCTCACCAGCTGCAGCAAGGACAATAAGTTTAAAATACTTAATTCTCCCCTGTGCCGTTTTCCCTTGAGCCTGAATAAAGGTTTTCGGGGACGTCGGTGCAGAGTTGTTTGTACTGCCAGAAGTGGAACCAAACGCCTTTGGCTCCCCAAAGCACATGTGGAGTGTGAACGGCTGCTGCCCACATTTTAGCAGTGACGAGCAAACGAAGCCATATGGGGAACGGGTTTGGCTGCAGATCACAGGGAAACCGAGCGCTCTTTGGCTGACCAGCCAACACACATTGCCACCTTCTCAGGCTGGTACCAAAGGAAGCAGATGTTGCTCCAGTCAGAGCTAGGCTGGTGGGCATGGTTTGCTCAGTCAGTGAGAATTTGCCTATCAAAGGGGTTTTTTAACGGTTCACGGGCTCCCTGCTCTCTGGCAGCTGGCCTGGCGAGGCAACGAAATAGCACAAGCCCCTTGAAAGCTCGTTTGCAGCTTTGGCTGCATGGCAAAGCAGGGGATCTCAGTGTGGGCATCAAGCAAAGGAGGCAAGATAACCAGGTCCTTTTTTTCTCAAGAGAGAGAACGCACCACAGATAGGAAACCTATAGTCTTTGAGATATTCCTGGACTACAACTCCCATCGTTCATGACCATTGGCCATGCTGGCTGGGGCTGATGGGAGCTAGGAGTCCAGCATCACCTGGAAGGCCACAGGTTCCCTACCCCTGGAGTACACCAAGGCCCGTGTTGGACATAGCACTAAACTCACCTCCAGGCTTGACTACTGTAATTCGCTCTACGCGGGGCTGCCCTTGAAGCTGTCCCAGAAACTCCAGCGGGTGCAGAATGCTGCAGCGAGGCTCCTCATGGGGTTTCTGCCATGGGAGCATATTCACCCAGTGCTTTTCCAGCTGCACTGGCTCCTGGTGGAGTATAGGGTCAGATTTAAGGTGCTGCTTTTGACCTTTAAAGCCCTTCACAGCCTAGGACCCTCATACCTACGGGACCGCCTCTCCCGGTATGCCCCACGGAGAGCCTCAAGGTCCATAAATAGCAACACCCTAGTGGTCCCGGGCCATAAGGAAGTTAGATTAGCTTCAACCAGAGCCAGGGCCTTTTCAACTCTGGCTCCGGTCTGGTGGAATGCTCTGTCTCATGAGACCAGGGCCCTGCGGGATCTGATTTCTTTCCGCAGGGCCTGTAAGACAGAGTTGTTCCGCCTGGCCTTTGGTTTGGAGCCAATTTGATTCCCTCCCCCTCTTTCTTTTTTCTTTTTCCTTTCTCCTCCTGTGATGAGGCTGCATTTTAATATTTTATTGTTTCAATATTTTAATGTTGTATTTTAATCTTGTTTTTAAGTTGTATTCATTCAACTCGTTTTATTATTGGTTGTTAGCCACCCTGAGCCTGGCCTTGGCTGGGGAGGGTGGGGTATAAATAAAAATTATTATTATTATTAAACCATAGCACTGTGAGAAATTACTTTCCGCATGCCTAAGGTCCATTAATTGCAGCGCCTGACCTTAACTATGGTTTGTGGTTCTTCAAACAATCCATAGTTAGTATTTGGTTTGAGGCTTGGACAGCACTTAAAAGCGGTTAATGGAAATTGGAAGTGAAAGCAGCCACATCAGAGAATGAGGGGGGAAGGAAGCAGCAAATGAGCTTGAGACTCCCTGTGTGTGTTCCGCAGGCGGCGGCTGCATCTGTTGCCGAAATATTATTCCGAGATTTTAAGTACTTCCTGCAAGGTGTTTCCATTTCCATTGTGCACACTTTCTAGATCACTTTCACAGCGCATAGGCAATAGTTTGGGAACTGAAGGACCAGGGCCCAATGGGGCTTTCCAGACCTCACTGTCTGGCTATTGGAATTCTTCCTAGGCCACACCCCCTTCTCTGGCCACACCCATTTCCCCAAGCCACTGTTAGAATTCCTGCTCCATGATTACAGTCATGGGATTGTTGTCTTTAACAGGACGGTATGTGTTTTGACTCCACAGAGTGAGAAGTGACGGAGACAGGATGTTTGTGTTACTGTGTTCCGTGAAATGGGACTATTGTCCTTTGTTTTTCCTCTTTGCTGTCTGATGCTAGAGAGAGAGGGAGCCATGTTGCAGTGCTCTGTGTGTGTTTATATGTAAATAAAGTAGATTAGCCAAAATGCAGAGTTGCTGAGGTCTGTCACACAAGCTGTGAAGACTCTGCAGATCCCTAAGTGTGCCGAAGTCTGTTGGCATCGGTCACTGTGATGTTGGGCACAAGAAAGCCTTCGAAGCTGTCAAACGATCGGCCAGGAGGGAGAGAACATGCTAGTCGGGCATGTTCCCTCGAGGTTCCTACTCGAGTGTAGGACGAGCTCCTGACAGCCACAGCCCTCCATTTCTCTGCTCCATTCCATCCTCAAGTGTTGTTGTCTGACTGGAGTGTGTCCTTAGGGTTAAGGTCAGGGTTTAGGGTGATAATTTAACCTGGACTTTGACGTGTGATGTGTGTCTTTTCAGGACCCACCCTATTCATTTGATTGTAATGTGTTTTTAACCATTTTTATTCTCAATTTTAATTTGCTGTAATCTTACCTGGCACCTGCTGGTGATGGGCAAGTAAAAAAATCAAAGATTGCTTGTTTGGATAGAGTATGAAGAGATGTGTGTGCATTTAAAAAAAAAAATGTTTTCAGGCTCAAGGATAGCAATGGCAGTAAACAGAAAAAAAATATATCAAAAGCATAGAAAAGAAATACAAAATATAATTTTTAACCACAAAGCTATAATGGAGGTGATTCATATGATATACAGTGGTGCCTTGGTACTCGAACGGCTTGGCTCCCAAGCAAATTGGCTCCCGAGTGCTGCAAACCCGGAAGTGAGTGTTCTTATCTAGTTCTTACAATATGGTTGTAAGTGAACTCTTAATCATCTGTAGCTGATGAAGACAGAACCCCTACCACATCCTTCTTGCTTTTGAATGATGGTGCTGGAGGAGACTCTTGAGAGTCCCATGGACTGCAAGAAGATCAAACCTATCCATTCTGAAGGAAATCAGCCCTGAGTGCTCACTGGAAGGACAGATCCTGAAGTTGAGGCTCCAGTACTTCGGCCACCTCATGAGAAGAGAAGACTCCCTGGAAAAGCCCCTGATGTTGGGAAAGATTGAGGGCACAAGGAGAAGGGGACGACAGAGGACGAGATGGTTGGACAGTGTTCTCAAAGCTACCAGCATGAGTTTGACCAAACTGTGGAAGGCAGTGGAAGACAGGAGTGCCTGGCGTGCTCTGGTCCATGGGGTCACGAAGAGTCGGACACGACTAAACGACTAAATAACAACAGAAACAAGAGTCACATCCATTGCTCTGCCCACTTATACACCTGACCCCACCGGCTGGCATGCATCCCCCCCCCCCAAGTTGTGCATGAAGTGAATGCCGCCCTCCAGAAGAAAAAGAATATTTCCCACCACTGTTTTAGGCCACCTGATTTCTGCGCTGTCCCCTCCAGAGCAGCGCTTATCTGCACAATGGTGAATTTTAATCAGGACATGGTGAAAACGCAGACCACAGCTTCGTTTGCAAGCAAAAAGAAAGAGGTTTTCAACTCCGTAAGTGATAAAACGAGACTCTGCACTTTAATGTTCTTCCTCTTTAATCTGACATTGGTGATCTCTCCTTTAATGAAAGATAAGTGAGCTTCTTATTTAGCCAAAGCTTGTAGATTGGCTTTCAAGTCGCTTCGTTGTCCTGATTCTCCGCATGATTGCCTGAACAAATTGCACGATAAAGGAAGTTGGTGGAAGCTTTTGATCTGGGAATCGCAGGGTGGAAACAAGGTCCCTACCTAGCAAATCTTCCTTGGCCAAGAAAACTTAATAGCGGCATCGACGCTGGCTTGGTCATGTCAGTAGAATGGAAGATGGCAGGATCCCGAAGGACATGCTCTATGGCAGCCTTTCTCAACCTGTGGGTCCCCAGATGATGTTGAACTACAACTCCCATCACCCCTAGCTAGCATGGCCAGAGCTCAGGGATGATGGGAGTTGTAGTCCAGTAGTCTGGCCTCAGGCCAGTATACCTGAAGGAGCGTCTCCACCTCCATCGTTCTGACCGGACACTGAGGTCCAGCGCCGAGGGCCTTCTGGCAGTTCCCTCACTGCGAGAAGCCAAGTTACAGGGAACCAGGCAGAGGGCCTTCTCGGTGGTGGCACCCACCCTGTGGAACGCCCTCCCACCAGGTGTCAAAGAGAAAATCAACTACCAGACTTTTAGAAGACATCTGAAGGCAGCCCTGTTTAGGGAAGCTTTTAATGTTTAATAGGTTATTGTATTTTAGTGTTTTATTGGAAGCCGCCCAGGGTGACTGGGGAAACCCAGCCAGATGGGCGGGGTATAAATAATAAATTATTATTATTATTAGTCCCAACATCTGGGGAACCACAGGTTGAGAAAGGCTGCTCTATGGGGAGCTGGCTTCAGGCACCAGGCCCGTTGGCAGACCAACTCGGTTTTACAAAGATGTCTGCAAAAGTGACATGAAGGCCAGCAACATCAAGGAATCCCTTTCAGATGACCGCAGTGACTGGAGACAGACAGACAGGTCCTCTATCTATAGCAGTGAGCAGAGGAGAAATGACCGCTGGGAGGAGCGCAGAGAGAAGTAACGCCATGGGGCACCTGAAGCAGCACAACCGGACGCCTTCCTCTGCCCCAGCTGAAACAAAACATGTCTCTCCCATATCGGTCTGTACAGCCACAGCAGGCCCTATAACCTTCCAACAGTTTGACTTCACCCCCAAAGGCACACTCCTCCATTGTCTCCCGAGACAGACAGATGCCAACGACAACAATCTCCCAGTCTCTCTAGGGGTTGGCAAAATTGCCAAAGTTGTCAGTGTGAGAAGCTTCCCACGCCTCCAAGCTGTGGGTGCACTCAGGGGCTTGTGACCTGAAGGCGCCACTTACAGAAACTAGTATTTGTATTAGTCTGTCGCAGCAGCTGGGGAATCAGTGTCTTCACTTGTTTCAGTGACCTCGTGACCATCCTCAACCACATGGTTCCAACTTGGTCACGTATATACTGGACCGGACCTCTTTCAGCCAGAGGGCCGCATTGCTTTCAAGGCAGCCTTCCAGGGGCCACATAGCAGTGGCCAGCAGGGCCTTAGGCAGAATTGGGCTAAGCAATGAATAAGAATGCTATCTCTGTACAGTATTCTGGGGTGAATGTAAACAGAGGGGGAAAGCACTACATGTAAGTCAGTACAGTGGTACCTCAGGTACCACGGAGGTCCGTTCTTAACCTGAAACTGTTCTTAACCTGAAGCACCACTTTAGCTAATGGGGCCTCCCGCTGCCGCCGCACCACTGCCATGCAATTTCTGTTCTCATCCTGAGGTAAAGTTCTTAACCTGAGGTACTACTTCCAGGTTAGCAGAGTCTGAAGTGCCTGTAACTGAAGTGTCTGTAACCTGAGGTACCACTGTAATCAGATCATCATTACAAAAGAAAAAACCTCTATGGAAAATCGCGTTTAAAAATTTCCTGCTCTCTGGCGCCATCTGGTGTTGCATGTTCATCGCGTATTCGAATCTCTGATTCTTTACTAACGTAGCTGAGTCCTTAGTTTCTACACCCGGCATATGACCTCTCTCTGTACTCCATCCAGACAAGCAGATGACATCACAGTCCAGGGACCAATTCCAGCCAGGTGAAAACGCCAAAGAAGGAAGTGCAGCCAGGCCACCGAGGAGCGAGGCCTGGGAAGAGTCTCAAGGGTCGGACAAAGAAGCTGGGGGGGGGCATATTTGGCCCTGGGGCTGAGGTTCTCCCACACTGCTTCATGCTCTCTTGGGCAAAGGGAGGTGGGCTTAAAGGGGACTGAGCCAAGTGTATGTAAGATGGTCATTTATGTTTAACTGTAAGGAATCACCCCATGGATCTGAACTGGGTTTTTTTTGGGGGGGGGTATTGGTTTATGTGTGTGTTCTTGTTTCTATTGTGTTTTTGTCTTGTATTTTATGTTATGAACCACCCTGAGATCTGCGGGTGAAGTTGTGGTATACAAATTTATTAAACAGCAATAATAAATCCTCAGAAATCTAGGAGAAAGGTGGATTGGGGTCAGATTCTGCTTGACAAACCAAGGATTTCATGGTATCACCCATCCATGCCAGAAGTCAAAATGTCTCCTCCTTCCCAATGTCTTTTTCCATTGTCATTTATTAAAAAACAGCAACACACACCTCAGTATAGAGTTGGAAAGGACCCTGAAGATCTAGCCTAACCCTCTGCAATGCAGGAATATGCAGCTGTCCCAGACAGGGATCGAACCTGTAACCTTGGTGTTATTAGCACCACGCTCTAACTAACTGAGCTACCCAGTCATGCTTGGGCACTTGTTTGTTTCAATGCTGATCTACTGTGTTTTGTATTGACAGAAGAGGAGCTGGCGACCCCACCCCTAGACGGCATCATTCTTCCTGGCGTGACAAGACAGAGCATTTTGGATTTGGCGAGCAAGTGGGTAGGTGCCCACTGTGTCTTTTGCTTCCAGGTTTTGACATCTAATAATAATAATATAATAATAAATTTTTATTTATACCCCGCCCTTCCCGGTTCAGAAAACCGGGCTCAGGGTGGCTAACAACAAATTTAAAACACTTAATTGATGCAAGAAAAAACAGCATAAAATACAGTATAAAACGTGAATAACAATAAATTCAGAATTCAAAAATCAATTTAGGGGGGAAATCCATCCAATAAACATTAGATGATCACCAGGGCTAGCTGGCTAAATTAGTCCTATTTGGTCCAGTGAGGAGACCAGGGGAGAATTAGCTGTGGGATCCCAGGGTGGGTAATCTTCATAAAAAGGGGGGGAGGGGGAAGGAAGGGGAATAAAACATCAGGCTAAGTTCAAATTGAAAGCCAGGCGGAATAGCTCTGTCTTACAGGCCCTGCAGAAGGAAGTTAAATCCTGCAGGGCCCTGGTCTCATGGGACAGAGCATTCCACCAGGTCGGAGCCATCACTGAGAAGGCCCTGGCCCTGGTGGAGGATAATCTGACTTCCATAGGGCCTGGGACCTTTAAACTATGATTATTCATGGACCTTAAGGTCCTGTGCGGGGCATACCAGGAGAGGCGGTCCCATAAATACGAGGGCCCTAAGCCACAAAATAGTGGCTAGTAGTAGTTGTCAGTCTCTTAGGCCAGGCTCCCATTCCCCCAAGCCTCCAGCACTGAAATCATGCTTGGGAAGATTAACTCCTGCCTCCCCAGTTACGATTTCCAGGAAGATCACCCCCTGCTTTAGGCTTAGGGTGGGGTGGGGAGCAAAAAGACTTTTTTTCAAGTCTGGATTCCAGAGGCAAAGAGGGGAATCGGTGTGTGTGTGCATGTCTGTGCAATTGCAGCATGTCCGTGGTACCTGCAGCACTTTCCCCCCAGTTTGCAAATGTGGTGACCTCTGTTCTGAGCCGTTCAGCAAACTCAGGGAACATCTTCCGAGCTGCTGCTCAAGCTATAAGCTGTGATCCGTTTGGTGAGCAGAAGGGAGACTGCGTTGCTCTCTTGCTTCCAGCGAGCAACCAAACGCTACAACAGCACAATCCCTATCAAGCTGGCCTGTAAGATTTCATGGGCGCTTTCTCATCTTGATAAGGAATTAATTAGGCGTACCTGTGGAATTTCCAACAGGTGCATTTTGGAGCCCTTCTCTATAAATAACCCTCATTAAGCGTCCATTTGGAAGCACTGTGCCATGTTTCTATAAGTCAGCTATCCGTTTTTTCAGCAAAGGAAATGGATCTTCGTAATTTAATAATGCTTTCTTTGGCTCCTCCCCATTCTACCTTGTCACAGGGAGAATTCAAGGTGTCAGAGCGATACGTCACCATGAGCGATCTGATAGGTGCTTTGAAGGAAAATCGAGTGAAGGAGATGTTTGGTGCTGGGACGGCTTGCGTTGTGTGCCCCATTTCTACAATATTATACCTTGGCGAGGTGAGGGCGAGCGTTCTCTTTTTCAGCTTCGCAAAGCAGGATTGTTGACCGTGCATCAGGGATTTCCCAAGGAGATCCGTAAAGGAATTGTAGTTGGTCTTATATTTTACTTTTCACCATCTAGCTCTCAAACCGGCTTCCTTATGGAACTTTGGAAGAACTTTAGTAAAACACTGTTAACAGATCAGATGGGAGGCCCTGTTTCCTAACTTATAATCTCACTGACCAGTAGGGATGTTAAGAAGGCATCATTTACGATTCCCGCATTGGACTAGATCACCCTCATGGTCCCTTTCAACTCTACAATCTTATGATCGCATGATCTGTTCTGCCCTCTACATGCATAGCTGTCAACTTTTTCCTTTTCTTGCGAGGAATCCTATTCGGAATAAGGGAATTTCTCTTTTAAAAAGGGAAACGTTGACAGCTATGCTCTACATGTGGCACACAACACTGCTTCCACACTGCTGCAGTTCATCTTCTGCCCAAACCAACGCTCTTCGTCTTGCTGTGGCAAAGTTACGTAACTTTTGACACATGTTGCGCTGAGGGTTATCAGGAAGTCAGCCCTAGGGCTGTTTCCGAAGTCGTCCCATGCCAGCGAGCTGGTGTCCTCAGCTTCTTATGACTTGAGATTACCTTTTTGTACCTTTTGGTTGTGTTGATAATTTAAATAAATAAACGAACAAACCTCCTTGGGCACCTTGGAAGAAAGGTGGCATATAAATGTGATAGACGTATAAATAAATCTCTTGCTATCCGAAAAAATTCTCCCTGGAGTACAGCTCTTTGCATGGGCTGTGGTTCCACCTGGTGTCCAAAGGCAGGAAATGCACCTTCAAGTCAAGGAAGTAGGCATTGTCGGAGTCACAGAATGCAGTGTGAGATAGTAAGTCTGCAGGCTTGAGTTTGCTACCTGATGCAACTGCAATACTTTCTATGGAAGTTCTGGGTCAGAAAGACTCAGTTGATTGGCTGTCATCGGTTTAAAAGGGAAACCTGTCCAGCAATAATAATAATTATAATAATATTTTTTTATTTATACCCCACCCTCCCCAGCCAAGGCCGGGCTCAGAGCGGCTTACAAGCAATAATAAAAACAAGATGAGTGATTACAACTTAAAAACAAAAATAAAATACAACATTAAAATAATGGAACATTAAAATATTAAAATGGAGCCTCATTGCAGGAGAAGGAAAAGAAAAAAGAAAAAGGGGGCGGAGGGAATCAAATTGGCTCCAATCCAAAGGCCAGGCGGAACAACTCTGTCTTACAGGCCCTGTGGAAAGAGATCAGATCCTGCAGGGCCCTGGTCTCATGAGACAGAGCGTTCCACCAAGTTGGGGCCAGTGCTGAAAAGGCCCTGGCTCTGGTTGAAGCCAATCTAACTTCCTTAGGGCCTGGGACCACTAGGGTGTTGTTATTTATGGACCTTGAGGCTCTCCGTGGGGCATACCAGGCGAGGCGGTCCCGTAGGTACGAGGGTCCTAGGCCGTGAAGGGCTTTAAAGGTCAAAAGCAGCACCTTAAATCTGACCCTGTACTCCACCGGGAGCCAGTGCAGCTTGAAAAGCACTGGATGAATATGCTCCCATGGCAGAGACGCTGTGAGGAGCCTCGCTGCAGCATTCTGTACCCGCTGGAGTTTCCGGGACAGCTTCAAGGGCAGCCCCGCGTAGAGCGAGTTACAGTAGTCAAGCCTGGAGATGACTGTCGCATGGATCACTGTGGCCAGGTCGGGGCGGGAAAGGTAAGGGACCAACTGCTTGATGCGGCGAAGGTGGAAAAATGTCGCCTTGGCTGTTGCTGTGACTTGCGCCTCCATGGAAAGGGAGGCGTCAAGGACTACACCCAAACTCTTAACGGAAGGCAATGGCACTAATTGGGCCCCCGCAAGAGAAGGGAGTTGGTCCCTCATCCCCATGCTATCCCGACCTAGCCATAGGACCTCTGTCTTCGAAGGATTTAGTTTCAATCGGCTCCCACGAAACCATCCAGCCACAGCTTCCAAGCATCTGGTCAGTGTGTAAGGGGCCGAGTTGGTGTGGCCATCCATCAGTAGATAGAGCTGAGTGTCATCAGCATATTGATGACAGCCCAGCCCAAAGCTCCGGATAATCTGGGCAAGGGGGCGCATAAAGATGTTAAAAAGCATTGGGGAGAGAATTGCGCCCTGCGGCACTCCACACACCAAGGAGTGGCGTGACGACATTTCCCTCCCTAGTGCCACCCTCTGTCCCCGACCAGAGATAAAAGAGCACAACCAGTTACGGGCTATGCCCTGTATCCCCACGTCTGCAAGGCGATGGTCCAGAAGATCATGATCGACCATGTCAAAGGCTGCTGACAAATCTAAAAGGATCAGCAGTCCTGACCCGCCTCGATCCAGTTGTCTACGGATATCATCTGTTAGGGCAACCAGAGCCGTCTCCGTCCCAAAACCAGGACGGAAACCGGACTGAAATGGATCTAATGCCGATGTTTCCTCCAGAAACCTACCAAGCTGTTCAGCAACCGCTCTCTCAATTACCTTACCCAGGTATGGAAGATTTGAAACTGGGCGGTAATTGGATAGGTCTAAGGGATCTAATGAAGCTTTCTTTAAGAGTGGACGCACCACTGCTTCCTTCAGTTCCCCTGGGAATGTCCCCGTGTCAAGGGACAAATTGATAATTTCAACCAGGGGGGTCCGCGCAACATCTGGACACTCCCTAATCAGCCAAGACGGGCACGGATCAAGGAGGCAGGTGGTGGGCCTACCAACTTGGAGGAATCTATCCACATCAGTAGGGAGTATCCGATCGAAATGGTCCAACACTGGACCTGAAGTCAGTCGAGGGGCCTCCAGTTCAGTCACTGTATCTAAATTGGCAGGGAGGTCACGGCGGAGCAACAGGACTTTCTCCGCAAAAAAGCTCGCGAATGCCTCACAGCTGTGGGTCGAATTTGTGCTTAAATTTGGTTGTCCTCCTAAGGACGTTATTGACCTAATTATTCTAAAAAGTTGTGCCGGGCGAGAGCTAGCGGATGCAATAGAAGCTGCAAAGTAAGATTTCTTAGCAGCTTTCATAGCCATCTCATAGGCTTTCATAAGCGTCCTATAAGATGTTCTTGAGGCTCCGTCACGAGTCCGTCGCCATACTCGCTCTAGCCGTCTGAGATCCCGCTTCATTTTCCGGAGCTCCTCAGTAAACCAAGGGGCCCGGTTTCGACGGGGTCGCAGAGGGCGCTTAGGCGCGATCTCATCAATGGCTGCCAAGAGCCGGTTATTCCAGTCCTCAACAAGGTCATCTAATGAGTCGCCAGGAGGAGCAGGGTTCCGCAAGGCTTGTCGGAATCTATCAGGATCCATCAGTTTTTGCGGACGAGCCCAAATAGGCTCGCCACCCGAGCCGGGGAGGAGCGGGAAGTCAATCTTGGCTTTTAAAGCGTAGTGATCAGACCATGGCACTTTCACAGCGGGGAGCATGATCACATCTATGCCAGCCCCAAAGATCAGATCCAGCGTGTGGCCTGCTTGATGAGTGGGGCCCAAAACAAACTGGGAGAGCCCTAGTGTTGCCATGGAAGTCACTAGGTCTAGAGCCTGTGAGGAGGGAGCGGCATCGGCATGGACGTTGAAGTCTCCCAAAACCAGTAGGTTTGGGAACTCCAAGGCCCAGCCCGCCACCACCTCCAGCAGATCTGACAGGGTGGCTGCAGATGTGCTGGGTGGTCGGTACACCAGCCAGACAGCCAAGCTCTCCTTGGTGCCCCACACGAGACCAACACATTCAATGCCGGAGATTGCCGGTGATGGCAGAGCTCTGAAAGAGCAATCCTCCCGGAATAACAACGCTACTCCTCCCCCCCGACCTACAGTCCGCGATTGATGGAGGACAGAGAAACCTGGGGGTGTTATCTCATGTAGGGAGACTACTTCGCCTTCCCGTACCCAGGTCTCCGTCACGCAAGCCAGGTCAATCCCCTGCGAGACAAAAAAGTCACGCATGGTGGCAGTTTTGTTGCCTATGGACCTGGCATTGCACAGCACCAATGACGGAGGTGTGTAATCCTTGTTCTCCCTACCCTCATCCCTTGGGATGGGGCGTAGATTGGAAGGGGTTCGAGGATCACTGCATCTCGAAACCCTTCGCCGATAGAGATATCTAGCCCTACCGCCATTCCTCCCTAGCCCTTCAATTGTGGAAATCCTAGATCCCATACTAGCCTCCCCAATAGATGGGTAACATCCCCTCAATAACAAGTCATCCTTGGGCCAGGACTCCTGGGTCAAAATGGTATGAGAAAGAGGTGGAGGTCTGATAGGGTAAGTATCCCTAGAAGATAAAACCCAACCAACCGCACCCCAAGCGGGGGGGACAGTCCCATGGTGTTTCATTAACTGTCAATCCCCCTCTCCCTCCTGGGTTAATTGGAGGATTGTTGGTTCTATCTGTGGCTGTGGAAGTATTAATGAGGTATGTGTTATAAAATGTGGATCACTGGCCAACAAAGAGTCAGATTCGAATTCGGAAGATCTGTCCATCCTGTCTCGCCAGGAGTACAGTAGAGAAGGCTGATCATTCTGATAAGTTTTTGGAACATTAGGCAAAGGTCCAGATGTAGAGTTGGTGCTGGATATCTCCAGATTGTCAGCAACATAGAATTCTTTAGGTGTTGTTGCCATAGAAATGTCGGAGGTGCCAAATTCCTCATCTAATTTGGTGTCGTTTGAAAAGGGAACAGGGAGTTGCACTGATGTCTTTCTATGGGATAAAGAGCTATTGGACGTCTTTAAATATTGTGCTCTAGGCTCTACTGTCCTTATATTTTGGGTAGAAATCTCAGTCTTTATACTCATTAGCCTCTTCTTCAGGTCTTGTAATTCTAGGCTTATAGAGTTCTTTTCTTCCTTCGGGCAATTAGTATTTCTAGTGTTGAGCTTGGTTTCCTTTATCCGCATTAGCTTTGACTCTATGCAAGGGACCAATTGCCTCCTTGTTTCGTCTTTAAATACCCTCACTGGGCGGAGAGAGTGGGACCACCATAGAGTATCCTTTATCTCCATGAGTCGAGATGGGAGGGTTGATGACCTGAAGGTCATAAATAGGCGCATGGTGTTTCTCAAGGTAGGCAGGAAGTGGAAATTTTCTAGATCTACATTTTGGTAATGGTAATTCAAGAGCTGAGACAAGGACATAGTAATTTGTCTGCGGTTCATCCACCTATGAGTGTATCGGTGAATCTCAAGCATTATCTGGTTCGTTTGCAAGACTTGACAGGACCTCACTTCATCCATAGTTTGAGTTGGTGAGTTGTTAACAGAGTCATTTCTTATCATCCCTTGGGCATTTAAAGGGGAGGAATTAGTATCCAATTGTTTCTCAATGTTAACTATTCTGGTGAGGATTTCATCCAGTCTTTGGAGAACCAGAACCATAGTATCTGCAGACAACATGCAAATCTCTTGGTAGGGGTGCGTATCCCGAATTGGTTGAAAGCAGGCTCCTCTGCCTTCTAGAGGCATGGGTGGTGTAGAGGAGTGTGGTCACAGAGAGAGAGTTAGAGATCTTCCTATTTGCTTTAAGGTGCAGCCAGGTACTCTGTTTGACTGTATGAACTGCTCATGTATTATAGCCTGTAGATATTTGTTTATGTAGCTCACAATAAATATACAGTGGTACCTCAGGTTAAGTACTTAATTCGTTCTGGAGGTCCGTTCTTAACCTGAAACTGTTCTTAACCTGAAGCACCACTTTAGCTAATGGGGCCTCACGCTGTTCTCATCCTGAAGCAAAGTTCTTAACCCGAGGTACTCTTTCTGGGTTAGCGGAGTCTGTAACCTGAAGTGTATGTAACCCGAGGTACCACTGTACTGCACTGAAGAACCTGGAACTCTGAGCATTTCTGCTAAAGCGCTGCAAAGAATTTGTGACAGGCATGGCTTAGTTGTCCTAAACCCCAGTCCGTTTCCTGCCTTCATCCCGGACGGTCTTGGTTTTGTCTTGGTTTTCTGATTTTAGAACATAGAGTCATAGAGTTGGAAGGGACCTTGAGGATCTTCTCGTCCAACTCCCTGCAATGCAAGAATATGCAGGGGATCGAACCTGCAACCTTGGCACTATCCATCCTCTTTTAGTTGCAAAACCTCTCACAATTATGTCCTCTTGTTTATGGAGTTAACTTCCCGCCTCTTACCAATGAATTCCCCACGTGCCTTGCAATCGGTTCCCTCTTCAGGGATGGTTTGTGTGTTTGGTACACACTCCTACAGAGTCCTCCTGCCTTCAAAGCCAACTGCTGCCAGTCATACGTTGAGCCTCTCTGTGCCTCCCCCAGCTACACCCTCCCCCTTATATCAGCAGGAGAGGACGGATCACATGCATGTGTCGGCCAGTGTCAGGGAACTGACATCAGAGCGAGGGGCGAAGGGGAGGCTCTCTGAAGATGCGGGTGAAGGACCCAGCAACAGGGGGAGAAACAGCCCAGTAGAGGGGGAAGCAATTCAGCGCAACACCAGGGATAGAGGGGGGCTGATGGGGGAATCAGAGAGAGGGCTCCAGGATTCTTCACTGGACATCAGTGAGGAGAGCACAGGTCCTCCGCTACCCACGCCTTACCTGCGCAGAAGACTCCCGCGCAGTGAGAGGAGGAGGAGACTGGGTGTCAAACAACTTTTATGTTGGAAGAGGTTCAAGAAACGCCCACTGACGGATTCTGCCAGTGACTGAGGCAGCCACGATGAGAAGGGGCTGCGCAGTCAGAAAGGTTTAACAAGGCAAATTAGCCTAGAGAGGCACCAGTTTATGCACAAGTAACTCATACCTACTACAGCCAGCGTCTACTCACAAGTCTCTCTTCCCCCTTTAGCATTTGCACATTCCAACCATGGAAAACGGACCTCAACTAGCTACTCGTTTCTTGAACCAGCTGAGTGATATCCAAGTAAGAGTCGCGTTTATTTTCTACATCAACAATGGAAGGGAGGGATGGCTGAGTAGTTCCTTTCATGTCTAACATCCCAGTTGCAATAATGTGGAAGTTAGGTCCAGCAATATCCATGGAGCGGATTCAGATATGCTGTTTGCAACGTGGTGCAGTCTTCTTGCACAAATACACCATCTCAGAATGTGTATTTGGGAAGATTCTTCGTTTTAAGGGCTCATTCATCATCCGCATGTGGAAAACTACCATGTGAGAGAGATGGCATGGCAGGAGGTCTCTTTCCTGACGCGATAGCTTTCCTTGCACGGGGAGTGACAGCTCTCCGTGTGCAGAAAGATTTTGATATAAACATTCTTTCAAACAAAGTGTTCTCTCCTCGCCCTCTGCCCCCCCCACCCCTTTTCTGAAATGGTATGGTCTTTTGAGGTCAGTGACGTAGCATGGGTTGTCAGTGCCCGGGACTGTGCAGAAGGGGTGGGCCGCTGGGAGGGAAACAGACGGAGTATGCAGACGCATTCAACTGCCTAATGGCATCTGTATCACCCAGGAGATCTCAGCCAAAAAATAAATAAGAAAAGAGTCCTTCCATGTTCTGGAGAGGTCACTTCCTGCTGTGATCACTGTCCACTGGGGCTGTTTGGAGCTGGAGTCTTAACAACCTGGGGGGGGGGGATAGGTTCCTTGTCTCTGTTTCAAGATTAGGGCCATATTTAAACATGATAGTGAACATGCAAGCAAAAACCCAAACAGTGTTCTAAGCGCCTGGTGCTTGCCAACACAATTTTTTATTTGGAGGGGTGGTATTTTCCTCCCTGAGCTCAACCAGGCAACAAGCTGGCTGGCAGAGAGCTTCTACAATCGCCGCCACCCCGAACGCCTTCAACAGCCACCCATGCCCAGAGTTTTAAGATCATCTAATGTCAGTTTCCAGGATACAAGCCATGCACTGGTGGGTATTTGAGCCTGGCTATACGAGCAGCATCCCCATTCTGCGTCTTAACTTTGACTTCTGTGTCAAGAGCTTCTGTGGAAGAACAAACTCCATTTGGACAAGTTCTCCTGGTTAAGTTCCTCTTGACCATTCGCATCACACAACTTTGTGTGGTGGTAAAGTAAAGGTAAAGGGACCCCTGACCATTAGGTCCAGTCATGACCGACTCTGGGGTTGTGGCGCTCATCTTGCTTTATAGGCCGAGGGACCCGGCGTACAGCTTCCGGGTCATGTGGGCAGCATGACTAAGCCGCTTCTGGCAAACAAGAGCAGCGCACGGAAACGCCGTTTACCTTGCCGCCGGAGTGGTACCTATTTATCTACTTGCACGCTGATGTGCTTTCAAACTGCTAGGTTGGCAGGAGCAGGGACCGAGCAATGGGAGCTCACCCCTTTGCTGGGATTCGAACCGCCGACCTTCTGATCGGCAAGTCCTCGGCTCTGTGGTTTAACCCACAGCGCTACCCTGTGTGGTGGTAGTGGTTTTTAAAAGAGGCACGTAAGCAGCCCAGAGGGTTACGATCAACTACCAACCATCATTTCCGCGTTGCTATTTCTCCCATGAAGCAACAAAATGAGATAAAATCCAGAGATCTGCTCAACAACTCTACCATACGTTATTCTTAGATTCGGTTCCACAATTATTATTTTTTGCATTTTCGGTCTATTTAGTAGTGGTGGTTGTTAGGAGCTTGGCCGCGCTGTGAATCTGTTCTGTGTGCTTAACATGAGTCTGTTTCACGTGTTCCTTATGTGCCATTGTTGAATCATGTTGTATTAATTGCCTTCGTTGCCTCTTAACGCTACTGATGTGTCCCATTGGCTGTGGTTTTCCTGCTGTTTGGGGACCCTCTCTACTTAACCCTTGTGCCGTGCTGATGCTTATAACTCTCCTTGCTTCTGTTTCAGTACGGAAGGGAAGACAGCGAGTGGGCCGTCATCGTGTCGTGAGCGGGGAAGAGCGGCGAAGGCCCAGACCTTCGGTCCACATCACAAGGCAGGCTGAAGTACCACCTGAGCGATGACCAGTTTTACCGTAGCTCCGTGTAGAGTAGTCTGTGTGTTTATCACTTTGTCCCTGGGCTGGGAGGGTGATTATTTCCACGTGACAGGGAGTGTGAACACAAACCGTTTTTGATTTTTCTACTGTGATTTTTTGCTCTAGAGTAGAAACCTGTCTTCTGGTAGAGGTGCTAGTGTAAGCAATAGACACTCCCCCCCCCCAACGGTTTGCTTTGTTTCGCTTGTGTCCCTGGTACAGTCGACAGGTGTGTTTTTAAAGCAAAAATGTTCTTCAACTGCTCTTCAGTGCAAGCCAAATACAACTTTACTTAACTTCTAAAGCACAGACTAGGCTGTTCCATGCAACCCAATTGCCAAATTACTCAGAGAAACCCTTTGTTGTCTCTGGAGTCTTCTCTTTGTTTCCAGCCTTGGAAGATCACAACATTGATCTTCAAGATAGAGATGTATATTGCCTTCATTTGGGGGGTGGGGTGTTGTGAAACATTTCCCCTGGACTCAGTGGGATCTCCTTTAGTATGTTTCCTACTTCTTTGTGTTGGTCACCAAAGCCATGCCTCATAGCTGTGGATCCTTCTAAGAAGGAATAGGATCAGATTTTCCTTTGGTGCCCAGTGACACCATACCTTGGGTGGATTCAGATGACCTCTTTTTTTCTCCCTCACTGAAAGTGATTTCCACAGTCATCGACACCGGCCCTACTGTTAGGCGCCTTGAGGCAGCTGCCTCAAGCTGCAGGTGCTGGCAAAGAGGGCAGAGCTGTGCCTGCTAAGCTAGCCTGTTGTCTCTGTGTGCAGTTTCCTTACTAGTAGGGAAGTCACATTCAGCTGACAGTTTGTCTGCAAGGGAAGGCGGGCAGGATCTTGCCCTTCACCTCAGGCAGCAAAATGTCTTGGGCCATCTCTGTGAAGTATTGTGTGGAACTAAACTGTTGGGTGGAGCAAGGTTCCACTGCGGAATAGCTTCCCTATCCATTACAATTTTGAGCCAGTTACCAGATAATGTGGCTATCACACAGCCCAACAGACATTAAAATCCCTTTGGGCGTTCCAGTTCTGTGTAGTTTCTGCAACAGCTCGTCCCTGGAAGCAAGTGGCTGCGGAGTCCCATAATTCATTCCACCATCTGGCTCCCCTCCTCACCTGTAACACTGCCAAGGCCAGACAAGTTGAAGAGGGAAGCTGCTCATCTGACTACAGCCTTAGTAAACTGGAAGAGCCAACACGATGCTGTCTCAAGCATCCTGAGATGTTGGAAAGTCTCCAAACTTGAACCGCAAGGTCCACTGACCAGAGGTCATTGCAACGTAGGGGCAGATGCACAATGGTGGCTCAGCAGCTCACCATCTTCTGTACCCCATGAGCCAAATCTGATCTACCACAGGTCGGGGATTCTAGTTTAGAATGCAAAGCCATTTGGTTCCTGCCTCTCTTAGAACAATTGGGAGACAGAAACACTTGTAGATCCCCGTCTGCTTTCTGACCATCCTGATCGAGACCATGCTGCCATCATCTCTAACATCTAGCGGGCCTTTTAGAGCTGGGAGATGCAGGAGACTGAAAGAGAAATTGTTCACCTTCTGCTTTTGCACCACCCCTTCCTCTCATTTTACACCCCTCTCCGCTTCTCCTTCTCCTGCATCTCTCCAGTACTGTCCGCATGTTCACAGCTCTGAAATTCGGATGCTTCCACCGAAATGTGGAATGTGCATGGCGGACTCAGTGATGCAAGCTTTGTGCAACCTCCACACAATGACATCCTCATTAAAACGCCCTTCCATTTCACCGCTCACCCTGATCCAAACGCAATGCGCATTTACCGTTTTCATTGGGCTTTTCCCATGCAGATTTCCCATGCAAACTTTCAGTGAGGATTAAACGGGAAAACAATATGAGACAGTGAGGATGAAATCATGTTGCTAGCAGCACCGAGTCTGCAGCAAACTGCCTCTTAGAGGTGCCCCTAATAGCTTTGGTTCCTTTTTTTCCTGCACCCCACAATGAATTTTCCATCTGAAAAATGAGATTTCCCCCCTCCTTTCTCACCTGAGTTAGCTTTAAGACATCTCTTGCCAAATCGGTTACTTATTACAGTGTTAGGGGTGCTCAAATTTTGCCGTCCGGTTATCTGTTGAGCTAACATTAGCATAGTTTCACAGGGCAGCAATTGAATGGTGCAGGTAAGATAGCCAATAAAATAGTACAGAGAACTATTGCACTAATGCAGTGCTTTGGAAACTAAACTCTGCAATCCTATACCTGGTAAGTGTACATAGGACTGCAGCCTAATAAGTATATATATATATGTATATGTATATTTTCCTATAAAGGGTAAGGGTGAAATTTTGGAAAACTTTTAAACTCTGCCACTTTTTTAACAGAGCCTACCTCTAACTGCTGATTTGATAAACACCTAGAAATATGCCCTGTATCTCTCCCCTTTCTGGTCTTATCACCGCCTAAAACATTCAGCAAAAGCACAGGACACAGTATTTCCTGGACTGCACCACTTTGGAATACAGGTGGTGGCAGGGAGACGGCTTGCTTAAATCCCACCCAGTGTCAGCAGTTACTTGAACAGTCTAGCACCACCCAAAAGTGAGAAGAGTTCTAGCGCAGACTTCTCCCTGACATGCTAGCTTTATGTCCAAGAGTTGTTCTTTTTTAAAATGCCAGGGAGTATTCAGGGCTTGCAGCCTGAAGTGATACGCTCTGAGCAGCGCTATACCAAGTGCTTTTAAAAGAAGTTTAAATCAGTTTGTAAGTAAAATCCCATAAGTGGATTAGGTTGTTCAGCTGCTAGTTACAACTCCTAGGTAACAGTGAGCTGCTATTCCCATGACTGCAGTGGGACTCTCTGACCCCCTGGCATCTCAATTAAAGTAAAAGTGTCCTATTGTATCTGTGGTGATAAGTTTGCACCTTTCCCTGCAAAAGTGCAAACCCAGGGAGGCTCAGGGCCACTCAAACAGAGAACAAAATATTTTGTTTGACTTTGCTCTACGTTGGTGAGCAAGGGACTACCTATTTCTGGAGAGGGTTTTTTTTCCTATCTGTTTTTCTATCTGCAAGGTTTTTGGGTCTTTTTAAAAGCCACTTTATTGAAGACCAGTTGAAGTTGATAGTGCCAGACCGTGTTCTCTTTAAAAGACACATGTTAAGCACAAGCTATTGTGCCATCTGTGGTAGATGTAGCACATAGATGTTTCTTCTTCTTGACACCCGAGTGTGTATTGTGCTCTGATCATTGTTCGGTTTTATTCCAAGTATTCCTAGCCACTGGGGTGGAGGGTTCCCCAGTTCCTCTCTCGTTTGACCAATGGCCGCAGCATTTGATGGGGCGCACCAGGAATTTCGATGTTGAGCAGAGGAATAACTTGAACAAGGCCACTATCATAACTGTAGAGTGCCTTTTGACTAGAGAAGAGCATGTCCGCATTCAGCCTCGCTAACCAAGACCAAAACTCTGCCGTTTCACATATTGGGCAGAAGTGGGATCTGAGAACCCTCGTTGACGCTGCATATTCCCCTGCAAAGTGGCAGGACGGGAAGTACCGTATTTTTTGCTCTATAAGACTCACTTTTTCCCTCCTAAAAAGTAAGAGGAAATGTATGTAGGTCTTATGGAGCGAATGCAGGCTGGGCAGCTATCCCAGAAGCCAGAACAGCAAGAGGGATTGCTGCTTTCACTGCACAGCAATCCCTCTTGCTTTTCTGGCTTCTGAGATTCAGAATTTTTTTCTTCTTGTTTTCCTCCTCCAAAAACTAGGTGCGTCTTGTGGTGTGGTGCGTCTTATAGAGCGAAAAATACGGTAATTTGCAGTGGAGAAGATGCGGACGAGATTCGGGGGCTTAACCCTTTGCTCAAGCACTATTCTTCCTCTGCAGTCTCTTCTCCCTGGACTGCTTTTCTGGGGGAAAGCAGCTGGCAAGAGGAGATGGGATTGCAAGGGGCTGGAAGCAACAGTCATTGCCCATTGCTGTCTTCTGGGTCATCGTCTCTGCTGCTTTGCAAGGGTAATGTGGTGGTTCGTGCCCCCAGAGACACACACTCCCACTGTGTACCATTGAATGTGTAGCTCCAGCCCAAGATGCGTTCTCTCACAAAAATCCACCACGCTTACAAAATGCTCTACTTGGGATGCGAGCCTGAAGGAAATGCTGTTTACCTGAGGTGAGCCAGTCATGCAAACCTGGGATTTTGCCAGTATTAAGAAGCCCTCTTGAACAAGAATTGTGAACTCTTGCTTACTGGTTCGTGAGTGCTTCGAATGGCTCGTCCCAGTTGGATTTTGGAGACTTTCTCCCAAGTATTTACCAGCTGGTGTAGCTTGGCTTTCTTGTGAGGCCTGGCTTCCTGGCCACCTCACCCCTCTCTCCTGATAAGCACCAGGGACTCCTCTGCCCAGAAGCTAGCGTTGCAGTTCCATCCCATCACATTAGCTGCTTCTGGCGAGTATATAGGAGACATGCCCACTTAAAATACTTTGGAAGGCAAAGGAAGTTGGCTACTTTGTGGGAAGGAGGAAGGGCTGCTCTTATCCTGAGAGACAGTGGTTTAGCTACGCTGGTATGAATCTGTGTCCAGAAGAGATTAAATAAACGAGCCAATCTCAGGTTCACAGGAGACAGAAACAATTGATTTTTGCCAGAATGGTTGCGGAGCACCACACTGATGTTGATAAAATGTGTGTTAGATGCAATTGTTTCTTTATCCAGCTCTCCTCCGAGGGTGACTGAAGGAATAGTGTAAACTGCTGTAATAATATGAAATCGAAATAAAAGAAGTACCAAACAGGGGAGGTTTATGAAGAGGGTGAATTGTTACCTGGTAGGAAGGCGGAAGACACCTTCAGTGCACTCCTGTTATACTAGACTTTTGATGAAAATGTGGCTCAGAGTTGGGCCACTTAACACATTCCACAGAAGTGGCAGGGGGAGAGATTAGCCTTGCATTTCATTGCCTCCTGCCTCCCAGTGGGCTTTGCACAGCACCTGTAGTTAGAAGCAAGCACAATGAACTAATCTCATGATACATCATCTTTGGTTTCTGTTCATTGCTCCTCCCTATCTACTTCTTTTAAAACAATTATGGAGTGCCTTGAATTACCTTAATGCTTTGTTGTTGCACCCTTTCATATAGTGGGGTTGTGCTTGTTGTCAGAAGTTTTTTTCCCCCTTCGTTGTTTCAGAATTTTGCTTTATCCTCACCTTTTTATTTCCAGAGTTCAGAGGCGAGTGCCTTTAACGTATGTTGCCAAAATGGCGCCAGCCGAGCTCAAGAGAGGCGGTATCAGCAGGCTTAAGAGATCTCCCAAGGGTTGCAGAAAGATGGAAAACCTGGGGGTGGGGTGGGAAGCTATTCTATTTCCCATCTTCCTCTGGCTTTCCATCCCCTTCTCTCCCCCCCAAGTCAGGGGATGGAAAGCCAGAGGAAGATGGGAAATAGAATAGCTTATCCTGGATGATGGCTTGCAGGTTCAGTGTTATGTCCTCTGCCTTTCAGAATGGCCCCCAATAAGAAATTAACGTTAGAAGAATGTTTCTGTGCATTTTGTAGAATAGCTGTAGAGGACATTGTTCACTGCGTCACCCAGGGTCCTCTGTATAAAGATCTTATTTGGAAAAAAAATCTGTCCTGAGTTTAGCCACAGGAAGAATGTTGTTACATCAAATGAGTTTGTGTGCTTTTTGCAGTTAAACAAGGAAAATCACATTACCATGCGTGGTTCTGTATTTAATACAAATAGAGAGCCAAATTTGTGGCTTAACTCTCAGCTTCTTTTATCTGCCTTATGGCCTATGGCTAATCAGATAAAATTCTTACTACTGAAAAGCAGAGACATAGCATTGAACGGCCCAGAACTACTCCTTGAGAACTACATTTGAATCTAAAGATCCATAATAGTTGTAACTGTAATGTGGATTTTCTCTCTTTTTTTCCTCCCCAACCCCTAAGCTTATAAATTAATACAATATATTGTCATAAATAGATATTCACTAGGAGGGGAAGGGGTATTTTTTAAAAAAGCATGTCATATCAGTCAGTATTCCAGCTACACTAAAGAAATATAGAACAATTCATTTAATAATCTGCATCGTCCATCTTCACTGCATGCAGGTTTTTGAAAATCAAAATATATGGAGAAAAGACTCAAAGTCTGTTATGTGTTCGCTACATTATATTGTTATTAAATATATAATAATGTGCATTTTCATTGAGGACAACACTAATAAACTCGCAGGGAAGCTTTGCAAGAGAAGCTCTCAAGGGAAACCTGTGTCTGTCATCAGACGCAGCCTTTATA
Source organism: Podarcis bocagei (assembly GCF_964188305.1). Classification (NCBI taxonomy): domain Eukaryota; kingdom Metazoa; phylum Chordata; class Lepidosauria; order Squamata; family Lacertidae; genus Podarcis; species Podarcis bocagei. The sequence continues at coordinate 16,127,087 of NC_138135.1, read as the reverse complement.
CCCACTAAAAGCTAGTTTTGCTCAGTTATCGCTAAGATAACACAGCTATTTGTCTAGTATAACAGCTCTGTATTGAACATAACCAGGACATTAGACACAATTCTCAGGCATGCACCCAAGGCCTCTCGTCTGTTGCCTCTTCAGCTTTCCCAAGCTACTCTTAAAAACAAGCAGTTGACGTACCCACACAGGGAAACTGCTGAACATGCTCCTGAAGATTTGTGTGCATACACGTGCGATACTGACCTCTTTGCTCTCTTGCCCACAGCGTCTAACCAGAGTGCACTGCTGTGTCTTAGCCTTGTAGCTACAGGAGTGTTTAGAATATCTTGGAATCATCTGTGTTAATCGGTTTTTTAAAAAATCTGTACGAGGTTTTCCGTTGTTGTTTTTCTAGACTGTGATTGATGAAGGGTCCTGGTTTTTAAATGGTTTTTTCTTCAATGTAAAAGAGGTTTATCAGATCACACTCAAACCAGCAGAGTATTTTGATATTGCGTGACAATCCTATAAAAAAAATAAAACAAAAGCTATACCTTCTCTTGTCTGTATTTTCAGTGTTTCCACGAAAGCACGAACAATAAAAGAAAACAAATTTGTCACATGAGTCACAGCAGAAAGATGCACAAGATCTTTGTAAGGCAGGAGATTAGTATAACTGGAATCCAATTGTCTTGAATTATATCAAACTATTTTCCAGGGATAATAATGCATTCATTCCATTTAGCGCTGCCTTTCTTCTAAGGAGCTCAGAGTCTCATACTTGGTTCTACCCTTCCAGTTTATCCTCTTATCAACCCTTCAAGGTAGGCTGAATGTGTGTGACTGGCTCAATGTCGTCCTGCAAGCTTCTTTACTTAGTGGGGATTTGAACCCTGGTATTTTGGGTCCTAAGGGATGCAGGTGGCACTGTGGGTTAAACCACAGAGCCTAGGACTTGCCGATCAGAAGGTCGGTGCTTTGAATCCCTGCGACGGGGTGAGCTCCCGTTGCTCGGTCCCTGCTCCTGCCAGCCTAGCAGCTCGAAAGCACATCAGAGTGCAAGTAGATAAATAGGTACTGCTCTGGCAGGAAGGTAAACGGCGTTTCTGTGCGCTGCTCTGGTTTGCCAGAAGTGGCTTAGTCATGCTGGCCACATGACCCGGAAGCTGTACGCCGGCTCCCTCAGCCTATAAAGCAAGATGAGCGCCGCAACCCCAGAGTTGGTCACAACTGGCCCTAATGGTCAGGATCCCTTTACCTTTATTTTGGGTCCTAGTCTGGCACTACTCCCATTTTTTTGCCATAAGTTTGTTCATCTCTCAGGATATTGTTGCCAAACTCATCATGAGGTTTCCCAAGGTGGAGGTGGCAGCCTTTGTCAATCTTTGCACACCGGGTGCCATTTTGACTCAAGATGCTGGAACGGAATATGACTGTCACATAACTTTGCCCATTTTTCAGCATAGGTTGGGTCACCTGTTAACATATTGCCACCAAAGTCAGTACAAGGGTTCCCAAGATTGGGTGGCAGCCTTCATTGATTATTGATTGGGTGCTGGGTGCCATTTTGAATCAAGATAGTGGACCAAAATGTGGCTTTTGTGTGACTTCACCTGATTTTTGGTGTGACAGGTTCAAACTTGCCAATTACACTATCCATTTTAAAAAATGCATCTTTTTGGTTTCTAAAAATTCCCAGGTAGCACCACTCACTCTCCACTAGTATCATATGAAGCAGGGAACCTATATGTGTCAGATCACTTTGGGGCATAGCTGTCAACTTTTCCCTTTTCTTGCAAGGAATCCTATTCAGAATAAGGGGATTTCCCTTTAAAAAAGGGAAACGTTGACAGCTATGCTTTGGGGTTTAGAACTCTGATCGTCCAGTATTGCAACTTGCGTGGGGATCAATGCAGGGTCCTGCAATTCTTTTGGGTATCCAAGTTGTCCCTTCATGCAAGCTGAGAAGGGTCCAGGCAGACCGGCTGAGTGCTATCTCCCCAGATTGGAAGCAGCTCTGCAAGGTCTTAACCAGAGGTCTCACACAATTTTGCAACCTGCACTCCTCTTCATTGGAATTGCCAAGGATTGAACAGGAAGCATTCAACATGGAAAGTATGCTCTCTTGCTGAGTTATGGTCAGTAGTGGATGGTGTATTGGAGCAATGGTGCGTGTGTGACCTCCTGACACAGGTGAGTCACTGTTTTTACTGGGAAGGAGATGGAATCTCAGTGGCAGGAAAGGCTGCATGGTGCAAACGCATCAGCAGGAGAGCTGGATTGCCTTCGCACTTCACCAACCTCCTCCCTCTGCCTCCCAGTCAGCAGCAGTGACTGAGTTGGCAGAAAGTCAGGTGAGCACTACCACACTGTTTTTTTTTATATATATAAAGATATTTATTAAGATTTTTAACAATAAATCATCAAACACAAAAAATACAATACAAACAATAAACAGAAAAAAAGAAAACAGAAAAATCAAACAACAGAATCAAATGTCCAGAAATCATATTTCTATAACCTTTCGGACTTCCTCACGTCTCCCTTTTATGCATTCCCAATTAAAAAATTATAGTCAGCAAGTTATCACCGTATTTCGACTCTTATTTTATAGTTTTCACGTATTATATCTCCAACATTAAATGTTTTAATCAAATACTTAAATAATTAATTTAGACATAATATATCCAGTTTTTATCTTTGTTTTTAAACATCACTTATTCTCAAATTTCTTACAATTAAGTTACTGGTGCCATGTTGTTTTCAAACCTGCATCTTCTTAACATTCATACAGCTTACAATATTTTTGTAGATAGTCTTTAAACTTTTTCCAGTCCTTTTCCACTGTCTCTTCTCCCAGATCTCGGATTCTGCCAGTCATTTCTGCCAATTCCATGTAGTCTATCAGTTGCGTCTGCCATTCTTCCAGAGTGGGCAAATCTTGAGTCTTCCAATATTTTGCAATAAGTATTCTTGCTGCTGCTGTTGCGTACATAAAAAAGGTTCGGTCTTTCTTTAACACCCTCTGGCCGACAATGCCCAGAAGGAAGGCCTCTGGTTTCTTAGGGAAGGTATACTTAAATACCTTTTTCAACTCATTATAGATCATTTCCCAGAAGGTCTTAACCCTTGGGCACGTCCACCAAAGGTGAAAGAATGTTCCTTCAGTCTCTTTACATTTCCAACACTTATTATCTGGCAAATGATATGTTTTTGCAAGCTTGACTGGGGTCATGTACCACCTGTAAATCATTTTTATAATATTTTCTTTCAAGGCATTACATGCCGTGAACCTCACACCGGTGGTCCATAAAAGTCAGGTGAGCACTACCACACTGGTATGGGCCTTTCATGGGGAGGAAATGCATTAGCAGGGCTGATTTGAAATTTCTCAGGAAATAATTTTCTGACACGTTTTTGCCAGTTTTCTCCTTTTCAGTTTGCCCTGAACTGTTCGGAGAATTTCAAGCCTTCCTTTGCTAGTGGATATTTGGCAATACATCACCATTGGGAGGAGGGGGTGGCAGCTGAAGATGCAATACTAAGAGAGTTTAGTTATTATTTTAATATTGCTGAAGGGAACAGTGGGCTTGCACCGCTCCCCCTAGTCTTCTTCCATGGTTTCGTTCATCCACCAATATGGACTGAGAGGAGGGTTTCATTCACCCTTAAGTGGACTGACATTTCTCAGCAAACGATTCTCTATTTTGATCTCTGAGCTTCTTCCGAACTCTTGAAAAATGCTATTCCTCATGTGGAGAACATTCAGCAAAATGCCCCCTCCCCCAGTTTTCATACATTGGCTCCCAGTACGTTTCCGAGCACAATTAAAGTCTTGGTGCTGACCTTTAAAGCCCTAAATGGCCTCGGCCCAGTATACCTGAAGGAGCACGCCCATCGTTCATCCCGGACACTGAGGGCCTTCTGGCTGTTCCCTCACTGCGAGAAGCCAAATTACAGGGAACCAAGCAGAGGACCTTCTTGGTAGTGGCACCTGCCCTGTGGAACGCCCTCCCATCAGATGGTGGCTGGGGAAACCCAGCCAGATGAGCAAATTATAAATTATTTTTATTATTATTATTATACTCCACAAGTAACCTGGTGAATTTCTGGAGACCATTAGAAACATAGAAAGTGGCCTTGTAGCATGTCAGACAGCTCTATCTAGCTCAAGGTTGCACAGATGGGCAGAATCTCTCCAGGGTTTCAGGAAAGGGGTTCTCTCCTAGTCCTACCTGGCGATGACGGGGATTAAACCTGGGACCTTCTGCATGAAAAGTAGACGCACCACTAACTGAGCCAATGCCATCCTTCCCACTTCTTCTTCTCAGCACTCTTCTATAGCTTGAAGTGCATTGGGTTTTCAGATACTAATTCCTCAAATAAATCTATTTACACATAAATGACAACGCTGAGATACTAGGCCCCATTGTCCCGCGTTCCTACTCCGTCTTCCTGCTTAGGCAGAAGCTACACAATTCCCCAAGCTAATAATGGATTGTAAAAGAACATCTGTGCGTCTTTTCTTCCCTTGTGCACTATTTGTTTAATTGTGGTGGATTAACATAGCAAGGGGGATGGTACATCATAACTAGGCAATTACCCATTCTTCATCGCTTAGTTATGGTTGTGCTAATTGGTCGTTTAACACATAAGATAGGCTAACATTAGAAACGTTTGGGGCTGTTCAAAGAAGGAATCAACAAATTAATATTGTTGTGTGATATTTGCATAATTGGTTGCAATTATTTAATGTTTAATTGGGTTGATCAAATGTGATTCAGCCCTCTCACGTGTGTGCGTGATTTGCAAGTGGTGGGAATTTAAACAATGATGATCAATTCCAGTTTGGTTTGTGTGTGTCCTTTCTCCTTGCTCTGTTCTTCTTTCTATTCTTCTTCTTCTTGAGATTTGGGTCCAACAAATTAGTACAGAACAACATCAGGCAGACAGGAGCATCCCAATGTGGTGCTTTCCAGATGTTGTGGACCACCAATGCCCATCAACTCTGACCATTGGCCATGTTGATGGGGGCTGATGGGAGTTGTAGTCCACAACATCTGGATGGCATCATGTTGGCTATCCCTACCTTAAGATTATGCCGGAGGGCAGCAGCTGCACACAGCTGGTCCAGATATAACGTAGGACATTGACTTGATATTGTCTGCCCTGAATCCTGCGATCTCCAAGGTTTCAGGTGTGGTCTTGGCCAGCCCTACTCAGAGATGCCAGGGATCCAACTTGGGATCTTATACATGTGATCTCCACCTAGCACCTGCCCTGTAAACCATGGTTTTAATGCTACATTCAGAAGCCCCAGGCTTAGGACGACCCCTGCTATCTCTTCTGGGTGGTTGTGATCAGAAGCATCTACTTCCACTTTAAAATAACCAGAGTTCCTTCTTCCATCCACATGGGGGAAATTCTGGTTCATCTTAAAAGCTGGGTAGTGAGCAAGCCAGGGTTGTTAACCATGTTTTCTGATTGGCTTGCTTGAACTAACCATAGTTCCCTCAAGTTTGGACATAATGAGGAATTCTATTCAGTTTTAAAGGGGAAAGGGGTGTTTCTGTTGAGGGACGCATGCTGGTGGTACATAGCTGGAGCCAGGGATGGGTGAAGGCCAGAGTTAGTGGTCAGAACCTAGAGTGGTAAAGGACCCTCCAACTCTCTCCTTCTCTCTGTTACCTCCTTCCCTTGCCACCTGTGTCAACTTAGGAACTTCAGAACTTGCCATTGATCCATCTGGGTCAATGTTGTCTACACTGATGGGAAGTAGCCATGCAGGATTTCAGACAATGCTCTCCCAGCCCTACCTGTAGATGCCAGGGATTGAACCTACCTGAAGATGCCAGGAATTGATGCTCTACCACTGAGATACAGCCCTTCCCTTCAGGCCACAGGTTGTCCACCTTCATCTAGAGTGATTTGGGTACCACACAGCCCTTATTTCCTGCTGCATCAGAGATGAAACAATGGACTACCAATGCCACAAATCCCCAAAGTTTTTGAGAAGTGTTCATTTCGTTCCTTCCGCTTGCCAGTGCAACAGAGACATTCTTGGCATCCCGAAGAAGAAAAGCCGACAGAGGAACCCAGCTCTTTCGAAAGGTCCCTGCTTTTATAAATGTTTAAGTTAACAGAGTGTTTTTACAAAGAAACGAAACCTATAAGAACCACAAAGAAGCAGATAAGCAGATGGTTGAGAGAAATGGTTGGGTAAAGGAAAGGAAACTCTACCTCATTCTTCTTTTTAAAAGTTTTGGAGAAGTACAATTAAATATTCCTAACAGGGTCATTGCGCACAAACCATCTGGCACGGAGAGAAATCCTTTTATATTTGTACGTCTAAAAAAGCTGTAATAATTGTGTTTCGCTGGCAACAGAAACACACAGTGCTGCTTGCACTTTCCAAATAATATCTGTAATTATGCAGCGTTGTTCTCTCTCCAATAAAGCAGTTTAACGGACACCTGTTTTGTGGCTTGGCGTGACCTTAATATTGCAGAATATGTGCTTGTTATTTACGGTGTATTATTGTAGTATATTAATACTTTCTAAAAGCACTTTTCAGCATATGAAACCCTACACCAAGGCCCAGCAAGGGGAAGGCCGCAGATCAGCTGCTTTGCATATACAGAAGGTATATACTGTACGGAAGATCCCAAGTTCCATTCCCAGCATCTCCAGATAGAACTGGGAATGTCTCCTGTCTGGGACCCTGGAGAGCTACTGCCAGTCAGTGTAGATGATACAGAGCTAGATGGATCAGTGATGTGAGGCAGCTTCCTATGTTCCTGTCAGGATCTCCGCTCGGCCAAGCTGATAAAGCTCATTTTCCTCCGGCCAAGTCCTTCGGAATCGCCTCCGACGATAATTAACGACCTGAGCCTTTGATGAGGCCTCAGGCACATTCCCATTCAGCAGAGATTCCAGCCTCAGGGAAGTGATGAGATTTATGGCTACATGGCTAAAGAGTTTTATTTCCTAACTACGCAGACGGAAAACACATCCTCTCTCTATCAAAGGCAGAGAGCAACTGAACAAAGGAACAGGAAACCACTAACGTCACATCCGTCTCCCGTGAGACTTCCAATAGCCTGGAATGTCTCTGGAATGTAAACAGAGCCTTGTGACTCTAAGCAGCTACACAGTGGTAAACAGAAATTAACAGCTCCCAATTTATGCAAGAGAATTAAGTGCTAGCAGAGGTGGTTCCAGGGTAGAGGGAGTCCTCAGCAATGGAATGTCCAGTGAGCCAGTCCTATATAGGTGCCCCTTCTCCCATGAGTACCAGTACCAGGCACTTTTGTGTTGGAATAATAATAATAATAATAATAATAATAATAATAATAATAATAATAATAATAATAATATTTATGCATACATACATACATACCCTGTCCATCTAGCTGGGTTTCCCCAGCCACTGGGTGGCTCCCAACAGAATATTAAAAACACAATAAAACATCAAGCATTAAAAACATCCCTAAGCAGGGCTGCCTTCAGATGTCTTCTAAAATCAGATAGTTGTTTATTTCCTTGACATCTGGTGGGAGGGCGTTCCACAGGGCAGGCACCACTACCAAGAAGGCCCTCTGCCTGGTTCCCTGTAGCTTCACATCTCACAGTGAGGGAACCGCCAGAAGGCCCTCGGAGCTGGACCTCAGTGTCCGGGCTGAATAATGGGGGTGGAGACGCTCCTTCAGGTATACTGGACTGAGGCCGTTTAGGCATCAGCACCAACACTTTGAATTGTGCTCGGAAATGTACTGGGAGCCAATATAGGCGTTTCAGGACCAGTGTTATATGGAAGCCGACCTGAGTGGCTGGGGTAGCCCAGCCAGAAGGGTGATGTATAAATAATATTATTTTTAAATTATCATGTCACCATTTAAAAGCTTCCCAAACGTCCCATTGGAGCTGCCGTGTTAATTCCACATATGGCCTCAGGACAACACTTACTTCAATTCCTCCAAGCAGTAGTTCAGAGAAAAGATGAAGAAGTTGCATTGTGGTGGGTGGCTAGAGAAAAGTCCTCTCTCATGATACTAGAATGTAGGGTCATCTACTGAAGCTGAATGTTGGAAGGTTCAGGATGGAGAAAGGAAAGTATGTCTTCACACAAATCAAGGTATGGAATTCCACAAAAGGTATTCCACACAACCTGGATGGCTTTAAAAGAGGATTAGATACATTCATGGACAAGAAGGCTATCAGTGGTTGACAGCAACAACGGTTATGTTCTACCTCCACCATAGAAGGAAGGGTGTCCTTGTGGGCTTCTCGTAATCATCTGGTCGGCCACTGTGAAAACAGGATGCTTAACTAGGCGGGCCTTTGCTCTGAAACAGCAGGATTCTTCATAGGTTCTTACAAGTATCCAAGTTTGGAAAGTGAAAGCAACCCAAGAGAGACCCTTCAGAACCTTGGACAGGTCCCAGGGAACAGCTTACACTAAAAGGTGTGGACCGCTATCTTATATCAGTGATGGGGAGCCTGTGACACTCCAGGTGTTGCTGGACTCAAGGATGATGGGAGCTGTAGTGCCAACAACATATTGTGAACTTATTGTACCTAGCTAAATAGGGTTCCTGTCGGGACGCGGGTGGCACTGTGGATTAAACCACAGAGCCTAGGACTTGCCGATCAGAAGGTCGGCGGTTCGAATCCCCGCAATGGGGTGAGCTCCCATTGCTTGGTCCCTGCTCCTGCCAGCATAGCAGTTCGAAAGCACGTCAAAGTGCAAGTAGATAAATAGGTACCACTCCAGCGGGAAGGTAAACGGCATTTAACAGCATTTCTGTGCACTGCTCTGGTCACGACTGGACCTAATGGTCAGGGGTCCCTTTACCTTTAAATAGGGTTCCACTTGGACTTCTCTTCATCTTTGAATTGGAGGAAGGGTAAATTGATAGGAAATAGGGGGTCTCATTGCAAATTGCAAAGCCAGCTATTTTTTTAAAAAAGTCAGAGTCAAGGATTATGCTCACCTGCTTGGTAGTGAGCACCACTGAGCACAGCAGGATTTTCTTACAGGTAAAAATGCATAGGACCGGGCTGCACATGCTGTTGAAAACGGTGGAATTAAGACCCATTCCATTGGTGTCAGTTGGATGAGGCCAAAGTGCTATCTTTTTCTTTGTTTAAAATATGGGCTTAACGCTATCCACCTTTCTGTTTCCCTGACTTACATCCTCTCAGTTCCTGTTAGCAAATCATGGAGTTTCCACTTTGCATTCCGTTTCACCTTTAGTTGCTACTGTTTGCTGGGTTGTGCCCATTAAAGAAGAATTAAGAGCTGTAATGTGAGATTATTTCCCGCCCCCTGCCCCCTTTAAAAATAAAAAACTGCAAAAAAATGTTGAAAGCATTGCAATAGCTAAACTAAGAGCAGCAACAGAAATGAGACACAATCAAATTAAGAACTAAAAACACTGAGAAAGAAAAATATAGTTTAACTGATGGGGGGAAAGGAGTCAAAGAGGGACTTGAAGAATTCGTTCCCATTTTGTAATCCCCCTTCCTAAGGGATTTCTCCCAAAAACTTTGTCCAATCAGGGCACATTATACTCAGCTTTGTAGCCTGTGCTTGCTCCAGTTTCTGTAGGTTAATCTGACTTCCTGTACTTGAGCTGCAGAAGAAATACCAAAGTTCCTGATCTTGAATCATCTTGCTCGTACTGTAAGCTTGCCTTGTCCACAGCAATCGGATGGCAGCCACACAGATATCTGTGGGCACAATGACTTGTGGCTCTTTACCACAGATATAAACTCGCCCTGGCAAATTTTCCCTTTCCCTTTCAAGTGACATATTGGCCTGGTTTTCATATTACAGTACACAAATCCAAACTTTGACACTGCAAATGTGTGAATACAGTCAAACCTCGGTTTTCTATCGTCTCCATTGCCAAAGGTTTTGGCTCCCGAACGAAGTAAGTGTTCCGGTTTTCGAAAGCTTTTCAGAAGCCGAACATCCGGCGTTGGAGACAAGCAGCTTCTGATTGGCTTTTCCAATTGCAAGAGCCAATCAGAAGCCGCGCCTTGGAAATCAAAAGTTTTGGAAGTCAAACGTCCTTCCAGGACGGATTACGTTCAACTTCCAAGGTACCGTGGGCTCCCAGAAAAGAGCTCTTGGCTGCATTGCTTGCCCATGAGTCTTTTGCTAGTTCCACAGTGCTAAGGTCAAATATTTGATTTATGCTTTTGGACCCTTGACAGCCCTATTCCCCTCATGGAACTATAATTCCCAGATATCCCTGGGAAGAGGTATCTTGCTAGATTTAAGGAACAATGGGAGCTTTAAGCTTCTACCCTTACCTGCCCCGTGGTAATTTAAAATGTTCAAAAAATATATATCAAAATCAACCATAAGGTATTAGTATTATTAAATTTGCATACTGTCCTATACCCATAAGTCTCAGGACAGTTCACAACACAAAGACACAATATGAAAGCACAAAATACATAATAAAAATAGTTAAAACAGTTTTCGTATACATAGGTATTGTTAATTGTTAAAGAAAAAATGCACTCTCCAACAAAAGCTCATAACCAATCCCCCAGCCCACAAATACAAAAATCCAAATTAACATATAACAATTAAAAACAATTTTAAACAAACTCACCCCCCCCCCGAAACAAGACCCACCTGAGTTAAAACTCAACCCCCTGTTAAAACAATAGTTTTAGCACAGGGGGTCTGGCCCATGCCCTCATTCCACTCCAAAGAAACTAAACACAGATGACAACTTGCATTAGAGTTCTAAACATCTGAGCAGGCTTGTCTAAACAAAGATGCTTGCCACAGGTGCCATAAAGAGTACAGTGAATGAGCCTGCCTGAAATCAATAGGCAGGGAGTTCCATAGTGCTGCCATACTGAAAGATTGAGGTGGAGCAGCTATTGTGTGGCACCTGCAACAGTACCAGTTCTGCAGTTTGAAGGGGTTGAGTTGGTGTGTACGGGGGAAGGTGATCTCTTAGGTAGAATCATAGAATCATGGCGTTGCAAAGGACCACAAGGATCATCTCATCCAATCCCCTGCAATGCAGGGATCTTTCGCTCATCATGGGTAAACTGATCCCAAGTTGTTGAGAGTCTTAGATACTAACTGGACTGCAATGACAACAAATCCTAGTCTCCTGTCAACACAAGGCAAGCCTCACTTGATTTCCACTGACACTGTCTTTTCCTTTCAGCATACAAATGCACATATATCCAGAAGTAAGTCCCATTAAGTTAGTGAGGCGCATTGAACTACAACTCCCATCAGCCCCAACCTGCGTGGCCAGTCTTAGCCTGGGAGGGTGAATAGCTCCCTGTTACGATCACAAACCACTGGCAGCTGTTTCAGTAACGAAACAGTAGATGGCGCTTAGCTCCCACGTTTCCACTGCTAGCAGGTCATTGGGATTATTATTATTATGATGTGGGGGCCAATAAATACGGGTTTCTTGTTGGTCCAGCAATAGAGGAGGGCTGATCAAGAGAGAGCCTCAGTAAAAGCAAGTCATTTCAACCAGCTGGAGGAGTTTGCTGTACAAACACACGGTGAGTCTTGTAAAAGCAAAAGCCAGCCCCAGAAAACGGAGTCTGGGTATTACAAACTGTTGTTCAAAAACGGCTGCAGTGGCAACTTTAGATGGTCTCTAGGCAAGCAAAAAGAGAAGGAAAAGAGCAAGAACCAAATAGAGTGGTACCTTGGTTTGCATACGTCTTGGTTTGCATACATTTCGTCAAACCCGAAAGTGCGTGTCCCGGTTTGTAACCCTTTTTTTTTATTATTACAATCTTTTTTATTATTATTCCAAACAAATTTTTTTTGGAGGCCCCATTGGCAAAAGCGTGCCTTGGGTTTCAACCTGTTTCGGTTTACAAATTGACCTCTGGAACAGATTATGGTTGTAAACCAAGGTAAAGGTAAAGGGACCCCTGACCATTAGGCCCAGTCATGGCCGACTCTGGGGTTGCGGCGCTTATCTTGGTTTATCGGCCGAGGGAGCCGGCGTACAGCTTCCAGGTCATGTGGCCAGCATGACTAAGCCACTTCTGGCGAACCAGAGCAGCGCACGGAAATTCCGTTTACCTTCCCGCCAGAGCGGTACCTATTTATCTACTTGCACTTTGACGTGCTTTCGAACTGCTAGGTTGGCAGGACCAGGTTGGCAGGAGCTCACCCCGTTGCAGGGATTAGAACCGCTGACCTTCTGATTGGCAAGTCCTAGGCTCTGTGGTTTAACCCACAGCGCCGCCCGTGTCCCTGTAAACCAAGGTACCACTGCACTAAAATTTGGTGTCTCTCACCATTTGCGCCCACTGCAGCATGGCACCCAGTGAAGCCAAACTGGTCACACTGCCCTAAAACTGCCTCTGACTGATGGTTAAGCTACTCTAAGAATTGGGAGTCATACACATCAGGTGTCATATGCCAGGGCAAATTGGCATGCCTTTGGCATGTGTCAAAAGCTGTGAAATGAAGGTGCCAGGCACACCTTTCTGGGGAGCGAATTGTGTATCTTGGGGTACCACCGGTTGCTAACCTTAAATTTATTAGGGCTGTAACGCTACCGAGATGGAAGTTGTCATGATGGAGACCCACTGCTTGGAGACAGTAATAGGTAGAGCTATGCACAGTCCCAAATCCAGCCCCAAAGCAATTGGGGAGGGGGTGCAGAGCTAACATTTAATTAGGGTTTTACACCTCACAGAAGAATGAATCCCAAAGTTTAGCTGTGCACTGTGTGCCTAAGTGCTTTGTCTGCTATACCCCTCGACTTCACTAGGTGACCCTGGTATTAAGAGAGGGGGAGAAAAGTTTTCCCCGATCTGCTTTCTCCTCACTCAGTATAATTTTATACATGCCTGTCATGCCACTTCTCCCTGAACAGCCATTTCTAGAAACTAAGAAGGTTGTTCTAACCTTTGCTCATACGGGAGTTGTTCCAATATACGTGGCAATTTCATATGCACATATATGTTTATGGAAGGCCATAAAGGACCCCTGACCATTTGGTCCAGTCGTGGCCGACTCTGGGGTTGCGGCACTCATCTCGCTTTATTGGCCAAGGGAGCCGGCGTACAGCTTCCGGGTCATGTGGCCAGCATGACTAAGCCGCTTCTGGCGAACCAGAGCAGTGCACGGAAACGCCGTTTACCTTCCCGCCAGAGCGGTACCTATTTATCTACTTGCAGTTTGACGTGCTTTCAAACTGCTAGGTTGGCAGGAGCAGGGACCGAGCAACGGGAGCTCACCCCGTCGCGGGGATTCGAACCGCCGACCTTCTGATCGGCAAGTCCTAGGCTCTGTGGTTTAACCCACAGCACCACTCGCGTCCCTATGGAAGGCCATAGCTATGACTAAAGATGTGCAGAGATACCCTCTCCATACTTCTTGGCGCTGTGAAAAGGGATGTCACTATGTAAAGCTTATCGCTACATGATTTAAGCTCACGCCGTAGAAATGAACTTATCAACCACAATTTGTTTCCTCTAGAAATGACACGCATGCAGGGAGCAGGGCCACAGCTGCTGTTGCCTGGCCTTCCACCACCTTCTCTGGCTGGTTAAGTGCCCAAGCATTGAACTGAGCAGCTGTCAGGAGCCCTTCTGTGGCTTTCGGAACGTCTCAAGTGGCCTTCCTGATGGATCAAACTCCAGATCTTTGCACCTCTTTAAATGCAAATGTTATTTAGACACACACAGAGAGAAATGGGAAGTGATGTAGGAAGCGAAGGACCCATTTTGCAGAACCTGTCTGACGAAATGGGATCTGCAACATAATGTTGCAGTCTGGAATGTGGGGTAAATTTGGCCCTCCTTTTCTCTGAGACAAAGCCTGCTAAGTACCTCGGTGCAGCTGCTTTTAGTACCATTCCACCTCCAGAAGGTGTTGCTCTAAGACAGCCATGCTTTCGCTCTGAGAATACGGTAGGGCATAAGCTCTCTATGAAATCTTACACACACCAGGCATTCAGGACAGCGGGCACAAAAAATGCCATTATACAGGGGAGAAGAGAAGGCCTTTAGTCAAGCCCTTTTGCTCCATATATAGGCTGTTGAAAGGTAAACACAAAATATTTCCACCAGCAATCTTCAGAGCCTCGTACACAGTAGGCCTGTGAGGATTCCTTGTCAATAAAGAACTCTTTGTCAGAAATTCAGAGCAGATCCTCCAGCTCTGTGTGCTGCCTAGGAGAGCGGAGCAAAGCCGACGTTTTACCCGGGAGCAAAACTTTGTGCATCTACATTGCTTCGTGCACCGGTTTGGAAGCTTCGGTTCGGATTTTTAAAAGGACTTCTTCATTCAGTGCATAGTTTAAACTAGGGAACTTGCTCCCACGGGAGGCAATGATGACCACCAGCTTGGACGGCTTCGAAAGACGATTAGACAAATTCATGGAGGAGAGGGCTATCGATGCCTACCAGCTATGGATATTATGTTCTGCCTCCCTAGCCGAAGTCAGTAATGCTTGCTGGAATCCATAGGAGATGAGAGTGGTCTTGTGCTCAGGCCCAGAGACATCTGTGAGAACTCAGGATAGCTCAGTCGGTAGAGATGAGACTCTTAATCTCAAGGTCCTGGGTTCGAGACCAATGTTGTGCAGAAGGGAGGTTGGACTAGATGACCCTTGCGGTCCCTTCCGACTCTACAATTCTATGAATGTGACCAAGTTCTTCTACGAACAGTGCTGGGCCATCGGAGTGATCCAATAGATGCTTCTTATACATTAGAGATGGGGATATTTATTTGCTAAACCATGTAGGAAATGTACATCTGCTAGAGGAAATGTCCGCTAGAATGCAGGTGAACTTTCACAAGGAGTTAAAAAATATATATTGTGGTACGGAAATGTGGAGAACTGAACTGAAGACTTGGGGAAGTAGGGGTGGGCACATAGGCATGTACAAAACAGCTGGGCAAGGGAGCAGTCCAGGCACATAGCTAAACGCTCCCGGTCCCCATTGAAAATTGTTCCTCCACTTCCCTGTGGCTTCTGATCTGGCCTATTGCTGGAAAAGCTCCCGTTTCTCTGAAGGGAAAGAGGAGTCTGATTCAATAGCTCATTGCAGCGGTTCACCCAGCAGCGTGAGGAAACTCCCACGTCGCAGCCTTTCCAATCCCCGCTATCTGTCACGAAATTATCCAGGCCTTGTTAAAATGCAGCTGCAGCGCTTAATTACTGTTTGTACAGGACTTTGAGAACGGAAAGTGCTATGTAATTGCTGTTGTTATTTAACTTCGGAGCGTGATGGGATCCAAGGGAACTCCTGGAATGGTGACGGCGGCTGCGTTGCACTGCGACGGGGCTCGTTTCTCTGGGTGCGTTTGGAAAGGTCCGCAGAAGACGATCGTGCCGGTAAATAGATTTCCCATAATGTACACTGCAAATTGACCGAAGGCCTCTTGGCTTGGGCAGCCTAACTAGCCATCTCTGTACTCGGGGAAGACTTTAAACATCTGCACTTCCAAGCAAACAAGAAGAAATATTGAATTTCGTGCAGCAGGTCCATCACACCCAAGCCACTAAATAACAATGCTGTTTAGCATTTCTGGAGTACTTGAAAGCATTCAAAGCACTTTGCAAATATCATCTCAGTTAATTACACATAAATATTATTATGGGACAGGGAACAAAAATTGATATATAGAAGCTGGTATGTAGACGGATCCTTTCACCATGTCTCAACAGCGTCTTCCATACATATACCATATGTCCCCCTATATAAGACGATATTTTTTCCTTAGAAGTAATAGGGGGAAATTGTGGGCCGTCTTATACATGGATAGCAGGAGGGGGACGGGCCGATTGTTGGCAGCAGCTAGCAGGAGATTGGCAGCGGCGACTGGGCGTGTGATTGGTTGCTGCGGCCAGGCCTGCTGACGATTGGCTGCAGCTATGGCAATTGGGCTGTCTATTTATGGCAGTGGCAAGGTGTGCGTTCAATCAGCTGTGCTTGTGTCGAGTGTCCAGGTGTGGTCTATGCCAGTGTTTCCCAACCGGTGTTCCGCGGCACACTAGTGTGCCGCGAGATGTTGCCTGGAGGGAGGCGGGCGAGTCCAAAAAAGGTTGGGAAACACTGATTAAGTTTCTCTTTCAAAAAGGAAACGTGGGTTAAAGCGGCGGCGGCGCCCCCCACTCACTTTCCTGCTCTGGCTTCCCTAACAGTTTTCCGAGTTGCGTCACTGGATCCAGCCCCCTTTTCCACAGGTGACACGGGGCTGGAGGGAGGGAAAGAGGGCTTTACGTCGCGCACAAAGGCAGCCTCCTAGAAGCGCTCTGGGCCGGCGCCGTTTCGCCGAAGGCGCCGGAGGACCCCCACCCTCAGCTCCTTCAGAAAGGAAGCCCCGCCCCTCGGCTCCCTATGAGGCCAGCCACTGCACGCACGCGCCGGCTCGTCATCAGCTCCGTCTGTTTCCAACCCCCCTGCTCGCCTTCGCGCGAGCTCAGTCGGGTCCCTCAGCCGAAGAAGCGGAGCCTCTCTTTGCCGCCTCTTCCTTCTTCCCGGGTCTCACTCCGGTTTGGGGCCTCCCCCGCCGCCGCCGGCCACCTCGGCCCCGCCGCCGCCCCCTCCGCCCGCTATCGCCGCCACCACCACAACAGCCGCCGCCGCCTCAGCTGGGCCCATGCCTGCCGGGAGCGGCGGCGGCAGCAGCAGCAGCAGCGCCCCGGCGCCCTTCCCTCACGGCGGCGACCCGGCCCTGAACAAGCAGGAGAAGGAGCTCAAGCGGTGCCTCAAGCGGCTCTACCCGGCCGTGGACGAGCAGGAGACGCCGCTGCCGCGCTCCTGGAGCCCGAAGGACAAATTCAGCTACATCAGCCTCTCGCAGAACAACCTGCGCGTCCACTACAAAGGTAGAGGGACGGAGGGAGGGCGAGGCCGAGGCCACCGCCATCCCCAGGCCCCCTCCGCCTCTTCCTCCGAAAGGCAGGCTGAGAAACTCCCAGGGAAGCTCTGAACGTCTCCCCCGAAACCGTCAGGAGGTTTCGGTTGTTGCCTTTCTCCGCCGAGGTCGGTGGACCCCGAGCTAGGCTTCCTTCCCGCACCCCGCTTTCCGAAGACCGCACACCAGTTGGGCCAGTACATATTCCCCTCCCGTGACTGGAGCGGAATAGCCCTTTCTCTTCTTCCCCAACCCTTGTCGTTGGAGGAGTCCCTCAGCCCCTCGCTTTGCTGCCTCCTCCCCCCCACCCCCAAAGCTTGGAGGTTCCCCGGCAAGGGGGAGGGAAAAAAATTGAAACTTTCACTTTCGTGCGTCCCTCCTGGTGTGACGCTGCACGCTGACGTCACGGGGCTGTAATGGTGGTGTGCCTCGAGATTTTTTTCATCAAACAAGTGTGCCTTTGCCCAAAAAAGGTTGGGAAACACTGGTCTATGCGGCGAGCCTGCAGACGATTGGTGGCTGCGGCTTTGCGTGTGATTTGCATTGGCCTGCAGGCTGTACAGTTATTGGCGCTGGTGACCCCCACCCAAAAGATAGAAGCTCAATAACTGGGCAATCTCCCCCCTCCCAAAAAGAAAAGCTCAACAACTTTGGGCAATTTCCCCTCAAAAAAGTTTTGTTGTGGTCGCTGTAGATTGGGAGGACCCCCTGAACCCAATAAATTAATAAATGGTAGTCTTTTGATTAATTGGGATATGAATGAAAGTATAAGTTGCAGAACTGTGCCAAACAAGGAATCCCAGGGCTGGCTTATGCAAACCAGCCTGGCTACCTTAGTGAAGAGCAGATCTGTTAACATGACAAAAGGTGTCGATGGTCCACCTGAGAGGAATGCTTTGGCCTGAGACGGATGTTGCCAAGGTGATGGGGGCGGGGTTTGAACTGACAGGAAAATAAAGATTTTTTTTTAGCAAGGGGTTCTGGGAAGAAGAAGAGGTGAGAAGAAGTCTGGGATCCATTTTAGGCAGGTTGGCTGAAGGCTGGCTGCACTGCTGTGGTGAACGAGCTCCTCTTGAAATGACCATGCTGTGGACTCCCTCCATGCAGACTGAAAGTGTAAATAGGTGAATAAACCATTTTTCTTAAGGCTACGACAGTCTCCGTGTGTGTTTCAATTCTCCAAAGGAACACAGACCCTGGGTGAGTGCCTGGAACCTCCTGGGATCTTGCAGAGAGTTGGGGTGGCACACAACTTGGGTAACACTATATATTCCACCATGCCATATCACAAAATGGTTTGGCAAGCATCCTGGGTTTCAAAAGCAAATCTTTGGATCCTGCCCTTCATTTAGTTTCTGGAGCAAGGGAACCAATGGACCAAATTAAGTTTCAAGGGTTGTGGTCTGTGTACACACGAAGGTCTTTCAAGCTCTATTTCAGCCCCTAGTCTCTCAGACTGAATATGGGCACAGTGAATGAACGGTGAACTGCCCCCTTAATTCTGTCATGTGACAAAGACACATGAGAGCAGAAGCAGTAAAGCAAGTGCTGGGACTGCACAATCATTTGGGCCTACTAAAGTTATTCAGGCCTAACTGCTAACTGTTGAGTCACTCTGACATGTGACTCATTCTCCTTATAAGTAGCAGCCATTTTCTCTGTGTTCTCTGTAAGCTTTCAGTCAGAGTCAGTCTGCCTCAGTTGTGAGCAGAGTCAGTATGTAATCTCAGTCAAACTGTTTGGAACCATGTTGTTTATGAAGAAGTTTATTTTAACTCAGTAAAGCTCTTATTCTTTCACTTAAAAACTCTGCATTATTAATTTACGCTGCGCATCAAATGCACGGAGGGACCTCTCAATGACTATCGTGATGGATATACAAAATGACGACGTCAAGAATCTAAGAACATTAGAAGAGTTTTGATGGATCAGGCCAATAGCCCATCTAGTCCAGCATTGCGTTCCCACCTTGAAGAAGAAGAAGAGGAGTTTGGATTTGATATCCCGCCTTTCACTCCCTTTAAGGAGTCTCAAAGCGGCTAACATTCTCCTTTCCCTTCCTCCCCCACAACAAACACTCTGTGAGGTGAGTGGGGCTGAGAGACTTCACAGAAGTGTGACTCGCCCAAGGTCACCCAGCAGCTGCATGTGGAGGAGCGGAGACGCGAACCCGGTTTCCCAGATTATGAGACTACCGCTCTTAACCACTACACCACACTGGCCAACCAGATGCCTATGGGAAGCCTGCAAACAGGATTCGGTCTCAAGACCATTCTCCCGTCTTGAGGTTTCCAGCAACTGATATTCAGAAGCATTACTGCTTGTAGTGTTGCATTGAACTTTTCAACTTTCAAATTCCCCAAATGGGGAGTGCTTTAAAAAATCATAACGTGACTTGGGAATTCAAAAGGTATTTTGGTTAAATTAGAACCACAGTATCGTAGAGTTGGAAAGGACTTCAAGGGACATCTAGTTCAACCCCTTACAAAGCAGGAATTTCAACTAAAGCATCCATGACAGATGGCCATCCAAGCTCTGCTTAAAAATGTGATGGCCTGGGACTCGGGCTCAGACTTGGAACTAGAGGAGTCTCAGTCTGCACCGGATCCTTCACCTCAGGCATCATCTGAACCAAGTCTGGGGCCTGATCCTGAAGAGTCCCAGGCTGCACAGGTTCCCCTGCAAAATAATAATAATAATAATAATAATAATAATAATAATAATAATAATAATAATAATAATATCTTTATTGTCATTGCCCCCTCTCGGGGACAACGAAATTACTTGGCTGCTCCATCCACCCAGGTAGGGCACTCCACACAAAATCAAAACAACTATAAAAACACTAATTAAAACAATACAGTATTATACAGCAAGGAAGATTAGATGACTTTCAAAGTCCAGGCTTCCCATTCAGGGCCGAGATCGCTCTGGAGAAGAAGCTGTTCTTAAGACGGCTCGTTCTTGTCTTCATCGTCCTGTATCTCCGTCCCGACGGCAGGAGCTCGAAGAGACAGTGACCAGGATGCGATGGATCTTTTACTATGTCCAGTGCCTTCCTATGGCACCTTGTGGCATAAATCTGCTCTAAGGTGGAGAGTGGGCAGCCAACAATGCTCTCTGCTGCCTTAACAACTCTGCACAACCCCAACCTGTCCCGGGTAGTACAGCTTCCGTACCACACACATAAGCCATAAGTGAGCACGCTCTCAATGGCACAGTGATAGAAGGCAAGCAGCAGTTTCTGCGGAAGATGGTTTTTCCTTAGCATTCTCAGAAAGTACAGTCTCTGCTGCGCCTTCTTCACAAGCCCCCTTGTGTTGACACTCCAGGACAGATCCTCTTGTAATTCAATGCCCAAAAATCTGAACGCTGTTACCCTCTCCCCACAGACCCCATCAATCAAAAGTGGCTGGACATTGCTCTTCTGTCTCCTGAAGTCCACCACAAGCTCCTTTGTCTTCCTTGTATTTATGAGCAAGTTGTTAGCTCTGCACCACTCTGTCAGCCGCTCCACCTCATCTCTATAGTCCGTTTCACCCTCCCTTTCAGAGATGAGCCCAATCACGGTTGTGTCATCTGCAAATTTGACAACCCTATTACTAGGGTGAGCAGCGACACAATCGTACGTGTAGAGAATATAAAGGAGCGGACTGAGTACGCATCCCTGTGGTGTTCCTGTATTAGTCTTAAGCAAAAACACCAGCTGGGCCGAGTCAGGGGCCTGAGCCTGCCCTGGCTCCAGATGCGGGGATGACCTCATTGCCTTCAGCTGGGCCATCACTTACAGCTGCTCCTCTACCGGTTGGGTCAGGAGAGACTGAGGCAGCCCCTGGGTCTAGTAACCCACCGACATCTCCCAAGCTGTAGAGACTAAGGTCTGAGAGAAGGAGAGACCTGAGTACTCACAGGAGGAGTGCTCGCCTTCGGGCGAGACAGGGAGGTGAGTCACTGGGGGATCAGGACCGGCCATTACTCCGACAAAGATAAAAGGCTGATGGACCCCGCCCCAGGTTGTGGGAGCAATATTGCTGTAGGTCAGATCTTGCACCTGTCCTTGCCTTGCCTGGTTTCTTGCCTCGTATCCTGCCTTGGCCCTGTTGGACTGACTCCTAGTTGAACCTTTGGATTCTGGACTGGTCCTGGACCGCATTTCAAGGGTTACCCCTGGGCCCAGCACAAAAAACCCTCAAGGAAGGAGAGTCCACAACCTCCCGAGGGAGACTGTTCCACGGTCAAACAGTAAGTGCCAATAGGTTTCTTGTGACTTGAAGCCATTGGTTCGTGTCCTACCCTCCAGAACAGGAGAAAAAACAAGCTTGCTCCATCTTCCGTGTGACAGCCCTGAAGATATTTGAAGATGGCTATCATATCTCCTCCCAGTCTCCTTTTCTCTAGGCTAAACATACCAGCTCCTCACAAGACTTAGGTTCCAGACCCAAGATCATCTTGGTTGCCCTCCTCTGCCAACGTTCCACCTTATCAACATCCTTCTTAAAAGGTGGAGCCCAGAACTGGCCCTGTGAGCAGGAGCACTCGATGCTGCAACTCTTTGCCAGAAGTCCCTACACGTCCCTCAGGTTGGTTCGCGTCAGACCTCCCTCTTTGTTTTGGGAAACAAACCCTGAAGCTGCCGCCCAAACGGCAGGCCCAACATTGCGTTTTGAGGCAGCCCCACCAGCTGCGTGCTTCTCGAGTCAAGCCGCGTGTAAAAATAACTTTTCTGTTCAATTAGATGTGTCCCCAAAGATTATTTTCTCTTCTCTTCTCTTCTCTTTTAAACTGTTGGAACAAATAAGTATCCCATGTTGGTTCTGTAATTAAGACCATGCACAGCTTGGCTCCGAAGATCCCTAATTACATCTGCTTTAGGGATGCTGCTGGAGACTAGATAATTGTATACAGTGGAGCCATTAAAGAACCTTCATCTACGGCCTAGACTGTATTTTATTTTTTTAAGCATCATGCAGTTTGGAGAGAGGCCTTGGGCCATTTTCAGGGCTTTAATTTGAGCCAAGATTCTGCTGTGGAATTTGTTTTCCAAGCCAAGGTTTAACCTTGAAGCGTTCGAGCAGGATACTAATGCGTTTCCCCTCCCCTAAAAGCCATTGCCTGATCAAGATGGTCACTCTCTGTGGGTGAACGTTTTGCAGCCCTTCACGGGATTATTCTTCAGAGCAGGGCGATGCTGCCGAACTACAACTCCCATCATCCCTGACCATTGGCCATTCTGGCTAGGGCTGATGGGAGTTGGGGTGATTGAGAGCTCCCCACAGCCATGGCCTCAGACTTCCAATGTCACTGAGCTGTTCTAGGATGAGTTAAGCTGCTGCTGCAGCATCATCATCACACAGAACATTAAAGGTGACATTGCATACCCTCCAACTGCCCTGCTAAGAAATGTCACAGTTATAGGAAACTTTATTCAAGACCCCTCAAATGTTATATCTAAGCAAAGACATCCACGCTCACCTTGAAATTTCATGCTAGCTTAAATGTGTAGCAGCTTCCATAGTAGTGCAGAGCAACAGTACTGTGCTGTTTTCAGTGTTATTGCTGGTTACTAACTACTACTACTATTACTACTACTATTTTTTCCTATGTTTAAAAATCAAAAGTATTGATGCACAAGGTAAAATAAGATGGGGGGGCAGGAAACACCCATGTTAAAAAAAAAAACCTTATAAACATTCCAAGTTATTGTAGTTAATCTAAACTTAACCCAATTCAGTGTTTAAAAAAATGAATTCCAAATACGGTATTGCTAAATTTGTCCATTGCAAGACTATGTTTGTGTGTGACTGTTTTGTGCGTTTATACATTTCTTTTATCCATGTGTTGAAGGGAACAGCATTTTTATTTTTCCAGCTCATCAATACCTGTCTTTTGGCATAGATTGGGTGCAGAGAGTCCATTCATATTGTCCCTTTGTCAGGTTCCATGTATTGGGTATATAATTCAAAAGGATATTTTCCTCTGCAAATTTATGATTTTCCTGTACACTTACAATGATTGTCTCTATTACCCTCTGCCAAAAATTTACCAGTGTAAGACATTGTACGAACATATGTTTTAAAGAAGCCTTGTCCCTGTTACATCTGCAGCAGCTAGATGTTGTAGAGACTTAGATAGTATTTTCATAAACAAGTGTAATGTTTCATAAACAAGTGTATTATTATTAAATAATAATAATTTTATTATTTGTACCCTACCCATCTGACTGGGCTGCCCAGTCAGGCACTCTGGGTGGCTTCCAACAAATGATAAAAACATAATAAAACATCAAACTTCCTTATACAGGGCTGCCTTCAGATGTCTTCTAAAAGTTGTATAGTTATTTATCCCCTTGACATCTGACACACTAAATGGTTTGTGCACAGTTCAAAGTGTTGGTGCTGACCTTTAAAGTCCTAAACGGCCTCGGCCCAGTATACCTGAAGGAGTGTTTTCACCCCAATTGTTTAGCCCGGACATTGAGGTCCAACTCCGAGGGCCTTCTGGCGGTTCCCTCACTGCAAGAAGCGAAGTTACAGAGAACCAGGTAGAGGGCCTTCTCGGTAGTGGTGCCCTCCCTGTAGAACGCCCTCCCACCAGATGTCAAGGAAATAAACAACTATCTGACTTTTAGAAGACATCTGAAGGCAGCCCTGTTGAGGGAAGTTTTTAATGTTTGATGTTTCATCATGTTTTTAATATTCTGTTGGGAACCGCCCAGAGTGGCTGGGGAAATATTAATAATAATAATAATAATACCCAAGTACTTAAAGGAGTATTTCCCACAATACCTACCATCTCATGCTCTGAGATGATCCCACTGGCACGCTGACTGTGAAGCTCACTTTCCACAGACATGTGCTCTCCCCATGCTCCCCTGTTTTATTATTTAGACATCAGTTAAGATGAGTTTGTTTTAACTGGGTCTGAGATTCAACAGCTCTGTTACAAAGCTGCTTTGCCATGCTGCTCTTTGGGGTTGTTATTTTTCAGTGTTTTAATTATTGAGCATAGATCTTATCTTGCGTTCCACCCTGGGCTACTTCAAGGGGAAAGCTGGCATCTCACAGAATCGTAGTGTTGGAAGGGGATCTGTGGGTCATCTAGTCCACCCCCCTGCAATACAGGAATCTCGATAAAATAAAAATAGTTATCATAGTTATAACAACCAAATTTTATTATTGCACTTTTCTGGTTCTTTTTATTATTCTTGTGGATTATGTATTTTTGGCATGGCGCTGGAAGCAGGCTTTGGAGAGCTTGATGAATATCAATAATGATTAGTGGGTCAGATCCATCAGAGTGCAAACAGACACCTGCTGATGCAATAGAGCTTCTCTGTCTTCTCATCCCCCCTGGAACCTTCTTAGATCTCCTCCTGAGGATTGGAAAACCTTCCTGAGCAGTTATGTAGGACATGTGGGGAGCTACTGGGAGGAAGAGAAGGAAAATGGCCCTATTGTACAGGATAATGTTTGTTGTGCAAGTGGGCATACATCATTGGCTGTGATGATGACAACAACAAAACAACTGTCAGGTGTGTGTGTAGGAGCCAGGCCCTGTGACCAGTAGGACTCTGCAGGTCTGGGGCCTCCCTAAGTTTGTTTTGAAGAGGCAAGGCGCGGCCGCACAGGTGAGGCCGATTGGTAACTCACAGCACCTGGTGCCAAGAGCCGGGAAGGGATATAAGGTCAGAATTTTCCCTTTGGCTCTTTGCCACAGCAACACGTTCCCTACCTTGCTGTGTTTAACTTCTTGACTCCTTGCCTCTTGATCCTCGGACCCCTGACTTCATGGCTCCTTGCTTCCTGACCCTCGGACCCTTGGCTTCTGGACTCCCGGCTCTCGGACCCTTGGACTCTTGGCTTTCTGACTCCTGGCTTCTGGACTCCCGTTCCTGCTCCCACCCTGCCATCTTGCCCCCGGTCCCGATGTCCCCAGCTGGGACTTCAATCACCCGTGAACCAGACTGTGACAACAACAAGTCTGTAGAGACAGTTTGTTGCTTGCTCAAAGTGTTGTTTTTGATCTATAAAGCCCTAAACGACTCAGGACCTCAATACCTCACATGAGCCTACCCAGACCCTGATGCCCTTCTTTGTGAGCCTCTTCCATGAGAGGTCCAGAGGATGGCAACACGAGAACGGGGCCTTTTCTGCAGTGGCTCCCCATTTGTGAAATGCTCTCCCCAGGGAGGTTTGGCTGGCTCCTTCATTATACACCTTTAGGCGCCAGGCAAAAGTATCCCTCTTTAACCAGGCCTTGGGCTGACTGACATGCTGTGCCCTTTTAAAATGAGCTGGGGGGGGATTATTGGGTGGTTCTTGTTTTTATTTTTGTTTTTATTATGTATTTTGTGTTTTTATTTTTTTGCTTTTATGTTGTGAACCGTTCAGAGACCTGCAGATATAGAGCAGTATAAGAAATTATAATAATGATGATGATAATAATATTGCTCCAGTTGTTATCTTGGATGGCTCTCACTTCAAGAAAGTGACTCTGCTAATTGGTTCTGTTGCAAGGACGCTCATTGTTCTAGCCAGCAGGAAGCATAAATCTAACCACATTTATCTTCTGTTTCCATTGTTGTCAAACGGAGAAAGGTTTCCTTTTGCTCCTTCTTCTGAAGAACAATTGTGACGCGCTTTCAAGGGGCAAGTGAAGGCATTCTTATTTTTCCACTGTACTCATTTCGTGCTCTTTTGTTCTCAAGTGGTGGTTGAACTTTTTCAAGGTAACTTGACTAAGGCATTGTTGGACGCCACTCCGATCTCCAAGCGGTGTGAAATTCCAGGGGTTCCAGGCACGTGCCCAAGCTTTGAGTTTCTTTTTGGAATGAGGCACAGAGGAGACTGTGGTGTCTTTAGGATATATGGTTTCTTTACAGTTATATGGAACCTGAGCCTACAGTAGAGGGGATCACAGCATTAAGATCCCGAAAGGGTCTCGTTTTTCCCATAGCCACAGCCTTGGATTCAAGCAGAGATATCACATGGCTCTCTCTGTCTTTCTCACTGCGAGAAGTGTGATTACAGGGAACCAAGCAGAGGGCCTTCTCGGTAGTGGTACCCACCCTGCCGAACGCCCTCCCATCAGATGTCAAGGAAATAAATAACTACAGTGGACGTTCGGGTTGCGAACGTGATCCGTGACATCCCACCAGATGTCAAAGGAAAAAACAACTACCAGACTTTTAGGAGACATCTGTTCTCCTAAAAGCAGCCCTGTTTAGGGAAGTTTTTAATATCTAAAGGACTATTCTATTTTAATATTTTCTTGGAAGCCGCCCAGAGTGGCTGGGGAAAACCCGCCAAATGGGTGGGGTATAAATAAATAAATAATAATAATAATAATAATAATAATAATAATAATAATAATTATTATTATTATTATTATTATTATTATTATTATTATTATTATTAATTTTCTTTTTCTATTCCTCCCACCCGCCGCCACTTTTTATGTTTTTATTGTATTTAGAACAAAGTCTTAGTTTGGATTAAAAAAAGGGGGAAGATATTAAGTTTTGATTTTTTTCCCTATAAACCTCAATAATATTTATTAAATAAATAAACACAAAACAGCATACAAATCATACAAGTTATAGCATCTCCATTCAGAAGAGGCAGCTTGCTGCTTCTCTCCATGAGTTACCATTCTGGCCTTGCCTCCTTGCAGATCAGGGATTCATACAGGAATGCAGATGATGCACTCTCTCGAAGGTGTACAACACATATTCTTACGTGCTCTACAAGTAAACCTTTTTTGGGGGGACACAATGGTGAAGCATGCCTCTAGTTTTAACTCTGGAAAGGGTTGGAGGGGAAAAGCATACCTTAGCTGTCTGAAGTTTGGGGAACACTGGCCTAAGGTACAATATTTATGCAGTCTTTAAAATGATTCATTTGTTGGAGAATTCTCTCCCCCAGCTCTCCCATGTGAATTATGGAATCTGAATCTTTTCATGCGAATAGGCACCTTTGATGAGGTGAGCATAGTTTTGTATTCCCACTTGGAGACCTAAAAAGCAACCATTTCCTATCCAAACAAGATGGGAGACAATGGACCCTTTCAGAGCTACTGGGCTGTTCTCTGTAGCTCTTTGTATCCCAAAGCACTGCTAAAAGGGGGGGAGGAGGAGTGAGGGACAAGCTCAGTGAGCTTTCTTCAAATGTACACATCGTGTCCAGAATATTAAAGCATATACAGCTTATGGAACAAATACATTCCATCAGAAATCAACCAATTTAGTTTTGACAATGGGGGTAGTTTTAAGGCTCCGTGGAGGAAAAAGAAGAAAAGGAACAAACCGATGTTCTAGGTGGTTCAGATATTCTTCCTTCAAAGGGAAGAGTATTGGGCAGATCGTCCGATGGTATACAATCGTACCTTGGAAGTCAAACAGAAACAATTCCGGAAGTCCGTCCAACTTCCAAAACGTTCGAAAACCAAATTGCGGGTTCTGATTGGCTGCAGGAAGCTCCTGCAGTCAATCAGAAGCCGCAGAAGCCCTGTCGGACGTTCGGCTTCCAAAAATAGTTCTCAAACCGGAACAGTCACTTCCAGGTTTGTGATGTATGGGAGCCAAAATGTTCAGGAACTAAGCTGTTCGAAAACCAAGGTATGACCGTACTTTTCCTGTGAGGATGACTAAAGCATTTGAGCCTCTTTAATAAGGAGGACACTTGAGGTGGAGGGACTTAGAAGAAGTTATATACAGGTTGAAGTAGCTTCAGGATGAATATTTTCGGGTTGTGCTCCGCGGCGAACCAGAAGTAACGGAACATGTTACTTCTGGGTTTTGCTGCTCACGCATGCGCAGACGCTCAAAATGACGTCACGCACATGTGCGGAAGCGGCGAAACGTGACCTGCAGACTCGCAGTCGCATCTTACATTTACTTCAGGATGCGAATGGAGCTCCGGAACGGATTCCGTTCGTATCCAGAGGTACCGCTGTAAAACACATAACCTCCAATGTGACACAAGGGAAAACCAGGATGGCATCTTCTGGGGCCGACCCCCTGCACAACTCACGTGACGTGTGTGGGATCGCAGCCCTGAAAAGAGGCCTTTCGGAGGCATGGTCGTGGCCCCCAAAAGCACTCTTGTCAAGGCGAGATCACATCTGGAAATTGTCTGAGAGCACGGTTCCCAAAAGGGCCACTGTGCTCTTGCAGGGGGAAAACAGGATGTCGGGGGGGGGGGGTTGGGGGGGACAGTTGTGGGATGTGATGCAGGCATTGGCTGATTCCAGGCTTTTTAAAACTACTTTGTTGTTAGTCGAACCCCAAGGTTAGAGAAGAAGAAGAAGAAGAAGAGTTTGGATTTGATATCCCGCCTTTCACTCCCCTTCAGGAGTCTCAAAGCGGCTAACAATCTCCTTTCCCTTCCTCCCCCACAACAAACACTCTGTGAGGTGAGTGAGGCTGAGAGACTTCAGAGAAGTGTGACTGGTTAGATCATATGAAGAGCCTACTGGATCAGGCCAGTGGCCCATCTAGTCCACCATTTTGTTTTCAGAGTGGCCAACTAGATGGCTGTGGAATACCCACAAGCGGGACCTGAACTCTGCTCCCTCTCTCGGTTTCCAGCAACTGGGATTCAGAAGCATTTCCTGCCTAGGACAACAGAAGTAAAACACAGGAGAACAGAGCCATCAGGGTCAGGTATACAGTAGTACCTCAGGTTAAGTACTTAATTCGTTCTGGAGGTCCGTTCTTAACCTGAAACTGTTCTTAACCTGAAGCACCACTTTAGCTAATGGGGCCTCCTGCTGCTGCCACGCTGCCAGAGCCCGATTTCTGTTCTCATCCTGAAGCAAAGTTCTTAACCTGAAGCACTATTTCTGGGTTAGCGGAGTCTGTAACCTGAAGCGTATGTAACCTGAAGCATATGTAACCCGAGGTACCACTGTAGAAGACAGCATCAGTAGCCATTGATAGTTTCCTCCATGTATTTGTTTAGTTCTCTTTTAAAACCACCCAGGTTGGTGGCTATCGCTGCCTCTTGTGGAAACAAATAGTTTAACTATGTGCTATCTACAGTGGTGCCCCGCAAGACGAATGCCTCACAAGACAGAAAACTCGCTAGACGAAAGAGTTTTCCGTTTTGGAGGTGCTTCGCAAAACGAATTTCCTATGGGCTTGCTTCGCAAGACGACAATGTCTTGCGAGTTCCTGCTGGTTTTTTTTCCTCCCCCCCCCTCTTTCTAAGCCGCTAAGCCGCTTATCAGCTGATCAGATCAGCAGATAAGCCGTTAAAAGCCGCTAATAGCGCTAATCCGCTAATCCTTCAATGGGCTTGCTTCGCAAGACGAAAAAACCGCTAGACGAAGAGAATCACAGAATGGATTCTTTTCGTCTTGCGAGGCACCACTGTATATTAGTTAACTTAGTAATCTATGTGTTAGCTCTGTAGAACTACCAGCCAGAGCCAGTGCTCCAGAATCATCTTCTGATAAAAAACAACAACATCCTCTTGTTTGCTTTCATTTGCCTTTCAATGCTTTTTTTTTTTTTGCATGCAATATTGCCCAACGTACACAGTTTTGCAATGCAATTTCTCGTACTATAACAGTTTTGTATATTATCTTCACTAATACAGGCATTTTCATGCACACGTAACGACAATACATATACATTTATTGACGCATTAGTTAGCTAGAGAGCTGCATCGCAAAATTCAGAGAAGTGGAAAATTTGTAGGACGGCTATATTTTGGTTCCTGCATTGTTTTGGAAATTGCAAATTAGGTGGGCTCACCTTTAAATGCAAACTGAATCAAATTTCAGCCCCATCCCTATGAAAACCCATATATAAGGAAATCAGTGAATCTAGGGATATTTCAGATAGAACTCTGCTGTGAACGCTGTTGGATTTCTCCCTCATTCCTATAATAATAATAATAATTTTATTATTTATACTCCACCCATCTGGCTGGGTTTTTCAGCCACTCTGGGCAGCTTACAGCATATATAAAACATAGTAAAACACCACACATTTCCCTAGTGAGAAATATATTCAAAAGTGCCTTTGAAGAGGGGTAAAAGTTTTTCCTGTGTTACCTGGAGATCTCTTCCCTGGGACTGGTGTCTTCCCATTTGTTTTTCCTGATTCCTCAACCCTGATCACATGCTGGAAGATCGCCACATGAAACCATTCTCAGTTTAGCCCCATCTATTTTCATGGCTGAGATCTGCTACTTATTATCGACTCCAGTGTTATAAATAAGCATAATGCTGAAACTGGCATTAGATGGGCATCTCATTGCACAGCAGGTTTGTTTGTGAGAGGAGTAGAAAAATCCCTAAATGTGAAATGGATTTCTCTTTGCTACGGTTTCCGTGTTCATGGGCGCCTTTGCTCAACAGCACTGCAAGATCCTCGTGCATCTATTTTTCAATTAGAGCGCCTGTTTTTCATCGCGGGCACCAATTGTTCCTTAGCACCTTCAGGCATCCCTCTTCCTTTCCTACTTTCATGGAGAAATGCCAACACCTTGCAACACTGCTCCTAACCGTGGGTGGATGGTCACATTGCTGCTGTGTCCAAGGAATATGATGGAGAGAAGGTTGTGCGGATTTCACACTGTATGGAGTGTCATTCCTAATTACAAAACTCTCGAAAGCAATGCACTGATGTGTGCGTAGGGGAGGGAATCGAGATGACAAAGTCTATTAAAGCCTCCAGGACTTGCCTCAATGCAGCAGAGGTGTGTGTGTGTGTGTGTGTGTGTGTGTGTGTGTGTGTGTGTGTGACTTTTTCAGTGACAACTCCTGTTTGCAGAAAGAGAGGAGGCCTCTGGGCAGCCTCTCCTGGAATGGACAGCACACCGATGATAAACAATGCATCTGCTTCGCTTGCCTGGGAGTGCCAGAAGGGAAACGGTGCCAGTGAGTTGACAAGCTGGCACTGGTCATTGCAGCTGACTCAGATTAAACTGCGTGGGAGAAAGAGGTGCCAGAGGGAAAGGAAGGAATTAGGTGGCTCTTGATATTTACACATGTGGGTAAATTTCGGGGTAGGTGACACAGTCCACTTTACGCCTCCCATAAATGTGTGTGTGTGCGTTTTCCCTTGACTTCACTTTTGATTAACATTAGCTGCTTTTGTATAATAAAAATACTCAGGTTTTTTTTGGGGGGGGGCACAATCCAGAGAAAGTGAAGCCCGCTTTAAGGAAGGGAATATGTAAATTTTGGTTCTCTTCATTTCACACCCCAGTCTTTTATTCAGATCTCCACGTTTCCAAAACAATTAGAAATTTAATTTTTAAAAATTAAAAAGTGAACATTCACCAGTATTTTTGAACAATTTTTGCCTAATATTCACATTTCTGCAAAGCAATCTTCCCCAATATAATGCATTTTTGTATACTATTTTTGGAAATATATGCATTTTTCTGGGCATTTGGCTCCAGTATATCCATGCTTGTGTCCATCACTTGACTATAGCAGTGTTTCCCAACCTTTTTTGGGCAAAGGCACACTTGTTTGATGAAAAAAATCTCGCGGCACACCACCATTACAGCCCCGTGACGTCAGCGCGCAGCGTCACGCCGGGAGGGACGCACGAAAGTGAAAGTTTTCAATTTTTTTCCCTCCCCCTTGCCGGGGAACCTCCAAGCTTTGGGGGTGGGGGGGGAGGAGGCAGCAAAGTGAGGGACTGAGGGACGGCGGCAGCTGAGGCGGCGGCGGCTGTTGTGGTGGTGGCGGCGATAGCGGGCGGAGGAGGGGGCGGCGGCGGGGCCGAGGTGGCCGGCGGCGGCGGGGGAGGCGGCGGCGGGTGGAGCAGGAGGGCGGCCGAGGCCGGTGAGGGAGTAGGGTTGCCCGGGGCTTGAGGAGCCGTCGCCGGGAGTTGCTGCTGCTGTTGTTGCTGCTGCTGCCCGGACATGCCGGCCTCCTCCTCGTCCGCTGTCTCGCGCTCCTCCCTTTTGCACGCGCTGCCCCGCCGCCGCCCCATTGGCTGGGTCCTGTCAGCTGATCCTGTGTTATTTCCTGTGTGTGTGTGTGAGGGGAGAATGGAGAGAGAAACCTCGGCACCACTACCGCGGAGCCGCCCCCGGCTCGACGCGGATCCTCGCCGCCGCCGCCTCTCACCGCCCGACTCGCCCGCCTCCCTCCCACGGCACACCAGCCAACGTCTCAAGGCACACTAGTGTGCCGCGGAACACAGGTTGGGAAACACTGGACTATAGAACTGCATTGCAAAAGTCAGAGCAGTGCAAATTTCGGTTCACGTATGGTTTTGGAAAATGTGAAATTGGTATGCTCGCCTTTAAATGCAAACTGAAACAAATTTCTTCCCCCTCTTCATTGAAAACTCCTTTACAAAGCAAATGGTGGATCTATAGGGACATTTCAGTAGGTAACAGGGCTTAGTGAGCTACAAGAGTCTGTGGCAGAGAGAAATGCAGAATCAGAGACAGAAGCAGGAGTCTAAGAGGAAGAGATGAGTCAGGCAGATGAAGAGTCACAAGTGTTGCCCCTCCTGCTGCGACAAGTTCCTCTCCTTACTTGTCTCCCAGAACCAGAAGAGGCATGAAAGGGATGGAGGAGAGGTTGGCTGCACACTGCGCAGTCTCTGATTGCTAGGAAAAAGCCCTGGTGAGGAGGCAGGGACTTCCTGTCTCAGCAACTGATTTTCCTGGAGGAAGACCACCGGGAATGAGGTGCTCTGCTCATTAGGCCTGACATACAACTAATAATAATAATAATAATAATAATAATAATAATAATAATAATACTGATGGGAGGGCATTCCACAGGGTGGGCGCCACCACCGAGAAGGCCCTCTGCCTGGTTCTCTGTAACTTCACTTCTCGCAGTGAGGGAACAACCAGAAGACCCTCGGCGCTGGACCTCAGTGTCCAGACAGAAGGATGGGGATGAAGATGCTCCTTCAGGTATACTGGGCCGAGGCTGTTTAGGGCTTTAAAGGTCAGCACAATATTATTATCATTACCCCACCCATCTGGCTGGGGTTTCCCCAGCCACTCTGGGCGGTTCCCAACAGAATATTAAAAACACGATAAAACACCAAACATTAAAAGCTTCCCTCAACAGAGCTGCCTTCAGATGTCTTCTAAAAGTCAGTTTATTTCCTTGACACCTGACGGGAGGGTGTTCCACAGGGTGGGCGCCACCACCGAGAAGGCCCTCTGCTTGGTTCCCTGTAACCTCACTTCTTGCAGGGAGTGAACCGCCAGAAGGCCCTCAGAGGTGGACCTCAGTGTTCGGGCAGAATGATGGGGGTGGAGACGCTCCTTCAGGTATACTGGGCCGAGGCCGTTTGTGGAGTCTGTGGAGGTCATGTTTTTGCTAATAAAGTCTTAACTCCATCTTTGAACCATGTGATTACTGGCCAGAACAATCCTGTGACAGTCAGACTGGACAATACTAAGCTGGATTCACGAATGGGCTGCCTTGGTATACGGCAGTTTCCTCTGTTCTGTCAGGCCGCCTGCTTTCTTTGGAAACTGACCCTTCTGACGCTGTGGAATTTCAGACGCGTGTCCCGCCCCCCATGGCAAAGAACACTCTGCACAGAGACTTTTTCTCCTCGCCCAACTCAGAAGCGATGTTAACAGCACTGTCCTCACCTGGATGAATGGACAAGCGAATCAGAATGGCCTCTGTGTTCCTCTGCATCCCTGACTGTTTAACATAGCCGTTAACGTGCCATGGCAACACCTCTGAACCGCAGCAAATCCCACGCACTCCTAACAACATTCCAGGGAGCCGGGATGCAGCCAATGGCCTCCATTGTTCCAAAAGCGCCTGCCAAGCTCTCTCCCAGTGTTCAGTCCCTGCCAGGGGCGACCTCTTTGAAGTCCAAAACGCCACCTTTGCCCATCCAGTTCCCCTCTGCTCGGCTAGGTGTTAACACAAACAACTCCCCATGCCAAAAAGGGGGGAGTTTCATTATTTATTGGAGCCTCCGCTCCGTCCAGCGAAAGTGTCAGACTTCAGTAGCTTGTGTAGCGGCCAGACAACTGGCGATGCCTTTCCAAAGCGCTCGTTTAAAAATACACAGAGAGAGAGAGTTAAATTGGCTATTCAGCTTCCCCTCAGAGCCGTCTTTTGCGAGTGTAAAAATGCCCCGCGCCAAAAGAAACAAGCGAGGCTTTCTCTTTTGAAAAGAGGTGCTGACAGTGACTGGTTATAATGGAAACATTTGTATATCGGTGGAAACGTGGCCCATTTCGCTTCAGAAAAAAAGGCTTTTGTTTTTATAAGGGAAAGAGAAATTACCGCTGAGATGTGAATATTCATCGTACGTAGCTATTTGTCATGGCTTCCTTAGGCCAGGACTATAATAGCACACGGCCTGCCATCTCCTCCCCACCCACCCCTTGCTTTTGAAGAGCATCCCAGCTAGGAAGCAAAACAACAGCATTGCATTAAAATCTCCAAGCCCGGTGGGGGCTTTGGCCTTGGGTTGGCAGACCACTTGCTTACACCACAGGGCAGACTGATTTTCATAGCCCTGAGGATCATCTAGTCCAACCCCCCCCCCCAATATTCAGCTGTCCCATACGGGGACTGAACCAGCAATCTTGGCTTTTGAAACTGAGGGGAGTGTCTAATGAAGACGATTCTGTTGATTACGTTCCCTTCACCCTAAGGTCCCAGGGCAAGTTGAAACATTAAAACAGTTAAGTTGTGGGTGTACATATCAGATGACACCGCGATTCTTCAAACAGCTCTTGTTTATTCACAGGCCAGAACTGAACTGAACTGAAGGGTTCAGCCAGTCTGCTTATATAGAGCTCCACTAGAACGCAACAGTAACCACTTTCTGTAACTATCCAATCACTGAACGTCACTTTCGATCCCTTATTTGCATATGTGGGCCCGAGTGAAAACTATCTACAGTATCCCCCTGCTGGCCCAGGGTGAGTACTTCAGTACATAACAAAAACACAACATTACAACGCAATACAGTGTTATATGAAAATTTGGGGTTGACTTTTGCAGTCCAACTCCCCATCAGGGGATTCCGTGTCCCCCGATATTGGTCAGAGAAGAATGGAGTGGAGACAGGAACCAGTAGTAGGAAAGTAAGGCAGACCTTTATTTTTCTACTGCAAGGTGGTGGGGGCTCAGAACAAAGGTGTGCAACAGCTTTTAAAGTCTTTAGGAATCGCCCAACCCCTTAACCAAAGACCGCCCAAAAGCATCAAACATGCGTCACAGAAAGAGGCGGTCTACAACAGAAATTTGAGAGTGTGGCTTGTCTCCTGTTTGCCAAGATACCTTATAATGCTTGCTGACTGCATCATCCTTACCAGTCTGGGCCATTCTTTGTTTTCATATAACAACAGCAAGCCCACAACTTACAGGCATTTAACTTGTGTGCATTTGGCTTTAGGCACTTGGCAAAAAAATAAAAATAAAAAGAGGGAGGAAAAGGGACAGGCTTCTGGGGAAAATGACTTTGGCAATCCCATATGCCATTGAACCCAGTGCTATTTTTCTAGAAAAAGAGGGGCTGGAACTCACATTCTTCTCTTAGCATGGCAATGGCTCCCACATGAGAGGTGCCAGAACTGAGTTCTGGTTGGGGAAAAAAAGGCCCAATTGAACCCTATGTCTTTTGACTGTTAGCAATTTTGGTTTTAGGTGAGATTCCTGAAACTTAACCCCCGTAAGTTGTGGGCATACTGTATTAAAATCAGCTTTAAGCAACTTATAGTTACAGAAATAAGATGGGTTCTAAATATATACAGCTGAAGTGTGAAAAGTCAGGGTAAAAAGATGCATCTTCAGCATTCACCAGAAGCTGTATAATGAAGCTGCTAGACCATGTCCTTGGGGTGGTACTTCCACAGCTTAGGGGCTGCCACAGATAAGGCCCTGTTGTATCTAGAGTAACATCTTGTCCTCACACCAGGAGCTGAGTGCAACAGCAGTCTTTCCGCTTGCGATTCCCAGCAACTGCCATTCAGAGGGATACTGTTTCAGACGATGGTGTCATTTGTGATGCATCATAAAGTTATTTGTGATGTTATTATAGCAGCTTCTGGTAGTTCTGCTGTGGAAAAGCTCTTACCACTAGAAAGCTCTTGCTAAAGTGTAGCCAGAATCTCTTTTCTTGCCAATTGGATCTGTTGGTTTGCATCCTACCCTCTGGAGCAGGCAGAAAACAAGCTTGCTCCATGTGACGACCCTTTGGAGATTTGAAAAATAGAAAAGGAAAGGTTATGGCGAACAGCAGAAAGTCAACAATAAATAATAATAATAATAATAATAATAATAATAATAATAATAATAATAATTTTTTATTTATACCCCACCCTTCCCAGTTCAGAAAACCAGGCTCAGGGTGGCTAACAACAATTTTAAAACACTTAATTGATGCAACAAAAAACAGCATAAAATACAGTATGAAATGTGCATGACAATAAATTCAGAATTCAAAAATCAATTTAGGGGGAAAATTCATCCAATAAGCATTAGATGATCACCAGGGCTAGCTGGCTAAATTAGTCCTGTTTGGGCCAGTGAGGAGACTAGGGGAGAATTAGCTGTGGGATCCCAGAGTGGGTGATAGTCATAAAAAGGGGAGGGGGAGGGAAGGAAGGGGAATAAAAGATCAGGCTAAGTTCAAATTGAAAGCCAGGCGGAATAGCTCTGTCTTACAGGCCCTGCTGATAAATTTGGATTCGTAAAACAAGTACAAAATGCACCACAAATCAGCAGGTGGGCTTCATACATGAATGCATCTCAGGGAATACCCCTTAATTTTCCCTCGGTGAATTGATGGAGAAAAGTTGTAGGTGGGGGAGGTTATAGGTAAGTGACAGGGGGACCATGAATCATGTCTCCCTCTCGTTTTGAGAGTTAGTTTTGAGGCTCTTAATCTCAGGGTTTTAGGTTTGAGCCCCACATTGGGCCAACGATTTCTGCATTGAAGGGTTGGACTGGATGAATCTGAGAGTCCCTTCCAACTCTACTACAATTCAATGATTCTTGAGACACAGATCTTTCCCTTCTTCACTTTGCAGGTAGAAGGCTGAATCTCTGATTCCTGCTCATTTGAATATAAGCCTCTTTCTGTTCTTTTCTTCCCCAGATCCAAAAGGATTGCTGACGCCAGCAACTTCCACTGTAATGATTTCTGTGGAAACATTTATCTATAAATATAAAGTTCTTTAAAGCTTAGCCTTTTATCTTGCGTGGGGTATTTCGGAGGGAAGGGAGCCCTGTTTATGTCACTTCTAAGCTGCTGGCTTTAATGTGCTCGTGAGTTGTTCGTATGCCAAAAGAAGATAACCTCTGGGATTTAGAGCAAGAGGCTCTTTGAATAATGGGAATCTGTGCTAATTTTTTTTTTAAAAAAATTACATAGATATTATTCCTAATTCAATGGAAAGAACCTTAAAGCTGCTTTCCTGGTTATGTTGCAATGCTGATTTTTTTTTAATCGGTTCCACAGCATTGTTTGGTCTTGTATGCTCAAGAAACCCTCAGCCACTACTCAGGACTGTGTGTGTGTGTGTGTGTGTGTGTTGTGAGGGGGGGGGGAGAGACAGACAGAGTCTGGTGATGACAAGGCTTTTGAAAGCAGAGTAGAAAAATGGAGGTGTCAGATACTCATTAACCCTTTCCCTTTGGAATGTCTTAGATGTTCCCTTTCAAAGACCATTTGAAAGATGTGCAGTTTCTTAAGTTGCCCCTAAAAGATTGATATTATTCTTTAACAGCAAAAAAAGGGGGGGGTTGGAGGAGGGAGGTGTGCGCACGGCTGGGGGAGGAAACAGGGTTTAAATTTTAAAGCTGGCAAATTAAAGGGGAAATAAATAGCCAGGGCTAATTTACACAGAGGCGAGGAAGATTCAATCTACTTTTCCCTGCCCGATGGAAGGGGTTCCTAGGGTCCTCTAGTGGAACACATTGAAATGCAAGAATCTCAGTTAAAGCAAGTTGGTAGACTGCATTTTTGTGTTTGTTGCAGAGAGTTTGTTACTTTTTAAAAACTTTTTAAAAGTGCAGTTGGTTTAAGATTATTGCCTGCACCTTTGGTCACATGTCGCTGTGGACAAACGCCGGCTCCCTCAGCCCGAAAAGAGAGGTGAGCATCGCACCCCATAGTCGCCTTTGCCTGGACTTAACTGTCCAGGGGTCCTTTACCTTTTTACCTTTACCTTTACTACTGTTATTAGAGAGGACGCGGGTGGCGCTGTGGGTTAAACCACGGAGCCTAGGGTTTGCCGATCAGAAGGTCGGCGGTTTGAATCCCCGCGACGGGGTGAGCTCCCGTTGCTTGGTCCCTGCTCCTGCCAACCTAGCAGTTCAAAAACACATCAAAGTGCAAGTAGATAAATAGGTACCACTCCGGTGGAAAGGTAAACGGTGTTTCCATGCGCTGCTCTGGTTCGCCAGAAGCGGCTTAGTCATGCTGGTCACATGACCCGGAAGCTGTACGCCGGCTCCCTTGGCCAATAAAGCGAGATGAGCGCCGCAACCCCAGAGTCGGCCACGACTGGACCTAATGGTCAGGGGTCCCTTTACCTTTACCTTACTGTTATTAGAGAGCAAAGTGCAGGGTTTTTCTTTTCACACTAATGGAACTGAGAAAAAGTTCCGTGGCTGTAGTCATGCCTCATCCATACCTGAGATGTGCTTCCTGCACTGCAGGGGGTGGACTAGATGTCCTTTGGGTTCACCTCCTGCATTCTCTGGTTCTATCCTTACTCCAGGAACATAGGACGGTGCCTTTTATGGAGTCAGACCATTGGTCTGTCTAACTCAGTACTGTCCACACTGACTGGCAGCAGCTCTCCAAGATTTGAGACAGACATTTCACAGCCCTACCAATGTATTTCTGTTGTGTTTTCTGATTTTCCTGATATTGTAAGTGAGCCGGAACTGGTCTGTGACGGTAATAATAAAATTCAATTCAATTCCTAGCCCTACCTAGGGAATTGAACCTGGAAACTTTTGCGGGCAAAGTGAATGTTCTTCCACTGAGCTTTGGGCCTTCTTTCCTATCGAAAGCAATACACGTAAATGCTTCTCTTGACTGGATGATAACCCCCCCCCCAATTTTGTCCCAGCCATTAAGTTTTCTTTCTTTCACAACCCCCCCTCCCCTTTCAATATTTTTTGTTCACTTCAGTCTTCCCCGCTCTGCTCAGATTGCAGGGAACGGGAACAATTAACATAGCCGAGAACTTGCCATGCCGCTGCGAGACACCACGGAGGCAAATTGTTTGGCAAGTTGAAAATAAAAGGATTAAACGTTTCTGTGAGGTGGGGACAAACTTGCAAAAACAAAAGAACAAAGCTCCACCTGCGGTGACAATCGCCAAGGACACTGACGGTATAAAGCGCAGAAGCTGCCATCGCGCTTGAGGGCCGGGCATCCTCGTTGAGCAGGGTCAGGAGGGAAAGTTTTCTCTCTCAAAAGCAGAAGACAATTAAGCGTATCATTCCCATCTCTTCCAACATGTCTGCCGCTGACCACCGTTGTAGACGAGGAGATCAAACCGGACGAACTTGTTTTTGTGTCTCTTTCTGTGTGTCGTGTTCATTACCGTCCCCTTTTGAACAGGCAGCAGTAGAGGAGGAACAAAAAGCGCTCCTTCTGATGCTGCGAAGGGGCAACCTTTTACTTGTTCCCCACAGCAATGGCGGCCCACAGAGTGGAATGTTTTTGAAACGTGGTCCAAATGAAAACTAAACAAAAGATCCCCCACAAAAAAGGAAATAAAGAAACAATCCTGGATTTGTTGCCCACCTAGGGTTGCTATATGTCCAGGAATTTTGAGGGTCCTATATGCCCATGGGGGGGCAGATTTCACATTTCAAAGCAAATGTCCTAGATTTGGGTTTTGTTTTGTTTTGTTTTTTACTTTTTGTGTGCGGTTGACTCTGATTCTGGCTTTGACCTGTGTTATGTACTGAGCTGAATCCTAGAACAATAGGATCCAGAATGCAGCAGTCTGATTGGTCCGCAGGAGCATCCAATCAGGCTCCTGGATGAAGTGAATCAGCGACCTGATTGGCCTGCAGGAGCAGCCCAGAATTAGCCAATCACGCAAGGCCCATTGTGTAAATAATGTATATATAGCTAGGTGTTTTGGGGAAAGTTCCATTCATTGCTACTATGAGCTGAATAAAGAGCATGAAATCCACACTCGACTCCGAGTATATTTCAGCCTGGGTGGCCTGGGCTCTGGTGTGGGCAGTGGTGGAGGGGCAATTGAGCAATTGCCCTAAAAGAAGCTCAACAACTTTTTGTGTCCGGGCTTTTACCTCTTGAAATATGGCAACCCTATGCTCACCAAAAGACATTCCTTAACAATAAATTACTAGTGAGGTGAGAGACATTGACATCTGTATAAGCCGATGATGTGCTGGTATAGGGAAGGGCTGACTAGCAGAGTTTCAGGCTGTTTCAAACCAGATGTCATGGACTGGCTGGATGCAGAAGAGTGGGGCAAGGCATCAGCTGGGGAACCCTCAAGGGAAGAAGGTTTAGAGACAGAGGATTGGTGGTGGGGCAATGATGTGTGGTCAGAGGGAGAAGACTGGGAGGAGGAGCTGTCAGAAGAGGAAGAGGCAACAGGGTTTGGTGAGCAGGAAGAGGCTGTGGCAGAGAGCAGTCCAGAATCGGGGGCAGAAGTGGAAGCTGGAGAGGAGGGGCGCCAAGAGCCGGGGAAGAGTCAGCCTAATGAAGACTGTCACACTCAAACTATTTCCCTGTACACTTCCAAATGAAAGCCACCCATTCCATGAGTATTGGCCCCACTAAGGAATATTTATGCAGGCAATCTTATCACTGGCTCACTTATTCACTGAGATCACTTTGCTTTCACTCCCCTTTTTTTAAAAGCCTGTCTTCTGAAAGTGTTGCAATCCTTGTCCATTTTGCACCGTAAATTAAAAACCGGAAAACTGGCCATGCACTTCCTATGATAGGTAAAGGTAAAGGGACCCCTGACCATTAGGTCCAGTCGTGACCGACTCTGGGTTTGCGGTGCTCATCTCGCTTTATTGGCCAAGGGAGCCGGCGTACAGCTTCCAGGTCATGTGGCCAGCATGACTAAGCTGCTTCTGGCGAACCAGAGCAGCGCACGGAAACACTGTTTACCTTCCCGCCGGAATGGTATCTATTTATCTACTTGCAGTTTGACGTGCTTTCAAACTGCTAGGTGGGCAGGAGCAGGGACCGAGCAACGGGAGCTCACCCCGTCACAGGGATTCGAACCGCCAACCTTCTGAGTGGCAAGTCCTAGGCTCTGTGGTTTAACCCACAGCGCCACCCGTGTTGCGTCCCTTATGATAAGATTGCCCTAGATAAGACAGGCACACAACATGCACCCAGAGAACGAGAGGGCCTTCCTTTGTGTCTTGTCTCCATCTACTCCCAACAAAAGGGTCCTCTGCATGAACTTACATGCCTGAGTATTTCTCCATCCTTTTGAAAAAAAAATCCTATATATGCAACTTTTGATAGCTTCCTTAAGGTCTGACATTACCAAGCAGACAAAATCCCACTCAGCAACTTTTCATATGTCAACTGTAGTAAAAAGCAAATCTTTCTCAGCAGGCATTCCAAATGGTACTTTTGCCTCTCATTTTTGTAGACTTGATATTTTGTATGCATGTAACTGAATGCAAGTTCAGAGATGCTCTAGGGGTCAAGGGGGGGAAATAATGTTTCTTTTGGAAATCATAGATCTTTCTTGATAAATATTCACTATTGTGATAAAATCCCAAGTCCCAAATAGGAGATTTCTATTTATTCCCAGTCTATGTTTTTGTGTGAGTTAAAATAGCACAGTTAAAATATCAAGTTTTGTTGAGTTTAGTATTAGGTCCAGATTTTCTGGCTTAGATATGAAGCTGGAGGGACATTTTGCTATGATGCTATGATAAGGGACTTAAGGAGTAGATTAGTTTAGGACACTTTCTGGCAGAAATCTGGGAATATGATCAATCAGTGTCCAATTCAGCTTATGGATTGCTTTTTCCCTTTCATTTTAAACAAGTGTGCATCTTTAAAAATCTGTTATTTCTGTTTTGCAACATGAAGCTCTGGGCTCTGATCCAACAGAGCTCTTTTTAAAAAAGCTGAAATCCCATATCAGCTGCCTGGCAGAGAAGGAGTGGGGATACTGAATGAAGCTGCCTGCTCCAATCCTGAATAACCAATTGATGAAATTTTTGCATTTTTTAAAAAGCACCCCTCCAGCTATTGAATGCTAATTGCCATTGCATGTCATCCCTCAAACACTGACGAATGCTAAATACCATTACTTGTCAACCATCACACATGGCCAAATGTTTGCTTTTAGGAGCCAGCATGGCTACCTTTGCTTTGTGTGGCTGTCATTCAATGTCAAATACAGGTACTGAGTATTGAGAAAACATCTGTGTCCCCCTAAAGGTTTGGAATTTGTGTGAATTCACAGCAACACCAAAGCTAAACAGAGCACACATGCTTTGCTGAAAAGCTTAGCTGGTTGCCATGTATGTATATCTCTCCAAAAACTGGCTTCCTCTCTACAGCAACTGAAATGTCTCGCCTTAAATCCATTAAAAAGACCATGAAACTCAGGGTGTTCATTCCTCATTTTTTGCCCCGAGCAAGTCAAGCACCTCCTTTTGTTTAGGTGCAGTATCAAAGGGTCCCTTTTCAATCCAATAGATTCTGATCCTGTCCCCATCAAAGCCATCATGTGATGGTCATGCCAGCCAGATGACTCTTAATGCAATACGTATTTACTCCTTAAGAGTTCAAAGCCAATCTTACTTCCTCCTTCTGCAGATATTTCTTTCTATTTAACTTTAAGTTTATTAATTCAATTGTACGAATGTAGAGGAAGCTGATCAATGTGATAAAGGGTCTGGAAACCAAGCCTTATGAGGAATGGTTGAGGGAGCTAGGTGAGTTTAACCTGGAGAAGAGGAGACTGAGAGGTGATATGATTTGTTGTTGTTTAGTCATTTAGTCGTGTCCAACTCTTCGTTACCCCATGGACCAGAGCACGCCAGGCACTCCTGTCTTCCACTGCCTCCCGCAGTTTGGTCAAACTCATGCTGGTAGCTTCAAGAACACTGTCCAACCATCTCGTCCTCTGTCGTCCCCTTCTCCTTCTCCTTGTCGTCCCCTTCTTTCCCAACATCAGGGTCTTTTCTAGGGAGTCTTCTCTTCTCATGAGGTGGCCAAAGTATTGGAGCCTCAGCTTCAGGATCTGTCCTTCCAGTGAGCACTCAGGGCTGATTTCCTTCAGAATGGATTGGTTTGATCTTCTTGCAGTTCATGGGACTCTCAAGAGTCTCTTCCAGCACCAGAATTCAAAAGCATCAATTCTTCAGTGATCAGCCTTCTTTATGGTCCAGCTCTCACTTCCATACATCAAAACTGGGAAAACCATAGCTTTAACTATATGGACCTTTGTCTCCGAAGAAGCAGGCGTCTTTTAATTTCATGCCTGCTGTCACCATCTGCAGTGACAGAGATTTGTAGTGGTTGCTGATTTGTTACCAGATCAAGTATTGTTATAATTTTGTGACTGCTGTCACCATCTGCCATTTTCAAATATCTGAGTCTGGATGGCCACCTGCTGGGGATTCTTTAACTGTGGTTCCTGCATTGTGGGGGGTTGGGCTAGATGTCCTTTGGAGTCCCTTCAACTCTGCAGTTGATTTTGTGATTCTATGGGTAATGGCTCACCAGTGAAACATTA
This sequence comes from Podarcis bocagei, assembly GCF_964188305.1. NCBI lineage: Eukaryota > Metazoa > Chordata > Lepidosauria > Squamata > Lacertidae > Podarcis > Podarcis bocagei. The sequence goes on along the minus strand of NC_138135.1, from coordinate 16,083,524 downwards.
TTTTGAGGTTTAGATGATGCCATCTCAAGGACAACTAAGGAAGAGGCCAGACAAAGGCGGCTGAAAATATTTCGAGAAAGAATGAAATGAATGACGAGTGAAATGAAAGGACATGGATCTATTCAGAGGAGCACAAGTAACAGGAGATGTAGAAAAGGCATTCAAGAAAACAATGGGAAATGGCACATGCACTCTCTTCTGAAAAGGCAGCAGTTAATTCAACACCAATCAAGGTGGGAAATGGTCCCTCTCCTTCCCCTATTCTTCCCCCGTATCCTACCTAGTACATCAGTTGATTTTAGACTGTGGCCTCCGGGTAGGGGGAATTGTCTTTTTCAAATGTATTGTGCATCACCTAGTAATTCCAGACGCTTTATACATAAAATATGATGATGATGATGATGATGATGATAAATGACAAACTGGTACTATGAATTGCTTTCCCTAAGTGACAGCCTGCAGCTATTAGTGAGAAAATAAAACATATTTGTTGAGAACGCAAGAAGAAGAAGAAGAGTTTGGATTTGATATCCCGCTTTATCACTACCCGAAGGAGTCTCAAAGCGGCTAACATTCTCCTTTCCCTTCCTCCCCCACAACAAACACTCTGTGAGGTGAGTGGGGCTGAGAGACTTCAGAAAAGTGTGACTGGCCCAAGGTCACCCAGCAGCTGCATGTGGAGGAATAGAATAGAATAGAATAGAATAGATTCTTTATTGTCATTACACAAGTGCAACATTGTACAAAGTGCAACGAAATTGGATGCCATCCCTTAAAACATCAAAAGCAAAACAACAACAACAACCAAACAAACCACATTCCAGCCACACCCACACCACACCCATCAAACTCCCAGGTCACACTATCGAGTTACAGCATTCAAAAAGGCCACAGCTCTTGGATAGAAACTGTTTTTCAGTCTATTTGTCTTTGACTTGATGTTTCTATATCTCCTGCCAGAAGGCAGTAGTGCAAACAGACCGTGTCCCGGGTGAGATGAATCCTGCAGGATGTTATTTGCTTTCCTAAGACAACGGGAACCGTACAGTTCTTCCAAAGATGGGAGAGGATGACCAATAATCCTTTGGGCTGTGGTTATGACCTTCTGGAGCACCTTCCTCTCCCTAGCTGTACAACTGGAGAACCAAGCACAAATACAGTATGTAAGAATGCTCTCTATGGAGCCTCGGTAGAAGCACACCAGCAGTCTCTCACTCAGATTGTTCTTCTTTAAAAGTCTGAGGAAATAAATTCTCTGCTGGGCCTTCTTCACCAGAGCAGTGGTATGTGCGCTCCAAGTCATGCCCTGATCGATAGCTACTCCCAAAAACCTGAATTCCGCCACCCTCTCCACCCGTTCCCCGTTGATATACAAGGGCTGAATGTCCGCCTTTTTTTCCCTGTAATCCACCACCAATTCCTTGGTCTTAGCCGTATTAAGAGCCAGATTGTTCTCTCCACACCAAACACAGAGCCGCTCCACCTCGTCCCGATAGGCGGACTCATCCCCTCCTGAAATGAGCCCTACCACCGTAGTGTCATCAGCAAACTTGATGATTTTGTTGCTGGAATAGATGGCTGTACAGTCATACGTATAGAGAGTGTAGAGCAGGGGACTCAACACACAACCCTGTGGTGAGCCGGTGTTAAGGCTAAGGGCTGTGGACATGTGTGACCCTACTCTAACCCTCTGAGAACGTTCTGACAAAAAATCCAAAACCCAGAGACAGGTGGAGTTGGAGAGTCCAATCGCCTCTAGCTTGGACACCAGTCTATGAGGGAGGATAGTGTTAAAAGCAGAGCTAAAGTCCACAAACAGCAGCCTCACATAACTCCCCGGCTGCTCCAGATGGAGCAACAAACACTCTGTGAGGTGAGTGGGGCTGAGAGACTTCAGAAAAGTGTGACTGGCCCAAGGTCACCCAGCAGCTGCATGTGGAGGAGCGGAGACGCGAACCCAGTTCACCAGATTACGAGTCCACCGCTCTTAACCACTACACCACTCTGGCTCTCCAGAAGATCAGAAGGCCCTGCATAGTCCAGTATCTCATTCTCACAAAGGCCAGCCATTTGCCTCAAGGGAAAGCCCACGGGACGTTTTTATTTTATTTATCCAATGGAGTTTGTACAGTGCTTAATTGTAAGTAAAACCTCCAAGCGGTTCTCACTTCCTCTGTTCATATTCCTGGGTTTCCTGCTGGTATCCCAGCATAGCCTTGCTGAATTTCTCCTGAGCGTGGGCCTCCATTTTGAATCCTAATAGTCATGCTCCAGTGCTATGCAGTGAAGGGCTCATCCAGACTTCTGCTTGTCCTGCAGTTTCCCCAGGGGAAACCCACTCTTCTGCTGTGAATCGGACCAAAAATCCATTGGGTTTTCCCCAGACGAAAGTGTCTGGTTGTGCTGCTGCAGGTGCACGATGGTGTTTCTTCGCTCAACACTCCTCCCAGTAGTCCTTCTGCTGCTGGTCAGTGCTATGAATACACAACCCGTTCTCTTCCAGGTGCTGTGGTCATCTGCGAGGGATTCCTTGATGTTGCCGGTCTTCGTGTCACGTTTGCAGACATCTTTGTAACACAGAGTTGGTCTGCCAACAGGCCTGGTGCCTGAATCCAGCACGTTCCTTGGGGGCAGGGCCAGATTTAGGTTTGATGATGCCCTGAGCTACTGAAGGTAATAGGGCCCTTTATATGTCCAGCTGTCCTTTGTCAACAACAAATGGTCGCTGTTCTTTGTGTTGAATATATGCTATATAGTAATTTATGGACCTAATAGGTATCTAAAGCCATTTGCTCATGTTGCCATGCAACCAGTCCATGCAGAATGTAGGCACCCTATACATAGAAATGAGCAAACTGGTGATATTTTAGGGAGCAGGCTAGCAGGCGGGGCCCATTACTTACATCCTAGGAGCCTACACAACACAAAACACTGTTGCTGTATGTAGGTTTTATTTTATTTGTTTTTATTTTATATTTTGGAAAAGTACATCCAGGTTTTTTTCCTTTAATTTTTTTGGGCCCCCCCAAGAGAGTGGGGCCCTAAGCTATAGCTTGTTTAGCTTATACGTAAATCTGGCACTGATTGGGTGGGGGGGAGGGGCTTTGTTAAAAGCACAAGCCAAACTGAGAATGTGAAAGTCTCACCCCATAATTCAGGAGTAGGTAAAGGTAAAGGGACCCCTGACCATTAGGTCCAGTCGCGGACGACTCTGGGGTTGCGGCGCTCATCTTGCTTTATTGGCCAAGGGAGCCAGCATACAGCTTCTGGGTCATGTGGCCAGCATGACTAAGCCGCTTCTGGTGAACCAGAGCAGCGCACGGAAACGCCGTTTACCTTCCTGCCGGAGTGGTACCTATTTATCTACTTGCACTTTGATGTGCTTTTGAACTGCTAGGTGGGCAGGAGCTGGGACTGAACAATGGGAACTCACCCTATCGAGGGGATTCGAACCGCCAACCTTCTGACTGGCAAGCCCTAGGCCGGACTTGGAATATATATATGGAGATGGACTGATGTAAGGAAGTTTCTTACATGAACAATTTCTGCAATCTGAACATCTCTCTTTTTTGAGGTGTTTTTTTTTTTTTTACAGATTTCTGCACAAAAACCATAGAAGACCTTTGGGAAACCCCTTGGTCCTGGTGGGATTCTGATTTTGAAACCACAAAATGTGATGGTTCATATACCTTGTTGGATGGAGAACTGCCTGTTGTTTTATGCCCAGCAACAGTATTAAAGAAGAGATGTTCCTGCATGAAATCATATTATCCCCTCCTTCCTCTAAATTCAAACACTAATTGCCACCTTGCTGTGAGCATACAATGTTAAGGCTATCACAGCCCTGGTAACAGTAGGCAACATTAAATAGGATATGTATCATCTGTAGAAGACATTCGTTGTAGATCTCGATGCAGTAGGGAAGCATTTATTTACAACCACTGCGATGTGTAGGTCAAATGTAAACTTTCGGTGGAGACCTCTGAGCAATTCCGGCATGCGGGCATGCTTAAAGCACTGTTATCTTGCAGCCAGTTTTATGTCTCTCTCCCTATAATTAATTTCGACGCAGGACAGTTTGCTAATCCACCGACACAAATAAAAAGCGCAAATTAAAATTTCAACATGCACTTTCACAATGGTCCATTTGCATTTCAGAATTAAACCCGTAATAAAAACTTTTGTCTGCTTATAATTAGACAGACTTTTTTTTTTAAGTAGTCCAATGATAAACATCTATGTACATATCCTCCAAAAGAATGGAACACTTCAGAATGAGCTTCATAAAGTCACCTTATGGGGACTTTGCATGTCATCATGTGAAAAAAAAAATAGTGTTGGCTTATTAAGAACCACACAGACAGAATGATGAAAATTGAGTATTTAAATAACAGCAAAATTGGTTTTAAAACCTGCCAATTAAGAAGTGGGGCTTAAAGTAAGTGTTAATGGTACTTTTTATTATTTTATCAATGCCATATTTCCCAGAATTTTTTTTGTTTATTGTAGAGACCTGGATTGCTAAACCCATCCAGCAGCAGAATGCATGTTAGGGCAGCAGATGGGGTTGGGCTCTGGAAGGGGGCAGGATTTTGCCTACACCCAAATCAGTGATGCTTTGGTACTGTTTTCAATAGCATCGTTCCTTGGAGGCTGGAACTGCCTCTTCCTCAGCAGCCCATCCAGTTCTGCCTCTACATAGGAATGGAGGAAAGGGGGGCGGGGGGGCAGTCTGCCCCAGGTGTTACCACTGAGGGGGGTGAAAAAATGTCTGGCGGCACTCGTTGCAGGGCCTGCAGCACAACAAGCCATGCGTCTCTCCTGGGAGGTACGCGGTGGCTTGGGCACCCGCAGGCTCTGCGCTGCCCCAAATGATCCGCCCACCGCCTCCCACTCAGTTGTAGGGCGGCTGAGGGGGAGGAGGCAGTCAGACTCCTTGGAGGCCCCGTGGAGCGTCCTGCCCCGGCTGGCCCCACCCCACGGGCAGCTGGCCCCGCCCCTGGGTGCAGGGCATGTGCATCGCGCTAGTCACCTGATCGACTTGCTCCGCCACTGCCTCTACAGTGGCCTCTCAGTGAATAGGAGGCACTGCTGATAAAAAACTGCACCAGTGATGGGTACTAGATTTGGACTAAAGCCCACCTCATGTCAGAAGCTCAGCCTACACTCGAGTAGGACCCTGGCAGAGACACATGCCTGACTGGCATGTTCTCTCCCTCCTGGTCGATCGTTCGGGAGCTTCAAAAGCTTTCTTCTGCCCGAACATCACAGCGACTGATGCCAACCGACACCGGCACACTTAGGGATCTGCAGAGTCTTCTCAGTTGCATAACAGACCTCAGCATCTCAGCATTTTGGCTAATCTACTTTATTTACATATAAACACACACGGAGCACTGCAACATGGCTCCCTCTCTCTCTAGCATCAAACAGCAAAGAGAAAAAGAACAAAGGACAATAGTCCAACTTCACGGAACACAGTAACACAAACATCCTGTCTCCGTCACTTCCCACTCTGTGGAGTCAAAACATACACCGTCATGTGAAAGACAAAAATCCCATGACTACAATCATGGAGCAGGAATTCTAACACCTCACTCCCTAACTGAGCTGCACAGATGTTTTCCTGAAGTGCCTGTATGACCTGCGACTTCTGTGGCAACAGCAGAGAGCGTGGCAAGCTGGTCCCCAGAGGAAAAACAAGGTGCTTTCTTATCTCTGTGTTAGGAGTCAAATGTCAGGTGTTAAGCTCTTTCCCATTATGTAATGGAACACAAAATCAAATGATGCAGTCTGTGGTCTTAAACAGGCTGCGGTCTGCCTCTGTAAGGGTCCCTCAACTAACATTGGGGATCTCACGTTCAGAATTCCTGCTTTTTTAAAAAATGAGTTTAAAAGTCTCCAGGGACAGCCCTACCATGAGGCAAAGTGAAGCAGGTGCTTCGGGTGGTGAATGAGTTGTGGCGTCAGTAGTGGCAGGGCCAGCACAATACACCTGAAGTGAACCACAAAATAGCACCCTCCTCGCCACCAGGGAAGAAGGGGTGAGTAAAGATGTACATCAGGAACAGGGTTAGATGGACCAATGGTCTGATTCAGTGTAAGACAGCTTCCTATGTCCCTAAATGCCATTCAATGTCATGGAATGTTTGTGTTTGTCATGCTATCCTTTGCCTCAGGCTACAAAATGTCTTGAACTGATCCTAATAGTCCTGTCGGGCATTTCTCTCTCTCTCTCTCTCTCTCTCTCTCTCTCTCTCTCTCTCTCTCTCTCTCTCTCTCTGTGTGTGTGTGTATTTAGGAGGGATGCAATCCAGATGTTGTTGGACTCCAACTCCCATCAGCCCCAGCAAGCATGGCTGATGGTTAGGGATTATAGGAGTTGTAGTCTAGAGGTACCCCTGGTGTATGGGGTTAACCCTATCACCTGCACTGTTTTCCCAGTAAAAACCCAACTGTTATGTTCTCCGCTGAGGGAAAGGAAGGCAAATAAACCCTAAAAAGCCAAGGAACAGGGAATTCCTACTTCAGCCTTCAGCATTAGTATCAATCCAGGTTTGATTTTGCCTCCATCTGTTACATCAGTGACTTTGGTGTTTTTTTCATCGGGTGACATCTGGCAGAACAGAACTGGAAAGGGAGAAAATACGTGCGACTGGAAAAATGAAACATGCACGTTTCTTTATCAAGCATTGCTAATAATTGATATTTAATTGAGATTGTATCCATAATCTTTTCTCTCTTTCCCCTGATGGTGTTTCATCTCTGTTCTTATTATCTTGTTTTCAGCACCGAATTATCACCCACTGGTTTTCAATTACAGAGATGCCCATATTGATTCTCCTCTTGATTTTAACTCAACAGCTGAAAAATTACTCATTTAAGCCAATAAAAGCTGATGTTGTTGTTAGTGGGAAGTGCTTGCAAAAAAATAAAATAAAATAAAAATTGCACTGACAGGTGCAATCGAAATGCTGTGCAATAAAACTTCTTGAACAAATAACATTACAAGCATCCCTATCCATATACTGGGTAATAATAAGAATTTGGATTTAAACAATTTGTCTCCCATTGAAGAGTATTAGGACAGCAGTGGGGGAAGAATGGACTCACGTAGGCAAGTTTATCATTGTAAGGGCTGCAGTTATCATGTAGCTGCTTGTCTGAAACAGCTCTTCACAGACAGAGCTTTCTTGATAGGTGAACAAGGCGTCTGTGTGCCATAGCAGATGGTGCCTATTGGGGCTGCCTGCGCAGAAGGCAGGAGGACCAACAGTAGGTGGCGCTAGAGCCAATGACGGGCAGAGCCAGCTATGTCTAGGTTCCATTCTAGGAACATAGGAAGCTGCCTCAGGTCATTGGCCCATCTAACTCAGTATTATCTGAGTGGCTCTCCAGGGTTTTAGAAAAGGTTCTTTCTCAGCACTACCTGGAGGTTAAATTTGGGGCCTTCTGCATGCAAAGCAGGTGCTCTACCACCAAGCAATGGCTTTCCCCCTTCTCCTCCCTGCTGAGTTCTACAATGTCAAAACTGAGGCTATGGAGACACGTTCAACTGGCACTGAGTGTAGCACCAGGAAATAAATTTATTTAAAGCTTTGTTTGTGTGGTGGGGCATCAGTTGTCGACATAACAAGGGTCTCATTCTGTGGGTCAAAATGTACCGTATTTTCGCTCTATAAGATGCACCAGATCATAAGATGCACCTAGTTTTTGGAGGAGGAAAACAAGAAAAAAAATATTCTGAATCCCAGAAGCCAGAACAGCAAGAGGGATCGCTGCGCAGCAAAAGCAGTGATCCCTCTTGCTGTTCTGGCTTCTGGGATAGCTGCGCAGCGTGTATTTGCTCCATAAGACGCACACACATTTCCCTTTACTTTTTGGAAGGGAAAAAGTGAGTCTTATAGAGCAAAAAATACGGTAATTTTCCCAATTTCATTCTGCTGTTTAGGGAGTAGTTCATTGACCTCGGAGAAATACTATTTCCTGTTAAAAGGCGGGGGTCAATTTGTTTTGTAACGTCCTCTCCCTTCTGGGGCCTTCCAACTCTATCACCTTACATGGGGGTTCAGTTCGAAGGGTTCCCTGCATACACAAAAACCATGTATACTCAAACCCTCGGAGCCACTCTATGGCTAGTTGGTGAGGTGGGGAAAGAGAGAGAACCCCCTGCACTCCCAGACGGACAGCTTAAAAGCTCTTTTTGTGCTGGGTAACCCAAGTGGACCTGGCACAAAAAACACTTTACAGCTTCGTGTCTTGCTTGCAAGGCCCACTTGACACATGAGCTCTGGGAGGCTAAGGAATGCTCATGTGAGATCTTATGGGAACTTGGATAGCCACATGACATCTTGCTTGAGCATCCCAGAGCTGGCACTCTGCTTTTGTTTTGTTTTTAAAGAATTTTTTTTAATTGATTTTTGAAAATATAAACATACAACATAAAACAACACAAAATCCAAATACCGAGATTAGTCTGAATCTCCTGACTTTTCCCCAGCCTTTCCATGGGTCCCTTTGATTCTATTTTGCAACTGCATATCAGTACTTCTCCAATTTCCCATCTTCCTAAGTTATCTATACTTTCTGTGCATTTAAAATCCTGCTAATGTTTTGACCTGTTGACAATGATTTTGTACATACAGTCATACCTCTTGTTACGTTTGCTTCAGGTTAAATCTTTTCAGGTTGCATCCTATGGTAGCCTAGAAGTACCGGAAAGGGTTACTTCCGGGTTTGCCACTCGCGCATGCACAGATGCTCAAAATGCACAGATGCTCAAAATGACGTCACGTGCATGCACATAATCGGTGACTCGTGACCTGCGCATGTGCAGGCGCGGGTTGTATTCTGCTCATGTTGCGAACAGGACTCCAGAACAGAACCTGATCGCAATCAGAGGTACCACTATATTATAAACATTTCCCATTCATTTTAAAATTTCTTGTCTTCTTGATTTCTGAGCTTCCCAGTTAGTTTTGCCATTTCGGCATAGTCCATCAACTTGGTTTGCCTTTCTTCTCTGGTCAAGGCTGTCTCTTCCTTCCATCTCTGGATGGCACTCTGAGCAAACCTGCCCCCACCCCATCAAGGCAGAGGGCTTTAAAGCTCTTTACATGCTGGGTAACCCAAGAGAGCCCAGCGCCTAAAGTGCCTTTAAGCTCTCTACCTTGCTTGGATTTAACTTGCACAATTTCAACCGGGCTGCCTTCATATAAGGCTGAAATTATGCAGGTTGAAATTATAGCTGGACCATAAAGAAGGCTGATCGCCAAAGAATTGATTCTTTTGAATTATGGTGCTGGAGGAGACTCTTGAGAACCCCATGGACTGCAAGAAGATCAAACCTATCCATTCTGAAGGAAATCAGCCCCGAGTGATCACTGGAAGGACAGATCCTGAAGCTGAGACTCCAGTACTTTGGCCACATCATGAGAAGAGAAGACTCCCTGGAAAAGACCCTGATGCTGGGAAAGATTGGGGACACAAGGAGAAGGGGACGACAGAGGACGAGATGGTTGGACAGTGTTCTCGAAGCTACCAGCATGAGTTTGACCAAACTGCGGGAGGCAGGGGAAGACAGGAGTGCCTGGCGTGTTCTGGTCCATGGAGTCACGAAGAGTCAGACACGACTAAATGACTAAACAACAACAAAGAATCATATATACAACTTCAGCCTATGATGGAGGGCTTCACAGCATCAACAACCCAAGAGGGTCATGTTTCTCTCATCACTTCAGCCTTGGATTCAAATATCATGCTCTGACTCTCGCTCCAGCTTGCTGCATTTATCATCCTGCAACCTTTTATCCCCAAGTCACATTACAGCAAATTGTAAAGCTCTAAACTCTGGCTTTTGTTCTTCTAACAATCTCAGAGCTAGAGGAGGGGCCCCATTCATCTGTCATCTGGCATAGAGTTCCCTCTCCTTGGCTTATTACCTTTCCTTTGTTTTCTTAATGGCTCATCTCCCAAGTGATTACCTTCTGAGGAAGCTAGCCTGGCTTAGCTTTTAACCCTTGCTGGATCCAGGGGTTCAGGAGGCTTTAATAATAATAGTAGTAGTAGTAGTAGTAGTAGTAGTAGTAGTAATAATAATAATAATAATAATAATAATAATAATAATAATAATAATATTTTATTACTTAAACCCTGCCACTCTGGGCGGCTTCCAACAAGAGATTAAAAATACATTAAAAAATCAGTCATTAAAAAACTTCCCTAAACAGGGCTGCCTTCAGATGTCTTCTAAACATCAGATAGTTGTTTATTCCTTTGACATCTGATGGAAGGGTGTTCCACAGGGCGGGAGCCACTACTGAGAAGGCCCTCTGCCTGCTTCCCTGTAACTTCTCTTCTCGCAATGAGGGAACTGCCAGAAGGCCCTTGGTGCTGCATCTCAGGCTGGACGATGGGGGTGGAGACGCTTCTTCAGGTATACTGGGCCAAGGCCGTTTTAAAGGTCAGCACCAACACTTTGAATTGTGCTTGGAAATGTACTAGGAGCCAGTGTAGGTCTTTCAAGACCAGTGTTATGTGGTCTCGGTGGCCTATCCCAGTCACCAGTCTAGCTGCTGCATTCCGGATTAATTGTAGTTTCTGAGTCACCTTCAAAGGTAGCTCCACGTAGAGCGTGTTTCTAACACATAAGGGATCCAGGAATTTAGGGGAGTCTGGCACCTCCAAACTCATGACACTAGTTTGCAGAGCTGTCATTCGGATGGGATGAAGATGCTAGTTCTGGAAATCACCCCTAGCTTTCCCTGCCACGGTGACCCAGTTGCCTTGACCCTTTGCTTCACATATTCATTGTGGCTGTACCTGCAGATGATTACTACACGCTGCACAGACTAAATCAGACAAACTACCATGGAATAACTCCAGGCGAAAATCCTACAATGTCATATAGACGGTTCTCACCCCTCAGGGGGAAAATGCGCATTGACAATTCTGGCAAGGACAGACTTCACAAATTTAACTTTAACATAATTGACACTGAACAAGCACCTTGGCCATTAGCCAAAAATCAAAGGAAGCATCGGGCTTTTGCTAGAGGCAGACAATATAACCCACATTGATATTGACAGTCCCAGCCGAATGTCTCTTAACAAAGGAAGAATTGGATCAATATGGGGTTGTTTTTAAAAGCTTCAGGGGGAGGAAGGGGAAGTCTGTCTGGAGAATATGAATTGGAAATCCACTCCGACGGGAAACTTGTGGCGACTGTCCTCAAACAAAGCGCACAGTTAACCTTAAAGGAACAAGTAGGGGAAAGAAATGGATTTGCAATCTTGTAAAATGGGATCGTTTAAAGAGAGTTGCAATCAACAGGCTATGGTAGCATTAAGGTTTAAATCATAAACTGGGAAAACTCCAGACCTCACTCCCAAGTATTGATCCTCCATTCTTCAGTAAGGTTCAAAAGATGTGTGTGTGTGTGTAATTGAAGACATACAAAGTAAAGGACCTTTTCATAGATAGCTGTCAAAATTGAGCTTTGAAAAGTGATCAAAGAAATGGTCCTTTGACTTTATTCTGAGCATTTTTCTTCAGCAAAGATACCTGTATATCATGGGTGTGGAACCTTTTTTCCTTCCGAGGGCCACATTCCCCCAGTAACAATCTATCGGGGCCTCATGCTGGCACAGGGTGGAGCCAGAACCAGTAGTTGGCATGGCCAGAACAAGAATAGGCATGGCACCCTTTTTCCTTCTTTCTCTTTACCCTTCCTCAAACTCTCCCTGCTATCCTTTTATCCCCTGATCTCTCTCCCCAACACACAAACATCCTGCAACCTACACAAATGGAGGGCTGAGTTACTGGTTGCTTTTCTCTGCTCTGCAGGCCATTCTTGCCCAGTGTTGGTGAAGATGGCACAATGGCAGAAGACGGGTGTAGAGAATCTTGGGTCCTCCGGCTGTTGCTGAAATACAACTCCCTATTCTTGTGAATGTAAAGGTAAAGGGACCCCTGACCATTAGGTCCAGTTGTGGCTGACTCTGGGGTTGCGGCGCTCATCTCGCTTTATTGGCCGAGGGAGCCGGCATACAGCTTCCGGGTCATGTGGCCAGCATGACTAAGCCGCTTCTGGCAAACGAGAGCAGCGCACGGAAACGCCGTTTACCTTCCCGCCAGAGTGGTACCTATTTATCTACTTGCACTTTGACGTCCTTTTGAACTGCTAGGTTGGCAGGAGCAGGGAATGAGCAATGGGAGCTCACCCCATTGTGGGGATTTGAACCACCGACCTTCTGATTAGCAAGTCCTAGAAGAAGAAGAGGAGGAGGAGTTTGGATTTGATATCCCGCTTTATCACTACCCGAAGGATTCTCAAAGCGGCTAACATTCTCCTTTCCTTTCCTCCCCCACAACAAACACTCTGTGAGGTGAGTGGGGCTGACAGACTTCAGAGAAGTGTGACTAGCCCAAGGTCACCCAGCAGCTGCATGTGGAGGAGTGGAGACGCAAACCCGGTTCACCAGATTACGAGTCCACCGCTCCTAACCACTACACCACACTGGCTCTCCTAGGCTCTGTGGTTTAACCCACAGTGCCACAACACACTCCTAATGTTTTCAGTTCTGCATTTAGATTGTAATCCTGCTGGGGAAGCATGGATTAATAAATACCACCATCACCACTTACCCATCACCATTGTCTAAGACCAGGGTTTGGCAAAAATTTTTAGCCATGGGCTGGTCCACTGTCCCTCAGACCTTGTGGCGGGCCAGAGAAGCAGTGCCGGGGGAAGGGAGCTGGAAGAAGAGGTGAGGGGGTCAAGTAGTCCTCCTCCGCACCCCACACTCTCAGCTGCTGCGCTTACCTTCCCAGGGGCTGCCACCACCACTGGTGCTTCTCATGGGTAACCAAACAAATAAACCCCTGTGTTGCAAACAAATATCAGTAATAACCAAGGCATCACGATGACCAAGTCCAACAATGCAATATCAATATCAATATAAACTATTTATATAATCTATATAGAACATGGAACAATATGAAATATATGAAATATGTGCTCTCTGCAAAACAAAATAAACAGAAATCTTATAAATCTCTGAAAGTCACAAAATGTGTATTCTTGATGGATTCTCTTGAAAACGTAGAACCAAATAAACATAAGTCTTATATGTTTCTGAAATTCTTTGTAGACCATGCAAGTCTCTGAAAGAAGCAATAGGTCAGATTCTTATCCGGTGAAAACAAGCCGTAAAGCTTTGTTTTATGACGTCCAATGCTGCCAAAGTGTTCCGAAAACAGACGTATTGAACAGTGATTCCGGATATACCCACTGTTTCATAGAATTATTCTTCAGCACAGCAGAAGGATACAGAAATGCTTCATAAACCCATCTATATGGTGAATGGAAATGTATAACAACAATAACTATGGAGCAGTGGTCATATTGTTCTATGTTCCGTATAGATTATATAAAGAGTTTATATTGATATTGCATTGTCGGACTTGCTTCTCGTGGGTAGGCAGAGTGAGCTTGCCCACTCCGCTCTCTGGCCCACAGGAGCATCAGGGCGGCGGCAGCGGCAAAGGGAAGATGAGCGGCGCAAAAGGGCTCCAGAGAGGGGCTGCTTAAAATGGCACTCAGCCAGCTCAGCCCAGCCCCCTTCCTCCTCTAGGCAGGGTGGGAAGAAGCCAGGAGGAGGGAGGAAGGAGCGAGGGGATATTGTAATGGTTGAGGGGAAAATATGGCGCAGCCTGAAAGAACAGAATCTTCACGCCGATCCCCGGACAGTCCACGGGCCAGATCCTGAAGGCAATTGGGCCTGATCCAGCCCACAGGCCTTAGTTTGCCGACCCCTGGCTAAGACCACTAGGGCTGATGAATTGTAGTTCAGCAGCATCAGGTGGTCTCAACTTGCCTAAGATCTTGGACTGCACACTAAGTGTAGAAGGAGAATCAAGTTTACAAAACCTTTGAGAAACACTGGTTTAAGTCTGTTGCAATCAAATGGGCACAAGAGTGCTGCATGGACGCTTTCCTCAACCTGGTGCTCTCTCCAGATGTTTTGGACTACAACTCCCATGGGTCCTGAGCAATGCAGTCAGGCCACACCGGTGAAGCCAATTTCATGCTCCCACATGCCCCAGACTTTGCCACCACCCTGCCCCACTCAAGCCCTGCCCAGGTAAGCTGCAGCAACCCCTGTGTGAAGGGGGCAGCTCCATGCCAGAGCATGGGCACAATCCCGCGAAAGAAACTTTGCTGAGCATTGATGCAAGAGATGAAGCTAAATGTTGCTTGGGAAGCTGCTACCTTTTCACTGGCCAGCATTAAGCCCAGAAGCTGGAGAGTGAAAATTCAGCATTTTAAGCAAGCAGGTGCATCAATAGGACTGCCGCCGGCCTTAAGAAACAGCACCAGGCTACCTGCTGTTAATGAATGTCAGGTATTGAAGACTCCCCACCCACACTGTTAGGAAAGGTCATCCTCTGTATCGAGTTACCTTTGTATATTGTAAAATGAACACAATCGACCCGACTCAGACAAGACCGTTTTCTGTTTCCTCTTGGATCAAGGAATTTAGCTCACATGACAAATGGCCAGACCTCCCTTGATATTTTCATAGAAAATTACTATTTGCAACTCTTTTAATTCCAGCAAAGAACATCTGAATGCAAGACTGGTTTGTTTCATCTTATCCTGGGGAGGGATAAGATGGCTTCTTTCTTTCCTTGAACGTGCCAAGGATGTTCTTGAGTGTTTGAGTTGCAGGTGAGGGTGAGGAGGATGGTCTTAGGTATTTATTCATTTTATCTAATCAAAATTTATGTAACGGTTGACTGTAATAAAACCTCCAAGTGGTTTACAAGAAATATTAAAATCGTCAATAAAAACCAGTTAAAAACAAGTAGTGAAAACATTTAAAGGGTAATTAAAATTAATGGTAGACTAAAAATAGATTAAAGCAGACCAACAGCTAGGTGTTTGGATAGGTTTGCCAAAACAAAAATGTTTTCAGTAGGCATTGAAAGGTGAACAGTGAATGCATCTACCTGATATCAATGGGCAGGAAGTTCCGAAGTGTAGGTGCTGCCACACTAAAAGCCCAATATCTTTTAGCATGAGGAACAAGTATTATGTAGAACCTGTAACAGTACCAGTTCTGCAGACTGAAGTAATTGGGTGTCACAGATAAGACAAGGCGATCCCACAAGGGGACTGGTTAAGGGCTCTATATAACAATACTTGATCCGGTAACAAATCAGCAACCACTACAAGTCTCTGTCACTGCAGATGGTGACAGCAGGCATGAAATTAAAAGACGCCTGCTTCTTGGGAGAAAAGCAATGACAAACCTAGACGGCATCTTAAAAAGCAGAGACATCACCTTGCCAACAAAGGTCCGTACAGTTAAAGCTATGGTTGTCCCAGTAGTGATGTATGGAAGTGAGAGCTGGACCATAAAGAAGGCTGGCCGCTGAAGAATTGATGCTTTTGAATTCTGGTGCTGGAGGAGACTCTTGAGAGTCCCATGGACTGCAAGAAGATCAAACCTCTCCATTCTTAAGGAAATCAGCCCTGAGTGCTCACTGGAAGGACAGATCCTGAAGCTGAGGCTCCAATACTTTGGCCACCTCATGAGAAGAGATGACTCCCTGGAAAAGACCCTGATGTTGGGAAAGATTGAGGGCACAAGGAGAAGGGGACAACAGGGGACGAGATGGTTGGACAGTGTTCTTGAAGCTACCAGCATGAGTTTGACCCAACTGCGGGAGGCAGTGGAAGACAGGAGTGTCTGGCATGCTCTGGTCCATGGGGTCACGAAGAGCCGGACACGACTAAATGACTAAACAACAACAACAAAAAATATCTGAGCAGAGGACTTCTATGCTGACAGTGTCTCACTCTTGTCACCTTAACAGACTGGGGAACTAGGTTCCAACAAACAGAATGAATTTCAATAGGGACAAATGTCAGGTTCAACACTTAGGCAAAAGGAACCAGCTGCACAAATATAAAATGGGGGACACCTGGCTTGCCAGTAGTACATGTGAAAAGGATCTAGGGGGTCTTGGGGGATCAAAAGCTTAACAGGAGTCAACAGTGTGATGTAGTAGCAGAAAGAAAAGCAAGCTAATGCTATTCTAAGCTGTATCAATAGAAGTATAATGTCCAGATCAAGGAAAGTAATAGTACTGCTCTATGCTGCATTGGTCAGACCACAGCTGGAGCACTGTGTCCAATTCTGGGCAGCACAATTTAAGAAGATTGTTGACAAGCTGGAACATGTGCAGAGGAGGGCAACTAAGATGATCTGGTCCAGAAACCAAGCCTTATGACGAATTGTTGAGGGAGTTGAGTATGTTTAGCTTGGAAAAGAGGAGACTGAGATGATAGGATGGAGCTCCATGGAAGATAAAGCAAGCTTGTTTTCTCCTGTTCCAGAGGACAGGACCCAAGCCAAGAGCTTGGGATGGGTAGGGTGGATGGTAAGGAGGCCAACAGTAGGTGGTGCCAGAGCCAAGAGGCAGAGTCAACGAATTCTAGTTTTGTCCTCCCTGCAGAGTTCTACAAAAGGCAACTCGGATCATAGCTGTCAACATTTCCCTTTTTTAAAGGGAAATTCCCTTATTCCGAATAGGATTCCTCGCAAGAAAAGGGAAAAGTTGACAGCTATGACTTGGATCAAGGAGGAGGAAGAAGCTGACAGAGAGGACCGCCCCCTGGACTGTTTGTAAGTAACAAGGCAGGCAGGCAGGCAGTGAGAGACTGAGAGCAAACTGAGGTTAGTGGGACAAGGAAACTATTTGCCTTACCGGACCAGTCTTCATTGCCTAATGGCAGTGGGTGGTCTTAGATGATGCTGAGGCGATGGATTTCCCAGGAAAAGAATGCCATAATGAGCTTTTTAAAAGTTCAAGTCTGGCATAGCTGAGTCGGTAGATCTTGAGACTCTTCATTTCGGGGTTCTGAGTTCGAGTCCCACATTGGGCAAAAGATTCCTGCATTGCAGGAGTTTGGACTGGATGACCCTTGGGGTCCCTTCCAACTCTTCAAATCTCCGATTCTATTTGGCTATGGTAATACGGACCCTTGTGTGCCATTGCAGAAATGTAATGTTATTTTAGAGGGTAACAAAAGCCAAGCTTCCAGTTCCAGGGGGAAGCTGTTGCATATGAATAGAGAATGCATCGAAATTAGTAGCAGAACAGTGAGAGACAGCAGAGCGGTGATGTGTGCTACTCTGGACACATGCTTGGATCAAGTTAAAAACTGCTGTTGGAATCCCTAGATGTTATGTCAGATGCTATTTTTCCTTGAAGATACAGATTTACTTGTCAGCTCAGACATCAGGAAAAATATGTGCATGTTTTTGATGTTCAAATAGATAAAAGGGACTTGTTAAAATAGTTGACACTTTCAGTTTGATGTCGGGAGCGAAACTAACCATGCTACAGAATTTATTAATGGATAATGGGTTGTGAAGAGGGATAAGTGTGACATAATGTAATAGGCACATCAAAAGTTCAGATTTCCTTTTCATGGCCCGTAAAACTGCCTGACCCACAACCAATCGGATCCACGTCAATGGGACTAATTTGTGTCTAGCCTCATGACAATCTCAGCGTGCAGAGGCCAATGGGGAGACTGAATTGCTGCTGGGGGTATGCTGTGGGGTATGTCTGATTACTGCTGCACACCGCCTCCCCCAAATTCTGTTCTCCCCGCTCCCAAACCCAATGCAAGGCCAGCATGCTGCTTCATGTGCAGCTGCTAATGGTGATATGTCTCTTTCAGGAAAGAAAATAAAGAAAATAAAAATATGAACATAAGAGGAAGCTATTGGATCAGGCCAATCACCCACCTAGTCCAGCACCCTGTTCTCACAGAGAGATGCCTCTGCGAAGCCCGCAGTCAGGAACCTGAGAGAAACAGCACTCTGTTCACATGTGATTGCCAGCAACTGATATTCAGAGGCATGCTGCTTTGAGGAATGGAGGTAGGTTTTGGTATCTGTCTGTTTTGGGAAACAATAGAGGAATGCACCTTTGGGGGTGAAGACAAACTGTTGGAGATTTGCAGCGCCTGCTGTGGCTATAGAGACAGATATGGGAGAGACATGTTTTGTTGCAGCTGGGGCAGAGGAAGGCGTCCAGTTGTGCTGCCGCAGATGCACCGTGGCATGACTTCTCTCTGCACTCCTCCCAGCGGCCATTCCTCCTCTGCTCACTGCTGCAGATACACAACCTGACTGTCTGTCTCCAGGCACTGCAGTCGTCTGCAAGGGATTCCCGCATGGCAAGGTTGATGTTGCCAGCCTTTATGTCATCCATGACCCTGGGATTAAGAGGCTCATGTTCTGCCAGCTGAGCTATATTTGAGGGAAAAATAAATTCCACAGAATTTGGGATGCAACCTCCCGAATTTGCTTACGTACGGAATTGTTCTACCACTTTTCAGGAGCACCTCACAAAGCAGTTCATGTAAGATCACTACAACAAGTATTGGCTATTTTTTTTAAAAAAAAGTTATAATAGAATGGAAAAGCCAACTTGTTTCTTTAGGAAAAGTTCCTCCTCCTCTCTCCTCAGGGCAGACCCAGTGGTGGTGGTTGGGGGAAGCAGAGAGCATTATGGGAGCTGGATGCTGGCAGTTCCTCAAGCTTCTTTTGAGGAAAAGCTTCTTGCGTATCAGTGGGCACCAGAGGGTTTGCTATGGGTACAGGTGGCGAGGGAATTTGGGAGATGTGGAGCAACTCAAAACTCACCTATCATAAATGTGCAGTTGGTCACCAGTCAGCTCCACCCCATTGCCCTGCCATGCTTGGTACCTGGGATGTGGGTGGCACTGTGGTCTAAACCTCTGAGCCTCTTGAGCTTGCCAATCGGAAGGTCGGCAGTTCGAATCCCTGCGACGGAGTGAGCTCCCGTTGCTCTGTCCCAGCTCCTGCCAACCTAGCAGTTCAAAAGCACACCAGTGCGAGCTTCCGGGTTAGCGCCTCCGGCAATGGCGGATTTCCTCTGATCGGGAGGAATCCGCTCTGTGGAAAACAGGGTCTGGACCGCCACGGCGAGGCGGAGACCCACTAAAAACCACAGGCGGGAGAAGCCTGTGGACGTGGGATTCGGCTGGCACCTTTTGCGCCTCCCCTACTCGCGGGGAAACCCAGTTTCGGGGATCCGGAGCGACGTGGGGTGAGTGGCGCGGTGCTTCGAATCGACTGCTTCTTTCACAGAGTGAAGCCGCATTGCAGTTGCCGGAGAGCGCTGACTTTTTCCTGTGGACAATTGGACTTTAAACAACTACCCGTGAGTAGAAGGGAAATTGGATCTTTAAACATCTTAATTTGGCATCGAAACGGGAAGGTTTCAAACAGGAAGTCCGCCTTCCTCTTTTGTAAATAAATTGAAGCAAAGACGTTGCAAGCTAAAGTCTGGAAAGCTTTTTGTAAAGGATTAAATCTCCATCGGTTAAAATTACCAAACCCCCCTTGGAAGCAGGAGAAGAGGGGGGAAATTTTAGATCGCCTAAGCCTGCAGGAGAGAGAGTGAAGAAAGATAAATTACCACCGTTTTGAACCTGGGAATGGGCTGCCAGTAAGATCGACGTTTTGGGAAAGTTCATTGACTGTGAATAAAACGTATGTTGACAGATAGTTAAATAAGAGAAATATATTGTTTCCGTTGTTTCCTTTTGCACTTAAAAAGGAAAATCAAAACTAACTTTGTTGCTGGATCTGCGTTTAAAAGGACGGATACAAATGGAAATTGTTTCCCCTAGAGGGAGCTTTTGAAACTGTTGCAGGAGTGGAGCTGGGGAATTTTCCAGCTGCAGAGATTAAAGACCGTGAGAATCAGAGATTGACCTTGGACAAGAATGTCGACAGAAGAAGCCTTAGTGATTGCATTTTGCAAGACAAGTGCTTTATTGGAACAGCTTCATGAGAAGACGGATGTGATGATTATTAAAATTGACAACTTGGGACAAAAAATGACTGATTTGGGACAAAAAGTGAATACCTATACAGAAACTACTCAGGAATCGATTCAGGAATCTGTTTTGACATGGCAAGCTGTGGAGAAGACGAAGGAGAAAGCTGTTGTTGAACCTCAAGTAATTCAAGTGGAGAGAGCCCCGGCCTTACAGAGGCAATTTGATGAACATAAGCTGTGGCCTTTTACGATTGAATCTAGAGAAAGCCAGATTTGGAGGGATGGAGTCCCGCTTGGTTTGGAGAAGGAAAGTTGGATAGATCCCCTTACGCAGGGATGTTCTGGCCTTTGGGATCTGGATTTGGGTCAGGGGGAGATTGGAGTTGTGGGGGCCTTTAGCTTTGGAGGGATTTTGAAACACGCTCTGAAATATCTTTTGGACTTTAGTTCTGACTATGGAGAATGGGCTGACCTGTCGAGAAGGAATAAAGACATTGTTAGGTTGGAGTTTCCCCGAGATCTACTCCTCAGTGCCAAAAGAAGGAAATTAAGAACAAGATCAGCAGAAGATAAAGTAAAGTGCATGTATAAATATGAAGAAGATCTGCAGAAGGGACATGGAAAAGAGTTAAGAGCCTCAGACAGAAGATCACCAGGTTGATGGACCATATGGAATTAATAGAAAGGACTGACAGAATCCGAGACCAGGGAGAAGAGACGGTGGAAGAAGATTGGAAAAAAGTTTTAAAAATTTATTTAGAGAAATATTGTAAAATTAATGAGTGTTAGAAAAATGTTGGAATGAAATTATACGGCTTTAGTAGAAATGTTATAAGGAGTTAAGTATAAATAAGTTTTAGGGTTTTAATGGTAAGATAAGGTTAAAATAAATTAAGACAATTAAATGACAGAAAACAGTGAAAGATGGAAAGGATTTGCTGAAATAATTAATAACTAGAACACAAAAAAGGGAGGTGTGAGGAAGTCGATGAAACAAGTTAATGAAAGATAAAGATATGGAAATATTGGATGTGTTTTTAATTGTTTTTGCTTTTGTTTTTGTTTTGATGTATTGTGTCTTTTGTTTTTTTTATATATGTACTGTAATGTATTGATTTGTATTGTATACTTTTTCTCTTTCTTTTTTACTTCTTTCTGTAATTCTTAAACTTTTAATAAATATTATTTAAAAAAAAAAACAAAAAACAAAAGCACACCAGTGCAAGTATATAAATAGGTACCACTGCAGCGGGAAGGTAAACGGTGTTTCCATGCGCTCTGGGTTCGTCACAGTGTTCTGTTGCACTAGAAGCAGTTTAGTCATGCTGGTCACATGATCCAGAAACCTGTCTGTGGACAAACGGCGACTCCCATGGCCTGAAAGCGAGATGAGTGCCGTAACCCCATAGGCGCCTTTGACTGGACAACCATCCAGGGGTCCTTTACCTTTTTCCTTTTTTTATGCTTGGTACCTACTTGCTCTGAGGGATGGCTTGGATTCTGTTCTGTGTCTCTGGTGCCTGCCATTGGTGCGACAAAAGTTAAGTAGTGATGGGTTTATCCTGGAGCGTCCACATAGCTTGCCGCTCTGAGTTGTTGTGAGATGTTTCCTCAAAGTTATTGCTGTCTTGAAGGGCACTCTTGCAGCACAACAAAAGCAGGACAACAAGGGAATGTGAAAAGAGGCAGGATTTCAGCAGGAAGCCAAAGGACATGCACTGATTAGAAATAAAGCAGTATGTCCACCCAGAACATTTCTAGGCACAAACGGTAGGAAAAGTGTGATTGTGCCTGGATACTTTCATGACCACAAATCATCATGAATGCACATAGACGAAAAATGATATCTGCAGGGGTCCTATGCGAATCTGAGAACCTGTGAAAGAGAGTTAATGCCATGGCACCGATTTGGATATTTTTTTCCTGCTAACCAACTTTCATTTGTGTCTTTCTCAGCACCCTGGCTGCTTTCGACTGATTTGTGTCACTGCCTCTTTTTAAGTACGGTTCTCCACAAGGGGTAATGGCATCTTTTGCCTCTAGGCGGTGATAAGGGGAGAAAAATGGTGCCACCCGTAATTGCTGTGGGGCGGATGAAATGAGTGAGCGATGTAGAGTTGGGGGGGGGAATCCCATTCTGAAGCCAGGTACTCTGACAGAGATAAAATCTGATGAGACTCCAGTGTATAATCACTGAAGAATTAAACCAGTTCAAAAGCTCCCAGGTGTTCCGTTGGGTTTGCTATCTTTCCTGGAGAAGATATTGTTTAAATTTAGAATGTATATTGAGCCAAGGTGTGCTGTGCACATGTGTTTTCCAGAGGCAGAACAAAACAGAGCTAGCAAAGGTAAGAGTTCCACTTTTCTCTGACCCAGTGACCCAGTTCTCATGCGATTCACTTTGTTTCATTGATGAAATGGTCGGAGAACCGTCAGAATATTCACAGTGATATTGAACCTAGAAATGTCATGTGACCGTTGGAACTAATTCAATTGAAACTACCTTCGTTGTATTAAGAAAATGGACTACAGTTTAATCCCTTTGGCTTGCCACTGGAGTCAAGTGAGTAACCAGCAGGTTAAAAAACACACACCATTATGTTAAGAAACCAGACTGAATCTCGTTAATATTTAAAATACTGTATTTTTCGCTCTATAACACGCACCTGACCATAACATGCACGTAGTTTTTAGAGGAGGAAAATCCGTAGGCATGCCACCCGTAGGCATTTCCTCCATAACACGCACAGACATTTCCCCTTACTTTCTAGGAGGAAAAAAAGTGAGTGTTATGGTGCAATTGAAT
Organism: Podarcis bocagei; assembly: GCF_964188305.1. Taxonomy (NCBI): domain Eukaryota; kingdom Metazoa; phylum Chordata; class Lepidosauria; order Squamata; family Lacertidae; genus Podarcis; species Podarcis bocagei. Next base: position 16,060,825 of record NC_138135.1, on the reverse strand, counting down.
ACAATACAAAGAGTTGGATGGGACCACGAGGGTCATCTAGTCCAATGCAGGAATCTTTTGCCTAAGCTGCCTTTTCTACAGAATGTATTTATATTTTTCTTTCATATTCTTTTAATTACAAGACAATGCACAAACAGATTTTAAAATAAAACAAAAAAGCAATGCAAAGGGTCGTATCTATGGATGGAGGATAAATTCAACCCAGGTGGCACTTATAAGCACCTGTTGAAACAATAAGTGAGCCAAACACAGCCAGCCTTTGAAATTGCCACTCATTTTTCAGTGCAGCTCTCCAACCAAGTAATGTTTATGATAGAGCACATATACTAGGGCAAAGTATGGACAGAAATGCACGTATTAGTGCAAAATAGCATACAAAGTGCAATACATGGCAAACGGCTTAGAGACTGTTTTAGTATTAAGTGGTATATGAAATCCTTAAATAAATAGGAGGAAATTGCTTTGCAAAAATGTGTATTGTTGTTGTTATTTTATTTATTTACACTCAGTCTTTTTCCCTGGCAGGGCTCAGGACAGCTTACAGATAAAAACTAGAATTGCACACACAAATACAGTGTGCGTAAATGGGGAGTTGCCTGTAATTAAGCTTTAAGATATAAGCAGGGGGAAAGGGCAGTGGTGGCAGATGCTCCTTGTCACTGGTTGGACGGAGTGCTGGGAGCCAACAGTAGGTGGAGCCAGAGCCAATGACAGGCAGTGCCAACCAAGTCTACTTTGGTCCCCATCCTTCTTGTTGCTGCATTCTTGAACAGCAATATAGAGGAGGAAGCTGGTAGATAATTCTACCCCTTGGACTGCCTATAGATAAGAAGGCAAGCAGGTGAGCGTTGGTTGAGGGCAGACTAAAGTTGGCAGGACAGTGCCCCCTTTGCCCGAATGGACCAACTTCCAGTGGGAGACAGCAAAAGGGGCCCTGCGAAGAATCAGGCAGGAAACAAATTGCCTTTGAAGGCGGCCCAAGGTACCAGCACTTAGAAATGCAGTCGTGGCGCGTTGAAAATTCAGCAAGAGAACTTGCAAAGTACGTGTGTGGCTTTTGTAAGACAAGCATGCATAAACAAGGCAGGTAATTCTCGTAACATTCCCCACAGTGTCAAACACCCGACGACCTAATAAATATAGATAGCTACCTGCAGAGGCTGCTGGGATAGGCAGTGCCTACCTTGCTTTGATCAGAGATGTTACAATCTTCACCTGCTGTTGTAAATTGTCCCGCTCTGAAGCTCTCTCACCTTCTCTTCGGATGATGCCGGCATGCGCTGAGTGATAGCTAGGGAAAGTAGCTCATGGGGGAAAGAGTCGAGAAGGCCGTGTGTTGCACACTGTGAGCGCTGATCTCAATTTCCTCCCCTCCTTGCATGGCAAATGTACAAAACGAGGCTCACCCAGGTAGGAAATGGTTCACCCTGTATTCAAGCCCCTGGCTCACAACTGCTGAAAACCAGCAGATCACTGTTGGGTAGGGACTGGCGTTGTACTTAGCCAGACTGGGGCCGGTGAATGCACTGCCCATCTTAAGGGGTAGTTTGTTTGTTTTTCATAAAACAAGAATTTTTTTTAAAAAAACTTTATTAGTATTGAAAAGAATAACACAAACACAAATCGAAACCATTTATCCCCTCAGCATCATTCTCTTTTTAAAGTTGTGGACCGTATGATGCCAAACATTGTTCATTTCTGTATCTCTCAAACGTTTATATTGTTATATGTAATAACGTAAAATAAAATTTAGGAAAGGGGGGGGGAAGTTACTACTCTTACTCCCTGTAACCAAGAATAATTCTTTCCAGGGATTGTGATTGCAACAACCAAAATTTGTATTTTGTGTGTATTTTAAATCAGTTGTATTATCTTCTTTCCTTTCCTTCCTTTCCATATGTTTTTGAAGTGTGTGTCCTTTCTTAAATAAACAAACAAATTCAAAACTTTAAAAAACCCTTCAAAAATAAATAAATGAAGGACCACTACAAGGCAGTTGCAGATTGTGTCTCGTGGGTGTGGCAGGAATGAGAACACAGAATGGACAGTTGTCCGGTGAAAATCGGTCACACCTTTAGCACAGTGATAAGGCAAGTATCTAATCTACATTACAGTGGTACCTCGGGATGCGAACAGGATCCATTATATAGCCCAGTTCGCATCCTGAATAGAACGTAAGACACGACTGCACGTCTGCGGATCATGTTTTACCACTTCTACGCATGCGCGTGACATCATTTTGAGCGTCTGCGAATGCGCGAGCAGCAAAACCTGGAAGTAATGCTCACCTTTACTTCCGGGTTGCTGGGGAGCGCAACCCGAAAGCGCTCAACCTGAAGCACATTGAACCCGAGGTATGACTGTACAACATGTCATGAGAGTTGCCAGTGTTAGACCTGACATGGTGCAGGCCAGACATTTGCATTCTCATTGGGCAGTTGGCAAGGGGGTTAATGCATTATTATTGTTGCAGTAATACTTTGTTACATTATTAGGAACAGAATCCTTTTATATAAAAGGGACTTTACCTGATGAGATGTTTGTATCTTCTTGGAGGGGAGGACTCTTCAGTTAAAGGTTATCAATTTGCATGGCAAAGCTCTCGTTCGTTTCCAGAACAGCCAGGCATGTGCCTGTCTTGAAAGGCAAAGTGAAATCAGGGAGGGTATAAATGGCCCAGAGCATCATCATAATGCGACGTGGGAGGAATTTGGTCTTGATTCTGTAACAAGCCAGCCTGATCTGAACTGGAGTGCCCTACACAAAGGAATGTCTCAATGGTTTGGGGATCAGCTTTTCTGAGGAACCACATACAGCTGTGCAAGCCTGCCCATGTTCTGAGATCAGCTTTGTAGGCTCCACTCATAGGGCCACCTATAAAACTGGAAGGTGTGAGAGGCAGGGCTTTTCCCATGGTGGCCCCATGCTTGTGATAAACTTCCTCCCAAGTGGTATATGTATGGCTCATTTAGCGTCTGAAAAATTGGTAATTTATTTTGGGCGGCATTTGTAAAGACCCTTAAGGAGACCAGTTTTAAATCCCTAAGGGTGCTATACATATACTACTTGGGAGTTCCTCATACAAGTGGGGCCACCACTAAAAAGTCCTGCTGCTTGTAATTGTTTCAAATGGTTTTCAATTATTCTAGGTATGGGAAACCTTAGGTTGATGGGTGGAGGGCTAAATGTAGCCGTCTCCATGCCCCCAGGACTATAACTGATACAATGTTCAATTTGCCCGACCTATTTTCCATTAGCCCCCACTGCCCCATTCTGCTGCTTCTGTACCCTTTCTTTCTGAGAAAAGGTTTCTTTCTCATTCCCAGTGAAGTAAAAAGCATGTAGGTTGCACAATTTTGTCGTAGTTCTCATACCCAATCAGAATTGGCTATGCGCTGATGTCATGGACCACAAAGTCCATTCAGGCAGAGGACAAGTCTTCCTGATTCACCTACATGCGTGATATTGATCAGTCAGAGTTCACAGAGTGGGCAGGATATCCTAAAGTTATGCAGCCATTTGGCTTTAGTTGCGGCAAATATCACAATGAGTAAACAAAGCCCATTCAGAGTGAGGGCAAAGCCCATTCAGAGTGAGGACAAAGCTTCCTGAACATGGAAAATAGTTTTGTACCCTAGGAGGCAATGCTTGAAAAACTGGGGCAGGTACCCCGATACAAATGTTCACAAAACGTGTCTCAGCTCCACTGTTGCCCATACACACAAACACACACCAGCCCTACCCCACAGTAAATCCATTAAGGTCATATTATTTACACCCACACCCACACACCCCTTTCTCTCCAGGAAATTTCATCCCTCCCTAAGACAAAATCATTGTGCTGGTATCCATGGTTCCAGAGTGCTATTTTTATTTTAAACCAGCAATTAATTAAAAGGAAAGTTCTGAGGATCCCTCAGTTTTAAGTGTGCTTCAGTGAGAGGCTTGGATTGGTCTGCACTGTGTTCAGCTGCAGACACTTCCTTGCAACCCGAAACGAGAATTACAAGTGGTGCTGCACCTACTTCTGACACGCTGTGTTTGAAATGATGGATGAGTGAAGGGATTTAATTTATCAACCACTTGAAGATTATGCAGGCAGGAGAGAGGCCTAACATCTATTGGGAAAGCAACCTCTGCAATGGCAGGCTTTCTCCACTAGAGGGGGGGTTGCAAACGCTTCCTTTGCTCAAGTCACCAGAAACCATATTTTAAAGAGGGAGCAATAGTTGCCCTTTTCCTGTGAGGAAGGATGACTTAATACAGCCAGCTAGAAGAATGCACCAACAAGGGCAATCCTGCAGAGTTTAAGCCAACCAGTGTGATTAAAAAGGCTCAGTTAGGTGAAAATATAAGTGCTTCAGAATAAAAAACTCTTACGACGCCTTCGTTACTTCAGGCATGAACGACGACATATCCCCCCAACATTTCTCCAATGAAAATAGAGACGTTCTATTCCATTTATCATCATCATCATTATTAATATTCCCTGCCCGGGTTGCCCCAGCCACTCTGGGCAACTTTCAATATATATAAAGGTAAAGGGACCCCTGACCATTAGGTCCAGTCATGGCCAAATCTGGGGTTGCGGCGCTCATCTCGCTTTACTGGCCGAGGGAGCCGGCGTACAGCTTCCGGGTCATGTGGCCAGCATGACTAAGCCACTTCTGGCAAACCAGAGCAGCACGTGGAAGCGCCGTATACCTTCCCGCCGAAGCGGTACCTATTTATCTACTTGCACTTTGACGTGCTTTTGAATTGCTAGGTTGGCAGGAGTTGGGACCGAGCAATGGGAGCTCACCCCATTGCGGGGATTCGAACCGTTGACCTTCTGATCGGCAAGTACTAGGTGCTGTGGTTTAACCCACAGCGCCACCCGCGTCCCATTTCAATATATATACAAGCATAATAAAACATTAAACATAAAGAAACTTCTTTATACAGTCATACTTTGGTTCTCGAACGGCTTAGTTGCCGAACAAATTGGCTCCCAAATGCCACAAACTCGACATAAGCGCTCCAGTTTGTGAACGTTTTTCGGAAGCCAAACGTCCAACTTCTGCTTGAGTTTGGGAAGCTCCTGCAGCCAATCGGAAGCCGCACCTTGGTTTTTGAATGGTTTTGGGAGTCGAATGGACTCCCGAAACGGATAAAGTTTGAGAACCAAGGTACCACTGTACAGGGCTGCATTCAGATGTCTTTTAAAGGTTGTATAGTTATTTATCTCCTTGGTTCAGGAGTTGCATAGCTCCATACCCTCCAGTGTCTCTCCGATGAAAATAAAGACGTCTTAAAGAAAAGTTGGACATTCCATGATCAAATCAGAAACCAGGACTGCTTCTGTCCCTGGAAAATAGAGAGCCTTGGTGGGTCTGCAGCTGTGTGAACAATATCTCGGCTAAATGAGTGTATTTCAACAAGACCAGCAAGCAATCAGCAACAGCGACCAAAGACGGGGCATGATCCTGCCAAAGTTAAGAACATTCAGTGGAACCAATGTGGCTTTCATCTCCCAGCTGCTTTAAATTTCAGCCAAACCGGAAGGAACATCCCACAGCATAGTGCTTGATTGCAAAAATGAAAGCTCAAAGTGGTTTTACTGAAGGAGCAATGAAGTTATCAGTTGTAAAAACAATTATTTAAAACATTAAAAAATTCAAATTAACAATAATCTAAAAAACAGACTAAAACACAGGTCAATATGCTACATATGTTAGCAGGTTTGCCTAAACAAAAATGTTTTTAACAGGCCCTGAAAAGAGTACAGTGAGGGAGCCTGCCTGATGTCAACAGGCAGGGAGTTCCAAAGTTCAGGTTCTGACACACTAAAAGATTGATGGCTCACAAATGCAGAACGAGCATGTTTGGGCACCTGTAACAGTTGTGCAGATTTAAGCAGCGGAGGAGATATATATATATGGGGTAAGCTGATCCTGCCGGTAAACTGGTCCCAAGAGGTTAAGGACTTTATATACTAATAAGGCAAAGGGACCCCTGACCATTAGGTCCAGTAGCAGACGACTCTGGGGTTGCTGTGCTCATCTCACTTTATTGGCCGAGGGAGCCGGCGCACAGCTTCCGGGTCATGTGGCCAGCATGACTAAGCCGCTTCTGGCAAACCAGAGCAGCGCACAGAACACCGTTTACCTTCCTGCCTATTTATCTACTTGCACTTGGATGTGCTTTCGAACTGCTAGGTTGGCAGGAGCAGGGACTGAGCAACGGGAGCTCACCCCGTCACAGGGATTCGAACCGCCGACCTTCTGATCGGCAAGTCCTAGGCTCTGTGGTTTAACCCACAGCGCCACCTGCGTTCCACTTACAGTATATACTAATAGGAACACCTTGAATGCGGCCCAGCAGCAAATCAACAACCACTACAGGTCTCTGAGCAAAAGTGCTCTGTCCTGCCAGGGTCTCGTTCCTGCTAGCAACCGTGCAGCTTCATTCTGCACTAATGGCAGCTTCTGGACCAAGAGTAAGGGAAGCCCCACGTAGAGTTCATTTGTAGCAATCCAGTCTTGAAATATTTTAAGGAGACTTGTTTATGGGTTTTTTAAAAAATTCATTTTGCAGTGTGTGTGTGTGTGTGTGTGTGTGTGTGTGTACTGTAGGCCAATGTTCTGCCAAATGGAACCCAAGGCGCTCTACAACGGACAAAATATAAGACGGTTATATGCATATCACACACCACAATGAAACACGGCATTAGAAACAGAAACAGAAACTCTCTAGTTAAATATGACCTAGCAGTCACGGGGTGCAAAGCGAATGAGGGGTGTGCAGGGGCGGAGCAAGGGGTTGCGGTGGGTGCGTTTTGCCCCGGGTGTCACCTCCAAGGGGGTGTGTGTGTGACAAAATGCTGTGCATCACTGAACGTCTGTGAGGGACATTGTAGCTTTGCTGTGCGCAGGCTTCCCCTCAGCTTTTGGGTGGTAGGCAAACTCCTCTAGGGACATGATATCTGCAGAAAAGGCTCAACAACTCTGGCTCCTCAAAAGAAGGTCAACAACTCTGGCTCCCCCCCCCAAAAAAAATATAAAATAAAGTCAAACCATTTTTGCAGGCAAAAAAATCAATGTAGGGGTAACAAGAAATTTTCCACACCGGGTACCACCTGACCCTTGGGGATGTGGCGTGGGCAGTACCCCGAAGCATTAGATCAGGGGTCAGCAACCTTTTTCAGCAGGGGGCTGGTCCACCGTCCCTCAGACCTTGTGGGGGGGGGCGGACTATATTTTGAGGGAGAAAATGAACGAATTCCTGTGCCCCACAAATAACCCAGAGATGCATTTTAAATAAAAGGACACATTCTACTCATGTAAAAACACACTGATTCCCGAACCATCCACGGGTCGGATTGAGAAGGCGATTGGGCCGCATCTGGCCCCCAGGCCTTACGTTGCCTACCCTTGCATTAGATAGAGAGGGCTGGAGGGCCACACCTGGCCCTCGGGTTTGTGTTCCCTGTTCCTGCTGTGGTTGCAAAATTCCTGCATTGCACAGGCGGGTTGTAATAGATGACCTCCAGGAATCCCTGCCAGCTGTAAAACTCCATGATTGTATTATTCAACATTCCCTTAATCCCACCCTCCATTCAAATACACCTTCCATCTATCCATCCATCATCATAATGGGCATTTTGATTACAGCACAGAGTGGTTTCTGATTTCCTCCTGCTTCTCACTTTTGTCACTCCCCATTTAGGTACAGAATATCCATTCTGGAGTGTGCATATGTTGAGATGGGCATATACCTCCTTTGGCTTCTCTCACTCTTTGCTATTGAACTAAAAATAACTAGTAATGTGTTTGGGGGCATCGACATGGGTGACGGTTTTCTCAGTGACAAGTACCGGCTTGAGGAGGAATAAAAAAAACGGGAGGAGGGTGCCACAGGGTAGCTTTTGAAATAAAAAGCTTCCTGCATGCAAACAGGGGTGAGATGATCTTATTGTACCTGCGTGTGGGTTGTGAACCCCATAATTCAGGGCTGCTTTGTAAAGTACTCCATTGTTTTCTCTTTTATGCTGCCTGGAGTTCTTCCAAGCACGACTAACAAAGGCTTGACAAAAAAGGTTTGGAACATCATGGCAAAAAATAATAAAAAAAACATCTTCACTAAAGACAAGAATAAATATTTGCAAACAAGCTCTCCCAGCAGACTGTGCAGAGCCATATAAATAACTAATGTGTTCTTAAAAGGGTATTTGCATGCTGGCATATCGGTCTATGGGCCCATCTGTACCATATATTTAAAGCACTCTTCTACCACTTTAGCATACTTGGCTTCCTCCCCCAAGAATGCTGGGAACTGTAGTTTGTTAAGGGTACTGGGGGTTGTGAACTACAGATCCCAGGATTCTTTGAATGGAACCATGACTGTTCGATGTGCATAAATGTGCAAGATGGATGTGATCTATCTTGCTTGTGCCATGAATGTTGTATGTGAAAGTTGTGACTAAATGTGCGGACTCTGAATCCATGGAAAGCGTGGGCTCTGTACGCACGATTTGGGGACCCTGGCTTTTGCAGGGCTTCTGACAGAGCCGGCCCAGCCATTAGGCAGGGGGAGTTCACTGCCTCAGGCTGCTGAAGCTGCCCAGCAGCGGAGAAGCCCCACTGTCACTGGTGCCGATTTGGGGCGAGAAGTCAAAATCATGTGATGTCTTGTGCACAATCTCATGCAGTTTGGGGCAAGATCTCACTGAAAACCAGCACTACAACTCCCATCATCCCTAGCTAGCAGGACCAGTGTTCAGGGATGATGGGAGTTGTAGTCCAAAACCAGGTGGAGACCCAAGTTTGGGAAACACTGATGATTGCCTCTTAATTGGCTCTTCCTCGAGTTAAGCATTCCAAGGCTGGATCTAAACACATCAAAGAAGCGTTTCAGTTTAAAGCGTTGTAAATTTAAACAGGGAAAACTGGTAGAGAAAAACAGAATTCCACATCGCCATCTGGTGGCACAATGTTATATCACACATAAAAAGGTAAAGGGACCCCTGACCATTAGGTCCAGTCGTGACCGACTCTGGGGTTGCGGCGCTCATCTCGCTTTATTGGCCGAGAGAGCCGGCGTCCAGCTTCCGGGTCATGTGGCCAGCATGACTAAGCTGCTTTTGGCGAACCAGAGCAGTGCATGGAAACGCCGTTTACCTTCCCGCCAGAGCGGTACCTATTTATCTACTTGCACTTGATGTGCTTTCGAACTGCTAGGTTGGCATGAGCAGGGACCGAGCAATGGGAGCTCACCCCTTCGCGGGGATTCAAACCGCCGACCTTCTGATCAGCAAGTCCTAGGCTCTGTGGTTTAACCCACAGTGCCACCCGCATCCCTCCATATCACACATACAATGCATATAAATCGCTTTTTCTTTACCAGTCTAGCTGAGTCTCAGGTATTTGTAGAAAATAAGATTTTCCTTGCATAGAATAATAATAACCCAACTTTCTGTCTCTCTCTCTCTCTTTGATCAATCTGACTCTAGTGCTAGCATTGTTTCTTTACCTTCCTTAGCAGTTCAGCCGAAATTGTCCCTAGCCTGCCTGACCAGGCTCTCGCTTTCCCTTTTGCTTCTCCAGGTCAGGTGCAAAACAATCAATGAAAAACAAGACATCTTATTTCTCTCTTAAGATTGTGTACTTGTCCCCTTGGCACAATTCCCCTTCCCTCCTTTTGGGGCATCAGTAAAACTAGCCAATTGCCCAAATGCTGCTGCAGGACTCCAGCTCCCATTATCCCACATCGTTGGCCATGCTGGAAATGACCGATGGGAGCTGGAGTCAAACAACATCTGGAGGGCCACAAGTTCCTAGCTGTAGTGCAGAAGAAGGGTCTATATTTTCAGGGATGGAAGGTGCAATGTGCTTTAAGGGCTCTGCACACACCACTCTGTTAGGATTCCTTCCCCAGAGAGATTCATGCTGTGTATAGGTGACCTCTGGAATTGGCTACCACAATGTATAACAGCCACCAGTGTGGACAGCTTTAAAAGGGGATTAGACACATTCAAGGAGGATAACGTGATGGATAGCTGCTAACCATGATGGCTCCAGCATCAGAGGCTGTGTGTCCCTGAATATCAGTTGCCATGGATCATTAGCAGGAGACGGATGTATGATCACATTTTCGCGCTGGTGGTCTTCCTAGAGACATCTAGATGGCCACTATGAAAATGTAATGCTCTGGATCAGGATCAGGGTTTAGGTTTGATGAGGCCCTAAGGTACTGGTGGTGCTGTGGGTTAAACCACAGAGCCTAGGACTTGGCGATCAGAAGGTCGGCAGTTCGAATCCCCGTGACGGGGTGAGCTCCCGTTGCTCGGTCCCTGCTCCTGCCAACCTAGCAGTTCGAAAGCACATCAAAGTAGATTAATAGGTACCACTCTGGTGGGAATGTAAACGGCATTTCCGTGTGCTGCTCTGGTGCGCCACATGACCTGGAAGCTGTACGCCGGCTCCCTCGGCCAATAAAGCAATATGAGCGCCGCAACCCCAGAGTCGGTCACAACTGGACCTAATGGTCAGGGGTCCCTTTACCTTTAAGGTACTGAGGATAATGGGGCCCTTTATATGTCCAGCTGTCCTTTGTCAACAACAAATTGTTGCTGTTTCTTTGTGTTGAATATTTTAAGGAGCAGGCTTGCAGGCGGGGCCCAATACAGTGGTGCCTCGCAAGACGAAAATAATCCGTTCCGCGAGTCTCTTCGTCTAGCGGTTTTTTTGTCTTGCAAAGCAACCCTATTAGCGGCTTAGCGCTATTAGTGGTTTAGCGGCTATTAAAGGCTTAGTGGCTTAGCGGCTAAAAGGCTATTAGCGGCTTAGTGGCTTAGAAAAAGGGGGGGGAAGCGAAAAAAATCGGAAGACTCGCAAGATGTTTTCGTCTTGCGAAGCAAGCCCATAGGGAAATTCGTCTTGCGAAGCGCATCGAAAAACGGAAAACCCTTTCGTCTAGCGGGTTTTTCGTCTTGCGAGGCATTTGTCTTGCGGGGCACCACTGTACTTACATCACAGGAGCCTACACAACACAAAACACTGTTGCTGCATGTAGGTTTTATTTTATTTGTTTATCTTATATTTTGGATATGTATATCCAGTTTCCCCCCCTTTAATTTCTTTTGGGGCCCCCAAGAGAGTGGGGCCCTAAACTATAGCTTGTTTAGCTTATACGTAAATCCGGCACTGATCAGGATTTCCCAGACTTGTGTCTCCACCTGTTTTTGGACTACAACACCCATCATCCCTAGCTAACAGTACCAATGGTCAGGGATGATGGGAACTGTTGTCCAAAACCATTGGGAAACCCAAGTCTAGATAGACCATTGGCCTGATCTGGCAGGGCGCTTTATATGTTCTTATGAAACAGGATTCTTCCACTACCCGATTTCCACAACAACAACAACAACAATGCTTTTACAGTGCCCCACAATACTTTATCTTGTTCCACATATATGCTCATGGGGCCGGAACTGGCAGTGACCGGCCAGGAGCAAGACCTTGGAGTTCTGGTAGATATCTCGAGGAATATGTTGACCCAGAGTGCGGCAGCTGTGAAAAAGGCAAATTCAGTGGTGCCTCGCAAGATGAAATTAATCCGTTCTGCGAGCCTCTTCGTCTAGCGGTTTTTTCGTCTTGCGAAGCAACCCTATTAGCGGCTTAGTGGATTAGCACTATTAGCGGTTTAGTGGCTATTAAAGGCTTAGCGGATTAGCGGCTAAAAGGCTATTAGAGGCTATTAAAGGCTTAGCGGCTTAGCGGCTAAAAGGCTATTAGCGGCTATTAAAGGCTTAGCGGCTTAGCGGCTAAAAGGCTATTAGCGGCTTAGCGGCTTAGAAAAAGGGGGGGGAGCGAAAAAAAATCGGAACACTTGCAAGACTTTTTCGTTTTGCAAAGCAAGCCCATAGGGAAAATCGTCTTGCGAAGTAGCTCAAAAACGGAAAACCCTTTCGTCTAGCGGGTTTTCCGTCTTGCGAGGCATTCATCTTGCGGGGCACCACTGTTCCATGCTAGGGTCCCTTCTAGACTACCAGTTTACAGATCAGCCATCCAGATTTGTTTGCACAAAGCTTTAGGGGAGATTAGATGATATAGATCTAAACAGAGCATGAGATTCTTAATCTCAGGGTTGTGGGTTTGAGCCCTTCTTTGGGCAAAATACTTCTGCATTGCAGGCAGGGACGCGGACTTAGAAAAAATATTGGGGGGGCCCGGGAAAGCTCATGAATAATAAATAAGCTCATGAATATGCAAATAAAGTGGCTCCGGCCCTAAATAGGGCAAGCCACGCCCCCCAGCCAGCCGATTGGCTGGCTGGGAGGTGTGGCCAGTCGGGATTCCCCTGTTCTCGCGGGATTTCCGGCAGTGCCTCCGATTAGGGCGCGCGGCTGGCTGGCTGGCGAAGGAGCAGGTGAGGAGGAGGCGGGGGACGGCGGCGGCGCTCTGCTGAAAGGGCGCCCGCCCGAGATTATTGGGGGGGCTGAGCCCCCCCAAAAATTTTTTTGAGGGGGCTCGAGCCCCCTCAAGCCCCATGGAGTCGGCGCCTATGATTGCAGGGGTTTGAACTAGATGAACCTCGTGACCAATAATAATAATAATTTATTATTTATACCCTACCTATCTAGCTGGGTTTCCCCAGCCACTCTGGGTGGCTCCCAACAGAATATTAAAACCACGATAAAATTCTATGATTCTAAATCATAGAGAAACAAAGCTGATCGCTTTGTGCAGAGGTTATACTACACTGCCTCTTTTTCACACATACTTTCCAGTGCATTCCCCCCTCACTTTACTTTTCCCCCCCCCTTCAAAACCTCATATACATTTATATATATATTGCAATATGATGGTGGTAGAACAAGTGAGCTAGTTGCAGCAGAACAACTTTCAGAATATCCCCTTCTCTCCACAAACCATCTAGAGAAGCGAATAAATACCCCTCTCTTTGGAAATGTGCCTTTCTCAAAGAGTTCCACTGATCAGGATGGGATCCCGAGGGTCATATAGTCCAACACCTTGCAATGCAGAAATCCTGCCCCCAGCCTGGTGGTCTGGAACCACGAGATGCACCAATCCATTTTTAATACTAATGCACACACACACACACAAGAATCAAGCGCTGCAAAAAATGACAGCGGCAACTGCCGGTTTGCATTTCAAGGCCAGCACACTCTGATTAGTTCATTTCTGCTCTGTGAATTATCGAAGGGCTTTCTGTAGCTGATGATGCAACTTTCCTTCTTCCCAGGCTGGGCGAGGGGAGGAGCCTCTTGCAGGCCCCGCCCCCTTCCTCTCCACCGTCAGCCTTGGGACAGCCAGAGGGATATGACAGGGCGTCGATTTCTTGGGAGCAGCCTGTGAAACGGATGTCTTTCCTCACCCCCCCCCCACGCAGCTTTCTCTCACTTTCTCTTTCTCCGACGCCCCCCTCCGCGCTTCGTTTTAAAGCAGCCGCGTCTCTCAACCGCCTCCCTCCTCCTCCTCGGAGATGTCGCTGGTTCTCTCTCCGTCTTCGCTTTGCCTTTGCACCCACCCCGCAAAGGGTTAATCCAATAATTCCCTGAGCAACTTTTAAGAGTTGCAATCTGTGCTCTTAAATCGCAACTGGAAGTCATCGGACATTAAAGTGAAGGGAACTGAAAAGCAATCCAAAACGACAACAATCGTGGTTTTCGGTCCCCTGCCCCCTCATTCCCATCATCGTTTTTCTTTTCAGAGATTTGATAGCTGCTTGCTCAGTGCAATCCCTACCAACCCCTTACTGAGTGAACTGAGTGGAGGTTTGCTTCCAAGTAAGCGCGCAATCAGGGGAAATGATCCGATGGGGATAGCTCCCAGATCACCAGCCTACAAGGAGCCTTGCAGACGGACCGAGAGGCAAAATAGCCAGGTCTCTGCCCCGAGGTGCTTACAATCTAACTTTCAGCGGGGGTGGTGGTGGTGGAGGAAGAGAGCAACAGGCAACGAGTTGACGAAAACAGGCGCATCTCTACGTTCAGCCGGATTCTACGCATGTTTACTCGGGCGTAAGCCCCGATGGACTCGTCATTAAGCACTGGATCCCAGCGTAGGTCCAGCGCCTTAGGAATAAGCCCCTCTGAATTCAATGGTGTTTCTTTCTGTGCAGAAGCGCTGCAGGTTGCGCTCTGAGGCTGCTGCGATCCCTTGCACACTTGCTCCGGAGTAAGCCCCGCTGTTCCCAGCGGCACTTGCGCCTGAACAGACAAGTTTAGGATCCTGCTTCACGGCGTTATGCTGTCGATGAGCCTTTAAATCGACAAAAAGGGGGCATGGATTTGTTTTTGCAGTAAAACCGATGCAGGCTAATTTCTTACGAAATATATATATTTGAAGATGGATAGTTCCTGCGCACTTTGCAACGTGTCTCAGATTATCCACATGATCATCTATATGAAATAATAAAGGAAAGCTGGAAATCTGAGAGCCGGGGTGTGTGTTCCTTCCTTCTGGGACCCCCTCCACGCTCACAGAAGGGGGGAAGGAATAGGAAGAGGAATACCATTAACTCTCCTTTTCCTTCCTCGGTCCTTTTTTGCATTGAAGAGGGGGAGGGGGGAATACCCTTTGAAGCAATTGCGCCCCCCTCTCCTCCCCCGCGTCCATGCCGCGCGCCGCTTCGCCCCGCGTCAATTACCAGCTCCGTTGTTTACAATCCGCCCCCGCAGCACGTTGGCAGGAAGGGCGGGGCGGAGGGCGGGGCGGAGGGGGGGAAGAGACCCCAGCTCCGCCCCCCAGCCCCAGCCCCGGCATCGGCCTGTCTTTCGCTCCAGCTGGGAGGTCTGGAGGGTGGAGGTGATCCTATTGGAAGTTGGGCAGAGGGGGGAAGAGCGAAAAAGATCAGAGGAAGACAGCAACCGGGTGTTTGTATGTGCAAAAAGGCGACTCATCTCTCTCTCTCCCCACCCCCCCATCCATCTATAGGGGGCACCATCTCCAGTCCCGGCCACCCTCCCCCCAACAAAACATCACATCACGTGGAGGGGAGGGGAGGCTGGAAGTAACTTCCAGCATCTATTGCAAGATTATTAATTTTTTTTTGCAAGCGAACGCCCGTGCGTGTCTGTGCATCTCCTCCACGCACGCATTCACACGCGCACGCAATTAACCTGCACGCTTCTCCGAGAGGGTTCCTTCTTTGCACGGGCGTCCCTCTCCCCCCCTGCCACTTCTTGGATCTCTTCCCCCACCCCACCCGCTTTTGTCATTTGCGCTCGCCTTGTGGTGTTGTTTGTCTCTCCAGCCGCCTCATGACCAGCTAAGGGATTTCACCTCGTCCTTGAGAAAAAGGGAAGCCAGCAGATCAAGGCACAGACAGAAAAAGAGAGAGAGAGAGAGACGGTATCTCTCTCCCTCCCTCCCTCCTTCCTTCCCTCCAGTATATCTCTCTGCCGCTCTTCGCCATCTCCGCGTCTGACGGCCGAATCTCCCCAGGCCCGAGAGAGGAAAACCGGGTAGGTTTTTGCAAAAAGACGGAGCCGCGGAGAACTTTCTCTGCGCGAGCGTGTGAAGGGTGGGTGGGTGGGATCTGCTGGGGAACCAGCCGTGCTGGTGGGAGCTGCACTTTGGCAGGGATCCCTCCCTCCACCCCGCAACACTTTCCCAGGATCGCTCCGGATCAAACGGTGCTCAGTGTTGTGTTTACAACTGGCTGCAAGGAGATGAGGGAGGCGGATGGAGAGCGAAGGAGTGGCGCGCAAGATTCGAGCCCCATATCGCCCTGCGTTTTAGTCTCTCTCTTTTTGGCGTGTGTGTAGATCTCAGTTGCTGCCCCCTTTCTCTCTCCCCCCCCCCCCTGGCAGACACGCACCGGGATCATGCCACCCCACCCTCCTCTGGCCACGGTGCTGGAGAGAGAGAGAGAGAGAAAGAGGTATGCATGCATGCACCAGCGAGGCCATGCGCGCCTCGCCAATGGGACCCTTGGCGAGGCGCTTTCAAAAACTTTGCAGCTCGGTTTGGCCCGCCTCCCCGGCCTCTCTGCAAACCCAGATCCTCGTGGCCCCTGCTCGGAGCTAAACCTAGCTGTCCTCCGCTGGAAGCAGAATACTGGGTTAGAGAGAGCGAGCGAGATGGTTTTCTTGGTCTGGTCCAGAAAGGCTCCTCCTCTTTATTGATCTCCCTGCTGCGTGGGGAGAGTTTGGGGTTGGGGTGTCTCTGTGTATGTTGCTAGAAAGCTGAGCGACTGTGTGAGAAGGGGGGGAAATCTCTCGCTCTCTCTCTTGAATCTTGGACTGGGCTCCTGGTCCCCCGGGATCTCTCAGACAGGAAGCATTAAATTATTTTAATTGCCTCGGCTTTGTTTGTGTGCGCCTGTGTGGGGAGGGAGAATGGAAAAAGCATCCCTTCGGATGGAGATGGTTTTTTGCTTGTTCCCCCCACTTCCCTAGGTATCCACCCCAGCTTATTAAGGGGCAAAAATGAGGAGCGGGGCTTGTTATATTTTGGGGGGAAATTTCATTGTCGTATCAATGCGTTTGTCTGCTTGCACTTTGCAGAGTATTATTGATCCACCATTCGGAGAATAGTAGCCTCAGCAGTAGTAGAAAGGCATTGTTGACATACTTTCCAGATAGGAATGTTCTTCTTTCCAAGTTTTGCTATTTTTTTTCCATTTTTTTAAAAAATTCATTCCTCCTTAAAACGCTTTGGCTCGCTGAGAAAGGACTCGGAGACACTGTCTTTTTGCAGCTGTTACTCTTGCTCTTTCCCCCCCCCCCCCAATAAAAGGAGGGGAGAGAGAAAAGTCAGAAAGGAAAGAAAAAGTAATCCTAAATCAATGGATGCAATGAGTATTTAAACTCTCAAAGCTAAGCTTTGCATGGGGGACACACAACTGCAGTGAACTTTGCCTTTTGAGAGAGTGAAGCGCACTCACATCAGGGACTTTATTCTAACAAACGCGGCTGGGATCCTAGAATAACCGAGGTTGTTTTGTCAAGAACAACATGGACAGATTCCCCCCTAGGGATTTCTGTTCAACTCTGTGCTCTGGCCAAGGGCAGACCCAATAGCAATCTCTGGGATTTTCGGATAAGGAGACTGTGGGAATCTGCCGAAGACGGAGGGGCTGTTTTCTCCTCCTTGCTCATAAATAAGTGCCACATCCCAAGACGCTCCCAGGATTATTAATTTATTTATTTGCCTTTTGCTTCCTAATAACAAGCTTCTATCAGTCAACCAGGGAGATTTGCAAGCATATAATGCTGCAATTCAATTTCAATTTCATTTTATTTATTTTATTTGAAACGTGGAAGCAAATGCATTTTGCAAAATGTCTCCTGTGAACTGTGAACTGTAAGGGTGTGACTTGCACGCTAGCAGATTTTTGCACCTTTCCCAAGATAAGTTAGAATCTCTCCCCTCCCTCCCCTTTCCAAATCGAGAAGAGTTTTGCATAGATATGAAGATATAGGCAGTTGTGTTTGTCATTAGAGGAGGAGTTTGGGGGGGAGGAAGGCAAGAGGAATCCAAAACAGCAACAGTAGCACAGCACTTTAGACCAAGTCCAAAGACAAAGTAGCAAGTCTGCTTTTCAAAAGCTTTGTGAACCCAAGAGAGTTTGCTTGCTTTTTCTGACTTTTTAAATGGGTCCCAAGGAAGGTGTGCTACTGTTTGCTACATGCAGCTTCAAAGACCTGGAATGCAAGCTTCACGGAGAGATGGTAAATCTCAGCCTAATGGAGCCTCCAGTTCCAGAGCCAGTGTATCCATGAATATTGGCTGCGAGGAAGACTGCCTTTGCGCCCTGCTGACAGGCACCCCAAAGGCAACTTTCCAGATCTGAAAACAGCTGAAATAAATGGACATGGAGAGATCCAGTAGGAAGCTGAAGCTCAGCTCCAGAAAGCATCTCTGTCGCATTTGAATATCCGTAGAGCAAAAGTTTCGCAGGTTCCTTGCCCCAGCTGATTTAAATTTAGCTTCTGCCTGAAGCCCCACTAAAGCCAACGAGAAGTATTTTAAACCAATTCTCTAGGCTTCTCTCCAGATTCTGGGCAAGCATGGCATGCTCATCCCTTCGTATCTTTCCCTGAGAAAGATCACAAGGTTGTGTCTGAGATTCTGCTCTAGGAAGTTCAATTAGACGTTGCAAAGGTAGACGAAGCACTTTCAAAAGAAAGCAGAAGGGATGCCTTATTATTGCAAAAGAAGTTTGCAACTATTTTGGCAGCAGTTGCAGGGAAAGAAAAAGATGCTCATGGTATTTTTTTCCGATAGGGTAATATCCGGCAAGATCTCAGCTAAGTGGTTTGTTAAGAAGAGCAATCATTAATTGGCTGTGTTTCGATAATCCTACGTGATCTGAAAATGAACACTGCATTGGCATCCTTCATTAGCACTTTTGGTCAAATTGTAAGCTGCCTCGAATGCCTGCTGCAAAGTGTGCAGAGCAGGACTTGACAATCGACTGGCTTCTTTTGTGGACTGGGGGTTAGAGTAGTGGAGAGACGTTGACAGTTTCAAGTTCACTCACTTCAGGGCTCTGTGTGGTTTCTCAACTTGCCCAGTGTGGTCTAGGAGATGCTTTGCTGCACTTATAAAGTGTAGTTATTTATATTACGTTTGCGCAAAATGGCTTGTAGCATACTGCGAGGATCCCAATGGGTTTACAGAGTTGTGCTGTACTTTATTGTGCTGTACTCACCACTTACTTCCTTGCTGCGGGATCACATTTATCCACTGCTATACCAGCTGGACTGGCTCCTGGTGGAGTACAGGATCAGGTTTAAGGTGCTGGTTTTAACCTTTAAAGCCCTATACGGCCTTGGACCCTCATACCTATGGGACTGCCTTTCCTGGTATGCCCCATGGAGGACCTTACGGTCTTCAAATAAAAACATCTTGGAGATCCCGGGCCACAGGGAGGTTAGGCTGGCCTCGACCAGAGCCAGGGTTTTTCCGGCCATGGCCTGATCTGGTGGGACGCTTGTCACAAGAGACTAGGGCTCTGCAGGACTTGACATCTTTCCGTAGGGCCTGCAAGATGGAGCTGTTCCCTCAGGCCTTTGGCCGGGGTCCAGTCTGACTCCCCATCTCTCCTTATATGAACTGGCATGAAAGTGCCCCCCAACTTTTCTCACAGGCTCATGAAAGATCAGTATAAACAGTTAGGCCTGGTGAGCATTTAAGGTCCCCATCCCTAATTTGCAGGTTGCCATCTGATTAGATTTCACTTGGATTCTGATTTGATTTTAAGATGTATTTTAATTGAATGCTTGATTTTATGGTAATAAGTTATATATTTGATGTTAGCCACTCTGAGCAAGTTTAGCAGGTGTTAAATACCATCTATAGATCATTTTCATAACATTTTCTTTAAGTGCACTGCATGCAGTAAAATTAATACCATCCTTCCATAACCTTTCCCATGATTCTAATTGAATATTATATCGAAAAACTTTAGCCCAGTGTATCATCACATCTACTAGGAGTTGTTTCTTTTTGTTTTCCAGTGTTGTTGTTTAGTCGTTTAGTCGTGTCCGACTCTTCGTGACCCCATGGACCAGAGCACGCCAGGCACTCCTGTCTTCCACTGCCTCCCACAGTTTGGTCAAACTCATACTGGTAGCTTCTATAATTCTGTCCAACCATCTCGTCCTCTGTCGTCCCCTTCTCCTTGTGCCCTCCATCTTTCCCAACATCAGGGTCTTTTCCAGGGAGTCTTCTCTTCTCATGAGGTGGCCAAAGTATTGGACCCTCAGCTTCAGGATCTGTCCTTCCAGTGAGCACTCAGGGCTGATTTCCTTAAGAATGGAGAGGTTTGATCTTCTTGCAGTCCATGGGACTCTGAAGAGTCTCCTCCAGCACCGTAATTCAAAAGCATCAATTATTCGGCAATCAGCCTTCTTTATGGTCCAGCTCTCACTTCCATCCATCACTACTGGGAAAACCATAGCTTTAACTATATGGGCCTTTGTTGGCAAGGTGATGTCTCTGCTTTTTAAGATGCTGTCTAGGTTTGTCATTGCTTTTCTCCCAAGAAGCAGGCGTCTTTTAATTTTGTGACTGCTGTCACCATCTGCAGTGATCATGGAGCCCAAGAAAGTAAAATCTCTCACTGCCTCCATTTCTTCCCCTTCTATTTGCCAGGAGGTGATGGGCCCATTGGCCATGATCTTAGGTTTTTTATGTTTTCCAGTGTACTTCATATCAATAAAAAACTGCCATAAGCAAGTTTTTATTCTGAAAGTGTGGCCCAGAGAAGAAAGCTTGAGAACCACTGACCTACATGAACTAGCAGCAGCTTTCTGGGGTTTTAGGCAGGGGCTTGAGTCTCCTTACCTGGTGAGGCCGGGGATTGAACCTGGCACCTTCTGCATGCAAAGCAGGTGTTCTCCCACTGAGCTACAGCCCCTCCCCATCATTCATGACTCCGGTGTCTGGAGGAAATCCCCTCCCTTCCTCCAAACTGCTTCTCAAATTACAACTCAAATTACTGCCAGCTCATATCTGCACAGCCCCACTCTGGTTCCATCATACCAGAGTGTGACAGAATGTTAGGAGTACTAATAATGATACCACCACGTACTGTGAACATAATTTTCACTCTTCGCTGCTGATGTGCTCTGGAGTTTTAAGATCTACCAGTGAAAAGTCACAACACTTAGAAGCAATGGGGGGAAAATAGCAATTTCAGCATTATGCTGAAAACACTGGCTTCAGCTACCCTTCTTTTGTTGTGGAACGTTGCAACGCTCTTAAGGGTTGGTAGACTAGATTTTTTATTTTATTTTTTAGATTATGTGCATAATCTTTGTGACAATCTTTTACTTTCTTTAACATATGAACAATGGCATCAAATCCTACTTCTCCCGGGTTTCTTGAAGAAAATAGCCATTTTAAAATTTCTGGGGAATTTTTTCGTCTGAGCAAAAACTGAGTAGCCAGGCCTCATGCTGCTACAATAAGATTTTCCTTTCTTTTTGTTTTCAACAAAATGTAAGTTCATTAGCCTATATATATATATATAGGTGAGGACCTTTGAGCCTCCACATATTTCAGCTGCAAGCCCTTAGGATCCCCATCCAGATCTTTCAATGGCAGTGTGGAAGTCAGGAGGCAAAAGCAGTGTGAAAGGTAAAGATAAAGGTCCTCTGGACAGTGAAGTCCAGTCAAAGGCAACTATGGAGTTGAGGCGCTCATCTTGCTTTCAGGCCAAGGGAGCTGGCGTTTGTCCACAGACAGCTTTCTGGGTCATGTGGCCAGCAGGACTAAACCGCTTCTGGTGCAACGGAACACCATGACAGAAGCCAGAACTTACGGAAATGCTGTTTACCTTCCCACCACAGCGGTACCTATTTATCTACTTGCACTGGCATGCTTTCAAACTGCTAGGTTGGCAGGAGCTGGGACAGAGCAACGGGAGCTCACTCCGTTGCGGGGATTCGAACCACCAACCTTCCGATCAGCAAACCCAAGTGTGGCAGTCAGGAGGCAGAAGCGCACACCAATATTGGGGCACATGAAGCATCAGGTGCAGTCAGTGAGCAAACGGAGGGGCATTTGTGAAGATCCTTTCTGTGACATCTAGTTCAGGAGTCAGGAACCTTCTGCTAAGGGTCTCATGGCTTGGGGAGGAATAATCTGCTGGGTTCCACTTACTTGCAGTTGGCAAACTGGGTCCAAGAAGCTGTGGGGCTGGAGACAAAAGGAGACCCTTTGTCTGTCTGCCTGTCTGCCTGTATGTGCCACCTTTCCTCTATTTTTCATTTTACTCCTCTCTGCTATATGTTTGAAAGTAAGCCTAGTACGCTGGCTGTTTGGCTGTAATAATAAACATTTATTCCTAGTGTCCCGGGCCACAGGTTGCCCATCCTATTCCAACTTGCCCTGCTTTCCACTGAGACAAACTTTGCTGTGGGGCAGGAATATGCACATCACAACAATGCCCAGACAGGAGATCAAGCTGAACTGGAAGGTTCCCACAGGTTAATCCTACTGGTGGAGGTGTCAGGATATGGAATAGGCAGAATTCACTGCTCCAGGAAAGGATGGCGACTCAGCACCAGACACCCTGGGTTGTGACGCATCCTCAGCAGGTCCAGAACCCCAGCTCTTTTGTCCGAGGTCAGCACTTTATTCCCCCCACTGACCCCACTCCCTCTCTGTTCTCTGCTGGTCGAAAGCCTACCCATGTCTTTGTTCTGAAATGCCTCTCTCCAAGAGCACAGATGCACTTAGATTTCTCTCAGCCTGCCGACAGCATATGCCTTTTGACAGTCTGAAGAGGTCCTTCTCTAACATTTATGACAGCATTTCCCCTTCTGCCTCTCCCCGTTTCCTTCTATTTTTATATTGGTCTCAAACTGTAGATGGAAGCCCACAGGTAATCTACAATGGAATCCATTAATATTGGCGATTTTCAGGAACTCAAGGACAATTACTTTCTTCCTTACTAATCCCCCGCTGCTTTTTCCATCTGTGCAGGAGGCCTGAGACTGTAAGAATGCCACTTTGGCTCCGTGTATCAAATACAGAACTCTCTTATTGCTCCTAAACCTACCTCCAGTGAGGCTGGGAAATCGAACTTGAGTGCCCCAGAGCACTGCTGCCTACTGGGATGCGTCACAGACGCAGCAGTCCCTTTTAGAGTTTTATTTGATGCACCCACTGGTCCTGACAATTGTCGGCTAACTGACCCCATCAGCAAGCCATCTCCTAATAGGAGATATAGATGAAGCCATTCTTTCCTATTGTACTTTCAGATGGAAAATAACAAGCTTCAATCTGAAAAAAATAAATCATGGCCAGTGGATTCATTTGTCTATGTCTATATCTATATTTGTATCTATATCTATATCAGAGAGGATGAACCTGTAGCCCTCCAGATGGATGTCAGGGCATGTGTCAGCAATAACTCACATGGCATCAGTGAAGTTAACCCTTTATTCAAAGAAACAAGGCAGCTGAGGCCTAGAGAGCACAGCAACTCTTCCTGGTAGATCTTGCCCCTATGATGGGACTTCTTAAGTCTCCTCCTCCCTTGGGACCTTCCCAAGCAATCTGAGACTCTGATGCCTTGTCTGTCTTTGCTCTGCCTTTTTCATACCTCTTCTGGTTCTGGGAGACTGGGGGGTGGGGGGAGCTGGTCACAGCAGGAGGGGGAGACATCCTGGATTCTTCAGCAGCCTGACTCACCTCTGCCTCCCCTCCTCTCCAGCCTCTGCTTCTGCCTCTGCTTCTGTACTTCTCTCTGCCACAGCCTTTTCCTGCTCATGAAGCCCCGTTGCCTCTTCAGCTTCCAACACCTCCTCCTCCAAGTCTGCTCCTTCTTCCTCCTCTGATCCCTCATCATCATCCCACCACCAATCCCCTGACTCTGAGCCTTCTTCCCTTGGTTGTTCCTTATCTGGTGCCTCCCACTGCTCCTCTGCATCCAGCCAGTGCGGGACACTGGACTTCAGCTCTCATTTCCCCTGGGCTATACTGACTGGGGCTCATGAGAGTTGGAGTCCAAAAATACCCGGAGGGCCGCAGGTTTGCTACATATCTAGATCCATGCATGCTCACCTGTGTTGCAGCCATTATCCCATCTGTTGGAGCCTGCACAGTTCCTTCCAAGAGGCTGAGTTAGGAAAGGCGACAGGAGTGGAAGATACCCATGTGGGTTTGTCAACAGGTAAATGTAAGCTGCTGAATCCAGAGGAATTTAGTTATGCTTCAATTCCCACTGATGTTGTAGTGAAGCAGATTTGTTCTTTGAGGCTTCAGAAGGTGGACCTGGAAGCAATAAGTGGAAATTACAGAGGACTGTATTGAGGCTAAATGTTAGGAGAAACTTCCTAATGGTAGTTTGGCAGTGGACTGGGCTGCCTCATGGAAGTCATGCGTAGGGCTGGGTGATATATCAATATATAGTCATACCTCGGGTTAAATACGCTTCAGGTTGAGCGTTTTCAGGTTGCGTTCTGCGGTGACCTGGAAGTAACTGAATGGGTTACTTCTAGGTTTTGCCACTCACGCATGCGCAGACGCTCAAAATGATGTCACGCGCATGCGCAGAAGTGGCGAATTGCACACGCACAGATGTGGTTTGCATTCTGCTCAGGATGCGAACGGGGCTCTGGAACAGATCCCGTTCGCATCCAGAGGTACCACTGTATTGTCCAAAACTGGCTTGATATCCATATTGTGATATCAGTTTCATAATTTTTGACCTGGCAATATATCAAAAATCATGATGTGTGTTCGCTATGCAAAAATCACAGTGCAGGGAAAAACCATGAAGCCACCCAAAACCTCTATATAGCTCCATCCTTATTTCAGACCTTGTGAAATATTGGTGTATCACGATGTTGAGATGGTGATATATCACAATGTTGAAAACCAGATATCACCCAGCCCAAGTCATGGGCTCTCCTATGCAGGCAGTGGGTGGAGAGTTGTCCATCAGGGATGCTGTGGCAACAGCAGCGTAGTCACCTCGTCTGTTGCTGGTCCTTCACTGAGTAGGGGTTGGGCTATATGACACATCCAAGTTCCCTTCCAGCTCTACGGTTCTATGAATTAATTGGGGGCAAATTAGTCATGACGAATTTCATTTCAGTGTGGCTGTAAGTGTGAGTAATTTCCTCTGAATCTACTCTGGGAACTTCATTCAGCACACCACCAAATCAGCCTTCAGGTACACGCATTACCAAAGCAGCCCGCAGGAGGCGGAAGCTGAGAATACTCCACTGCCAAGATGTTCCAAGTTTCCAACACATAGAGCCAAAGTTTCACAGCTTTAGGTATGGCAGCTCCTTTCAAAGGTTTGGGGTTAGGAGCAGGGCAGTGACTGATCCTCATCACTTGGTTTAATGATCTAGCACAGGGGTCAGCAAACTTTTTCAGCAGTCCCTCAGACCACAGTCCCTCAGACCTTGTGGGGGACTGGACTATATTTTGAAAAAATAAATAAATGAATGAATTCCTATGCCCCACAAGAACCCAGAGATGCAATTTAAATAAAAGGGCACATTCTACTCATGTAAAAACACGCTGATTCCCGGGCCATCCGCGGGCCAGATTTAGAAGGCGATTGGGCTGGATCCGGCCCCCGGGCCTTAGTTTGCCTACCCATGATCTAGCAATTGCTCCTCATCCTTGTGTTCCACAAAAAACACTGGAACAGCACATGAGGGTGCTGTCCAGACCCTGCTGTCAGGCTCTTCCCGAGGGCATTCTTCCTGAATCAGTCCTTGTTGTCATGTGAACCACTTTGAGGAGTTTTCATTGTTGTCGATTAAGTGGTATATACAGTAAAGTAAAGGTAAAGGGACCCCTGACCATTAGGTCCAGTCATGACCGACTCTTGGGTTGTGGCGCTCATCTTGCTTTATTGGCCGAGGGAGCCGGTGTACAGCTTCCAGGTCATGTGGCCAGCATGACTAAGCCACTTCTGACGAACCAGAGCAGCACACGGAAATGCCATTTACCTTCCCGCTGGAACGGTACCTATTTATCTACTTGCACTTTGATGTCCTTTCAAACTGCTAGGTGGGCAGGAGCTGGGACTGAGCAACGGGAGCTCACCCCCTTGCGGGGATTCGAACCGCCAACCTTCCGACCGGCAAGTCCTAGGCTCTGTGGTTTAGACCACAGCTCCACCTGCGTCCCTTGCCTCTCCCTTACCAGTTGCTTATTCAAGGTTATTTCCAATAAGCCCTGCATGCTAACTTAACTGTATTGCTTCTATGGCAGTGCTATAATAGGAGGGGGGCAAGCTATTTTGGAACTGTGGAAAGATTAGTGTTTTGGCTCAGCATGAAACAATAATGTGTGAAAAGTATAAGATCACACCTTAGGGAAACTGCATATTTATGCATAATCTGACAGTGAGATCTTGCCAGGTTTTTTCTTTCTTTTCGTGTTGTTGTTGACTCTGTGTAAAAGGAGAATGAAGGTTTCTGATGCATGTCTTCATAGAGATGTTATCACGACTGTTGAGATTTGAAGTCTGCTTCAAGGATGTGCAGATTGATTCAGGTTTCCCACTTCCTAGTCCCCCACCCAAACATCTATGTTTTGATCTAAACATGATCATTTTGTAATCATTGCACACACAAAAACTGCTCTAAAAGAGACAGCTGTAGAGGTCAGTTCAAAAGTCAAATGGCCATTGATAACTAAGTAATAAAAAGGTGACCATTTTTACCCTTAACAGGAAGAAGTAAAAAATTTCCTTCCAGTAGCACCTTAAAGACCAACTAAGTTAGTTCTTGGTATGAGCTTTCGTGTGCATGCACACTTCTTCAGATACACACTGAAGAAGTGTGCATGAAGAAGTGTGCATGCACACGAAAGCTCATACCAAGAACTAACTTAGTTGGTCTTTAAGGTGCTACTGGAAGGAAATTTTTTATTTTGACTATGGCAGACCAACACGGCTACCTATCTGTAACAGGAAGAAGTAAGGAAGCAGCAGAAAGGAGGAAAGGGATAGTGGGAGGGGTCTGCACAAACTACAGGATTCAATGTGGACCCCAGTTTGATGCTTCAGGAAACAGCCTGCCTCAGGAAACAGACTGCCTGATTTAGCTTTGGGTCCATTTAAATCCACACACACACAATTGGAAAATAAAATACAGTGGTACCTCGGGTTAAGTACTTAATTCGTTCTGGAGGTCCGTTCTTAACCTGAAACTGTTCTTAACCTGAAGCACCACTAATGGGGCGTCCCGCTGCCGCCGTGCCCCCGGAGCACGATTTCTGTTCTCATCCTGAAGCAAAGTTCTTAACCTGAAGCACTATTTTTGGGTTAGCAGAGTCTGTAACCTGAAGTGTATGTAACCTGAGGTACCGCTGTAACATCTCTCCCCCCCCCCTTTGACAGAAGTGGATAGAAAACACACACACACACACTAAATAAAGCCTGCAAAATTCCAGGCAAAGTGGTTGGTAACTTTAACTTTTTATTTTTGGACAGAATTTGATGAAATTTGCTAGCACTGTTGCTCTTTTGGAAGGCACGAACCCAGCCAAATTCCGGAAGGATAGCTACAGTGGTTTTCCCTGCAAGAATGGCCATTCTAGTTTTATTGTGGGTTTAAAATAGAATATTGTCATTACACAAGTGCAACATTGTACAAAGTGCAACGAAATTGGATGCCATCCCTTAAAACATCAAAAGCAAAACAACAACAACAACCAAACAAACCACATTCCAGCCACACCCACACCACACCCATCAAACTCCCAGGTCACACTATCGAGTTACAGCATTCAAAAAGGCCACAGCTCTTGGATAGAAACTGTTTTTCAGTCTATTTGTCTTTGACTTGATGTTTCTATATCTCCTGCCAGAAGGCAGTAGTGCAAACAGACCGTGTCCCGGGTGAGATGAATCCTGCAGGATGTTATTTGCTTTCCTAAGACAACGGGAACCGTACAGTTCTTCCAAAGATGGGAGAGGATGACCAATAATCCTTTGGGCTGTGGTTATGACCTTCTGGAGCACCTTCCTCTCCCTAGCTGTACAACTGGAGAACCAAGCACAAATACAGTATGTAAGAATGCTCTCTATGGCGCCTCGGTAGAAGCACACCAGCAGTCTCTCACTCAGATTGTTCTTCTTTAAAAGTCTGAGGAAATAAATTCTCTGCTGGGCCTTCTTCACCAGAGCAGTGGTATGTGCGCTCCAAGTCATGCCCTGATCGATAGCTACTCCCAAAAACCTGAATTCCGCCACCCTCTCCACCCATTCCCCGTTGATATACAAGGGCTGAATGTCCGCCTTTTTTTCCCTGTAATCCACCACCAATTCCTTGGTCTTAGCCGTATTAAGAGCCAGATTGTTCTCTCCACACCAAACACAGAGCCGCTCCACCTCGTCCCGATAGGCGGACTCATCCCCTCCTGAAATGAGCCCTACCACCGTAGTGTCATCAGCAAACTTGATGATTTTGTTGCTGGAATAGATGGCTGTACAGTCATACGTATAGAGAGTGTAGAGCAGGGGACTCAACACACAACCCTGTGGTGAGCCGGTGTTAAGGCTAAGGGCTGTGGACATGTGTGACCCTACTCTAACCCTCTGAGAACGTTCTGACAAAAAATCCAAAACCCAGAGACAGGTGGAGTTGGAGAGTCCAATCGCCTCTAGCTTGGACACCAGTCTATGGGGGAGGATAGTGTTAAAAGCAGAGCTAAAATCCACAAACAGCAGCCTCACATAACTCCCCGGCTGCTCCAGATGGGACAGAGCAGCATGGAGAGTGGTATTGATGGCGTCTTCTGTGGATCTATTTGCTCTGTATGCAAACTGGTAGTTGTCAAAAGTTGATGGAAGACAGGAAATAATGTGACGGCGCACCAGTTTCTCAAAACACTTCATGATGATTGGAGTCAGTGCAACTGGTCTATAGTCATTCAAACTACTGATTGTGGATTTTTTAGGCAGAGGGACAATAGTTGACGACTTCAGGCAGGGTGGGACAATAGACTGGTGTAAGGACTTATTGAAGATCTTAGTAAAGACCCTCGCCAGCTGATCCGCACAGCCCTTCAACACCTTTCCAGTGATGCCATCAGGTCCAGCCGCCTTCCTCGGATTCGCCATCCTCAAAACCTGTCTCACCTCATGTTCCTCTACCGTGAATGAGGGGCCCCTATGGGCTGGTGGCTGTAATACCGGCGTCTCAGGTGGCTCCTTCTCGAAGCGAGCAAAGAAGAGGTTAAGCTCCTCCGCCAGCAAGGGGTCACCGTCGACAGCACCAAGGTTAGGTTTGTAGTTGGTAATATGCTGAATCCCCTGCCACATCTGTCTTGTGTTGTTTAAAAGTATTGCTTAACCTCCCCTAGCAACTCTCATCACCCATTAAAAAAACCCCAAAACAACCTATAAGCAGGCCACAAGGGCAATATCCCCCTCTTGCTGTTATTAGTGGCCCAAGGTCACCCAGTGAACTCTATTGCTGAGTGAGAATTTAAACCATGTTCTCATTGGTCCTCGTCCGATACTCTAAACACCAAACCACACTGGCTCACTGCACAAGTAACCACTGATAGCTTTATCCTCCTGCACTTTCAAAGGGGATGTCCTAAAACTTTGTTGTTGTTTTAAAACACACCATTTGGCCCTTGATTTGGAAGGTGATTGACTATGTCTGTGGCCTCTTTTTATGATCACCTTGGAGTGGGCTGGAGCGCTCCTTTTAATATATATTTTATGGATGAGCATTTTAGGTTCCTATTATATTCTTCTCCTTATATTCTATTTCAACTTTTTTGGTTCTTAAGCCACTTTGAGGCACTTTCATGTAAAAACTAACTAAATAAATAACTAATTAAAAAACTAGTCCAGTAGCACCTCAGAGATAAACTAAGTTTGTTCTAGGTATACGTAGAACAAACGTAGTTGGTCTCTGAGGTGCTACTGGACTAGTTTTTTAATTTTTTATTTCGACTGCTTCAAACCAACATGGCTACCTACCAGTAAGTAAGTAAGTAAGTAAGTAAGTAAAATTAAATAAATAAATAAATAAATTGGAGGTCACCACCACATCTTCCATCGTTGAAATACTATATACTAAAATAGAAAACATATCTAGGATTACCCTTGTTTTATTTTCATAACTGATCTTGCTTTTGCATCTTTTGAAGTAGTCTGTGATGCATAGAAAAATAGAAGGGAGAAACTTCCCTTATTTCTTATTTGCATGCCAAAACAAGATTGCCAGCTATTTTTCTGCGTGTTGCTAAGGACACAGGAGACAGTTAAAAGAAGAATCTGGCAGCCATTAATTCACCAAATACTGACATAGATCAGGAGGTGGAATTTGAACTCCAGTCCAGGTTTGGGGGACTCTCAGACCTGTGGTTGTCCCTGTTCAAGAATGGTGAACAACAGCCTTCCTCCTTTCCCTTGAGGCAGTTGTGTGGATCGGGCCAGAGGGAAATGGCTACAAAATGATCCACAGTGACCGTCACAATTAAATTGGCCTGTGTCATGGTTGCCACTGAAGGAAGCTTGTTCCAAATCCCTCAGTGGTTTTCAACCTGTCGGTCCCCAGATGTTGTTGGACTACAACTCCCATCATCCCTGAGCTCTGGCCTTGCTAGCTAGGGATGATGGGAGTTGTAGTTCAACAACATCTGGGGACCCACAGGTTGAGAAAGGCTGCTAGATTCTGGGTCTGCCAGTGGTTTGTTTCTATTTGTTACATTGATTTTAATCAACAATCAGACAAATTCGTGGAGGATGACTTTGCTACGAGTCATGCTAGCCACATAGTACGCACAGTATCAGTTTCAATATCAGCTGCCGGGAATCAAAACTTTCGCACTCGGGTCCTGCCTGTGGATCCCCATATGTATCTGGTTGATCACTGTGAGAACCAGATCTTGGGTTAGATGGACCTGATCCTGCTACAGGGCTCTTTTTACATCCTTATCTGAAGCTAACTTGGAGGGGGAATATGGAAGGTTTTGTTCAAGTGAAAATCAGCTGCAAAAAAATCTCAAGGGAAGCTACAGGGATGCCATTTAAATTCCACCAATATATATTTTGGGGAAAGAGTCTGCATATTTCTAGAAAGAAGGCCCGCCCTTCTAGGCTTTGCTGGGCAGATGAAGGAAAACCATCTCTGGGAAAATGCACCCTGGAAGAGGACAAATCAAATGCAGAGCAATCACTTTATCGACACAGCCCAGAACTGTATATATTTATACGTGTTCAAATTTGAAAGTTAACACCTTTTCCTTGTTGGCCTACTTTTGTTAAAGTTGCTTCTAAATTATTGATGGAAAAGGCAACCGTGCATTACCCTGTGGTGCAAATGTTTTTAAGGGAAAAACACTGTGCTACTTTCTGAACGAAGGAAATCTTCACGTGGCTTTAGGGTTAGGGTTCACAGTTTTCGAACCGGCTGGGTAGCTGTCCTCTTACCAGCAGTTTGACCTGCCGCAAGGAAGAGGTGGTTTGGCTTAGTTCCATGCCCTAAACAGCTTCACTTGCCGGTTTCTGCAGAGCACTTCTGTCTTAAAGGGGCAGGAGGAAGACAGGATGCGTCCTGGGTTTCTGGTCCATTGTCTAACCCCATGGCATTTTGCAAAGACGTTTTCTTTGCAGATTCGGATTGCTGATCAGCTGAGTGTCTGTGCATGGCAACCTGGGACACACCTGCCCCTTTAACACCAAAAATTGGCAACCTCCCTGTTCTGCTGATGGAAGCCTTACTGTTTTAACTGAATGATACCTTTGGATATGATACATTTTTAGAAAACGGCCTTTAAGAGGGATAATGCAGAAAGATTTGAAAGCGAAGTGCAATGCAAGCAATCACTGAAACTTATTAGTGGATGTTATTTCAAAACTGGTTTCGATGTTGTGTTTTGAATTGTTATAACCTCCTCTGGGACCTTAGGGTGAAAGGCAGGCAATAAACTAAAATGATATATATTAATATATAACAGAGCTTGCCCAGGATGGAGGAAAGAGAGGGGTGTGGAAGTTTGTGTAGAATCTAGCCAACTATCTCCCCCTTCTTACTGGCTCTGACCACCAGTTACATGTGGCCCCCCAGAAGGTTTTCCAGAATGGAAAGTGGCCCTTGACCTTCAAAGGTTTCCCACCCCCTCCGGTTGGTCTCAGACACCAACTTTGAGGCTGTAGAAGGCAATGACCATCTGTGCCTGTTAGGAAAGCACCTTCTGTGACAATGCTGTTTGAATAGACTGGCGCAATAAATACCTCTCCTTTCACGGTGGTAATGTTACATACGATGCCAGCGTATGAAACGATTTGTTTTCTCTTGAACTAAGTGAGAATGCACTTGTGCAGTACTACAAATGTCTGTGATTTATTAGGACTTTCTCTCCCTCTCCCTGCCTCTCCCTCTTATCGGCCAGGATTTCTTTTGTTTGAAGGAGTTTTCCTATGTAAAGTTACCACATCTTAAGAGCTGCTTTGTGCTTTGTAGTGGCAAAGGTGTTGCCACATTCCTGCAGGTAGGAGTCATAAAGGGTGAAGAGGGGGAATACATCACAAAATACCCTGAGGTGTGTGTGTGTGTGTGTGTGTGTGTGTGTGTGTGTGTGTGTGTGTGCAGGCCTGTAAGCTTGCCAAATCTGAATCAGCCCTGAGATATCCCCTTGGACAGTCGTTTGGCTGGCAGAAATTAGCAGATGATAATGGTTATTAGTTCCAAGCCATAAAAAGCTGAGGGATGGCCTGAGCAGCTGATTTCATCCGGTTTTGGTCTTGTTGGCAATTGATCATAGGTTTTCTTCCATCCCATTGCATAGCATCTCATTCTGTTGCACAATGCCCTGTCCAACTCTATGCATTCTGAGTACATTTTCCACATGAAAGACACAACCTTTATGTAAAATATGGGATGGGTATTTCTCTGTTTGTGGATTATTATTTTTTAAGCTGCTTGTAAAAATTCACCAGCGTTTTAGTGTGAATTTATCCTAATATACACATGTTTGTATGCAATTTTGCCTAATATACACATTTTTGCAAAGCGATTTCCACAAATGTAACACCTTTTTCCTGTGCTGTTTTCACCAGCATGTGCCTTTTATGCACACATTGTCCTGGCATATGCATTTATGTACACATTACTTGGCAGGAGAAGATTTGAGAAGTGACTTTCTCCTTGTCCTTCAGTTGATAGTTGAAAACTTTATTCCAAAAGGCTTTTGGGAACTGACTGCTTTTAATGAGGGGGCTTGTGTTATGCTGTTTGTATGTTTTTAATGGAATATACATATATAAGTTTTTTTTCTATGTTTTTAACTGTTCTTGTTTTGTCTGTAAACTTGCCTTGGGTCTCTGTCAGGGAAGAAGGCAAGGTATAATCAATATATTAGAATTATTGAGTCATTCTTCCAGCTTCTGATATTCTCTTTGCAGCTATAAGGTCTAAATATTTGCATTAAAAAGAAAAAGGTTAGAATTCTTTGGAAGTAGAAAATTACACCCAGGAACACACCCTCAATTTCCCCCCATGTTCCCACAGAATCATGAAACAGTGGTACTTCGGTTTTCTAGCATCTTGGAAGCCGAATGTTTCGTTTATCGAACGCCAAAAGCCTGGAAGTAAATGCTTCCGTTTTCGAACATGCCTCGGAAGTCGAATGGCTTCTGCTGTGTGTATCTGCCCACCCTTTGCGCCTTGGTTTTCGAACATTTCGGAAGTCAAACGGTCTTCCGGAATGGATTACGTTTGAAAACCGAGGTACCACTGTATGTACACACAGGTCTGCTACTTGAACAGCAATATCCCTTTCATTTACACCAGGCCTGGGGAACAAGCGGCCCTCCAGATGCAGTTGGACTACAAATCCCATCAGCCCCAGCCAGCATAACCAATGGTCAGGGATGATGGGATCTGTAGTTCAGTAACACCTGGAGGGTCACAAATTCCTCATCACTTCTTTACATAGATATATACACAAACACCACACAGAGTTACATAGGGGGAAATAATCCCTGTTTGGGGAATCTCATAAATACAAAGACTTTTATACCTGGAAAAATAACAAGTAAGTTGTTAAATGCTGTTGTGGATATCAAGCCAAAAATGACAGATGCCTTTATCCGTCTTCTCTGGCTCTTTGCCATTTGCATGGGAGCTCAGGTGTGCTCGGTGTGCAGATGGAGCCCAGCTTAATTAATCTGTCTTGGCCGCGACACAGTTTTGCGAGCCACTGGTCAAAAGAATTTGGAAGATTTTGTGTGTAGGCAAACAGATTGTGCCCATCCCTATCTAAGTCGCAAGAGACCAGGGCTGGAAGCCTGGGGTCCAGTCTCTCTCTAGCCCAAGGCTTTACAGAGCGAGCTCCTCTCGGCCTCAGTTTCCTGTCTGCAAAATGGAGACATAGTGATAAACCACTGCTTGTCCCAAAGAAAACATTGCAAACCGGTTGTGGCGTTTGCCCACTCATTATGGAGATGGGGGACAGAGAGAAAGGGTTAACATGCTGACCAATAAGAAACTGTGTTTAAGGCTCAACACAGGGATTTGGGAAGTTAGTTTGGTGGGTTTCTTGTGGGTGAGAGGCATAGGAGTCAGAGTGAGTTAGAGACAGAGGGGAGACAGAGGAGAGTAAATCGGATTACGGCGTTTCAAAGTATTTAAAACTACTTTGCGTTCACAATAAACTGGAATCTTTGTTAATACATTTCAACCTGACTGAGTCTGAATATATTACCGGGGAAACCTGGTTGGTAGCAGTGGAAGGGATAAGCCATAGTGCAGGGTCAATAGTCTGTGGAATGACCTGGGGCCCCTGTGCGAACGCCACACTGGTATCTAGAGATATGTAGGTAGGTATTAGGGCTGAGCTGCACTGGAAAAGACCCTGATGTTGGGAAAGATGGAGGGCACAAGGAGAAGGGGACGACAGAGGACGAGATGGTTGGACAGTGTTCTCTAAGCTACCAGCATGAGTTTGACCAAACTGCGGGAGGCAGTGGAAGACAGGAGTGCCTGGCGTGCTCTGGTCCATGGGGTCATGAAGAGTCGGACACAACTAAACAACTAAACAACAACAACAAGAGGATATAGTTATGGTATGCAGCTATGCGGGCAGGGCTAGAGCCGGACTTGCTCCTCGGGGGCTTGGGGGCCGGAAGTCCAAACCATCTTATTTGCATTCTCTTTAGAAAATATACCAGACTACGCCTTCCTAGTGCTGATGACTTGCAAATCATACATCATGGTGGTTTGGGGATTATTTAAACAACAACTCTGCAGACTCGTTTTGCAATCCTAGAGCAGATTAAAGTGTGTGTGTGTGTCTGTATGGACACCTTCGAGATCTCTCTCTCTCTCTCTCTCTCTCTCTCTCTCTCTCTCTCTCTCTCTTTCCAACGCCAAGGAGGCAACACACACAAGTATGTGCTACTTTCTCCTGATATGACAGATATGCTCAGGCCAGTCTTGGCTTGAGAATTATCTGTGGAACAGTCAATGACATAGTTCACTCTCCAAGAATGCTGCTTATCATGAAATGTTTATCTCAGATGTACAAGCCTTTCTTAACTGCTGGATTTCGCAATAAGCGCATTGCAATGCTAAATCCTTTCTGGGCAGGCTTCGCATTTCTTTCTGTCTGAGGGAGCAGCCAAATGCTGTCAACCATAACAAGATCCATCCAGGGGTGTCTTCATAAAACCAACATGGCTAAGATACCCTCAGGGTATCCTGGGAGCACAATGATGCCCATCTGCATTATGCATTTAAAACGGTATCATACTGCTTTTAGCAGCTGTGGCTTCCGCCAAAGAATTCTAGGAACTGTAGTTTGTCAGGGGTGCTGAGAGCTACAGGGGGACCTTGGGTTAAGTACTTAATTCGTTCCAGAGGTCTGTTCTTAACCTGAAACTGTTCTTAACTTGAAGCACCACTTTAGTTAATGGGGCCTCCTGCTGCCGCTGTGCCGCCAGAGCACGATTTCTGTTCTCATCTTGAAGCAAAGTTCTTAACCTGAAGCACTATTTCTGGGTTAGCAGAGTCTGTAACCTGAAGCATATGTAACCTGAAGCGTATGTAACCCGAGGTACCACTGTATTAAAAGGTAAAGGTAAAGGGACCCCTGACCATTAGGTCCAGTCCTGGCCGACTCTGGGGTTGCGGCGCTCATCTCGCTTTATTGGCTGAGGGAGCCGGCGTACAGCTTCCGGGTCATGTGGCCAGCATGACTATGCCACTTCTGGCGAACCAGAGCAGCGCACAGAAACGCAGTTTACCTTCCCGCTGGAACGGTACCTATTTATCTACTTGCACTTTGACATGCTTTCGAACTGCTAGGTTGGCAGGAGCAAGGACCGAGCAACGGGAGCTTACCCCGTTGCGGGGATTCGTACCGCCGACCTTCTGATCGGCAAGCTCTAGGCTCTGTGGTTTAACCCACAGCGACTTTGCCTAATCCCCCACAGTGGTTTAACGGCCAGTCCCTCTTTCTAGGGAACTCTGGGCATTGTAGTTCTGCAAGGGGAATAAGGGTCTCCTAGCAAATCTCAGCACCTTTAACAAACTACAGTTCCCATGATTCTCTGGGGATGACATGGCTGTTTAAAAGTGAGGCCTGAGTCAAGGTGGAAGGAAAAACCCAACAAGAACCTGTAAATGCAAGTTTGTGCAGTGTTTGTGCAGTGTTTTTCTTCTAGAAAAACAGGTGCCTCACCATGAAGTTGTTACAGTGAGTGCCACACTTTTAACCAGTGCTTTTCTTCTAGGAATAAATGTGCCAGTACTGTGTACACTTGGGTACCCCGCCCCCCAAAAGCCCTGGGTTTGTGAAACAAAAGGGAATTTTAAAAGGGAGTTTAGCGGTTGTCAATCACCCCAGTGTTTGAGTAGAACATCTGCTTTCTACTGAGCAATTGGGTAGAATAATAGCGGACATTTTTCATTGTATCTCCATACAGGAAGGGACTTGCAACATAGGATGCAGTCCTAGCCCTACTTAACTGCAAGTAAGCCCCTTTAAATTCAGTGGGATGTCTTTCTAAATAGATAGGGTTAGCAGTGTGGCCTTGGGCTGAGTTTAGATATGGCACTGATTGTATTAATTACAGTGGTACCTTGGGTTAAGTACTTAATTCGTTCCGGAGGTCTGTACTTAACCTGAAACTGTTCTTAACCTGAAGCACCACTTTAGCTAATGGGGCCTCCTGCTGCTGCCGTGCCGCCGGAGCACGATTTCTGTTCTCATCCTGAAGCAAAGTTCTTAACCTGAAGCACTATTTCTGGGTTAGCAGAGTCTGTAACCTGAAGCGTATGTAACCCAAGGTACCACTGTATACTGATTGTAATGGCAGCACTTCTGCCCCAGTTTATATGGTTCCTTTCACACTATAGTACCTGTATACCACCATGCCGTGCTAAATTACATTTACACCAGTAGGGTGTTGGGGGCAAAACGGGTGTGTGTGTGTGATGCTCCACCAGCCTCACTTGGGCCTCTGCTCAATAGCTGTTAATGGGAATGATCCTGGTGTCTGTGTGTTGATGCTCCATTTAGGTACACAGCCCTATACAAAACTCCCATTATTTTCTGGGCTTCCAGGCTTGCAAGTAGATTTTCTTTGGAAGCAAATGGTGCAGAAATGAGTACTGGACTTGCACTGCGTTCCACTAAATTTCCAAAAGCAGCTTTTA
This sequence comes from Podarcis bocagei, assembly GCF_964188305.1. Classification (NCBI taxonomy): domain Eukaryota; kingdom Metazoa; phylum Chordata; class Lepidosauria; order Squamata; family Lacertidae; genus Podarcis; species Podarcis bocagei. The sequence continues at coordinate 16,023,711 of NC_138135.1, read as the reverse complement.
CGTTGTGTGAAAGTGGAAATATAATGCAGAAATTAACAGCTGGCAAAGAGGGAAAATGGAATAAATTGCTGTCTAGATTGTAGTCCGATGACAACTTCCCTGGGAGTAAGGCCCCCTTGCAGAACTCAATGAGAATTACTTCTGAGCAGACCAGCATGCAGTCACATGGTTAGGAAGTGATCCAAGCAAAGTAGGTCTTGAAACATCCTTGTGAAGGGTTAACTGCATGGAGTGCAGTGGTACCTTGGTTCTCAAATGCCTTGGTACTTAAACGCCTTGGTTCCCAAATGCCAAAAACCTGGAAGTAAGTGTTCCAGTTTCCCAACGTTTTTCAGAAGCCGAACGTCCAATGCAGCTGTTGGCTATTGTTTCTGGGGCGCCTGCGCCAATCAGAAGCTGTGCCTTGGTTTTCAAACATTTTGGAAGTCAAACAGACTTCCAGAACAGATTAAGTTTAGCGCTTTTGTTTTCGCTATTTATTTTGCGTTTTTGTTTTTGAGGCTTTTTCTGCTAATTTGTTTTTGTCACTGTGTGGAACCCAGTTCAGCTACTGATTGATTGATTGATTGTGTGACCGTGGAAATGGATAAAAGCCCTCCATCCAAACAATGACTATCATTAGTGCAGGTAAGAAAAAAATAATAATTAATTTTTATCACACACAATACTGTCTTATTTATTTTATAGTACAGTACATTGATTATTGCTTTCATTGTATGGATCAGTGGTCTCATTAGATAGTAAAATTCATGCTAAATTGCTTCATTAGGGGTTGTTTTAAAAAGTCTGGAACGGATTAATCCGTTTTGCATTACTTTCTATGGGAAAACGCACCTTGGTTTTGGAACGCTTTGGTTTTGGAACGGACTACCGGAACAGATTAAGTTTGAGAACCAAGGTACCACTGTACAGTGGAATTTTCCGCTGAGTAAACCCTGACAGGATGGTCATGCCATTTCCTTCAAGGAGAGCAGTTTAGGAGGGCTAGCCACCTGCAAAAGAGGGAAGGGCTTCTGGACTTCTAATAGCCATGAAGAAGAGGAAGTTTCAGCAGGTGTAACTTGCAGGACAAGCTCTGCCTGCTGAAATTCCCTTAGCAGCACAGCTGCTAAAGGTGCAAGAGCTCTGGCCTGTTTTTCACCAGGCCACCCTAAAGGATGAGAATGGTTCTCTCAATTAAAGGTGAACTTTCAAGACAGGCTCTGAGACGGCCCACCCCAGGCCCTCTAGCTTAGTTCCCTCTCGAGTTTCCGTGACTCAACATTTTACGACAGATCTGCCATGTCATAGTGTGTTAGTGAAAATACAACAGAAACAGGTGGTTAACTGGCTTTTTGAAATGGTAATGCTGATTATTAAATTGTAATAAAAGTACAGTGGTACCTCTGGTTAAGAACTTAATTCGTTCTGGAGGTCCGTTCTTAACCTGAAACTGTTCTTAACCTGAGGTACCACTTTAGCTAATGGGGCCTCCTGCTGCCATGCGCCACCGCCATGAGATTTCTGTTCTCATTCTGAGGTAAAGTTCTTAACCCATACTATTTCTGGGTTAGCGGAGTCTGTAACCTGAAGCGTCTGTAACCCGAAGCGTCTGTAACCCGAGGTACCACTGTAATTGATGATGATGATGATGATATAATACTAGTAGGCTTAAGTTCCCATGGGGCATCCAAATCATCTGATGAGTTCAAATGATCATGCTTCATGGCTTGGGACCAGGTTCCTGAAGGACCATCTCTCTTCATACCTTGATCCCAAGATATTCTTAGACAGCCCTTCTCTCTCATGAACTGTCAGGATGACAAAGAGGAGGAAGAGGATGCTGGCGAGGGGTGGAACCAGGACTGGAACACACTGGGGCAAGCAGAGGATGGGGAAGGAAGTACTCATAGGGTGACAGAGGATGGTGAAGGGATGGGGGTCGCTGCACAGGAATCAGAGTCACAGGACCCATCACCAGAGCCAGAGGGGCCCTGTCTCCCTGAAAATGGTGGGCTCTGAGGTGTAGGGAGCAGCAGAAGGGGTGCTCCTGGAGGCTGAGGCAGGCAAGGGCCCACAGCCCAGCTCCCTAGCTGGTCAGGTGGGGCTCGCTAGCTCTGGGAGGAAGAGTTTGATTCCTTAGCTGGAGTAGGCATGGAACAGGTGAGGGTCGTCTGCCTCATCAAGCCCAGATGCTGCCATCGGCAGGCAAAGTGCAACAGGGAAGCAGAGCTGAGGTACTGTTTCTGCTCAACTGCCCATGTTGATGGACCTCAGTTTGGAGGCTCCATGATCTCTGCAGTACTGTGCTTTGGGTTTGACTCTGGACTTGGCCTGACCTTGGACTGTGTTTCCTGACCTGTGGACTTTGCTTGTGTGGATTGACCCCTGAACTTTGGACTTGATATTCTGACTTGCCACCAGGTAGGCCAGGGGTTCCGGGCATTCTCCAACTGGACCCCCCCCCGAGTGAGGTGCAATGGGTGGGAGCAGAAGAGAGAACTTTCTCAGAGGCACATCCCTCTCAAGTTGTTGAATATTCTCCCCAGAGAGGCTCGTCTGCCAATTGGTGCCAGGTGAATCATAGAATTATAGAGAAGGAAGGGACACCAAAGGTCATCTAGTATAACCCCCTGCAATGCAGGTATCTCAGCTTTGGCATACATGACAGACGGCCATCCAACCTCTGCTTAAAAACCTCCAAGGAAGGAGAGTCTACCACTTCTTGTGGGAGTCTGTTCCTCTGTCAAACAGCTCTTACTATCAGAAAGTTCTTCCTGATATTTAATTGGAGTTTCTTTCTTGTAACTGGAAGCCATTGGTTCAGGTCCTACCTTCCAGAGCAGGAGAAAACAAGCTTGCTTCATCTTCCATGTGACAGCCCTTGAGATATTTGAAGATGGCGATCATATCTCCTCTTGTTCTCCTCTTTTCCAGGCTAAGCATACCCAACTCCTTCAACCTTTTGAAGGCCTTTTTATTTCTCCAGGCTTTTCAGTCTGCCTTGGCTTTTTTCTTTTCTTTTTACTCACAATTCCTTGATCGATCATCGCCGTTAAAATTTAATCAAACAAGCAACAAATTGCACTTGCTAAATGAAGCCTACATGTCCTGTGGCAGTCTACCTCTGAATAGCAGCTGCTGGAGAGGAACCGCAGAAAAGACTGCCTTTTTCATTTGCAGAGTCCTTAGAGCAGGAATAGCCAATGCATCCCTCTTCAGAAGTTGCAGGACTTCCAGCTCCCCCAGCCAGCACAGCCCATGGCCCAGGGGTGATGCCTGCCATAATCCATTAATATCTGGAGGGCTACCCTTGTCCTAAAGTTATGCAGTCAGCAACAGAGTGCTGAACCAGACTGCCTTGGATTGAGGAAAGTAATCCTTGCATTGCCATTTGCGTTGGACGTTTTGCACCAAATCTTCAGGGGCAACGAAAAGTCTTTTCTTCTTCTGGAAGAAAAAACAAAAACAAAATCTGGCCCGTTGAGTCACCACCACACAAGGCACTAAACAAAGCTAATTTTAAGCAGGTCAGAGTTCATCCGTTCCCTCTGGAATTTAGGAGTCTCGTGTGTTAAGCGAAAAGGGTCAAAGTTGATGCTCTGCTACAATTTTTTGCATGCTTTCCCTCAAGAACAGCCACCCGGGCTAGGATTAGCATGAGGTCTGCGAGGCTGGCACTTCAGTGTCTAGGTTAAGAAATGTTTTCAAGCAGTAAATGCACTCTCTGTATGGAAACGAGGGGAAAGGATTCCTTGGGCGCTTTCGTATTCAAAAATGTGCGAGCTCCGAGCAGGCGCCGCAATGTAATTTAGGGCAAGACATGCTTCATAGCTTTGGAGAATATTGCCTCCTGTAAATGTTACTTCGGTGGATGGGAGCAATTTTAGAAAGGTGGCATTCTTGTTTTACATCGGAGAGCTTCGGAATAAATAAAGGGAAGCATCAGTCGGGGGGACGGAAGGAATGGCATTGGTGGAAAAGTACCGCCGGATCCGACTCCGATTGAGTGCTAGACGTGGCGCGGGTAATGGGAAAGAGGACAGTCTGGCAGCAAAGGTGCTTAGAAGGAAGAGAAACGAGTGAGTATGCACTTTTCACGGTCCCCCTCCCTCCTTCACCAACTTTCTACCAGATTGCTGTGGGATGTGGCTTGGTGGCAAATGATGGCGTAGGTCCAAGGTGATGGGGATGTTGGCAAGAAATGTTTTGTGTCGTGTGCTTTATTGGACCCTAATTCTGAAATGTGTCTTAAGCATATTGAATCTGTAAGAGTTCATATGGGATATTTGGACCTATATGAAGGGTCATGTGTTGACCAATTACTTTCTGTCTTTGGATTATTTTTTTTAAGAGCAGGAAAGGGAGAGAGAGAGAGAAGGGGAATCAAAAGAAAAGGAGGACAAAGCTGCTTCACTTTTATTTTTTTGTGTGGAGAAAGATATGCTGAGTCCTTCGCCCCCTCTCTCACTCACACCCCAAGTTGCACCAGTAAACAACCCCTCTTTTGTACAGCGACCCCTTTTGAATTCCCTTCCCCGAGAATGTTTCTTCTAAAATCTTGTCAAACCCTTTTCTTGATTGATTTAATGTTGGTTCATCGTGTTTCATCCAAAGTTCTTTTGCAGTTGCATTATTAGATGTTGTGTTGTACTGGCTTTGACTTGTAGAAGAAATTATATATATTGTATACACTGTTATTTTGCAAACAAGATATCCTTTCATATTTAACATAGAAATATATTAGGTATAAATTAGTGTGCATATCTAATCCTCCAAAGCTCTTTAACTTTGTCGGTCCCGGCCACTTACCACCATACAATGCACCACCATTATCACAAATTAATATAGTATATAATATAAAATATGTTATGTAATCTAGATGTCTCATTCCTATTTTGCAAATCTGCCTTGAGGGAACCAAGGAGGAATATAAACATTTAGACACAACCTATGGAAAATATAGGAGCCCTGCCTCCCTTGGCATATTGTCCTCCCTAAGGAGAGATGGGAAAGAGGGACAAATGGGGAGTTGTGGGGTTGCCATTATTTTGAAGAAGACACATTTGCCAACTTCTACTTTTAGCTATGGATTGGTCCTGGAAAAAGAGGACATATGGCAACTCTAGAAGGGTGGCGACCATCCAGGGGCCAAATGTGGCCCCCGAAGCCTCTCTATTCATCTACTGGAACTCTCCCCAGCCACACCCACCTTCCCCAGGCCACACAGCTCATGATCCCTGCTTCATAGTCTCCTTGAGTTGTTTTGACTGGCTGCAGTGTGTCACTGAACTCTGATAGGGCTTGCCTGAGTGGAGGACAGAGAGGGTTGTGTCATGGAAACTGGCCTTCTGCAAGATGTATACACTCCCATTTTTGCCTCTGACCACACCCCACCATAAGGGACATGGGTGGCGCTGTGGGTTAAACCACAGAGCCTAGGACTTGCTGATCAGAAGGTCGGCGGTTCGAATCCCCGCGACGGGGTGAGCTCCCGTTGCTTGGTCCCTGCTCCTGCCAACCTAACAGTTCGAAAGCACGTCAAAGTGCAAGTAGATAAATAGGCACCACTCCAGCGGGAAGGTAAACAGTGTTTCTGTGCGCTGCTCTGGTTCACCAGAAGTGGCTTAGTCATGCTGGCCACATGACCCGGAAGCTGTACGCCGGCTCCCTCGGTCAATAAAGCGAGATGAGCGCAGCAACTCCAGAGTCATCCGCGACTGGACCTAATGGTCAGGGGTCCCTTTACCTTTGCACCCCACCATTGCTTTGCAGCTCCTGGAAGGCTGCTCAAAAGGAAATGCACCCCGCAGTAAGAAAACAGTTCCTCAACCCTGGTGTATGCCATCGTTCAGTTGGGTTCAAGGGGGGTCCCTGATCTGGAGAGGGCAAAGCTTTTCTGGTCAAGTCTATCTTCCTGTTCTATATTCAGCAGCTCTTGCAAAGGTTCGTAGGATCCAAACTAGAGCAGGCTGTAAGATGGGAGAGATAGGGGAAACCACAGCAAAAGGCTTGTACAAAGTGTGTGGTTTTTTAAAATGTTAATTGCATTTAATCATCACAGAGTGGAAGCCTTCTTTTCCCAAGCTGTATAGTGCTTTTTTAAAAAAGAGTAATTCTATGAAGCACATCCTAACCCTGCTTTTTCAGAACTATGTCCCACTGATTTCAATTACAATCCCAAATATAAACCCATAGAATTGCCGCCTATTCTTAGCCACCACCCTGTGAAGTCTCTTTTTCTGCCCTATCTCCGTGTATGTTGAGATAGCTCAGTTGGTAGAGTGTGGGATTCTTGATTTCAGGGTTGTGGGTTCAAGCCCCACATTGGGCAAGAGAAGAGAGCTGAAATGGACAGAGCAATACAAGCGTTATCTCCAATTGCTTGGAAAAAGCCCTGGAAGGAGGGGAATTTAGACGACTGGGGGTAGGTGGGGTTTTTCAGTCTCGGGAAAACTGATTCATAGGGGCCGGATTTAGATTTGATGAGGCCCTAAGCTACTGAAGGTAATGGGGCCCTTGATATGTCCAGCTGTCCTTTGTCAACAACAAATTGTCGCTGTTTTTTGTGTTGAATATATGCTATGTGGTAATTTATGGACCTAATAGGTATCTAAAGCCATTTGCACATAACAAAATATGTATTTTATCAAAGCAATTGTTACAACCAGTCCATGCAGAATGTAGGCACCCTCTATATAGAAATGAGAAAACCAGTGATATTTTAGGGAGTAGGCTAGCAGGCGCGGCCCATGACTTCCATCATAGGAGCCTACACAACACAAAACACTGTTGCTGTATGTATGTTTTATTTGTTTTTTTGTCTTATATTTTGGAAATGTATATCCAGGTTTTTTCCCCTTTGAATTCTTTTGGGGCCCCCAAAAGAGTGGGGCCCTAAGCTATAACTTGTTTAGATTACAGTTGTACCTCGTGTTAAGAACTTAATTCGTTCCGGAGATCCGTTCTTAACCTGTAACTGTTCTTAACCTGAGGTACCACTTTAGCTAATGGGGGGGGGCCTCCTGCTGCCGCCACCCCACAATTTCTGTTCTCATCCTAAAGCAAAGTTCTTAACCCGAGGTACTATTTCTGGGTTAGTGGAGTCTGTAACCTGAAACATCTGTAACCTGAAGCGTCTGTAACCCGAGGTACCACTGTAGTGGCAAATCCGACACTCGCAAAACCTACCATGGATGAGTGCTGTGCTCATTATGCCTGACACTCAGCCAAGTCTATGAATATTGTGTTTTTGCTAACAGAGAGTTATCTCCAACTTGGAATAGTGTGGTTTTCTACCAGCTCACTCCTTGACAAAGGGTTATTCTATGGATGGGAGGCTGTCCAACGCTGAGTTGGACCACTGGTTCCTTCTAGCTCAGTATTGTTGCTTGGCAGCAATGATATCTCAATAATTTCTGACCAGGTATCTTTTGCAACGCTACCTGGCGATGCCAGGAATTGAACATGGGGCCTTCTGTGCAGAAAGCAGATGCTCCACCACTGAATTTCAGCCCTTCCCCTTTCTTTCTTATGGTTACATCATGTAATTCATTTCCTGGAGCAAGAGGAGGAGAGAGAAGCAGGCGTCTCCCTTCCTGCCTCCAAAACCCCCCCACATTTCTACTGCTGTGTGGGCCATATGCCAATGATATGGTACCCAGAGTGGCTTCTGTGCCACGGAAAGTGTGTTTAAGCAACTGGTGCTTGCTGAAGCTGAAAATCAAGAGAGCATCTCCATGTCTTGGCAGGCTGCAGAGCTGTTCTTATCAAGCGTTTGCACAACTGGAGCTATGATTGACTTAAATGGGAGCGTGGACTTTTTTTATTAAATAAAAAAAGGTGATATAGTTCAATTTAAATCCTAGGGAAATGGAACTGTTGGACTTCAGATCACAGTTCACATCCCTTTGAAGTCTGTGCATTTGAAGGAGTGGGAAAGAGGTGCTTAGGAGAAGTGAGACGCAGGGAGGCAGATAACAGAAACGAACGAAAAATCTGCTTCCTCTGCTAATGGCAGAAAGTCCACTCTGGAGTAGGAATTGGGGGAGGGGGATTTGAGTCAGTTCACATTTAAAGGCAAAGATACCTATTTTTCACTTTTTGAACAAACGTACAACCCCCAAACACAGCCTTTGGCATTTGCACTTCTCTGAATTTTGCAATTCGTTTCTCCAGCCAAGGTCTAAATATACATGGAAGTTCATATATTAGTGGAAATAGCATGCAAAAATTTTAGGGGAAATGTTTTGCAAAACACGTGTGCTTTGGGCAAAACCTCATACGAAAACATGGATGTTGAGAGAGACCTGCATGAACATAGAATGGAAGATGGCAGGATATCCAAGGATGTGTTTTATGGGATGCTGGCTTCAGGCACCAGGCCTGTTGGCAGACCAACTCCGTGTTATAAAGTTGTCTGCAAACATGGCACGAAGTCTGGCAACATGAACCACAATGTGTGGGAATCCTTTGCAGACAACCATAGTGCCAGGAGACAGACAGTCAGGTCATGTATTCACAGCAATGACCAGAGGTGAAATGACCGCTGGGAGGAACACAGAAAGAAGAAGAAAAAAGCAAATCTGGGTGCCTTCACCTGCCCCAGCTGCAGTAAAACATGTTTCTCCCATATCAATCTCTACAGCCACAGGAGGCGCTATAGCTCTGACAGTTTGACTTTACCCACAATGGTGCAATCTTCCATTGTCTCCTGACCCAGACGAATGCCAGCAAGTTTATTAAATGCAAATGGCAGCGGAGAGGTGAACTTGAGTCTAGAAAATGGAAAACTGAAATGTACAGATTCACCCATCCTTACTCGGGAGCAAACGGCTGTGAACCCGCATGCCTGCTCTAGCAGCGAGAGCAAGGGACGGGTTTCATCTGAGGTCTTCTGGTGCCTTCTCTTCTTAATGAGGAACGTACATTAAAGCACATGCACAAAACCCCACAACTTCTGGAATGACAGCTCTGAAAGCGAAGATTGTTCAAAGTCTGTGATGCTGAGGCATGAAAGCTGTGATAACGCCAGTGAAATCCTCAGTCGCAGTGATTCATAACTTGCAAATTACTAGCTTATTTATAGCTGTTAACAAGTTTGTCATTTTAAAGGGGGTGGGCGGGGGGAATCTTTGATTCTAGTCTTTACTGGCATGGTTTGTATATTAGAGGTAAAGGGGAGACTCTGTCATTTTCAGTCTCCCCCCAATTCAGTTTTCCACATTTCCACATCAGTTTGTGAAGATATTTTTTTAAAGTCACTGTGAAAATTCATCAGCGTTTTAGTGCATTTTTTTCTTGATATATTATTTTGTGTGTGCAGTAATGCCTAATTTGCAAATCATTTCCCCCTGAATAAAATGCACAAGCAGCCTTATCCACCAGTTTTGCTCAGGAAGTCTTCAGAACTCCCCCCCCCAAAAAAAATGGTACAATTTTGAAATCGGAGGTTAATATTAGTGAAGTTTTGAGAGGTTCAGCCTACTACCCGGATTCAAAATGGTGTGCAAAAATAGCTGAAAACCTGCTCCCTGACCTCAGAAGCTGTCATGAAAAAAATCATTACATTAATACATAGCAAATAGATCGACTGCTTTCTATCGTAGATATTTTCAGGTAATTTTCTAATATCTGCCTTTTTATCCATTGCTTATTCAAACTACGCACATGTTTGTACATATTTCTTGACTGCAGAAGTGCACTGAAAAATTCAGAAAGGTTCGTGTTTCAAAAGGCAACTGTGTTCTGGTTTGCACATTGTTTCAGAAAGTGCAAATTTGGTAGGTTTACCTGTAAATATGAAAGTAACTGATTTTGCCACCCCACCCAGAATTAGATATAGGCTTGCAGTGAATAATACTTTGGAGCAAGGGGTTGAAGAAGTGTCTCCACCCCAATCATTCTGCCCGGACACTGAGGTCCAGCGCTGAGGCCCTTCTGGTGGTTCCCTCACTGCGAGAAGTAAAGCTACAGGGAACCAGGCAGAGGGCCTCCTTGGTAGTGGCATCTGCCCTGTGGAACACCCTCCCATCAGATGTCAAGGAAATAAACAACTATCTGACTTTTAGAAGACATCTGAAGGCAGCCCTGTTCAGGGAAGTTTTTAATGTGTGACATTTTAATGTATTTTAAATCTTTGTTGGAAGCCGCCCAGAGTGGCTGGGGAGACCCAGCCAGATGGGCAGGGTACAAATAATAAATTATTATTATTATTATTGAATTTGACCAGCACCCACCAACCCAGTGCCCTCCAGATGTTGAAATGCAACTTCCCTCAGCCCCAGCCAGCCAGCTTTGCTGATGGAAGTTGCAGTCCAACAACATCTGGAGGGACCCGCTTGATGAAGACTGAATTAGACTCATTGCTCACATTTCCACATGGTGGGCTGACTTACCTCTGTTTCCGCTTACTGCCATGTGGTGGGCCCAAATTCTCAAGAAGCTTAAGGATTTATAGTGTTTACCACCAAGCTGGTGTGGGGTTACTGAGTAGCGTCGTGGACTTAGGCCTGAGAGGCCTGGGTTCAAATCCTTACTTGGGCCAGTCCCTCTCAGCCTAACTGAACCTCAGAGTTTCCTTGAGAACCACCTTGAGTTTCCTGGAGGAAGGCAAGAGTTAATTGTAATAATAAATAAAGAAATGGTATCCGAGGATGTACTTCCTGAAGGCAGCCCTGTACTGGGAAGTTTTTAATGGTTGATGTTTCATTAAATATTTTGTTGGGAGCTGCCCAGAGTGGCTGGGGCAGCCCAGTCAGATGGGCAGCATAGTCATTTTAAAAAAGCAATAAATTCATGAATTGGAACATAGTAAGCTGCCATGTGGAGTCCATTGCTCCATCTTCCTTGGTATTGTCTACACTGATGGCAGTGGCTGTCCAGGGTTTTTAGACAGGGGTCCTTCTCAGCTCTATCTGGATATGCCGGTGACTGAACCCAGGATCTTCTGCATGGGAAGAAGCACATGCACTACTTTAATAATCCCTGCAAAGGCACCCCTACACATGTGTAAATTTCAAAATCCACTGATTTATCACAGGAACCCTGGTTTAACAAGAAAAAGGTAGATCATGCAAGGCTGAAAGACCCCACTTGGTTTAAATTCTGTGCAACCGAGGGCCTGTGTTCACATAACAGCTAAGAAAAGCTTTCTACTCTTAGGCAGGTTATGTGATGGGACATTTCAGAACCCACACACCTACCTTGTTTAACTGCTGGTACATTTGGCTCTGTTTCACTTAAATTCGCTTAAATTAGCTCTCAGAAAAGCAGAGGTCAACAGAATCTCCCTTTTATCCAAAGAGAGGACTCCTGAAAGATCTGCTGAGGGAGCGCCTGCGATTTCCTCGTCCCAGCGGGGAGCTGCAGAACTGACTTCCATCTTCCAAGGGTTAACGGTAACCTATAATAATAATTTTTGCCACACGCAAGATGCTCCCGCCAAACAAAAATGCTTCCTCTTTTTATGCATTAGCTATTTCCAGAGGCCTAATTTCGGTTTTGTATCAAAATGGATATCACAAACACTCTTGCCTCCTGCTGAGATGGAAAGTGTTACCAAAAGACCTCTCTCTCTCTCTTTTTCTCTCTCTCTCATTGGGAGCAGAGGAAGAAGGAGAGAGAGAGAGGAGGCAGGAATCTAGGGAGCAATTGTGGAGACGGCGAAGCGGGTAGGCCCAAATCACGGGCAAAGCAGTTTTTCAGGATTGTTATCTGCAAGCCTGACCTTTTGCTCCCTTGTACTGAATTCCAAGGGCAGCATCTCATGTCAAGCACGGAGACAGCGAGGGACTTGCAAGGGGTGTAATTTGCGAAGGTCACAGAATCTGCACAGTTTTAGCAGCCACGAACATCGGAAAAGGCACAACCGAGAGACAATACAGCGAGGCTACGAGGAGCCTTCCTTAGCAAGCGGATAGGTTTGTTGCACATGTGCCATATGGCCTCTGTGAATTTTTCAGAGGACCACATGGTTGGAGACAACGCAAGAAGTTGCCTTGTACCAAGTCAGGCTCTTGGTTCATTCTAGGACCAATTGCAACAGCGAAGTATAGCTGCCTTGGCTAGTAGCCATCAGCAGCCCTCTTTTAAGGCCCAGACCCTCCGAGTGTCCCTATTTTCCAGGGATTGTCCCGGATTTACAGAAGCCATCCCAGTTTATTATTTGATCTCGGAATGTCCTGCTTTTCCTTAGGACACCCCTACTTTCATTGGAGAAATGAGGTTATGGAGTTATGTGACCCCCTGAGTCAAGGAGATAAGTAACTATACAATCTTCAGAAGATACCTGAAGGCAGCCCTGTATTAGGAAGTTTTTAAAATGTTTTTTTACATTTTCATATATGTTGGAAGCTGCCCAGAGTGGCTGGGGCAACCCAGTCAGATGGGTGGGGCATGAATAATAAAATTATTATTATTAAAATGGAAAAGGAGATCCCTATATTCATCGGAGATATTGTGAAGGATATGAAAGCCATCTGCGTTGGTGGCTGTTGTTACTTCCTGTGGAGATGGGATTTCATAGTTCAAAGGTGACCTGCCTTGGGGTAAGCTCCCATCGCTCTGTCCCAGCTCCTGCCAACCTAGCAGTTTGAAAGCATGCCAGTGCGAGTAGATAAATAGGTACCACTGTGGCAGGAAGGTAAACAGCATTTCCAGGCGCTCTGGCTTCTGTCACGGTGTTCCGTTGCACCAGAAGAGGTTTAGTCATGCTGGCCACTTGACCCAGAAATCTGTCTATGGACAAACGCTGGCTCCCTCAGCCTGAAAGCGAGATGAGCGCCACAACCCCATAGTCGCCTTTGGCTGGATTTAACCGTCCAGGGGTCCTTTGCCTTTTTTTACTGCATAAGTATCCTTTGGCCACAATACTGCTCAGCCCTGATGAATATGCACATAGCTGATCTGCAGGAGAATATCCTGTCTGTTTTCAAGGTGCATGCATGTACAGTGGTACCTCGGGTTACATACGCTTCAGGTTACAGACGCTTCATGTTACTGACCCCGCTAACCCAGAAATATTACCTCGGGTTAAGAACTTTGCTACAGGATGAGAACAGAAATCGCGCAGCGCCAGCACGGCAGCAGCAGGAGGCCCCATTAGCTAAAGTGGTGTTTCAGGTTAAGAACAGTTTCAGGTTAAGTACAGACCTCCAGAACGAATTAAGTACGTAACCCAAGGTACCACTGTATTTGCATGTAGACATTTGTGCTCATTCAGCAGAGAAAAGGATCGGAGGAATCTGTGGGGCTGCTATGGAATTGGGGGGCTTCCTTGGACTCTGTGGAATGTCAACGGACTCATTAAGATTTAGCCAAGTTGTATGCATTATTCATAATATACATTCACAGCATGGGCCTGTCTCTTGCGAATGCTTAGTCAGAATTATTTGCATGCTGTATTGTTGATCTATAAAGTGTGTTTTGTGCATTTTTGGAGCATTATCTTCCAGGCGTATTTTCCAATATACTATGATCCTGGGAAGAAGGAAACTGCTTTTCAACAATAATGCACAATCATAGATTATGGGGGGTGGCTGGGTGTAGATACAGTACTGTCTGTATATTTTTTTAATAGCAGTGGAAAAAAGATGGTCTTCCCTATGGAAAGCTGAATGAATATGGGGGTCTTTCTTACTGCTTGCTCTCAGAGCTGTTACTCGCACTACAGAATCCTTGCAAGAAGGGGGAAGGGAATTTGAGTGTTGTCTGTGGACTGTCACAAGCCAGAGGCAATGGCAGCCACAGCAGTCATGGGAGACACGGCAATGGACAGCTAGGCAATGGTAGAGTCTGGACTGAGTGGCCTTCCAGGGTCTTCCCTTCTTTAGATAGTCATGTGCATTGTTTCACTTTAATTCATGGAGAAGAAAGCTATTGATGGCCACTAACCACAAGAGCTCTGCTCTTCCCCCACGATTAGAGGCAACAATGATTCTGAATACCAGTGTCTGAAAACCACAGCAGAGGAGAGGACTCTTGTAACCAAATCCTGCTTGCGGGCTTCCCATGGGCAACTGTTTGGTCACTGGGAGAACATGATGCTAGACTAGAAAGAGACCCCCAGACATTTCCCCCAAGATTTGCCCTCATAATGTGTGTCTGACCTGTTGTTGTTGTTGTTGTTGTTGTTGTTGTTGTTGTTGTTGTTGTTGTTGTTGTTGTTGTTTAGTCGTGTCCGACTCTTCGTGACCCCATGGACCAGAGCATGCCAGGCATTCCTGTCTTCCACTACCTCTCACAGCTTGGTCAAACTCATGTTGGTAGCTTTGAGAACACTGTCCAACCATCTCTTCCTCTGTTGTCCCCTTCTCCTTGTGCCCTCAATCTTTCCCAACATCAGGGTCTTTTCCAGGGCGTCTTCTCTTCTCATGAGGTGGCCAAAGTATTGGAGTCTCAGCTTCAGGATCTGTCCTTCCAGTGAGCACTCGGGGATGATTTCCTTCAGAATGGATAGGTTTGATCTTCTTGCAGTCCATGGGACTCTCAAGAGTCTCCTCCAGCACCATAATTCAAAAGCATCAATTCTTCGGCGATCAGCCTTCTTTATGGTCCAGCTCTCACTTCCATACATCACTTCTGGGAAAACCATAGCTTTAACTATACGGACCTTTGTTGGCAAGGTGATGTCTATGCTTTTTAAGATACTGTCTAGGTTTGTCATTGCTTTTCTCCCAAGAAGTAGGCATCTCTTAATTTTGCGACTGCTGTCACCATCTGCAGTGATCAAGGAGCCCAAGAAAGTAAAATCTCTCACTGCCTCAATTTCTTCCCCTTCTGTTTGCCAGGAGGTGATGGGACCAGTGGCCATGATCTTAGTTTTTTTGATGTTGTCTGACCTATACTCACATAATTGGGAGTAAGTCTCAGTGGAGCTTAAAAACATCTAAAAGCCCTGTTGGATCAGGCCAATGACCCATCTGGTTCAGAATGCTCAATTCTCAGTGGCCAACTAGATGCCACTGGAAAGACCGCAGGCAGGACCTGAGTGCAACAGCAACTCTCCTTACTTGCAATTCGCAGCAACCAGCACTCAGAAGAATTTCTGGGTAGACCTGCAGAGGATCATACTGTAAGCCAAAGGATTTTTCATACCCCTCCAAAGCTCGGGCCTCCTCCACAGCCTGCTCATGTGTGGGGTGGGGGGGGGCAGTGCTATTCTGGCTAGATACAGATTGGCACTAGGAGGAGTTTCCTATTTGTAAATACTGGAGAGGTAATTAAAAATACGTTTGCTTCTGCTCCCTCCCCAGGAGGATTTTATGGTATTTGTGAAAGGTGCTGATCTGAGTAACAAAGGAAGTAGCTGACAATATAAAATCAAAGTCCTTTCTAGTTACAGGTAGCACCTTAGAGACCAACTAAGTTTGTTCTTGGTATGAGCTTTCCTGTGCATGCACACTTCTTCAGATATCTCTCTGTTAGCCAAAGGACTGTACAAAATCCTTGCAATGCAGGTTAACTGCAGGTTTAAGGTATAAAAGAATAGAGAGGGAGGAGGGAGAAATGATCTGTCAGTCAGTCAGTTTTATTGCACACAGCCAAAGGCTGCCACAATGTACACAGAATCATTCAACAATTAAAAGAAAATACGCTGGATTAATACAAAAACTTAAAACATTTATATTATCAAGACATTACCTACTCTAAACAGAGCTATAAAAGTACCTTAATATACAGGTTAAGACATTAAACAACAAAATTTATAGACTAAAATCATCACATGGCCAATAATATATTAAAAATATTGTTAATTAATACAATGTGCAATTATATTGGGAGTTTGGTGATAAAGATAGAATATAGCTTGATGTAGATAGGGTAAAAGAAATTATCTCTGAGCAAAAGTACAAGGATGCTCCTTGTATTCTTGTTTACCCTGGAAGCAGTGGGGCGATGTCAGCGCTGTGAACTGTTCCTCCACCGAGACCTTGAGAATACATTTTCCAGGTATTCCAGATTCACCATCTCCAAATCTCATGGCTAAATTTTTATCTTCATTTTGAGGTATGAGGCAAGGCCTGTCTCCCTCCTGCTTGGACCCTTGTTCCAAAGTTTGTCACAGAAATGGTAACCTCCTGCTGTTGGCAATACCCAGTAGATGGCGCTAACAGAACATAGTGTCCTCAGTTTTGTGGAGTGGGGGGCAACCTGTGACACTGGCCTCAGTCTGGTTAGTCATGACGAACTGGCATGGAACGCGGTTGTGCCCATTTATTTCCCCAAGGAATAGCTTTCTTTGAAACAATACATGAGCTGTTTGAGAAGCAGCCATGTTGAAGCACCAACCTGGCCCCCAGTAGGTAGTAACCTTGGGCAGGTGACAGGGTCCCTGCACTTCAGTAGGGCTTGGGTCTCCTGTGCCAGGTGACTTGAAGCGGCCATTTTAATTTCCCACAATGCACTGCACAGCAGTATGGGAAATCAAAATGGCAGATCCAAGCCATATGTTAGAGATGAATGCAGCGTCACTATGTACACATCAGGAAAACACACCGGGCCTCACTTCCCTGTCCCTAACTCCTTGAACCTGAGGCCAGCCTTGTTACAGTGGGCTGTGCCCACCTAAGCTGTACTCAGAGTAAACCCATTGGAATGAACGAACCCAGGTTAGTCATGTCTGGTCACTTCAGTGGAACCACATTGAAGAAAACCAGAAACAACCCAGGGATTCCCATACCATTTGGGTCCCACTTGAATTGGACTCTATTCTCATTTTTGGGCAGAAGTTGTAGAGAAATTTTAAGTGGGTTGGGATCTCCACGTAGAATATCATTTTTAAAAACTCTTAATTTCTACCACAGTGGTCAATACTCTATGTGGCCTTATGGTGCTGTTCTCATCTTAGATCTGTGGTAGCCACCATGCTTGTCTCTGGTTGTTGTTGAATTACCAACTCGCATGAGCCCCAGCAACCATGGCCAATAGTCAGGGATGATGGTGCCTTGAGTCCAGTGATATCTGGAGAATATCACGTTGGCTACTGATGCCTTTGAGTGAAAGCCAGAGGTCCTGGGCTTTTGCTGTTTGATTTGTCTGTTTGAAGTTTCTTGGGGGGGGGGGGGGATTTGAAATCTTGATAAATTTTTCCGTGACAAATTCTCACTCATTCCCCAACACGTTCGTTTGCTCAATTAGCACCTCGGAGTCGATTGCTGGTGTTAGGTGTGAGTTCATTAGCGAAACGTCAGTGAACATCTACCCCACTGCGTCAGTGGGGAATATGCGTGAAAACATGTTGGACAGAGTTCTCAAACCATTTCCTTTAGAAGATACCCGTTGGCTTCCTACATCCTATTGTCTGCAGTCATAAAGAACCAACTGGTCTTGGGGATGGATATATATATATATATATATATATATATATATATATATATATATGCAGGTTTTGGTGTCTTCGGGTGTCTTCCCGTGTAAGAGTTGGGGTGTCTAGGCGACGTTTCGACGAGGTCTCACTCGTCATCTTCAGGCTGGTGCTTTCGGCTTCTTGTTACTGGAACAGAGCAGGATCTCAGTGTTTGAGTTCCTATAAATACTGTTGAGGGGGTGTGGTGTATAGCCTCCAACGTTCTGGGCAGAGAGGAAGTTCCCAGGTTAGTGTGTCTTTTCTTCTTTTGTTCATTAATTACCCGAGGGATATCTTGAGTGATTTCCCGAGCGACACTCTGAGCACCACCCAGGAGGGTCACTAGGTGTGGATCAGTCGCCAAAGCTCTCGTGTCCCGACCTCCTGACCTTGCGAAGAGTTTTTTCTGAGAAGATGGCTGCACTGCACCCAGTTGTGCTCTGGCTTTGGCGACTGATCCACACCTAGTGACCCTCCTGGGTGGTGCTCAGAGTGTCGCTCGGGAAATCACTCAAGATATCCCTCGGGTAATTAATGAACAAAAGAAGAAAAGACACACTAACCTGGGAACTTCCTCTCTGCCCAGAACGTTGGAGGCTATACACCACACCCCCTCAACAGTATTTATAGGAACTCAAACACTGAGATCCTGCTCTGTTCCAGTAACAAGAAGCCGAAAGCACCAGCCTGAAGATGACGAGTGAGACCTCGTCGAAACGTCGCCTAGACACCCCAACTCTTACACGGGAAGACACCCGAAGACACCAAAACCTGCATTCCTGTACCCGTGAAAATCTACGAAAGCAAATATATATATATATATATATATATATATATATATATATATATATGGTATACATATGATTTATGCTTTTAATCTCATCATGGAATTTAAAGGCCTGAGTGATCTCTGGGGGGTGGGGTGGGGGAGAAAGGGGAAGATAAAGGAAGGGGGAAAATAATTTAAAAATACATTAAGCTGCTGGTCTAGTGCGAAGGAAATTAAGTGAATTCAGGAGTGAATTCAAATCACCTACCTAGTTGTCAGTTTTACCTGTATATTCCATTGGTACTCACTGGGGTTCTGGCAAGATCTCATGTGAGTCCTGTGAAATCTTGCGAGAGCACCAGCAAAATGGGATGGGCCACACCTGGCTACCTGCCTTCAGTCTTCTGTTTTGCCAATCGGGGGGTGTCTCTGCCTGTCATTGCAGCTTGCTCCACCCACTGTTGGTCTCCCTACCCTCTGCCCCACCATAATCATTAATCAGAATTTTATTATTTATACCCCAGTCACCCGCTTCCAACACACATGAAAACATAAGAAAACATCAAACATTAAAAACAACTCTCAGGTGCAGGGATGCCTTCAGATGTCTTCTAAAAGTTTTATAGTCATTTATCTCCTTGACATGACAGGACGCTGTTCCACCGGGAAGGTGCCACTGCTGAGATAGCCCACCAGTCCCAGTGAGGACTCCTCTGTGGCTGAGGGGGCTCTTCATTTCTTCAGCATCATCCCTGGATACTGCAGAAGACTCAGGGACACAATTTGTTCCAATGGCTTCACCCCCTAGTTGTCCAGAGTGAATGGGGAGCACGCCTTAGGAGCAAGTGAGGCTTAATGGTTAAAGTCCTGGACTAGGACCTGGGAGAGACCTGGGTTCAAATTCCCCCCTCGGTGACCCTGAGTCAGTCGCTGCCTCTAGCCTAACCAGCCTTACATGGTGGTTGTGGGGATTAAATGAGGAGGGGAAGAACCATCTACACCACCATCAGCTCATTGGATAAAAAGGTGGGATGCAAAAAGGAATAAATAAGAATAAAATAACACATGCCCCAACTCCCCATTGCAGGGAATATCAGCAGTGATTGTGAGCAAACTGTCGAATGGAAAACCTGTCTCCCATTCCTCATTTTCTCCTTGAGGAACCCCTGGCAAGCTTCTGAGGAGCTCCGAGGTTCCCTGGGACACCATTTGAAAGCCGCTGCACTAGAATAATCTCAGTTCTCCAACTGTTCAATATCTGGCAACCTGCTGAGAAAGCCCACAAAGATGCTTAATGTGAGTTTCCTCTCTTTTTTTTGGTAAGTTTTCCCCTGTATTGTGCTGCGGCTTTTATGAACGCCATTTATTATGGATATGCAATGCTGGCATTGGGCTTGATATTTTGGGAGCAATTAGCACCATCCACGCACAGCTTCTCCTTTTGTCTGTCTTCGTCCAGACTGCCGAGAGCTTTTGTGGCACAAGTCTACCTCTCTCTGACTTCGCTGCTCTTCCAACTGTTTGTCTTTTGGCCGCAACACATACACTTTAAGTAAAGTAAATTGTGATAGTTTAAGTTTGCAGCAGAGCATTGGATACCCCCTTTTTTTGGTGCCATTCGCTTTATGATGTTGAAAAATAAAAATAACTTGTTTCCTGCTGTTTGTGATTATTCCTAGGGAACCCACAGCAGTTTTACTTAATGTTCATAATAGGTAGCTTCAGGGTTTTGGGGTTTTTTCCTGTTCTTAATCGTTTTGCGTCAATGTATACAGTAGAGCAGCTGCTTAAGGAGAAGCAAAATGCTCAGAAAATAAGCATTGCAAATTTATAGAATTGTAGAGTTGGAAGGGACCCGAGGGTCATCTAGTCCAACCCCTACAATTCAGGAATTCCTGCGATGAATTGTGCAGGTAAAAAGATGAGCATTTTTGTCAGTTTGAAACCCAGTTAGGACACTTCCAGGTGACACCAAAAAGCAACCTTTGAAATTTATGCTATGCTAGCGTTAGTCCTGTTCAAACGCAATCAAGGATGGAGGAGACATTTGTTGAGTTAACTTGTTCACATTTGAATACAAACATAGCTAATCCTGCTTCCTGAACCACTAGGCAAACCAAAACACAGAATTTCCTTTGAAAGCCACATTGCTCAGAAATCTGAAGTGCAGTTCTCCAACAAAAAAGGGCACCAAAATGCATAGTTGGATAAAATGTTCTCATAAATGCATTTGTACCAGGCAGAGGGCCTTCTCAGTAGTGGCGCTCGCCCTGTGGAACACCCTCCCATCAAGGAAATAAAGAACTGTCTGACTTTTAGAAGACATCTGAAGGCAGTCCTGTTTAGGGAAGTTTTTAATGTTTGGTGTTTTATTATATTTTTTAATATTTTGTTGGAAGCCGCCCAGAGTGGCTGGGAAAACCCACCCAGATGGGCAGGGCATGCATGCATGCATAAATAAATAAATAAATAAATAAATAAATAAATATGGTATTATTATTTTATTAGGCGAGGGGAATACAAAAATATCACAGATAATTGTTTTGTAAAAGTGTGTATTTAGGAGAAATATGCCCTAGAATGTTGATGAATGCTCATGAAAACTGAGAGAAACTGAAATCGACCAATTTGTCCATCCCCAGTCATAACTACCTTTCCACCTCAGATGGGACAATAGAATTACAATTGCTGTTTCCCTGCTCAAAACAGTGGCATTTGCTGTCCCTGTATACCAACTTAGTGTGGTTTGCACAGACTCTGTACAATTGTTACATTCATTGTCTCGTTGTATTTTAATGAATTCTTTATTGGCATTGCGAACTGCTTTGATATTTTTTTTAATGAACAACGATAAAGAAATGTTTTAAAGGGGGGGGGAGGGATAAATTATACAGTGAATTCGCACCTCAAAAGGCTGCATTGCAAATGTGCCAGATCTGCCACCTTAAAAAAAATAAATCAGGCTCAGTAAGTACTCGAGCAACTTATAGGTGGCAATAGGGGCGCTATGGGAGTGCAGCTGTTTCAGATGAATGTCGCTTGGATTCTCAGGAATAATTGATGAAGGAAAGTACACCAAAAATGCACCATCCTTTGGCCTTTGATCTTTAATCTCCCCTTGGCAAAATTGTTTGAAAACTGAGTGGGCAATTTATCAGAATCTTTCACCAGGTCATTTCACCAGGTACCTGGAAGGGTGCTCAGTAGAGGAGAACTTGCTTTTGGATGCTGAAGGTTCCAGGTTCAGCCCCCATCATCTCCAGGTAGATGATGATGATGATGATGATGATGATGATAATAATAATAACAACCTTTAGGAGAGTGCAAAATATGGTCTGAAGCTCAACATCAAAAAAACGAAGATCATGGCCACTTGTCCCATCACCTCCTGGCAAACAGAAGGCGAAGAAATGGAGGCAGTGAGAGATTTTACTTTCTTGGGCTCCATGATCACTGCAGATGGTGACAGCAGTCACAAAATTAAAAGACGCCTGCTTCTTGGGAGAAAAGCAATGACAAACCTAGACAGCATCTTAAAAAGCAGAGACATCACCTTGCCAACAAAGGTGGTTAAAGCTATGGTTTTCCCAGAAGTGATGTATGGAAGTGAGAGCTGGACCATAAAGAAGGCTGATCGCCGAAGAATTGATGCTTTTGAATTATGGTGATGGAGGAGACTCTTGAGAGTCCCATGGACTGCAGGAAGATCAAACCTATCAATTCTGAAGGAAATCAGCCCTGAGTGCTCATTGGAAGGACAGATTGTGAAGCTGAGGCTCCAATACTTTGGCCACCTCATGAGAAAAAAAACACAACAACAACATTGTGACTACACCACCTGTGTGTAGTGAAATTAAACAAGCCCCCCCAAAAACACTCAGTCTTGTTCGCGCTCTGTGTGCTTGTTGTAAATCAATTGCACCACTATTTTTTTTCCATTCAGCAGCCCACGGATAAAAACTGTTCTTTAACCTGTTGGTGTGGCTGACTATACTTCTGTATCTCCTGCCTGAAGGTAGGAGATTAAAGAGGTGTTGGCCAAGGTGTGAGTCGTCCATAATAATTTTCCTCGCTCTCCTGAGGCAGTGGTCTCCCGCGATGTCAACTAACAAACTCCAGGGACAACCCATGATATCATGTGCTGTATTCACCACCCTCTGTAGGGACTTCCTGTCTGTGGCTGTCAAACCAGTGTACCACAATGTAATAGTATGAAAGGACACTTTCTATTGTGGCCTGATAGAAGGAGATCATCAATTTAGACTTGGGAAAGATGCCTGCCTGAAGAGTCACTGCCAGCCAGTGTAAAAAAAAAAAAAAAAAAAAAAAAAGGTAAAGGACCCCTGGATGGTTAAGTCCAGTCAAAGGCGACTTTGGGGCTGTGGCGCTCATCTTGCTTTCTGGCCGAGGGAGCCAGCGTTTGTCCACAGACAGCTTTCTGGGTCATGTGGCCAGCATAACTAAACTGCTTCTGGCATAACGGGACACCGTGATGGAAACCAGAGCACATGGAAATGGCGTTTACTTTCCCGCTGCAGCAGTACCTATTTATCTACTTGCACTGGTGTGCTTTTAATAATAATAATAATAATAATAATAATAATAATAATAATAATAATAATAATAAATATCCTGCCCATCTGGCTTGGTTTCCCCAGCCACTCTGGTCGGCTTCCAATAGAATATTTAAATACAATGATTCATCCAGTATTAAAAGCTTCCCTAAACAGGGCTGCCTTCAGATGTTTTTGAAAAGTTCGATAGTTGTTTATATCTTTGACATCAGGTGGGAGGGTGTTCCACAGGGCGGGTGCCACTACCAAGAAGGCCCTCTGCCTGGTTCCCTGTAACTTTGCTTCTCTCAGTGAGGGAACCGCCAGAAGGCCCTCGGCGCTGGATCTCAGTGTCCGGGCAGAACAGTGGGGGTGGAGATGCTCCTTCAGTTCAGTTTAAACTGCTAGGTTGGCTCACCCTGTCACGGGGATTTGAACCGCTGACCTTCTGATCGGCAAACCCAAGAGACTCAGTGGTTTAGACCACAGCGCCACCCGCACCCATGCACCAGAAGCAGTTTAGTGTAGGCATTATTGACTTAGATGGAACTCAGTACAAGGTAACTCCCAGCATTCCTATATTTGGATTCACGGGTGTAACTGAGCTAGTGCTTATGCAACTTGGGTTGAGTTACTTCTGCACAAGGTCCAGTTCTCTTGGAGGTGACCCCAGCGCAGCCTCTTTTGAACGCTCTGAGGTCCACCCGCCACTCCATATTCAAACCTACCTTGGAACATGCTCCAAAGGCAACAGGGATGTCTGCTGGTGCGGCAACTCATCGCAACTGCGCAGCATTCATTCACACTTGTTCACAGAGCCTGGGGAATACATTCAGTAAATAAGCTGTGGAGAAATACTGTCTAGGCTGCGGCAGCCTTGTTTCCCAAATATTAATACTCGTACCACTTTAGAAAGGTAAAACAGTTTAAGGAGAGAACCAGCTTGGGGAGTGGGGGGGGGGGCTTGCACAGGTGTAAAAAGGCAAAGCATATGGCTGAGCATCAAGATTGCCAGTGGAAATGCCAGATGATTAACGTTCATTAAAGCTCTTAAAAAATTTACACCTCGCAAAATCCCATACAATGCCACTGCGTGTAAATAACCTGCAATGTCTCCGTGCTGGCTTCGTTCCTCCTTAGAAGAGATTTGAGGCAGAGAAGTGGGGAAGGGTAGTTTTTCATTCTTTGGCCTGGAGGGTGTTTTCATCTGCGCTAATCTGGGAGCTGTACTAC
The DNA here is from genome assembly GCF_964188305.1 of Podarcis bocagei. Taxonomy (NCBI): domain Eukaryota; kingdom Metazoa; phylum Chordata; class Lepidosauria; order Squamata; family Lacertidae; genus Podarcis; species Podarcis bocagei. The sequence goes on along the minus strand of NC_138135.1, from coordinate 15,999,830 downwards.
ACGGGTCTGTCCACCCTGACAGCAGAGGGACAAAAATAATTTACAGTGCCGTCCTAACGGCAGAGAGGGGAGCGTGCGTGAACCCAAAGTGGGTGAACTTCCTCATCTGGTGCCCTGCAATCTCTCACCAGCACAGCAGTCTGCAATCTGCTGCCCTTTGCTATTGGTTTGTGAGTCGAGGACCCACCACCTGCTTAGGGATAAATAAGACACAAGGACACATGTATTTAGGTTAATGGGCTAAATTAGGCCACAGCTTTTTTGGTTACAGCATGTGAGTGGTATTGGCTTAGGCACTGGATCAAACAATGTGCTCATGACTCAACCCCATCCAGCGGGAAGTCATTTTGAGGGTTAACGACCAGTGGGAGGAGCCGGTTGATGCAAATACAAGTGGAAGCTTCCCCCTGACGTCAATGGGGTTCATGCCTCAGCAGGGCAACAGACAGGATCCATGACCGCTGGATCCCTTTAATGGAATACCTAAAATATGAGGGGTAGGTGATGGCCACAACCTGCCCTCCGACACACCACACATATTCCAATGCCTAACCGCCAATACCCGAAAAGTTGTGACGGTTTGCTACAAGGTAGGCGAAAAACCAAGAGGCAGGAGCCAATTTTGCAACACATGTGAGTGAGTGATTTCTGGCAATCCCCACTAAGAAAAGCACAATAGCCCTGGGCAATCCCCCCCCCCATTTTCTTAAATTTGAGTCCCCCAAAATAGGGGGCGTCTTATACATGGGGGCTTGTTATACATGGGAAAATATGGTATTCCTCCTCCTCATTTGCCTATTAATGCCCTTAGTGTCCCATGGAAAGTGGGAAAGGATTCAAGGGGGGTTGCAAAGACAGTAAAGTGGTGAGATTTTTTTTCTCTGATGCCAGTTTTACTGCTCTGGACGTTCTGTTCCGAGACCCAAAGTCCTGGAAGCAAGGCTGACTTACCCTTGATCCTGACTGTTAAGCCACACATTTCACAGACTTGCCATCAGTGAACCGAGAAGAGTCAATTCTAGCCAACTTGGAGCTGAGCTGAAATTTCTCAGAAGACAATCCCTCCTTGCTGAGAAAATTTCTGATGCTTTCTTTTTCTCCCCCCCCATGCCACTTTGCAGAGTTTTCTTGGAATATTTACCACCGTTTTGGGAAAAAGTAATAATCACATTTTCCTGTGGGGTCGCTAGAGAGGTGGCGGCCGATGCTTCTTTATATACTGGCAAGCAACAAATTTAAAATGACAAAGAAAGATGCAATAAAAGCTCAATAAATACAACAAAACAGTTTAAAAAACGTAGAACAGCAAAATGCCCACATATTCAGCAGTATGTTCATGAGCTGCATTCATGCTTTCAAAGCGCTCCAGAATCCAGCCTCCCACCTAGAAACCAAGTGAACTCACAGCTTCTCTGCCAGTGTTATCTGTTCCAATCTCTCAGCTAGGAACAAGTCCTAGGTGTGTTGCAAAGGACTGGACTACAATTCTATGATTCCATGAAGTCCATCTGAAAGCTATAGGCAGGAGAAGCCTGTTTTTAAATCAGTTAATCTAAACCTAGGCTTTTCCAACCTGGTGGCCTATGGAAATGGGACTCCAACTCCCATCATCCCAGGTCATTGGCCATGGTGCTGCTGGCTGATAGGATGTGGAGTCCAACCAGATTCATAGGGCCACACGTTCCTCAGCCCTGGGAATGCAGCCTTTATAAAGCTTGTAAGCTCCTCACACTTTTGTCAGATTATATCCGTCTCCAAAGTACACCAGTTGCCCTATGTAAATAATGAATAATATTAGAGTCTTGTAGCTGCTAAAAGCGGAAAGTAACAAAAAGATACCTTTGACTTCTAAAATGAAGAAAATGGAAGTGAAATTCCAGTTTTGATGCAATAGTTTTCTGTAAAAATTAAATGGCTATTTATTTATTATAGGAGACATGTTTTTTGTCTCTCCCTTTCTCTAAGACTCTTAGGGTTGCTTTTTTAAAAACAAAAGTCAATCTGCATTATGCCTGATGTAGGAATAAATAATGGCCAAACTCATTTTTTAAAACAGTGCATTGACAATTAAGTTAAAATATTTAACACCAGTGTGGTTACATTATTATGGATGAAGAGACGTTCATTATCATGTAGGTGTACTTCATGACACTTTAATGAGCCATTGACTGAAAAGTTGGGTTGAATCTCCTCAACCTGCAAAAGGAAGTCTTCAAAGAAATATTTTTCCCCCATCCTCAGATTTATAGAGGTTAGAAACAGCTGATTCGCATGAAATCAGTAGTCACATGTTTGTGGGCTCCCCTCAGATGAGTGTAACTCGCAAGCTAGGAATTAATGGAGTGCCAGCATATCCCAAATAAAATTCTTGTCATAGGAACAAAGGTAGCTTTCCTATACCGAATCAGACGATTGGACAATTCAATGTCTACAGGGTGTGGCAGCAGCTTTCTGGGGTCATTCCTGGCCCTACTACCAGGGAGCAAGTCAGCAATAAATCATGCAGAGTACATGAAGTTTAACTCTTTATAAGAAGAAATAAGGCCTACTCACGGGAGCCAAGGCCTAATGAACACAGTAACTCTTCTTCGCAGGTCTTGCCCCTTTGAGGCAGATGTGGAGGCTGAAGTCCCCTGCCTTCCCACAGCTGCCTAAATGTCTTCCTATCCTGGGTCCTTCCCAGGCAATCTGAGACTCTGCTGACATGCCTGTCTCTGATCCTCCCTCTTCATACCTCTTCTGGTTCTGGAAGACAAGGGGTAAGGAGGGGAGACACCCTGGCTTCTTCACCAGCCTAACCCATCTCTGCCTCCTGGCCACCATCCTCTCCTGCTTCATCTGCTGATTCTGGACTTCTCTCTGCCACAGATTCTCCCTGCTCACTAAACCCTGTAACCTCTTCAGCTTTTGACACATCTTCTTCCCAGTTTTCTCCCTCTGACCACTCAGCGTCATCCCACCAACAGTCTCCCAACTCTAAGCCTTCATCCCTTGGGGGTTCCCCAGCTGCTACCTTCCACTGCTCCTTTGCATCCAACCTGGAAATGTTGGGGAGGGGATTGAACCAAGATCTTCATGCCAAGCCAAGCAGGTGTTCTACTCCTGCTTTAAAGGTTAGAATCAACAAGTAAAGGTAAAGGGACCCCTGACCATTAGGTCCAGTCATGACCGACTCAGGGGTTGCGCGCTCATCTTGCTCTATAGGCCGAGGGAGCCAGCGTTTGTCTGCAGACAGCTTCCGGGTCATGTGGCCAGCATGACTAAGCCGCTTCTGGCGAACCAGAGCAGTTCATGGAAACGCCGTTTACCTTCCCGCCGGAGTGGTACCTATTTATCTACTTGCACTTTGACGTGTTTTCGAACTGCTAGGTTGGCAGGAGCAGGGACCGAACAATGGGAGCTCACCCCATCGTGGGGATTTGAACCACCAGCCTTCTGATTGGCAAGCCCTAGGCCTTTGGTTTAACCCACATTGCCAACCACGTCCCTTTTAGAATCAAAAAGTACTCATCTTCAAAGACCGTTGTGCCAGTACCGCCTTAAAAAATCTAAATGGGAGGGGGATTCCTTGATGCCTGTGCAAAATACACAATTGTTACATTAAAAATACAGTAAAGACAGATGAATTGTGGTACAGGTAAAAACTGCACTGGATCGGCAGAAACACCACACCTTGTTTGGACTATCCATTTAAAGCCGTATCATATCCTTTTAAACCATCACGGCTTCCCAAAAGCCTCCTGGGACCTGTAGTTTGGTAAAGGATGCTGAGGGTTGTGAGGCGGCCACTGTATTTCAGGGTATGATTGAGATTTTGTGAGGGTGGGAAAGGAGTGAGGGGAGGAAGGATGTGGTGGTAGCAACAAGGAGAGATCACCTTCCTGATTTCCTGTCAGATAATCTGCCTCCCTGGTCAGTATATAAAAAGGAGGGGAAAACAATTACAAAGAAATCCAGTCAGAAAGAGCAAAGCGTGTGGGTTCCTGCAGCTCTTAGCGCACAGCCTTTTGTCTGCTGTGGGAACAGTTGGTGCTTACAAAACTTCCACTTGAATCTTGTTGAGTTTTCATCATATCAGCCATTCTGTATTGATCTCTTTCATCTCGCTGGCTGCTTTCCCCCCAGTGTTTTCTCCGTTACTATGGTGCCTCCTCCTTGTCCTCTGAAGGTTTTCCACGTTGGTGGTGGGTCGCTGTTGTTTTTTCCTCCCTCCCCCCTCCCCCTTATACATGATACATCTTGGCCCAGTTCAGGTATTACATAACTGTGATTGAGACCAGGGTCTGTGGAGAATTCTGCTTCCTCAAATTGTTGAAAACACATTGTTTGCAAGATCGATTGGTTCTGAGTGCATTTTGCTGGTTTGGCTTCCGTTGATAAATTGAGTAACTGGTTTAAAATAAGAGGATCGTTCACACGTTACACACAAGCTGCCCCTACACATGTACAGTTGCTTGTGTGAAAGCCACTTGTTGATTTTATTTTACGTTATGACTTTTTGGTTCCTGAAATTCATTCTGATTGTGCAGATAAAATATAACAGATAGAATTCTTCAGGATCTGTTGCTAGTGTGTGAAAGCAGTCACGATCCAAGGATCCCCAGGCATGCACCTCCAGATGGTGGAGATATCAGGCACTTGGCACCTGGTGAATTTCAAACGCTGGTTGGAAGGGACCCCAAGTGTTAGCGAGTCCTACTCCCTCAGTGCAGGAATCACAGCTGAAGATGACCATCCAACCTCTTTACAGAAACTTCAAATGAAATAGAATGCACTACCTTCTAAGATACTCTGTTCCACTGTCAAACAGCTCTTACCTTGGTGGAACCTACACACATTCGAAAAATGCTGTGAAAATGCTTTTTGGAAAAAAAACTTTTTGAAAAATATATTGAATTTACCATAACTCACTGCCACATCTCACGTCATATTTGTGTATTGCACTTTACAACACACTTAAAATGTTTTATTTGCAGCTGTGTAGCCGATTCCCTTCATTAAAAGGTAAAGGGACCCCTGACCATTAGGTCCAGTCCCAGATGACTGTGGGGTTGCGGTGCTCATCTCGCTTTATTGGCCGAGGGAGCCAGCGTACAGCTTCCGGGTCATGTGGCCAGCATGACTAAGACGCTTCTGGTGTACCAGAGCAGCGCATGGAAACGCCGTTTACCTTCCTGCCGGAGCGGTGCCTATTTATCTACTTGCACTTTGACGTGCTTTTGAAATGCTAGGTTGGCAGGAGCCAGGGACCAAGCAACGAGAGCTCACCCCGTCGCGGGGATTTGAACCGCTGACCTTCTGATCGGCAAGTCCTAGGCTCTGTGGTTTAACCCACAGCGCCACCCGCGTCCCAGTCCCTTCATTAAGTTCTTCCTAATGCTTAGTCAGAATCTCCTTTCTTGAAGCCACTGGTTTGGGTCCTACCCTGTAGAGCAGCAGAAAGGAAGCTTGTGCCATCTTCCATGTGACAGCCCTTCAGATACAGTGGTGCCTCGCAAGACGAAAAGAATCCGTTTTGTGATTCTCTTCGTCTAGCGGTTTTTTCGTCTTGCGAATCAAGCCCATTGAAGGATTAGCGGATTAGTGCTACTAGCGGTTTTTAGCGGCTTTTAGCGGCTTATCTGCTGATCGGATCAGCTGATAAGCGGCTTAGCGGCTTAGAAAAAGGGGGGGGGGAAGGAAAAAAAACCCAGAGGAACTCACAAGACATTGTCGTCTTGCGAAGCAAGCCCATAGGAAATTCGTTTTGCGAACCACCTCCAAAACGGAAAACTCTTTCATCTAGCGAGTTTTCCATCTTGCGAGGCATTCGTCTTGCGGGGCACCACTGTATTCAAAGATATTTGAACTTGTTGATTTTGTACAGCTCAAGCATTTATTTATTTATTTTTATTTAACAAAATTGGATTGTAATAGAACTTGCAGGGAATATTAAAACTATCAAGAAAACAGTTAAAAAAACATTTAAAGATAATTAAAATTAACAGTAAGATTGAGCCCTGGCGTTTGTGAACACAGGTACATAGATTATATACTTGTTAAATGTAACGTGTGAGCACCCCTAAGGAGTCTTTTAAATAAAATTACAAATAAAATCTTTATTCAAAATAAATTGCAGTACACTTCTATGCACTTCTCAGAAGTCCACACCACTGAATTCCCAGCTAAAGTGTTTATAGGATTGCAGTCTAAGTAAATAAAGAAATAGGTCTGTGCTACTTCTGAGCAAATTCAAGCTTAGCATAGCCCACCAATGTGTTGTCTGTGGCCTCTGTAAACCAGAGAACGTGGATCGTCAAATGTACTAATTGTAAGTATTACATGCAAGGGAACTGAGGAGCAGAATCCCTAAGATAGTGAGATGTATCTGTTGTGCCCTGCCTGGTACTTGGCAGTGGTTGGTCTCTCATAACCCTGGAACTTGTGAGCATCTGATGCAGCAGAAGGTTGAAAGATGCAAGACAGATAAAAGAAAGCACAGCTCATAAGCTAAGCTGTGGCATTCATTCCCACAAGAGGTAGTGATGGCCATCAACTCAGAGATGGCTTTAAAAGATGATTTGACCAATGCATGGAGGAAAAGTGTGAGGTGGACCATAAAGAAGGCTGATCGCCAAAGAATTGGTGCTTTTGAATCATGGTGCTGGAGGAGACTCTTGAGAGTCCCATGGACTGCAAGAAGATCAAACCTATCCATTCTGAAGGAAATCAGCCCTGAGTGCTCACCGGAAGGACAGATCCTGAAGCTGAGGCTCCAATACTTTGGCCACCTCATGAGAAGAGAAGACTCCCTGGAAAAGACCCTGGTGTTGGGAAAGATGGAGGGCTCAAGGAGAAGGGGACGACAGAGGATGAGATGGTTGGACAGTGTTCTCGAAGCTACCAGCATGAGCTTGACCAAACTGCAGGAGGCAGTGGGAGACAGGAGTGCCTGGCGTGCTCTGGTCCATGGGGTCACAAAGAGTCGGACACGACTAAACAACAACATGGAGAAGAAGGCTACCAATGGCCTCTAGCCGTGTTGGCTACACTCTGCCTTCACAGCCAGAGGCAGTGTCTTCCGAATATCAATTGCGGAAACCACAGGAGGGGAAAGAGAGGGCTCTTGTACTCAGTCCTACTTGCGGTTTCCTATAGGCATCTCGTTGGTCACAGTAAGAACATGATGCTGGACTAGATGGGCCATTGGCCTTAAGCAGCTGGCTCTTCTTACGTCCTTCTGTCCACCTGACAACTTGCCTGTTTTCATAATCGTGGGCAGGCGGCACAGGCAAGAATTTGACTAAGGCCATTGATTGGTGGCCATACATGGCTGGTGGGCGATGTTGGGCTTTGTGGACTACAAATTCTGCAGGTATGGGCTGAAGCAGGTCAGAGTCTTGTCCTATCACAGGCAGGAGAAGATAGGTGAAGAGAGGAAGGGAGACGTGGGCTGGTGTTAGCCACAGTCTTTGCAGCTGCAGAGCTGTCTAGACTGTTCTGTGGGCTGTGTCAAACCTACACCAGCTCTGCCAGTCTATTTAGCAACTCAGATAAGTGTGCACAGCGTTGCTCTCGTTTTGTTGATATGTGCATGCTGATGCATGGTGCAGCTGCGACACAGGATCTCTGCGTCACTGGTTTTGAAAGTGGCAGTGCACAGCTACCTACAGGATGTTTGAGCAAAAGACAAATCTAACCATAGGTCAGGTGCTGCACTTGGTCCCATGCTTTGCTTTAGCTTAAATAATTGGATGGAGTAGGATGAGCTGTAGGAACCTCCTCTCCAGAAACAGCGGCTTTGAATCTAGAAATGCTGCTTCCTTACAGAAATGATGGGTCATAATAAGTAAAGCAGTAAATATGATTCCTGACCAAATAGCCACTTTTCTCTGGGATAAGCAACTGGATAGTATTAGAGGAGCTGGAGCAACCTTCTTCCAAGGAGTGGCGGTTTTTAATCTGGTAATGTAGAGCTTCTTTGGAAGTAAGGCACAGGTGGAAAGGACAAGCATAGAAAGGAAATACATGCCCTCCCTTTTGACCTGTCTTTAGAAAGACAGCAAAAATGCAGCTATACAAACCTTGGGCAAAATCAGAGAAGGCCCCTGTTCTTTGCAGAGGATGATCTAATCTCCCTAGGTGATCTTTAGTGGGACCTCATTATGAAATCTGAGTTGCTTGGGAGGGAGGCTCATTGGGCACTAATGTGCTCTTGCCCCAGATGTACATACTGAACCACAGTCACTGGTGCGAGAGGAACTCATTGTGCCTCTTCAGTCTCGAGGAAGTTGTGTTTCCCTCTTCTCACTCCACTTTGGAACCCTTAGTTAGAATCACAGCCCCCCCCCTGCGCTGTTGGAGTCAATGCCTGCTAAAGTAGGCTGGGGGCCTTTAAATGAAGAGGGTCCTCTCACAGGCGGGGGAGTTAGCTACTGAGACAGACCGAATCTGAGGATAACTGCTGCTGAAACAACATCTGAGCTCTCGGCTCTTATATGGAGTCTCAAGAATTAGCCTTCCATGGAGCTGTCCAGGGTACCATTGTAGTCTTTTCTCTGTACCACTTGAGCCCATTGCTCAAAAAGGACCAAGAACTCATTAGAAGGCCTTAGGCAGGTCACACTGTCTCACAACACATCCAGCTATAATATGGGAACAATAATAATGTGGTCCTACCTCTCATGTTGTTGGAAGGATAATATATATATGAAGTTGCATACAACTGCTAAAGATTATGGGTTGTATTCCACTAAGTTCTATTAAGGGTATGCTCATCAAAATTAATGAACCTAAGTTAGCTGTGCCCATCAACGTCAACTAGCACTGAATACCACCCTAATATAATAGCATAGCATTGCACCCAAGTGCGTATGTTTATATGTTGCAAACAAAATCTCAAAGAGGAAAACAGCCCCTAAAATTTTTCACAATTGGAAAACATGCCTCCCTTTTCTTTGTGAACGAAAAGGTCAGGTAACCATTTCATTATAATACTGAGAAATATTTAATGGGGCAGGGACTACCCCAAAAACCACTGGGAACCACTGGCTTTTAAGCTAGAAATGATTGTGAGGCATTTGCTAGTGTCTCCTTGTTGTTGTTTAGTCATTTAGTCGTGTCCGACTCTTCGTGACCCCATGGACCAGAGCACGCCAGGCACTCTTGTTTTCCACTGCCTCCTGCAGTTTGTTCAAACTCATGCTGGTAGCTTCGAGACCACTGTCCAACCATCTCGTCCTCTGTCGTCCCCTTCTCCTTGTGCACTCCATCCTTCCCAACATCAGGGTCTTTTCCAGGGAGTCCCCTTCTCCTTGTGCCCTCCATCTTTCCCAACATCAGGGTCTTTCCCAGGGAGTCTTCTCTTCTCAGCTTCAGGATCTGTCCTTCCAGTGAGCACTCAGGGCTGATTTCCTTAAGAATGGATAGGTTTGATCTTCTTGCAGTCCATGGGACTCTCAAGAGTCTCCTGGGAACTTCAAATAGTTTTTGAGCCCTGGGCCCAACCTCAGGCCCAGTCTCTAAAGAGAACCTGTACTCTCCCCAACTCCCAGATCCTAATGTAAAAGTCCAACAATCCTTACCCACGCTGATTGGGACTGATGGACGTCAGAGTTTAGCAAGTTCTCGAGGACCACACTTTTCCTTGTTCTGCAGTAGCATGCCAGCTGGAAAGCCACCATTTTAGATTGCCCACAATCAGTGGCGTAGCGTGGGGGGTGCCAGGGGTGCCGTCCGCACCGGGCGCAACATCTGGGGGGGGGGGCGCGAGTCCAGAGGGAAGGGACAAGTTCCTTCCTCCGCCGGGCTCCCCGCTGCCACCGGCAGCCTTGCGCCCTAGCGCGCGCGTGCCCCCCGCCGCTGCGGCTGCGCTCCACTCACTGCTCGCAGGAGGAGCAGCTGCTGCAGCAGCGCCACCGCCGCCACCGCCGCCTGGCTGGGCACGGGCAGCCTCCGCACCCCGCCGCCGCCATCCCCTCGGCCCAGCCACAGGCGGCGGCTGCTTCTGCCCACTGGGAGGGAGGAGAGCTCCAAGGGGCCTCGCCGCGCCCTGCGCTCCCCAAAACCCTCCGAGAGGAAGCCGGCGGATGGGCGAGGGTCTCCCGGCAGAAGGGAGCGCCGCTGGCTCCGGCTCTCAGCCGCGGGGGGGGGGGGCGAGGACGGAGCACGGCTGGAAGCCCCCGGACCTGGCCGGGAGGAGGAGAGGCGCTCGCCAAGCCCGGATCTGGAGCTCCACCTACAGCCCAAGGAGAGGAGGGGGCGGGGAGGCGCCTGAGGGGTGGGGGCTTCAGCCCGCGGGGGCTCCGCAAATAATAAATTTAATAAATTCCTGCTGAGCCTTTGGGGGGGGTCCTTGGCTCCTTCGCTCGCCCCCACCCCCAGTGGCGTAGCGTGGGGTGTGCAGGGGGGCCGGGCGCAACATCGGGGGGGGCGCGCTCGCACTTGAGTGCTAAAATCCACGGGTTAGGGGGCGCAAATTACTTGCCTTGCCCCGGGTGCTGACAACCCACGCTACGCCACTGCCCACAATGCCCCAGGCAACTGCAAGCAAGCCCAGCTGGGTGGGAGCAACGCTATTAGGAACATTAACACAAACCGACTGGATCAGGCCAATGGCCCATCTAGTCCAGCCTGCTGTGTAAACAGTGGAGATCCAGGTGCAGGACCTGAGCACAACAGCCTGTCCACCTGTTTACCTGTCCACCTGTACTCTGTCCACCTGTGATTCCTATCAACTGGTATTCGGCTTCAGATCATGGAGGTAGAACATAGCCTTGTCCTCCATGCATCTGTCTCCTCCTCTTTGAAAGCCAAACAAGCTGTCTCCTGTGGGACTGAGGTTGGTAGTTTAGCTATGTGCTGCGTATTGTCGCAGGAAACTTTTCCAGGAGCCACAACTGGAGTCAGTCCTAAACCCACCCAAGAGAAAGGGAGATCCTTTGCCTCCTCAAGGAGCAAGTGAGCAGCAACGGGCTTGAATGCAGCCAGATCCAAACACTAGCAACATACCCACTAACCAGGAGGCATCTAGCCATTTCCCAGACTTTCTTGTTGGAAGTTTTTGCTTGGGAGCATTTGAGAAGCCGTTCTCAGCCACCCCTGCTTGTCACCTGCACTTCACCCTCTATGCAATGCAGTTGGGAATTAAGGTGAGAGAAGCAGCTTGAAATAGATTCTCTGTGTTGTGTTTGAGTTGCTTGGGGCTCTGTTTTGCACCCCCCCCCATAATCTGTTAATCAAGATAGAGACTCCATCTGCATTATACATTTAACGAAGTTTCCCCCAAACTTGGGTCTTCAGCTGTTTTTGAACTTCAACTCCCATCATCCCTAGCTAGCAAAACCAGTGGTCATGGATGATGGGAATTGTAGTCCAAAAACAGCTGGAGACCCAAGTTTAGGAAACACTGATCCACTTTAAACAGTCATGGCTTCCAGCAAAGAATCCTGGGAGCTGTAGTTTGTTAAGGATGCTGGAAGTTGCTAGGAGAACCCTATTTTCCTCACAGAACTACAATTCCCCTACAGTCCCCTGGAAAGATGGATGGATTGTTAAACCACATTGGGAACTTTAGCTCTGGGAGGGCAATAGGTAGTCTCCTAAAAACTCTCAGAACGCTTAAGAAACTACAGTTCCCAGAATTCTTTGGGGGAAGCAAAGACTGCTTAATGTGGCATGATACAGTTTTAAATGATTAGTGCAGATGGAGCCAGATGTTTCAGATGCTCAAACCCACACAGCCTCCCCAGAAAGTCAGTTTCTAGTTTTTTTGTTCATCCAGAGCCATAGACCTGATTTCCGTGAAGTATTTTGTCAGACTCATTGCACAACATGGAAATTGTAGTAGGGAATGGAGGGGAAATTTTGTCCGATCTGCATTTTAAGCAATTTGCACCTCTCGGTCTATTACACAGATCAGAATGTAATTCACACTTCTTTGAATTTTGTGATACAGATGTTGGCTAAAAAAAAGAGAGTAACAAAATGCACTTAAAAAAAATAACAGAATGCATTTAAAATGTGTACTTTTTATGAAACTTATTTAGAAATGCACACACAAAATACGAACGTAAATGTATTTTGTGGCAAAATAGGTAAAGATTTGATCTGATTGTTCTCCCCTCCAATTTGCATATTGATGGCAGAAACAGGACATTACACATTTATGGATAACCCAATGTGAAACTAGATTCAGGTAGGTAGCTGTGTTGGTCTAACGCAGCCGAAATAAAATAAAATAAAAATAAAAAATTGTCCAGTAGCACCTTATAGACCAACTAAGTTTGTTCTGGATATAAGCTTTCGTTTGCATTCACACTTCTTCAATACCTAATGTGAAACTGACGTACGCTGGAAGTAGACCGATCTCCCCATCTATACTGCCTGAGAATTAAGAAGAATACCCCTGTACACTGCTTATATATATACACACACACACACACACACACACACACACACACACACACATAGTATTAAGCAGTTGATAATGTTTGTTAAAATAAATAAATAATAAATTAAAGGAAGATGAGGGTGCTAAGCTAGATGATCCAGTAGGGCTCTTTTTTTAAATGTTCTTAATCATTTTGGTGCAAGATTTGAGCCTGCTTCCTCCTTTTTGCCTAGGCATTTTTTTTTAATGTAGTTATAATCAGGGCTGCTTTGTTCTGTACCGGTTTTGCTTTCAGCCTTCCCTTTATTTTTCTTATTTGCTGAAGTATATTGTTGCGCAAATTGTTTTCACACTTTTATGCGCTGCTCTGGGATCTTCGAATGAAGTTAAGAAACGTTTCAAATTTTAAAAATAATGCAAATAAAGAAGGCAGCTCCGTATGTTCTTCCGGAGGATGTGAAATTTCCCCCCATGTGCGCATTGCACTTATGTTATTGTGTTGTGGCAGGGGTGGCCATTGTGATGCTATAATAATAATAATAATAATAATAATAATAATAATAATAATAATAATTTTATTATTTGTACCCCACCCATCTGGCTCGGTTGCCCCAGCCACTCTGGGTGGCTTCCATCATGTATGAAAACACAATAAAACCTTAAACCTTAAACAGCTTCCCTATAGAGGGCTCATCACCTCCTGGCAAATAGAAGGGGAAGAAATGGAGGCAGTGAGAGATTTTACTTTCTTGGGCTCCATGATCACTCCAGATGGTGACAGCAGTCACGAAATTAAAAGACACCTGCTTTTAATCAATGACAAACCTAGACAGCATCTTAAAAAGCAGAGACGTCACCTTGCCAACAAAGGTCCATATAGTTAAAGCTATGGTTTTCCCAGTAGTGATGTATGGAAGTGAGAGCTGGACCATAAAGAAGGCTGGTCGCCAAAGAATTGATGCTTTTGAGTTATGGTGCTGGAGGAGACTCTTGAGAGTCCCATGGACTGCAAGAAGATCAAACTGTTACCATAAAGCACCAATGCTGCAGCAAGCAAAGGCTCCAGCAGCTCAGTCAGCTGCTTGTGGCTGGAAAGCCAGACAGGATGTTTGTGACTGTTGCCATGGGAACAAAGGGGCAGTTCATTCTGTGCTGAGCACCGGATGTTAGCTCAGTGTGTGTGTCATATGACCTGTACTGGAAGTACATGGGTGGAGTTTCTTCTTGCTGTTGTCGAGTGCAGACGTGTTTCTCTGTACTGATATGAGAGACAGAAATAAAAGATGTAAATAGTTTTCTGTCTGCTTCTTTCCCCTCTCTGGGGGACACCAAAGGGGAGAGAGGGAGAACGGTGTGTTCCTCTCACACATCTGAGATGAATCGCCGGGACCTCGCCTGCTTATCAGCAGAGTGGAGACGCGGGGAGGTCGACAGGAATATCTGCCGGTGCCTACGCTGTGGCACATTCCTCTGACCCAGGCAGAATTCCAACACAAACATCCATTTTTAAGGAAATCAGCCCTGAGTGCTCACTGGAAGGACAGATCCTGAAGCTGAGGCTCCAATACTTTGGCCACCTCATGAGAAGAGAAGACTCCCTGGAAAAGACCCTGATGTTGGGAAAGATTGAGGGCACAAGGAGAAGGGGATGACAGAGGACGGGATGGTTGGACAGTGTTCTCGAAGCTACCAGCATGAGTTTGACCAAACTGTGGGAGGCAATGGAAGACAGGAGTGCCTGGCGTGCTCTGGTCCATGGGGTCATGAAGAGTCGGACATGACTAAACAACAACAACATAGAGGGCTGCCTTCAGATGTTTCCTAAATGTTATATAATTACTCATCTCCTTAACATCTGATGGGAGGGCATTCCACAGGGTGGGCGCCACTACTGAGGAGGTCCAATGCTGTTGGACTTCAACTCCCATCAACCCCAGTCAGGGATTATGGGAATTGTGTTCTGGGGTTTGTTGGCTTCCCTTGCTTTATGGCAACAGGGGTTTGCAGTGCAAGATCTTAGATGCTGAGAGCAATGGGTGGGTAGGTTCACGTGGTAATATATGACCCTCCAGAAATAATGGCTGCAAACCATTTATGCCTTTCAAGGAGAAGCAAGCAGCATTTTGAGTTGCATTCACAAACACGCTGGAAGGCAGTCCCAAAGGTGCAAGGCCAGAGGAGCATTCTTTGAAAAGCAAATCCTAGCAATCTCTTTGGCGGCGGCATTTCACATCAGCTGAAGTTTCCGAGACTTTTTCAAAAGCAGCCCCCTGTAGAGCACATTGCAAGAATCCAGCCTTCATTAAGTTATATCACCTACTATTTCAAAGGCATGGTCCAAACCTTGGTGTGCTGCTATTTTGAACCGTTCAAGAGGTCAGGTGATGCGAAGGAAAGATGCCCTTGAAGAGGATGGGAAGAGAGTCAAGTTTGGAGAAATTCTTCCAGGGGTTATGTGGGCTGCATTTGCCACATTTAACTGGACTGGTGGCCAAGTGTGTGTGTCTGTGTGTGGAGCGGTTTCTCTTGCTCTTAGCATCTTTAAACCTTGAGCCTCTTCACAGTAGGATGGAGATCTTTGCAAGCTGGCTTCTAGACTGGCAACGTTTCCTGGGACATCTTGCAACCATGTGATGTTGCATAGATATGCAGATGTTCCAGGAAAGAAGGCATGCAAGCAAGCTTAAAACTTTCCTAAAAGCCTCCTGGATCCTTGCAACAGCAAAGACATTCCCACAAATCAGCTATGTGCTCTGGCCATGTTAACTGTGTAACATCACGAGTGCAGGTGGGTTTCAGGGGGCTAAGAAGCAGTGAAGACCTCCGTACCCTCAGAGGGGAAAAAATACAGTGAACACACACACACACACACACACACCTTGAAAAAGTTATCATGTGGCCCCAGGAAGATCGCAGAATATAGCTCCCAAATTGCCACATGAGTAAAAGGCTCTGCGGAACCGAGGCTCTGCACAGATATTTCTTAAGTTTGATTCTTGGTATGTTTGTTGACATCCATTGTGGTTTATAGCAAGCTGTTTCTCGGTGTTGATTTGCAGAGGGGAGAGGGGGAAACGGTACAGTAAATGCTTGCTTTTGTTCTTCCACATGCCGCTTGGAGAGAGGGAACCACGGTGCACATTTAGAACAACTAAGGCGAACGACTGTTAACAATGGGAGCCGCAAGAGTCGCCAATAGCAGACACATGAAAGTTGCTGAAAGGCAATATTCCTCAGTGTTGGGAAAGGTCAGGATGAAGCTCAATAGACCAAAAAGAACAAGACAAAAAGGGGGGGGGGATAGCCCATTATAAAAGATAGAGGAAGAAATCTATTTTTTTTGTCAAGACTTGGAACTTTGTCGTTTTGTTCATGCAAGCAAAGATTTCATGTCATTTGATTTCAGTAGCTTTAATTGTGGTCACATATTTTTAATCTGACCTACATGGCTAGTAATAAACAGGCCTTTCAGATCAGATAACCTTCTTCATAAAAAAGAAAGAAAATAGTGGGAGCCACACACACAGCTGTACATGCGTGTCTTCTGATCTGGAGCAAAAGCTGGAAGACAGGAAACTGCCTTTTTTACTGGGTCAGATTATGGACAGGCAGCAGTTCCCCAGGGTCTTAGAGGCAGAGATCTTTCCAGTCACCTGCTGCTGCAGCAGCTGTCACTGACCACCGGTGTCCACCAGATCCCATCAGCCCCAGTCAACCAGCCTGCAATGGTCAGATATGGTGGGAGTGGCCGATATTCTCTAATCTGACTGGGAGTAGCTCAGGGCAAATGTCTTTCCCATCATTCATATGAACACAAGAAGCTGCCTGAGTCAGACCATTTGTCCATCTAGTTCATTATTCCCAACACTGACTGGTGGCATCTCTCCAGAGTTTCATACTGGAGAGAGCCCCAGCCTTATGTGGAGATGGTGAGGACCGAACCTGGGACTCTTCCCTCCTATGGCTTCCAGCAACTGGTATGCAGGAGTGTTGATGCCTCCTACTGTGGAAATAGGGATGCGGGTGGCGCTGTGGGTTAAACCACAGAGCCTAGGACTTGCTGATCAGAAGGTCGCCGGTTCAAATCCCCGAGGCGGGGTGAGCTCCCGTTGCTCGGTCCCTGCTCCTGCCAACCTAGCAGTTCAAAAGCATGTCAAAGTGCAAGTAGATAAATAGGTACCGCTCCAGCGAGAAGGTAGCCAGTGTTTCCATGCGCTGCTCTGGTTCGCCAGAAGCGGCTTAGTCATGCTGGCCACATGACCCGGAAGCTGTACCCTGGCTCCCTTGGCCAATAAAGCGAGATGAGCGCCACAACCCCAGAGTCGGCCACGATTGGACCTAATGGTCAGGGTCCCTTTACCTTTTACTGTGGAAATAGAGCATAGCCATTGTGGCTACTGGCCGTCAGTAGCCTTTTCCATGAGTTAGTCCATTCCTCTCTTAAAGCCATCCAAGCTGATGACCATCACTGCATCTTGTGGCAGTGAGTTCCATAGATGAACTATGCTTTGTGTGAAGATGCGCCTGTCCTGAATCAGCTTCCACATGTTTGAGTGTTATGAGAGAGGGAGAAAAACTTCTCTCTTTCCACTTTCTCCATGCCGTGAAGAATTTTACAAACTTTGCAATTGCTGAAAGGCCCTTGGAATAATGTATGGGCAAGATGTCTTCATTCTAACCTGGGTGCTTAGATTGTCTCTGCCCATAACATGGCCTTGTTCCAGTGCTGCTTCTTGCTGCCACTCCAGTTAAATGAAGGCTGTGGCAGTAACATCTGCCCATGTTTGCTGTGTCGGCGCAAATGTCCTGGCTCGATTTATCACTCTGACACCCACACAAGTTGCCATGTCGGTGTAGAAGTTTATAAGACCAGGCCGTTCGAAAAAGGAAAAGGAAACCTTTCAAATGCTTCCAGCTTTTTGAGCCATTTTACTTCACAGTTTTATTCTGCTACTGATTGCAAAGAAAGCAAATGCGTCTAAAGTTTGCCTCTTGGGTATTTACGTGCGTTTTGCTTCAAACAGAAAAGGATAGAAACGATCCCTTTGGGCTGAAAACAAAATAGTTTTTTTTAGATCAGGGATGGGGAATCTGCGGCCCTACAGATGTTGCCGGACTCCAACTCCTATCATCCACTCTTGGCTTGGGGCTGTTGGGAGTTGGAGTCCCAATGCATCTGAAGGGGCAAAGTTCCCTCACCCACACTCTATATTTTGCTCTAAGCTTTTTGGAGGAAGGCTGGGATGCGTGTGGAAGGACTGGACTAAAATCCGGCATGGAGGTTGAATCTGATCAGGGAACATTTGGAGCTGCAGAACCCTGAACAACTTCAGCAACTCTTTTCCGCCACGTTGCTATTTTTCTCTCCTGACACCCAGAGAGTGTCACGCCAAATGAGCTTAGTGTTGGAAATTGACAATAGGAGCCATTAATGCAAGGGAGCGACGTTTGCCTTTTCAAGGTGTTTGAGAGAGCAGCCTTTTTGCGCCCAACACATTGGAAAAAATTACGTGCGTATATATCTGTTCATATTAAAGGGTAAAGGTAAAGGGACCCCTGACCATTAGGTCCAGTCATGACCGACTCTGGGGTTGCAGCGCTCATCTCGTTTTATTGGCCGAGGGAGCCGGCGTACAGCTTCCGGGTCATGTGGCCAGTGGCGTAGCGTGGGGGTGCAGGGGGGGCGGCCGCACCGGGCGCAACACCTGGGGGTTAGGGTTAGGGGGCGCAAATCCACGGGTTAGGGGGCGCAAATCCACGGGTTAGGGGGCGCAATTCCACAGGTTAGGGGCGCAAATTACTTGCCTTGCCCCGGGTGCTGACAACCCACGCTACGCCACTGCATGTGGCCAGCATGACTAAGCCGCTTCTGGCGAACCAGAGCACACAGAAACACCGTTTACCTTCCTGCCGGAGCGATACCTATTTATCTACTTGCACTTTGATGTGCTTTTGAACTGCTAGGTTGGCAGGAGCAGGGACCGAGCAATGGGAGCTCACCCCGTCACGGGGATTTGAACCGCCGACCTTCTGATCGACAAGTCCTAGGCTCTGTGGTTTAACCCACAGCGCCACCCGCATCCTTTTCTGTTCATATCAGTCATCAGCAATTTGGGTGTACCTATTTAGAAGGTTACAACCCTGTACTGCAGTGATGGCTTGAAGGTCATGGTCCATCACTGGAATTGCATGCTGGCAGTGGGCATAGCCAGACATACAGATGAAACTGATGTGACTCTTGCTGTTGACCAATAGGCTATATTCCAGCCTTTCCCACTTCCCACACCCAGATGCACACCAAACTCTTCATCCTTTGCCCCGATAAGCAAGAGATATTAACACAGTTCAAAGACACCTTCCAGCCAGCAGCAGTACTCAAGAAGGAGAGCTGGTGAGGGGTGTGGCCTGGGAAGAAGGGGTGTGGCCTTGGAGAGAGAGCCCCAAGGGACACATAGAGAATCCTGGATGGCTGCATTCAGTTCCTGGGCTGGAGGTTTCATCAGCCCTGCTATACCCACTTACCTGGGAGTAAGGCCCATTGAATCCAATGGGACTCACTTCTGAGTTCACACATACAGTGTTGCACTGTGCACACATCTTTCACCCCCAAAGGACCTCGCAGCAGCTTAGAACCATATTTTTTTAAAAAGGCATAAAACAAAATTGCCAACCAATACACAATAAACAAACGCAAGAAGTAAGTTCAACAGGTGCAGCCACATTATGCTTCTAGATCAGGCTAAAGGCCCGTCTGGTCTTGCATCAGCGACCAACCATTCCCAGCCTCAGAACCACTCTGACAGTGGTCCTCCTTAATGAATAAGGAACATTGGTCAAATATCAGTGGTCCTTCTTCCCACATAAATATGCTTTAAGCTGCTAGCTTGGTTTTGCAGTACTTGTGTATAATTTGTTTACCATATATACTTCAAGGCTGCAATCCCAAAACACGCATACGAAGGAAAAAGCACAGAGGGACATACTTTTGCATTTGTAGGCTCAATCACCTTCCTTCTTTGTTTGAAGCCATGGAGGTCTTTTTGTAGGAGATGTTTGGAGCCCCATAAATGGGAAATGCTATAGGAACATAGGAGTGTGGCTTATACTGAGTTAGACCACTGGTGCATCTAGCCCAGTATTGACAACTATACGGACTGGCAGCAACACTTTGGGATTCTAGATAGAGTTCTCTCCCAGCCCTAGTTGGAACCTCCCACCCTGAAAGCAGATGTTCTGTCACTGGGCTTAGAGCAGTGGTTCTCAACCTGCGGCTCCCCAGATGTTGTTGGACTACAACTCCCATCATCCCTGACCACTGGTCATGCTGGCTAGGAATGATGGGAGTTGTAGTCCCCAGATGTTGCTGGACTACAACTCCCATCATCCCTGACCACTGGTCATGCTGGCTAGGAATGATGGGAGTTGTAGTCCCCGGATGTTGTTGGACTACAACTCCCATCATCCCTGACCACTGGTCATGCTGGCTAGGAATGATGGGAGTTGTAGTCCAACAGCATCTGGGGACCCACAGGTTGAGAAACACTGGCTTAGAGCCTTGTGTGTGTGTGTTTCAGCTGCACAGCTGGATTTGGTGAAGGTGCTACACTGACTGGGTCTCTTACCAGCAGTCCCTGGTACTATGGTACTAGAAGGATTCTGGAGTGTGGAAGAAGTGCATTAACTCTGCAGTCCATTTCCTTGTCATAAAGCATTGCATACTGAATGGGTAGCTTGAAATGGGGATGGAGGGAGACCAGGGAGGAGGGAAATCTCAAAACATCACCACTTCACTCAGTAAGAGATTTAGAGCTCTCCCTCGGCGCTGAAAGGTCAGTTTGGGCCCCAGGGTTCTGACATTGTTCCTTTAAGTTAGACCCTCAACATAAACTATTTTCAACACTTGCCGTGAAGAACAAATGACCTTTAGTAACTTGCCCAGGAGACAAATGGTACATTAACACAATAAATATACTGTACTGGAGTCAGGGCTTCCGCTTTATTTCGTAATTAGGATTTTCTTGCTTTCCCCACTCCGTTCACTAATAGTGTATTCTCATACTTTGGCATGGCTGTAAGTGTGTGTGTCTATCTGTGTGTACATAATTCGTCTTCTGTTGGGATTAGTAATATCCACTGATAATTACCGAGCGTACAGTCAATTTCCTTGTGTTCAGGGACAATGTGTCTTGTTCGCATCTGCTCAAAGGAGGTTGGCTGAACTGTAGGAGGAGGCAGAAAGAGAGGTAAGGGAATTGTTAAGGCATTATAGTACCCGTCTGCTCTACACACACACACACACACACACACACACACACACACACACGAGAAAGGGCTGTTAAATAATTTTTGGGGAAGTGTTCCATTCTCCCATTCCCACTTTTAAGCTGCAGCAGGTTAAATAGGAGCGTGGCTGAATATTAAGGTCTTATTAGGGGTTGTGGGTGGGGGATTGGGCAAAAGTACTGTACCACATTGGCCCCAATATAAGCTGCACCTTTAAAATTCAAGGGATGGGGAGAAAAAAAGACAATACCCGAATATAAGCGGCTCCCTTAAAATTCAGCAGGCACTCACACCCATTCTGTTTTACTGTATGTCTGTTTCAGATATCGTAAAAGCCCATTTTTGTAAGGTTGCGAATCTAAGCCGCACTTTAACTTTTCATGGTTGGAATTTTGAGGGGTGGTGGTGTGGCTTATATTCAGTGCCAATACGGTAGTTGAACTGAAATACCTTGTGCAGGGAACAAAAGCCAGGGAAATACACTGAATTTAACATAATGCAAAAATGATAGTCAAACCAGTTCAGAGCTGTTATTCGTAAGTAATTATTATAGGAATACTTGCAGATATGTTAAGAAATGACAACTCAGTAGCATGTATTACGTACTTCTCCTACATTTGCATTTTAAGGAACAATAGAAAACATGGATGGAAACTGCTAATACAGTGGTACCTCGGGTTACAGACGCTTCAGGTTACAGACTCCGCTAACCCAGAAATAGTACCTCAGGTTAAGAACTTTGCTTCAGGATGGGAACAGAAATCGCATGGCGGCAGCAGGAGGCCCCATTAGCTAAAGTGGTGCTTCAGGTTAAGAACAGTTTCAGGTTAAGAATGGACTTCCAGAACGAATTAAGTTCTTAACCTGAGGTACCACTGTATACTAATTTTAGCATGTCCAAAGAGCTGTTCCTGGGGACCAGGAGTGCCGGTTCCTGGAGGGTGAACCCTTTTGGGTCCCCCAAATATTTGGGGGGTGGAGGCTGCCCCCAATATTAAAAAATCACAGAGGCAAAGTGCAAAGCCAAGTGTAGTTCCAGTGGCCGGCTCCTTCTCCTCCTCCCATGGAAGGGAAGGAGGGTCAAACAGCCTCTCATTGGTGGCAGTGCCAGGAGGATGTGGAGGAGAGCATCTGGCCATTGAAGCCATGCAGCTACCGCATTCAGCTCCGCCCCCAGCTTCCCATGATGTGCTGACATCACACATGTGCTGTTGGCGCGCCCAATCACCATCACAAGCTGGCACCTCTGCTTGGGACAGGCACAGAGCACAATGTTGTGCACAGATCTCTTCATGTTCTGTGCGGCTGGTGGTTGGTGCTGGGCTGCATGAAGCCCAGTTTATAAGGAGGCTCCAAGTTTGAAGGGGCGGAAAGTCTCATTTTCTGTGCCCATTGGGAATGGGGTGGGTGGGGGAAAACAACGTATTCTGCCTAATGTCACCTCTGAAGCAGCCAAAAAGATTCTCAGCAAGATCCAGCCAGGACACAGGCTTTCAAAACCCCCAGAAAAATATCTTGGCAAAAAGGAGGTGTAATTTCATTTGTAGAACTGCTAGTGGTTTCCAAATGGTCTTCCACTCTATTATACTCTCTCCAAAGGAAACAATTGGAAATTACATCGATGAGCGCAGTTCTTGTAGGAATGAAGTACCATCTCAAGCCACTTAATGATGCAAGTTGGACTCCATCTCCCAGCAGCCCTGGCCAACGTGACAAATGGTCAGGTGTGATGGGAGTTGTAGTCTCATAGCATCTGGAGGGTCCCCTCATCCTGTCATCAATGAATTTGGCAGTAAATGAATATGAATACGTACAGTAAACGAGTGTGTCATAAGACAGGGAAAGACGAGCCTTTGGCCTTGCATTTGTGTATTTGGAAGGACTCGGTCTCAACATGAAAATTAGAGGAGTTCAACTTTATTATTTGCATCCATGAGATGTTGCACAGTATGAGAGTCCTCATCTTTTCCTGAATCTAGTGACCGTTTGTGTAAGATCACTTTGAAACATAATCTAGCCTGGTAATGACAGATGTAAATCTCTCTCTCTCTGTGTGTGTGTGTGTTTGTATGGAGAAACAGGAAGCAGACGAGTGATGTGCTTTTATGGTTGTTTTGAAGCTTTTGCTGGTTGTCAGTCGGGACAGACAGCATGGTTTGCAGTGGATGACATACTAAAGTACAATAATAGTTGGGAAAGCTGGTTCATAGCAGCACCATTAAAACACAAGAATGTCACCAGGGTTTCACCAACATAGTCGTGCTGCTGTTGTCAAACAGCTAGTTCTGCACAGAGAGAAATATATACATTTCACACATTGTTTCTGCTTTTCAGGGTTTGTTTGGTTTTGGATGGAGGAAAAGTTGTGGGATTTATTGCTGGGTTGGCATTGTGAATAGTGTGACACAGCACTGCTTATTATGTATTATTACATAATTATGTATTGCTTATTATCATGCATTTTATTTGTACAATTATTTATATAACCGTTATAGGACCGTTTAAATTGTTTCTGTTTTATAGGTATTGCGTTACGTGCAGGAATCATGTTGTTCATTATGTTACCGTGTTGTAAACTGCCAATTTTAATGGCAGACTACAACAGTAAGATTGCGGAAAATATAGCCAGGTTCCTCGCGGTAGCCATCAAAAACGAGGGCACAATTGCCAAAAGGAAGGATGAGTTTCTAGTAAAAAGTGTTTGCATTTGAAAAACTATTTTTCCTTGTAGTGCTTGTTACAGTCTTAGTTTTAAAAGGACAGTCTGTGTGCATGTGTGCTATACGTGCATGTTTAAATGAAGAGTGGTCTACACATTTCTTAAATAAAATAAAGCCCCAGAGGCTTGCCAGGAGAGAGAAAAAGGGATGACATGCCTAGGGTCAGCCCTCACTTCAAAAGGAATCAATGGCATGTATTAAGAGCAGAGATGTGGGGAGAAATCAACACAGTTTGGATTCAAAGGGTTGGGTCTACTTCACACTTTTTGAAACAATATGCAAAAGAAGACTTCTCTGAATTTTGCAGTGCAGTTCTCAAGCCAATTTACATCTACAAAAATGCCTATATTGTGTGTAAAGCTGCACAGAATCATAGAAAAATAGAATTGAAGAGTTGGAAGGGACTAAAGCACCCATGGCATCCATGGCATTCAACCTCTGCTTAAAAACTTCCAAGGAAGGGGAATCCACAACCTCCCGAGGGAGACCGTTCCACTGTCGAACAGCTCTTACTGTCAGAAAGTTCATCCTGATGTTTAGTCGGAATCTCCTTCCATTAGGGACAAATATATATAAGAGTGAAAAAAACATATATGAATGAAACCCTATGTGGCCTAGGACCCACGTACCTACAGGACCGCCTCTCCTAGTATGCCCCGTGGAAGACCTTAAGGTCCACAAATGACAACATTTTGGAGGTCCCAGGTCGCAAGGTGGTTAGATTGGTCTCAACTAGGGCCAGGGCCTTTTCAGTACTGGACCCGACTTGGTGGAATGCTCTGTCACAAGAGACTAGGGCCCTGCGGGACTTGACATCTTCCCACAGGGCCTGCAAGACAGAGCTGTTCTGCCTGGCCTTTGGTTTGGACTCAGTCTGACCCTTATGTTTCCCTCCCCTTATGGTTTTGATCTATGGGCTACTTTTAAAATGAGGCTGCATTTTAAATTGCATTTTAACCTGCATTTTAAATTGGGTCCCCCCCCCATTATGTTTTACTGTAATTTTACTGGTGCTGGCCACCCTGAGCCCGACTCTGGCCGGGGAGGGCAGGGTATAAATAAAATGTATTATTATTATAATGGTGTGCTCTGGTCCATGGAGTTATGAAGAGTCGGACACGTCTAAACGACTAAACAACATTATTATTATTATTATTATTATTATTATTATTATTATTATTATTATTATTAAACAAACATACTAGCATGCATTACATTCGGTGTAAAGTTGCTTTGCAAAAATGTGTACATCAGGCAAAATTGCATACAGACATATTAGGAGAAAGTCACACCCAAACGCTGCTGAATATTCATGAGGCCTTTTTTAATTTTTTAAAATGCAAACTGATGTTTAAAATGTGGAGAAATGAACTTCAGGTGGGAGAAATGAGGAACCCGAGAGGAGCCGAAATTGATAAGATTTTCCCATCCTGAAAGTGGGGGGTAACTGACTATTCAGGAAAACCAACAGGCCCTGCAAATGAGCTCTCAAAGGATCCTGGTGAGGTGCTGCAATGACTTGGTGAGCTCCTTCTTCTCCAGTCTCCACCTCAGCATGAGTGGAAGAGAAGTCTTACTCATTTCCTTTTCTGGCTTAAAATACTGCATACACCCTGCAGCTTGGCTCCCCCCCCCCCCTGGTTAGACACGTCAACCCCACTCTGCAAGCAAGAGGAACAGAAGTGACAGCAGGGGATTCCCCACAAATGTTGGGCTTTCTTTCTTTCTTTCTTTCTTTCCTTTCTTTTTTTTTTTTTACTTTCTGCTGCTGCAGCGGCAGCGGCCCCAGAAACAGCTGCGGCACTCAAACAGGAAGCTCGAGAGAGTCGCAGAATGGCGAAAAGAATGAGTTCACCCCCATGCGAGGCCTTTGTCTTGACTGGAAGTGTGTGAGAGCTCACTAAGAGAGAAGAAGAAGATTGGTCGGGGAGAAGGGAGGAGGAGGGGAAAAGCAGAAGGAGGGTAACCAAAACTTCCAGTCACTACCAGGTTGGGGGAAGAGGGGGAAGCAAGGCTCGTTGTTAATAAATCAGTGTCCAGGAAGTGAGAGGTGCAGAGGAAGTGAGTCTTGCAAAGAGAAAGAAACGTAGGATTGTAGAGTTGGAATTGAACTGAAGGATCATCCTTGTTGTTGTTGTTTAGTCGTTTAGTCGTGTCCGACTCTTTGTGACCCCACGGACCAGAGCACACCAGGCACTCCTGTCTTCCACCACCTCCCGCAGTTTGGTCAAACTCATGCTGGTAGCTTCGAGAACACTGTCCAACCATCTCGTCCTCTGTCGTCCCCTTCTCCTTGTGCCCTCCATCTTTCCCAACATCAGGGTCTTTTCCAGGGAGTCTTCTCTTCTCATGAGGTGGCCAAAGTATTGGAGCCTCAGCTTCACGATCTGTCCTTCCAGTGAGCACTCAGGGCTGATTTCCTTCAGAATGGAGAGGTTTGATCTTCTTGCAGTCCATGGGACTCTCAAGAGTCTCCTCCAAGCACCATAATTCAAAAGCATCAATTCTTCGGCGATCAGCCTTCTTTATGGTCCAGCTCTCACTTCCATAGGACCATCCTAGTCTACAGCTAAAGATCCCTGATAGATGGTTGTCTGACCCAATGAAGGAGAGCCCACCACATTCTAACTTCCAAGATAGTTTATTGTATGGTTCTTACCACGAGCAAATTGCTCCTAAAGATTAGTTGGAAGCTCCTTCCTTGTAATTTGAATGTTGTGTGGTGCTGCTTCAGGGAGAACACAGGAAGAAGACATCTGGGGCGAAAGGCACCCCACAACTCCCCAAAAGATGCAGCCACCCTATAGGTCTCTCTTTTTCATGGTTTGAACTGTCTCACACCTTCCTCTTCTTCCTGCCTGATGCCCAGTGAGTGCCAGATGACTCCAGGCTGCTCAACCCGACCTTTAGAGATCTGGGGCTCCCTCAAGCTGACTCAAACTGCCACCTTCAAATAGGCCTGAGTTGGCTTAGGATTCAGTCCGTGGTCAAATCCTGTTCACGGCCCTTATATATATGTGCACACACATATTCCAGACAACTTAAATTTCAGGACTGGTGACACTATTACAAAGAGAGAGTGTGCTTTCACTGACTGCTCTAAGTTTTTGTGAGAAGAACCCCCTTCCTTTCAGTTTATACAGTGTGGTTTTGTGATATGGAAGTCAAGTTTAGGGCGTTAACACAGATGCACAATATCCTTCTATTGACTCTGTTCTCTGCATCTGCTGAGCCGTACTCCTAACTAAGGCATTTCTTTCTTCATAACGATTACAGATTACTGAGAATGAGTAAGATAGATGGTTTAGTTAAGCATCTCCTCATATATTCTGGTCTGTGCTATTGATTTGCATATTATAGGTCATCATGGCTCAATAACGATTCATCTATACTTTTGATATGAAAATAGGCTGTTCCTCACGACGCAAGCCAATGCACTAATTTATTTTTACTCCCCTGTTTGAAGTTATATTATGCTGGCTTTGCCATCAAGATGCATTTATTCAACCACAATATGAAAGCATACGGTTCAGAAATGTGCTGATGTCTTCTAGTTCAAGGCAAGGTTTTAAATGAGGGAAAGGTATTGCAGGGGGGACAGTTGCAGATGAACAAGGAGCACCTTTACTGAAATGCACGGTGCATTTGGGGAAAGCTTGACAGGTGGAATTGCTATGTGTTTCAAGAATAGCCCTGGTGGATCTGGCCAAATACCCATTTAATTCAGCATTCTCTTCTCACAGTGGACAATGAGGAGTTATATCCATGGGAAACCCACAAAGAATTACCTGAGGTCAACAGCACTCGCCCCACTTGTGATTCCTAGCCACTGATATTCACAATAAATACTCTACCTCTGCAGTGAAGGTAGAATATACCCGTCAGGGCTAGCAGTCATTGATACCCTTATCCTCCATGAAGTAGTCTAATTTTAGGGATGCGGGTGGTGCTGTGGTCTAAACCACTGAGCCTCTTGAACTTGCTGATCAGAAGCACGGCGGTTCGAATCCGCATGATGGGGTGAGCTCCCATTGCTCTGTCCCAGCTCCTGCCAACCTAGCAGTTCAAAAGCATACCAGTGCAAGTAGATAAATAGGTACCGTGGCGGCGGGAATGTAAACGCCATTTCCGTGCGCTCTGGTTTCCATCACGGTGTTCCGTTGCACCAGAAGCAGTTTAGTGATGCTGGCCACGTGACCTGGAAATCTGTCTGTGTACAAACGCCGGGTCCCTCGGCCTGATGCGAGATGAGTGCTGCACCCCATAGTCACCTTTGACTGGACTTAACCATCCAGGGGTCCTTTACCTTTAGTCTAATTGTCTTTTAAAGCCATCCAAGTTGCTGGCCGCCATCACTCACCTCTTCTGGGGAGAATGCCATAGTTTGCTGAGTGAACAATTGTAGAGATGGAAGGAACCCTGAGGACCCAATACAGGAATATACACCTGTCTCATATGGGCATTGAACCTACGACCTTTGTGTTATCAGCACCATGCTCTAACCAACTCAGTTCTGTATTCACTTCAGCTCTGATTTTGGCTGAGTTTAATGGCAAACTGTAGACTTACGACCAAAGAGCATTCTTGAGGGATTGTAATGCTATTGTTATAGTCTTAAAACTAAGCAGGCCTCAAGCCAGCCAGTTCCTGGGCGGGAGAGTCTCACCCCCCCCCGCCCCACTCCGGAGCTCCTTGTAAACCATCCCTGAGTTTTCTCATGGAAGAACAGGATGCCTTGGGCAGTGACTAAACAAATATAAAACTTCTTGCTGTGCGGTTCTGCTACTGTGCTACATTAACAGCTACATTCCACCCCATGGATGGCTCTTGTGTTTAAACTCTCAGTTCTTCAAAGACAAAAGCTGCTAGACAAATGAGGGAGAGATGTTACACATTCTCGGGGTTATTCCATCTCCTCCCATCATCATGTTCCAGTTCTGCCAGTTGTGAGAGCACATCTCCCTAATAAAAGAGTATGTCGCTCTGAAATCTGCTTCCTGTTAACATTTGGTTACATCAACATTCTCTGTTCGGATTATCAGCAGTTCAGACAGCGCATAAATGGGTTGCATCAAAACCCATTAAACCAAACATCTTACATGGGCAGTTGTAGAGGATTTAAAATGTTTCACAGGCATTTTCTTAGTAACTCTGTAAGGCCAGGAGGGTCCACCTATTTTCAGTTTCTACCCCATTCTTTTTGGGTTTTTAATCCCAATTTTTCTTCTTGTATTTATTTATTATAATTTATTTATGTGTTTTCAATTTTACATACAGTCAGCAAAAAAACCACACACAATAAAAACATGAAATAATAATAATATAATAATAATTTATTATTTATACCCCGCCCATCTGACTGGGCTTCCCCAGCCACTCTGGGTGGCTTCCAACAAAATATTAAAATACAGTACAGTGGTGCCTTGCAAGACGAAATTAATTCGTTCCGCAAGTCTCTTCGTCTTGCGGTTTTTTCGTCTTGCGATGCACGGTTTCCCATAGGAATGCATTGAAAATCAATTAATGCGTTCCTAGGGAAACCGCCTTCAGACCAGGTCCGAGGAAGGTCTGTCCCCGGACCTCTTCTGAAGGCTGGGGGGGGAGACAAGGGCTTTTCTTCCCACCCCCAGCATTTTAAAAAACCCCGGGACAGCGGAGGACTTCTCCGCTGTCCGGGCGATCTTAAAATGCTGGCGGGCGGCATTTTAAAATCGCCCTGGGACAGCGGAGGACTTCTCCGCTGTCCGGGGCGATTTAAAAGCCCCTGGGAAGGCAGGCAGGGGGGACAAAGACTTTCGCCCCCCGCCCGCCTTCAGAAGGTGTTCCCGCCCCCCGCCCCCCGCCCCGCTTCGGAGCAGCGTTCCGAAGTGGGGTGGCTGGGGCAGGTGTTCCCGCCCCCCCGCCCGGCTTCGCAGCAGCGATCCGGAGCCCGGCGGCTGGGGCAGGTGTTCTCGCCCCCCGCCCCGCTTCGGAGCAGCGTTCCGAAGCGGGGTGGCTGGGGCAGGTGTTCCCGCCCCCCCGCCCGGCTTCGCAGCAGCGCTCCGCAGCCCGGCGGCTGGGGCAGGTGTTCCCGCCCCCCCGCCCGGCTTCGGAGCACCGGGAGAAGCGATCTCCCCGCGGCCCCTTGCTTCAAAAGAGGTCCGGGACCTCTTTTGAAGCAAGCGGCTGCGGAGAGAAGCGATCTCCCCGCCGCCCCTTGCTTCAAAAGAGGTCCGGGACCTCTTTTGAAGCAAGCGGCTGCGGGGAGAAGCGATCTCCACGCCGCCCCTTGCTTCAAAAGAGAAGACCCGCTGTCCCCGGGGCAAGCTTCGTTTTGCGAAGCAAGCCCATAGGGAAATTCGTCTTGCGAGGCAACTCGAAAACGAAAAAACCTTTCGTTTTGCGAGTTTTTCGTCTCGCGAGGCGTTCGTCTTGCGGGGTACCACTGTAATGCATCAAACATTAAAAGCTTCCCTAAACAGGGCTGCCTTCAGATGTCTTCAAAGAGTCTGGTACTTGTTGTTCTCTTTGACATCTGGTGGGAGGGTGTTCCACAGGGTGGGCGCCACTACCGAGAAGGCCCTCTGCCTGGTTCCCTGTAATTTGGCTTCTCGCTGTGAGGCAACCGCCAGAAGGCCCTTGGCGCTGGACCTCAGTTTCCGGGTGGAACGATGGGGGTGGAGACGCTCCTTCAGATACACTGGACTGAGGCCGTTTAGGGCTTTAAATAATTTTCGACTCCTTCCTCCCCTTTGTGGATCCTCATATAAATGATTTTCCCTATTCATCTCTTCCGTAACTCTATTGTTGTAAATCCTTTGTCAATTCATGGTTCAAATTTTTACTACAAGTTTTCTGCCAAGCCTGCCAATGAATGTAATTTTCAAATAAATTATTAACTTCCCCCATTCTTTATTAAAACCTGCCTCTTCCAGGTTTCTAATTCTTCCTGTAAGTTTTGCCATTTCAGCATAGTTCATCAATTTTATCTGCCATTCTTCATGGTCGGAACTGTGCCTTCTTTCCATCTCTGGGCTCGCAGAATCTGCGCAGCCCTGGTCACATACATAAATAGTTTCATCTGATCATTCGGGATCTCCGCACCTAGAATTCCTAAAAGAAAAGTTTCTGGTTTCTTAGGAAAAGTTATTTTCAGCATTTCCCCCCCTCCCCCAATTCATTATATATCATTTTCCAGAAATATTTTACCATGACCACCACATATGATAAAAGGTGCCCTCTTTTTATTTTCATTTCCAGCACATTTTAGACTTTGATGTGTACATCTTAGCTAATTTCCTAGGAGGCAAATACCAACGGTACATCATTTTCACATCATTTTCTTTCCAAGTGTAACAAGCTGTAAATTTTAAACCTGTTGTCCATGACCTCTCCCACACTGCTAATTCCATATTATAACCAAAGTCCTTCACCCAGTGAATCATTTCTACCCCACTCTTTATCTCAGGACACGTTCCAATTCAAATACAACAGAAGTCACATGAAAATAAAAATTAAATTAAATGTCAGATAAATAAAGATTCTGACAATCTTTTTTTAAAAAACTGCAGCAATGCATCAGGCAGAGTAATACATCAATTCACAGCTGGCTTGTTTTATCAACCCCCCCCCCCCCCATGAGAAAGCATAGAGAAAAGGATGTGTCATCAACTGGTGCTGCAAACTGGAAGTTGCATTCAGGCAAAGTGAATTATTTGTGCACTGCTACCCTAAATACAGCCCAGCCTTCAAATTCCTCCTCCCTCTTCTCTTGAACCGGGCCAAACCCTGCTGCAGGCTTGTACTAAGAGTCCTTCTAGAGAGCTGTATGTCCAACTCTTCATGACCCCCTGGACCAGAGCACGCCAGGCCCTCCTGTCTTCCACTGCCTCCCGCAGTTTGGTCAGACTCATGCTGGTAGCTTTGCAAACACTGTCCAACCATCTCGTCCTCTGTCATCCCCTTCTCCTTGTGCCCTCAATCTTTCCCAACATCAGGGTCTTTTCCAGGGAGTCTTCTCTTCTCATGAGGTGGCCAAAGTATTGGAGCCTCAGCTTCAGGATCTGACCTTCCAGTGAGCACTCAGGGCTGATTTCCTTCAGAATGGAGAGGTTTGATCTTCTTGCAGTCCACGGGACTCTCAAGAGCACCATAATTCAAAAGCATCAATTCTTCGGCGATCAGCCTTCTTGATGGTCCAGCTCTCACTTCCATATATCACTATTGGGAAAACCATAGCTTTAACTATATGGACCTTTGTTGGCAAGGTGATGTCTCTGCTTTTTAAGATGCTGTCTAGCTTTTTAAGATGCTGCCGTGGCGAAGGAGCTTGAATAACTCAGAGAAGCTATGAGCTATGCCGTGCAGGGCCACCCAAGATGGACAGGTCATAGTGGAGAGTTTTGACCAAACGTGATCCACCTAGAACAGGAACCGGCAAGCCACTCCAGTATCCCTGCCAAGAAAACTCCATGGACAAAGACAACAGAGAGCTGTATATAACCTTGTAAATGAATCCATTTTCTTATCGGTTTATTTGTTGGTCCTGCACCAAATCATTTCCCCTAAACAGAGAACTCAAGTGGTTGATTGAGAGCCAGGATTAGAACCCGGGGTGCCAATGTGAATAAAATATTGGGAGGAGATAAGTCCCGCCCCATATAGTTGATCACAAGGTGCGGCACATATACACCATTTGAATGGCAATGTCCTTCAACTTTGAGGGGTGCGCCCCGTCAATTATTTTAAATGGGAGAGCAAGGGCGAAGAGACCTCAGCTCCTAGGAGTTGGCTCCTATGATTAGAACCCAAATGGGGCTGCTGAGAAATATACCCAGGTGAACCCCAATAAGTGCTGATACAGAAATGCAAATACAAATAATTCCAAGTGGTTTGAGAAGAGTCATGTAAAGGAAACCAGAGAACTGGAGCTGGGGCTGAACAGTCTTGCTTGAGACTAATTTCCCGAAGAAAAATTCCCAGAAAACTCACATCACTGGGGTGGGCAGGAGCTTCTGACTTTATTTCCTAGTTATGGGCTTTCCAGAAGGATTTTCCCTCTCATTACTCCAATCCAGAAAGACTGTCCTTTTGGAGTGAGGTCTCCTTTCTTTCCTTCCACCGTGCCATAAATCCAAAGAGCATCTCAAACTTCATTTGGCTTCCTGTTAGCATAGAGCTTGCTTATCAGCCTGAAAAGGCGTCTGTCTGATCTTATCCCTCCACACCCCCTCCCCCTTTTATATATTTTTTGGCATGCATTCACTTTTAAGATCTTCCCTTTCTTATGTAAAAAAGGCAATTAGAGCCGTATCTGTTTATTTTAAACAAAATGGCTGTTAATTAGTGTGATCAAAAACTCTGCCATTGTACACTATGGGCTTCGCTTTGTAGTCTCACTAAATTGCGTACGGTTTGGTGCCGCCTGACATGATAGCAACACAAAGTCTGGTCTCCCCACCCCCCCTTACTTAATGAACAAACAGATTTATGGGGCTGTGTTATGTTCCATTTCAGATCTGTAGGTTCTGAATGCATTATTTAGGGTTCTGGGTTATTGTTTCTTAATGACTAATGTCATGTTTTTACTTATCAAGAGTGATTTAACTTGCTGAAGAAGTGCCTCGTCTTTCTTTTCCTTCCATGACTTCTCTTTCATTTTGATGGCTTAATTGAATCAACCACTAAAAAGTCATCTTTCCATTATTTGATTTAGGTATAAAGCTGCCACCTGTTCAACTGGCCACTGTGCTGTGCCCATAGAAGCCAACTCCTAGGGGTCAAGATGTCCTTTCACAACTCCCCTTTATTCAAGTTGGGACTCATGGCTGTGCCTTCAATGTCAGCTGAGTGTGTTTGGACATTAGCAGATTACAGTGGTGCCCCGCAAGACGAATGCCTCGCAAGACGGAAAACCCGCTAGACGAAAGGGTTTTCCGTTTTTGAGCTGCTTCGCAAGATGAATTTCCCTATGGGCTTGCTTCGCAAGACAAAAACGTCTTGCGAGTGTTCCGATTTTCCCCCGCTCCCCCCCTTTTCTAAGCCGCTAAGCTGCTAATAGCGTTTTAGCCGCTAAGCCACTAAGCCTTTAATAGCCGCTAATCCACTAAACCGCTAATAGCGCTAATCCGCTAAGCCGCTAATAGGGTTGCTTCACAAGACAAAGAAACCGCTAGACGAAGAGACTCGTGGAATGGATTATTTTCGTCTTGCGAGGCACCACTGTATTACAACCCTATTCAGATGCGATACCAAAACATCCTTCCCTTCCTCAACCTTCCTTCCTTGAATGTGGTGATTAGAATTTTCTGGTCCTGGTTTATGGCAAGCTACAGTTTACTGGTTTGCTGAAACCCAGGAAACTATGCTTTTGCAGAAACCAGAATCAAACTGTGATGGAAGCACTAGGCTCATCATGCCAAACCATGGTTTAGCAGTGTTATGCCAAAATGTACATCAACTTGCAGGAAAAGACTGTTTCTTTTCTGGTCCAGTTACAACCCCACCTACATACTATGTGCCTCATACAGTTATTGTAATCAGTTTTAACTGGTTTGCACCAAGGTCTTTGAAGGAACAATTGCTTCCATTTGAAGCTGCCCCCTCCCATTAAGATCTTTGGAGGTGACTCAGGATGGATCAGTGGTTACATTGGACAGGGCCTTGTTAATGGTGGTACCCAGATTCTGTCACTCAAGAGCAGGGGTCAGCAACTTAAGGCCCATGGGCCACAAGCGGCCCATGGGGGTCGTTTAACTGACCCATGGACCCCGCCCACCTGCTTGGGGATCCCTGCTGCCTGCTCGGTCGGCTCCTGTGCGCTGCACTAAACCGGCACGAAGCAGAACGGGGACTGCCTTCTGCAAAGCTGGTTGGCTTCCCATTGGCTGCAGGAAGCTTTTGCAGCCAATGGTAAGCTGCACATGCCTCCTCTGTGCTGGAAGGAGCTCCAGAAATAGCGTTTGCGCATGCATGCGCTCACACTCCGGCCCACCGTTGCCTTCTCAGGACCATGAACTGGCCCAAGCCACAGTTGACCCCTGCTCAAGAGGCACCAGATGACTCCACCCTCCCTGTTCAGCAATGCCTTGTAAAGAGTCACTCATTTAAACAGGCTTTTAATGGTTGCTTTCCCCTCTAGATTGGATGACTCCTATTATTACGAGGTGGTTGGTAATAGCATTGGGTTGTTTTGCAAACAAAATTCTCCCAGTATGTACACTGTTGTCACTAATACATTCGTTTTAATGCGCCGTTTCACCTTATGTGCATTTTTGTAAACATTGGTTGGTTGGAGAACTGCAGTACAAAATTTGGGTATGCTGGAATTTCAAAGGAAGGCTGTGTTTTGGTTCTCATAGAGAGAATTGGATAGATTTGCCTCTAAATAGAAACTGAATCAAAATTTCCCTAAACCCCTAAGAAATATAGGATAGATAGATAAGGCAGACAGACAGAGCTTCTAAAGGACTGTGCCAGCAGGGGAAGGATGTTCTCAAGCTTGTATCCTGCATAAATAAAGGTTCTCCTTGTTCCTTGGGTCATGTGTAGCAATCAATGTATCCACAGGGGGGCTGGACTTGACAAGTATCATTGATCTGTTACTGCACAGTCACCAAGCGACCTGGGATGGGAGGAAATGGCCTGCCTTGTTCCTGTGCTTTTAGCAGTGGCTTGCAATGCAGAAATCTACAGGCAAATCTTTTTCTCTAGTGCAGACATAAACATCACCTGCTGATGTCAGGTCACCAAGCTTCTGGTAAGAGCGCAGCTGCAGCAGCTAATTGGAAAGTTGGCAACCAAATGCAAGGGCAGCTTCAGCTGCAAAATCATGTTTAGGACCTGAGAAGCAGTAACTGTAGCAAAAAGAAAAGAGAAATAGGTATTTTTAAAATATATATTGGCGAAAATATAACTAGCACTAGGCAAGCATCTCTGGTGAGCAAATTGCTTCCGTTAAGGCCAGCTTTCAGCGTAGTTCGTTAAAGCACTTGGAAACCTTTGCATAATATTTTTCTCCATAGATGATGACTCTAGTTGGTCATCATTTTTGAACAAGAACATCTGATATTAAGGAGAGACTGTCTGGCTTGTCCAAAAGAGAATTCTTTCTCATCAGGCTTTAGAACTCCAAACTGTTTTGATGTTGCTTTTACGCAGTTTTATTGTATGCATTTAAATTTTTGTTGTTGTGAATGAAACTGTTTCTAGGGAGGCTTTTATATGCCTCAAACAAACAAACTCACAGGGTGAGTCATTCTGGACTCACAGCTATCCAGGCAGCTGTTTATCAGCTCCATCTGGTACGCAGGCTGAGACCCTACCTGCCCGCGGACTGTCTCGCCAAAGTGGTCCATGCACTAGTTATCTCCCTCCTGGACTACTGCAATGCGCTCTATGTGGGGCTACCTTTGAAGGTGACCCGGAAACTACAACTAATCCAGAATGCGGCAGCTAGACTGGTGACTGGGAGCGGCCACCGAGACCACATAACACTGGTCTTGAAAGACCTACACTGGCTCCCTGTACGTTTCCGGGCACAATTCAAAGTGTTGGTGCTGACCTTTAAAGCCCTAAACAGCCTCAGACCAGTTTACCCAAAGGAGCGTCTCCACCTCCATCGTTCTGCCTGAGCACTGAAGTCCAGTGTCGAGGGCCTTCTGGTGGTTCCCTCGCTGCGAGAAGCCAAGTTACAGGGAACCAGGCAGAGGGCCTTCTCAGTAGTGGTGCCCGCCCTGTGGAACGCCCTCCCACCAAATGTCAAAGAGAAAAACAACTACCAGACTTTTTGAAGACATCTGAAGGCAGCCCTGTTTAGGGAAGCTTTTAATGTGTAACTGAATATTGTATTTTAATATTCTGTTGGAAGCTGCCCAGAGTGGCTGGGTAAACCCAGCCAGATGGGCAGGGTATAAATAATAAATTATTATTATTTAGTGATTTGTTCTTGTTATATATTTCAATTTTTTATCTTGCATTTTTATGTTGTGAACCATACTGAGATCTACAGATCTATTACTACTACTACTACTACTACTACTACTACTACTACTACTACTACTAATAAATTTATTAAAATTGACCTTGGGAATCATTTGCATGATGGGAGCAACTAGTTCTAGGCTTTGTGAAACCGGATCAAAGCAACTCTGGGAGTTCAGTTATGACAAACTTGAGGGGTCCTTACGATGTCTCAAAGCACTTACCCGGTAATCTGGCAGGAATATTGATCCTTATACTTGCAAATCACTCTGTCCCTTAAAAATTATGTATTTTAGATCTTCTAGAGTATCTCTTTGGAAGGTGTCATTATTGCTATTGGGATAGATTTGAGAAATGCCACCTCTCTCCCTTATTTTTTTGACAGTCACTTTGTTGCTTTTAAGTAGGGCACGAGAGCCAGAAAATTTATTTTTTTTTTAAATATTTTTATTGGGTTTTCACATTTTATATAAACACAAACAGCACACCAAAACAAACATAAAAAACAACGAACATGAATAGTTCCCGAAAATCTTATTTTCTAACCCTAGTCCTTGACTTCCCCCCACCCCCTCCCCTGCATCCCTATTCCCAAATTTATGTCAGCAAGTTGGCATTTCTTCCGTCTTAATATTAGTCCTTTTATAAAAAACAAAAATAAATTTTCCCTAAGTTGGACCCCAATTCTCTTCCCTCGATTTCTCATTTTTTCTTACATAATTTTCTTATTACTAAACCCCCTGTTCTTGAGTGTTGTTTAAATTTAATACTTCCCTCCCTCCCATCCCCGCTTTGCGTCCTTTCCCAAGACATGTCCAAAATAACAGTTTTTAGCCTGGATTCCGCACATCCGAGGCTCTCAATTCTCTTTCAGTCCCTCTCCGCCGGTTTTGTTGGTAGTCCTTTTTGTCTATCATCGAGTCTCGAAAGATTTCCTTAACAATCAATCCAATCAGTCCATAGTCTCTTCCCATATTTAAAGGCAACTGCTGAGGAATTTCCACAAGGCCTAAGTCTTGCTGATAGTCAAAATCAAAGTCTATGTGGAGGCCCCAATTGTACTTCTTTATTTCGAGTTCCTGAATTCCATAAAGTCCCAGGGCCTCCACTTTCGTCTTCTGTATCTTTCGTAGGCTTAAAGTGGATTTAATCCAATAGTCTCCTTGCTTATGTTCTCCAGATGTCGGCTTCTGGTTAGTACTTTCCCAGATAACTTGTTCTCTTTCTTGTTTTGTCTTCTCCTCTTCTTTGTTTATTGTTTCAAATTCAGCTGTGGGTTCTTTCTCACTCAGAGCCTCATTACTTTCAGCAGAACTACTTGTTTCCAAATCCAAGGTCGTCAATTGTTTACTCATAGCTGTAGTCTGCTCCTGTAAGGTTCCCACCAGTGAGAACATCCTTTCGATTTCTCTCAGTATCTTTCCACCCACAGCCATTGTAATTCCACAGAATTCCCCCTAGAGGGAATCTGGTTACTGAGTAACCTTTTCTCCAACAATCCTCTGTCCTATTATTGTTTCTTTGTTTCCCAAAATTTTAGTTCAATTGTAACTCCTTTTAATCCGGAGAGGTCTTAAACAGCAATTTTTTTTCACTATTAATAGTCCATTTGACAGCTTTTGACAGCTGTCAAATTCTGCTCCTCTATACAGGCTCCAAAGCAGGTCGCTCCCGGGCCCGGGAGGGAGGGTTGTTTGCCACAAAACAAAGACTCTTCCAACACTCCACTCTCCTGCTCAAATTTACCTTTCTAAATCTTGGAAGTTACTGTCTTTTTAAAACTCACCCTTTACAGGGTAGGCACTCCAGCTTAGCTCTTATTTTCGTTGCTCTGGATCGTCTGCAAGGGGGGGTGTGGGGACTTCCTTTTAGCACACCCCCCGGTCGTCTCAAATTCAGAAGGTAAAAATTTTAAAGTTCAGTTCCAAATTACTCACGGGTTCTTTTTTCAGTCCGAATTTCAAGGAAGGAAGTCAGCGCTCTCCAGTTATGGCTCGCGGCTTCGCTCAGCGGCGGTAGCGGTCGACTCTCAGTGCCACGCCGTCCCCTGTATCCCCTCCGTAGCCTTTAAAAAGGCTCATTGCGAATCAGGGGGGGCGCTTAAGGCACCCGCCGAGTCTTCAGTCCGCAGGCTTCCGCGCCTGCGGTTTTTAAGGGTCCCCGTGTCGCCGGCACGGCAAAGACCCATCCACCGCTGAGCCGATTCCCTCCGGAGCTCGGGGGGAATCCGCCATTTCCCGATCGCGCCAACCCGGAAGTCGAGAGCCAGAAAATTTAACACATAAAGCAACGCTGAATCGATTGGATTCCAGTGTTCAGATGTTAGCAAATTAGGCTGCTCACTCCTCAGACTGTTGCAATGCCAGGTTAATTTCTGGGCCACCCCACGTAGATGCTGATTCAATAAACCCTGGGCCTGTTTTCTTTGCATCAGGGAAGCCTTTGAGAGGCCACGACAGAAGTTATGAAACAATCAATTTCCCATGCTCTTTTTTCTAGGCGGCCTCGCAGACATATTTTATAAATAAATGGGGCCCTTAACCCTTAAAATGCCAATCCTTCCGCCAGCTTGACAACGGTTGTATACTCAGGGAGATGGCGGTGGGACCGAGTGAGTTATGGGGCTGAAGAGGCTGGGATATGTCAAGTGACGCAGATTGTTTAAATAAGCGTGTCAGGTTTTCAAAGTCTCCGTTAAAAACTCTTGCTTTATTGCGCTTGCTACACTTTGCTCCTGTTTTAACCATTATTAAATCCATTGCATCTTTGTTTTCCCCAAATGTGCAACGTTTTATGGATGGTCCCTGCTGTCTATTACTGTAAAGGAAATGTGACTTAGAAGGTCCTTGGACTTCCAGTCCCACCAGCCTGGCCAGTGATCAGGAATCCTGGGAGTTGCAGTCCAGCAAGGTTTGGCCTGCAGCAGATGAGGGAAACCTACAGCAGAGTGTGGCGTGCTATAGTCCTGTCCACCACAAGAAACACTTGGTGGCTCATGGCCACCAAATGTAGAGATGAACTTTCTCCAATGATAGTGTTGGTAGTTGGACATGATATGAAGGGACAGCTCAGTCTATGGTGTTCTGTGTGGCCACCATGACTTAATATGAGACCTGTCTCCTTTAATGGACGTTGATTGTCCCTCTCTTTTAAGCTTCAGGTAAGATGCTCAGAGGGACACGGTTGGCGCTGTGGGTTAAACCACAGAGCCTAGGAATTTCCGATCAGAAGGTCGGTGGTTCGAATCCCGACAACGGGGTGAGCTCCAGTTGCTCAGTCCCTGCTCCTTCCACCCCAGCAGTTTGAAAGCATGTCAAAGTGCAAGTAGATAAATAAGTACCACTCCAGCGGGAAGGTAAACTGCGTTTCCGTGTGCTGCTCTGGTTCACCAGAAGCGGTTTAGTCATGCTGGCCACATGACCCGGAAGCTGTACGCCAGCTCCTTCAGCCAATAAAGTGAGATGAGCGCCACAACTCCAGAGTCGGCCACGACTGGACCTAACGGTCAGGGGTCCCTTTACCTTAAGATGCTGAGACCTTTTCATTTTGCTGAGCTCTTTGTGTGGGTTAAATTTCTGTCTCCTCATTTAAATTCCCATTTGTCTTATGCTCTGCTCTCGGTTTCTTAATATAAGTACAGTCGTACCTTGAAACCCGAATGCCTTGAGAGTCTAAAGTTTTGGCTCCCGAACGCCGCAAACCTGGAAGTGAGTGTTCTGGTTTGCGAACGTTCTTCGGAACCCGAACGTCTAACGTGGCTTCCGTGGCTTCCGTGGCTTCCGATTGGCTGCAGGAGCTTCCTGCAGCCAATCGGAAGC
Source organism: Podarcis bocagei (assembly GCF_964188305.1). Lineage (NCBI taxonomy): Eukaryota > Metazoa > Chordata > Lepidosauria > Squamata > Lacertidae > Podarcis > Podarcis bocagei. Next base: position 15,959,679 of record NC_138135.1, on the reverse strand, counting down.
CACGCCTTGGTTTCCAAATGTTCCCAAATTTCCGGAACGGATTCCATTCGACTTCCAAGATACCACTGTAGTGTGAATTGTCCGAACTGTTTTTTATTGCTGTTTGGATATCGCAGAAACGGAAGGGGATCTTTGCACATAAGGGGTCATTTAGTTCAGTCACTCTTAATGCCAGATCAGCAATGCAGGCTCCTGCCTAATCCTGGCTGCTCAATCAGACCAATGGTCAATGTAGTCCAGCATCCTTTTTGCACAGTGGCCAGCTAGATGCCCATGGAGAACCCTCAAGCAGAATCTGAGCACCAGAGCATTCTCCTCTCCCATGGTTTCCAGCAAATGCTCTCCAGAATCATTACTGTCTCAGACCGTGGAAGCAGAGCAGAATCATCATTTCTAGCAGCCATTGATAGCTTGCTCTTTCCTGAACCTGTCCAATCCTCTTTTAAAGCCGTCCAAGTTGCTGGCTGTCAACCAGGCACCAAGTGATGAAGCCATCATTCCTTTGGAAGATGAGCAGAATTGTTCTCAGCCTGTGGGGATAACATCGGGGAGGAATGTCCTAGTGGGCTATGGGATGGGGCAACCTGGTTCTGAAATGACCGAGTCTTTAGCAAGGTGACCAGAATTGTTCCTGGGTATCTCAGGCAATAGGGAAGCGGGTGGCGCTGTGGGTTAAACCACAGAACCTAGGACTTGCTGATCAGAAGGTCAGTGGTTCGAATCCCTGCAACAGGGTGAGCTCCCGTTGCTCGGTCCCAGCTCCTGCCATCCTAGCAGTTTGAAAGCACATCAAAATGCAAGTAGATAAACAGCGGGAAGGTAAACGGCATTTCCGTGTGCTGCTCTGGTTCGCCAGATGTGGCTTAGTCATGCTGGCCACATGACCCAGAAGCTGTATGCTGGCTCCCTCGGCCAATAAAGCGAGATGAGTGCCGCAACCCCAGAGTTGGTCATGACTGGACCTAATGGTCAGGGGTCCCTTTACCTTTACCTCAAGCAATAGAAAGAGCAGTTTGAAGGAAGCAAGCTTAAAGTCAAGGCAAGGTTGAAAACAAATCGTTCTGAAGCCTAATCCTCTTTTACCACGGGCTTCTTCTTTCAGCTACCCATACAACTCTCATTGGCTGTATTATCATGGGCATCTTGTAACAGCGAAGACTTAACCTGGACCCTTCCCCTCCCCCCTTTCTGTGTCAACCGCTTTATTTTCTTTTTTGTCACTTTCTACACGAAGACACTGTTGCAAGCTTTTATTTATGGGGGCCCAACGTATTTTGAAAGCTGCGAAGTACAGTGACGAAGAAGGAGGAAGAAGAAAAAACCCTGATCATATTCAATTGGACATGCTTTCGGCAGATTTGTTAAGGATTTGCCCGACACATTTGTAGCGTTTAGTTGCCATGGCGATGACCTCGGTGGCAAGAGGGAACAGCCTTTAGGTTGGACCACAGATTTTCCTTTCATTTCCATTTAATTTGATTTGACTGCAAAATGTCACTTCCATTGCATTGATTAAGCTTCAGCTCTGCCACCAGCCCAGTTACGAAGGTCAAAGGGCAAATTGGAAGCTGTTGGTGTGCCCACCGTCTCCCCCCGCCCTTCATTTCTGACATCAATACAGATGAGAGTTGCGGATGGCGAGAGGAAGATGTGAATAATTACCTGTATTATTATTTTTTAAGCCTAGCCAGTGCTTTCCTGCAAGTCCACAGTGTGGATGCAAGACAGTTAATAGGGGATGCCTTGGACCATACAGAGGGAGTGTGTCTAAGGGAATATTGTTGAACAGTGGCAGCAAACAGCAGTGAGTACAGGGGGGCTAACTTGAATAAAATAGTGGGACAGCTAAGCCCCACCCCACATAATCAATCACATTTGAATGGCAATGCCCATCAACTTTCTGGCAGCCCAACCCCCTCAAATATCTTATTGGGGGAGGCTGAAACCCCCTTGGCTGCTTGGTGGGAAGCAGAGCTATTGATGGGCGTGGCTTGGGGAGAGGGGTGTGGCTTGGGGAGCAGCCGGAAGCTTGATGGAACAAAGCAAATATCTGTTGTAAGTGACAGCACTTTCAGAGTTCCTCTTGCTGATAGGGCTGCCAGGACACGCCCAAAATTGTTGAACTTTCTAGACAATGCCAAAAAAACTGCTGCCATCTGGAAATCGATCCTGCCCCCCTGGACATCACTTCCACTTTTGAAAACCCGGAAATCCCAGAACATCAGGAAGCATGGCAGCCCTACACTTCCATTATCTGTGTTGTGTATGTACATGCTCGTCTACCTTCCCCCACCATTATCACCTTGCAAAAGTCAAAATAACAATGGGACCCACGTCTCAGCCCTTATATCCAGAAGCTGATCATTCATTTCATTTTTTTTTAAACAAAAACAAAAACAGGACAGCCAGCTCTTTATCACAGTTCATCCACAGGGAGTATAATGACCAGCCACCATTTACTAAGATTGGTAGTGCAGACTCAGTGGTAGGAATTCCATTTCTAAACAGTCTGTTTTCTACTTCTTTGGGCATTTCCTGTTTGCCTGTTATATAATCAAAGGGATGCAGTATTCTCATTAATTGGGCAGGAAAGAACTGAAATGGGAGACTGAGGGGGAGACTGAGGTCTAAATGGGTCAGACAACTTCAGCAGCACTTTCTAAAACAAAGCATTACACTTTTGCATCCTGCAGTCTGGTTATTTACTCACAATTCCCTTCATACTTGAATCCCATCATTCCTCCCAGTGGGAATATAGAACAACTAGCACTTCATGGCACAACAACACTTAAAAACACACAACAACACAGTTGACAGCATATACAAAGTGGCAGTGTGTCAGCAAATAAGGGTTTATTCCATTCCAAAGCTTGGGTGCACCAAAAGGTTTTTGCTTCATGGTTCTAAGGGGCTGAAGTGAGGCGCAACCAAACCTTATTTGGGAGGGAGTTCCACAACCAGGGGGCTGCCACCGAGAATGCCCTGTCACACACTGTCACCCAGCGGAGGCTAAAGTGAGCGTAACAAGCAAGGCACCTCCAGAAGATCTTAATAAATGGGTAGGGCAGTACTGGAAAATGTCTTAGGTACTTGCAAAGAGCTGGGGTGGATTTGCACCAGCGGCTGAGTTGCCATATAACCCCCTCCCCAAGTTTGGGGGGTATGACAGAAGTCTGAGTTTGCTCTGCCTCCACCATGGATAAATTCTGGTGTTATGAGAGAGGGAGAAAAAAAAATCTCTCTCTCCATTTTCTCCATGCCATGCATAATTCCATAAGCTTATGTCTGGTCGCCTCTTGCTCACCTTTTCGCTACACTAAAAAGCCCCAAATGCTGTAACCTTTTCTCATAGGGGAACTGTGGGGGAAGTTTGACAACAATATCCTAGATATGCAGTTGCGCATAAGAAAGAAGAATCCTACCTTGTGCTTTTCTCCAGCAAAGTGCTTCATTTGTGCCCTATTTAATCTCTTAGTGCCCTATTTAATTTTTAAATAAGGTGTGTGTTTTAGTGCCATATTTAATAGCTTCCATCTGTGAAGAAGACAAGATAACTGCATCGCTAGGAGAATGTGCACAAACGCTCGTATTAGAATAACATGCCGGTTGTTTAGAGCAAGGCAAACATTTTAATTTTCTCTCTCTCCTTTTCTTTGCCTAAGTGACAAAAAACAAGGAAGATTTCATGCCGCTTTGAAAGTCCTCAGCGTGACTTGTAGTGGGCTCGACTCAACTTAATTTGAGCTCGATTTGACTCGGGTGTGAATTAACCCATTATAATGTTGGAAACAATTTGAGGTAAGCCTGGGAAAACTCCCCAGCCTGCCAGTTCAGACCCTCCAAGTGTCCCTGTTTTCCAGGGACAATCTCGGATTTACAGAAGCCGTCCCAGTTTATTATTTGATCCAGAAATGTCCCGCTTTTCCTTAGGACGTCCCTATTTTCAACAGAGAAATGTTGGAGTTGTTTGACTCCCGAACCAAGGAGAGAAGTAACTCTATAACTATGCAACCTTAAGAAGACATCTAAAGGCAGCTCTGTATAGGGAAGCTATTTAATGTTTGATGTTATATTATGCTTTTATATACAGTCATACCTCATGTTGCGTCTGCTTCAGGTTACGTGTTTTCGTGTTGCGTCCTGCGGCAACCTGGAAGTATCAGAACGGGTTACTTCCGGGTTTTGCTGCTCGCACATGCGCAGAAGCTCTAAATTGCGCTGTGCACAGATCCGGTGCTTTGGCTTGCGTCAGTTCCGTGTTATGGATGGGCCTCTGGAATGGATCCCATCCGTAACACGAGGTTCCACTGTAGGTTAGAAGCTGCCCAGAGTTGCTAGGGCAACCCAGTCAGATGGGTGGGGTATAAATAATAAAATGACAATGATGATCGAATAGGTGGCCCCTATTTTCATCAGAGAAATGTTGGAGGGTATGCCAGTATGGAGTTGTTCCCTGTCACAAATCTATCTAAAGGTTCTTCACAGGATAGAGGACCTGTTGATTTTACCATTGTACTGTTGAGAGTGTATTAACTTATGGTCTCTGTGTGTGGTTTGGGAGCTACAAGGTCAGGGAAAAAACAATGCTGTCCAGGGTTGTAAAGACTGTGAAGAGAATAACTGGGTGCACTCTTCCCACCTTGGATCAAATCTATGCTGCCAGGTGCCATAAGAAAGCTGCAGAGATAGTGCAGGATAGTACGCACCCCGGAAATGATATCTTTCAGCTTCTGCCTTCTGGAAGAAGGTACAGGGTTATAAAGACTAGGACTAGCCGCCTGAGAAACAGTTTCTATCCAAATGCAATTTTGGTTCTAAACGCAGTGTAAGGTAGTCTCTATGTGAGCATATTGTATTCAATTATGGGGTATCAGAGTTTTTAGGGGCTAACCAGGCTGGGATAGTTGGGATAGCAGGCTTGTTAGCTTTTGAATGTCTGATGTAGATTTTTTCAATTTCGTTGTTCTGTATGGGACAATGAAATAAAGATTATCGTATCATATAAAATTTTGCATAGTGTGAGAAGGTGTGGAGAATGCCATTGTACTTGAGTCCTGCTTGCAGACAGCCACCAGGTTTGTCACTTTGAAAACAGGATGCTGGACTAGGTGGGTCAAAGGCCTGATCCCACAAGGTTGTCTTATGTCCTTATGTCTTGACCATATGTGATCCACAGCTGTTGATGGGTGGTGGTTGATAGGACAGGACCGAATCCAGGTTCTGAAGTAGCAACCCTAGCAATATTGTTCAACGACTGAATCAGCAAGACCTTTGCTCTCTACAAGCCACAGAGTAATACATGCTCTTGCAATGTAGATATGTTCTTTACCTGCTGGCAGAATATATCACATTCCCTTCTAATACACTCATGATCTAACACTGCAGTGGTGTTCCTTATTATCTGCCACTCAGATAAATAATGAAGAAGCAGGCTCTGTAGTCACTTTGGTTGTTGCTGATTCACGAAAGGGTTTACCGAATAAGCAAACGGCATGCAAAGAAAATTAAATTTAAAATGCATTTAATCGGCAGATCCCTACATCACAAACATATGATCACCATATGGTTCTCAGCCAGACATTTGTTGCTTTCCTTGTTTAATACACTAGATGGATGTACCAGATAACATGCTGCCAGCCTAGCATTAATTCTGCCGGAGAAGAGGAACTAAAATGATTAGCCTGTCTTTCTGGTATGTTTATAAGCTATCTGGCTACTTTCTCCACTCCTTATTTTGACTCTGCCTTGCCCACTGAATTCCCATCATCCCAGGCTTCACATAAAACTGTCTTGCAATTAAACTGGCTGATAGCGAGCCCTGGAGACACTACGCAATGCCGCAGTAAATAGATAAGATGTATTGTTCCATATATTTGTGCAAGAGAGAAAGACAGCTTCATCACTTTAAGCAGAGCACTAATCGGGTTAGGCCAGAGAGGAATGGCTTCACTTTATTTCCACCCACCCACCTTCCATTTTGCCTGTGAAGCTATTTGTAGGTTTGTAATATTGGAGCTGCTTTTGCCTTTGAGACTCTTGCAAAACATTTACCCTTGGATGTCGTACCGGGCAACAACGAATTTATCCCGACAGTCCCTAGGAAACAGAGAGAAGTAGGCTAGCCAGGGGTAGTAGCGGGATCTGAAACCTCCCTAGTTATTTCTGTAGGTATGTGACCTTCCCACAAGTGTAGGGTTTTCCAAACACTTGTTTCAAAGCCTAGCATAATTGTGCATGGCTCCCCATTCAAAGATGTAGAGGCCTGTGTCTGTAGATGAAAGATCCTGCCTTGAGAAGGGTGAGAGTGGATGACTTCAAAGGTTCCCTCCAACTCTCAAATCCTATTATTCTAGAACCTGGCTTAATTGTACATTTCCCCATTTTTGTGCTATTTGTTGTTGTTTAGTCGTTTAGTCGTGTCCGACTCTTTGTGACCCCATGGACCAGAGCACGCCAGGCACTCCTGTCTTCCACTGCCTCCCGCAGTTTGGTCAAACTCATGCTGGTAGCTTCAAGAACACTGTCCAACCATTTCGACCTCTGTCATCCCTTTCTCCTTGTGCCCTCAGTCTTTCCCAATATCAAGGTCTTTTCCAGGGAGTCTTCTCTTCTCATGAGGTGGCCAAAGTATTGGAGCCTCAGCTTCAGGATCTGTCCTTCCAGTGAGCACTCAGGGCTGATTTCCTTCAGAATGGATGTGTTTGATCTTCTTGCAGTCCATGGGACTCTCAAGAGTCTCCTCCAGACCATAATTCAAAGCATCAATTCTTCGGCGATCAGCCTTCTTGATGGTCCAGCTCTCACTTCCATCTATCACTATTGGGAAAACCATAGCTTTAACTATACAGACCTTTGTTGGCAAGGTGATGTATCCGCTTTTTAAGATGCTGTCTAGGTTTGTCATTGCTTTTCTCCCAAGAAGCAGGCGTCTTTTAATTTCATGACTGCTGCTATTACTTTTTTAAAAAACACCACCACCACAGTTGTATATTAAGAGTTTTTTAATTACTATTTTCTAGAAGTCCACCCTCCCTCCATCAGCTGCCCAATCAGTGGGGGAATGGCGCCTAGATCACAGCATTTCTACTGTTCAGAACACATGGGATGTTGGGTGTCTAATTCTGGCATCCAATGAAATGCGGGCTTGTTTAAAGTAGGGATGTTTCAGTGATAATACTGGTGCCCATGTGCACTGGGTTGGGGACCCCTGCTTCAGTGATCCGTTTTCAGGTTTTTTCTGTTTAAAATTGTTTTCATGTATATCTTCTCTCATGGAACTGCATTTAGATTTTTCTTTAATGAAAAACGACAAAAATAATAGTAAATAAAATAGTAATAAAGTGAAATTCATAGTAAATTTGTGGGTTTCTCCCAAGTGGCAATGTAATGATAGGGGAAGTTAAAAAGACTCTCAATAAAAGTAGTGTAATTCCTTAGACTGGAGAGGATTCTGCCAATTTGCTAGCAAAACCTTTACCTCTTCTATATTTTTTCTACTCTTTGCTTTTTCCGTCACTGTCCTCTTTTTAAATGTGGTGTTTTTTTTAAAAAAACTACATTTTACAGAGGCAAATGTCAAACATTTGGGCGTCGTAGACCTGAGCGCTCTTAGACGCAGTTCATGTTTTATTGTTGAATGCGGTTATAATAATACCTTGTAGGCCCATAAAATGCTTTTATGTTCAAATCACTTTACAAACATTATCTTATTAATAGCTAACAATTATATCTTTAGTGGTTTGAAACTGCGGAGTGGAGAACTGCCAATTGAGAAACCTGATATTAGCTTGAGACACTTTAAAGTGATTAACATGATTCTCAGTAGACAATTACATTGTCCTCTTCTGCAAGCGGGAAGTGGTTTGTACATCCCAGCGCTGGTGGGCTGCGATGGACCAGTTTTGGAGGGTAATCTCCGCAAACTCCCAAAATTTTTGAAGCATTTTGATGGATTACAAATTCACACATTTAGTGTGTTGCATTAGCCAGAATATCTTGACTAACATAGATGGAGTTCTGAGAGAGAGAGAGAAAGAGAAACAAGCTGAAAATACAGTGGTACCTCAGGTTACATAGGCTTCAGGTTACATACGCTTCAGGTTACAGGCTCCGCTAACCCAGAAATAGTACCTTGGCTTAAGAACTTTGCTTCAGGATGAGAACAAAAATTGTGCAGCGGCGGCGCGGCAGCAGTGGCAGGCCCCATTAGCTAAAGTGGTGCTTCAGGTTGAGAACAGTTTCAGGTTAAGAACGGACCTCCAGAACGAATTAAGTACTTATCCCGAGGTACCAGTGTACTTTACCGAGGGAATCTGAACAAAACAAAGTATTAGGTGAGGAGAAAGGAGCAAAGGAGTTTTGTTTTTCTTCGTTCAAGCCTTGTTCATAGGAGGAGGCTATTCAACCGCTAAATATGCAGGGCAGCTGTTTATCAGCTCCATTTGGTACGCAGGCTGAGACCCTACTTGCCCGCAGACTGTCTTGCCAGAGTGGTGCATGCTCTAGTTATCTCCCTCTTGGACTACTGCAATGCACTCTATGTGGGGCTACCTTTGAAGGTGACCCAGAAACTACAACTAATCCAGAATGCGGCAGCTAGACTGGTGACTGGGAGCGGCCGCCGATATCACATAACACCGGTCTTGAAAGACCTACACTGGCTCCCAGTACATTTCCAAGCACAATTCAAAGTGTTGGTGCTGAGTTTTAAAGCCCTAAATGGCCTCGGTCCAGTATACCTGAAGGAGAGTCTCCACCCCCATCGTTCTGCCCGGACACTGGGGTCCAGTGCCAAGGGCCTTCTGGTGGCTCCCTCGCTGTGAGAAGCCAAGTTACAGGGAACCAGGCAGAGAGCCTTCTTGGTAGTGGCACCCGCCCTGTGGAACGCCCTCCCACCAGATATCAAAGAGAAAAACAAATACCAGACTTTTAGAAGACACCTAAAGGCAGCCCTATTTAGGGAAGCTTTTAATATTTAATAGACTATTGTATTTTAATATTCTGTTGGAAGCTGCCCAGAATGGCTGGGTAAACCGAGCCAGATGGGTGAGGTATAAATAAATATAATAATTAAACTCCCTTAGAACTAAACTAATCAGAATTTAAGTAATTCCACGAAGTATCATGCCAATCTGACTGGTTACTAAGCAACACCTCCAACACCCTCTTGGGCAATTGGCTACACAGAGAACAGAGTTAACCCCTAGGTTACTAACTGAATGATCTCTGCTGTTATACTTCCAACACATTACCAGATGAAGAGGAGACATATTGCAGTGCTGCTTTCAGCTGCGGCTGTGCGACTCCTGTGACAGCAAGTTCTGGCCTTTTGTGATTATGGCAATCTCGATACAAAGGCATTCTGAAATTTGGGCTGCCTTCCGCGTTTGCTGGCTGAAGACAAAAATCCACAAACAAGACCACCAAGAAGACAAGGTTAATTCTAGTCTTCCTCTTTCTGAGCGCATGGCATCTTCAAAGACTAACGCGGTCCTTCAGTGGTGTCAGATGGAGTATAAATGAAGTATGACTTCTGTGTTGCTGTGGCTGACCTGGAAATGGAATGTCAAACACCATATAATCAGCGCTCGTTGCACAAGCGACAGAGACCAAGCGAGAGTCCTAGTTTTCTGTTTGTGTCAATTTTTGGATGGCTTAATTTTCCATCTTGTCTAATTTTCCCAGAGAGCAATAATACAGTGGCTGTCAAATTAGAGGTTGCAGACTCCTCAACTCTGTGTCAGGAGTGAAAATAACATATTGGTTGTTATTACTGTTAAGTGTGATAAAAAGTGTGTGTGGGGGGGAGGCATTTAGTTTCTAATACGCTTACACTGGCCTGAAGAGCGCCTTCCGAGAATATCATTTAACTCATTATCAACGGATTTTGAAAAGTCATTTTGGACATGATGTCTGACATCCCGCCTGCCCTGCAGACCCTGTTCCCTAAAAGATCAACTTGCTCCAATGCAAAATTGATTGTGGGGAGGAGGAGTTCACCAGCTCCCTCCTGTGATCGTGTGGTATGGGAATTAATGATGCGCTGAGATTTCTTCACGTGGCAAGGAAGGCCGTTTTCAAACTATCATTGACCTAGCCAACCTCAGGGAAAGAACAAAACAAAAATGAATGCATTAAAAGAGCCACATGTGAGATTGTAGCTTGTGGATCTCCTCTTAAGGCCCGTCAGTCTGAGGAAATGCAGCACAGAATTCCTTGATACAGGCAGAGCAGAATTGGGCACATCTGTCCATTTTGGGCTTGCAACATTTTTTTCACATCTGTAAGTCCATTCTATCACATTTCTGCATAAATTTGCACATTGAAATAATATTGTTAAGTTGTGGGTGAACATATCAGACGACACAGCGATTCTTCAAACAGCTCTTGTTTATTCACATGCCAGAACTGAACTGAAGGGTTCAGCCAGCCTGCTTATATAGAGCTCCAGTACAACGTAATTGTAACAATTTTCTAAAACTATCCAATCACTGAACGCCACTTTCGATCCCTTATTTGCATAACCATCTACAGTATCCCCCTGCTGGCCCAGGGTGAGAACTTCAGTACATAACAATTATCTGGGGCTTATGCTGATGCATGAAGGAAGTATTGGGCTAAGAAAGGACTATAAGGAATAGGAGGCTAATTAGACTCCTTTCAATAGAATTTAAACAAACTAATCTTAATTTAGCCCCCAAAATCCCACCCCCAATCTCCAGTGTGTCTCTTTTTTAAAAAGGTAGCAACTATCACATGTATATATCAGCAAGAGATGACGATGGACTTGTAAAAGCGTAAAAGAGTATTGGGAAATGATCCATAATGAATGGAAAAAAATGTTTAAAAGAACTCCCCCCCCCAACCCCCAACCCCAGAGTCCTTTCTGTTGGGGACAATTCAGATTGAAATTCCCAGGTTTCAAAAAAGTTGTGTATGCTACTGCTGTGTCCCGTGTTTTGTTAGCCCCAAAATGGAAAACGAGCGAGGTCCCAACCAAAGAGGAATGGCAACTCAAGTTGACAAAATATGCACAACTTGCAGACTTAACACGTAGAATAAGAGAACAAGAAGGACACATGTTTAAAGAAGATTGGAAAACGTTTATTGAATATATGGGAAATAATTGTGGACAGCTGAAAACGCTGGCAGCATTAAGATAAATTCGGCAGTGTAAATATGTTTTGATGGATGCAATAATGGAATACTGGATGGTATAGTTTTTGTAAAATATGCAGGGATTTATGATAGGTAAAATGAACCCTGGAGAGAGAAGAAGGGAAGTCATGGATACCTTAAGGATGCAAAATGAGTATTTTAAATTGTATAACAATTTTATAGATATAAAATAAATGTGTGTGTGTGTGAGAGAGAGAGAGACAGACAGACAGACAGACAGACAGCAAGAGAGAGAATTGTAAAACAGAAAATTTAATAACAATTTTATAGATATAAAATAAATGGGAGAGAGAGAGAGAGAGATACCAAATACTTCACGCAGATAAAATGCAGGTACATTAACCTGACAAGAACGCATGTTCTCTTAAGGCTGAGATGCTCTGCTGAGACTCCTAGGACATAATTAAATAGTGTTATTTAAGGTAAGCAAATAGCTCAGTCATGGGAAGAGAAAACTTCCCCTAAGAGAGTGAAGGAGACCAGGGTCTGCAAGGTCAAAACATATATAACCTATAGCCTGTCCATTTGATTACTTGAAAACTTTGTGGGGTTTTTTGCCACCTTAGGGGAAAGTGGCTTCCATCAACTTTGGCTGGTTGCTCAGCTGCATTCCTGTCTGGTCAGGGATAGTCTAACTTCTGTCGTCTATGTCCTGGCAGACATGCCCATTAATTTCAGGGGAGGGGGTCTACTCGGGATATGACTAGCATTGAACGTGTGTGTGTGCACCTGCTATTTGATATTGGAGGTGGCAATCTGGGCTATTTATTAGGGCAGAGGTGGAAATACCCTGAACCTCCAAGTTTTGAAAATGATGTATCTCTTGGAGAGTTTTCAGGATGGCCAATATTATTCTCCACCTGGAAGTTTTCTACTCCTTGTGGGAGGAGAGTAAAGGTTGCAGGGCTCTCCGGAAAAGCTTCCTCTATCCATAAGAAAGAGAGAGAGCGCTTTGAAACCTTTTATGTGATGAAAAAAACAGCCACTCCCCAACATTTTGAGGTGCATCTCCACACCCCTTTTGGTGCCATTTCGATGCAAAAGAATTTGACAAAATATTTTCAGTAATTTCAGCCACCACTATATTTAGGTAAGATACAGTAAAAATACAGATAATATTTTTATTACATTTGTTCGAACAGCGATATATAAACATACAAGGGTTAAAACAAGACATTAATACAAAATGGTGCAGTCAGCGTTATAATGTCACAAACTTGTTTTTATCTGTAAGCTGCCTTGAGTCCCATCAGGGAAAAGGTGAAGTATAAATAAATATATGATAATAATGATAATAACCTATCCAGATGTGACATGTAATCCTGACAAGTAATTTTAATACACAATTTTACTATAACATGCATACTTTTTAAGATTGCTGATTTAAATTCTATTTTAAATTTGTTAAATTCAGCTTGATCTTTTGATCTTATATTTCATTTTATCAGTATTTTTTAAAAATGTTTTTTATATTGCTTTATGCAATCCTTCTAGAGATGTACGGATATAAACCCTGTTAAGTACATAAAATAAATATCCACACCACCCAAGCAGGAAAAGTATACCAGGGATAGATAATCAGTTGGAACAAGACCTCAAATCAACCATCCCATCTTGTCAAATGCCTGGGAGGAGAGGAAGGACTTAAACTGGGGTTGAAAAGATGACAAAGTTGGTGTCAAATGAGGCTCACTGTGGAGAGTATTCCACAGACAGGGGGACACTGCTGAAAAGACCCTGTCTTTTGTCACCACTCTTCAAAACTCCCTCAGAGGAGGTAACCGGAGCAGCTCCTCAGATGCTGATGTAAGAGATGGGCACAGGTGTCCCATCAAGTATTGGAGAACCCATTTACATGCCAAATATTTGGAACATCAAAAATTTCAGCATCGGCCATGCACTTCATCTCAGCCACCCACATCTGGCCTACGCATGCAAAAGAAACATGCTTCTAATGTTCAAGCCGTGTGTGTCTAGTTCAAACTAAAGAGAGTTTAATATTTAAAATGTGTCTTCGAAATATACTGGATGTTCAGACTAGTCGGAGTTAATGTTCTGCTATTAAATATTCAGTTTTACCAAGACCTTTTAATGCAGAAGCAGTTTTCCTTCCTCCTTCCTTTCTTTTTTAATCATGTCATATGCACAAAGAAGACGCGTTTGAAGAGACCACAAATACATTGCAGCGACTTGCATTTTTGTTGTTGTTGAAAAGCTGCTAAATGTTTTTTTTTTCCTGCTGATGCCCTTGTGAAGTTGTCACTCTGTGACTGAAGCTGTTCTATGGCTGCAAAGCCAGCCAGCCCCCCCCCTTTTATTTGCAGAAATAGATGAGCATTTTTGCAGAAACGTCTCCACCGCCAATGTTAGGCTGAAGCCTTGTTCATGAAACCCAAAACTTTTAACCCCTTGCAGACATGATGTGAATCATAGGTGCCAACTATGCAGGGTGCCCGGGTGACCACAAATTTTAAATGAAGGGTTGCCCCCCTCCCCGATTCCACTTGGCAGCACACATGCCAGGGGGCACACATTCCATCCGTCATGCATGTTTTGGGACTCGATGCATTTTAGCAATTGACCACTTTTGAACTGTTTCTATAGCAGCCCAAATGAGGTGGGGGGGGGGGAAGAGAAGTGTTTAACCACTGATATATTAGTGCTGGGAAAGCTAACAATTACCAGGAGATTTTCTTTTTCTTGTTTTTCTCCAACCTTATTAAAGAAATTGCATTAAAGATGAATGAGCATTTATTTGGAATAATTGTGTTTTAAGGTAGGTAAGATTAAAAGATATTGAATGGAATATCGACTGTTTGGTAGGAATAGGAATAATGAGATTCCCGTTGCCTAATCTTACGATAATTGGGTTATTACTATGCAAATTAAGGTATTACCTTTAAAAAAGAAGGTAAAGGAGAGGCTGGAGACAGCCATTTATCTCTCTATCCTTAAAGCTACGCTGCCACTTGTCTTTAGGTTGAAGATCCCTTTTAAAAACAATGTGGCAATATATAGTTCATCATCATCATTAGTTTGTTATATATATTTGTAGGCTCTTCCGGAATCTTTTAGGGATAACTGACCCAACACCTAACCTTGTGATCTCCAACACCACCCCCATTGGATCAGATCAGAGACTTACCTCTCTCGCCATTGCAGTGCCCACAAGCACAAGTCGTGCCCACCATAATAATAATAATAATAATAATAATAATAATAATAATAATAATAATAATATTTATACCCCACCAATGTGGCTGGGTTTCCTATCATATGTACCAGCTCCTAGGGGTTGAGGAAGTTTTGCCCCCCCATTTTTTTTGAGGGGGCTGGGTGACCTCAATGTTCAGAGTGTGTTTGGCCCTTGGCTCCTGTGACATCACACGCACAACGTCAGGACATCATGTTGTGCCCCCTCAATCAGCTTGAGAAGATGGCGCCTTTGCCTCCTGTGGCACCCAGGAAAGGTCTCAGAATATGTACATCCCACTGCATGAGAGACTGTTCAGTTGCTGTTTGCACTGGCTCAGCCTCTCCTATATTAAACATACGTCTCAGACATGCCCATGTTTCACTAGATCTCAGGATTGGACGCCCACCATCCCTTCTATTCCGAACAGAGGAGAGGTGAGAAAAGCTTTTATTCTTCTGCCAGAGAGTGTGGTCTATTAAGTAGTGGGTGGACATAGCAGACGATACAGAAATTTCTCCAAGTACATTTATAAGTATAGTGGTACCTCTGGTTGCGAACGGGATCCATTCCGGAGTCCCGTTCACAACATGAGCAGAACGCAACCTGCGTCTGCACGGGTCACAATTCGTCGTGTCTGCGCATGCACATGACATCATTTTGCACGTCTGCGCATGCACGAGCGGCGAAACCTGGAAGTAACCCTTTCCGGTACTTCTGGGTCGCCTCAGGATGCAACCTGAAAAAACGTATCATGAAGCAAATGCAACATGAGGTATGACTGTAAGCTGGAACTGAACTGAACAGCAAACAGCTCAGCCAGCCTGCTTTTATAGGCAGCTGGCTGTCAACATCGTAACAACAACAGCCCAGGGTTTCCTACCTAAATTAACTGATGTGGACCTGAGTGAAAACTATATACACAATACCCCCCTGGTGGCCAGGGTGAGAACTTCAATACATAACATGGTCAAATGTCAACGCCATTTTGCAGCCCTCTCTTTTTCTCTGCTCTTTTAAATTCAGCGGCCATTTTGTGTTATGCCAGAGGCCCACCGCAGCCATTTTGTAGCAGGAACCCAAAGCACATCCTCAATATTCCAAATGTGCCTGCCAAGCCAGAAACATTGGCGACTCCTATCTAGTCAGGCAACCTGTTTCCCATAGTGGCTACCAATTGCCTCAGGAAAGCCCACAAGGCCAGATTAAGGGTACAGACCCTCCAAGTGTCCCTGCCAATTCACCGATTGGAATTGCCACAGTACCAGCCGTTTCCGACCCCCGCCAAGCTGCTCTTTGTCATGGAGGGGAAGGTTCCCTTGGTTTCAGTGGGCAGTTGTTTTCTATGGCAAATAGCAGCTCCAGGGGTGGGAAGGTTGATCTGGAACATGACGCAGGAGGGAAGTGCTAAAAGTCCCTCCCCCGACACGTTGGTCCCGGTCCTGATGGGCAGTTCAAAAGTGATGTGCTTTTGGAATTTGGTTAAAAGTACTGGCGCCACCTATCCACTTTGCATTGCTTTAAGTCCCAAAAACATATTTTGCTGCAAGCACGGATGCATCAATACATTTTGCATGAGAGAGATAGCACAAGTAGAACTGGCTTGCTGAAATAGGGAAAGCAGCCGAAATTAATAAATTAGATTGCAAATTAGATTAGAAGGGCAGCAACTAGTTTTTGGAAACGGGAAATGTTTTTGTTGTTACGAGACTAGATAGCACAGCAAAAGGGCTTTTGAAACAACACAAGGCTTTTGAAACAGAAGCTTTTAAAACCAAGGTGGGCTTGAGGGCGAAAGCAAAACAGTAGGGTGGAGAGCGCTGTAAGCCGGCTTGGTGGCGACATGCATTCAACAAGCTCTCCACGATGTTCTGTAAGTGCTGCCTCCCACATTGTACTCCGCTGGAAACAGCCGCGTGGCAGCCAATCCATTGGCAAATCATGGGGGGTTCTGAATGCCCCAAGTGCTAAAAATAACTTCCGTCAACTATGCCATCCGCCCTTTCAGTTTCTTTCTGAGCTATATATCCACCCTCGCTGCCCAATTGTCTCTCCCTGCTGACCTCCACCTTTTGGCCAGGAAGTTGGCAAGCAGATGGATTGCGCAGCGCATGACGTTGATTGCTCCCCGGTCACTTGGAAACCGAACAGCATTGCGGTGGGAGGGCGGGTGAACTTGCCACCTGGAAAACACTCAGGCGCTCAGCCTTCGCTGGCATGAGGTCAAAGGACGTGGTTATTAGCTCACGACCCTGCATTTCCCCTGGGGAGAGACTGCAGTACACTTGCCGAGAGGCTGGGGTCAGCTGTTAAAAACTGATTTTTAAGTAGCTCCGTATCTTTGCCTGGATGCAGATGCTGTTTTAAGTGGGAGTAATTTGGACATTTAATCAAACGCGCTCACACACTTATTATAGATTCACCGTGCTGTGTTTTCATGTGTACTCAAGGATAATAATACTCGGATACATTTCAAAGGGAAAAGAGATCTGCAAAGGTAGAGATTTGGAAGAATTTAAGCCTGTGTAAATGAAACTCTGTTGTTTAATTATGGTGGCTGGCTGTGAATGCAGTCATGGGGCGCAAAACTCCCAGGTTTCGGTCTATTTATTTGGGTGCCTTTTAAAGACACAGGAGGGCTTGGGCTGATTTTGAGGGTGGGGAAAATTGAGGTGGAAAAGGATGACAGTCAGTGCCTATCTGGGACACACATGTGAAGAATCTGGACCAAGGGTATTTTGCTGCCTGATGCCAAAGACAAAATGGCGCCCTGGCCCCACCATTCCCCATACAGAAGCCAACCACAACTTCCACTGAATCTTTCTTCAACCCTGGAGATGAATCTGTGTCCTTTGCTGCACCTGAAGTCAGGAAGTTAGATTAAGTCCTGCTGGGAGGCTATGTGGCACTGTCAGCTCTGTCTTCCAACACCTTGCTCTCGCTCTCCATTTCTCGGCAGCTGCCTCACTCTGGACTTCCCTCTACTGCAACTTCCTCATTCACCTCTGTTCTTAGAAGAAGCTAAATATTTCTGGGTGCAAATGAATGAGCACGTGAGCCAGGCTATGGGTGGGCTGCTCTGGAACTGGTGTGGAGAAGTGTCTAGAGTCTTTGGACAAGGACCAGAGACCTTCAACAATAACGCTCAATGAGGAGACCTTGGTGTCATTGCAGATTTGATGAGCATCCCCTCAATTCCTTCATCCAAGTCATTTATAAAGACATTGAACAACAACGGGCCCAGGACAGAACCCTGCTGCACCCCACGTTGGTCTGATCTATCAGGGTTATTACATTTGCAGAGGAACCCTTGGTCTGTTTGGGTATAAGGCAGCCTTCTAGGATTCCATGGTAAGCATGAAGCTGCCTTAATATAATAGAGGAGACCAGCATCTCCTCAAGCGTCAATATGGGGAAGGGTTGTAGCTCCCGTACCAGTTTCTAGGGACAAAAGCATCAGAGGGCTATTTTGCCCCCATGTCTTGCCTGTAGGCATCCCATAGACACCTAATTAGAAATGGGGCGCTGGACAGGATAGGCCTTTGACTCTTTGCTCATTGCTGGAATAAGCCCGTTTCCCTTTCTGTGTCATGTGGTTTCATGGCTGGTGATTTTTTTCTCTGAATTCAGAATATAAGCAGACAAAACACTCAAAGCAAAACTTTCAGAAACCAGGCTATTTTGCATACTTTCCACCCCCGGACCATCCCTTGCCGCAGGAACATTCATTCTATGTGCACATCCAAGCCTCTAAACCTTGATTTCAATCTTAAGTTTTGGGTACATGCATATCGATACAGATGGCCCTTAAGGCAACTTTGTCCCAGGCAAACCATGGGCAACCCTTGATCCCCACAGGTTTTCTGCTTTTTGTTTTTGGGTGGTGCAAGGGGAGCTATTCTCTAGTATGCAAGGAACTCCCCCTGGCCAGATCATTTCCAGGAACAGCACACTTTGAAAACAGGGAGAGTGATCACACCATCCTACCTTACAATGCTGGTATCTGATGCCTTTTGGGACCGGTAGCGCAGATGGCAGGGAGACTCACAGTGGGTGGAGCCAGAGACAGGTGGAGCCAGTTAATTCTAATTTTGCCCTCTTCCTTCTGCACCCTGTTGAGTTCTACAAGGGCAACACATGAGGAAGACTGTTGGAAGGGAGAAGACAAACAGCTGGGGGTTGGCAGGCAGAGGCTGAGGCTGGGATGGGGTACGGGGCATCATCTTCACCCTAATGGACCAGCCTCCAGTACCTTACATGACCGTTGCAAGGTTCACTGTAGTAAGGAGCGTTTCGACCACTTGAAATGTACGAGACAAATAGTGAGTAATTTACCCCAGGCTAAATTGTGCCTTGCTGAGATTGCAAGTGTTTTCCCCTTCCCTCCCTCCCCCTCCCTCTCCTCCTCCTCCTCCTCTTTCCGTGTATATATTTATATGGTGCATTGTATAATTATTGGACCCTATCTTGCAACATGTTGAGGGAAGCTTTTGAAGATATAATCTTAGTTTGAGCTCCGTGGCTTAGTGAGATGTGGGCACGAGGCCCTCCCTATCTGGTGCTTTTTCATGCATAACAATGGAATGCTCTGCAGCGACTCAGCGTCTTTAGATAATACCCACCTACATGAAATCCTGAAGGCTGGTACACAGTTTTTAAAAGGTCATAACAAGAAAACTCGGTCTTGTAGCAGATTTTTTAAAGTCTCCCCCCCTCAAATTAATTACTATTAAATGCAAATCAGTGAGCAGTGTATTTCTCTTTGAAGAAGAAGAAAATCCTGGCAAAATGTATCTGCAAAAGTATGAATTGTTCCAAGCCGTAGGAGTATCAGTATTTATGAACTCCCAGGTATCTTCTTATTTCTTTCATTTTGTCTCACCTGGTTTATTTCAGTCTCCAGCCATTACTATTAAGGAATTCATGACATTTTCCTTTGGCAATAATTCAGCAGAAGAGAGTATTAAGAGTCCAAGCTGGAACTTCTAATCTGAGCCTCTTCAAAATTCAGGGGATTTTAGGTAGGATTCCTTTGATCTGAATGGACTTTGAAGGTTTTTGACTCGACACGAGGAGAAACCAATTTCTGCTTCTGCAGGGGTCTGTGGGCGAAGAAACTACGAATCGCTCTCTGCCCGTGTAGCTCTTTCCTTTTGTGGTCAAGGGCTTAGCAAACAGGGACACTTCTGATCTTCTTCCCTACCGGAATTTCTACTGGGATTTCAGAATTCCAAATATTGCAGGCTAGTTTTTGAAGTGGAAATGATTAATCGGAAATCCTACGTTGAGCCCTCTCCCCATGCAATTGTTGGAGGGCAACTCATGCATAGAGTTTGTTCACATCCTCCCCACTCTGTGCATTCAGGAGGGAATAGCCTGACAACTGTAGTTCATGCGTAGGTAACCTCAGGGCTGGACTACTGCACCAGGCTCTCTGGGGGGGCTGCCCTTGGTCTTGGTCTGGAAGCTCCAGCTGGTGGAGAATGTGACCACCATATTGCTGACAACATGTGACACCACTGTTAAAACATCTACATTGGCTGCCCACTTACTACCAATCCGTGTTCAAGGTCCTTGTATCAATTTACAAAGTCTTGAACAGTTTACAGTATGTCCAAGGTACCTTAGAGCAGTTGTTCTCAACCTGTGGGTCCCCAGATGTTGGACTACAACTCACATCATCCCTGAGCTCTGGCCTTGCTAGCTACGGGTGATGGGAGTTGTAGTCCAACAACATCTGGGGACCCACAGGTTGAGAAAGGCTGCCTTAGAGACTGCCTGAACTCTTATATCCCAGCTTGATCAAAGAGATAATCTGCAGAAGATTGTTGGTCATCCTCTGAGTTGGTGATGCTTATTTGACATCAGCACAAAGTAGAGACCCTGATGTCACCAACACAGTCCTGTGGAAGGCTCTTCCAACAGAGATTCAACAGGCGCCTTCTATTTTAATCTTTAAATACTTGTTGAAAACTTCTGTACGCTGTCAGGCTTGCAAAGATGGTTAAGAAAACATCTTCTAATAGTTAACCCATGACCTGGGATTTTATGTGAGTTTATTGTACGGTACAGGTATAATTTGTTATAAACAGCTCTGATATTTTTATGAGATGGTGGTATGCAGGCATTTTAATAAATAAACGGAAGAGTGCGGGAGAAGCACTCTTGATGTAGTCATAGGAATGAAATCATGTGGTTTTGATTACATGAGTATCGATTGATATATTTATACTATATAGGGAAGTTAATTTAAATGCAATTTAATTGGTACGTACTTAACTTGCATGCCACTTTACATTTCAAGAAATCTCGGAGTGTTTCGCATCTCAGCAAAAATCAATCTTTATTATATAAAACTGTGACTTCCGATTTCAGTACAGCTGCTCCTAAAATTCCACGCTTTAAGTAACAGAGAGAATACATCTCTAAACAATATACAGTGGTACCTCGGGTTAAGTACTTAATACGTTCTGGAGGTCCGTTCTTAACCTGAAACTGTTCTTAACCTGAAGCACCACTTTAGCAGGTCCTCCTGCTGCCGCCGTGCTACCGGAGCACGATTTCTGTTCTCATCCTGAAGCAAAGTTCTTAAGCTGAGGTAATATTTCTGGGTTTGCGGAGTCTGTAACCTGAAGCGTATGTAACCTGAAGCGTATGTAACCCAAGGTACCACTGTACATTTATAATGTTCTATGGTAAAATAATAATAATAATAATAATAATAATAATAATAATAATAATAATAATAATAATAATATTGTTTAAAAAGGGAGGAATGCAGTTTGACTGCTCCGTGGGATTTTGGCGGAAGAGGCAAGTGAAAGACAGACCCCAACAAGGGTTAACCAGCTGTGCCAGCAGTGGCACAATGGAGACAAGGGCAGCTTTAAATGAAATGAAATGAATATTTCATCCGGCCACTCGGCTGCCTGCTCCAATTGCCTCCTTTGCTAGGCCGAGATCTTAATCTAAAGTGACAACAACATCAGTTTCAATGTGCACCAGTCACACAGAACATGACTTCCTTAACATAAACACTATTTACATGTAGAGTCTGACTAGAGCAGGGAACTGGGAGCGTGCCCGGCCGAGGAGCAAGGCTTACAATGAAGGAGAGCTAACAAGCAACGGAGAATTAGCAGAGGCAAATGAAAGCCTGACCCTCAAAGGGCACATCCCTGACACGTCTGAGAGCAAGGGGGGACGGACTCTGCATGGCTAACCTGGCTTCCTGTAATGACTGTGTCCTTTCAAAGGAACAAAAATAAAAATAGGACCTTTTTTCCATTTTTGACACTTAGCTGAATCCTACTTTGCATGAGCTAAAAAGAAGGTTATGTGGGATATTCTCAAACACCCAACTCGCTGACCCTTGCTCTTGTTCTCCATTAATTGTCTTCCATTCATTTCCTCCACATCCCTGAGCAATGGGCACTTTCAGCTGAGGTAGTTTTCACATTTCAACTTTCCGTATAAGGAGGATGCTGGGTTGCTGATGGGGACGGGGAGGAAGGAATTCAGTTCAGTTCACATTTGCAGGAGAACCTGCACCATTCGCACTTTCCTAAATGGTACCTGGTCCAAAACACAGCCATTCTTTGTCATGTTTAGGGAAGCTTTTAATGTTTAATAGGTTATTGTATTTTAGTGTTTTGTTGGAAGCCGCCCAGAATGGCTGGGGAAACCCAGCCAGATGGGCGGGGTATAAATAATAAATTATTATTATTATTATTATTATTATTATTATTATTATTATTATTATTTGCTCTTCTTTGAATTTTGCAATGCAGTCCTCCTACCGAAAGCCTAGCCTAACTACAGAGAAGGACACACCCATTCACAGAAGTCAGGCTTTTTTATAATGTGCAAGCTCCATTTCAAACTACAGTGGTGCTTTGCAAGACGAAAAGAATCCGTTCTGTGATTCTCTTCGTCTAGCGGTTTTTTCGTCTTGCGAAGCAAGCCCATTGAAGGATTAGCGGATTAGCGCTATTAGCGGCTTTTAGCGGCTTATCTGCTGATCAGATCAGCTGATAAGCTGCTTAGCGGCTTAGAAAAAGGGGGGGGGGAACCAGCAGAAACTCGCAAGACATTGTCGTCTTGCGAAGCAAGCCCATAGGAAATTCGTTTTGCGAAGCACCTCCAAAACGGAAAACTCTTTCGTCTAGCGAGTTTTCCGTCTTGCGAGGCATTCGTCTTGTGGGGCACCACTGTACTCAACAATTGATCCACCCATCCATTTGGGTAGGTGTGCCTGAGAAGCATCCCAGCCAGGGGTCTTGTTACAGGATGGTCTAAAGAGTGCTGAGCTCTGGGTTCTTTTTGCAGAGCCCTGCGTCTCTTCCTGCCTTTGCTTCCTCTCCAAAACTTCCTGTTAAAATATTTTCATATAGACTAGGCACACTATGAAATGCAAAGCTGGTCCCCTGCCACCTTCATCCACGCCCAGAGGCATGGATACATAAAAATTAGCATATGTAAAGTAGTGTTTTGGGCCTGTGTCCCCAGTCCTTTAAGTACCTAGCAGCACCAGCCCTAAAAAACTGTTTTAGTAATAATTTAAGCAAGCATCTCCTAAGCATTAAATATGTTTTAATATGCTTGTCCCACCAGAGGAAAAAGAACTATAGAAATGTCATCTCACTTTGCCTAGTCACAACACTATAAGCCCCCCAGGAAAGCAGAAATTACGAGAGAAGGTTCTCTTTAGAAAATACAGAGATCTCAGAGGCATGGCCTTCATGTTGAGACATTTGTATTCCACATTAAGTGATTTGTTGAAGC
The DNA here is from genome assembly GCF_964188305.1 of Podarcis bocagei. NCBI lineage: Eukaryota > Metazoa > Chordata > Lepidosauria > Squamata > Lacertidae > Podarcis > Podarcis bocagei. The sequence continues at coordinate 15,936,524 of NC_138135.1, read as the reverse complement.
TCGTCTCAGTTTTTGCTTTCGTTATCTGAAGAGACAATTCCATGCAGGCCAATTCTGATGCGACAGTACTCACTGTTTCCTCACGACACCCCACTAATTCCTGTAAATGTTTCAGTCTTCCAGCATTCTGGCCCGGCATTGTGTGTTCAGGACAGTTATCTTCAAAAAAAGCTGTTTTCATGACTCATATTCAAATCACTGTTGTGTATCGCCTGCACAATATTTTATCCGTTTATTCTTTCGCTGTGAGGGTGGCTGCGATGATGATGCTCTCCACTCAAAAACACATGCATTTCTCTACGAAAGCAATGTAGATCTGAATCCGTTTGAGCAGCACATGCGAAGTTGATTTAATTAGGTATTGTATTATTCATCCAATCTTAGTTTTTGGAAGTATGGATCCAGTGATCCTCTCGAGGCTACTGCGCATTCTAGATGCTTTTCTGAGCGCAGATATTTGCAGCACCCTTAACATCTGCATGCATCCACTGCCACACATGTGGACTTTTTGCTTAATTTTAACGGGCCGCAATACACACATTTACATCTATTTATAGCAGTAAGGTCTCACCTCCCATGAATTATGAGTCTTTTTGCCAACATTTAACTCTGCAAGTCAGAGTTGGCCAACAAGGGGGCTCTTAAAACTTCAATATGAGCACAAGTATCTAGTTATATTTATCAGTTCCATTGATCAAAGTGGCAAGCATCATCTCTGATTTGTAATTCCTGCAAAACTCCTTGTTACCTACAGGGATTTTCTTCCTCTTGAGAAACAACTCGTAAAGAGAAATATGGCTGAGGGGGACAGGAACTCTGTCCATTATGGGCAAAGCTGCCTAAATATAAGCCATCCAGAAAAGCCATCCAGAGATGGGTACAATCTTAACCAGTACTACAGACACAGCTTCTGATACACAACTAATAGAGCAATCCTATATGTGTCTACACTGAAGTAGGCCCCACCAAGGACAATAGGGCTTTCTCCCAGGTGTGTGGATATAGGACTGCAGCATAAGCAAAGTTGATTTTTAGCAGGGATTCATGAAGGTTGGCTAAAAAGGAAATACAGTGGACGCTCGGGTTGCGAACGTAATCCGTGCGGGAGGCACATTTGCAACCCACAGTGTTCGCAACCTGCAGTGCCGTGTCTGCGCATGCAAGTGTTGCAATTTGGCGCTTCTGCACATGCGCAAAGTGCGATTTAGTGTTTCTGCACATGCATGAGTGCCGAAACCCAGAAGTAACCCGTTCTGCAACCCCAAAACACACAACTTGAAGCATCTGTAACCCAAAGTATAACTGTAGTGTTCAGTTGGAGATAACCCGAGAAAAAAGTTATTTTATTTTATTTATTAGACTTACATACCTGTCCTTCATCCACTAGCTAAATATTCAAGGTAAAAACACAAATAAATTGTTAAAAAACAACAACAAAACAACACACACCCCTCCCAGGGGCGGAGGAAGGGGGGTGCTGTGCGGGCAGACCACCCTAGGTGTCTCCGCTGAGGGGTGTGATATTTGGTGCAACGCCAGCCCACAACTCCCAAGCCTACCCTGAGCCGTCGGGGGAAGGGGGGAGCTGCACCGCTTTGCTAGCGGGATTCCCCCTTCCCCCTTCGTTTTGAATGCTCGGAGGAGGCTTGGGAGTTGCGGGTGGGCGGCACGCCAAATGTCCACCATCAGTGGCTTGCTCCGCCCCCGTGGGAGGCTATCTCTGCCTCCGGCTGCAGGGCATGCACACTGCTCGGGAGTGCACCCGCCCTGGCCAGCGCGGGCATATGCTCTGCCTCTGCCCCCTCCCACAAACACATTTAAAAGGCTGTAGAATATTAATCAGTCAAAGGCCTTGTTAAAGAAGAACGTTTTTGCCTGGCGCCTAAAGGCCACTAGACGAACCTCCCTGGGAGATCATTCCACAGATGGGGAGCCACTGAAGAAAATGCCCATTTTCATGTTGCTGCCAAGTTACAGGGAACCAGACAGAGGGCCTTGGTAGTGGTGCCCTCCCTGTGGAACGCCCTCCCATCAGATGTCAAAGAGAACAACAACTACCAGACTTTTAGAAGACATCTGAAGGCAGCCCTGTTTAGGGAAGCTTTTAATGTTTGATGTATTACATTATTTTAATATTTTTCTGGAAGCCACCCAGAGTGGCTGGGGAAGCCCAGCCAGATGGGCGGGGTATAAACAAATCGTGATGATGATGATGATGATGATCCAGAACTCTCACTGAGGAGGCACACAAAGAAGGGGCTCAGATGATGATCTCAGGGTCCAGACTGGTTTATATGGGGATAGGCAGTCCTTGTGGTATAGCATCTGCTATTATCTGGAAGGCTATGCAGTGTAGTGGCTAAAACATTTGGTGCCCTCCATAGATTTTGTACAACAACTCCTATCACCCCCAATAGTCAAGGAGGAATGGAGTTGAAGTCCAAGCCATCTTGAGGGACACAGGTTCCCCACCCTTGAAGCAAGCAGCTATGAATGTAAAGGTGCGTCTGTACTCCAAAGGTGTCCGATAGATGTCTGTGTTAAAGAGTTACTAGTGGCCAAACAGATTAAAACATTGAGAAGAACACATCTTTCACGTAATAACCATCATCTCACCAACATACAAAAACTAGAAATTAGATTAACTTAGACCAGCTCACTCCTACTTGAAATACGAATGCCTACTACAAGTAGATTTATTGAGGATTAACAACTAATAGAACAGTATCTATTTCATGATTGTTAATCCCCAATGAGTGCTTTTTAAATAATTAATTGGCACTTAACGAAGGGATTATGTTCATTGTGGTGTTGTATGGGAAGCAATAAAAGACTTCTATGGATGATTAAATGCCAAAGGGAGTAGTCTCATGATACAGAAGCAGAAAGATGATAAGGGGCAGTGGGGGGGGGGAAGGCATGTAGATCTAAGTGCTTTCCTGTTACCTACCATACAGGAAAAAATACCTTTTGCTTGTCTGGATGGAGAATAAAGAGGTAGCTGTGGGTGGTTATAGAAACCAGCCTAATGCACTTTTTTTTTTGCATTAGTTGCTCCACCCACATTTGACTCTGGCCCCGCCCACCACTGACATTTGGCCCCCAAAAACTTATCCAGAAGGAAATGTGCCCCCCGCCCTGGGTTGAGAAAGCTTCCCAACTTCTGTTCTGGATTGATTTTTTTTATTAAAATAATTATATCACTTATGGACAAAAGGTTGTGGAATGGATAGAATGTAATGCCTATTTCACTTCTACTGGCTGTATGATTTTGATGGCATTTCAGGAGATCTGTGGCGGAATAGTCAAGCTCATTTAACACTCCTAAGTCATATGTAGATGTTCTGTTAGCAGCTTGTCATGGTCAGGGTGTGATCTGGGTGAGAATGGCTGTTCCTCCCCCCCTAGTCTCTGAAAAGTGAAGAGGGGGGAAATGTTTCATTCTGCCCTTTGCTACTCCCCTTGTAGAGGACCAGAATTTCTGGAGAAAGGAAGAACCGGGAACTTCCACTGGCATCTGATGTATTAATCTATTATAGGAGCTTCAAGTTGGCTTTTGCTACCTTAAGTTTGATTGAGGCTGGTCTCTCCACTACACCTATGGCCGCTTAATTTCCAATACTTTTGTTTATTTTATAAAATTCATTATAAAACCTCAGGACTTGTCATTGTAGACCCTGAGAACCAGTGGTTGGTTGTTTGTTTGTTTAAAAAAAGATTATATCCTGCAATTTCATTTTTTAAAAAATACACACACAAAATAAAAGCCACATAAAAACCAATATCACATATCACAGCCTAGCTGTAAATTATATCCCACCCTCTTTTAATTAGCTACATACACCTGGTAGCATAGAAAAGTTTTTAGCAAACATTTAGAAATGCATAGAAAGGATGCCTGTTGGATTTCTGTTGGAAGAAACTGAGCTGATAATATGGTTGTGTTGACATCAGATGAGCCTTACTAACTCAGGGGACAACCATTGATGCTCCTACAGTTGATCCCAGTGACTGAGCCAGAGTATAATGGTTTAGGCGGTCCCTAAAGTTCCTTGGAGGGACGCGGGTGGTGCTGTGGGTTAAACCACAGAGCCTAGGACTTGCTGATCAAAAGGTCAGCGGGTCAAATCCCTGCGCCAGGGTGAGCTCCTGTTGTAAGGTCCCTGCTCCTGCCAACTTAGCAGTTTGAAAGCACGTCAAAGTGCAAGTAGATAAATAGGTACCGCTCCGGCAGGAAGGTAAATGGCGTTTCTGTGTGCTGCTCTGGTTCGCCAGAAGCGGCTTAGTCATGCTGGCCACATGACCCGGAAGCTGTACGCCAGCTTCCTCGGCCGGTAAAGTGAGATGAGCGCAGTAACCCCAGAGTTGGTCACGACTGGACTTAATGGTCAGGGGTCCCTTTACCTTTACCTAAAATTCCTTGGACTCCAGTTGTTCAGGGCTTTGAAAATTAATTCAAGAACTTTGAACCTGACCAGGTAGCAGATGGGCAGCCAATGCAAATGCTTTACCAATGGTATCACATCCTGTCTGCTATCTGTACCTGCTGGAGTTATTCTGCCATGCCAATAGAGTCCCATGCCTCCCAGCTGACTGGGGACTCCTACCCTGGGCCCCAGACAAGCTCTGCACAGGCCTTTCTCAAACTGATGCTGTCTATATGTTTTTAGACCACAACTCTCCTCACCCTTGACCAATGGGCATGCTTACTGGGAGCTGTAGTCCAAACTCTCTGTAGTCCTCCTCTGGAGGGCACCAGGTTGGTGAACACTGTTTTAGAGAAAGGGTAGTTCACTCATCTCAGTTTTGAAGGGGGTCAAGCCCTCGCCATGTCTACCCCTCCTGTCTTCCTGCTGGACATGTTTACACGTGCAATGTAAATAGCCTCCCCAGCCTGTTAGTGTATTTTAAGAGACTTCAGAGGTTATTTACATTACAGATGTGTTTCCTTAAACCCATCCGTTCCTGAGTAGTGGTATGTTTTGACAGAAGCGTCTCTATGAAATTATAGATTGCACAAATGGAGCTGAATTCAAGTCAATCACAGGGGAGCAAACTCCACGAATCTCGATGAGGTCACACACCTCCTGAAGGATGCAGTTTGTTAATCCGATATCGCAACCAAGGAATTCCATTAATAGACTTGCACGCATGCAACGGCTGTAGAGATCCTTGCTTCTGACAGTGAGTAATGTGTGGGTGAGAGGGAGGGAGGGAGGGAGAGAGAGAGAGAGAGAGAGAGAGAGAGAGAGAGAGAGAGAGAGAGAAGGGAGGGTGGAGAGGAGGAAGAGGAAAGAGAGACAGAGAGGGACCCTAGGCAGCTGAACACAGAAAGAGTTGAAGTGAAAGGGACCACAGTTGGATGGTCAATCTAGCGACAGTGTCTTTTTTTATATGTACAGTGGTGCCCCGCAAGACGAATGCCTCGCAAGACGAAAAACTCACTAGACGAAAGGGTTTTGCAGTTTTTGAGCTGCTTTGCAAGATGAATTTCCCTATGGGCTTGCTTCGTAAGACGAAAACGTCTTGCGTTTTTTGCAAGTTTGTTTCCTTTTTCTTAACACCGTTAATACAGTTGCGACTTGACTTCGAGGAGCAACTCACAGAACGCGGTGCGGTAGCCTTTTTTGCGGTTTTTGGTGATTTTTGAAGCTTTTTCAAAACTTTTCCGACACCGTGCTTCGCAAGACGAAAAATTCGCTAGATGAAAAAACTCGCGGAACGAATTAATTTCGTCTTGCAAGGCACCACTGTATATAATTTTTTATTAGTTTTTTAACATATCATTTTCAACAGTAGTTAAACATACTTTTACATCTTATATAATTTTTTTTACTTCCATCAATCTCATCTGAAAAATTTCCAATCTAATCTCTTAGTATACATTTCTTACTTTCCTTATTACGTTTAAATCTCATAAGTAATATCTCTATTCTTTTTCTACTTTGTAACACCATATATTTCTCCTTACAAAAATTCTTGTAGTCCTACTAGCGTAATTTGTTGATTACAATTGCTCTTCAGATAGTTCATATACTTCTTCCAATCTTCTGTGGATCTCTGGTCCCGCAGGTTTCGAATCCTTCCTGTCCTTTTGTCCAATTCTGCATAGTCCATTAATTTTGTCTGCCATTCTTCTTTCATCGGAATTTCTTCTTGCTTCCATTTCTGGGCTAACAATACTCTTGCCGCTGTTCAATCTACTGACAGTGTCAAACCAGCAGCTCAGTTGAGGGCTGTAGCGCAATGGTAGAGCGTTGAATGCAGAAGGTCCCATGTTTAATCCCTGGCATCTGCATTTAAGAGGCTTCTGTCTGAAACTCTCTGTCTCTCTCTGTCTGGAGAGCCCCTGATGGCCATTTGTCTGATGGACCATTTGTCTGACTAGGTACACTGCAGCATCCTGTGAAACATAAGCCCTACTCAGTCCTTCTAGTTCAGAGTACTTAGCCTTGGGTTAAGTACTTAATTCATTCCGGAGGTCCGTACTTAACCTGAAACTGTTCTTAACCTGAAGCACCACTTTAGCTAATGGGGCCTCCTGCTGCCGCCGCGCCGCCGGAGCATGATTTCTGTTCTCATCCTGAAGCAAAGTTCTTAACCCAAGGTACTATTTCTGGGTTAGCGGAGTCTGTAACCCGAAGCATCTGTAACCTGAAGTGTATGTAACCCGAGGTACCACTGTAAAGGCGGCATACAAGGAGAGGCATGTAAAACAGCTGCACCCTGAGGTCTGTTCCACACCAGCCCTCCATGGTGTCTGTGCATACTGGTATCTGGGGAGCAGGAAGGATCCAGGCACACAACACTACACCACACCACACAACAACACAACACAACACAACACCACACACCACACCATGGCTTCTCCACAGTGTGAAGCCTTGATTGCTAAGTGTCAGAATCCCAGCCTGACCCAGACACTGGAGGGACACCTTCAGACTCCACACAGCATCCCCACTCCTGAAGACATAGAATCATATAGCTGTAGAGTTGGGAGGGACTCTGAGGGCCAACCCCTGCAATTCAGGGATCTCAGCTAAGCATCCATGACAGATGACCATCCAATGAAGGAGAGTCCACAACATCTGGAGGTAGACCTCTTCCACTATCCAACAGCTCTTGCTGTCAGAAAGTTCTTCCTGATGTTCAATCAGAATCTCCTTTCTTGGAACTTGTCAGGGAACTGCCATCGGAGCTAGAGGCGGAGGGAAGGCTCCAAAGGGATGCAGGAGAGGGTCCCAGTAGGAAGAGAGGCAGCCCATTTGCTGGGGAAGGAAATCAACGTAACACCAGTGGAGAAGGGGGGCAGGTGGGGGAATCGGGGAGGAGGCTCCAAGACTCTTCGCTGGAGACCAGCGGAGAGAGTACGGGTACTCCGCTGCCCACACCCTCCCTGCGCAGAAGACTTCCGCGCAGGGAGAGTAGGAGGAGACTTGGCGTCAAACAACTTTTATGCTGGAAAAGGTTTAAGAAACGCCCACTGACGGATTCTGCCAGTGACTGAGACAGTCACGATGCTGGAGGCTGCTCAGTCAGAAAGGGTTAACCAGGTAACCTAGCCAGGAGTGGCGGCAACTTACGCACGAGCAACCCCTAAACCCATTACAGAACTGAAAGCCATTGCCTCAAGTCCTGCCCTCCAGAGCAGGAGAAAACAAGCTTGCTCCATCTTCCATGTGACAACCCTTCGGATATTTGAAGATGGCTATCATATCTCCTCTCAGTCTCGTCTTTTCCAGTCTAAACATACCCAGCTCCTTCAATCGTTCCTCATTTGACTTGGTTTCCAGACCGATGTACAATGGGTAACATATACTTGCAGTTTCACAACCCTCAGCAAAACACAGAAACACATAAAACATTTTGCCAAACTTGATGAAAAAAGAAAATTGTGTTAAAAGTACAGTTGATAGGGATTTTTAACTTGCTGTAGCTGTAAGGTGGTTTTTTACGGTTGTATTTGCTGATTCATTTCATATTTCACATTTTTGTTTTATGGTTACTGTATATTAATAAAGGGATGACAAGTAGACCACTAGTGGTTGTGTGTCGAACATGGGGAAGCAGACTGAGACAGCAATATCACATTTTTTTCTCAGTAGGAAGGAAGCCTCATTTATTTCAAGGGGATTTCTGTGCTTAGGCTGTCATACTATACTCCTATGTACCGGGGGCAAGCTTCATTGCAAACAATGAGAAGACATTTATGCAATTGCACTTTTGTGTACTGGAAGTTGTGTGTCTGTGTCTATATGTTTGTGTGTGCAGGGGAGGGTATCCCCTACCAGAGCAATTTCTCTAAAAGCAGTAGGGGGCTGGAGCAGAGGGAACACTCTGAACATTAAGTATAACACAGCTGCGCTCTGTTTATGCTTAGGCTACAATAAAAAAAGCTATAAAATTTGAGATGTCAGAGCGCCACTTTGCTTTATTTATACTGTTTCCTCTGAGCTCTGTCACCCAGCACATTCATCTCCTCAGCTCCAGCAAGAACGGCAAAGATTAAAATATCACAGCTCAAAATAGGAGTCAAGAGGAAGGAGATTAATCATAGCCCTATTATTATTTTTAATGTACCAAAAAATGTAAATAGGGCAATGATGTTGGCTTACAGTCATACCACTCTCCTTTTGGGTGGGTTTTAGTGTATGGAATGGGGGAGGTTTTGCAGATCTGAGACTTCCTTGGAGCGGGTGATGTATTATGCAAATAACAAGGGTCTTGGTGGGTTTTGCTATTTTTAAAAAGAGACTCATTCATCGTTTTCCTTCAGCATCAGGACCACTTTCATAAGCAACCTTACAAGGGCCAGATTGTGGGTGAGGGCCATAGATGTGACTCTTCACTTTGTACAGTAGCCTATAGTCCCAACTACACAAAAGCCAGACAGAGGTCTCTATGTTTTCATATCTCCAGTCAGACAAGCAAGAGGTATTTCTGAACAGCTAGGTATCAGAATTGGAGGAGGGGGTGGAACAAGGCCTGCACAGAGAGTCCTGTGGGTCAGAAAGAGCACATTGGCTTCGTTGACCTGATGTCCACCCTACCCACCTTTTAAAATAAATTAGCTGCAAACCTACCTGCTGGAATTTACTGAGATTTGAGGAGGGAGGTTCTATCAAGTGCTGATTTCATCTGTCCTCTGATACAGAGGTTTTCAACCGTTTTGAGTCCATGGCTCCCTTGACCAACGGCATTCTATCTGCAGCATTCCTGTGGGACTCAGGAGCCCAGTTATGCCACTCCTTGGCTGCAGAGCTGGCAACCTCTCACCCCTTTTTGAACACCCTCCCTTGTGGAGTGTTCCCTCAGCCTCCTCTCCCTTCTCCTCTGGGCAGCCGCAGCTGCTGCTCCTGGTCTCCCCTCCTAGCCAGCCCCAGAGGCACCATTTGCTTGGGGAGCTTGTAGCCAGGGCTGCTGCAACAAACCTTTGGGAGGCAAAGACATGAGAGGGCATCAGAGGAGAGAGGGAAGGAAAGAGGGACAGAGGTCAGTGTTGCCTGCGGCACCCCTGACCATCATTCAAGGCACCCCAGGGTGCCATGGCACCCTGGTTGAGAACCACTGCTCTAATAGAATGTGGAAGTGGAAGTTAATGAAATGCTATGAAATTCTGCAAAGAATTAATGGAAAGGGAAGTCAAATTTATCATCTTCTGTAGCAAACAATCAGCTCCAGAAATGTCAAGAGGACATAACCAGTTTCTGCCGTATAGGCGTTTTGAATTAAAGTTTCCTAAATGACGGCTAAGCCACATCCATTCAAACGAAATATTCTACAGCTGGACGCCTTTAAATAATAAGAATGAAACACAGGTAATCCAGTAAATCCACTCAAGATTAATATTTACGCAAACCCCGAAGGCTTCCCGAGGTCTGCTGTGTTTCAGCGTTTAGGCAACCCTAGACAATAAAAGCAGAACAGGCCATTTGCTATCAGTTACATTTTAACCAGAGGTTTTCCTAATGCCAGTTGGCTGACATTGATGCTTTGCTGACTTAATAGCATTTGTTTAGATATATTTAGTAACAGTCTTAATGTTGTCTAGACTACACATCAAAATGACTGCTAATGCAGCTCTGATCAATTTTCTGTAAAAGGACAGGCCAGCAAAAATAAGTAAGCATGGCTTGTCATGTTTGCAATTAATATAGGTATATATATATATTGTAAAGTATCACCGAAATGGAGATCGTATTTGAGCTAAGCAAGATAAGATGTGCAAGAGCTCAGCTGCATCTTACTTGAACTTAGAACGCATATGTACATGAAGCATTCCTTGTGGGGTAGGGGGAGGTAGCTGAGGTCCCCCCCCCCCCGGATCTTATAAAAGGGGATGTCTGCATCTTGCTCCACCTTGCTTCCCTCAAAGCATCATGGGAAATGTAGTTCACCCATCACAGAGCGACAACTCCCAGCACCCTTAACAAAGCCCCCCAGATTTTTGTGCTTTATGTGTGTGGTGTGCATGATGCCTTATTTCCCATTGGACTCGGTGAGGTTTCTTACATTGCGATTAACTTGCCTTGTTTTCAGTGTGACCTAAGATCAAGCTCCTTAGCTTGGCCAGAAGAGCATGAGACTCTTAATCTTAGGGTTGCGGGTTCGAGCCCCATGTTGTGTAAAAGATCCCTGCATTTCAGGGGGTTGGACTAGATGATCTTTGTGGTCCCTTCCAACTCTACAATTCTATGAAGTCTTGAAGTGTGGATCCAACCCAAAGTTGCACACCTTCCAAATTTGCTGATTTCCACTTTTGCCACTCAGGTTTTGAATTCAAATTTCAAATGTCGGCACTGTCCCAGGAGAGCTACACTGTATGCTTTTTCTCAAAGTGTCGATTGGCTCTATGTTCAACATCCCAGCAAGGAAGGCCTGGTTTGTAGCTCCATTAGCTGACAACCCATTACTGGCATTAGAACAAAACGTGGCGCTGGCAACCATCAGTATGGACAGCTTTGTTGAAGGCAGAGCTTCGTAAGCAGAAAACAGAAAAATGGCAGCATTGCTGGGGCTGCTAACTTGCCCTGCTTTCAAATCATTTCCATTTGCACTCTGAGGCAAAGGTGTTCTGTTTACGGAGCTTTGTCACAGACACCTGTGGCCATTCAATGGCACGTGGCTTAGCTAGGCACACCTCGAGGTACAGAGGAACTTTCATCTCGGCCATCGTTGCCCTTAAAAGCTCATTAAGCTCACATGCAGAATCCAGCGGCAAGGTTAAATTGCGCCCATTGACATTGTTTAATGTTAAAGACAAATGATTATTCTTTTCTGTATACACCGCGGGAACTTTTTAAGTGTATATTGTCCTTGGAGTAATGCGATATGTAAATGTTATTGTTAGGAATTTGGCACTTGGCAATATATTTTATGTCATATAGCTGCCTTGGCTGAACGCTAGCCTTGGTTTTAGACAATGTACCCTTGTAAGCCAGGGATGGTTGGCAGTGATCACCTGGGAGCTTTTCATGTCGGTGAACTGACAGCTTGTATTGGTTTTCTGCACCCTGCTTTAAATCACCACATTGCATCAACGCTCAACGAACTAAATTGCATTCGTTCTGGAGTTGGGAACCTGCGGCATTCCAGATGTTGTTGGACATCCCTTCTGCCCCAGGGATGATGGGAGTTGTAGTCCAGCAACACCTGGAGAAATTCAAGTTCCCTGCCTGTGTGTTTTTTCGCTGCTGCAAACTGTTCCATGCCCTGAAGAAATGGCCAGGAATTCTCAGCAAGGTGGCCAGGAAGATGATAGAGCATTGTCCCTGTTTGCTGTGGCAGCTAGAAATACTTTTTAATCTTAGTGCTGTTGTCTTTTAAAAAGCTAAAGCAAAAGAGAGAGAGAGAGAGAAGTCACAGCAGGAACACAGGCATTTTCCTGGCCACCTCAGTCAGAACGCCTGGCCCTGAGGAGAAGGTCCCGTTTGGTTCTTTTCCCACGCTTGGCAGTGAGTGAGTGCCCAGTGAGCTAGGCTCCTGCGGGTCTCTTCTGAACCCTGGGGCCTTCAGTCAGGGCTGACTGATGGTGCCAGGCCTGCGCTTGGTCACAGTCTTCCCCACTATGGTGAGATGCGCTATATTTGTGCTTGAAAGGAGGTAATTATTTCTAAATTTGCACCTATACAGAAAAATTAGCATATTTATTTAATTTATTTAAAATATTTATAGGCTGCCATTAAGAGTAAAACTTGCTCAAGGCAGCTTTCAAGGCGAATGCAAATTGTATGCAAATCCCTGTCTTCTTTTTTGGATGTGTGTGTGATGCATCAGGCAATGCAATGCAACACTGACAATGTAAAAGTTCTGGCAATGCAGAAGTGGCTGCCCTAATGGGTCAATACAATCTGACGCACATTCTCTTGGCAACCGAAAGGAGCTGCTCTCCCTGCTATGTTGCATTCCTGAGAGTGGAGGAAGTTACCATGAGTTCTTGCTGGATGTCTGTTTATGATCTGCAAACTTTTGAAAAAGTCAGTATCTTGCTTAGAAAGGAATTCCCCTTTGATCCAGTAGGATCCCTTTGACTCCCTTCCTCTGCTTTTGAATATATCATCTTAAGAGATACTGCAGAACCTCTCCACCATTAAACTTCGACAGAGGAGTACCTTCATTTGATAAGCTTACAATCGCCTCCACATTTCCCTGGCCGTAAGTCCCACCAAACACAATGGGGCTACTGCTGAGTAGACATGCATAGGCAAGCACTGGCCATTCAGTCTGCTTGTCTCAAAGCTAACTCTTTCTCACCGGACACTGGATAACCCACCCCTCCACCCACACGAGGCAACACCAAGGGGCTGAAGGGTATTCAGTCCTCCCAATAAAATATTTGAGGGGGCATTGCCATTCAAATGGTGTGCGTGTGCTGCACCATGCGATCGATTATGTGGGGTGGAGCTTACCTGCAACCCCCGCCCCCAATATTTTATTCAAGTTGGCACCTCTGCCTCCAGTTTGACTCTTTTCAACCTTATTCTGGAGTTGCCCCTGATATTGCTAGAATGGGGGGGGGTGTAACAAGGGGGGTGCAGTAGGTGCGGCAGTAGGTGTTACTGAGGGGGGTAACAAAATGGTGGGCAGCACTCACTGCAGGGCCTGCAGCCATAGCTGTCAACCTTCCATTTTTTGGCAGGAAATTCCCTTATTCCAGCGCCGTTTCCCGCTGCTTCCCACTGCTATCCCTGATTGTTAGATATCCCATAGACTGTCCCAGGGACAGGTGAGGCTGCTGATCCCTTATTTTCGAGGCTGCTGACCCCTTATTTTCAAATCTGAAAGTTGACAGCTATGCCTGCAGCGTGCCCGAGCCACGTGTCTCTCCTGGGAGTGGCGCTGTGGCTTCAGCGCCCGCAGGCTCCACCCTGCCCCAAACAGTCCACCAGTTGCCTCCCCCTCAGCTGTAGGGTGGCTGAGTGGGAGGAGGCAGGCAGAATCCTTGGAGGCCCTGCGGTGCCCCTGTGGGCAACTGGCCCTGCCCTCACCCCCACCCCTGATCGGCTTGCTCCGCCACCGGGGGTGAACGTGCTTCCCCATTGGGAGGAAGTCTTGAGGGGCTTTCATCCAAATGGGAGGGGGGAGCACAAGATCACCTGCTTCCTTTTGCAGAGCAGGGTGAGCAACCTTCTTTGGGTTTTTTTATATACATTTTTATTAATTTTTTAACAGATCATTTTCGAATAATTAAACATACTTTTACATCTTATACAATTTTTTTTTACTTCCATCAGTCGCATCTGAAAATTTTCAGTCTAATCACTTAATATACATTTCTTACTTTCACTATTACATTTAAATATCATAACTAATATCTCTCTTCTTTGCAATATTTCATATATTCCTCCTTACAAAACTTCTTGTAGTCCTACTAGCGTAATTTGTTGATTACAGTTGCTCTTCAAATAGTTTGTATATTTCTTCCAATCTTCTGCAAATCTCTGGTGCCACAGGTTTCGAATCCTTCCTGTCATTTTATCCAATTCTGCGTAGTCCATTAATTTTATCTGCCATTCTTCTTTTGTCAGTATTTCTTCTTGCTTCCATTTCTGGGCAAGCAACCTTCTTTGAAAGGAGTCTCCACCCACACAACCACTTCCTTCTCATTGCCGCAGCTTCCTCCAGTGCTGGTTTTGTGACAGGTTCAGCAGCGCTAGGCACCAGTGCCTCAGGGGGGGCTGCAGCAATTATGCAGAACAGAGGACAAATAGGTGTGTGTGTGTGTGTGTGTGTGTGTCAAGTTTTAATGTTGCACAGGGTACTGCTGAAATTTGAGAACCCAAACTCCTCCTCTGCTTCCTCTGTCCCATCCTTGGGCAGTGTCGGGATTAACCAGTAGGAATCTGTTGAGTGTTCCTCAATTGACCTTTGGTGCCGCACCCTGCCTAATCCACGGTGCCCTCTTGTGATTGGTTTCCAGTGGGTTTGGGCTTGTGAATTTGGCAGGAAGTGGATTTGGTCATCGATAAGCACCCCCGAGGCACACTTGGGCATAGGGCTCCTTCTCCAACCTCCTTCCATGACTGACCAGCATGGGAAGCTGTGTGGTCGAGTGCTCCTGGGGACTTGGTGAGTGCCCCCTGCTGAATAGCAGAGATAGGGTGCACCGGTCATATCACAAAAACCCATGGCTTCCCTTCTTGGGAAGCTGGGAAACTTTGACTCACGTATTACTGCTAGGCTAATGTAGCACAGGTCAGGCAGTGTTACCCGGGTTGGTAGAATGAAGGTTTACCCTCCTGCTGGCACACGTTCAACCTACCCACATTTAGCTAAGTGGGATGCATATCCCCAAGTAGTGTTCAGCAAGTATAACGCTGAAACAAAGCTGGCCTCTGCAGCCTCTGGAGTAACTCTGGCTCTTCCTGGGGATTTTGTATTTTTAACACAACCTCTTGACATCTATGGGACGTGGGTGGCGCTGTGAGTTAAACCACAGAGCCCAGGACTTGCCGATCAGAAGGTCAGTGGTTTGAATCCCTGTGATGGGGTGAGCTCCCGTTGCTCGGTCCTTGCTCCTGCCAACCTAGCAGTTTGAAAGCACATCAAAGTGCAAGTAGATAAATAGGTACCACTCCGGCGGGAAGGTAAACAGTGTTTCTGTGCGCTGCTCTGGTTCACCAGAAGCGGCTTAGTCATGCTGGCTACATGACCTGGAAACTGTATGCCGGCTCCCTCGGCCAATAAAGCGAGATGAGTGCCACAACCCCAGAGTTGGTCACGACTGGACCTAATGGTCAGGGGTCCCTTTACCTTTACCTTGACATCTGCTTCAAGCCTTTGGAATGGAGTATGGTCCACTGCTCACTAACTAAGCAAGCTGAGTGATTAAGCCAATAAACTGGAATGCCCCAAAGCAGCTGGAGAATCCTAAGTAACGCAGATACATTGCAGCACTCCATTTGTACGTGTTTTTGCAGCACGTTTTGCTAGGCTGGAACTACTCAGAGCACACCTAGCAAATGCTATCCCATATCACCCCAGCCTGCAGAGCTAGATACTCAGTGATATCTGTATCTTGTAATGCTAGATGATTTGTTCCTTGTCTGGATGTTTTGATTTTTGGTTGAAGAAAAAAACAAGAACCGCCAATGATATGGAGATGACCTATGGTTGTAAGCAATGAAGGATTAAGTAAGATATTTGGGACTTTGAACTAGGAGAAAGAAAGAAGAAATCAGTGTGGAGCATGTACAGATATGGTTTTAACAAGGGATGGTATTCACGTGTGTCCTTAAATACTAGAGCTAGCGATATGGTGCTGCCCAAAAGGAAGTTGGTTTTGGTTCACATCTTAATGCGCACCAACCTAATTTGCATTTTCTGAAAAAATACACTAGGGGTAGCAGATCCCCAGTTTGAAAACCAGATCTGGTGTCCCAAGGAAATTTTGTCCCCCTTCCCAAAGTTTCTAATTATTTTGGTGGAAGTGGCAAAAAAGAGTGTAGACACAGTGTATGGGGTATGTGTGTGTGGAGTTCAGCCTGCCGACACAGGTGCAAATAGCCTCCTTCCCAGTCACCAAATCATTTGATGAGTGGAGAGGCAGTGATAGACACCCCTCCTTAGTTGCTCTGCACAGATCAGCTGAGGAGGGGGGCCTGTGTGCCAGTGTACATGAGAGTGTGTATGAATATTTGGGGTGGGTACACACACCTTTGGCCACACTTAGTATTTACTATGACCCCTGGAGGTTGGGTAAGGATTGATGTTGTTGTTGTTGTTCCTTTTAAATGGGTTAGCCCTGCAATATGTAAGCCACATTTTGGGATTATGCTGTTCTCCAACCCAAACCTGTGTACAAAAATGAATGTATTAGGGGGAAGGGGGAAGATCATGCAAACATGCAAATTAGGAAATGTAGCTTGTAAAAAATAATAATGATGTGTATATTAGGAGGAAAGTGGACTTAAAACGCTGACAAAACTCTTCATGAGGACATTTTTTTAAAATGCAAACTGAAATGGTGAACGGAAGACTTTCAAAAACTGAGAAAATGAAATGGACCGATTCATCTGCCCCTAGCTGTAAATATGGGTGCTGGGCTGGTCCTTCCGTTGGACAGAATGAAGCAGCTGCTTCAAGCAACAAGTTCTGGAAGGCAAAGGAGTGATGGTGGAGTGTTGGAGAACAGAGCTGTGTCCTGCAATGCTCCTGCTGTCCTGAGGTGCGCTGTCCTGTTGTAACCAGTGCTGAAGTCAGATTCCATTGCCAGGCTGTTCCGGATGTGGAATGAAGCAACTGAGTGTGTGCTGTCTTGTCCTACATCTCAAGCAGCTAACTGTCTTGGTTTAGCCCAGTATGGATGAACGATCATCCTCCTGTTCCGAGGTTGACATTTGCCTGGCTGAAATGCATCCTTAAGCTCTCAAGATGGCTTTTCCTTGTCCAGATGAAGGACAGAGAAAGTGTACATGTAGAAACTAACCTACTGCACAAATGTCAAATTCAGATGAGTTGCTGTTCTTACTCTTGCCTCTGGCTTCATCCACCATCCACAACCCTCAGAAATGCATGGCACTAGCAGTGCTAATAGACACCCACAAGATCATGGTAGTGCCTTGACAAAATGATACTTACCATATTTTTCACCCTATAGGACGCACTGTCCCATAAGGCGCACCTAGTTTTTTGGGTGGGAAATAAAGGGGGAAAAATCCCCCCCCCCCAGGCGCGGGGCTGGGGCGGGGGAACCCCTGTCACTCTCCAGGCTTTGCACAGATCTCTGCAAGCCGTGGGGGCCCAGTGCAGGGCTCCCGCACCTTGCGGAGAGTTGTGCGAAGTCTGGGTGCGCTGAGCTTAGCGCACCCAGCCTTCGGCATGCAGGCAACTCTCCGCAAGCCGTGGGAGCCCGGCGCGGACTCCCGCGCCTTGTGGAGATCTGCACAAAGCCTGGAGAGCGAAAGGGGTCGGTGCGCACCGACCACTCTCGCTCTCCAGGCTTCAGCGAAAGCCTGCATTCGCCCCATAGGACGCACACACATTTCCCCTTCATTTTTGGAGGGGAAAAAGCGCGTCCTATGGGGCAAAAAATACGGTATGTACATAATTTTGAGCCTCATCTGAGCAATAGGCTAGCGGCCAATAATCTGGAGGTGCAGATTCTGGGAAAAGTGCAATACTATCTACCTAATAACCAGTACATAAAAAATCTTGCCAGGGCTAAAAAATTGGCAGCCCTATTCATCTTTAGGTAAACGATCTGATGCAGGCACCAGAATTACTTTTCCGATAGATAAGAAATTGAAGCTGAGAGGTGAACTCATGGTTATTTATTCATTTTCTTGAATTTATATACCGCCCTATACCTGCAGGTCTCAGGGTGATGTGTTGACTACCCGATGTGTTGAACCCAAAGGTGCAATCGTAGTCATAGTGACTTGGTCTATGAAGGATTAGAGTGCATCTGTTCTAGATTGCACTGATGCGTGTTTCTAGCCAAGTAAAATTCAAAAGATTCATTCAAGGGATACAGCTGGTGCCAGCAAGTCAAAAACGAGACCTGTTCTCTCTGTGTGTGTTAAGTCCTAAGTGAGCAATAGGCTAATAGACGGTAATCCAAAGGTGCGGATTCTGGGGGGGGGGGGGGGAGCACAATACCATTTAATTACTAAAATGTAATTACTAGTGAAAGCTGGATGGTATCAGGCACATGATATCTAGAAAGATCAGAATCCCCTCTCCCCCAAATCTAATTAATACTTTGCACCATTAATTATCCCTAGCATCAGACAAAAGTGGAGTGTTCCACCCAGTGCTTTTTTTCAGGGGGGACGCAGGGGTACGCATACCCCTAAACATTTTGTGAATCTAAGTTTGGCCTCATTGGGTGGCAGTGTTTCAATATGAGTAGGAAAAGGAGAGTACTCCTAAACATTTTTTTTTTAAAGAAAAAAGCACTGGTTCCACCTAGTTTGCATTACTCCTCAAAATACATTATTGAAAAACCCTATACAGTGGAACCTCGGGTTAAGTACTTAATTCGTTCCGGAGGTCCGTTCTTAACCTGAAACTGTTCTTAACCTGAAGCACCACTTTAGCTAATGGGGCCTCCTGCTGCCGCCGCACCGCCAGAGCACGATTTCTGTTCTCATCCTGAAGCAAAGTTCTTAACCCAAGGTAATATTTCTGGCTTAGCGGCGTCTGTAACCTGAAGCTTATGTAACCTGAGGTACCACTGTAAATGTAGAGCAAAAGGTCAGCATAGCCCTCCTTCTGAATTCTTCATTTCTGTCTCCAAATTCTTCCTTTAGATTGATAGATATGCACTAAACTTTATATTTTGCTTTCCTATGAGTCAGTCTTAAAGTGCCTAGGGTAAAGGTTAATGCGATATGACTGGTTGAGCATTGGGGCTAGGACAGGGGTCAGCAAACTTTTTCAGCAGGGGGCCAGTCCACTGTCCCTCAGACCTTGTGGGGGCTGGACTATATTTTTTTTGGGAGAAATGAACAAATTCCTATATGCAGCTGTCCCTCACGAGGATTGAACCTGCAACCTTGGCGTTATCAGCACCATGCTCTAACCAACTGAGCTATCCAACTGATCACATCAACACCTATCAGCCGCAGTCACCATGACCAATGGCAAGGGATCCAGCAGCATCTTGAAGGCCACAGGTTAGCCATCCCTGGCAGACACCTTCCTCTTGGAGCATGGAGGGCATTTTCCAATGGCTGAGCTTGGTTGACCCTTCCAGGTCCCTGTGTGCCGCTGACATAACCTGTGTTACAAGCCCATCCGAGACAAAGGACCGAGAACCGTCATAACCCAACGTAGCTCTGTTGTAGTTTATAGTGAACAGATAAGTGAGGGGGAGAGGGGTGGGGAGTGAGAGAGACAAAGCGACAAGATGAAAGATAATTATTGCTTTCAAGCCTGACTGTGGTGACTTCTTAATTGTTTCGATAAAGCAAATTTCCACACTGCAAAACTTATTAGAACAGACCCTGCATTCATCTCTCCTCGCTGGTAAGCTTGTTCACAGCAGCACCCACTGGAGGCAACAAGCAGTCGCCGTTATCGCTGCAGACGGGATATGGCACAATGATACAGTGCTGTTAGCCACAGAAGCCCTGGCACAGGTGCCGGTAACATTAGGTTCAGGGTTTGTCTTCGCTGTCCGAATGCATTGCTTGAGATTACTTAAAAGCAAAGACACCTAAACTTTGTCAGCTTGAACCAATTTGTCAACTGAATGCAAGGAAGATTTTTTTTTAAGGCAAAAAATTACGTCTCTCTATTTTTAGCTGTTTAGGGCTCAGTCTAGGACAGGCCTGTGGATAGCAATGGGTGGGTCTGTCACTTCGGTTTCGCTCAGTTTCTTGTTTTTTCCAATTTTAATCTCATCTCTGTGTATCAGTTTGCTTAAAAGAAAAGTCTTCACAATAATCAGCATTTAGTGCGCATTTCACCTAACCTACACATTTTTGTATGCCTCATATACACGTATCGGCACATCGGTGTTCCCTAATGCATTTTTCCTTTGTGTTAGATCTGCTAATACATACATTTTTTGCACACTTTCCCATAGCGTATGTATTTTTGTACTTATCATTTGATTGAAGAACTGCATTGCAACATGAGGGGGAGTACAGATTTTGAAGGACGGCGGCATTTTTTGTGGTGTATATTGTTTCAGGAAATGCAAATTTGGGCTGTTTGCATTAAAAGACAAACTGAATGGAGCCCCCCCCCCAAAAAACCATTCCTAGCTGTAGATAACAACTACTACTACTACTACAACAACAACAACAACAACAACAACAATGTAATCAACTGGAGGGTCGCAGGTTCCCAATCACTGATGTAGACATACTTCTCTATGGCAGTGTTTCCCAACCGGTGTTCCGCGGCACACGAGTGTGCCGTGAGACATCGGCTGGTGTGCCGCGAGATGCCTGGAGGGAGGCGGGCGAGTCGGGCGGCGAGAGGCGGGGCGGCGGCGGCGAGGAGAGGCCGCGCCTCCTGCTGCTGCCTGGCGCTCCTCCTCGCAGCCGGCAGCGCTGCCTGGGCGCCTCCGCGCGACTCTGCCTCGCTGGGTTTGGTCTCCCAGCAGAGACGTGTCACACGCGCACCTCCCTCCCTCCCTCAGCCTGCGCGGAGGGAGAGCCAGAGAGAGGCATCGCTCCTGCGCGGCGGGAGAGGGAGCAGCCGGAGCGATGCCCCAAACGAGCTGAATTCCGAGCGAGGGACTGAGGGGGGAGGGGAAAAACTTTCACTTTCGTGCGTCCCTCCCGGCGTGACGCTGCGCGCTGACGTCACGGGGCGGGGCTTTAATGGTGGTGTGCCGCGAGATTTTTTTTCAGTAAACAGGTGTGCCGTTGCCCAAAAACGTTTGGGAAACACTGCTCTATGGTTCCATCTGTACTATACATTTAAAGCAGTATAGTACCACTTAAAACAGTCATGGCTTCCTCAAGAGAAGCCTGGGACCTGTAGTCTGTTAAAGGTGCGAGAGCTGTTAGAAGACCCCCTATTCCCTTTGCAGAGTTACAATTCTCAGAGTGCTTCAACAATCAATCCCTGTCCCCAGATAACTCAGGTCTCCAGCTGTTTTTGGACTACAGTTCCCTTCATCCCTGACCACTGGTCCTGCTAGCTAGGGATGATGGGAGTAGTAGTCCAACAACAGCTGGAGACCCTAATTTGGGAAACCCTGTCCTAGTCCACTGTTCCACACTGTCTTCCTAGAGCACTTCTGCTGTGGGGCAGCTATATAAATTAAGTAGGCAAATAAATATGGGGAAAGCAAAAAGGATACTTAGAGAAACAACTGGAATATTTTCCTTGAAGCTTGGGTTTGTTTTATTCTGTATTGTTTTATTTGATGTTTTAATGAGTTGCATTTTTTCCTTTAAAATACCAAGCGGCATAGAAATGAAATTAATAACCACAATAAACTTCATTGTTAAAAAAGAAAGGCACTAAGACATTCTGTTGTGGCAGCTGTAAGCTAGGTGAAAGGTGTTATCTGGTGAATATTTTACAGATTTGAGTTTCTAACACTGGCTTAAAGGGGTACAATACTGCTTCAGATGTAGGGCCCAAAAGGCAAAAACTCTTTCCCCAACAGGCATAACTAGATCTAATAAGCTGAAGTGCAAGGCTGTATTAGCTGTGTTTTCAGAAGCAAAGCAATAAAAAAACACAAAAACAAAATAATGCACAACACCAAAGCAGAAACCATGCGAAAGTCGTACGTTTGAACGCTAAGTCTATGAGGCTTCCCTGAAAACAGCCCTCCGATGAGCTTCAAATCGGGAAGACCGATCAGCCCAACATGAAAGACTCGAGTGTTGCGTTGCTATGTGAGCTTGGGGTATAATTTTGCAAGCTGACAGGAGTGAAGCATCTCCTCAATATCTGTATTTGGCAGAAGAGATGAATGCATACATCAGGAAACAATGTTTAAGTGTTTTATTTCCTTATTTCAGCCTGACAACCTGTCAGCGTAGTTAATGGCCACCAAGAGAGAGGGAGGAATGAGGGGGAGGGAAAATAAAGCGAAAGGAAACAAAGGTGCGGATTTTTTTTTTTAAAAAAAAGGAAAGGAAAGGAAAAAAGAACCAAAAAGGGGGTTGGGGGTTGGAGACAGGCAGAAGAAAATAAAATACTTGTGGGGCGTCAAATCCAAATGGATATTTAGGAACATAGGATGTGGCCTTGTACTCAGACTGTTGGCCCACCAAGCTCAGTATTAGGTCAGTCACCCCAGAGCTGCCTGGAAGAAGGAGACTCCAACTCCCATCAGCACCAGCCAGCGTGTAGAGCTGTCGGGAAGGATGGGAGTTGTAGTGCCATGTTGACTACGTGCTATGCCCCAACCGTGGGACTCCTCATCACCAAGTCCTGGGTCAGGCTCCACCTTGGGGTGAGGAGTCAGAATCCTGCAACCAGGCCAAGGAAGGTCTGTCTGCACCCAGGGGGGATTCAGCTGCAGAGGGAGAGGTGGAACCTTAAACGCCAGATGGAAACTTGACCCATCTGGAAAAGTGCCCAATTACACTTTGCTTGCAGTGTTGAAGGTCATCAATTTAGAATTGGTAACATTATGTATCTCTATATCTCTATCTCTATCTCTATCTATCTATCTATCTATCTATCTATCTATCATCTATCATCTATCATCTATCATCTATCATCTATCATCTATCATCTATCTTCTATCATCCATCTATCTATCTATCTATCATCTATATCTATCTATCTATCATCTATCTATCTATCTATCATCTATCTATCTATCTATCATCTATCTATCTATCATCTATCTATCTATCATCTATCATCTATCATCTATCATCTATCTATCTATCTATCTATCTATCTATCTATCTATCTATCTACCTATCATCTATCTATCTATCTATCTATCTATCTATCTATCTATCTATCATCTATCTATCTATCATCTATCTATCTATCTATCTATCTATCTATCTATCTATCTATCATCTATCATCTATCTATCCACACACACACACACACACACACTGATCAGAAGGTCAGCTGTTCAAATCCCCACAACGGAGTGAGCTCCCCTTGCTCTGTCCCAGCTCCTGCCAACCTAGCAGTTCAAAAGCACACTGGCGCAAGTAGATAAATAGGTACTGCTGTGGCAGGAAGGTAAACGGCATCACAGTGTTCCATTGTGCCACATGACCCAGAAAGCTGTCTGCCGACAAACGCCGGCTCCCTTGGCCTGAAAGCAAGATGAGCGCCGCAACCCCATTGTTGCCTTTGACTGGACTTAACTGTCCAGGGTTCCTTTACCTTTACCTTTTTCCACACACACACACACACACACACACACACACAGGTATGTGTGTGTGAGGCTGCCGTATCTGAGTTTTATTGTCTTGGGGGACTGTGGTAAGAATTGTAAATTGAAAGATGGAAAGAGCTGTGATGGGAAAGGGTTCGATTAGTATGTCTTAGAATTCCCTCCTACAACAGATGAAGGACAGATATAACAGATGAATAAGTTGTGAAGTCAACCTTTCAAACAGCTGTGTGTTGGGAAGTATGAGAATTCAGTGGTGGCTGGTCCACTGGGACAAGGGTGTCACCTCAGAAACCAACGGCACCTGCTAACTTCTTCCTCTTGTGTCTCAGTGTTGCCCTTGTAGAATCCAGCAGGGAAGAGGTATATGGACTAAATTAGGGAATTAGCTGGCTCTGTCTTTCGTTGGCTCTGTTTCCACCTGCTACTTGGGCTCACTGCCTCCTGCCCTGCCAGTCTCAACGAACACCAGCCACCACTGATTCTCGTCATTTATTTTTAGGATGGAATCTGTGGTTTTGCCATTCAGTTTTGTTTCTCACAGAAGTTTTGCCAAGTAATTTCCTGGGCATAGAACAGTAAGAACTTAAAAAGTAAAATAAAAAAGACACGCACAGAGAGATCAAAGGACATTAGCCTAGAGAACTATTCAAAGAACATAATGTGTACAATTGTTTTTCTTATCAAAGACACAGCGTTATCACACACCTCTATTATTCTTTCTTGGGTGTTGTCCAGGCCCATTCACATGCTCCTTTGAGGTGCATCATGCCCCAAAGTTCCAAGGACATCTCATGGCTGAGTCGAGATTTGAACCCAGGTCTCTCAGGTCCAGCTCTCAAACCACATTTTACACTACTGCTATCAAGTTTACTGCTTAGCGGAAATGAACTGGGGGACCGAATGTAGGTACCAACTAAGAAGAAAAAAATCATTCAACATGCAACAGCAATAGCCTCTTCAAACAAATCTTAAGTTTGCTAAGTTACTTATGACAGGAAGTCTCCCACTGTCAAGAGGAGAAGGGATTTCACTGAAGGAAGTCTTCTTCTGTTGGAGGAAAGGAATCTTTGCATCCAAGCCTGTGCATACATTCTTAGCAGATCAGAATATTAAACATCCTTTGCGCTGAATGAGACAAGGTGCATGTGTGACTCCGAGGTGGCTTGACTTATCGTCACAAATCACTCCCTGGAAGTTCCTTTGTGGCTAGGGGACCATCTGCCCAAGCACAGAGCCTGGCAGCAGTGAAGGGGTTAAGTCGCATCTGACATCTGGTTTGCCCATGTCAAGCAGTGGAGCAGCTTCTCTAGAAAGAGGAGCGTGGAGGTAAAGAAAATATTGAACAGAGTCTATGCTCTCTGCAGATAATAATAATAATAATAATAATAATAATAATAATAATAGCAACAACAACAATAAAAACCCTGCCAACTTTCTCACAGATGTAAGTCCTGGCAATTTTCCACTGAAAATTTTGGATGGCAGATCGGCTATCCACATTATTTCAGTGTGCTTGGCTGGGTCTCCAGCAGGAAAAAAATAGGAAGTAGATCTGAAAACATTAATACTGCTTTAAAACAACTGCTAGAGATGATTGTTTCTTGGAACACATTCTTGTCAAGTGCAGCTTTGGAAATGCATAAGGCATGGCAAATGGGTTCCAAGAAGAAATACCTTTATTCTTTATTTTAAAATAGGATTTCCTTTTTTAAATCTTGTCTTTGCACCCACATCTTAACTTTATATCAGGAGCGGTGAACTGTTTTCCACCCAGGGACCACATTCCCTTCTGGGTGACCTCCTGAGGGCCACACGTTGTGGTGGGTGGAGCTAATGAGGGCAGAAAAAGTCGATTTTACCATTGTACAGTAGTCTAGCTTACACACAAACACACCTCCCTCTGTTTTCCACCCAGGCAAAGCAAGAGGCATTGTCTAGAGCAGTGTTCTTCAAACGTGGATCTCCAGCTGTTTTTGGACCACAACTCCCATCATCCCTAGCTAGCAGGACAAGTGGGCAGGGATGATGGGAATTGTAGTCCAAGAGCAGCTGGACAACCAAGTTTGGGAAACATGGGTCTGGAGTTCAAGGACACATTCCAGCCACACAAAAATACTCAAGGAGGTTGTAAGCAGGGCAGTATGGGTTGTAGCTGTGGAGATACTAGCACCTTAGAGAAATCTTCTGAATGCCCTTGGTGTGGACTTTGCCAATGAAAACTGAATTATGCACTGGATTTTTATTATAATATTTATTCACGTTATATTTATTTCCCTGCCTTTGTTGGCCTCAAAAGCAACTTGCTCTGGGTTTTCATGCGGTCTCCCATCCAGTCACCAGGTGACATGGTTGTATCGTGAGCCTTCTTAAGCCATGAGGCTCTATGCGCAAAACGATGGCGGACACATGAAATGGACAAATGGACACCAGCCTCGTTACGCACACCCTGAAATTTTCCCAAACGGGTGCAGGGTTTAATATAAAATCCCACCCTGGAGCAGCGAACCAGCAAATTCTGGCTCAGAACACCCAGAATTCCTGCAGAGGCCCCAGGAGGAGATTTTACAACAGGGCGATGATGAATGTGGTGCCGATGGCCGCGAGCGGGTTTTGCGCTACAAAAGTATAACACTGAGAGCGTTTATGCAACAATTCTGCACGCAGTCTACAAGAGGTGTTAGCTTGCTAAAACACCAGCTTAAACTGTTTTAGAATGTAACTAGATGAGTAATTTAGGTCAGGAGCAGAAACAAAAAGAGGCACTTTTGTCAGTCTGTGCTCCTCTCTCAAACTTGTGGGTGAAGCATCAGGCCTGGTGCTGGTGGACAGCTTTGCAAGGCACTGCGTGATATCCTCAGTGGCTCAGAAAGCCCCCTCAAGAGACTGACATGGGTGTGCTGCTATGCACCGCCCACCCCACAGGCGAATGGCCATTTTGTCAGTGGCTGAATGATCCATAGATGTATGAAATCTACAGATTGGAATAGATTCATTGGATCGATAGGCCAGGACATTGTGTTTTGGGTTTACAGTTTTACCTCGGGTTACAGACGCTTCAGGTTACAGATGCTTCAGGTTACAGACTCTGCTAACCCAGAAATAGTACCTCGGGTTAAGAACTTTGCTTCAGGATGAGAACAGAAATTGTGCTCCGATGGCGCGGCGGCAGCGGGAGGTCCCATCAGCTAAAGTGGTGCTTCAGGTTAAGAACAGTTTCAGGTTAAGAACGGACCTCCGGAACGAATTAAGTTCTTAACCCAAGGTACCACTGTATTAAGAATGAACGAGTGCTGAGATTGGCTCCCATTCAAAAACTGCATCACTGCCTGCCAGTGCTAAAGCAGCTGTCATGGGGCCTATTGAGGAATAGTGCTGCTGCCATGACTTTGGTGGCAGAATTAAACAATACTGCATGGTTGAGGAGGGAGTGAATTTGTGCGTCAGCACGTATGTGTTGGGAGCCATGCCCCCCTCCAAATCTGGTGCCAGCCCTGCGAAGCACTATATACACAGCAACCCTAATTTTAATAAATGGTATGAGAACATGGAACAGCCTACTAGATCTCGGTCAATGGCCCATCTTCTCCAGCATCCCTTTCTCACAACCAGATGCCTGCAGGAATCCCACAAACAGGCTTCAAGTAGAAGAACACTCTCCCCTCCTGTAGTTTTCAGCAACAACTGGTGTTCAAAAGCATTGTTGCCTCTAGCTTCTTCAGGTATACTGGGCCGAGGCCGTTTAGGGCTTTAAAGGTCAGCACCAACACTTTGAATTGTGCTTGGAAACGTACTGGGAGCCAATGTAGGTCTTTCAGGACCAGAGTTGTATGGTCTCAGTGGCCACTCCCAGTCACCAGTCTAGCTGCCACATTCTGGATTAATTGCAGTTTCCAGATCACCTTCAAAGGTAGCCCCATGTAGAGCGCATTGCAGTAAACCAAGTGGGAGATAACTAGAGCATGCACCATTCTGGTGAGACAGTCTGCAGGCAGGTAGCGTCTCAGTCTGTGTTCCAGATGGAGCTGGTAGACAGCTGCCCTGGACACAGAATTGATCTGCGCCTCCATGGACAGCTGTGAGTCCAAAATGACTCCCAGGCTGCACACCTCAGAGGCACAGTTATCCCATTCAGGACCAGGGAGGCCTTCATACCCACCCGTCCCCCCAAAACAGTACTTTTGTCTTGTCAGGATACAACCTCAATCTCTTAGCCGACATCCATCCTCCAACTGCCTCCAGACACTCACTTTCGCCACCTTCACTGGTTCCGATTTAAAAGATAGGTAGATCTGGGTATGAATTTGTCTAATCCTCTTTCAAAGCCATCCAAGTTGGTGCCGATCACGGCCACCACATGTAATAAACCCACACTCACACACCAACATCATACCCTCAAACTTGTCCAGGCCCCAAACCAGGACACACGTCTTCCAGGCCGTGCTCCCGGGTGTGTCATGTGACCTGTGTGAGATCACGGCCTCAGAAAAAACACTTTTTTGTGGGGAGGGTGATCATGACGTGAGATTGCAGCACCCAAAATGGCCTCTGTGCTCTTGTGTGAAAGAAATGGGATGTCCCGGTTTTCCCGGGACAGATGCAGGGTATGCAACATCACCATCAGTTGTTGGGACAAAGATTCTTTCAAGAAGAAGGAGAGTAAGGGAAACCCATTGGGAGTGTCCAGTAGAACAGACTTTATTTTTGATTGATTTTACTTTGAAATCTGATTGGCTACGCTGACTGGAGGTGACTCACCTGGATTTTAGAAAAGGGACATTTCTGCTGCTACCTGGATATGTCATAGGGCTAAACCCTGGGGCTTACTGAGCCATAGCCCTCCCCCATAACTGATTTTATTCTTACAGTTACCACCCGTTTGTGCTGTATTTGGCAAATAATTTTGCTACTGGTTAATCTACAACTTTACTGGTGGGCAGGTGGGTAGGAACCAATTACTGTACCTAGAGCAGTACTATTTAATGAGAGTAATTTCTACTTGCTTTGACAAGTTCCAGTTGGGTCCCCCCCCCCTCCTAAGAGAAAAAAATGAACAATGAACTAAAAATTAGAAATAATGTACTTTTAGTAAACTATATCTCAGAGGAGCCGTGTGTGTTCGTTCATGTACAGGCGGAATTAGTCTTAACCTGCCAAGCAGTAAGGGGGGAAATTACAACACCTTTCAAAGATGTAAATTGACAATTAACAAAACAATAGAATCCTCCAGCCTTCCTACACAGAGGTGCAAATTGATAATCAAGCCTCAATGAAAAACCGGTAGGTCCTGGTTAGATTTGAGTTTGAGATGAAGATTCCCAAAGAAAGGAATGAAGGAAAGGGAAAAGGCAGTGGGCAGGGGAGAAGGAGATATCTGAGAAAGAATTTTTTTGGGGGGTGGGGGGGTTGAATAAAACCCAGCATCTTGAAGCTAGCAGCTGATCCATTTTCCATGGGCTTCTTCTGTATGTGAAAGGTGAGCTCTTTGCAACCATCCTTGGATGTTCCTAGGGATGTAGCACTGTCTCATGGATTGATTGCATTGATATATCCCTCATTTCCTCTATGGAAGAAGAGTTTGGATTGGATATCCTGCTTTTCACTACCCGAAGGAGTCTCAAAGCGGCTAACATTCTCCTTTCCCTTCCTCCCCCACAACAAACACTCTGTGAGGTGAGTGGGACTGAGAGACTTCAGAGAAGTGTGACTAGCCCAAGGTCACCCAGCAGCTGTGTATGGAGGAGCGGAGACATGAACCCGGTTCCCCAGATTACGAGACTACCGCTCTTAACCACTACACCACACTGCAAGGTGGTGTTCATAGTTCTCCTCCCCATTTTGGTAGGTTAAGCTCGGAGACTGTGCCCCAGGTCACCAAGTGAACTTCATGGCTAGATGAGGATTTGAATTCAGGTCTCTGTGTCCACCACTCTAAGCATGGCACTATGCTGGCAGAGGTGTGTCAGGGTTTGCATAGCTTGCTGTGAACAGGACCACTATCTCAAGCTTCCTTGCGCCTTCTGTTCGTGAAAGGAGGGGGACATCTTGAGAAAGCAACAGGAAAGGTGAGCTCTCCTATAAATGCAGAGATCATCTTTTTCCAATGGGGAATCAGGCTCTTAGTTCCTTGCAGGAAAAGATGCTCCATGCATCATCCATAGCAGGACCCACTATTGCTGCCTCTATAGCAGTCTTCCACTTTTAGTAATTTAGGAAGTTGCCTTCTATAGAGTCAGACCATTGGTCCATCCAGCTCAGTAGGGTCTGCACTGACTGGAAGAAGCTCTCCAGGGTTTCAGGTGGTGGCCTCTTCTAAGCTTACTTGATGACGCCAAGGATTGAGCAGAACAGATTCTCCACCCCCGAGCTACAGTCCTTTCCCCTCAAGGTAAGGAAGAGTTGGCTAGGGGGAAGCAGAGGAGGCAACCACGCAAGTGTTTGAACAGAACAATTGAAAAGCACTGGGTGCATTTGAGATGGGGAGCAGGACAGTTTGACAGGGACAAGGTGTTGGCACTAACATATCAGTCCCTATGTACAGGAGCAGGTTGTTCTTTGCCATAGGTGCCAACTCCTAGGGGCCACAATCAAATATTTGAGGGGGCGTCCCCCCAAAGTTGATAGGCATTGCCACACAAATGTTGAGTGTCGGTCACATCTTGTGATTGATTATGCGGGGCGGGGCTTGCCTGCCCCCTATCATGGGCCAAAGTCAGCATCAACTGCTGAACAGGAGACTGAAGTGGGAGAAGGTGGAGTGAGAAGAAGGCACTGATGAGAACCAGCTGGCGTCAGCCTTCTAGAGCTCTAACAACAACAACAATAATTTACGGTATTTATACCCCGCCCATCTGGCTGGGTTTCCCCAGCCACTCTGGGCGGCTCCCAACTAAATATTAAAAACACTATACAGCATTAAACATTAAAAACTTCCCTAAACAGGGCTGCCTTCAGATGTCTTTTAAAGTAAGATAGTTGCTTATTGCCTTGACATCTGATAGGAGGGTATTCCACAGGGCGGGTGCCGCTACCAAGAAGGCCCTCTGCCTGGTTCCCTGTAACTTGGCTTCTCGCAGTGAGGGAACCACCAGAAGCCCCTCGGCACTGGACCTCAGTGTCCGGGCTGAACAATGGGGGTGGAAACACTCCTTCAGGTACACTGAGCCAAGGCCGTTTAGGGCTTTAAAGGTCAGCAGCAACACTTTGAATTGTGCTCGGAGACATACTGGGAGCCAATGCAGGTCTTTCAGGACCGGTGTTATATGGTCTTGGTGGCCACTCCCAGTCACCAGTCTAGCTGCTGCATTCTGGATTAATTGGATCTCAGAAGCAGTCAGGTGCTGGGAAGAATGGCTGTGATTCCTGGCTCCAGCTTGCTGCTCTCTGCTCTCCATTTGTACCCTTGGTTCTGTGATCATCTGGATTCTATGACCTCTGGACTGCTTGACTTCTCAGGAAAGTGCTTGCTTGGCAACAAGACTCAGAGAAGGCTACAATACCACCATCACAATATTTTATTCAACTTGGACCCCTGTTTGTTGTTAATGTGTTTGCCCTTTTTTTATTTATATTCTGACTTTCTCCCAGTACAGGACCCAAACAGGTGGCTGTGCTGTGGGCAAAATGTGGTAGACGCATTCCACTGTTGTACTAACACATTTATTGAAAGTCTGATGGGGTTCACCTGAACCCCCTTTCCACACCATACCTGGATTCAGCCATAACCTACAATGTCTCTGGGCTCACCCTGACAAAATAAACCCAGTATACGAGAAGTCGTTTTCAGCTTCATATCTGACACCTTGGAGTTTGCCGATTATGTATTTTCTTGGTCAGGTTACCTACCTTTCTAACACTCTTTCTTGTTTGCTGCCATGCTTGCTCATTTCCCTTCATTCATTTACTCCCTGTGGTTTCCAATAAATCTCGGAGCACCTTCCAATCAAATCCCCCCCCCAATCCATCAGTAATCATATACCCTCCCCCTGACCTCCCATGGAATATAACATGTAGAATCAGCATTTTTATTTCCCTACTCTGAGCAGTTCCCATCCTGGGTGTTTTGATGTATAATGGCTTTAGATATGCCCTGTCGTCGAATGTTGGCTCCTATATCTTGTTTATTGTTAATTTCTGGAGAGAGGTTTTAGGGTTCAGCTAATTCTCTCCTTCAGGGTTCCAAGTTAAATATCTATTGGAGAAGGATCTTTTTATGCCTGGGATATTAAGTCAGCCTTCCAACATTGCTGTGAAACTACCCTATTTCTGGCATGGCCTGTTTCTAATCAGAATGGAAGCAATTTGTGTACGCAAAGAAAATGCAACTGGAATTTGCAGACCAGTATATTAATTTGTATGATTTTGATAGCGTAAGAATGTAGGATGAGCCCTACTGGGCCAGACTAGGTCCATCCGCTTCTCAGTTTGCAACTGGGTGCTTCTGGGAAGCCACCAAGCAGGATATGAATGAAGCAGCATGCTCCCCGCTTCCAGCAACTAGTATTCAGGGACATACCACCTCTTATATTGCTCAGTTATAGCTATGTTTTATAGAATTGTAGAATTGGAAGTGTCCCTGAGGATCATCTACCAGTGGTTCTCAACCTGTGGGTCCCCAGATGTTGCTGGACTACAACTCCCATCATCCCTGACCACTGGACATGCTGGCTAGGAATGATGGGAGTTGTAGTCCAACAACATCTGGGGACCCACAGGTTGAGAACCACTGACTAGTCCAGCCTCCTGCATTGCAGGAATATACAGCTGTCCCTTAAGGGGATCAGACCTGCAATGTTGGTGGTGGTGGTGGTGGTGGTGATTTATTTATTTATTTATTTATTTACACCTGCCACTCTTAGCAGCTTTCAACAGAGCATTAAAAACAGAATAAAACTTCAAACATTAAAAACTTCCCTAAACAGGGCTGCCTTCAGATGTCTTCTAAAAGTCAGATAGTTGTTTATTTCTTTGACATCTGATGGGAGGGCGTTCCACAGGGCAGGCGCCACTACCGAGAAGGCCCTCTGCCTGGTTCCCTGTAGTTTCATGTCTCACAGTGAGGGAACTGCCAGAAGGCCCTCAGAGCTGGACCTCAGTGTCCAGGCTGGATGATGGGGGTGGAGACGCTCCTTTAGGTATACTGTGCTGAGGCCGTTTAGGTCAGCACCATGCTTTAACAACTAAGCTATCAAGCTCCATGATTTCTCTTGTTTTCATGTAGCTTTGTAAAACAAATTCTTATGCAAATTTTTGTTGCTTTGTAACAAATTATATTTTATGTAAACCACTTTGATGTGTATTTTTATATCAAGGGGCATGTAAAACGTCAGTGATCTCCAGTTAAGATAGCATCTGAGTAGACCCATGGAAATAAATGGAGTTACTTAAACCTCTTTATTCCAATGGACCTTTTCTGAGTATGACCAACACTAGATATCACCCTTAATAAATACATTGTTCACCTTTGGTGCTGTTACAAAGGCTATTTTGCCACTATATTGGATTTTCTAAAAGTGTTGCATCATATCACAAGTGATTGGTTGGATTGCTTATCCTTGAGTTGGCTATGTAACCAACTGCATACTGAATCAATGCAATATCCCAGGAGTTCTGTCGCTTATGGGGTAGTGCATGTGCTTTGCATGGTCAACAGATGTGAGGGGCTGAAAATCAAGGGGTTTTCACTAGTGCTGAGCCAAACGTTGCTCAGATGTTGCATTTGCCTGAAAGGTAGAGAAATCCAAGAGGTGTTTTAATCCATGCTCTGAAACACATGGAAATCTTCTGGTCATTTTTTCACTCTTCCTTGAGTGAGACTGGAAAGTCAGGAAGCACACAATTGTTGTGATGACATCCAGGTGCTTTATAGCCTGTCAGATCTAGCACTGTATACTTGAAGGAGCGTCTCCATGCCTATGTTCAGACCAGACACTGAGGCCAAGCTCTGAGGGCCTTCTGGCAGTTCCCTCACTGTGAGAAGTGAGATTACAGGGAACAAGACAGTGACGCCCACCCTGTAGAATGCCTTCCCATCAGATGTCAAAGAGAGAAAGAACTATGCAAATTTTAGAAGACATCGGAAGGCAGCCCTGTATCGGGAAGTTTTTAATGTTTGATGTTATATTATGTTTTTATATGTCTTGGAAGCCACCCAGCCAGATGGGTGGTGTATTATTACAGTCATACCTCATGTTACGTTTGCTTCATGATACATTTTTTCAGGTTGCGTCCTGCGGTGATCCGGAAGTACCGGAAAGGGTTACTTCCGGGTTTCTCCACTCACGCATGCGCAGACGCGCAAAATGATGTCATGCGCATGCGCAGAAGCGGCGAATCGCAACCTGTGCGTGCGCAGACGCGCTGCGGCGGGTTGCATTAATTCATGTTGTGAACGGGCCTGTGGAATGGATCCCGTTTGGAGCCAGAGGTACCACTGTACTGTCATTGTCATTGTCATTATTATTTAATAATTCAGACACCACAGATAATAAATGAATGGCATTAGAAAGTGGACAATGCTTCATGTACAGGGATCGCTTTAAGTATCAATATTTCTCAGCCCTTTTATAATGACTCTCCCCAAATGGACAAAAGGCACTTACAAAGTTTTTAACAAAACTAGCAGCCCACTTTGACGCCATACTAGTTGTGAGCGACTTGTGCCTGGCACCGTCACACCAGGGCTCTCGACACAGAGACACTTAACTTTAGCGGCATAAAGCACTGATCCTGATTTAATACCTTTGGAATGACTCTGTACATTTAATGGAGTACTTCAGCCTCATGCGGCCGCATAAATAAACTAGATGAGCGTAATAACGTAACGGTATACGAGGGAGGGAATGATAAAACATATTTGCTACCTTGCTCTCTCGTTTATAATCCAGGCTGCTTGTTTACAGCTTGGGATGTTCAGTAAATCCAATTGTAATCCACAAAGATCCATTGATGCTTTAGCAGACTAAGCCAAAAAAACTAGTGCTTAACTGTAATGAGAACAAATAGGCCAACATTATGAAAATAGGACATTAAATCCTGATTTGGCTCAATGTTTATTGAGTTACAAACCCCAAACAATATCACTCTATTCTAGTGTGTAATTAGTTAAAATTTCCTTTTTTTCCAACACTGCCAAACATTACAGGGAGCCACTAACTTAAATGGCTTTTGAATAAGTAATACACAAGTAATACATGGGAGGTAGGTTGATCAATGGATATTAGCCATAGCGGTTTAAAATGCCTGGGAGTATCAACACAAAATGATTTGACATCTCAAAAGTGGCACTTAATGCACTCGTGACCTTGGATCTATACTAAAGCTATAGTAAGGACAGAACCCCTATGAACTGGAGCGGTACAGCTCTCTAATTCATGTAAACCTGGAGCAAATAATGGGGATGGTTTCATTGTCTTCCTCTGTTTTTGAGCTTCCCTAGAAGTCTCCTTGATTAGATCATCTTTTGGTTTTAGCACATGGCTGAAGTTTTAATTAGTATGTTATAATAATAATAATAATAATAATAATAATAATAATAATAATAATAATTTTTTTATACCCCGCCCTTCCCAGTTCAGAAAACCGGGCTCAGGGTGGCTAACAACAAATTTTAAACACTTAATTGATGTAACAAAAAACAGCATAAAATACCGTATAAAACGTGAATAACAATAAATTCAGAATTCAAAAATCAATTTGGGGGGAAATGCATCCAATAAATATTAGATGATCACCAGGGCTAGCTGGCTAAATTAGTCCTATCTGGGCCAGTGAGGAGACCAGGGGAGAATTAGCTGTGGGATCCCAGAGAGGGTAATCTTCATAAAAAAGGGAGGGGGAGGGAAGGAAGGGGAATAAGTTCAAATTGAAAGCCAGGTGGAATAGCTCTGCCTTACAGGCCCTGTGGAAGGAAGTTAAATCCTGCAGGGCCCTGGTCTCATGGGACAGAGCATTCCACCAGTTCGGAGCCATCACTGAGAAGGCCCTGGCCCTGGTGGAGGATAATCTGACTTCCTTAGGGCCTGGGACCTCTAAACTGTGATTATTCATGGACCTTAAGGTCTTCTGCAGGCAGTCCCGTAAATACGAGGTTTTAGGTGGTTTGGTGGGGCAGGGTGGGGGAGAATATGCAACACCACAATTCTGTGCCCCTCTGCCTTTCACTTCCCATTGTTTGTACTTGTTGCAATGCCCCCCTGCGGTACCCTCTCAGCTCAGCGCCCTGTGCAGGCGAACCAGTCACACTCCCCAAATCTGCCATGGAGCCCAGCATTCTTTTCTCACTGTGGCCAAACACAAGCGCAACCTGAGTGCAACAGCACTCTCCTCACTCGCAGTTCTCAGCAAATCAGAGGCTTCTTTCTTCCAACTGCCTTTCCCTTCAAACCTCAAGCAGCCCCCGGCATGAAGAATTTATACTGACTCATAGGCTCCTGCAGGGGCAGATTTATTATGAAACTAATAGAAGTTTGAGCTTTGGGGCCGCTAATACTGGAGGGGCCTAAGAAGCAAGTTCAGTCCACATTGCTTTTTTAAAAAATGAGTCTAGTAGACCCAATTTGAGGATGGGTGGCAGCTAACCGATTGAGGTTGAATCCTGACGAGACAGAAGTACTGTTTTTGGGGGACAGGAGGCGGGCGGGTGTGGAGGACTCCCTGGTCCTGAATGGGGTAACTGTGCCTCTGAAGGACCAGGTGCGCAGCCTGGGAGTCATTTTGGACTCGCAGCTGACCATGGAGATGCAGGTCAATTCTGTGTCCAGGGCAGCTGTCTACCAGCTCCACCTGGTACGCACGCTGAGACCCTACCTGCCCGCCGACTGTCTTGCCAGAGTGGTGCATGCTCTAGTTATCTCTCGCTTAGACTACTGCAATGCACTCTACGTGGGGCTACCTTTAAAGGTGACCTGGAAATTGCAATTAATCCATAATGCGACAGCTAGACAGGTGACTAGGAGTGGTCGCCGGGACCACATAACACCAGACCTGAGAGATCTGCACTGGCTCCCAGTACATTTCTGAGCAGAATTCAAAGTGTTAGTGCTGACCTTTAAAGCCCTAAACGGCCTCGGTCCTGTATACCTGAAGGAGCATCTCCACCTCCATCATTCTGCCCGGACACTGAGGTCCAGCGCCGAGGGCCTTCTGGTGATTCCCTCGCTGTGAGAAGCCAAGGTACAGGGAACCAGGCAGAGGGCCTTCTCGGTAGTGGCACCTGCCCTGTGGAACGCCCTCCCACCAAATGTCAAAGAGAAGAACAACTATCAGACTTTTAGAAGACATCTGAAGGCAGCCCTTTTTAGGGAAGCCACTACCGAGACAGTCGTCAACCTGAAAATAAGTTCAACTCGACTCTTGCTGACCCACGCAAAACACGTAAGCAGAACTCTGAGATGAACATCGCTCTGTCCCAGTGAGAAGAATCTGCCGATAAAAAGAAATGGGAAAAAACATAGCCACTGATCCTGGAAACATTAGGTGCAGCAAAGTTTAGTAAGAGGAGTTTCAGTCAAACCTGCCCTATGCCTGCTATTATGGGCTACCTTCCAGAAATGGAGTTTGCTTCTATGCCATTTCTGATTGAGGCTGGTGAGCTAATTCAACCCTGGACACTTTCATCAGCTGTTGCTTGGAGGTGTTCTGATTTCCTTATGAAATAGTCTCGTACCAGCTAAGGAGATGGAAATGAGGCATTTAAAAGCTTTCTCAGGAAGAAGGAGAAGAAAAAAAGTGCTTTCCCCATTTCCCGGCTTCGAGCATAACATTTGATATTAATGTTAAGATTCGGGCAAAAGTCATCAGCAAGGGGGAAAGACGGAAATGTAGAACTGGTAATTTTCTGAGCCCCCCCCCTTCCTTGGGATGCTATTTTGAGGCTTTTACAACAAAGCAGAATGGGGGTATATTCCTTGCTGATGAAAGCAGAACTTTCCATAATAAGCAACATTGTTGATGCATGCAAACAGATTTCTTTGGTAAGGTATTGCACAAGCCAAGTATCCTAAGCAAATTTCAAGTGTGGTTTTGCTTCTATAGATATCAGTCCTTGACTGCTGAATATATCTATAGGCCTATAGGGCAGTCTTTCCCAAACTTGGATCTCCAGCTGTTTATGGACTACAGTCCCCATCATCCTTGACCACTAGTCTTGCTAGCTAGGGATGATGGGATTTGTAGTTCAAAAACAGCTGAGACCAAAGTTTGGGAAACACTACTATAGGGGAAGGGCCATAGGTAAGTGTTGAAAAATTAGGAGTAAGAGATTCTTGGTGACCCGTTGAGCTACTAGAAGATGCAGGTCCATCTTCTCCCCATCCCTAGCTTAAAGAAAAGCACACTTGCTCTAGTACAAAGACTGAGACATGTGTTCCTGTTGTCCATGTTCATCGGACGCAGTCTGTGCTGGGGTCCCTGGGAAAAGGCCAACTTTGCTTTGTTTGCATTTCACCTCTGATTCAACTGTTTGGTTCTGACCTCGTTTCATGCACAGTGCAATTCCCTGCACTCCGAAGGAAGTCCTACCGTGTCCCTTAAAGCTTGATCCCAAGTAAATGTATATATAAAGCCACCTTTGGACTTTCCATCTCAGTGGGCCTACGTTGCCTGGCAGGGGGTTCTCGAGGAATTCAGATTGGGAACATTCCTAGTCCTACTAGGAGATCCCATGGACTGGACCTGGGATGTTCTGCATGCTAAGCAGGTGCTCTACAACTGAGCCACTGCCCTGTTTAGAGTGCCAAGTGAATTCCCTTATTTAAGAGTGACACACTTCTGAATATCTGATGGTGGGCCAAGAGGCAGAGAATGGCAATCTCCACGGGGAAAGGAAGCTGGAGGAAATAGGACTCTGAATATCAGTTGCTGGGAACTTCTTGTGAGGAGAGTGCTGCTGCACTCAGGTTCGGCTTGTGGCCTTCTCATAGCCTTCTGGCTGGCCACTGTGAGAACAGGATTGGACATTGGCCTGATCCATTAGGGCTCTTCTTATGTTAAGGGTTTTTGACATGTGATGATTATTGTTAACAAATGGTGGGGGAAGGAAGGGTACCATTTGTTTCAGTTCTGAGAGTCGAAACTTTTTGCAACATGCCATAGTTATCCTGTTGCGGAAGCCATCTGGGAAACAATGTGATTGTCTTGGAAGTCAATCATGCAAATGTGCCGGCATTTGTATTATCAATTATTTGTCTGGGGTTTCCCCCCACTCTGCTTATGTGTGGCATATAAGACTACCTAAACACTGTATTTAGACTCTCTATCAATGACAGCTCTGTCAGTCTGCCGTAGGATTACTGTTTCAAATGATAATAGCTCCAGAGGCTGGAATCGGGGAATAAGAAAAAATATTTTTTTTAACTCTTAGGACGGCTTGTAGTTTTGAAGTAAGGAGGTGGTGGTGGGGGACGACACCCTGCACATTGAAATCCATTCTGCAATGAAATGCAGAGTGGTTCGGCAACTTCTAAAGACTGACTTCTTTTGAACTCTTACCCACACATGCAGTGTGGCATTGAAGCTGGAGGTTCAGACACAAAGTATAACAATGCTGATCATTGTGTTCCTAGCCTGCCTTCTGATTTACATTCAGCTATGCCCCCAAACTGCTTCCGTACAAGCTGTCAATGTCAAAAATAAAAAAATAAAAAATAAAATCCCTCCCGCCACTCCCCCCCTTCCCCTTTTCAGATCTTTAGCTTGAAGGCAAAAACCTTGACTGCTTCTATCAGCAAGATAACAAAAGACATGCTGTGGTAAGATCTAATTGCATGCAGGGGAAGATCTGTTTGTCAACCTGCTCTAACACTTTCACCTGTTGCTGCTCTTCATTCCGAAGCAATGCATTTATTAAATCATCACGATTGCCGTAGAAAATAAAATAAAATAATGTTGAAAAATTAAATACTGCATTCAGTTGGGTGTGAACAAGATAATCCGTTGGCCAATGGATTTGCCTTTCTCTTGGTTTAAGTGCCCTCCCTGTGTTGCGGACCACGCAGTCATAATTGCCCTCCTGTTACAGGGAGCCTAACCCTGCTAAATGAAGTCAGATCGGCTGCGGGAACATGCGTGCGAAATGTGACAATCAAACAATTTGACATTATTTCTCTTTAGCGTACCTGTCCATGCCTTTTTCTTTCTTTTTCCTCGTTCTGATTGACCTCGGGAGACCTATGCATTCATTCTCTTTTCTTTTCTTTTTGTTGGGGATCAAAGACATATTTAACAAAACACCATGCCAAATGTGCCGAGAGATGTATTAACCCTCTGGAATGCTTCAGATGCTGCCATAGAAAACAGACAACAGCTTTATCCTCTTTATAGATGAGTAACCCAGGAAGCAGGGACGCGGGTGGCACTGTGGTTTAAACCACAGAGCCTAGGACTTGCCGATCAGAAGGTCGGCGGTTCGAATCCCCGTGACGGGGTGAGCTCCCGTTGCTCAGTCCCTGCTCCTGCCAACCTAACAGTTTGAAAGCACGTCAAAGTGCAAGTAGATAAATAGGCACCGCTCCAGCGGGAAGGTAAACAGTGTTTCCGTGCGCTGCTCTGGTTCACCAGAAGCGGCTTAGTCATGCTGGCCACATGACCTGGTAGCTGTACGCCGGCTCCCTTGGCCAATAGAGCAGGATGAGCGCCGCAACCCCAGAGTCGGTCACGACTGGACCTAATGGTCAGGGGTCCCTTTACCTTTATCTAACCCAGAAAGCTGCCTTGCACTGAGTCAGACCCATTGGGCCATGTTGCACAGTGTTGTCTGCACTGACTGGCAGCAGCTCTCCAGGCTTTCAAAGAGGGGACACTCCTACGTTTCCTTGCGGGATTGAACTTGGGACCTTCAGCATGCAATGCAGATGCTCTAACCACTGAGCTGCAGCCCATATTCATCACTTTGCTATTCTCACAAGCTTCAATAGAAAGACACACAGTGGGATGTTGCTTTAGACTCCATGGTTAGCAATTAGTATTTGTTAAGTGCCATCACTCTGCTGGACAGTCAGCAGAGAAGCATCTGATACATCTATGCTCTGAGGACTTACAAAGTTATTTTTGTTTTCTTCTGCTTTAGTCACTTTAAACTGGAAAAATTAGAATAGAATTTTAAAACACAGTGGACTCGGATTTGATTCCTGTTAGGTCTCCAGGTCTGTGCCAAATGTTCTTTAGTTTTGATCTTTGGACAAATGGGGTAGAAAGTGTTCCTGGAAAATAATGATTAGGCGGGTTTTGTCTTTCTACTCCATCCTGTCCCATTGCTTTGCTGGCTGCTGCTGCTGCTGCTACTGTGGCACTGTGCCCCACCTTGTTGCCACAGTCTTCTTTTTCATGGTTCAGCCAATCAGGGCTCAAGCAGTGAAGAGAATGATGTCATGACTCCACATAACCAGTCAGGGACCACGCAGTGAATGGCATATCATCTCAATGCTCTGTAGGCACTGCAGTGATATCACAAAGAACAAGTGAAGGCAGTTGAGAATGAGAGTGAATGAAGGCAACATTTTTGCAAAAAGTACCCAAAGCTCTGAAAAACAGGCATTTTTCAACAGGATTTAACATTTGTGTGAATGCTGTGCATCAGTTTGGCACATTGTTTTTTCCTTCTAATTATTCCCCACCAGAAAGCTACAGCCAATAGGGAGACTGCTTCCTTTTTGAAAGGTTTTTGTAGCAGAATCTGTGGCTCCTCCGGGTGTCTATATATTTCAATAGAGAGAATATCGGGCTAGGAGAGTTGAGAGACTCAGCATTCTTGGTTCTCATGTCTATGACTTTATGGAAGAATGACATAATATATGGAGATTTATTTAAGACAGATCTATTTAGAGCACGCGGTGAAGATAATGTGACTTCAGTAGCAATCTCTTCTACTCAAAGATAGGGGTATGGAATTAAAACAGTGTCTTGTGAGCGCTTTGCCAGTGTTATTTCTCAGATACCCTCCATTAATTGTAGCATTTGGTGAAAGCTGGGAGAGAAGCCCAGCCTTCTGAATTTTGGGAGTGGATTTCTGGACAAGCTCCCAAACTGCATCTGGAGTCTGGCACAAAACTATAGGCTTCGCTGAGATCCAGAGAGAGAGAGCTAAGAGCCCTTAACACCTTAATGAAAGAACACATTAATAACAGTTAACTAATTGCATAGTGGAAGATGTTTTGAGGTGGTGTGATCTATAAAAGCTATTATCATGCAACAGCGGCGCCATTTTCTCACGAGGATGGAGGTGCCCCCACATTGTCCTGATGTCATGTGCACAACATCATGTGTGTAGTTGTGAGGAGCCTGGGGCAGAGCCGAACACCCTCTGAGCATTGAGGGAGTCCGGTCCCCTTAAAAAAAACCATGGGGGCAGGAACTGCCTTGGCCCCTAAGAACTGGCTCGTATGTCATGCAATGTTATCTATGGTTGTTTAAGTGGTGCAGCATGCATTGTTCATTTAGCTGCGAGAAGCTAAATGACCATCCTTTTGGAATTTGCAATGTTCTCTCAGTGCTTGGGTAATAATAATAATAAAATAATAAAATTTTATTTATATCGCGTCCTCCCCAGTCGAAGCCGGGCTCAGAGCGGCTAACAACAATAAAAGTAACACAGCTTACATAAAATCACAATCAATCAATTAGGGTACCTTATTAGGACTTGGCAATTGGGCTCTACATGGTCTAAGACTTTCCAGAACTGGATGGGACCCATGGCAGATTCCAATAAGTCCTCCCAGAAATCTGGGACAGGTCCTGTTCCAGAATAAGAGAGTCCTGTTGGATCTAGTGAGGGAGGGAAATAGAGCGAGGGAGAATCCTGAGGCCCTGGGATCATTTTTGGCTCTCGGACTTGAGGTTTTCTGCCCACATCATACAGATTAATGAAGCTGGAGCTCCTCCACTTTCAAGTGAAGCATCATCACACACGCCTACAACTTGGGTTAGTTTGCCTAAAAGATAATGGCAAGGTGTCAAGAGCTAAGGCCCCAACAGAATGTTGCTTCAGACGTCTTGTGAATACAGTGGTGCCTCGCAAGACGAAATTAATCCGTTCCACGAGTCTCTTCGTCTAGCGGTTTTTTCGTCTTGCGAAGCAACCCTATTAGCGGCTTAGCGGATTAGCGCTATTAGCGGTTTAGCGGTTTAGCGGCTATTAAAGGCTTAGCGGCTTAGCGGCTAAAAGGCTATTAGTGGCTTAGCGGCTTAGAAAAAGGGGGGGGGGGGAAGCAAAAAAATTCGCAAGACTCGCAAGACTTTTTCGTTTTGCGAAGCAAGCCCATAGGGAAATTCGTCTTGCGAAGCTCATCGAAAAACGGAAAACCCTTTCGTCTAGCGGGTTTTTCATCTTGCGAGGCATTCGTCTTGCGGGGCACCACTGTACATCATTTTGCCCTGGCTTTTCCCAGAGCCATCGCATTGGACCCTGTTATTATGGATTTACTGTTTCCAATCTGTCCCATTGCATTTTTACGTTATTTTTGTGTGACGCTGATCGATTTAAAAAACAAACAAACAAATTCTAAACAAGTGCATGCAGATAATCATCGCAATCAATTGCAATAAAGTCGATTACTTTTCAGACAGCAACTTCTTGATGCTTGGCTATATTTTCCACTTTCTTAAAAACGAAACACCCAGAAACAGGAATGGATCTGTGACAACTCCAGAACTGCATAAATTACCTTCAAAACTCTGCGTATGCATCCCCAACCTTTTCCTTTCCCTTTTTCTCCCTCACCCCCCCATGTGCGCTTGTGTCCTCTTTGGTGTTTATTCAACTTGTATGTATTTTTCTCCTTCCTCCATCTGGTGTCTGGTTTAATGCCAGTCTGTCTGTTACCATTTCAAGAGCAATTTAGCCATTTCAGGATTTTCTTTTTCTTTCTTTCTTTCTTTTTTTTTAATTGTTGAAATAGGTGTAAAATTGAGAGCCGCCCATATGCAATATTCCCCCCACCACACACCCTTTCATTACGTTTGTTGGTTGCCTTTTCTCTTTTTCTTTCTTCTCTTCCTTTCAAGCAAGTTTCTTGCCATTTACCTTTGCATTAGCATTTCCTATTGATTGGCATTTATTTTTTACTTTTTATTTTTTAAAAAAAATCGGTGTATTATTATTATTGTTGTGCTCTTTTGTTTGGCCATTCAAGAGCTAAAACAAAAGCCACCCAGCCCTACCAGAGGGACGCATTTGCATGCGGTGAGCGTTGCCCGGAGAAAAAGTAATTGCTAATGCATATTTATGTGGCACAAATTTGCCATTTGTTTATGCATAAAATTATCAATAGTGCGGGGCGGCCTAGCCGTAGAAAATGGTGACCTTTTTAGCTTAATAAATAGAAATCAGCTGTTATTGTGAAGAGATCAGCCATTTATTCTGTGTTGTGGGATGCAGCCGGGAGAAAGAAAAAATGTAGATTGGTGCTGGCAATATCATTAAATGGAAGGCCAGTGACCCTTTTGGTATAGTCTATTATACTTTTATCTAATAGGGGATAAATGACTCAGGTTGGGAAATAGATTGCAATCTCCCCTCTCCCTCCTCTGCACTCAACAGCAGCAAAACTTGCTGCTACACATTTTTGGCAATTCAGAGGATGGCTGTCGTTTAGACGACTGCAAACTTTTATTTAACTTAGACACACGTTGTAGACTAATGGGGGAAACAACACACAAAATCTGGTCCCAAGAGACCTGTGCCTTTCCTTGGCAAATGGACGAGAGGCATACCATATTTTGTTGGTGAGCAAGGGGTCTTTAAGCCCCATGCAGTGTTTGAAATTAGCCAGGCATCGGGCTCACTTAGCGCCTGGCTATCAGCCACTTGCAACCAAGTGAAGATGCCCGGATGCCAGGATGCTGCCTGGCATCTCCACCATCTGGAGGACCATGCCTGGGGGACCATTGGATCTTAACTGTTTTAACACATTAATGCCACATCCTGTAGAATTCTATCCTTAATATTTTATCTGCACAGTTGGAATGAATTTCAGGAACCTGAATGCTTTTTCCATTAAGCCTGAGCAGAAGCAGTGAACATTATTGTTAATTGTTGTAGCTTGTCTTCACTTACCCCACCCCACTGCCATGCTCACAGTTGTGCAGAATGTTCTTATGTTATGAATGCGTCCATGTCACCCTTAAGAAAAAGAGGTCGAAATAGGCCAGTACAGTGGAACCTCAGGTTACATATGCTTCAGGTTACATACGCTTCAGGTTACAGACTCTGCTAACCCAGAAATAGTGCTTCAGGTTAAGAACTTTGCTTCAGGATGAGAACAGAAATTGTGTTCCAGTGGTGTGGCGGCAACAGGAGGCCCCATTAGCTAAAGTGGTGCTTCAGGTTAAGAACAGTTTCAGGTTAAGTACGGACCTCCGGAACGAGTTAAGTACTTAACCTGAGGTACCACTGTATATATGTTGACTGTGCCTGAATCAAGTGACTTTTCTTGTTTTGGTTCTCAAAGCTCTTAACTAGCACAAGGTTGTCTTCTGAACTAACCAGATGTTTAACTGAGAATCAATCACA
The DNA here is from genome assembly GCF_964188305.1 of Podarcis bocagei. NCBI lineage: Eukaryota > Metazoa > Chordata > Lepidosauria > Squamata > Lacertidae > Podarcis > Podarcis bocagei. The sequence goes on along the minus strand of NC_138135.1, from coordinate 15,891,735 downwards.
GCCAGTCTATCATTGGGGGGGGGGGATAAGACTTTAGAGCAGTGTTTCTCAACCTGTGGGTCCCCAGATGTTGTTGGACTACAACTCCCATCATTCCTAGCCAGCATGACCAGTGGTCAGGGACGATGGGTGTTGTAGTCCAACAACATCAGGGGACCCACAGGTTGAGAAACACTGCTTTAGAGCCAACTTGCCCCAAAATGACAATAAGATGTTCCGTTTTGGTGACCGCAACCATGGTTTAAGGAGAAATTTGGTGCCTAGCTTATATGTCTGAGTTTCTAACACTGGCCCCATGAGTCCAGAGTTCCAACACATCAGCAGGGATCCTGATTGGCCAAGAATCCCCAGTTGTGTAGAGGTTCCTGACACTCACACCCTATTCTCAGGTGGCAAACTGGAGGGGACTGCCATTTTAGTGGCACAGTAGCAGGGGTGGATTTGTGGCTGGTGCTAAGTTTCCTTCCCAGAGGAAGACTTGGAATGATAGTAGACTGAAACATCCACCCTAATCCTGCCAAATACAGACGAACTCAATCATAAGAGACTCAAAAAATCTCTGTAAGTTGGTGATTGTTGTGATGCACAAATACATCATCTCTGAAGCAAAGGCTCTTTCCTTCAGATCCAGTGTTTATGCAGGTTCTATCAATTAAACCATCAATCTTTATCCTGCTTAACTGGGAGTCATTTAGCAGGACTTACTCCTGAGTAGACGTAGTTAGAATGGTGCTGTAACTGTCTGAACTGATATGATTATTTGTCTAAGATTTTGGATGGCAAAATGTATACAAAATGCTCACAGATATGTTGTTTTTTATTTTTTGTTTTATAGCCCTTTTCCTGCTAATGACTCCGTTCCCATTACTGTGCTTTGAAGACTCTGAAGACTAGGAAAACCTACAGCTCAGTGCTATTGTGTAGGACAACGCAAACAAACCCATTGCACACATTGTGAAGGGCGCACATCGCAGAGGTGTCCAATATGAAAATGCAAAAGCAGAAACTGGAAAAGGTATTCCGCTTGAATAATTTCTATATGACCATGATTTGTGTTTTCCGCTCTGTGATATAATGATACATTCCGTTTTGAGGCACGATCCTCTGTTTTATTGGGTTGATGGTATGGAACAAACCTCTTGTTTTCTGTCACACATGACATTTGAAGGGCAGAAGGTGTAAAAGATTATGGAACGAGAAGGGTGGTGATAACTTGCCTTTGGATCCTGTCCTCCTTCCATCAGGGAGCTCCCAGCGGTGTAACATATCTGCAACACCCTTGCAATGTACGTGCAGTAAGATAGGGTTGCCATATTTCAAAAATCTCAAAAGAAAAAAAGAGTTTTTGAGCTATTTTTGATGAAATTTGCCAAAACCTACGCTTCTGAAATGGGCTGCCATACGTCCGGATTTTCGCAGACATTTCAGTGATTTCTGCCCGGATACTGTTTACGAGGCCCGAATACTGGTTGGGTCCAGGAAACTCCAGATGTATGGCAACCCTACCTGAGAGGTTTTGCCAAGGCCTCTCAGTGGGCTTTGTACCTGAGATGGACTCTTGAAACCCGGTCCTGAGTTTGGTTTTTGTTTATTTGAGGAACTCATCAACCACATAAGCAAAGAACCTCTAAGCAGTGTGTGTGAAACAGTTTATAGCAATTAGCAATATGCAAATAAGTTCAGGAAAAAAATAAAAACAAGTATGCCAAACTTGTTTACATGCTCAGGTAAAGGTACCCCTGACAGTTAGGTCCAGTCGCAGACGACTCTGGAGTTGCGGTGCTCATCTCGCTTTCCTGGCCGAGGAAGCCGACGTTTGTCCGCAGACAGTTTTTCTAGGTCATGTGGCCAGCATGACTAAGCCGCTTCTGGCGAACCAGAGCAGCGCATAGAAACACCGTTTACCTTCCCGCCGGAGCGGTACCTATTTATCTACTTGCACTTTGACGTGCTTTCGAACTGCTAGGTTGGCAAGAGCTGGGACCGAACAATGGGAGCTCACCCTGTTGCAGGGATTCGAACCACCAACCTTCCAATTGGCAAGCCCTAGGCTCTGTGGTTTAACCCACAGCGCCACCCGCTTCTAACCCACATGCTCAGGTAGGCTTCCCAAAATGGAATTGTTTTTACCAGGAGTCTGAAACAACAAAACGGATGTGTCTGCTGTTGGTACACTGAATGCTAAACTCCTAACAGATGTGGAGTGAACATTGTATTGTACAAGAGTGCAAGTTGTGCACATCTAGGTGGTAAAGCAGACACATAAAGGACAAGGCTTGAGAGATGTTTACTGGTTCCATACTGTTAAGGGCTTTATGTACTACTAGTAAGATTTGAAGTTGGCTCAGCAACCAGGGCAGATCTTTGACCAAGATGTGATACAGTGCTGGGATCTCACTCCTGACATCAATCATGCTAAAGCATTCGACACTAGCTGCTTTTCCAAAACAACCACAAGGGAAGCCGCACACAGAGTGCATTGCAGTAATCCAGCCTTGAAGTCACATCAGTGTCTCAGTCTTTCAGTGTTCCTCACTATACTTTGCTATAAAGTTACAGTGCAGTGAAGAGAACTGTGTCATGTGAATAGGCAGGGAATTTCAGAAAGTAGGTGTTGCCACACTAAAGGATTGGTTGCTTACAAGTGCAGAACAGACAATAAAGTTTTGTAAAAGTTCCTCTTCTGCAGTAAGGTGATCCTTCAAGTAAAGAAGGCTGATTGAGGGCTTATAGACTGATCATTTGCATTTGGCCTACCCATTGTCTTCCAGAGAAAGAATATTCCTCCACAGCTGGGGGGCAGCAATGAAGAACACCTTTCCATGCAAGCTTCATGTGTTGCCAGTTTGGTACCTAGATAGGAAATGTCTCTTAGCTGATGTGAGAAGCATTTGTTGTTGTTGTTGTTTAGTCATTTAGTCATGTCCGACTCTTTGTGACCCCATGGACCAGAGCACACCAGGCACTTTTGTCTTCCACTGCCTTCCGCAGTTTGGTCAAACTCATGTTAGTAGCTTCGAGAACACTGTCCAACCATCTCGTCCTCTGTTGTCCCCTTCTCCTTGTGCCCTCAATCTTTCCCAACATCAGGGTCTCTTCCAGGGAGTCTTCTCTTCTCATGAGGTGGCCAAAGTATTCAAGCCTCAGCTTCAGGATCTGTCCTTCCAGGGAGCACTCAGGGCTGATTTCCTTCAGAATGGATAGGTTTGATCTTCTTGCAGTCCATGGGACTCTCAAGAGTCTCCTCCAGCACCATAATTCAAAAGTGAGAAGCATTCTTCTCAGCTATTTTGGGTCGGAGGTGCTTTTGGCCTTTCATGACCACAACCAACTATTCTCTGTCTCTTTGTATACACAGGCAGTCTACCTGAGGCCTAATTCTTCTCAGATAATCCTGTACCTGATCTGTACCACCTCAGGCAGCAAGTGGGGGCCTCTTCTGACAAAATGCTATTCCACACAAGAATTCCCTTCATATAGAAATCTAGCATCTCTTTGAGTAGCTTTCTAGTTTAGCCTTCACCCTGACAGACTAGTTTTCTGTAGGTAGGATTGTTTTTTAAAAAAATAAAATAAAATAAAGGAACATTTGATCATGAGCCCTCATGAGTCCAAGGTGGTACAGTCAAGACAGGTTTACCACCCAGTGAGGGTTAGAACTTAGACTTAGCATGTGCATGGAACAAGATGAGGTGGTGCAATGGATTGTTCCACTTCACATGGGAGGTGGGTAAAATAATTTCTGAATGCTGACCGGTCTCCCTGCAAGTAGAAATCTCGCATTGAACCAGAACAGACTTAGGCCTGACTTAGAACCATTTTCTTTGTAAAGTACCGTATTTTTCTTCCAGTATGGGGTTGGTTTGCTTTAGTTGGCCATTTAGTTTTGTAAATGGTGTACCTCCACATGCAATCTGAAGTCCGCTCCACCTCAGGACTCTACCACTTCATTCTGCTGCATTACAGACCAAGCCTTATGCACAGCTCATAAAGGAAAACTCCCATTTTAAAAAATTATATAATCCTAAGTGTTCCGCTTGTGGTCTGAAGGACACTGTGCCCCCATTTTATTGACAATCACAGAGTGGTATTTTACATCAGTATATATTTGAATATATCATCTTATATAAAAGGTTTCTTTTTATTTCCAGCAGCTCTCTGATTCACCTTTGACTCCTAACTGCAATTAATCAGCCTTCACTTCTAAGTGAGTTTATCAAACAAGAAATCACTTTTCACCCATCAGCGGGGGTCACGTAACTAGACAGCAAAATGCATACTTTATAGGGAGGATACAGTATTTCTGCCAGTTGCTAAACTATTTCTGAATAATTAAGGGTCACAGAGTAATGGCTCACTTTGAGTTTGACTTTAAGGCCTTTGGTGCGACAGAGGTTGCCAGCCGTTGAGAAAGAACCACTTCTTTCTTTTCGGTATTTTGACTGCCTAAAAACCAAATGTTGTTCCTTAGAACTTGGAACTTCCAACTCCTTGCTTTCTAAGGGTGAGTGGGAATTATAGCCAATATCTATTTACAAATGAACTGGTGAATGCTGACTCTTACCAGTTATTCTTAACATTTATTTTAGGAGGCCTTCGGTAAATGTTAGAAATGCTTAATATTGTGAGGTTTGTCTTTAACATTTACAGTACATCTGTGACATGGAACATATCTGTTAGCTGTGGATGAGGACAAGATTTACAGTGCAATCCTAGGCATGTCATAGATTTCATCCTTATTAAAAGCACCTAATAGCATCATAATTTCTCCCCTTGATCTCTTAAATGCTTGGAGGAGGATGCTTCCTAGTGCATGAAGAAAGCCAAGGCATTATAGGAAACGGGGCATCAGAACTACATTGGGCTCTCTGATGATCACACTCCCTGCTGGCACAATTCCCATGTTGGGAAGGGTAGGCACCATAAATGATGGTAAATGTCAACATTTTTCTAAATTGATGACATTTACCGTAAGAAAGGGAGAGGGAAGAAGGAAGTTTTCTGAAATTTGTTGAGCAATAACCTTCACAATGGAAAGCTAACAAGATGATTTTATTATTTTTTTGTAATTGTCTGAAGATTCAGAATAGTTTTGGTGAATGTTAAAATTCACCTAAATTTGACTCCTTGATATATGTCTGAAAAATAGGGAAATACAGAAATAAATGCTGATAAACACATTTAGGAGTTAGTCTGCATTCGCAGGTGTGTCTGTGAGGTTTTGGACATTTTGAACATTTGTCTGGGATAGTCAGAATTCAAGGATAAAGTGAGGGCAGGACATGATGCTATCAAGTGTGGGGGCACTACTGTCTGATTTGGGGTAGATTGCCTGTTTCTGGGGAGCTTGCTTGCATTGTGGTTTATTATTTTTGTAGGCATAGAGGTGTTTTGCCTGCTATGGGGTGCTGGCAGTGCTGTGCATTGCTATTAGTAATTCTGTCTGGGCATTTTGTGGGGCCTGCTGCAGTCTCTTAGATTTCCAAATGTACTCCCAGATGATTGGATACCCTTGGAGTAAGGAGTAAGCATTCCACATGAGACCTGTGGAGTAGAAATGAATTTTCTGCATGCAATCAAATATGTATACAGAGCTAGCTTACCATTGAGTGACTATTCTGAGTGATGGATACTTGAAGAATTCAGTTTCCGTGTATTCCAGAGCGAACTTACTAGAGGAGCACCTCCTAGGATGAATATATGGATCAAACATAATTATCCTTTAGATTTCACACTCCTCTAAATTTTGTGATATAGTGCTTAGCTCAAAAAGCCTACTGAAGTGTCTTAAAATGCACATGATAAGCTAAAATATGTGCACAAATCTGTATGTTTTGATAAAATACATTTGAATGCAGTTGGTCCCTTACCTTTCCCACCCCGACCTGGCCACAGTGATCCATGCAACAGTCACCTCCAGGCTTGATTATTGTAACTCGCTGCACGTGGGGCTACCCTTGAAGCTGTCCCAGAAACTCCAGTGGGTGCAGAATGCTGCAGCGAGGCTCCTCACGGGTCTCTGCCGTGGGAGCCTATTCACCCAGTGCTTTTCCAGCTGCACTGGCTCCCGGTAGAGTACAGGGTCAGATTTAAGGTGCTGGTTTGACCTTTAAAGCCCTTCATAGCCTAGTACCCTCGTACCTATGGGACCACCTCTCCCGCTATGCCCCACGGAGGACCTTAAGGTCCATAAATAACAACACCTTAGAGGTCCCGGGCCCTAAGGAAGTTAGATTGGCTTCAACCAGAGCCAGGGCTTTTTCAACTCTGGCTCCAGCCTGGTGGAACGCTCTGCCTCATGAGACCAGGGCCCTGCAGGATCTGATTTCTTTCCGCAGGGCCTGTAAGACAGAGTTGTTCCGCCTGGCCTTTGGCTTGGAGTCAATTTGATTCCCCCCTCTTTCTTTTTTCCTTTCTCCTCCTGTGATGAAGCTGTGTTTTAATGTTTTCATATTGTATTTTAATCTTGTTTTTAAATTGTATTCATTCAACTTGTTTTTATAATTGCTTGTTAGCCGCCCTGAGCCCGGCCTATTATTATTATTAAATATGAATTCTGCTGCACATTGGGTTAATGTGGATATGGGATGAAACAGATTGATGAGTGAATATGTGCAAAATTGACATTCCTGCATTGCAGGAGGCTAGACTTAGATGACCCTTGTTCACCCCTAGCCACCACCAGCTAGAATAACCAATGCCAGGTTTGATGGCTGCGTGGTCTAAAACAATATTCAGGTGTCTTTGTATGCTGGAAGCCCCATACTGTGCAATATATTTATGAGCAAAAAGAATCCCAGTGTTGCTATGCCCTATAGTGAACTAGATGTGCTTGCAGGGAAGAATCACGGGAAAACAAAACAGATCTTAGCTCCAGGCTTTCTCATGGAGTTATTTGTGGACAAGTTGGGGTAGGGGGAGCGAAAATGGTCATTGGAAAAATTATGAAAAATACTTTGATGGTCCTTTAAAGTCACTCAGCTGAGAGGGAGTTCCCAAATTGCAGAACATGTAAAGCATCAACTGCTTAATCCCGCGGCTGCTGTTGTGAGCAAGAAGGCATCAGCATAAATATGTATATTTTAACTAAAAGCAGCCAAAGAGTAGAAAGATGCAGACGATTGGAGTGCATGGAACACCAAGAGAGTGAGGAAGCAGCTATTTTAGCTAATGTAATGTAATGTAATAGAAGACCCAAACTGCCACAGCAGAACTTGCTGCATAATTAGATTGTAAATCTTCTCAGCTGAGGAACTTTTGCCCGGGGTCAAGTTGTCGAAGTAATAATCCATTCTACATAAATTAGAAGATTCGAGCTGCTTGGCCACATTGTTACCGTTCCCTTTGTTTTCTTCTTTGTACCACAGCTCCCCCACCCCCTAATGTAATATTTTATGTGATCTCTGGGACAAAAACAGACACCCGCCCCCAGTGATCAGCAAATTTTGGGAATATCTATTTAAATGCGAATTGCCCATAATTTCTTGATTGACCCTGTAAAAAAGGCTTCCAAGAAGCTCAGTTGTGATTAGGTGGAAGTCAATGAGGCTAAGAGAAATGGACGTGGCAAGTCAAAAAGACATACTGCGTCTGGCATGGGAAGAAGATGGAGGAAAAGGCCAAGGTGTTTTAAGAGCTGTGATGGCTGGTCACATTGGAACTAGTAGGGTGGAGGACAGGGAGGCCACCAGTAGGTGGCGCCAGAGCCAATCACAGGGTAGAGTCAACTAATTCTAGTTTTGCCTTCCACCTGTCCTCTCTACTGAATTATGTAATGATAACACTGAGACTAAAGTGAAGGACCACACCAGGAATGCTTGTAAGTGTCAAGGACTGACTGGATGCAGTGCTTTTCTTCTTAAAAAAAATGTTTGGGGGTTACTCTCATTTTCCTACTCATATTGAAATACTGCCCCTCAATGAAACCAAATTTAGATTCACAAAATGTTTAGGAGTATGCGTCCCCTCAGAAAAAAGCACTGGCTGGATTCAGAGGAGTGGTAGGAGACACCATCTGGGGAACCCCCAGGGGAAGAAGGTTCAGAGCCAGGGGGTTGGTGGTGGGGCAACGATGAGAGGTCAGAGGGAGAAGACTAGGAGGAGGAGGTGTTGGAGGCTGAAGGGGCAACAGGGTTTAGTGAGCAGGAAGAGGCTGTGGCAGAGAGAAGTCCTGAATGAGAGGCAGGAGAGGAGGGGGAGACAGAGATGAGGTAGGCTGCTGAAGAAGCCAGGCAGTCTCCCCCTCCTGCTGCGACCAGCTCCCCTCATCCTTGGACTCCCAGAACACACAGAGAAATGAGAAGGACAGGGCAATGAGTAACAAGAAAGCAGAGCCTTAGGGTGCTGGGGAAGGAGCCTTACAGGGCAGTGGGAAGGCGGGGACCTTCAGTTTTCATGACTGCGTCATTGTGGCAAGACCTACGGGGAAGTGTTGCTGTGATCACTTGGTTTCTTTGCATAAAGAGTTAATTTCACTGACACCAGTTTTATTGCTGACCTGCACCAGACAGATGGCAAGCTCTGTGAGTGTGCATGTGTATGTAATTGCCCCTTTCTCTGTATGTGATAGGTTCATTCCCTGTGTGTGTGTGCAAAATCACCGCTTTCTCTCTCTGTGTGTGCCCCTTTCCTTCCATGGCTAAGATTTGCAGACTGAGATTGGAAAGGCAGTGCCCCAATGCGCTAATGGACCAACCTTCTCTGTTCAAGAGGGTCTCAAATATAGCAAAGTCCAATTCACAGGGGGTTCTGCAGAACCACGGGGCAACGCAGCAGGGCACGGACCCATGGTTTTCCCTCTAGATATGGGGGGCAAGGTCAGCGAAGCTGCACAACTTCCCCCATCAGCATGGTCCCCACTAGCCAGACATGAGACTGAGGAAATTGGCCGAGTCTGTCAATTATAATTTCCCTCTATTTTTCATTTTTTCCAGCTATCCACATTTTTGCATTTTCTCTTAATAAATACATCTTTGTCTGCAGTTCTGCCAAATCAACACCTTCTTGCAAGCAGTTTCCACTAATATCTGTGTGCATGCACATGAAAGCTTATACCAGAACAAACTTAGTTGGTCTATAAGACAATTTTTTATTTTTTTTATTTTTATTTTGACTGCGTCAGACCAACACAGCCAGTGGCGTAGCGTGGGGGGTGCAGGGGGGGCTGGGCGCACCGGGCGCACCGGGCGCACCATCTGGGGGTTAGGGTTAGGGGGCGCAAATCCACGGGTTAGGGGGCGCAAATTACTTGCCTTGCCCCGAGTGCTGACAACCCACGCTACGCCACTGAACACAGCTACCTACCTGAATCTACTAATATGCTTTCACATTTCTATGCAAACTTTCCCCTAACATATACATATATGTATATCTGGCTAGAGAACGATCTTGAAAAATGTGGGCAAATGTGTATTTTTGTTTTAGTTCTTCGTTTTTATTGTAACATAGTAATGGTCATTATGTTACAATGAAAAAGGAAGTACTGAAACAAAAAATCACCCCAAAGGTGCAGTTGCAGGGCACTGTTCAATGTAACAGGAAAGCAAGCAAAAAAATAAGAGGAAGAAATGGTAACACACCAATAATAATAATAATAATAAATTTTATTTATAGGCTTCCATATATCCTGAACTGCCATGGATGGTAAATGTTGGGCACCGAAGTCTGAAACATAAGAAATAAACTCCCAACAGATGACATTCTCAACCTCCATCTCTCTGGAAACATGCACTTTATATTTATATTTATATTTATTTTTATATTTATATCTATATTTATATCTATATTATTATTATTATTATTATTATTATTATTATTATTATTATTATTATTATTATTATTATTTTCTGCAACAGCTAAAGTTCCGTAAGTTCTTATACCATGAAGACAAATATATCTTTTTCAAGGTTTTCCATTGCTGGGTTATTGAAGCCCTAGCTGCAGCCAACACCCATGACAAAAGTTCTTTAGAGTGACAAGCTTTTCACGTGATCAGTCCACATATTTAGCAATGACAGTTATGGGAAGGCTTAAAGAAGTGATTTAATTATTTCAGATCTTTCTTGAAACCAGAACGATGAAAGAAGCATGGATTTTGAAGTGTAGTTGGGTTTTGGTTTGCAAATTGTGGTAGGAAGTGCAAATTGGGTAGATTTGTGTTAAAGCAGGGGTCAGCAACCTTTTTCAGCTGTGGGCTGGTCCACTATCCCTCAGACCTTGTGGGGGGCCGGACTATATTTTGGAATAAAAATGAATGAATCCCTATGCCCCACAAACAACCCAGAGATGCATTTTAAATAAAAGTGCACATTCTACTCATGTAAAATAATAATAATAATAATAATAATAATAATAATAATAATAATAATAATAATAATAATAATAATAATAATAATAATAATAATTTATTTATACCCCACCCATCTGGCTGGGTTTCCCCAGCCACTCTGGGGCGGCTTCCAAAAGAATATTAAAATACTGTGACACATCAAACATTAAAAGCTTCCCTAAACAGGGCTGCCTTCAGATGTCTTCTAAAAGTCTGGTAGTTGTTGTTCTCTTTGACATCTGGTGGGAGGGCGTTCCACAGGGTGGGTGCCACTACCGAGAAGGCCCTCTGCCTGGTTCCCTGTAACTTGGCTTCTCTCAGTGAGGGAACCGCCAGAAGGCCCTCAGCGCTGGACCTCAGTGTCCGGGTAGAACGATGGAGGTGGAGACGCTCCTTCAGGTATACTGGACCGAGGCCGTTTAAGGCTTTAGAGGTCAACACCAACACTTTGAATTGTGCTCGGAAACGTACTGGGAGCCAATGTAGGTCTTTCAAGACCGGTGTTATATGGTCTCGGCGGCCGCTCCCAGTCACCAGTCTGGCTGCCGCATTCTGGATTAGTTGTAGTTTCCGAGTCACCTTCAAAGGTAGCCCCACATAGAGCGCATTGCAGTAGTCCAAGCGGGAGATAACCAGAGCATGCACCACTCTGGCGAGGCAGTCCGCGGGCAGATAGGGTCTCAGCCTACGTACCAGATGGAGCTGGTACACACCTGCCCTGGACACGGATTTAACCTGTGCCTCCATGGACAGCTGTAAAAACACCAGGCAGGCCCCACAAACAACCCAGAGATGCGTTTTAAATAAAAGGACACATTCTACTCATGTAAAAACACGCTGATTCCTGGACTGTCCGCAGGCCGGATTGAGAAGGCGATTGGGCCGCATCTGGCCCCCAAGCCTTAGGTTGCCAAGCTCTGTGTTCAAGCATGACCCAAACCAAATCTAACCTGTATCCTTACCCACACATAATTAAGCATAAAGGGGACTTAGAAGAATCGGGCATCCTTGGCAGTGGAAAATAACAATGTGAGCAAAGAAGGGAGGGGTGGTCAGGGGAAGAAAGAATCCTAAGGAGAAAATTAAGATCTTCTTTCCCCAATTCAAAACAACCTGCTCTCATTACCACGTTTGTAACTTTAATTACAATCTCCCTATTCAGTGTTGAGGTTCCTTTCACCTTTTAAACTGCTCTGTGTTATTACTCAACAGCAAAGGAACATTGCCTTTTGTGTAGGAACTCCAAAAATAAAAAAGAAATCAAGACCCCAAGAATGCTTGTGAGGCAGAAATAATCCAACCATTATTTCTGGTGTAAAAGGTTTGTGAATTGCATCATTTGCCTAGAAGCTCTTTTCCAACCTAATAACTCCCTGGCATAATGACCTAAAAGGGTTTTTGAGAAATATTTATATATATATATACTTTGGCCCATATTACTATACGATGGGAGGGGAGCCCTTTAACATCCTGATTGGCTGGGGGATAACCACTAAGTTAAGCTATAGCTGCTTACTTGGAAAAATCACAAATGTTCTTATTCTGTTAAGTCAGAAAAGTAAAATATCAAAGTAATCCAAGAGAGTGAGAGACTGCCAGAGTTAATTTTTTTTTTTTTGAAAAAAATATCTTATTGCTATAATGACCTTCGTGATGGTCATTTAACTAGCTTTTTAATCCCTTTGAGGAAAGCTTTCTTCCTTGGGGGAAAAAATCCTCTTCTTTAACCTGCCTTGGGCAAAAATCATCCCTACCAAACTAAAAATATAGCAGAACTATAAATCCTCACTTAAACTTAAGCACCCTTCATTGCAGAGAGTTGGAAGAGGAAAATTATGGTTTTGTTGATGATGAGCAGGTCTGGACTTTCAAAGGCTATCATAGCTTGGGCAGAAGCTGCACTCTGCAGTGGGATAGAGCTGTTACGCTACATTTTGAAAAGATCTTTCTTAAAGAAGAAGAAGAAGAAGAGTTTGGATTTGATATCCCGCCTTTCACTCCCTTTAAGGAGTCTCAAAGCGGCTAACATTCTCCTTTCCCTTCCTCCCCCACAACAAACACTCTGTGAGGTGAGTGGGGCTGAGAGACTTCAAAGAAGTGTGACTGGCCCAAGGTCACCCAGCAGCTGCATGTGGAGGAGCGGGGAATTGAACCCGGTTCCCCAGATTACGAGACTACCGCTCTTAACCACTACACCACACTGGCTCTCAAAGGCACTTAAATGGACAGCTCTGGGCCTCCACCATGGTCTGTAACCCAATGTTGTGCATCTTTGAGAATCCACCTCTCCTTTCCCCGTTAGTAGTGTCTTCTATGATTTTTTTTTTCGAAGGTAGAAGAGTGGGTTGGACCACTTTGGATTGCAGGTGCAGTGTTTTAATTACCCTACTTTTTGTATATAAATAAATAAATAACCCATAAAAAATAAATTCCAACACATCAGGAAGAAATGTTGGAGCCCAGGCCATTCCCCACTGTGCTAATTTTTCAAATTGCTCCCAAGTCTCTTATGGGGATCGAACCTGCAACTTTGGCGTTATCAGCACCACGCTCTAACCAACTGAGCTATCCAGGCCAATGTAGGAGTGCATTCAAATGAGACTCCTCCCAACCACAGCATGGAGTGACACCACCCATCCTCTCACCAGAGGCCCCCGTTGCCTCATCCTCTGCTCAGGGTGATGCAAGTAGACCTCACTGCAGAGTTACCTTCATCTCCTCCACAGGTTCCTTGGACTGGTGCTTTGAGTAGGAAAACGTTGACTCCTCAACCGCTTGCCCAAAGGATTGTCCTGATCCAAACCCACTCCCTAGCAGTCAAATTCCCGCCCCCATCACTTCCCTTAGACAGGATTACATTCAAGGTATCTCTATTCTATTAGCCATGGTTGTCTCTCCCATCAAAGCCCACCGGGCTCTTTTCAGGGGCCTCTCCAAACAATGAGTGCAGTGAGGCTGTTCTGTCTAATTACTCCAAGACAGGGATGCTAAAGAGGAATTAATGACAGTTGACAAGTGCAATTAATAATTATAGCAGAGCCGCGAGTCATGCAGCAGGCAGATGACAATAACAGGGTAACCGTACATGACAGCTCTTCAAATGCCTCTCTTCTCTCTTCCCCTCCTTTCTCCTCTTCCTCCCTTTTCTCCCCTTTAATGTGAATTGAGGTCCACAAGAAATGCTGACAGCAGGGTGTGGGGCATGCAGAAAATGTAAGTCCCCAGTCCCTCCCTCCCCAGAGATGACGGCCACCATCACACTGGCCAGGAAGTCACCCTTTGTACATGTTCTCACTCGTTCTTGCTATCAGGTGTTGTGTGTGTGTGTGTGTGTGTGTGTGTGTGTGTGTGTCTGTCTTCCAAGGCTGCTTAAAATTCATCTGGGAAGGCTGGAAGGAGGAAGGGGACAGGCAGCAGCAGCAGCAGCAGCAGCGGCAGAGCCAGAGTTGAAGTGGTATTTCCATATCAAAGGCCAGGCGGTTGGCTGGGAATGGTAATTAAAGTACCCAGATTTCATCTCCCTGGTCAGCTCATGAAAGAGGAGATGGGGAGGATGGATGCAGAGAGAAATTAGAGAGAAGGTTGCCCCCCCCCATTTCTCCTTCCCTTTAGTCTCCAATATTGCGAGCAGAGCATGAAATGAAAGTTGGGCTAAAAGATAACCTACCTCTTCAGTTTTGAGGTCTAATGGTATGTATGTGTATGTATCCCCCCCCCCTTGAATGCATTTATTGATATGTTAATTTCACACGGAGGAATACTGTTTGTTCAGGTACGCATCTACAACTTCTCATGTTGATCTCTGAGATCATAGAATTAAAAAGTTGGAAGAGGAAGAAGAGGAGTTTGGGTTTGATATCCCGCTTTATCACTACCCTCAGGAGTCTCAAAGCGGCTAACATTCTCCTTTCCCTTCCTCCCCCAAAACAAACACTCTGTGAGGTGAGTGGGGCTGAGAGACTTCAGAGAAGTGTGACTAGCCCAAGGTCACCCAGCAGCTGCATGTGGAGGAGCAGGGAAGCGAACCCAGTTCACCAGATTACGAGTCCACCGCTCTTAACCACTACACCACACTGGCTCCCTGGAAGAGACCCAGGCCCAGGTTAGAGTTTAGTCCTGCCCAGACCTTGAACACTGGCTCTCTCAGATGTGGAGTGAAGGGAGCTGGACCCTCCAGCTTATCTCCATGTTATTATTTTTATACTTTTTTGAATTTATATATCACTCTATATCCTATTTCATGTTGCCAGTGATGTGGAGGAGCCATCAGACTGGACGTCCTTCACACCAGTGCATAGGTTTCTGACCTGCTTTCAGACACCCCCTCATCTCCCCCAGGGCCACAGGAGCAGAGTTTATGGTGATCTAGGCAAGAAACCTCCTTTCCGGAGGCTGCCACAAGCTGGTATTCAGAAGCCTTGCTACCTCGGACAGTGGAGTCAGAGCTTAGCCATTTGGTTAGTTGCCATTGATAGCCATCTCTGCCATGAATTAATCTGGTCCTCTTTGAAAACCATCTAGGCTGGTGGCCATCACTGTCTCCTATGTAAACGAGTCAAACTGCTGTGTTAGCAGCATCAAAGTGACCTCCCCGGGGCACAAGCCTGGGCAGTATGTATGGAAGTCCTGGGCTGCCCAGGCGACAAAACCACCCACCTCCCCATCAGCTTCACTGATCCGAAGGAGTGTGGTCCAAAGGAAAGCAGAGCAGGACATTTGGCACCAGCAGGGCTGCAGGAGTTGCCAGAAGGAGGTATACAAGGCATCATTCAACCGTATTAGGGACTCCAGTCCAGATTGTGTAGGGTTTACTCCAGGCTTCCTCAACCTCGGCCCTCCAGATGTTTTTGGCCTACAACTCCCATGATCCCTAGCTAGCAGGACCAGTGGTCAGGGATGATGGGAACTGTAGTCTCAAAACATCTGGAGGTCTGAGGTTGAGGAAGCCTGGTTTACTCCTTAGTCCTTTTTTCCTCCAAAAGACAGGCAGCAGAGGTTTAGGATCAGAATTTTCCTTCTCCTAGATGGGTTACTTTCCCAGGTTGACAAGCCCAATCTGTCCTTCACTTCCCTATACAGCACGTGCAGAAACCACCTTCTTGACCACTGGACCCACTATTGGTCTTGTATGCTTGTTAAAAAAGAAGTGAAATGCTTCATATACAGTGGTACCTCGGGTTAAGTACTTAATTCATTCCGGAGGTCCGTACTTAACCTGAAACTGTTCTTAACCTGAAGCACCACTTTAGCTAATGGGGCCTCCTGTTGCCTCCGCACCACCTGAAGCAAAGTTCTTAACCTGAAGCATTATTTCTGGGTTAGTGGAGTCTGTAACCTGAAGCGTATGTAACCTGAAGTGTATGTAACCCGAGGTACCACTGTACAGTATTTGTAATTTAGCTTGGTACTTTTAACTTAGTACAGTGGTACCTTGGGTTAAGAACTTAATTCATTCTGGAGGTCTGTTCTTAACCTGAAACTGTTCTTAACCTGAAGCACCACTTTAGCTAATGGGGTCTTCTGCTGCTGCTGTGCCGCCACTGCATGATTTCTGTTCTCACCCTGAAGCAAAGTTCTTAACCCAAGGTACTATTTCTGGGTTAGCAGAGTCTGTAACCTGAAGCGTCTATAACCCGAGGTACCACTGTACTTCAAACTTAGCATCCAACTTTCCCCCCTCCTCCTTTCCTCTCCACATTCATATTGGCAGTCAGCCATGTGGGTTTTAGCCCACTTCTTTTAAATAAACAAAACTGCAATCAGGAAGCTGGCTAGATCAAATAGGATCCGGTGGGTCAGGGATACTGATCGCCGGGTCTGGGTTGGTTCATGTGGGGAGAGGTGGTCTTTGAAGAACTGGGGTCCTGAGCCCCATGAGGCTTTATAGGTCAAAACTATTACTTTGTACTGAGCTTATAAACTTCACTGGCAGGCAGCACAGTCATGCCAGAAATTGTGTTATTTGTCTGAACCAGCAGGGCTCTCTTTGGGCAAGTTGTCACAGGCAGGGGTGGCCCATGACATTTTGCTGCCTGAGGTGCAGCAGTAACACCCATCGCCAAAGTCAAGATACATAGTAGCCAAGGTTGGTCAAGTTATTTTGTCACCTGAGGCAGCAAAGCCCACAATCGCCTTTCCCTGGAAGCAAAACTTTCTGCTCTTTCATGACACTCCAGATCAGCTGCCTGAGGGGGGCTGCCTCACTCTGCCTAATGGTAGGGCTGCCATGCTTATGGGACACCTTATGTTCTTAATTTGGGCATGCAGAGACTATATCAAGCGGGGAAAATGGGAGATAAATTGCCATAGCATTTACATGTGCCTGACCATCTACGAATGATGTCCATTGTGTCATTGTTTAAAAGCATTTGATATAATTTCGGCTTCCTGGAACATTTCCCACCTCCGTCCAAGTTTTATTTTGCATTTGGTTTGGAGATTAATTTAGATCAATATCAGGGATTGACCGCCTCGCCCCTTGCCTACAAGATGCGCAGACTTGCAGAATCTCTTCTCTTTTCATCTTCCAGACTGTCCCCCTCTCTTTAAGTCTCTCTCTCTCTCTTAAGCTCAAATGCATCAATTTATACCTGGATGTGTGTGTTTAAAAAATAATAATACTTTGCTACGGGGGCTCTGAAACGAATAAAACTGTGATCCTCAATGTGGCCATTGTGCTTGCCTCATTTGTCTCTCCCCCCCACCCCCCACCCCCGGTATCGATTTATCAGCTGAGAGAAATTACTCGCTAGAAGAGAAGATGCCAGTCGGAATGACATTTACTTCATCGTAGAGGGAGGCTCTACGGCGGGTTTCCATGTAACCCAGATATTGCAGCTGTAAAAGGCCTTGTAACAAGGTTTAGTGCTATGATTTGATCGTGTGGTGCACCTTCGCTGTCATAATAACAGCCACTCAGCTGGAGCCAAGGCCCTTCGGTTATGGCCAACTTTTTCTGTCTCGCACTCCGCCCCCCCCCCATCCTGCTTTTTACACAGACAAATGAACTAGTTTTACTTCCTCTCTCTCTTCTCTCTCTCTCTCTCTCCAACCCCCCCCCCCCATCAAAATTTCTGGAACAAAAGCAGGATCACAGAAGTCTATAACACACAAGGATTTGGGCTTTCATGTCATCGAATTAATTTTTTCTTAAAAAAAAAGAGAGAAAGGCAAAACGCACCCTTATTAATCATTTGAGCTTCTTTATATCTTCCCTTTTTTCTAGTGAAATAACTCTTACGATTTCTAATTCACCAAAGCGAATCTTCTTCACCAGTGATTGTAAGTTACATTTGCCTAAGGCTACAATTACCTGCAAAATGAAAGGCTTTTGTTGCTTTTTTCCAAAACTACAACGTGGAGTGGGGTTAATAATTTTATACGTGCCACACATTGAAATGTGGTTGTTTGGATGGAGGGTGAAGCTTGTGCACAGTTCTGACCTGATATCCTGGCCCAACTGCGCTGGCTGCCAATTAGTTGCCAGCCTCAATTCAAAGTGCAGGTTTTGACCTATAAAGCCTTAAATGGCTGAGGACTGCAATACCCCAAAGACCTCCTCTCCCCATATGAACCAGCCCAGACCCTGCAATTGTCGTCTGGGACTTTTCTTCATGTGCCTTCGCCCCAAGAGATCTAGGGTGGTAACAAGAGAACAGGACTTTTCTGCAGTGGCTCCCCATTTGTGGAATGCTCTCTCCAGGGAAGCCCTCCTGGTGCTTTCATTGCATATATTTAGGCCCTAGGCAAAAACTTTCCTCTATAACCAAGCCTTTGGCCTTTAGCTATCTGTGGCCCTCTCGAAGTGGGTGGGATGTTTTTCCTCTTGATTTCAAAGTATCTTATGGGCTGCGGGTTTGTCTGCGTCTCTGTTTGGCTGGTTATAAATCCCTTTGGGTTGCTCTGAGCAAAATAAAGTTGACCAATTAATTAATTAATAAAATACCCTTCAGTGGCTGATTCTCCATGTCATGTCACCATGAATTACACTTAATGGACCATCGAGCAGGATGGTTTGTTTTGAATCACAGCCATCCCAAGATGCTATGAAGCAGGGTTATTATATAAGGTCTGTTATTGGTGAAGTGGAAGCCAAACGCCTATGGTACCTTATGCATTGGCACTTGCGCCATTGGACGCAAAGTGATACAGAAGCAATGCCAAGGTGTTTACAGACTCTGCCTTTCGTTGGTGATTTCTTTTGCCAAGTTCAGGTAGGGCTTTATCAAATGAGGCCAGCTATTGCTTGCACTTTCTCTTGCACTCTCTGGGCTCCTCCAGACCACCTATTCATCGAGCAGCTGTCTTGATTTGCTTCCACAAAATATATAGAGGTTAGAAAGTACCTAGTCTTTATTGCATATTTGTTCTGTTTTGTTTGCGGGGAGGTTATTTGTCAACGAGGTGAACCTGTCCTGTATTCATCCTGATTTGCTTATATGGCATTTACACCTCTTCCTGCTAATGATTCATTCATGCCACACTTTTCAGTGCATTTCCCCATTACTTTCATAACTGGGAAAAGTCAATTTCTTCCTGCATTGCGGGGGGTTGGACTAGATGACCCTTGGGGTCCCTTCCAACTCTACCATTCTCTTCTATGATTCCCGAAAGTGGATTTGTTCTGCTTGGGTGGCAGAGTGCTTTGACCCATTTTAATTGCATAAACTACAAAGGGTGTTCGACTGCCCTTCACCGGAGGTATTTAAGCAGAGATTGCAGTGCCACCTGTCAGGGTTTCTTTAGCAGTGATCCCTGCATTGCAGGGGGCTGGACTTGATGGCCCTTGGAGTCCCTCCTGACACTATAGTTCTATGGTACCTACATTTCCCAATATATGCTTGAATCCCTCCTGCAAAATACTGACCGTCAGGAGGCACACTTTATTTCTTGCAATCATAATTTTTTCCTCCCACTTAGTTTCATTCAGTAAGAGGGTTTGGGAATGGACAAATGGTTGCAGAAGTAGACCTCTTTGGACATTTCTGTGTTAGGTTTAAACTGTCTGCATTAAACTGAAATCACTGCACATTTTGGAACCCTGGTTTTCCATGGAGAGTGACCAAAATAGTGGAAAGGGAACAGAGACAGCATATGCATGCCAGCTCATGCGCTTACTTAACCCAAAGGGATGTGGGTGGTGCTGTGGTCTAAACCACTGAGCCTCTTGGGCTTGCTGATCGGGAGGTCGGCAGTTCGAATCCCCACGACGGGGTGAGCTCCCGTTGCTCTGTCCCAGCTCCTAGCAAGCTAGCAGTTCGAAAGCACGCCAATGCAAGTAGATAAATAGGTACCGCTGTGGTGAGAAGGTAAATGGCGTTTCCATGTACTCTGGTTTCCATCATGGTGTCCTGTTGCGCCATGGTTTATTCATGCTAGCTACATGACCCGGAAAGCAGTCTATGGACAAACACCGACTCCCTCAGCCTGAAAGAGATGAGCACTGCAGCCCCATAGTCGCCTTTGGCTGGACCTAACCGTCCAGGGGTCCTTTACCTTTACCTTACTTAACCCTAACACAGAATGCCTGAAGAAGGCTATACTGTCTTGTGCTAACCAATCATCTCCCCCGCCCCTCCATTTTGCTTGCATGTGAGAACTGGAAGATCAGTCTTTGAAAGTATCTTTCACAGGTGATTTCAATTTAATGCAGCCAGTTTCGTGCTTTAATAACTGTGGCTGAGGGGCTTGACTAGATTGCAAAAGTGCTAATCCAAAAAAATATCATCCGACCATATGATGTATTTGCACGAGATATTTCTGTTTCAATAGCATCCCCTCCCGTTCCTGCCAAGGCACCCCCATGCCCACATGCGTCTTCTGGCATTGGTAGCCCTATCCAATAATTGATGGTTGTTTGTGCTTGAAAAAAGCTTTTCTGCAGAAATCAATGCAGTTTGCTTCCAAAATTAGGGTCAAGCATTCTTGCCTAGGTCCCTAAGAAAACTCCCATAGCCTTTAGCTGGCTGCAGCCTAGAGGTTCGAGAGTAGTAGAGGAAGAGGGTTTGCTGCTTCAAATTGACATGGAAATAGTGCTGGTTACCTGGGGCAAATTGGTACAATGAGAATGATCTACTAGGAAAAAGGGTAGATGGGTCTGTGAATTTTGGTTTCTTTCAGTTTCTCATTTTTCCGATCTTAAATACAGTTATCCACATTTCTGCAGAATTTTGTGGATTTTTTAAAAAAATCCTCCAGAAAGTTTTGCATGCGTTTCTCCCAATAAAACATATTTTCCTGTGTAGTTTAGACTAACATACAGATTTTGCAATCTGTTTCCCCTAATATAAAGCATTCTTGTATGCTATTTTCACTAATCTATGCATTTCAGTCACACTTTGTCCACAATATAGGCATTCCTCCCCAAAAAATACACACTGAAATTTATATTGGAAAATTCAGAAAAGTGTGCCTTTCAGAGGATAGCTGTCTTTTGATTGGCATACGGTTCAAGAAGCGTGAATGAGGTGGTTTCCCATTAAAATGCGAACAAAACCAAACCTTGCCCCCATCCTTAGCTAGGAAGCAAATAAACGGCCCCTTGATGGTCACAGCAATTTGACCCGCATTACTGCAGCTTTTGCTGGAAATGTAGAGAAGTAGTCCTTGGCTGCACTTTGGGGCAGATATGGGCAGTGTTTTGAGTAGCACCATATGCTGGTGTCAGTCACCCCCTCGATTGTGCCAGCTCTGGGGCCACGAACACCCCCTTGCCGACTCCCTAGGGAGCCTTGGCTCTCAACTGTTGCCGGCCATTGCTCTTTTCTCCTTCGTGCCACCATTGTCAACTGGAGCCTCATTCAGGGAGGCAGCAGGGGGCAGCAGCTGGCAATGGCAGGAAGAGGGCGGAATCTAAATCAGCCTAATTTATGCCTCATTGGCATTGACCCAAAGCTTCATGAATATCATAGCACTGTTAAAATGTTGCTCCTTTCTCAGAGCTGGGCACAGTTCAGCAACAGGCTGTGATGAAACTGAAGCGTCAAGCTGAGCCTCAAGATAATTGAGTGACAGTGTGGTGTAGTGGTTAGAGTGCCAGGCCTGGGAGACCAGGGTTCAAATACCCACTTGGCCGTGTAGTTCTGTGCGATGCCCTGTCTCTATTGTTGGAACCTGCTTCTCTACGTATTTAAAAGAAGAATAAGAAGTGGACAAATGCTCTGTTTCACACCAGGACCCCTACAGCAAAGATACTTCTTCATTTACTGAAGGAAGCTGGACATCCTTCTGGGGACACCGGATTGGTGCTAGCCCAAAGGACCCAACCAGTGTTATGCATCTGGAGACACCCTTGCCAATGTACATGTAGGGCACCCCATTGCAGCTTTCTCCAGCCTTTGGCCTCCAGGCATTCCAGGACTACAAACACCATTATCCTCAGTCAGCATGCCCCATGAGAATTGTCATCCTACAACATCTGCAGCCCCAAGGCTTGGAAAGGTTTCCCATATGGCTTCTGGTCTTCAAGAGCCACCATGCCTAATAGACTCATGTAGATTCCTCTGTCTGTGTATTCTTCATGTGTTCTAGGGTCATGGGGGCAGTCAGTGTGGTGACTTCCAGATGTTACTGGACTACGGCAGGGGCTATTGGGTTGTTGATTTTGTTTTTATTATGTATTTTGTTTTATTTCTTGATTTTATTCTGTGAACCTCCCTGAGACCCCCGGGCAGGGCGGTATATAAATTCAAATAATAATAATAATAATAATAATAATAATAATAATAATAATAGGCACCATATTGGTTCTCACTGATCTGGGGCCAATGCAGTCATAGTTGCCTCCATGGATAGGGCTCACTTGTGCAACTTGCCCCACATGAAAAATAATTTTGAGGAAATTTTTTTTGGGGTGGGGGCACATGCATTATCTCCAAGTCTCATTGCCAGTCATATAAATGGTTGGGGAACACATGTGACGTGAAGAATTTCATGCTCTCAAAGCTAATTTGCTGTATCACAGTCAACCAAAATTGGGTCTTGGTCGCTTCCTGAGTGAAACCTGGTGTGTGCCATAGAATAACTGCAGAGGTTGCTTGGTTATCTCCATATTTTGCTCAGGTCCCCAAGCTTGGTCGGAGGAAGTACTGTAGCTCAGTGGAAAAGCCTCTGATTTGCATGCAGAAGGTCCCAGGTTCAAGCCCTGGTATCGCCAGGTAGGACAGGGGGATGTCCCCAGGCTGAAATCCCAGAGAGCTGCTGCCCGCCGGTGTAGACCAGAGGTAGGCAACCTCAGGCCTTCTCAATCCGGCCCATGAATGGTCCAAGAATCAGTGTGTTTTTACATGAGTAGAATGTGTCCTTTTAGTTAAAATGCATCTCTGGGTTATTTGTGGGGCATAGGAATTTGTTCACCCCCCAAATATAGTCTGGCCCACCACATGGTCTGAGGGACGGTGGACCGGCCCACGGCTGGTGTAGACAGTACTGAGCCAGGTACTATGCAAAATACTTAGTGTAAACAGCAGCTGAGTAATGTCACGAGTCAGTTGTGGTCCACAGCTGCATTTTGCCAAACACCGCTGTTTGCTTCCAAGAAAATCCTTGGAGAAGCCGTGCACTTTTTCATAGGGAAATTGGCCCCTAGGAGGCAGAGTAGGGGGTCACTGTGACCTTTTGGTCCCCTCCTTCCATTTCTTCCAAAAGCAAAACATCTCCCCTTCTCAGCTCCAGACCTCCTTCCTCTACCTCCTCCTGGCCACTTTGTTATTCCACTGAAGAGTAAACAGTAGATGTTACGCGAGGGTCTTAAAGCTGCGCTCCAAGCACACAATGCTTTTGGGCATGCTCTGTGTGCAGGTCCCTGGCAGTCATAAATTAATTAAAAGTAGAGAGGAACCGTCGTCGGGAAAAGCAAGCGTCTTTTCCCTCCCTCCCCGCCAATCTTTGTCCCCAGCTTTCCTTTCATTCTCTGTGGGTAAATAGCTAATTCCTTTGTTCCTTGCTGCACCATTTCATTTCTGCCATCATTGTCCTCATTGTTCTCTGGAACAGGAGGGGTCTGGGCCAGGAGCAGCCAAGGTCTTGGCTAATGACGGGAAGTCTTTAAAGTTTGCGCTGCATTTCATCTTCTCTGTGGGAGTTTTAGGACGCATCCAGTGTTTGATCCCCACCGTGCAACTTTGCTTCTAGTTAATTAACAGATCCCCATTACACTCTCTCATCTGCAAGCGCATGGGAGGCCTATCAGGAGGTAATTCAAGGCCAGTCTGAATGATGGCAGGAATTAGAGAAATCGCTTGTTTCGGGGGGGTTAATGTTCAGGAAGAAAGCCTTCCCCTTTGCCGAGGTCTAATTGAAATGTTGTATTCTGCTGTAACCCATTTGGGGTCTATTATTTTCCCTCCTCCCCCCCCTCACTTTCTTGCTGCCCTTTGTGACAACTGGAAAGGTGGTGCTCAGAAGACAGTGAGATTGTCTCTCTCTCTCTCTCTCTTTCTCTCTGCACATATGTATTGATTTTTTTGTAAGGACGTGCAGCCAAGCCAGAGGTGAGCATAGTTGATGTTTACGGCCAGGTTAGAACTAAGAGTCATGGTTAAGTGTTGATGAATAAATAAAAAATTAAAAAATATAATCAGGCAGAATAGAATCACAGAGCTGGAAGGTCATCAAATCCAACCCCCTGCAGTGCAGGAATATGCAGCTATCCCATTTGAGGATCGAACCTGCAACCTTGGCATTATCAGCACCACACTCTAACCAAGTGAGCTATCCAGCTGCTTCTAAAACATGGCTTCCTCATACTTACAACTTAATGTCGCAACACAGCTATTGCTGATCACTATATGTATCAGCAGTAAGTAAAGGTAAAGGTAGAGGTACCCTGATCATTAGGTCCAGTTGTGGACGACTCTGGGGTTGCGGCACTCATCTTGCTCTATAGGCCGAGAGAGTTGGCATTTGTCCGCAGACAGCTTCTGGGTCATGTAGCTAGCAGGACTAAGCTGCTTCTGGCGAACCAGAGCAATGCAAGGAAACGCCGTTTACCTTTCCACCGGAATGGTCCCTATTTATCTACTTGCACTTTGACATGCTTTCAAACTGCTAGGTTGGCAGGAGCAGGGACCGAACAACAGGAGCTCTTCCCGTCATGGGGATTTGAACCAACGACCTTCTGATCGGCAAGCCCTAGGCTCTGTGGTTTAGACCAACATGCATATAGGGTTCAGCCTAACAGCACAATCCTATACATTTATATTCAGAAGTAAACCCAGAAAAGTGTATATAGGATTGCCTTGCTTGCTTATCCCTTCACTTTTTCTTGCTTTAATGGGTATGTTTCCATCAGCGTGTTTCTTCTGGTTTGGGCTGATAGCCACAATAGCTATCTTCTCCCTCCACTGTTGGAGGCAGTATGCCTCTGAATGCCCCTCGCTAGAAATCTCAAGTGTGGAGATTTGCACCCAGGTCCCACTTGCAAGCTTCCCACAGGCATCTGACTGGCCAGGATGCTGAATGTAATGGACCATTGCCCTGGTGCAACACAGCTCTTCCTCTGTTCTTACGTACACATTTTAAAATATTGAATGTTTCCGTGTTTGTATTTCAAAATATTTTGTAGTGGCGAGCTGGAAAGAAGGTTGAATCTTGCAAATTAGGGTGGGATTTCTTCTGACTGGGGTCAAAATGTTCCTCCTTCCCCTGAAACCATGCTAAAATAAGTAGGGGGGAAAAGAGAATGCAGCACATTTTCAAAAAGATCTTCAAATCCTCCCATTTTCTCACACAGCTCCTTTATGTGGGCTGCAGAAGAAGCCACCTCTCTGTGTGCAAATTTCACTGCCACCTGTGGGGCTGTGCGGCTAAATATGGCAAACGGCAGGAGCCCAACCTTGTCCTGACTTTGAGTCTCTCCGAGTTTCCCCTGCTATTTCCGCCCCCTCCAGTTCTTCCCTCTTTCCCTGCTTCTCCCCCACCCCACTAGCAATGACCCCCTTTAACTAATGAATTAGGAACCGCTCCTGCAATTGCAATCCTCAGTTCGACACTTGGCATTGAGAAGCAAACCAGGGCTATTTAGCTCAGCGTTAAATGGTCCGCCACATTAACCCCCTGGCACGCTGAGCTATTAGGTTGTTTTACTGTTGTTAAAGTTGCATTTGTTAGGTGGCGTCTCGCTGCCCTCCTTAGCGTTGTGGGAGAGCTTGCTATCTGTGGCATTTATGCCAGCTGTGGGGCGTGCAGGTGAGACCGCCATGTGGCACCCTCCTTTTGAGAGTAGAGCAACTTAAGAGCCCAACTTTTTAGTTGAAGCAGGGTGGTCATTGGGGTGTGTGGTCTTCCTATCAAGAGGTGAACAAGATGGAGCTCACACGTTGCACATGACATTCCTGGCCCACTACCTCCCTGGTCAGCTGACACACCTGATAGGATTCTCCAACCCAAATGTGTGTTCATTCTTCCTTCAAAAAGGCCAGTGGAAATGATCAAGGGGCTGAAGAGACTCCCAGGAGCTAACCGAGAGGCAAGGTCCGAGTCCAGTCCGAGGTCGATGGTGCACTATGGAGGCTGTCCATCAAAGCTATAGCTGGGTCCAAGGTGGGGAGTCGGGTGGGGTCAGGAACTCTGGCAGAAGAGCAGGACAGGGAGCAGGCAGGAACAGGCTACCAACAACATTGCTCCCGCAACCTGGGACTGGGGCTGACTGGCTTTTATCTGCCCTGAGACATAGGGTGGCCCCGGTCCACAGGTGACTCGCCTCTCCTGGCCTGGAGGTGAGCACTCCTCCTGCGGGAACTTAGTTCCCTCCACCTCTCTGCCCTGAGCCTCTGCAGCTCAGGAGAGGCTGGAGGGTTACCGGACCCAGAGGCAACCTCCTCTTCCCCTGACGGGGCTGAGAGTGGAGCACCTGCAGCCAATGGGTCCTCCATCCCCTCAGGAGCCAGAGCAGACTCAGCTGGTGCCTGCACCTGAGGATCCAGCACAGGTGAGGACCCTTCAGGCTCAGGCCCCAGCCCCGGCTCAGCTGGTTCCGGAGGCGGGGAATCCTGTGTAGGCTGGGATCCCTCAGGTTCAGCATCCGAGTCTGAATCCCAGGCCATCACACTCCTGTTTGAGGAAAGGTCGCAGCATTTGGGACTTTTTACTTTGGAGAAAAAGCAAACAAATGGCAACATGATAGAAGTTTATAAAAGCATACACAACACGGACGAAGTGGACGGAAAAAAAGCTTTACTCAGTCTCTCTCTCTCTCTCTCTCTCTCTCTCTGATCTTTATTGAATTTTTAGTTACATACTATACATACACATACATCTTGTTTCACATTTGTTCCTGCTCTCCTGAGCTGACTTCCCTCCTTCCTTCTTCCGGCTTTTTTATGTCGTCTTTAACTTTTCGCATTGTCTTTGTCCATTTTATATATAATTGTCCTTCTTCAATTTTGTTTCCATAAAATGTCTGTAAACAAGCATAAGATGTCTGTAAACATCTCAGGGTGACGAAACATATAAAAAGGAATGGGGATAATTTATGTTATATATTGAGAAGACAATGTGAAATAGGGAAACCAGTAGAACTAAAATAAACCTTCTAACGGGAAAACACAAGAAATTTATTGGATAATAATATCAAAATGAATTAAAAATGTATATTAGGACTCTTGTTGAACAATATTTGTAAATGAATATAGACAGACAACAAGAATTGTATATACTCAGTATCTCATAACACTAGAATTCATGGAAGATTCGAGACAGATAAAAGAAAGTTAATCTTCACACATCAAATGGAATTCGCTCCCATAAGACCTGTCCTCCAACATTCTCCATTGAAAATAAGGATGTCCTATTTAATAATAATAATAATAATAATAATAATAATAATAATAATAATAATAATTTATTGATCCCGCCCATCTGACTGGGTTGCCCCAGCCACTCTGGGCAGCTTCCAACATATATAAAAAAATAATAAAACTTTAAACATTAAAAAACTTCCCTATACAGGGCTGCCTTCAAATGTCTTCTAAGGGTGGCATAGTTATTTAACCTCCTTGGTTTGGGGGTTGCATAACTCCCTCCAACATTTCTCTGATGAAAATAGGGAAGTCCAACAGAAAAGTGAGACATTCCAGGATTAAATCAGAAACTGGGACGTCTTCTGTAAATCTGGGACTGTCCCTGGAAAATAGGGACACGTGGAGGGTTTGATAAGAGGCAGTGATGGCTGCCATCATAGATGGCTTGAAAAGTGATTTAGAGAAATAAGGGGTCAGTGGCTACTAGCCACAATAGCAATGTTCTCTCTTCACTGTTGGAGGCGATTTGGCATGAATGCTGGTTAAAGGTAAAGGGACCCCTGACCATTAGGTCCAGTCGCGGATGACTCTGGGGTTGCAGCGCTCATTTTGCTTTATTGGTCGAGGGAGCCAGCGTACAGCTTCCAGGTCATGTGGCCAGCATGACTAAGCCACTTCTGGCGAACCGGAGCAGCACACGGAAACACCGTTTACCTTCCTGCCAGAGCGGTACCTATTTATCTACTTGCACTTTGACGTGCTTTTGAACTGCTAGGTTGGCAGGAGCAGGGACCGAGCAACGGGAGCTCACCCCGTCACGGGGATTTGAACCGCTGACCTTCTGATCAGCAAGTCCTAGGCTCTGTGGTTTAACCCACAGCACCACCCGCGCTGGTTGCTGGGAATCAAAAGCAGGGAGAGCTCTGTTGTGCTCAGGTCCTGCTTGAGGAGAAGGAATATTTAACATTCCCACTGAAATCACTGTAACATACACAAAGGTGGGAAACTGTGTTTCTGGGAAAGCGTGGTTTGGGGATCATTCATGGCCTGTGAGATCATGAGAAAAGACAATGGGAACTGGTCCGCAAGGGCAATGAGGGTTCTGCCCCACCAATCTATCTGCCTTCTTCCTTACAGCCAATCTGGGGGTGGCTCCACCTGCTATTGGCTCTGGTTTCACCTATCGTTGGCTCTGCCTCTGCCTCCTATTGGCCTCCCTGCCTTCTGCCCAACCTGTCACAATGGAGACCAGCCACCACTGAAAATGCTTATGCACGTTCCGACACAACCATTCCGCCGCTGACCAATTTATTATCCAGAACTCCGTTGCCAGATGACATGGCATGAGCAAATGTAAACAACTAGTTCCCATTCACTTGAAAAGTCAAATTGGGATGGAAGAACACAAAGGAGCCTCAGCTCCAATGATAACGAAGAACGCGACTTTGAAGTTGTAGCTAAATTGCATTCTCTCGCCCTTCTGCCGCCGCCTGTGAAAACTCGGCAAAATTGGCCGAGCAGTGATTAGTCCATAATTCTGTATGTTCAAATAGCTTTTGGTTATTACAAAGCAGGAAATTTCAAAAGGCCTTCATTTAAAAACTGGTCGTAGGGCAATTGTGGGAGGACCTTCATAAGAAAGTAAAATATGTGTTTTATAAGCCTGTTGATACTGAGCCAGGATATTTAAATAAAGCAAGAAATTGACCGATTCCTCCATCACTCCTCAAGAATCTCTGGTTCACTGGATCCTGGCTGTGGCTTCGGCCTAACCATGATGGTGGGGCCTTGGTTGAGCTCCAGTGCTGCTGGAATGAGGCATCAATTTTATCCTTCTGAGAACCCAGAAACCCATAATCCCTGATCCATGCTGACTGGGAATGATGGGAGTTGCAGTTTAAAATGCCTGGATTTTGCCAGGTTGGGATAAAGCTCTACTACCCTTAACCCTTCTAGACCCAAGATCTACCTCTAGCTCCTCCTTGTACATTTTATGTTCCTACCAATAAGTTTGTAGATCTGTGATCTTTCTTTCTCCCTCCTCCCGTCTCTCGTTTTTCACCTCTTCCTGAAAGATGGTTGCAGTGCTGTTCGCATGATTCATCTTTCGGGGGGGGGGCAAGTTATGCCCCCCTTGTGGGTCATGGGACCCAGCGGTTCAAGACCAGGGGGCCGGAGAACCCAGTATCCTGCTCTTTTGCAACCATACAGGTTCTCTCTATATTAGTGCTCCGTAAATAAATTATGCTTAAAAGGGATGCGGGGGGAGTAGCTGTGGAGTTCGGGGCGGGGGGAGCGGGAGATGCATTTCAGCTTCTGGATTCTTCTAAGCAAAGGCTTAGCTCTGAGTAATCAAAATTGCTTTGGTTGGGCGCGGAGGCATTAAAAGCCTTGTCCACTAATTGAGAGAAGCGGCTCCGGCGATGCAGCCTTGCCCTCTCGTTAGGCGAACTCGCAAGTTCTATTTGTCATCATTGCTTGCCCGTCTTAATCTAACAGTACTGCTGGTGCAAATTAATGGTAATTTGTTATGACACACTGTGTCCTTCGAGTGGAACAACAATATGGAACTAATACCGCTCCACTCATAGCCCCTTGCCAGCTCCCTCCATCTCTCCCCACCCCGGATCTCGCCCACTGCTGAAGACATCATCCTGACTTAGCCTTCAAGCTGCTCTCTGCTAAAAGGGGTGTCAGGATATGTTATAGCTTGACTGACAGAGACTACCCAGTGCACTTCCACTGACACGTTCTAAAGGGATGTGCAGCTAACTCTAGGGCTAGTCTTTTCCAAGCACCTCATTGCTATTTCTAATATAGATATAGGGGCTTTCCCCCCAGCTGGAACAATGTTCTGGTACCTCTCAGCTGGGCCCCCAAAGTGGGGGGAGAGACCTGACGAGCCTCTGGAAAGTCCTACTGTGCCTCCGGCTCATGAGGAGACCTTCCCCAGAGCTGGAAGAGGACATCCTCTACGGCAGTGGTGGCCAAACTTGGTCCTCCAGCTGTTTTTGGACTACAACTCCCATCATCCCTAGCTAACAGGACCAGTGGTCAGGGGTGATGGGAACTGTAGTCCCAAAACAGCTGGAGGACCAAGTTTGGCCACCACTGCTCTACAGGCTCTGGAGAGGGAGGGTATCATCTTGAGCCAGGGCTTTGTTGAGGCTCTTCAATCTCCCAGGCAAAGCCACACCTCAGCTGAGCAAGTCCCAGTGCTGCTCCAGCTCACATGAGCTGGAGAGGCGAGGGGGTGGGGGGCTTGTTAAGCTGCTCAGATATGGGGAGGAAGGCTCCCCACACCTCAGCTGAGCAGCATCAACAAGTCTCTGGCTGGCGAGGAGACCCCCCCCCAAGCCTGATGAGAACCTCTGGGGTGGGTGTTGTGAGGGAGGTGAATTCTGGGACCTTTTTGTCTAGGGGAAAAAAGCACCAAATACAGAGAGATACAGTGGTACCTCGGGTTACATACGCTTCAGGTTACATACGCTTCAGGTTACAGACTCCACTAACCCAGAAATAGTGCTTCAGGTTAAGAACTTTGCTTCAGGATGAGAACAGAAATCGTGCTCCGGGGGTGCAGCAGCAGCAGGAGGCCCCATTAGCTAAAGTGGTGCTTCAGGTTAAGAACAGTTTCAGGTTAAGTACGGACCTCTGGAACGAATTAAGTACTTAACCCGAGGTACCACTGTACACAGGTACAGATGTGGGCATTTGTGCACAGTTTCCATATCTGCCTTGCAATTGCCTTCATGCAGTCCATACACCTGACAGGTTTCCAGAACTCACCTAGTATTTGCAGATCATGGTGGTTCATACGCACACAGAGGGCTTCTGTTGACGCACCTGGAGAGAATCCCATACATTTTAATTGCAGGACGGTTCAGTACATTGATGTCCTCAAGCCAACACAGAGCAAAGCACAGCTACTATGGCGTCAGATTGCAGCTATTTGGGTGGGTGCGGGGTTACTAGAATAGCTATTGTCATAACCATGGGGGCTGGGTCCAAGGAACTGCGCTTCTGGAATACATTGTGTAAATTAAGTACATTTGCATAAATGTTTGTAATTTGCAGGCTTGGCAGTAGAACTGGATGGATCACTAGTTCTCATTTGTGTCTCTTTTCCATATTTTCACCCGTAAGTCTGTTTCATCTTGTTTCCTCATTAAACTCTCTCTCTCTCTCTCTCTCTCTCTCTCTCTCTCTCTCTCTCTCTCTCTCCCTCCCTCCCTCCCTCCCTCCCTCCCTCCATATATTACACACAAACACACAAATGCTGATAAATACATGTTTTAAAACATACATTTTCTCCAAATACACACTTTTAAAAGAGCTCTCCTGGGGCTTTTTGAGTGAATAACTGTCACAGTGTTTGGAGAAGTGTGAAATCCAACAATAGCTATGTACCGATCCACAAATTATTCTGGGAGGTACAGCTCTGGCCTGCTCGGATTGGAATGGACAAATAACAAATTCCTCAAACATCCCTCCTTGGCAGTCCATATTTTATTTTATTTTATTTTATTTATTTTTTAAAAAAATTGTGTTCTAAGAATATATTTAATACTGTTAATTCTGTAGCACAAAATAAAATAAAAACAAGCTATGATGATCCCCACAACAAGGCTTAAAGCATAACACATTATTGCCTGAAATTCAAATGATACTTCAGTTATGTAAAAATGTTTGCACAGTGAAGACTGTCTTTTAAGTAGAAGGCCACCTCCCCCCCCCCTGCAAAAAATGGGTCTGGATTTCTGCTTCTTAATAGCCACTTTTCTTAGCCTAGATTGTCTATAATAATGACATCTGTCTCTTACTTTTAAGTATCTGGAGGGAGTGCTCTCCACCTTTGCAGTAAGCTAAGCCAGTATTAGCCACCTCCATATTGCATATGGAGGTACCGAACTGAATGCTTTGCCCAATGAGTTCATGGCAGAGGCAGTATTTGAACCAGGGGCTTCCTGATTCACAGCTCAGTCTTTTAGCCACTATGTTCTTATTTATGTTAAGTTCTCTACCATGAGCCCTACTGTTAGGTTGTGGGTGAACATATCAGACGACACAGTGATTCTTCAAACAACTCTTGTTTATTCACAGGCCCAGAACATAACTGGGCTGAAGGGTTCAACCTGCTTATATAGAGCTCAACTACAAGGCAACAGTAACAACTTTCTGTAACTATCCAATCACTGAACGTCACTTTCAATTCCTTATTTGCATATGTGAACCTGAGTGAAAACTATCTACAGTATTCCCCCTGCTGGCCCAGGGTGAGAACTTCAGTACATAACAGCTACCATTCCATCAATCCTTGCTTCCTGTCTCCATTGGAACCCTTTGTGCCATCATTTAACCCCTGATATGGTGTTGCCTTTGCTCTGATTTGCAATTATTGCTTTAGTTGAGATTCCTGCATTGCAGTGGGATTGGACTAGATGACCCCCAGGATCCTTTCCGACTCCACAATTTGTGGTTCTATTATTCTATGTTTGACTTGGTTCTGCTAACGTTCACCTGGCGGTTGGCCTCTGCTCCTTTCAGGCGCCTCCGCTCTAAACTCCCTTTATACCGAGACAGCCTGACTGATGAAGGTATCACAACTCTCTCCCGACACCTCTGTGATTATTTCAGAGCACCTGAACTTTGCTGAACTTGGGTAAACACATCTTTAATTTATATTGCATGCAATTATTTTTTTATTACAGCTGGAGTGCTAAGTGTAATCAGGTGGCTATTGTATAATTTAAACTCCAGGTGATTTTTATTTAATAATAATAGCTTGCGTTCCTATAGAGCCTCGCATCCCCAAAGGGATCTCCACAGCACTTTGCCAACTTAACAATCAAAGACGTAAAAAGTAAAACACTGATTATAATTAACACAATCTAAGTAAGCCGGGGCCTGTTCCTGCTGCTGCTGTTTATATTCAAAGGGATGCCACTGAATTTAATGACAGAAGAGCTGGGCTGATGCAATTTTACCTAGCTTGGGGGTGTGCAGAAAACCCCAACATCCCCCACCCCATTTTGCTTCTCTAATGTGTTCTTTGTGAGGAAGAACCTCACATTTTACATCAACATTTTGCCATAGATTAACTTTGGTGATAACTCAAGTCCTGGACCATTTCAGCTTTGCCCAATGTATAGTGAGGAACCTGTGACCCTCCAGATAGTATTGTTGGACTACAGCTCCCATCAGCCGCAGCCGGCATGGCCGATGGTCAAGGGTGATGGGAGATGGAGTCCAATGACATTCAGAGGGCCACAGGTTTCTCCGCCCCAGTTGTAAAAGGTTTTTCACCGATTCCTGGGCAAATAATGATGGTGGTGAGAGGCAGAGCACATACATAGCATGCTTTGCCTTGCCTGCCACCACACACTGATGTATTCTCTTGGTCCTTGGAAGCTGTTTGTTTATTTACTATCCTTTTATTTTTAAAGGGGCCCTGATAATGTAAAGATTTCTGCAGGTAGAACTCAAAAACAATGAGGGATCTTGGGTGCCCTCCTTGTAACGTGATATATGGAATTATTGTTTGGCGGTGATGGTGGTTGCTTATTTTAATTGCGTTGTGTTTTAACATGCTGTAATCTGCCCTGGGTAAGAAATATTTCTCTTCTCCTTCTTCTCATCATATTTTAATTATAAAACTGTCATACCTCATGTTACGTTTGCTTCAGGTTGAGCATTTTCAGGTTGCATCACGCAGCGACCTGGAAGTACCGCAAAGGGTTACTTCTGGGTTTCACTGCTTGCGCGTGCGCAGACACGCAAAATGATGTCATGCGCATGCGCAGAAGCGGCGAATCACGACCTGCGCACATGCAGACACGGGTTGCGTTCTGCTCATGTTGCGAATGGGCCTCCGGAACGGATCCCGTTCACAACCAGAGGTACCACTGTATAGTGTTTTTGCACTTGTTAGAATCAGAGAAACATAGAACTGGAATGGGGAATTGGGGTCATCTATTCCGTTGTTTTTTAAAAAATCATTTTTATTGATTTTCCAATAAAAACACCCAATCAACATATCCAATCATAATCAATTAAAACAAAAAACTAAAATAAAAAAACCAAATTATAATCCAGATTGTGATTATTGATTTTTAGAGGCTCCCCATAGTCTGGACCCCCTATGGGGGGGTCACCTATTCCAACCCCCTGCAATGCAGGAATCTTTTCCCCAATGTGGGGCTCGGATCCATGGCCCTGAGATTAAAAATCTCCTGCTCTACTGACCGAGCTATCCTAGCTGCTGTTATCATCACCGTTTTCATTTGATTCATATTGTAGCGAGTCCCATGGAACTAACCCCCAATAGCTCTGAAGTGGGGCTACACATTTCACAGGCACCAATGTTTTTCCATTAAATGTTTCTCACCACCACCACTGGCTTTGGCCCAGCCCTGTTATTTTTCAAAAAGGCATGACTAGAACTGGCCTTGCAAATTGATAGGGCTGGCCCTACCATTAGATAAGGTGGGCTGGCTGCCCCAGGCAACAGAATGCCATAGGCTGATGGCGGAGACGAGATGAAAGGCAGAGCTGTGTGTCCTGCATGGTTTATGCTGCAGCCACTAAGTTCCCATGCTGTCCTCAGGCAAGGTACAGTCTGTGACATTAACATATGAGAGTGCTGGAGGTGAAATAGTTAAACAAGTTACCCAATCAGAACCCAGGGGGTGGAGTCAGAGGGACTATAAAACCAGCTCTGGGAGGGGTGAAGGGAGGAGTTCGTTGGGAGTTGGTTGGAGTGGGAGTGAATTGGGATAGAGTCTGTGGGTAGGTTGAGTTAGTCTAGCGAAATAAGCTGAGTCAGGAACAGTTAGGGGCTAGGAAGACAAGTAAATATCTGAGAGGTGGTTTAGTGAGTGAGAGCAGGTAGCGGAAGTTACAGGTCTGGATAGGCACCCCATGATTGTAATTGACCAATACCGTTTATGAAACCACACGCTTGTTAAACTGCAATAAATAAACAGAAGTTTATGTTCCAGTTTAACCCTGACTGAACCTAGTATTGTACCAGGTAGGGCCTGGGAGGTGGCAGCGAGAAATGAAGTGGTGGCACAGGGATCAATAGACAGTGAAACATCTGGGGACCCTGTGCGATCGCCACACAGTCAAACCTTGGTTCCCGAACAGCTCTATTTTGGAACGTTTCAGCTCCCGAACACTGAAAACCTGGAAGTAAATGCTCCGGTTTTCAAACTTTTTTTGGGAAGCCAAACATTCGACGTGACTTCCACTTGGGTGCAGGAAGTTCCTTCAACCAATCGGAAGCTGCGCCTCGGTTGCTGAACGTTTCAGAATTCGAACTGGCTTCCAGAATGGATTACGTTTGACAACTGAGGTTTGACTGTGGCAGCAACTTTTGTGTATGGAAGTGGAGGCATTTGTTTGTCCTGCATGTTAGGATCAGACTGTCTTGTGCCTTAAAAACTAAGAATGGGGGGGAAAAGAATTTTAGTTTGCATTTAAAAGCCAAGCTGCCCAACTTTCCAAAACAGTAAGAGAAACAGAATATTGCCATCCTGCAAAATTCGTACTTCCTCAAATTTTGCAAGGCAGTTCTCCAGCCAAGTAAGGTGTACAAAAAGGCATATACTCTGGTAAAGTCTGCACAAAATGCATCAGTGAAAACAAAATACAATAATGCATTATTTTAGGGGAAAAGGCTTTGCGAAAATGCATACATTAGACCAAATTGCACAAAAACAGGAGGCGTATATCAGGAGGCGTATATCACTTCCGGAGGCGGCGCGAAACAAGCAATGGCGGTCCTCTTTGCGCTGTGAAGAGGAGCTCCGCAGAAAAGGGTCGTTCGCTGCGGCACAGCGACGACCCATTAAGAAAAACCACGAGCAGAGTGAGCTCGTGGCTGTGGGACTCGGCGGGCACCTGGAGCGACCCCCAAAACGACGAAGGGACCCCGTAAGGGGCTCCGGAAGCGCGGAGGGGAAGCGGTGCTGAGAGTACATCGCTCTTTCTGCGGGAGCGAAGCCGCGCGGCTGCTGCTGATGAGCGCCGACCTTTCTTCCTTAAGCATTGGACTCCAAACTACTTACTCGTGAGTAAGAAACACTTTAAATCTGGAATTACAAATTGTAAAATTGGCTGAAAGCGGGAGACGAGAAAAAGGAAGTCCGTCTCCCGGTAGCGCTTAGAGATCAAAGGCAAAGGAAACGACAAGCTGGAAGCATTAGAAAGGGATTTTAAAACGGGAAGCATCGTGCGACTGGCAGAGCTGGCAACTGAAAGGAAAGGCAAACCTTTTTTTTATGTTATTGTGCAGTTTTAACCTGGGGACCTTCTCCTTTTGTTGACTTTAAAAACTTTAAAACCCAGCCCCGGGCTGACAGGGGAAAAAAGGGTTCTTTGCGGATACAATTTATAAAGTTGAAACGGATACATAGAGGCATTATTGGAAGAAACAACTTAGTAACTGTATCTTGCTCCTTCAGATGGGATTACTGTGGCAACATTGAAAGGGCTCTGCAAGTGGAAAAAAGCTTTAAGGACTATTCTTATTTTATTCTGCGTAGGAACTTTAATGGCGACCAAAACTTTCCTTCTTTCTTTCTGAACTTTAACAACACTCCCTCTAGTGGAGCTTGGGATTTACAAATTCCTGGGAACTAACTTTGTTTTGACTTTCTGTTGTTTGGTTATCTACTCTGAGGCCTGTCTTTCCCATGGAACATTTGACAGTCTGACCTTGAATCCAAAGACAGGTGTGGAATGAGTGGCCCTCCGAAAACAAGATCTGCAAAATCGAAAGCAGGGAAAGGCCAACTTGTACAAACAACCCTGATTTCTCAGTCTCGTAGATCTTCTGTCCCTGCCGTTCTACAGGGAGTTGCACCCTCAACAACAGCACTATTAAAGGAACCTGAACAACCAACAACTGAGGATATGGCAGCAGGGGGATCTAATACCCTTCTAGATGAAATGCTACAACAATTTGCAATTTTAAATAAGAAGGTTGATGACCAAACAGCTAAAATCGACTTAGCCACATCCTCAATTACCAAACTATCGGAACAAGTGGCTCAGCATTCACAAGAAATTGGGAATTTAAAGGACGCTACATCTGAGATTCGGAAATTGGCCGAGGCTGCAAACGAAAAAGCTGATCAAGCTGTTCAGAAAGTGGACGAATTGAAAGGAGAGGTAAGGCCACTACATAAACATATTAGCGACCAACAGGCCTATCTGTCTATGGTGGAACTGAAAAATCGGGAAAATAATTTAAGATTACGCTCTATCCCTGAGATCGAGAAAGAAGATCTGACTGGCTTTTTGACAACAGAATTCTCTAAATTTTGGGGTATAAAGGAAGACACAGACTTCAAAATTACAACTGCATTTAGACTGGGAAGAGTTGCCAGGAAGGACAGACCCAGAGACTGCTTGATCATCCTAAGGACCAAACAAGAGAGAGACAAACTACTTGACCTACACTTTAACAAAGCACTCGAGATCCAGGACAGAAGAGCGCAAATCTACAAGGATATTCCTAAACAATTGTTAGATCTCAGAGCTAACTACACTGATCTAGCTGGACTTTTGAGAAGTAACAGGATACCTTATAGGTGGGAGTTCCCGCAAGGTCTATCATTCAACTACAAAGAAAAGAAGGTCAAAATTAGAACGAAAGAGGACAGCCAGAAGTTCCTACACGACCACGGAGAAGACCTGCAGAAGGGTACAGCAGTTCCTTGGCCCCCACCAGAATCTGGGAAAGAACCAGCACCTCCGGGTTCGGATAAAAAAGAAGACACCCCATAAAGAGCAACAACAGATTGATACAGGATGTCTCTGCAGCTGTACAGTTGGAACATTAATGGCGCAAATTCCCCGGAAAAACGCAAAAGGATTTTTCATATTCTGAAAAAAGAACATTTGGATATAATCTGTTTGCAAGAAACTCACGTGACTAGGCTTCACAGGAAAGTGTTAATAAACAAAAGACTAGGCCAAGAATTTATCTCATCAGACAGAGTCAAAAAGAGAGGCGTGGTGATCTATGCAAAAGAGAACTTACTACCAAAATTCTTGTTTAAAGATGAACAAGGAAGAATCCTGGCAATTGAAATACAAACCCAAGGGGAAAAAGTTTTGATATTAGGAATCTACGCACCTAATGAGGGGAAATCAGAATTTTACAAGAAGCTACATGAGACACTGCTGGACTATCTGGACTATTCTAACATCATTATGATGGGAGACATGAATGGGGTGGTCTCTACTTATATGGATAAGTCACAGAATCAGAATCTGACCAAGGACGGAAGACTACCAAAAACTTTTTTCGAACTAACTGACAATATGGACTTGATTGACTTATGGAGGACGAGAAACCCCTTAGGTAAAGAAGGAACTTTCTTCTCTGAGGCTCACCTGTCCTGGACAAGAATCGACCAAATTTGGACAACGAGAGGGCTGGCACCTAAGACTATAAGAGTGGAAATCTGCCCAAAGACCTGCTCCGACCACAACGCCTTGAAAATGGAAATGAGATTTACTACTGCCGATTCCTTTAGATGGAAAATGAATGACAACCTGTTAAGAGATCAAGAGATTGTAAAGAAGGCCCAAAAAGCTTTAAAGGACTATTTTGAAATCAACTTGAACACCTCGGTGGAAAAAAGAATAGTCTGGGACGCAAGCAAAGCTGTTATGAGAGGGTTTCTGATACAACAGAATACGATTAAGAAAAAATTCTGGAATGGGAAAAAAGACAAGATATTAGAGAGGATAAGAGATGGAGAGAAAAAATTAAGACTGAATCCAAAATCAAAGGAGATTTTAAGAGAAATTAAATTCCACCAGTCACAATATACGAAATTGATTAACCAAGAAGTGGAATGGAAAATTAAACAAATGAAACAAAGATCTTTTGAATCAGCGAATAAATGTGGGAAACTGTTGGCTTGGCAGTTGAAAAAGAGACAAAAATTAAACTACGTTACCAACCTAGAAGTTGAAGGGAAAAACATTCAGAAACCGGGAGAAATTAGAAAGTGTTTCCAGAAATACTTTAAAAAACTATATACCCAAGGGTCTGAGGAAGCGATTGAGATAGAACAATTTCTGAAAGACAATGGCCTACCAGAACTATCTCAGGAGAAGAGGGTAATTTTAAATTCCAAAATAACACAACAGGAAATTGAGGATGCCATTCAGAACATGCAGTTAGGCAAATCTCCAGGCCCTGATGGACTTACCTCCAAGTATTATAGGACGTTAAAAGACTACCTGACACAACCATTAATGGAGATTTGCAACCAGATTATGGGGGGAGGGAGGGCACCAGAAACGTGGAAAGAAGCATTCATCACATTGATACCCAAAGTGGAAACTGAAAAGACTCAACTTAAGAACTACCGTCCCATCTCACTCCTAAACGTGGATTACAAAATATTTGCAGACATTTTGGCAAATAGATTTAAAAAAGTACTTAATGAAGTAATTCATAAGGACCAAGCAGGCTTTCTCCCAGGCAGGCATTTGTTTGACAATACCAGGAATATTATTGACATTTTGGAACTGTTGCAAACAAATATTAACACTAAAGCAGTCCTGATATTTATTGACGCAGAGAAGGCCTTTGATAATATTTCTTGGAAGTTTATGAAGAAAAACTTGGAAGGGATGGGAGTGGGACGGGGGTTTGAGAATGGAATAGAAGCAATTTATTCAGAACAAAAGGCTAAGTTGATAGTGAACAATGTGGTGACAGAAGAGTTTTATATTGAGAAAGGAACACGACAGGGGTGCCCCCTATCCCCTCTATTATTTATCTCGGTCCTGGAGGTGTTGCTGAATATGATTAGGAAGGATCGGCAGGTACAAGGAATACGGGTCGGAGCGAAACAATATAAACTGAAAGCATTTGCAGATGACTTGGTTTTAACATTACAGGAGCCAGAATCTAGTACAAAAAGAGTTTTGGAACTGATTCAGAAATTTGGTCGGGTGGCGGGTTTTAAGCTGAATAAACAAAAAACTAAGGTATTAGGGAAAAATTTGACAGCTACTGAAACAGAGGAGTTTCAGAAGGAAACAGAACTAAAAATTGTCAAAAAAGCGAAATACCTGGGGGTCAATCTGTCTTCTAAGAACTTGAACTTATTTAAAGACAACTATGAGAAATGTTGGTCAGAAGTTAAAAAAGATCTAGAAATCTGGTCAAGACTGAAACTATCCTTGTTAGGCCGAATCGCAGCTATAAAAATGAACGTTTTGCCAAAAATGTTGTTCTTGTTTCAAGCCTTGCAGGTTGTGGACAGAGTGGAATGTTTTGGAAAGTGGCAGAAG
Source organism: Podarcis bocagei (assembly GCF_964188305.1). Classification (NCBI taxonomy): domain Eukaryota; kingdom Metazoa; phylum Chordata; class Lepidosauria; order Squamata; family Lacertidae; genus Podarcis; species Podarcis bocagei. Next base: position 15,851,343 of record NC_138135.1, on the reverse strand, counting down.
GATATATCGAAATTTGTTTGGCAGGGCAAAAAGCCCCGAATAAAGTTTAAAATACTAACTGACGCAAAGGAGAGAGGGGGTTTTGCCCTGCCAGACTTAAGGTTATACTATGAAGCTGCTGCCTTCTGCTGGATGAAAGATTGGATTCTGCTAGAAAACACTGATGTCCTAGATCTGGAAGGCTTTAACAATTCGTTAGGTTGGCATGCGTACCTGTGGTATGACAAGGCTAAAACATATGGAATGTTCAAAAACCATATTGTCAGAAAAGCAATATTTATGGTCTGGAAAAAATACAAAGACTTACTGGAAAGTAAAACTCCGAGGTGGGTCTCACCAATAGAGGCCAAGGCTCGGAAAAAACCTAATATGGAGGCCGGCTGGCCGAAATATTGGGAAATATTAGAAAACATTGGAGGTAATTGGAGGTTGCAGAGCTTTGAAAAATTAAAGGGTAAGGTGCAAGATTGGTTTCATTATGCCCAAATTAACGAGGTGTTTAAGCTAGACCAAAAAATAGGATTCCAGGTGGAAAAATCGAAACTTGAGACAGAGTTGTTAGAACCAAAGACCAAGTTATTATCGAGAATGTATAACTTGCTGCTTAAATGGAATACTCAGGATGAGATAGTCAAATCAGCCATGATAAAATGGGCTCAGGACATTGGTTACAATATCATGTCGGAGGACTGGGAAAGGTTATGGACCACCGGTATGAAGTTTACTGCATGTAATGCTCTGAAAGAAAACATTATGAAAATGGTATACAGGTGGTACATGACCCCAGTCAAGCTTGCTAAGATATACCATTTGTCTGATAATAAATGTTGGAAATGCAAGGAGGCTGAAGGGACATTCTTTCACCTGTGGTGGACTTGTCCAAGAGTGAAGGCCTTCTGGGAAATGATCTACAATGAGTTAAAAAAGGTGTTTAAGTACACCTTTCCTAAGAAACCGGAGGCCTTCCTCTTGGGCATTGTCGGCCAAAAGGTGTCAAAGAAGGACAGAACGTTTTTTATGTATGCTACTACAGCAGCAAGAATTCTTATCGCTAAGCATTGGAAGACTCAAGATTTGCCCACACTGGAAGATTGGCAGACGCAACTGATGAACTACATGGAATTAGCCGAGATGACTGCCAGGATCCGAGACTTGGGAGAAGAGACGATGGAGGAGGACTGGGAAAAATTTAAAGATTATCTACAAAAACATTATAAGCTATATGAACTATAATATGCCGCATGATTTGGAAGGTTAGCCCCAGTAATGAAAGTGGATTTTATATGAAATTGGATAATATCTTTGAAAGAACCAATGTTTAAATAGCTAAAAGTGATAATATGCTATGTTTTTAGAGTAATTGGAAAATAAGGGATTTAAACTCAAATTCTAATTGAAAGTACAAAGAAACACGCGAAACAAGGTTACAACTTGCTGATTAAATTTATTGATAAGAATGCATTATGCGGGAGATGTGGGGAAGTCCGATAGAAGATTGAAATAAGTTGTTGGAAGGGTTCGATTTTTTTTCCTTTTTCTTTTTATCTTTTCTGTTTTTTCTTCTTTCTGTATTATCTGAAACTGGAAAAATGCAATAAAAATTATTATTAAAAAAAATATCAGGAGGAATCTGTACTGAATTTGTGAATTTTTACGAGGGCTTCAGAAATACTGCAGATGGGTGTAGAAATCAGTTTAAGATTGGGAATGATTGAGAAAGTGAGAGAAATTGAAATTGACAGCCTCACCCATCCCTAGTGAAAAATGAATGTGAGATGTGAAGCTTCAGGGAACCAGGCAAAGGGCCTTCTCAGTAGTGGCGCCCTCCCTGTGGAACGCCCTCCCATCAGACGTCAAACAGATGAACAACTATTTGACTCTTAGAAGGCATTTGAAGGCGGCCCTGCTCAGGGAAGTTTTTAATGGTTGATGTTTTACTGTGTTGTTAATATTTTGTTGGGAGTTGCCCAGAGTGGGGTAAACCAATCAGATGGGTGGCATGTTGTTGTTGTTGTTGTTGTTGTTGTTGTTGTTGTCAACAACTGAGCCTTCATTAATTCTCAGATTGTGTTGCTTCATGTTCCACACTATGCACCCCCAAACCAAGCCTGTATGGAACCCCAGCCATCAATTTCAACCCATGAATCCCAAGCAAAGTGTTGGCAGCATCTCTTCATAGATGTCAAACATTTTCATATTCATCCTGTTCAGTTAAATAAATAAAGAAATAAATAAACCCAGCAAAATCAGTACCCTAAGAAGGTAATGAGGGGTGTTGTTTTTCAAGCAGGCCAAATAATTTAATCATAAATTTGGATATGAGGCTGCATGCACCTTGCCATTTAATCCAGACTGACCTTGTCTGGGGGAAACCTGTTTGTAAGTAAAAAACCAAAACCAAAAAGACTGATGTCGGTGTGATATCTCAACAACTTGCTTAAAACTTAAGTTGCTTTCAGGAAGAAGCCTAATTTCACATGTCGGACTCTTTGTTTAAAGACTGCATAAGTGCTTTTCAGAACAGCAGTCTGAAATCAGACGACATGGGTTATGGATCAGAGCTATCTACGTGTTAGATCTGACATGAATTATGGAATCAAGTGCCATGGTTCAGGAAGTTTCGCTCTAGACCACCGTGCATTATTTCATAGCAAGCAAAACATTCTGAAAGAAAAGGTGGCGCTTCTTCGCAGATGGGACTGTGATTCAAGCCTGTCTCTAGAGGGCAGGCAAATATAAGATAGGCATATAAGGTAGCAAGTGAATTTCCTGAACAGAGCCAGATCTCTGTAATTGCATATCAGATGTAAGTGAGTTTGTCGACTCCCAGAGTCCTGAATTACTTCACAAGGCAGTGAGGAGAAGGACTATTCGCTGATCTGAGAGGGAGGAGGAAGCAATAGATTGTGTGTGGAGAATTTGTAACGGTATACCAGGGAGATTGCCCCTTAAAATGATAGAGTTGAATCCAGATTAAGTTAATTGAATTCATTCCCATTGAAACACATGGTACTTCAATTAAGTCAGGACTAACTTGTCCCGATGGTTTCAAGTGTGCAATTTAGGATGCAATGAGTCATTGGTAATCACTAAAAGCAATCCTCTAATTTATGTTTTTGCAAGTTCTTTGTTCTAAATTGGCTGCAGTTCATTTCTGGGCCCAGACTAGTGCTTAAACCCCTAAACTACAGTGGTACCTCAGGTACAGTGAGGTACAGTGGTACCTTAATTAGTTCTGGAGGTCTGTTCTTAACCTGAAACTGTTCTTAACCTGAGGTACCACTTTAGCTAATGGGGCCTCCCGCTGCCACCGTGCCGCCGCCACACGATTTCTGTTCTCCTCCTGAAGCAAAGTTCTTAACCCGAGGTACTATTTCCGGGTTGGCGGAGTCTGTAACCTGAAGCGTATGTAACCTGAAGCGTATGTAACTTGAGGCACCACTGTACTTTATCCCCAAGTATCTGAGAGACTGCATCCCTATAGGCCCTCCCCCCAGGTGTTAAGATCAACAGAAGGGGCACTCTGGGTAGTTCCACCAACCTCAGAAATATGGAGGTGGCCCAGGAGAGGGCATTCTCTGAGGCAACTCCTCAGTTGTGTAGTTCTTTCCCTACAGAGGTACATTTGGCACCTTTACCAACTAGCTTTCAGCAAATGCTGAAGATGTGTCTCTTAGCTCCGGCCTTTGACACTGTGCGTTTTTAGAACTCACCCTATTCCCACGACTCTGGTTTGTTTAACTGCTTTTAATTCTGGATGTTAAACCCTGGCAAGAGAGAGGTCCTGGTTCCTGTGTCAGAGAAATGGATCAGTTGTCTATTCTGAATGGGGTTGCACTCAGGAGTAGGTTCATGGCCTGAGGCTGCTTTTGGACTCATCTTTGTCACTCGGTGGTCACAAGGACAAGGAGTCCCTTTTACCAGCTTCAGGAGATCAGGCAGTTACAGGTATTCCTGGACAATGATAGCTTGGCCACTGTGGTCTTAGTACCCCCAAGACTGGATTACTGCAATATGTGTTCATCAACACCAAAGACTGATACAACAGGTCCATCCCTATAGATGTAGTATCAAACAAGACCACAAGCACCTTAAATCTCTGGAGAAGATGGAGTTCAGCAGCATGGATCTCTTTTCACTGAGAACAAGTCCAGAGTTGCACACGTTAACCTAAATGTGTGGAGGAACCCACAGTCCAGTCACCTTCCACTCATTCAACATAACACATGAAAACTACTACTGTGCTTTCATTTTTAAAAAAAGAAAACTGATTTTATTTTATAAAGCAAAAGGGAAATATATCCAATGACAGTAACGACGACAATGCATTAGGAAAAAGCAACATTTCAGGAAAGGAAAGAGGCTCTATCTCTTCTTTGTTTACGAAAGCGTGACACTGTTGAAAAGAAGCTGCTAGTTTCACACTGTCATCCGCAAAACTCATGATGTGCCTACAAGCAAAGTGCAAAGAATGTCTCATTTGTTCACCCAAAGGGGGGGGGGAGTACTGCATGGTCTGTGGTGTATAAATGGCTTTGGGTTTAACTCTTTGGTAGTTTTGTTCCCATCCTTGCAATCTCTAGAGGCGAGAACGAAAAAACCCACCAGCGTGGATAATACAGTCAGATGGGACGCAGGTCCTCTCTGCTTATTTTTCGTTTTGCCTTCCCATAAAGAGTTTGAGGCAGTTTAGCATTATGCTGTACTATCAACCGCTGATTTGTGTGCCTGCTGAAAGATCTCTCACCTTTCAGGCTTGCTTTGCTCAGCCCCACTTTAATCAGCTGGCAGAGCCATTTTATGCCAATGTTGCCAGTTTCTCAACTGGGAATCCATGAGTCAGGGTGCTTTCAAGGGTGTCCCATCAAACACTCTCTGTGCTCAGCCAGCCCCCATCTGGCTCCCTTTTTTTAACAGCCAGTCCAGGGGCTGCATCTGCATGTCTGCTTCCTCTTCCTTTGCCTCAGGGTTGCCCCTTGTAGAACTCAGCAGGCAGGAAGATGGGGACAAAACTAGACTGAGTTGAGACTGCCTGTCGTTGGCTCCTCTGCCCTATCAGCCACACGGTAGAGAAACATGCAGCTGAGAGATGCTAAATTGTCCTGCATCTGTAGCTTATCTTCCTGTGGTCTGTTGCCTCCCTCTCTTCCCAGCTGGATTCCAGCATCAGGAATGAAACTTGTCAGCAAGGCAATGGAAGAATTTGTTGGAACTTACATTCTTGGCAGAGTTTTGAGTTCCAACAGATCCTGGGTAATTGATGTCTCCCATGGTTACTATAGCTCCCCTTTTTTGAACGTTTGGAAAGCTGCTGTAGGAAGGCAGAGGGCCTTCTCAGTAGTGGCACCCGCCCTGTGGAACGCCCTCCCATCAGATGTCAAGGAAATAACCAACTATCTGACTTTTAGAAGACATTTGAAGGCAGCCCTGTTTAGGGAGGCTTTTAATGCTTGATGTTTTATTCTATTTTTAATATTTTGTTGGAAGCCGCTCAGAGTGGCTGGGGAAACCCAGCAAGATGGGCAGGGTATAAATAAGTTGTTGTTGCTGTCGTCGTCGTCGTTGTCATCCAATTCTTCAGTCTAGCTTGGAGGTCTATAGCAGACATCCACAGTAAGGTCTCTGTCGTTTCCCTCTCCTGAATTTTTTACCCATATGCTCTCAATCTGCCTTCCATGCTCCAGGTCATGGATGTCTTCACAAGTGTACACATCCTTTGCATATAACACTACTATTGTGAAATTGCTTTGAGGTGCTTTTACAGGAAGTGATTCATAAATGGAAACAACAATAATAACTCTGGAGAGGCACAAGAGACCTGTCCTCTCTTGCATCTGGCCACTCTTGCTGAAGCTGATGTGCATGAGCACAGAGGGATGGAGAACCGTGCATCAAATATTCTGCCTCCCTCTCCGCTTTGTGCCTCAACAGTCCTTAATAAGTCTTTGGTGTGTGCCTTTGTAAGGCGTTTGGAGTTCATTCATTTTGTTTTCATAGAACAATTGACCGTTTAACTCATGTGTAGGCAAACTAAGGCCCGGGGGCAGGATCTGGCCCAATCGCCTTCTCAATCTGGCCCGCAGAAGGTTCGGGAATCAGCATGTTTTTACATGAGTAGAATGTGTCCTTTTATTTAAAATGCATCTCTGGGTTATTTGTGGGGCATTGGAATTCGTTCATTCCCCCCCTCCAATATATAGTCCAGTCCCCCACAAGGTCTGAGGGACAGTGGACTGGCCCCCTGCTGAAAAAGTTTGCTGACCCCTGATTTAACTGGTAACATGGTGTCTCTCTCCCCCCCCCCTTTTCTTCTTCAGTTTCAGAAGCAAATGAGGATATAAAAGACAGGAGTGGTGGAGTGGTTAAGAGACAGTGGTCAAGCTGGGAAGCTCAACAGGTAAGTCTTGGATTTTCTGCTTTCAGAAATGTACTTTAGATTAAAACTAGGCTTGGGCCTAGTGGGAAAACCCCAAATATTGGAGCACCTATCTCTTCAAGAAGAAAAACCCAGCCATTTTAAATTCCATGTGCCTTACTGAAAACTGCCCATTGCTTAACAGTGAAAATGAGAAGGTGGGGGTAGATGGCCAATGGAACAAGAATGAACCAGGCAAGTGGAAATTATAGATGTGAGATTAGGTTCCATTCTGCATGTTTTGAATGTAAGCTGTTACACAAGGAAGTCACAAAGGTTTGGGGCTTGATGTTGTGCGATCCTTTGTTGAGATCTTGTTGTCCGTGTTTGGTTGCGTGGCTCATGGGAACGTTTTTCTTTCCTTCCGTGGTACAGATTTCCTCTGAACTTCTTCTAAGCACACACAAAAAAGGATGTTTATTAAAGGCTGAAAATGTATGCTTTGACTTCATTGACTTTCAGTTCAAGACTTTAGCATGCTTTTGGATCAGTTGCTTCCTTCATGCATTGGCTGGATGTAAAAACAGCTATAGGAGGAACTCAGTTGGCTATAATTTGGAAGGGAAATGACCTCTATTGCACCTGTGCTACCTCATTCAGATTTCCATACATCAGTCTTGTTTTTAGTTGTCATGAGTAAGTATACTACTTTTGCTTAGCTCATGGTTCCTGAAATATGGGACATAATCTACCAAGTCTGGTCTTCAGATGCACCAAGAGATGCCTGATTTGTCTCCTGAAGCTGAGGTTCCCAGGAAATATAGAGAAACAGGGTCCTCTCAGGCTGGCTGATGGCGCAGGTTCCCTGGCTTGGTCTTCGTCACTTCTGCCTTCTGTCCAGGGCACATGGGTCCTTCTTAAACAGCTGCAGGGGAGATGGGGTAGAGGGTACCCAAACATTTTCTCAGACCATGGATGGTTCCATCAGGAGTTGACAGTGTGCAGTTTTTAGGGGACTCTGGTCCATGAAAGCTTGTGCCGCATTAAATTTGATAGTTTCTTGAGATTGAGGTGCCACAAGACTCTTTGTTCTCCTTGTTTTTATAGTGGAGGGAAGGGAGTAAGCTGTTTTGTGTGGCTGGTGGCACACAAGGAAGCAGGCAATCCATTCTAGCAGGCACCCTTTTCAAAATGCGTTGGACAATGGTGCGAATGCCCAAGAAAGCCATTTCCCAATGATAATTGAAATCTTAGCCATTTCAGAATGATTTGCCCATCAATTCTGTTTGTTTCACTGTCTGTGCCTGTGCGTGCAAATTGTGGAGAACGCTCTCAAACGTATATAATTTTCATATAATCCTGTACATCTGCAATTTAGCTTCTAATTTGTTTCTTTGTAGTATTAAGCAGAGACAGTGGTTTATTTTTTAATGACATAAAAAAAGGTTTTCTCTCCAGGGGTTTTGACCCGTGTGGCAGAAAGAGCTTGTGTTTCTTTTTCATCATCAAGACAAAGACTGAATTCTTTCTTTTTGTTTTAAAAAAAGAAGAAGTGATTAAAGAGAAGAATGTTTCCCCTGAGATAAGATACATTCTTTGTTTTTTCTTCTTCCTTGTTTTCTTTCTCTCATCTGTATGTCATTTCTCTTTGTCCTCCCACCCCACCCCCAGTGTGGACGCCTCCATTTTAGGATGCTTACCACCGTGGTTATAAATATAGGAGTAACATATTGAGATCAGGATCAGGACACATAGAATTAGTCATATTATTCTGCTTACCATATAAAGACTCAGGAACTCAGAAAGAGAACAAAATCTAAGACAGGAATACAATGCTATGCCATCAGCATGGCTAGAGTTGGGATAGAGAAATTGTAGCCTTCCAGATGTTGTTGGCTACAACTCCCATCATTCCTGACCATTGACCATGCTGGTTCAGGCTTTGGGCCAACTGAAAATATTTTGCTGAATGAGGTGAAGGACAATATAGTGTGTGTCCTCCCGGTTCATCCATTTCTCATACAGAATCCTTATGTTTGTATAAGAAATGACTATCTAATGTAGCTCTTTGCTGGAGATGTGATATGGACAATGCTTTGAAAGATATGCTTCTGCTGTGTCCCACACTTGCTAAGTTTCAGGAGAAAGTGCTGGACTATAGAAACAAGACACTATGGGGAAATTTAAGATTTTCAGAGGTGACTATGCTCTTGAACTATATACCCATTGTATGGAAATTGTCAACAGGACGGCGAAAATGGATTCTACACACCCTAATGGTGGCCAAGAGACTGATACTGATGAATGGGAAGAATACGGATACAATTCTTCTTAATCAATGGCTTGACAAAATGACAATATTGGCAACGCATATGAATGGGCAGACTTTCTTTGGTTAAATACAATGATATTTGGAATGAGTTTATTAGGTTATTGACTTAATAAGAATAAGAATATACACATCTGAGGTCCAGCGCCTAGGGCCTTCTGGCAGTTCCCTCACTGCAAGAAATGAAGTTACAGGGAACCAGGCAGAGGGCCTTATCGATGGTGGCACCCACCCTGTGGAACGCCCTCCCATCATATGTCAAAGGAAGAAACAACTACCAGATTTTTAGAAGACATCTGAAGGCAGCCCTGTTTAGGGAAGCTTTTAATATATGAAGGACTACTGTATTTTAATATTTTGTTGGAAGCCGCCCAGAGTGGCTGAGGAAACACAGCCAGATAGGTAGAGTATAAATAATAAATAATAATATATTATTTATTATTATTATTATTATTAGTCCTTACTCACTTTTTCTGTTCCTCCCCCCCCACACTCTCTTTTTCTAATAAAATATTAATATACAGAAGCCAACTGAAGTGGCAGTTAGATCTTACTTCAGCCCTGCAACAGTATTGTGTCCTCCACTACCACCAAGGGCTCCAGACTAGTTAGGCAAATCAGGCAATGTGGCATACACTGCTCTAACTGAAGGATACAGCTGGGACTTGGGAGCAGCAGCATTTGCCACCTGATGCAGTTGCCTTGCTGTCTAATGGTAGGGCTGGCCTCCTGGAGCTGATGTGAGTTGCGAGTCCAGCAAGATCTGAAGGGCCACAAGTTCTTTGTCCTAAGCTGGAGTCATCAAGGTCATGGAGCAGATACTGCACCTCCCAAGTGTGTTGCACCCTTAACCACCCATGGACCAAACTAAGGCATCTTCGGAGGGGATACTTTAGTTATGAGGGCACCACTTGCCTTCCATAGTTGATATCAAGGGGGCAGATGGTACAGCTGTTGCACGTGTTCAGATGTGGATGCACAGACACACATGGGGCCTTGGCAATATAATATAAAAACCCTCCAACTATCCACCCATCTGTTGTTAACATCCCTCCAGCATTGGCATCCACCAACATTTCCTTGCTAGCAACATAAGATACAGTTTCAGTGGCTCGTGACTAGTTCTTGTGTTCAGACGGAGCCTCGTCTCAGAAGAGATTGCCCTATTGCTCATCCTTCTCTTGCCCGTCTCATGGGATTATGGCAACAGGCAAGGAAACATTTGCTTGCATTCTTGTTTTTTGTTCTGCATCATGCTTACTTGCTGTAGCATTCTGAATCTCTTGGACAACGTATTCGCATCAGTGAGCTATCTTTCATTTTATTTTTTTCACCGGCTTCAGCTCTAGAAATTTCTGTAGTGGAGCCATATCAATGCTTGTTGCATCAAAAGTAGAGGATTACCACTGCTGAACACTCTGTGTCAAGATGCTGTTGTGAGGATCAGAAGCAGCTGGTGCCTAGCGGATGATAGTTTTATCCACTTTAAGCCCTACCAAGGGTTTACCATATGGCTAGGCCTATGCTATAGCATACTTTGCATAATGGTTAATCCAACCTTTCCTTCTGCCCCCTGCCCCTTTTTACAGCAAGAAATACATTGCTCCTTTATCTCTGAAGTAGACCAGCCTAAATTTCTCCTCCTTCCTTAACTCTTAAACCTCACATTCTGCTCCTCATAGGAAGGGATCCAGGGGTCATCCAGTCCAACCCCCTGCAATCCAGGAATCTCAGCTATAGCACCCATAACAGATGACCATCCAATCTCCGCTTAAAAACCGCCCAAGGAAGGAGAGTCCACAACCTCCCAAGGGAGACTGTTCCACTGCCGAACAGTTCTTACTGTCAGAAAGTTTTTCTGTATGTTTGGTCAGAATCTCTTGAAGCCATTGGTTCGAGTCCTACCCTCCAGAGCAGGAGAAAAAAGGCTTGCGCTCCTCTTCCTCCTTGATTTTTAAAAGGGAGGATGATCCCTTCACTTCTCTTTAACATGAGAGCAGCCTTGCTAGATCAGTCCAATGATCCATCTGTCACAGCTAAAAATTGGCCGCTGTTTCTTTAATGCTAAAAGAACTAAGTCAGCATGAGTCAGCGGCCTACAATGACTCATGCAACCTTTCACCAAATTGTACCTGTATATATAGAGTGGTCAATGTTAGTGTTGGGTGTGGGTTGGTTGGATGGTAGAAAGCTGGTTGCGTTTGGTGTGTATAAAAACTGTCGGTCGTGGTTGGAGAAGAAGATTTTTAAAGAATAAAAGCAGCAATGTTCTGCAGGAATATTCTTTCTCAAAGACTTGTTGTTGTTGTTTAATCGTTTAGTCGTGTCCGACTCTTTGTTACCCCATGGACAAGAGCACGCCAGGCACTCCTGTCTTCCACTGCCTCCCGCAGTTTGGTCAAACTCATGCTGGTAGCTTCAAGAACACTGTCCAACCATTTCGACCTCTGTCATCCCTTTCTCCTTGTGCCCTCAGTCTTTCCCAATATCAAGGTCTTTTCCAGGGAGTCTTCTCTTCTCATGAGGTGGCCAAAGTATTGGAGCCTCAGCTTCAGGATCTGCCCTTCCACTGAGCACTCAGGGCTGATTTCCTTCAGAATGGATAGGTTTGATCTTCTTGCAGTCCATGGGACTCTCAAGAGTCTCCTCCAGCACCATAATTCAAAAGCATCCATTCTTTGGCGATCAGCCTTCCTTATGGTCCAGCTCTCACTTCCATACATTACTACTGGGAAAACCATAGCTTTAACTATACGGACCTTTGTTGGCAAGGTGATGTCTCTGCTTTTTAAGATGCTGTCTAGGTTTGTCATTGCCTTTCTCCCAAGGAGCAGGCGTCTTTTAATTTCGTGACTGCTGTCACCATCTGCAGTGATCATGGAGCCCAAGAAAGTAAAATCTCTCACTGCCTCCATTTCTTTTCCTTCTATTTGCCAGGAGGTGATGGGCCCAGTGGCCATGATCTTCGTTTTTTTGATGTTGAGCTTCAGACCATATTTTGTGCTCTCCTCTTTCACCCTCATTAAGAGGTTCTTCAATTCCTCCTCACTTTCTGCCACCAAGGTTGTGCCATCTGCATATCTGAGGTTGTTGATATTTCTTCCGGCAATCTTAATTCCAGCTTGGGATTTATTCAGACCAGCCTTTCACATGATGAATTCTGCATATAAGTTGTGCCGACTAAGGTCTGAGGACTAGGCAAATGAGTGAAAAGGAGGTCAGAACCTTTTCTTTTTCAAACACTGTCACCATCTAGCCTGGCATCCTGTTCTCACAGTGGGCAACCCGATGCCCTGGGAAACCCTCATGCAGGGCACAGCCACAAGAGCCCTCTTCCCTCCTGTGCTCTCCAGTAGCTAGTATTCAGAAGCATCGTTGCCTCCAACCATGGAGGCAGGCGTGGCTACCAGCCTTAGTAGCCATTGATGAGTTGTGTTGTATTTCCAGAGAGGCAGGAAGTCACAGGCCATATGCACGCAAAATGTGCCACCACACTTAATGACTGTGTCAGTGCTGGGTAGGATATATTCTTCTTCGTTGGCGATCACTCGTAGCTGAATAAGATTGTCTTCCATAAACACGTTTTTAATAGTGAGTCCGTAAGTGACTGTGGAGGCCAATTCTGGATCCCCACGCCCTTCCACAGTGGGGACATTGGTTTCCGAGCGGGAGTTGATCACGGTGTGATTTGCCAAACGTGCCTTCCTCGTAGCACGTTTCTCCCTTGCGTCCTGAGTCTGAGTGTCTTCAAAGCCCATGACACCTTTGGTAAAGGCTGTTCTCCAACTGGAGTGCTCGCAGGCCAGTGTTTCCCAGTTTTCAGTGTTTATACTACATTTTTTTAGATTTGCCTTGAGGCAGTCTTTCAACCTCTTTTGTTGACCACCAGCATTACGCTTTCCATTTTAAAGTTCAGAATAGAGTAGTTGCTTTGGAAGACGATCATCAGGCATCCGAACAACATGACCAGTCCAACGAAGTTGATGTTGAAGAATCATTGCTTCAACACTGGTGATCTTTGCTTCTTCCAGTACACTGATATTAGTTTGCCTGTCTTCCCAAGTGATGTGTAAAATTTTTCAGAGACACCGTTGATGGAATCTTTCGAGGAGTTGGAGATGGCGTTTATAAGTGGTCCATGTTTCACAAGCATACAGTAAGGTTGGTAGTACAATAGCTTCCCTATACAGGGCTACCTTCAGAAGTCTTCTAAAGGTTGTATCTCCTTGGCTCAGGGGTCACATAACTCCATAACCCTCCAACGTTCCTCCAATAAAAATAGGGACATCCTAAGGGAAAGCGGGACATTCCAGGATCAAATCAGAAACCGGGATGGTTTCTGTAAATCTGGGACTGTCCCCAGAAAATAGGGACACTTGGAGGGTCTGTGACCTCTACCTCTGCTGAAGCTACACGGATGCTGCTGCCAGGAGGTCAGATAGCCAATACTGGCCTGATGACTGCTACTGATGACACCCCCTCCAATGATATGGACAGAAGCTGACCAGACTTCTTCCAACCATGGAGAAAGAGCATAACCATCATTGCTAGCAGCCATTGAGAACCTTGGCCTCCATGAATGTGTTCAATCCTCTTTCAAAGCTATCCAAGTTGGTCCCATGGGAGCTTTGCATACAGAAGGTCACAGGTTCAATCCAGCTAGTGCTGGGAAAGATTCCTTATCTGCAATCCCGGAGAGCTGCTGCCAGTCAGTGTTGACATTATTGAGTTAGATGGACAATGATCTGACAGTATAAGGCAATTTCTTGTGCTGGAGTGAAATGAAGTAAATTAGAGGTGGTTTGGAAGAATATTCTCCATATATATGAAAACTTGGAATAACTTTTCCCTTAACTTGAATATTATAGTCTCATTGGTGATAATCTCACTTTCCATTCAAATAACTGGAGAGCCTATATATATATATATATATATATATATATATATATATATATATATATATATATATATATATATAATATGTTACGCTGTTATTTCCTTTGAAGTTAAGGTCAGGCTGTTCCTGTCCTTTTTCCCCTGCCTCTGGCAAATCTTTGACTGCTTAGAGGATGATCCTTCATATTTTTAATAACTTCTGATATATATATAAATAATGGCAACTCAAGAGATCAGCTTACTCTTTGGCCATGGGAAAAAAATCCTCCTCTATTTCTTATTCCACCCCCCCCCCACGTCTCTCAAATGTGGTTATTCACATTGTTAAAAGGACCAGTTCCCCCCGCCCCCCATCTGAAATCCAAAGAATGAAGTGTGAATCTTACAGTTTTGCTTTGTAAGTCATTGGGGGGTGGGGGAGATTGGAACAGAAATGTAATTTTTTTAAAATAAATAAATAAATAAATACCAAGACTCCTTGGATTCTAGTGCTATGAGTGAAGGGGAGAGAATAACCTTTTTCTATCCACTTTCTCCCCTCCGTCTATCATGATTCCACTTCCCTTACTCACCATTCGTTCTCTAAAATCAATCCTTGACAAGGCCAGGTGGGGTCAGGAGAAACACCTTTCAAATTTTGCTTTGCGGTTCTCCAGCCAAGTATTGTGTAGAAAATTGTATATACTGGGTTTGTTGGCAGCCGTCTGTCTCGGAGACAATGGAGGAGTGTACCTTGGGGGCAAAGTCAAACTGTTGGAAGGTTACAGCGCCTGCTGTGGCTGTAGAGGTTGATAAGGGAGAGACATGTTTTGTTGCAGCTGGGGCAGAGGAAGGCGTCCAGTTGTGCTGCCTCAGATGCCCCATGGTGTTTCTACTCTCTGCGCTCCTCCCAGCGGCCATTCCTCCTCTGCTCACTGCTATGGCTACACAACTTCACCGTCTGTCTCCAGGCATTGCGGTAATCTGAAAGGGATTCCTTTTTTTAATTTTTTTATTAGATTTTCCACAATAATAACAAAAACCACAAAGCAGAATGATACACAAAAACAGAACAAAAGAAAAATACATCAATGAACGGAAAAGGGGGGGAAGGAACAATAAACAGATAAACAATAACAACAAACTTAATTCTATACAAATCCAACCTTTTAAACATCTTGGTTGACTTCCTCTAGTCCCTCCCTTCTGAGTTTCCTTGTAGTTGAAGGTAACAGCTTTCCAATATCATTATTAAACTAAAACAATTTCCAATTATAGTCCATCTTATTCACATTTCTTAATATTCTAAATCCCATTTAGTTAATTATAATTTAGTTTAATCCTAGGCCTATTTGTTTCTTTCAAGTAATTTCTAATTTTTTATATTACAATATTTGTTCAAATAGTCCTTAAATTTCCTCCAGTCCTCTTGAAACTCCTGTTCTTTCTGGTCGCGGATTCTTCCAGTCAGGTCAGCTAGCTCCGAAAAGTCCATCATCTTCATCTGCCAATCTTCCATCAAGGGATTCCTTGATGCTGCCGGCCTTCATGTCACTTTTGCAGACGCCTTTTTAAAGCAGAGTTGGTCTGCCAACGGGCCTGGTTCCTGAAGCCAGCTCCCCATAGAGCGCATCATTGGGGATTTTGCCACCTTCCATTCTGTCGACATGACCAAGCCAGCATAGACATCGCCGAGACAGGAGTGTGAACACGCTAGGAATGTGGGTTTGAAAGAGCACAAATTTGTTGAGACTCTGTCCTGCCACGTGATGCCCAAAATCTTCCCGATGCAATGCCTTATTTTAGGGGGAATTGCTTTAGGGAAAGAAATTTGCACAAGAACACTGGTGAGCTTTCACAAAGACTTGCTTCTTTTTCATTGCAAACTGATGTGGAAAACTGAATTCAGGATTGGGAAAAGGAGAAGTTGAGAGAAATTGAAATTGCCAGATTCCTATTTCCCTACACAGGGTCGCCCTCAGCACCACAGAGTCTGCCCACCGTAAGAGTTGGACCATGGGTAGGCAAACTAAGGCCTGGAGGCCGGATCCAGCCCAGTCACCTTCTCAATCCAGCCCACGGACGGTCCGGGAATCAGTGTGTTTTTACATGAGTAGAATGTGTCCTTTTATTTAAAATGCATCTCTGGGTTATTTGTGGGGCATAGGAATTTGTTCATTTTTCTTCAAAATATAGTCCGGCCCCCCACAAGGTCTGAGGGACAGTGGACCGGCCCCCTGCTGAAAAAGTTTGCTGACCCCTGAGCTGGACCATGTAGTCTCCCTCCATTCTATGTTCTCCTTCTTGGTCTGTGGTTCCATTTCTTTTTGGACCGCAGGGAAGCCAGAGGGAGAGAGAGAGAGAGAGAGAGAGAGAGAGAGAGAGAGAGAGAGAGAGAGAAATTGTCTTCATACTAACAAGAAAGAGCTGGCAGCATAATTCCCGAGGCTTTGCACAAACTGAAGAGATTTCAGTATTCTTTCTTTTCCTTCCTTTCTTTTTTCTTTTTGTAAAGAACACATCTATTGTGAACACAATTATAAGCTTTCCTGCTTAAATCTGACCCATCAGAAAGACGTGCTGCCACCAGTATCATTAGCAAGTAAAGTGTTGATAACACTAGTCAAACGCACAGCAGACTCCTGGCTCTTTCAGTGTCTGGACTAGCTCCCAATATTAGGAACAGGGCCCCGGCTGCCGTCACTTCTCCTGTGCTAACATACGCCCTGCCATTAGCAGTCTGAAGGCAATTTTAATAAAATACATAGGCCTGCCGAGTTGGCCTCGGAAGATAAATAAGCAATGCGGAAAAGAAGCTTTTGTTTAAAAGTAATTATTTAAACTATGTATTACAGGTAATTTCCCTCCACCAGTAAAGCAAAATGCTATCAGAATTTCAATAATGTTTTTTTGTGTGTGCCTGTTGCTTATCTAGATAACACGATATTGTCATTTCGAGGAGCTTAAAATGGCTGTTTTATTTCCATTTCTGTCAAATGGGAGGCTAAATAGGGCCTGAACACACATTTAAACATCATTTGTTTGTTAAATTCTGGGGAGGACGGTTCTGTTTTCCTGATCCTTTTTATGGTAATGCAATGATGGTTGTTTCATAAGCCTTTGAGTTGATTTATGAGGCCAGGGGAGAAGTGTTGGCCAAAAGAGCAGCTCCCCCCCCCTTCACATCGTGAAGGCATAACACCTTCAGGTTTAATAAAAATATCATTAAAGAATTTTATCTTGTAGTAAAGTCCAGTCATGGGGGTACTTTAAAGAGTCGGTTTATATACTGGGAAGCCACAGAAACAATCATTTCTCTTGATTGCGTTCCTCTCCTCTAAAGAAACAAATATTTCTTCCCAAAGTCAGGTGAAGACGTGGCTTTATTTTCCCCATTATATCCACATGCCCTGCAGGGGCTGACAAACTTTTGCAGCTGAAGGCCCCATTTCCTTCCAGGCTATTTTTTTGGGATGCTACATGCCTGGGCTTTGAACTTCTGGGGAGGCCTTTCTCTCAGTCCTGCCACCTTCTCAAGGACTTTTGGTGAAGACATGGGAGAGGGCCTTCTTGGTGGCTGCTCCCAAATTGTGGAACTCCCTCTTATGGGGGGGAGTGTTGGGCTATGACCTGGGAGACCAGGATTCAAATTCTTGGGCCAGTCGCTGTCTCTCAGCCTAAACTACCTCACAGGGTTGTTGTGAGGACACAATGGGCAGGGGAGCATCATGTACATCTGTCAAGCTTTGTGGAATCGGCTTCCTCCCCCCGTGGCAGTAGAAAAGGAGATCAAACGAAAGGAACATCTTACCAATTAGAATCTTTAATAATCACAGCGAGAGAACAAAGAACCCATCTCCTAGAAATAGCGGTGCTCCCAATTAAGGTTCACACCCCCACCGTCCCTATTAATCTATGTCACTCCTACGTCTTGTAATCTGAGCTTGTACCCTCTGCGCTTTCTGTTCCGAGACTTTCTGAGCTCTTCGTGACTTTGGGGAGGGTGGTGGAGGAATGCTTTCCAGAGACTGTGAATCTGTTAACCCTCTCTCTTCCAGCGTTTCTTCTCCTAGCTCTTCCCCACCCAGTATTTCCCAGCTTCTGCCTTCTGAACTATGCCTCTCTGCAAACCACTGTTCCAAATCTATACTGTCTTTCTGCTCCTGGAAAGATTCAGGATCAATGGGAGGGGGTGGCTCTTACCATTCCTCTTCAGTCCTGCCCTCCTCAGCATGGTCCCTGACAACATCACTTTGAGCTCCTTGGAGGGAAAGGTGGCATATCAAGGTAAAAAATAACTAAATAAAGCCAGTGGCAGAGACTACCCCTTTGTCAGCCTATTCCATTGACACATCCACCGGTGGAAAGCAGATTGATTTTTTTAAATCTAAAATTGGCATGTGGCTGAGCCCACAGAACCCTAGTAGCTGCCATATATTGGATGGGACCATGTCTCCATGGTACAGCATCTACTGTGCATGCAGAAAGACCACAGGTTCAAACCCCAGCATCTCTAGGTAGGGCTGGGAGAGGGATTTGGTCTGCCCGTTAAAGCCCTTAACAGCCTTGGCCCAGTATAACTGAAAGACTGTCTCCACCCCTATTGTTCTGCCCGGACACTGAGGTCCAGCTCCGAGGGCCTTCTGGCGATTCCCTCACTAGGAGAAGTGAGGTTACAGGGAACCAGGCAGAGAGCCTTCTTGGTAGTGGCGCCCTCCCATCAGATTCAAGGAAATAAACAACTATCTGACTTTTAGAAGACATCTGAAGGCAGCCCTGTTTAGGGAAGTTTTTAATGTTTGATATTTTATTGTGATTTTAATACTCTGTTGGGAGCCAACCAGAGTTGCTGGGGAAACTCAGCTGGAAGCTGGATGGGTGGGGAATGAACGAATGAATGAATGAATGAATGAACGAATTGCCTTAAACACTGGAGAACCAAAGACAGTGTAGACAATACTAAGCAAGACGGACCAGTGGTCTGACTCAGTATAAGAGTTAGGACACTCTCTCCATTCCCAGTTTTAAATGGTTACACATTTCTCATAAGTGGCTGTGGAGTGTTCCAAGAAACCAAGCATCTGATGTAGGTGTCTGTCCACCACCCCGAAAGTGTTCATATAAACTCTCCTGAATCAGTAAAAAAGGGCCAAGCGCTCATGGCTTCCCACCCCAGTGGCATCCATGAGAGCCACCCCCCAATCCCCCCCCATAAGCAAAATAGTTGCCATTTTGTTCCTATGGGACGTGGTTTGGAACAGCGACAAGTTCACCATCAGCTGGGGATGCCTTGTACCACATCTGACCATCGGTCCAGCCCATCAGTTTGTTGACACCAGCAGCAGTGAGCTTATGGTCCTCCAAATTTTGCTAGACTACAACCCCTATCGCCCTTGGCCATGCTGGATTGGGCTGGGGGGAACTGGAGTCCAGCAACACCTGGAGGTCCCAGGTTCCCAGCCAATGGCCCACAGTGGCAGCAGCTTCAAGACTCTTTTCCATTTCTGCCTGCAGATGCTAGGAATTGAGCTAGGAATATTTTGCATACCAAGCCACTGAGCTATGATTCTTCCCCTCCCATGATTTTTTGATATTAATCACAGATGGGAACATAGGAAGTTGCAGGGGTACCAACTTGAATAAAATATGTGGGAGAGGTAAGCCCTGGTCCCCAAAATTGAACACATGATACAGCATGCATACACCATTTGAAAGGCCATATCCATCAACTGGGGAGGAGGCACCATTAAATTTTTTACTGGGGGCTGAAGAGACTTCAACCCCTAGGGGTTGGCTCCTATGGGAAGCTGCACTATACCAAATCAAACCTTTGGTCCATTTAGTTCAGGCATAGGCAAACTCAGCCCTCCAGATGTTTTTGAGACTACAATTCCCATCATCCCTGACTACTGGTCCTGTTAGCTAGGGATGATGGGAGTTGTAGTCCCAAAACATCTGGAGGGTCGAGTTTGCCTATGCCTGATCTTGTTCAGTATTGTCTTTAGTGAATAGCAGCAGCTCTTCAAGTCCCAGGTTTCAGACAGGAAGTTCCACAGACTTACCTGGAGATGGCAGGAAATTGAACTCAGAACTTGCAGACCAAGCATGTGTTCTACAAACTGAGGGCGTCTTGCTAGTAAATAATGATGCACTCACCGGTTCAATTGTTGTTTGTGTACTGATGGAAGAGGACTTTGCCTGGAGCCCTCGTCATGCAACTTATTTTACATAATTTTTATTGTTCTTGTAACAAGGCCAATGAATACAAATTTGACATCTCCTCCCCCCCCCTTTTTTTTACGACAACGATGCTGAACACTCAATTACATATCGCATATATACCCTGCTTAGAACCTCTTTGCGACTAATAGCCTAGCTGGCCCTGTGGGAGATATTGCCAATACACATTGTATTAAATTTAATATAATCCTGCAGCATACATTACAGTTTACACTGTTACTTAAATTTAATTTGCATTAGGATGATTCATGGTTTGCAATGACCGCGGCAGAAGAATACCAATGGCGAGTTTAGTACAGTTTAGCACCGGGCGATACTTCGGGAATAGATAAATACAAAAAGCATAGCTTTTCTGACAAACGCCTTTGGCGTAATCACGGACAAGTAGGAATGTGACCCGTAACAGACAATGTGAAAAGGCTTGTGTTTTAACATCCTTTTCTAAGGTCACAGTTTTCTGTGTCTACTCCAGTCCATATTAGCTACAAGCACATGTTTTGATGGTGGAGAAAGCTCCTGGCATTTTGGATTGTTATTATTATTTTTTTGGTGTGTGTGTGTGTGTGGAGGAACTGTTCTTATTTGCAACTCTGAATATGTTTAGCCGCATGGGGCCGTCGCTCAGCAATTGTGTCTGTAAGTGGCCAATTTCTTCCCGACCCCCAACCCTCCCCCCCCCAGCCCCGATCAAGGGCAGATGAAAGGTCATGATTAAAACAGTGATTTGCCTTCAGTTTAACGTAACAGTTAGTCACTGTTTTATGCCAAGATGTCAAAACTCTATATTTTTGTGTGTGCGTGCATGAAAAGAAAAGGAAATTATAAGTTCTTGAAAAATGTTGGCAATTTTCCCAATGGCAGTGTTGAAATTTATTTTAATTATTGTACTTGTCTCAGTTCTTAGCGGGGGGAAAAGGAGGGGGGAATAATTTGGTACAGTATTATGTAGCTAAGGATTAAACAATTAATGGTGAGACCCCCGTATCCTATTAATACATTTGGATTAATTATTTCAACCGTTTGCTTTAAAAGTCAGTGGCTGGGGGTTGCATCCATTTTATTTTGTAGTGAAAACAAAAGCAATGGCTTTCCCCGATAGGGATGAGCCATAGATGCTAGGAATGAGTTTGTAGGGGCCCATGAGTCCCACATCGTAAGAACATGAGAAGAACCTGCTAGATCAGCCCAAAGGCCCATCTAGCCTATAATCCTCTGTTCATGGTGGCAGACCAGATGCCTGGGGGAAGTGGGCAAGCGGGTGCCAAGTACAGTGGTACCTCTGGTTACGTACTTAATTCTTTCTGGAGGTCCGTTCTTAACCTGAAACTGTTCTTAACCTGAAGAACCACTTTAGCTAATGGGGCCTCCCACTGCCACTGCACTGCTGCTGCATGATTTCTGTTCTCATCCTGAAGCAAAGTTCTTAACCTGAGGTACTATTTCTGGGTTAGTGGAGTCTGTAACCTGAAGCGTCTGTAACCTGAAGCGTATGTAACCCGAGGTACCACTGTATAAACGTGCTCTCCCATCCTGTGACTTCCAGCAACTGGTATTTAGAAGCGCTACTCACTCTTACTATGGAAGCCAGTGTAGAGCCTTCATGGCTAGTAGTGTAGAGAATTAATAAAAATAAAAATAAATTTATTATTTATACCCCGCCCATCTGGCTGGGCTTCTCCAGCCACTCTGGGTGGCTTCCAACCAAATATTAAAATACAGTAATCCATTAACATTAAAAGCTTCCCTAAACAGGGCTGCCTTCAGATGTCTTCTAAAAATCTGGTAGTTGTTGTTCTCTTTGACATCTGGTGGGAGGGTGTTCCACAGGGCGGGTGCCACTACCGAGAAGGCCCTCTGCCTGGTTCCCTGTAATTTGGCTTCTCGCAGCGGGGGAACCGCCAGAAGACCCTCGGCGCTGGACCTCAGTGTCCGGGTAGAACAGACCCTGTTCATGGATAGCCCTCTCCTCCAATGAATTTGTTTTATTTTAAAGACATGCAAGGTGCTGGCCATCATTGCCTCCTGTTGAAGTGAGTTCCATAGTTTAGCCAGGCACTGTGTTAAAAAAGTACTTTCTTTTATCTGGCTCCCAACGTTTCGCTCCAGGATCTCTGCAAGTACTAGTGTTATGAGATTCTGAAGCACATGCTTTCTGGGGCTGAAGGGAATCACCGAATCCTAGAATTGTAGAGTTGGAAGGGACGCCCCCCTCCCCGGTCGTCATCATCATCATTTATTATTTGTATGCCGCCTTTCCACAGTAAAAAAAAATATTCTCAAGGCAGCTTACAGCAGCCATGAGAGGGGGAGCAGAGTTGGAACTAAAAAACATGTGTGGAAGGGATTTCACCTCTTTTCCTCTGCAGTCCTATTGTAAATCTACCCGCCCCCGAAATAAGCTTTTATTAACCCTGAGAGAAAAGGTTCCAATGGTGCCAATGAAAACTTTTATTCTGGAACTAATAACAGCTTTGGAGGAAAGGGAAATTTTGCTAAGACCTCCACATGGTGTGTGTATGGGGCTTTAGTGGCTCCAGTCCTTCTCCCCCAGCACAGCTGCTTAAAAGCAGGTGCTCTGATAATTTAGTTTCCAAAATGTAGAAATCTACATTTCTGTATACTGAGATGGGGAACCTGTTGCTGTCCAGATGTTATAGGACTCCAATTCCCATCAGCCTAGCCTATATGATGATGGGAGTCGTAGTCCCACAAGATCTGGCTGGCTATGGTTTCCCCATCCCTGTTGTAGCCAAAGAGCAAATTCATCCCCTGAGTGTGGATTTTCATGTACTGAAAACGTACACAAGATGGAGGTGTCGGCAAGCTTGTGGGAGGCCAAAAACATCCTAGTGAGGACTTAGGATGCTCAGAGGGCACAGCAAGTTGGGGTGCAGTTAGAGCTGGGGGTAACGGAAAACCATGGGGGAGAGGAAATGGAATGGAGTATTCTGGAAGGAAGCATGGCTGGCTGGAACCCAGAACAGGAATGCTGCACACCATAACATGTTTACTTTTGCAGGTTCCACTTGTTCTGTCTGAATCAGGGTTTTTGCAGAAGCCCTGTTCAAGCAACTCATGCAGAGTAGAGAAGTCATTCAGCCACCAGGCTGGCGAGTCCTTCTGAGTTCTTCGATCTTTGCTATAATTCTCTGAAAGCAAGCTAATAAAAGTTCCTATTGACTTGCACTTGTGTGTGCTTTAAGCATTTATTTATAGTCTACCATCAGCAGATTAAAAATCAATTAAGGACCACAGAAAGAACCCAACTTACATATTTCTTCTCTCTTTCTTTTTTCCTGGTAAAGATTTCTCCCCCTAAAAGATTTTACATTAAATCTTGCTGCTAAGCATTATTGAGGATAATGAGCCAAATGCACTCAAACTCTATGTGTCTTTAATGCCACAGAAGCCCATTAACGTATTGAATTGGGATGTTTTCTTCAATGGAGTCCTAATGTTATCAACAGTCCCACTGAGTGAGGTTGCTCGTAGGGAGAGAGAAGGCTTATTTGCAATGAGTGCATCTATATAAGATGCTGCTATAAGCTGGACCCGTTGATTTCAGTGGCTACAGATGCAGGTAAAGGAACCCCTGACCATTAGGTCCAGTCGCGGATGACTCTGGGGTTGCAGCGCTCATCTCACTTTATTGGCTGAGGGAGCCGGCATACAGCTTCCAGGTCATGTGGCCAGGATGCCTAAGCCGCTTCTGGCGAACCAGAGGAGCATACGGAAAGGCCGTTTACCTTCCCACCAGAGCGGTACCTATTTATCTACTTGCACTTTGACGTGCTTTCGAACTGCTAGGTTGGCAGGAGCAGGGACCGAGCAAAGGGAGCTCACCCCGTCGTGGGGATTCGAACCGCCGATCTTCTGATCGGCAAGCCCTAGGCTCTGTGGTTTAACCCACAGCGCCACCCGTGTCCCTGCCTGCATTATACCTTTATTATGCCCTGCCTGCATTATACCTTTAAAGCAGTATCACACCAGAGTCTCCTTTGAAGAGGGGTTGATCACTCTGGGAATTGGAGCTCCATGAGACGAACAGAGGTCTTCCAGCAACTCTTGGCACAGTTGAAAAAAAAAACTATACTTCTAGAAGTCTTTGGGAGGGAGCTGTAATTGTTCTAAGAAGTATCATGTTGTTGTTTAGTCGTTTAGTTGTGTCCGACTCTTCATGACCCCATGGACCAGAGCATGCCAGGCACTCCTGTCTTCCTCCTGCAGTTTGGTCAAACTCATGTTGTTAGCTTTGAGAACACTGTCCAACCATCTCATCCTCTGTCGTCCACTTTTCCTTGTGCCCTCAATCTTTCCAAACATCAGGGTCTTTTTCCAGGGGGTCTTTTCTTCCCATGAGGTGGCCAAAGTATTGGAGCCTCAGCTTCAGGATCTGTCCTTCCAGTGAGCACTCAGGGCTGATTTCCTTCCAAATGGATAGGTTTGATCTTCTTGCAGTTCATGGGACTCTCAAGAGTCTCCTCCAGCACCAGAATTCGAAAGCATCAATTTTTCGGGGACCAGCCTTCTTTATGGTCCAGCTCTCACTTCCATACATCACTACTGGGAAAACCATAGCTTTAACTATATGGACCTTTATCGGCAAGGTGATGTCTCTGCTTTTTAAGATGCTGTCTAGGTTTGCCATCACCTTTCTCCCAAGGAACTGGCGTCTTTTAATTTCGTGACTGCTGTCACCATCTGCAGTGATCAAGGAGCCCAAGAAAGTAAAAAAAAAAGTAAAGAAGTATCATACTAGTGCTCTAAATGTGTGGTGTGACTGTGGCTTTATACTGCAAAGTTGGAAGGACATCCACCATCTACCACCCAGTGGTTTGAAGATCTCACTACCCTTTCTTACAGTGGCTTATAATTGTCAGTTTCATATAGATACCCTATTTGGACAATCTGTACCTTTTAATTATGATTGATGGAATATTCTTATTCATGTCAGCTGTCAATGTTTTTTTCAAAAAACAATGTTTACTTTTCCTCATTATATTCAGTGTTTTTTTAAATGAATGAATTGATGACAAATGCAGCTCACATCCCTTTCAAAGCATAACATTTGCCTCCACAAGTGCTAGAAACTTATTTTGGGGGGAAAGGGAAAGGAAGCCGGGCTGTGTGCCAAACACCATATTTTGCCCTCCTTTTTAAACTTCTGCATGTGGACCTTCTGCATCAGAACCCCTTCTTGATGTACCTTTTCCATGCATCTGCTCTGGCCTGGCAGCATCAGAAAGAGATGCACAAAGGAAGTTCCTGGGAAGAAGCAGTGTTGGGATTTGGTAATCTCCTCTCCTGTTTTTTTAAAATTATTGTTATTGTTAATTCAAATTCATGGAACTCTACATCTGTTTCCTTTTATATTCGAGATAAATCATGATTATGGAGAAGCCAGCTTGTGAAATGAACTAAAAAAAAGTTTCGATTTTCCTTTCTTTTGGCTATCGCCATCCAAAGAAATCATCATTTGGGCAACTAATATTCCTAAGTATCCTCCGAAAGGACCTGTGATATATTGGAGCTGTTCAGATGTCTTCACAAATCATTTTGCTTTACAGCTTTGATCCTGAAATATGTGAAATGATGTCTGATTTATGCTGCTGATCCTTCTTTTAGATAGTTAAGTGTTCTTGCTTAATGTTATTAAATAAGTTCAAAGCTTCAAATAGGCCATCCCAGTCTGAGGCCATTTGAAAAATGGTCTTCCCGGCAAGCTATACTTGGTGTACGTGTTTTAGCCAACCCTGCCATTTTGTCTTGAGATCTGCAGAGTTTTTGTGGTCCTCTCCTATTTTTGCATCATTTTTCCTTTGCCTTGATGTACTTTCTCATTAACGTAGCCCCTTCTTTCCACATAGAATCTCTAATATTCTTAACGCGCGTAGGCAAGAGGTTAGCTCAGTCTTCCCCAACTTTGTGGCCTCCAGATGTTGTTGGACTACAACTCCCATTGTTCCTTTCCATTGGCCATACTGTCTTTGGCTGATGGAAGTTGAAGTCCAAAACATCTGGAAGGCCACAGGTTGGGGAGGCTGGGTTAGCCACTATGAAGCACAACCTGATATGGGTTTTCTGGGCTGTGGGTGCTCTGACCATACCTGAATCTAAACCTAGGATAGGTGCTTTTCAAACCAAATATCCTTGTTGTCCATCACTGAAACTGAAGCTGGGGGAGAGGTTAACACCTCTCATTCTCTCTCTGGCTCATGTCAGTTTTGCATACATTCATCCCCAAATCTATTCCATCCTGGGTTGTTGCCAATGTGAGTCATACCCAGAGCAGACTGATTCAAATTAATGCACATGACTAATTTGGGTTCATTAGTTGCAATGGATCTGCTCTGGGTATTTAACAACATCTTTTTTCCCCTATGTTCTCTCAAAATCTGCATCTCTAAATGTATTTTATCTCAAAATACCTTTTTCTCACAAACATAGGCTTAAAATCAATTTTTGTTTTTGAACCAAAACTGTGCTGAACACCAGGAAGTGCAAAACTGGTTGGGTAACTTAAGTTCTGATGCTTGGACTGGGAGATCTGGACCAGGTCAGTCAAGCCACCTCCAAATTCCTTGTTCCAGCCTTTGAGGCTCCTCTTTCCCAGAACCACTCACCTGGTTTAAGTTTTGGGTTGTGGGAGCAAAATAGGAACTATATTGAACGCATGACCACATTTTACCACACTGATCAAACCCACATAAAGAAACTCCTGCCTTATAGCAAACTTCTGCAGTGTTTTGATCTTGGACTACAAATCCCATCATGTCTGAACATTGGCCATACTGGTTGGGGCTCATGGGAAAACACCAAGGTGACGAAGATTGCTTTGCAGCTTTCTGTAGAGCAGGAGTAGGTAACTTGTGGCACCCCAGATCTTATTGGGACTCAGATTCTCATCAAGCCTAGGAAGCTTGGCCAATGGGTCAAGGATGATGGGAGCTGTGGTCCAGAAAGTTCTGTAGTGCCATAGGTTCCCCTTCCCTAGGATAAGAGGATTGTTGAAATAATGTAGACTTTATCTGAATAAATGCTAAATTTATTAGTGTTTACTTTATAAATATGAAATACCGATCAGCAGATCTAACCCACTTATTTTAACGGATCTGACAGTAATTCTCCAGGCAAGCCCAAAACTTTCATGAGACATTGGCAACTTTTAGATGTTAGAGCAGCAGCCTGGGATCTGTTTTTTGAAGTTCATCCCATAGAGGTTCATCACTCAGTAAGAGACCTAATGTGATCAGCCCTGCTCACATGGTGATTGAGTGCGAGCCCTGATCTGTTCATGTTTTGAGTTCAGTAATTACAAGCTTCTTGCATGAACATCAAAAACTAATCACTTGCTGTCAAACTTTTTGTTGTTGTTGTTCTTAATATATTGAAGGATGTGCATTCCCACCATGACACTTGCTGTGAGGGGAGGCAGACTGACTGTTAGGATTCTTGCGCCGTGTTTGCAGTCATGAGATTGTTTTGGTATCACATGGTGGTGTATGTTTTTATTCCACAGTGTGGGAAGTGATGGAGACAGGATGTTTATGTTACTGTGTTCCAGGAAGTGGGACTATTGTCCTTTGTTCTTTCTCTTTGCTGTCTGATGAGAAAGAGGAAGGAGCTAAAGCAGAATGCTCCGAGTGTATTATATGTAAATAAAGTAGATTAGCCAAAATGCTATGCTACTGAGTTCTGTTATGCAAACTGCAAATACTCTGCAGGATTGTAAGTGTGCTGATGCCTCTTGGTATCAGTTGCTGTGATGTTTGGGCTGATGAAAGCTTTAAAGGTAAAGGGACCCCTGACCATTAGGTCCAGTTGTGACCGGCTCTGGGGTTGCAGCACTCATCTCGCTTTATTGGCCGAGGGAGCCGGCATTTGTCCGCAGACAGCTTCTGGGTCATGTGGCCATGATGACTAAGCTGCTTCTGGCGAACCAGAGCAGCGCATGGAAACACCGTTTACCTTCCTGCCAGAGTGGTACCTATTTATCTACTTGCACTTTGACGTGCTTTCGAACTGCTAGGTTGGCAGGAGCAGGGACTGAACAATGGGAGCTCACCCCATCGCGGGGATTCGAACCGCCGACCTTCTGAACAGCAAGTCCTAGGCTCTGTGGTTTAACCCACAGTGCCACCCGCGTCCCTGAAGAAAGCTTTAGAAGCTCCCAAATGACCAGGAGGGAGAGAACCTGCCAGTCGGGCATGTGTCTCTACTAGGCTCCTACACGAGAGTAGGACGATCCTAACACTAACACTGTCAGCAGCTGTGGTGGCATTGTGAGCAGAAGCCCTTTGTGGGAGACTGTTGTAGCAGCTAACATCCCCCAATCCACTCTGCTCTGCTCCAGTCTTCTTCTCTTTGTGGAGCATGGAGCAGAGCCTGATGGAAGTAAATGGCCACATGCATTCCTGCCAGGAGTGGGAATCATGGGGGGGGGGGGGCAGCAGGATGCTGATTTAAGACTTGGTCTTGGGAACCCATCACCAACCCCCAACAACGTGCACACTAAGAATGAACTAAAGTGCAGATATATTCAGAGATTCACATGCTGCTATTTATAAATAATTGAAGCCGTTTACAACCATTGCACATAAAGCCATATAATGCAAACTATTAAAAAATGAATAAAATCAGAAATCAACTAGCTGTTGTGGAAAGAGCTGTCCCTAATTGCCTGTACAAGCCTGATTGAATAGAAGAGTTTTCAGCAAGCTTTTAAAAGTAGACACAGAAGGCGCCTGCTGAATCTCTGTTGGTAGAGTATTCCATAATACTGGACTCAGTTTTTCGCTGTCATCCAATGATCCTCTCTAGCTCAAGGAATGACCAGTGAAGCTCCTGCAGATGAGCTATACAGTGGTACCTTGGGTTACATATGCGTCAGGTTACAGACTCCGCTAACCCAGAAATAGTACCTTGGGTTAAGAACTTTGCTTCAGGATGAGAACAGAAATCGTGCTCCGGCAGCGCGGCAGCAGTGGGGGGGGCATTAGCTAAAGTGGTGGTTCAGGTGAAAGAACAGTTTCAGGTTAAGAACAGACCTCCAGAATGAATTAAGTTCTTAATTAATGGCTGTTCATCAAGGTTATGCAAGGGGCTAACCTGCTCAACTTCACAGCATCGGCCACTAGCAGCTTCCTGAGGCATGCAGACCGTTTGGGTGCAAAACAATCAGCTCAAAATGTACCTTATTTGTGAGAGGCACAGGAGACTCGGTGTTTGCAAATTTTGTTTGTGGTGGGCTGCATTTAAACTTGACAGAGGTGCCTTGGACAGACCTTTTCCACGCCAAAGCCTAAAGAGGCACCATGCGTAAAGTGATTGCAGGATCTTGCCATATAAATAGACAACGGAGGGTTCAGACTGTCCTGTGGCAGAGTCCAGCCTCACAATGAAAACACACCACTGCATGTGAGCACAAGGGAATGTGTAATACACTTTCATTGGCACCAGAAGTCACTCTGTAGCTTTGCTCAAAATTTATGACAGATCTATCTGCAACCCCTTGTTTCCTAAACAATCCGCTGTTTACATTATTAAAAAAATAGCATCAAGTGTACCAGTTGTGAATTGTGAGAAGTGTAATGGCACCATGGCTCTTCTTTATTCTTTGCTTTTTTGGGGGGGGAAAGCATTGTTACTCTTGTTTTCTTGTTAAAAAAGGAAGAACCCACCATTTACCATGTTCCACCGTTGACTGCCCAGCTGAGCTACTGGTTGAGCAATGGAGTCTCTTCTCTGGGGGAAAGTGAAAATGTTAGGATGACAGATTTTGCTGCTTCTCCTGCTTCCATGTGAAGACAGCCTTGAAGATGTAGCTAAAAGCAAGGGCTAGGGGGAATGAAAGTTTGCCAGAAAGTTTCCTAAAAGGCATATTTGAAATACAAAGGGCCTCCAAGGATGGAGTTTGTGGAGCTGACCATGAAATTTGAGGATTTGCTTTTTCGGAGTTGACTTACGAATAACACACACATAGAACTTTTAATAAAACTTTTTTGAGAGTTCAGTTCATTAACATGTGAATCTTAGGTCCTTCGGTACATTGATATGGCATCTTGTTATATAATATGTCACAATGGAGAGGGGCTGCAATAAAACTTTGCAGTAAGGAATGTGCTGTTCAGGGTTTCAGCCAGCCAGCCTTGCCTTCTTATTTACAGTATCTCTCCCAAATTGTTGTCCAGCCCACATTTTATCAGCTTCTTGGCAAGAATTTAATGGGGGGCTTTGTCAAAAGCCTTACTAAAAACAAGGTATGCTATGTCTGCAGCATTTGCCTGATCCATGAAGCCTGTAGCGCTATTTAAAAATGAAATGAGATTTGTCTGGCATGACTTGCTGTTGAGAAACCTATGTCGGATCATAGTAATTATGGCATCCACTGAAGTCAATGGACAGTACTAGCTTAGGTTCACTAATTTAAGTGGGTCTACTCTAAGTAATACTCTTGAGACTTCCTGCTTTATGGGGCAGGCAGAATTTGCACTCAGAGGGGACTGAGATCAATCCCAAACCCTGATTCTCTGTTGTGCTCCAGAATTTCATGAATTAGGACGGCTTAATGCAAGTTTCAGTGTCTTTGTGAATGAATGCAAGATCTCGAAGTTCATTCACATTTGATTTTCTTTTATATCACTTAACCTTTCAACATAGATCCTAGTAGCTGGAATTGGGATAAATAATGACGTTTGTTTAGCGGCGATAAATATTTTAAAGACAAAGTGCTAGCAAATGACATGGTTCCGGAATGCCGAATGTTCAGTTTGGGAATACTTTCCCCCTCTTGGTTTGGGCTACTTTTGAAAGCTGCCTTGTTTGCTCAAACGGCTGGAGGGGGGGGACACACTCGCCTCCATCCAAATCGACTTTCAGCTGTTAGCTTTTCTCCAACTCACACTTAGGTGAAATTAAGAACCCTGGATGTTGGCTATTACCTTCTTAGACCCACTGAAATAGCTCTTCCTGCTTGCATCCTTATGGTCTCATTAAGAGGATGCTCACAGCATGCCTGACACTGGTGAATATTTCCAAAGCTCATTTGCTTACATTAGAAAGGGAGGTGGGCTACAAAACCCTGGAAAAAAATGCTTCTTGAGCCATAGGAAGTCGAGGGCGATGATTCCCATTATCTGGGTTAGTCAGTCCTTGGAGAAGTTAGCGACCAGCGTCTCTCCCCCCCCCCCCCGCCTTCTCATTTCCAGGAAAACAACTTATTTTGGTGCAGATGATCAAAGCACTCCCATATTGAAGAAAAATAGGACTGGTAGAGGATTTTGAGTTTGAAAGCAGGGGGTGGGAGAAATGAAACAACGAAGAAGAGATTATTCGTGTTGGTAGTTATTTGAAGATGAGTGGTTAGCAATAAATGGCAATAAATCCCCAGGATTCCCCAGAAAGGCCAGTGAAGGTTGGTCTAGATGGGCCTTTGGCCTAATCCAGGAGGCTTCTTCTTACCTATGTCCTTCCTGCACCTGTGTTTCTGCTCCTGAAACAGGTGGTTCCAGTGTCAAAAGTTTCAGGAGCTTGTCCTACACTCCAGTAGGACCCTGGCAGAGACACATGCCCGACTGGCATGTTCTCTCCCTCCTGGTCGATCGTTCGGGAGCTTCAAAAGCTTTCTTCTGCCCGAACATCACAGCGACTGATGCCAACAGACATCGGCACACTTAGGGATCCGCAGAGTCTTCTCAGTTGCGTAACAGACCTCAGCAACTCAGCATTTTGGCTAATCTACTTTATTTACATATAAACACACACGGAGCACTGCAACATGGCTCCCTCTCTCTCTAGCATCAGACAGCAGAGAGAAAAAGAACAAAGGACAATAGTCCAACTTCACGGAACACAGTAACACAAACATCCTGTCTCCGTCACTTCCCACTCTGTGGAGTCAAAACATATACCGCCATGTGAAAGACAACAATCCCATGACTGCAGTCATGGAGCAGGAATTCTAATGAGTAACTCCAGTGTCAAAAGTACCTGTATTATTTATTTGATTTACCTGATTCCTCACTTCAGATTTTACTGACATGGAACTGGAGTGTGGAAATGCTGATCCCACATCACTCAGGCAACGTTAGAGATTACAACAGGCCACCCTAGAAAATGAGTGGATGATGAGGTATGATAGCCACTTTGAAATACATATTTCCCATGGATATAACAGCTGGCTCAGAACACACACACTGAAAATAAATGAGCAGATATTTCCATGCAGCTTTCCATTCACACCTGAAATCTCCTTCGGGCCGGGGGATTCCCCCAGATGGTTTTTGCCATTGTTTTGCATCGCTTGCAAGCTGCTCTCCTCCCACATGACAGTTCATTACATTTTACCAACCAAGGGAGGAATCTGGCTGGCCAGAGATTCTCTCACCTTGTATCCCAAAGGCAGCCTGGACAGGTGTTTGAATGACGATGTTGGAACTCGTCACCAGTTTCCCACAGAGAGGAATTCTAACTGGGTTGAGAAAAGTGCATTTTGCAGTCTTCCCCTCTCGCGGCAGAAAGGTGGCTTCTGCAACAGGCTGGTCCAACAATTGCCAAAAAAACATCTTAAAATGAAAAGCACTCAATTTCAGATGTTAAATAAAGTCCAAGGTAATTTACATCACAGGGACGCGGGTGGCGCTGTGGGTTAAACCACAGAGCCTAGGACTTGCCGATCAGAAGGTCACCGGTTTGAATCCCTGCGACGGGGTGAGCTCCTGTTGCTCTGTCCCTGCTCCTGCCAACCTAGCAGTTCGAAAGCACGTCAAAGTGCAAGTACAGTGGTGCCTCGCAAGATGAAAAGAATCCGTTCTGTGATTCTCTTCGTCTAGCAGTTTTTTCGTCTTTCGAAGCAAGCCCATTGACGGATTAGCGGATTAGCGCTATTAGCGGATTTTAGCGGCTTATCTGCTGATCGGATCAGCTGATAAGCGGCTTAGCGGCTTAGAAAAGGGGGGGGAAGGGAAAAAAACCAGCAGGAACTCGCAAGACATTGTCGTCTTGCGAAGCAAGCCCATAGGAAATTCGTTTTGCGAAGCACCTCCAAAATGGAAAACTCTTTCGTCTAGCGAGTTTTCCGTCTTGCGAGGCATTCGTCTTGCGGGGCACCACTGTAGATAAATAGATACCATTCCAGCGGGTAGGTAAACGGCGTTTTCGTGTGCTGCTCTGGTTCGCCAGAAGCGGCTTCCTCATGCTGGCCACATGACCTGGAAGCTGTATGCCGGCTCTCTTGGCCAGTAAAGCGAGATGAGCACTGCAACCCCAGAGTCGGTCACGACTGGACCTAATGGTAAGGGGTCCCTTTACCTTTTACTAATTTACATCACAGCTCATGCTCAAACACCAGCATGTTTCAGACTGGAATTTACCCCCCAGTAGGGGTCTGAAAGAGATTGCTTGCAATAAGACAAAGATTTTAATAATATGGTTATGAGGAAGAAGATGGGGATAGAAAGCCCCTCTGATCCTAGGCCTCCAATTTGCTGCTGTATTGTGTGGCAGGCTGGGCCCGACAAGATGCCCAAACCCCTAGCTCATATGTTCTTTCTTCTGTGCCAGCACAAACAGGTGTTTTGTCCATGGAGGGTTCTGATAAGAGAGCTGGACGCTGCAAAGCCTTTGGCTCCTGCTGTTTTAGATTG
Organism: Podarcis bocagei; assembly: GCF_964188305.1. Classification (NCBI taxonomy): domain Eukaryota; kingdom Metazoa; phylum Chordata; class Lepidosauria; order Squamata; family Lacertidae; genus Podarcis; species Podarcis bocagei. The sequence continues at coordinate 15,817,901 of NC_138135.1, read as the reverse complement.
TGAGCAGTAGCAACATTTTGTCCAATTCCTAAGGGGGGGGGAGAAATAAGCAAGCTGACTGTGGAGTTTCTCTCTACTGCCCCTTAACGAAAATTTAGAAGCGCTCTGTTATATGTGAATTCTGTTAATTATAATTACATGGTTCTGTCTTTTTTTCTCCTGTTTGTTTGCACAAAATCTCACACATTGTCAACCAGAAGGTCTTCATTACAATCGAGCCACATCACTTACAGAGAAGATCCGCTCTGCCACATGCTGCGGAGTGGATTGCATGTGGAGAGCTGGAAGGGTGTGCGGCTTGCAGAAGAGCAGATTGAATAGCTATTGTTGCAGAATTGTTTGTTGCTTTCATAGAATCATAGAGTTGCAAGGGACCCCCCCAAGGTCATCTAGTCCAACCCCTGCAATGCAGGAATCTCAGCTAAAGCATCCATGACAGATAGCCACCAACCTCTGCTTAAAAACCCCCAAGGATGGGGAGTCCACAACCTCCCAGGGAGAGTCCACTGTTGAACTGCTCTCACTGTCAGAATGTTTTTCTGTATGTTCAGTCGGGATCTCCTTTCTCGTAACTTGTAGCCATTGGTTTGAGTCCTACCCTCCAGAGCAGGAGAAAACAAGTTTGTTCCCGCTTCCATGTGACAGCCCTTGTGATATTTGAAGATAGCTATCATATTTCCTCTTAGTCTCCTCTTTGCCAGGTTAAACATACCCAGCTCCTTCAACTGCTCCTCATAAGGCTTGGTCGTTTTGATCATGAATCATGGGGGGGGGGGGAAGAGAGATAAATTAGTTTCAGTTTGCAACTTTCTGAAAGAATGCACAAAATGATTTGGACTTTCTGTGAATTGGAGCACAGCCAGCTTTTGGAATTTGCAGTTCTCTAAATGTTGCAATTCCGTTTTCCAGCCATGTTATGCGAACAAAAATGCATATACTCGGGTAAAAGGTGCACGTGAATGCAGATATTAGTGGAAATAGTATACAAAAATGCATTATATATAGGGAAACTGCTTCACAAAAATAAGTATATTAGGCAAAAATGTGCGCATTAGGTTAAATCCTCACTAAAATGCTGGTGAGTTTTCATGAGGATTTTAAATGTCAATCAAAAACACAGCCAGTCAATGTAGACCCAGAGGTGGGGAGCCTGATGTCCCCCAGTTGTTGCTGAACTACAATACTCATCATCTCTTGTTGGATGGTGTCACAAGAGCATGCTGGTCTGTAATCACACAGCTCAAATACAGTGGTACCTCGGGTTAAGTACTTGATTCGTTCCGGAGATCCATTCTTAACCTGAAACTGTTCTTAACCTGAAGCACCACTTTAGCTAATGGAGTCTCCTGCTGTTGCCGCACTGCCAGAGCACGATTTCTGTTCTCATCCTGAAGCAAAGTTCTTAACCCGAGGTACTATTTCTGGGTTAGCAGAGTCTGTAACTTGAAACGTCTGTAACCTGAAGCGTATGTAACCCGAGGTACCACTGTATGGTGTTAACTCTTTATTAGAGTTAACATACTTGGTTGAGTGTCAGGCCTAATGAGCAGAGCAGCTCATTCCCAGTGGTCTTCCCCCATGAAAATCAATTGCTGAGACTGAAAATCCCTGCTTTTTCACAAGAGCTTTTTCCAAGCAATCAGAGACTGTTCCTGCATGCTGCCAACCTCTGCTCTGCCCTTTTCATGCCCTTTCTGGTTCTGAGAGGAGCTTGTTGCAGCAGCAGGGGGTGACACCCATTACTCTTCGCCAGCCTGATTCATCTCTGCCTCTTGGCCTCCCTCCTCTCCTGCTTCAGCTTCCACCTCCGATTCGGGACTTCTCTCTGCCACAGACTCTCCCAGCTCACTAAGCCCTTTTGCCTCTCCAGCTTCTGACACATCCTCTTCCCAGTCTTCTCCCTCTTCTCCCTGTGATCACTCATCATTATCCCACGACCATTCCCTGGGCTCTGAGCCTTCTTCCCCTGGGGGTTACCCAGCTGGTTCCTCCCACCATTCCTCTTCCCCCAACCAGTTCATAACAGATGGACTGATGGGAGTTGTAGTCCAGTAGCATTTGTAGTGCCATAGGCTCTCCCCACCCCTGGTGTTGACGACACTGCGCTAGGTGGACCAAGGGGCTGGCTCCATATAAGGCAGCTCCAGTCATAAACATATATTGAGTTTGTTCGCACTGCGTCTAAGGAAATACCTTCAGTGATATTCAAAGCATTTTCTTATTCCCTCCCCCCTGCAACCCTAAAAAGACAGGTGAGTAATTTTGTCTGGATTTCCAGCAGATCAAGGCCTTTTGCTCAGCCTTGTGATGATTTCACCGTTTGATCGTGTTAGTTGCTATAGCCTCCTTATGTGACAAAGTTAGAATGACCTCCATGTTCATTAGTTTTAGCAAAAAAACAGAAACAAAAGATTTTAAGCAATTCAGCCATCTAAATGTTGTGGCTTTTGCTTCTCACTTACAGAAGCACGGGAGGGGGAAACCACATATTAATCTTGACCTCTGGTAGAAATGTTCTTTTCCTTTTTAGAAAAATAATAATTCAGCCATCCCCAATTGACCTTTTCGCCTTCAGCTTCCGAAAGACCCAACACTGGTTGGGTCAGCACCGGCTCTGACTTTCAGGAAAGTGATATGGGTGGGTGGGTGGGTGTGTCAATGAATACATCGGTTCAGATCACTTGCGGCAGTGTAAAAAAGGCAGACTCGGTGGTTTGGAAGGGATTGAGAATGTTGACGAAAGTATTGTTTATGTCTCTGCTGTAGCCAAATGCAGAACACCATGTACTGCTCAGGTTCCCCACTTCAAAATGGGTACCGTGGAGCTGGAAAATGCAGTGAAGGTGGTTGGGACACCTTACGAAACTCCCCCCCCCAATTGTGGGTGGCAGATAGTGATTCTCCAAGGCCTTAGAAGGCACACCCTTCTAAAAGCATAAGAACATATGTCTACCCTGCAAGTATCTCAATTTTCCCGGGGCACCCTGGAATTACAGAAGACATCCTGGCTTCTGATTTGATCCTGGAATATCCCACTTCCCCCTCCAGCACCACTGCCAGGTTTGGGGAGGAGGGTGAGCCACTGCTTGTAGCTGTCGTTTGTTGTTGTGTTCTTGCGCGAGCCAGCTGACTTGCGCAGCAGCACCACACCAAAAGACACAGTCCCAATTTTCATCAGAGTGATGTTCATACATTAATAGAATTGTAGGGTCATCTAGTCCAATGCAGGAACCTCAAAGAAAGCATCCATGATATATGGATGTCATGAACACACAACAAAGAGGACGTCCAAAGGGACCCTCAGAGACAATCCCCCTGGTTCTATTTCACACAGACACCCCAATATACCTGTTTTGGTTTGGGATGATGCCCTTGTCCAGTTCCTGAAGCTCCTTCGCCATCCTCATAGGCTACCCACTTCCCCCTGGTATGTGGTATCCATCATGTGGAAGACCTCGCCATGGGTGACGCTCAGCCCAGAGGGGGGTGTCCTTCTCAAAATTAAAACGGGTACTGATGTAGAGCGAGTCCCTTGTGTTGGACTTGACCATCTTCCTGTAGACTGAGATGTTGGAGGAGGAGAAAAAGAAGAATTTGGATTTGATATCCCGCTTTATCACTACCCGAAGGAGTCTCAAAGCGGCTAACATTCTCCTTTCCCTTCCTCCCCCACAACAAACACTCTGTGAGGTGAGTTGGGCTGAGAGACTTCAAAGAAGTGTGACTAGCCCAAGGTGGAGCTACATGTGGAGGAGCGGGGAAGCAAACCTGGTTCACCAGATTACGAGTCCACCGCTCTTAACCACTACACCACACTGGCAGGTGCTATGTGTATGAATCAGACCAATGGCTTGTTCAGCCCAGTATCCTGTTCTCACAGTTGCTGACCAGGTGCCTACAGGATGCTCACAAGCATCTCTCCCCACTTGAAACAACTCTCTCCCAACTTGTGATCACCAGTGACTTCCATTCAGAGGCACGCTACTTCCAATGGGGAAGGTCGAACATACCCATTGTGGCTACTGGTAGCCATTGAGATCCTTACCTTTCCTGAATTTGTCTGATTACCTTTTCAAGCCACCCAAATTGGTGGCCATCACCAACTCGTGGAAGCCACGTTCCTTAGCTTAACTATGTGCCTGTGCTGGTCTGGGGGGGGGGGTTTACCGTGAGGCGTGGTCAGAGTCTGGTCCTGGGCCGAGGGTCTGGAGACTTTCCACCAAGGGCGAAGCGGGGTCCAAAGCAAGAAGCCGGGCGTGGACGGGAACTCTGGAAGAACAGGTCTGGGTGCTGGCAGAAACAGGTTTTCAGCGACCTTGCTCCCACAACCTGGGACCGGGCTTAACTGGCCTCTGAGGCCAGGGGCGGTCCCGGCCCACAGGTGACCCGCCTCTCCTGGCCTTAAGGCGAGCACTCCTCCTGAGAGAACTTAGTTCCCTCCGCCTCTCTGCCCTGAGCCTCTGCAGCTCAGGAGAGGCTGGAGGGTTAATGGACCCAGGGGCAATTTCACCTTCCCCTGACAGGGTTGAGTGAGGCGCACCTGCAGGCAATGGGTCCTCAATCACCTCAGGAGCCAGAGTGGATACATCTGGTGTCTGCTCCTGAGGATCCGGCACAGGTGCAGGCCCTTCAGACTCAAGACCCTGCCCCTGCTCAGCCGGCCCTGGAGGCGGGGACTCCTGTGCAGGCTGGGACTCCTCAGGTTCAGCTTCTGAATCAGATTCCCAGGCCATCACAGTGCCCTTAAAGGCAGGGTGGTCAATCTACAGAGCTCTTCCATCTCACCCCTCATCCTACATGCCACCAGAGTTGGACCGAAGCGAGAGAACAGTCGGTACTGGAGATGTACTGAAATACTGATGTACTGAAGAAAACGGGGCGGGGGGGGGGAGAGAGATGTGTGAAAAGAGTCATGGAATCCATCAAGGCAACGCCTCCACACAAACTTTTAGATATTTTAACACCTTGACCTTTCTTTTTTTAAAAGAAACGAACACGTTCTCCGAAGCTCTGAATATGTTGAATCAGCAGCAGGCGACATGGCTGGGGGGTTGGGGAGGGGGAGAAGAAAGCAGATTGTGATGTAATCTTCAAGAAAACCATATTTGTAATAAGGTTAATTAAATGGTGCTGCGAGCTTCTGACAAGCCGGCTGTAGGTTTGCCAGTAAATCTGGTCTCTTGTTTTATCAAACTTAAGTGCAAAAAAAAAAGGAAGGAAGAAGAAGAAGAAGAAAGTGGAATAATAATAACAAAAGAGAGAGAGGCGGGTGGTAAAGACAAGTCTTCTCTCTCCCCCCCCCCTTCTGCCCTTCCCCTCCTCCCAAGCAAGTAATGTGTCTTGCCAGGGGACATGCGGTCTGGCAACAATAGTTAATACGTTATGAAAGGCTGAGGAAGTTTAAATGAGATTTGTCTCCGAACTCTGAGGCATATTGTAAAGGAAACTTCTTTTGTCTCCTTGTGATGCTGTTAAATTGAAAGCTCAATGGGAGGCTTCACCAGTAGCGACAAAGGTTGAAACGCCGGCCTGCTGTTTCTGCGGCAAGCGTCACGGATCCGCTGATAGTCTTCTCGGGCGTCTGGTAAGAACAGCCACCCCTTGTCAGGTTTGCAGCCACACACTGGGCGCCCGGGAACTTTAGCACACACTGCGGAGCCAATCCCCGAATCCTCGCGCAGGCTGGTGCTCTGTGTCAAAAATGTTTATGTAATAAAGCACAGCTAATTAAGGATTTCAAAGGGAAACATTATTTTAACTCTAATTAGATATGATTACTGTTCTTCCTTATGGCTGCGCGAAATTGCGCAGGGGGAGAAAAAAAGGAAAGAGAAAAGGCTTCCCTGATTGGTTTCTCTGATGAAATTGTTTCAAAGTGTTTGTGCTTTCTCTGAGTTAATAATAGATCCTCTCTCCCCCCCAGCTTAAAAAAATTCTTTTTCGTTTTGTCCTTATCCTGTAAATAAACTGAAGGTGCTGTTAAGGAGATCCTTAATCAAATATCTAATATATTGGAATCACAGATGTTCACTGTTTCCCTCTAGGAACGCAGCGGAAGCTGTATTGCTGGAATGAGGCATAATGAATGGAGATCGTATAGGAAACAAATAATGAAACTGGCAGGAAAGGAGATGAGTGTTGGGAGTACCAAACCTTCCCATTGAGATTATTCTCTTAGGTCAATGATTCAAAAGGGATGTGTTAGGAGGGTAAGGAGGTGGACCTGAAGTATGCCTTGACAACGTGAGACATCTCATTCATTGGAGGTTTCTGAGCAGAGGTTGGGTGGCCATCTGTCATGGATGCCTAAGCTGAGGTTCCTGCATTGCAGGGGGTTGGACTGGATGACCCACGGGGTCCCTTCGAACTCTACAACTCTATGATCTTATGGGAGGCCTCCATCGGCCCATGCCCAGGTGTTGGTCTGTGGCTTTGTGCAACCCAGATGACCCTATGTAGCTGAGTTGGGCTGGCCCAAGACATTTTGGCACCTGAGGTGAACCACAGAATGGCTCCCCCCATGGCAGGGGGTGAGTGACGATCTCCATCAGGAACGAGGGAGGAATAAAGACCTCCATTGGAAACAAGGGTGGGAGGAGACCAGCAGCGCCTCCTATTGGCCAAGAGGACTCTATGCAGGCGGCATTGTGGGAGGGGGGGCTGCCAAGGCGACAGCAGCAGATCCAGCCTCCAAGGAGCAAGCCACACCCATCGCCACAACTGCTCCAGTGGGTGGTGCATTCCTTGGAGGCGATATCTTGGCTTACCTTTACCATGTGAATGGGCTAGTTGACTGGAAATGGGAAGGTAAATGTTAAGAGGGCAGTTTTTGACTTCCAGTATCCTCAAAAAGTCACCCACAGTGGCACCCTGTACATGTCTTCTAAGAAGTAAGGCCAATTGAGTTTAATGGGACCTCTTGCCCTCTCAGGGAATTGTGTATGATCTGTTGGCAATGTGAAAACATATGCTTGTTTTGGTGTGGTGTAGTGCTGGAGTTGGACTGCGGAGATCTGGGTCCAGATCTGGGTCTCAAGCTGAATGGGTGTCCTCTGATGAGCAACAGACTATCCTATCTCAAACGGCTGTTGTGCAGATAAAATGGGGGTCCAATATTCTGGCCACCTCATGAGAAGAGAAGACTCCCTGGAAGAGACCCTGATGTTGGGAAAGATGGAGGGCACAGGGAGAAGGGGACGACAGAGGACGAGATGGTTGGACAGTGTTCTCGAAGCTACCAACATGAGTTTGACCAAACTGCGAGAGGCAGTGGAAGACAGGAGTGCCTGGTGTGCTCTGGTCCATGGGGTCACGAAGAGTCAGACTAAACGACTAAACAACAACAAAGTTTCTTGAGATGAAAGGCAGGATGAAAAATGTGACCAATTTTGGGGGGTGGGGGAGGGGGGAGGCAATAGCATACCTAATGTAATGACTAATGGATGCTTGAGTGTGTGTGTTTGTGTGTTTATGCATATGGAAGGGAAGGTTAAAATAACGAGAAACTTATCATTTGAACTGGTTATTTGCAGTTCTAATTTAAGAAGCCTTCAATGCGATGTTCCAACTCAAGCTGAAGGGCATTGTTCTCCTGGAGAGTACATTATGTTCATTTTGTTGTTTGAGTAGTTTGTTAGAAGCTGTCTTTAAAGAAGAAGAAGAAAATGACTATTCAGATGCCTCAGGACTTCGCTGTCACATCAAGGCTTGTTTCCTTCCTACATGCTCCCTGTGTTATATATGCCAGAAAATGATCAGGGAGCGAAAACAATAACTATTTCTTCAACAGCCTTCAGAAATAGTGCATCAAAAGTGCTTTCTCCTCTATGAGCTCAGGAGTCGACCATCTACTTTGTATGCAGAAGGCCTCAGGTCTGATCGTTCTGCCTTCAACTGAGCCAGACCACTGGTCCATCCAGCTGCATATTGTCTACACTGGCTGGCAGCTACTCCTCATGGTTTTAGGCAAGGGACGTTGCCAGCCCAGCCTGAGGATACCGGGAAGTGAGCCTATTTATAAATGCCTATAAAACTAAATGAATATTATTTTTTGTTTCTTTGACAAGATTTATATACTGCTCAATCAGCAAAAGCCTCTAAGCTTTACGTATATATAATTCGCTGAAATATGGACAAAATCAAATGTTAAAAAGAAATTGACATGAAATTGATCAAACATAAATAAAATCTGCCAGGCATACATAATAAAACTCCATATTAAAAATCCAAGTTATAGTTGCATGCCTGGGTAAGCTAGCTTAAACAAAACAACAACAACAACAAAAAACAACCAGCTTTTTGCTGGCATCAAAATCAACAGAGCAAAGACAGGCCTAATATTAATAGCCAGGGAGTTAAAGAGAGTAGGTACTGCCACACTGAAGGATCAATTTAATGTTCAGTTCCACACTTTTTGCAGCGGGTTGGACTAGATGACCCTTGGTTTCCCTTCCAACTTTACAATTATATGAATCTATGATTCTAAGTCCCACTTGTAAAAGTGCCAGTTCCTAGGACTTTCTGCATGCGAAGGAGATGCTGTACTACTGAGCTGTAGCCCTCCCTCAGCATCCCTTCTGATGTAAAAAGCTTACAGAAGTTCCACCAGATTACTGCTTTTAGGTTTGGGATGGAAAGGAATTTGATCTGTGTACATTCCTATACCAGAGTCACACTTCTTGGACTACTGTGCTGCTCATAAACTTAGCTACCCACTGAATTTTGCCCTGTCCCGAACGCTGCCTTGCAGCTATTGGCAGTTTAAGCGTTTCAAAATATGCACCAAAGGAAGTATTTTGAGAGAGAAAACACACATTTAAATAACTTTGGAAATAAGTGCTGGGGGAATGATGTGATGGTAGGGGTGCCTTCAGCCACGGGGAATGCTGTGACAGTGTTCCTGAATATAATGCTAGCGGTTCTGTCCTGTTCTAGCATTCCTTTCACACTTTAGCGCCTGCGGCAATGACTGGTGTTGCGCTCAATTTCATTCACACCAGTGGGTGCAGTGTAACACAACAGTGAACATCACTGAACAATATCACCGCTTTCCACATTTTCTGCACATGCCTGCCTCTGTTCGCCCCTTGATCCCCACACCAAAATGCCAGGAAAGAACTGTATGCTGGTATATCACCCCAAATCTCGCCTCTTCACTCCTGCAATTTTCTGGGTCAATGGATCTTTTTCTTCTGGAAGCGATTAACCCGGAAATTAGCACTAGGCTTCCACTCTATTCCGCTAGGTTTCAGGAAGTGACTTTTATGTCACATATAATGTGGAAATAAACAGGGAAATGTTGGGGAAACGGAATAAACTCCCAGAGTGGCTGGGACAACCTAGTCAGATGGGCGGGGTGTAATAATAATAATAATAATAATAATAATAATAATAATAATAATAATACAGCCTGAGTTGGCTCTGCCTGTCATTGGTTAACCTAAAGTTGGGCTCCTTGTCTTCTACTTTACCAGTGAGAATGGGCAGCAGCCACAATTGAGAAATGATCTGGTGCAGCTACAAATAAACCAGTTTTGCTTTTGCAAATCAATAGCTCCTAGAGTTCTCTGAGGGATGAGGGTGGTGCTGTGGGTTAAACCACAGAGCCTAGGACTTGCCAATCAGAAGGTTGGCAGTTCGAATCCTTGCTACGGGGTGAGCTCCCGTTGCTTGGCCCCTGCTCCTGCCAACCTAGCAGTTCGAAAGCACGTCAAAGTGCAAGTAGATAAATAGGTACCGCTCCAGCGGGAAGGTAAACAGTGTTTCCGTGTGCTGCTCTGGTTCACCAGAAGCGGCTTAGTCATGCTGGCCACATGACCCGGAAGCTGTACGCCAGCTCCCTCGGCCAATAAAGCGAGATGAGCGCCGCAACCCCAGAGTCGGCCATGACTGGACCTAATGGTCAGGGGTCCCTTTACCCTTTTAGAGTTCTCTGGGAAGAGGGACTGATTGCTTAACTCTCTGGGAATTGTAGCTTAGTGAGTGGAATCAGGGGCTCCTAACAGCTCTCGGCACCCTTAAGAAACTCCAACTCCCAGGATTCTTTGTGGGAAAGCCAGGACTGTTTGTAGCCGTACAAAACTGCTTTAAATGTACAGTGAAAATGGAGCCCAGGACACCTTTCCCCAACCCGGTGCACTTCAGATATCTTGAATGACAATTCCCATGATCCCTGGCTGTTGGCACTGCTGTCTGGGGCTAATGGGAGTTTGTAGCCCAACAGCACCAGGGCACCAGATCAGCAAAGGCTTTCCTTAGGGACGCATGGGGAGGGGGAAATCCCCTTTTAAAGAGTTTCTATAGAGTGAAAGGTTTGGGTTCCCGGCAACAGCGCTGCAGCAAATCTAAGGCTAATGAAGGTGTCATTCTATGCCTCAAATGTCACCCCCACCCTTTTTTTAAATCACCCTGTTCAGTTTGCTAGCTTTCTTCTGCGGCTCACTGACATATTTAAAAAGCTGCTGCCACACTTTGGCAAATGATGCACACTTCAGCCCAGCTCCTGTGAATTCTATGCATTAGGAGCCATACCTAGCATATGTATATATTTTTCATTGGGGTTTTTGCTGGATACTGGAAGTACATAATTATATGCATAAATCAGCAATACAAAAGTAAAAAGTCGCAATTGGTCGCTCACAAAGCAAGACACCATTGTTGAGAGGAAACACTCTAATCTCAGAGAGAGAGGTTTTTTCTTCTATAGCTGGTGGCAACTGGATGTTTCGAAAGTGTTTTTCGCTCTATAGGACGCACTGGACCATAGGAGGGGGAGAACAGGGGGGGGGGAATTCTCCCCCTCTCTGCTCAGCGCCCCTTCAGTGAAGCGGTAGGAGAAACAGAGCCCCTTCCATTTCTCCTCCCACCGCTGAAGGGGCGCTGTGCAGAGAGGGAAAACTGTGCAGCGCCTCTTCAGCGAAGCAAAGCCTGGAGAGCAAGAGGGATCGGTGTGCACTGACCCCTCTCACTCTCCAGGCTTCAGGCGGCTATCCGCAAGCCTTCGTAGCTCAGCGGGAACTCCTGCTGCGCTCCGAAGGCTTGCGGGTAGCTGCCTGGAGCCCGCGGAGCGCAGTGGGCTTCAGGCGGCTTCAGCGAAAGCAATGCGAAGCCTCCGGAGCGCGGGGAGAGCTCTCCCTCTGCACTTCAGAGGCTTTGCGTTCCTGTCACTGAAGCCAAGGAGTCTGCATTCGCTCCATAGGATGCACACACATTTCCCCTTCCTATAGTGTGTCCTATAGTGTGAACTATAACACTGGATGCAATTGGTTCCACAAACCTTTCTTTATTAGGAAGGTGTCATATATCAAGCAACATAAATGATCCATTTAGCTCAGCATCATCAACATTGGTTTGGTTGCCGCACTCCACAGTGGCAGACAGGGGACATTCTCAGCTCTATTTTAAGATGCCTGAAATTGAACCTGGAACCTTTTCCACACAAAGCATGTGCTCTACCACAGAGCTATGGCCTTCTATGGGATTAAAAAACCTGTGGTCCTCCAAGATAATGTTGGACTGCAGCTACCATCATCCCTGGCCATTAGCCATACTGGCTGAGATGGATGTGATCTGGAGTCTAACATCTGGAGTGCCACAAGTTCCTCATCCTTGATTTGAGCTGCTGTTGGTTTTAAGAGCTAAAGATGTACTATGCTCTTAAATCCAGAGGATGGGGAATTTGTGGTCCCTCAGTTGTTGTTGGATTCCTGCTCACAGCAGCCCTAGCCTGAGCCAATAAGGCCAATGTTCAAGGACGATGAGAGTTGCAGTTCAACAAAATCTTGAAGGCCCCAAGTTCTCCATCCTTGGAGTTTTCCTCTGTAGGGAATATTATGCACAAGAGAAGATATCTCCATGTAGAGTGTCAAGCTAGGGATGGAATGCTAGAATGCTAGAGTTGGAAGGGACCCCATGGATCAAAGCCATGACCTTGATGTTACCAGCACCATGCTCTTAACAAACTGAGCTAACTGGCAAGGCTGTCAGAAGGGTTCAAGTCTCAACCTCTTGGCATTGCACTGTTGTTGTGAGCTCACATAGTTTGGTGGTTAGAATGCCAGACTAGGAATTTCTGATGGGTTCAGGTCACCATCCTTAGACTATAGGGCCACTGTGAGAATATAAAGAGGGAACATCATCTTGAGCAAGAAAAGTTTAGTTATGAATGCAGTAACTAAATACACTAAATAAATGAGAGATGGCCAACCAGGTCTACAGACGCTTGGATAAGACTGGCTTTCTTTATCTATTTCAGTTGAGGTTTAGACTTGAAAAGGGCCTCACTGGTCTGTTAGGATTATCTACATTGAGAAGAGTAGGAAGAGTGAAACCCTGTTTCCTCTCCTCAAACTCTCAGAAACTTTCACTACTGCCACCACAGCATCATCCTGCCCAAGTTGGATGTGGGTTGTACTGTGCTACAGCGGTTCTGCTCATATCTGGTGAGGTCATCCAGGGCTTCAGAGTGTGAAGTTATCAGTGTGCGGATGACAATCACCCCTGCTTCTCTTTTTCATCTAAACAAAGTGAGGAAGTGAGTAGTGGATTGGGAAGATGACTAACAACCTGAAGCTCCATTCAGACAAGGCACAGGCAGTGGACCTGATCCATGGTGATCCAGGACTGCCTCCACTCATTCTAGCTGAATCCTGGTGCTAGTGCACAAACTTACCAAATACAGCCCTCCATAACTCTTTGTCTGGCCTTTGGGACTCTCCCAAAGCCACACCCCATCTCCTCAGATAGCATCACTTACTGCCCTGCTTCACAACTTAATTTGGTCTGGCTGAAACTCATTGAACTCTGATAATACTTCTCGCTTAGATGGATGGATGGAGGAGAGACAGGGGTGTGTGGAACCTACCCTACTATACAAAGGTAAAATTGACATGTGCCCCACTTTCACCTCTGGTCCTGGCCGCCACTGACACACGGGCACCAGAAGACCCCCCTGCATTCCATGGGCAGCTGTCTGCAACTCTTTCTCCTTGAAACACCATCCTGTTGGGCCAAATTAGCACAACTTTTTCTCTTCTCCTCCAGCCAATTCCAGACCAAGCTTTCCGTGTCCCTCTGTATCTACAACATCAAAGCCTCCTCTGTATAAACCAGCGTGTGGTTTCTTGCCTGTGTTTGTTAACCAGAGGAGCAGGTTCTAAATACATTAAAATATTTTATCCCATTATTTGTTTTGACCAATTGACCACAATATTAAAAATTCAATCATGGAGCAGCTGACAAGTGCGGCTGCCTAATTTTATTTAAGAGTTTTTCTCCCCACCCGGCTTCCCACAGCCCTGGTTTTTCCATTTTTCCATCCTGTTAACGCTTCTGCCTTTGCCCAGCCAGTAATGGGCTGCTCGTATGCCTACGACTGTTATGATCATGTAAATTTATTGGTGCTTAGAAGAAGCGAGCTATTAAAACATTACAACAGCCATTACAGCCGGGCTCGTGTTGGCTTTCGCTCCCAATGAACATATGCTTCCGAGTGAATGCCTAAACTCTTATTTATGGATTTAATTTAATATGCGGAAAGAATTCAAAATTAAATTTTGTGTCTGCCTCCAGAGAGTGTCAGTGTATAATAACATGGTAATTTTTACACATCTTTATGAGAAATGGGAAAATTAATTCTTTCTGACAAGTTGTAATTATTCGACTTGGAGCAGTTGCAGCTGAGCAGTTCACACGCCTGTTGTCTTGTTGCTCGCGTGGTGTGAAGGGAGAGGAGCCGGAAAACGGCGGGTGGGGCTGTGGAGAGGAGAAGAGAAGGACCAGGATGGACATATATTGTGCGCCGGGGAGCTTCTAATAGCTTTTGACATTTTAGCCTTGAATATTATCAGGGTGTTCTTGAAAGGGATTGTGGGGAGGGGGGTCTTCTGCTCCATGGAACACGCCACAAACTGTCGATGGGAGCTTCACGAGGGAAGAGGATTATTCCTTCCCATCCCTCTGAAGCTCGCTTGTTGAGATCTTCTTAGAAATTAATATGAGTTTAAAAGTAGCATGACACCTCTTGGGGAGGCTTTGATTGCCTCTAATAGCTGTTAAAGGCGTATGCATGGCAAGGGGGGCCCACACTGCCCACTTTACAGAGGGCGATCCTCTATTTGTGGATTATGTGCCCAAGCCCAAGGCCCTCCCCCCCCAAAAAAACCCCCCAAACATTTCCTTTAAAATGTAAAAATCGACCTAGGTGGACATGTTGCCCCCGCCCCAAGAGGACATGTCTGGGTTTTCCTGGATCTGTGGCAACCCTATATTTGTAAGGCACTTCACTCACAAAAGTGACCCGCACATGGCTGGCCCCTGGCATTTTGCCACTGTAGGCAAAATGTCCCAACAATGCCACCATGGATCTGGAGCCTCACCTGCTGCTGCTGTGGCTGCAGCCTCACAGGCGATGCACTGGCTCCACCCATCCAAGTTTGCCATTCAACAGGGAGGTATATAAAAAGGCTCCTTGGCTGAATTAGACTATGCCTCACCAACTATACCTGAGCTCTTGTCTATTCCTGTGTGTGTTCTGCTCAGTCTTTTTGTTCCTGAATAGGAATGGGTGAATCTGTTGATTTCAGGTTCTCATCCCCCCCCCATTCTTAAGTTCAGTTTGCCATGTTTCCATGTGAGTTTGAGATTTATTTATTTTATTTTAAAAAGAGCAAAGCAAATTCTAATGAAAATTTCTCAGCCTTTTAAGGGCACGTTTCTCCTCTTTTTGAATGCAATTTTTCCTCAGTGACAACTTTGCTGAAATTGCTCCCTTCAATGGAATGCATTGCTTTCTGTTATTTTCACTAACATAGCCATTACCCCCCCCCCCTTACACAATTTCCCCCGGCATATGCATTTTGGGGCACGTTGTTTGATTAGAAACCTGTATCGCAAAATTTGGAGAAGACTTGGTTTTGGAGGGTGGCTGCGTTTCAGATCAGGAAGCATATATTACATAGGTTGCATTGAACCAAATTCCTCTCACTCAGCCCCCCCCCCCCCCGCGCCCCCACTTACTCCAGACACATTTGGTCTGTCATTGCTTTTGAACCCCCAGCTTCTTCCTGAAATCATATAATGGTAAAATTGTAGAGTTGGAAGGGAACAGAGGGTCATCTAATCCATTCCCTTGCAATGCAGGAATCTCAATTAGATTATACATGACAGGTGACCATCCAGCCTCTGCTTAAAAACCTCCAAGGGAGCCCAACAGCTCTTACTGTCAGAAAGTTCTTCCTGATTATAATGGGAATTGGGGTTGCTTGTGCGTAAACTGCAAACTGCTCAAAGCTGGTTGTATAGCTAAACCTTTCCCTGGTTTGACAGCCCTTACAATGCAACTGTCTCAGTCACTGGCAGAATCCGTCAGTGGGCGTTTCCTAAACTTCCTCCAACATAAAAATTCCTTGACTCCAAGTCTCCTCCTAGATTCTCTGCGCGGAAGCTTTCTGCGCAGCGTGGGCGTGCCAAGCGGAGGTCCTGTGCTCTCTCCGCTGATTTCACTGGAAGAGTCTCGGAGCCTCCCCTCCGCAGTACTCTCAGCCTCCCCTTTCTCCCTGGTGTCCCCTGGATTTCCTTCCCCAGCGGAAGCTCTCTCTCTCTCCTTGCTAGTTCCCTCCCTGCATCATTGGAGCGTCTTACCTCTCCTCTTGCCTCTGATGGCAGTTCCCTGACACTGATGTTTAGTTGGAATCTCCTTTCTTGTAACATGAAGTGGTTTGGGTCCTGCCCTCCAAAGCAGGAGGAAACAAACTTCCATGTGACAGCCCTTGAGATATTTGAAGATGGCTATCATATCTCCTCTCAGTCTCCTCTTATCCAGGCTAAACATACCCAGCTCCTTCAACCGTTCCTCATAAGGCTTGGTTTCTAGACCCTTGAAAATCTTGCTGTGATTTCTAAATGGATCCTGCAAACTATTTTAAAAAAACAGTCTATCAGTACTTCCACTAGTTTTATTGTCCGTTCGCTGATGCTGTTTTGTGAGTTTGTTTCATTATTTTATTTTAATGTATTTATCCTTATTTCTTAGTTTATATAATGCTTTGTGAGGGCTTGGCCCAAAAATGCAAAATAAAATAACTTAATAATCTGAACAGGTGTGATCCTGTTTAGGGTTATAGTCATGAATGAATAAAGAAAGTGTTACTAATAATAACATTTTCATGTATTATTTCCTACTTCCCTTGTATGACTAACCTTTCAGTGGTTCACACCTGTTCTGAGCTTCCACAAGAAAAAGAAAGTAAATGAGAGATCCAAGAGTGGAATAAGTGTGAGGAAATAATAAAAGTGTATTTTAAGTTGTTCGGGCCTTGCAGAAGTTTCATGGACTGGTGGGACAATGATGAGAGGTCAGAGGGATGTGATGGGGGAGACAGAGAAGAAAAGGTGTCAAAAGCTGAGGATGTAACAGGGTTTTGTGAGCTGGGAGAGTCTGTGGCAGAGAGAAGTTCAGAATTATAGGCAGAAGCTGAAGCAGGAGAGTGGGATGAGGGAGGTCCAGAGGCTGAGATGAGTCAGGCTGGTGAAGAGTCACAGATATCTCCCCCTCCTGCTGCCACAAGGTCCCCTCCCCTCTGTTCTCCCAGAACCAGAAGAGGCTGGAAACAGGAGGAGCAAAGATAGGCACGCAGGCGTAGTCTCTGATTGCTTGGGAAAAGCCCTGGGAAGGAGAATACATAGATGGCTGTGGGGAGGTGGGGACCTTTAGCCTTGGCAACTGCTTCAGGGGTACAAGACCTGCCAGGAATGAGTTGCTCCTTAGGCCTAACACTCATGTGCAGATTGTGTTTTTGCCAATAAAGAGTTAACTCCAGCTTGCACAGTGTAGTTTACTGCCAGCTTGCTTCTGGCATGAAGCCACATTCCTGCCACACATCAATCACTTTACAAAATAAACTTATATTAAACTATACCCTGATCTGCATGGAAGTTCCTTGCAGAGCATAGTTCACTGAAACAGGGATGCTGGACACAGTTTGCAGATAACACTAAGCCAAACCATGACTTAGAATGAGTGAACAAAAATGCAGATTCCTGGAGAGAAGATCGCAGACACTTTGCTCCTCCTGTAGTCCTATTGCTGTGAGCTAAGCCATGGTTTGGCTATACATTACATCCAAACCCAGGCCAATGGTTTATTTCACTCCAAACAAACCATGAGATGTATCCAATGTTTGTTTGTTTTTCCCCTATGGCTTGCCACTCATAGTTTGTCTAAGAGAGATAAACCATGACTCTGGGGTCAGATGTAAGTTTAAGCCAAACCATGGCTTAGCTGATAGCAGTGCAGCAGGAGGAGCAACGCAACTGTAATCATTTCTCTGGAAGCCTGTATATTTGCTCATTTGTGCTAAACCATGGTTTAGCTTAGCATTACGTGCAGGTAATGAAATAAACAACTACAGTGGCACCTCGGGTTACAGATGCTTCAGGTTACATTCGCTTCAGGTTACAGACTCCGCTAACCCAGAAATAGTACCTCGGGTTAAGAACTTTGCTTCAGGATGAGAACAGAAATCGTGCTCCGGCAGCAGCGGGAGGCCCCATTAGCTAAAGTGGTGCTTCAGGTTAAGAACAGTTGCAGGTTAAGAACAGACCTCCGGAATGAATTAAGTACTTAACCCGAGGTACCACTGTATCTGACTTTTAGAAGACATCTGAAGGCAGCCCTGTTTAGGGAAGTTTTAATTGTTTGTTGTTTTATTGAATTTTAAATAATTTTGTTGGAAGCCCCCCAGAGCTGCTGGGGAAACCTAGCCAGATGGGCAGGGTATAAATAAGTTGTTGTTGTTGTTGTTGTTGTTGTTGTTGTTGTTGTCATAAACTTTCAAAGACCCCAGCTCTGAGTCATTTCATTACTGGACTGTACCCAATAATGATAAATGAAATGTGACCAGGAAATGGGCCGGACAAGGAACCAGCAGATAGTCAAGGCACCTACCTTTCATCCCTCCTCTTCATTCACATAAAACCAGTAGGAACTTCCTGGGACACCCTTGGGCTACTTAGAATCATAGTATTGTAGAGTTGGAAGGAACCCTACAGTCATCTAGTCCAACCACCTGCAATGTAGGAATCTCAGTTAGATCATACATGATAGATGGCCATCCCACCTCTGCTTAAAAGCCTCCAAGGAAGGAGAGTCCACCACCTCTCGTGGGAGTTTGTTCCACCGCCGAACACCTCTTACCGTCAGAAAGTTCTTCCTGTGCGGTGAACCGTTGCTGGGCCTATAAATATCCACAGCCAAGTTCATGTAAATGAAACACAGCTTACTTGGATAGCCCAAATCCCATCACAACAATACTCTGATTTTTGTAAACTCCACAAGTGACTTTCCATGGCCATTTACCAAAAGACAAAGGGCCGTGATCCAGATCCTTTCTGAACACAAGTCTCCCATTGCCAGGATGGCAGATGGAGTTCAGTGACTGCATGGTTCTCTTCTCGTTCCCATTGCTGGCAGTGGCTAAGTCCCAGGTTGCATGTATAGGGATCTCTTACTGGATTGGGGCCATGGCTTAAAATCAGAAAGCAAGACGCGCACACACACACACACACACACACACACACAAATATGAATGCTATTGCAAGTTCAAGTTATCTTTTCATTTCTTTCACTATATTTGGCTTACACGCTATATCTGGCTTTGCGTAAGAACTCTGGTCCCAAGCCGTCGCTGAGTTTACTCATGATTTCGACTCAGCTCTTCCCCCTGATCCAAACCTTCATGTTGATTCAAACTTGAAGTCCTTTGCAGCCTGTACCATTTCAGACTGCAGAGGAGCAATCCACCCACAGAACCTCCAATGCAGGGAAACTATTGCAACAAGAACAGTTGCGACCTAGTATTCTCCTTGAATCTTTATACGGGGAAGAGCCCTACCTCACCAACAAGAGCCTGAAAAGCTAGTCAACTCAGATTCTGCTGTTCTACATGCATAATAATAATAATAATAATAATAATAATAATAATAATAATAATAATTTATTCTTTATACCCTGCCTTTCTGGCTGGGTTTCCCCAGCCACTCTGGGCAGCTTCCAACAGAACAGTAAGATACAATAACCTATTAAACATTAAAAGCTTCCCTAAACAGGGCTGCCTTCAGATGTCTTCTAAAAGTTTGGTAGTTATTTTTGTCTTTGACATCTGGTGGGAGGGTATTCCACAGGGCGGGTGCCACTACCGAGAAGGCCCTCTGCCTGGTTCCCTGTAACTTGGCTTCTTGTAGCGAGGGATCCGCCAGAAGGCTCTTGGCACTGGACCTCAGTGTCCGGGCAGAACGATGGAGGTGGAGCCTTCGAGGGCAAGCAGGCCACATTGGATTGCACTCTGATTCTGTCCCCGATCTTCGGGACTCTTCTGGGTCCCACCCCTGAACTGCCACCTGGTTCAGCTGCAGCTTTGGCTACTTGGTTCCACTTCCTCGGCCCTGCCAGTTTTGGGAGGATGTTCTAGGGTTGGCCACCAAGTCTGGCTGTTTGGACAGCTACATTCAAAATAAAAAGTTGCCCCATTGTTGGCAAACCCACTTGCGATGACTCAGAGCCCTTTCTCCTTCCTCTTCCACTAGAACACGAAAACTCTGATTGACTTGTCCCACCCTTATCCCCAACCTCCTGTCTGTTTTTCTGTTTAATTGGGTAGCCAAACAATTAGTTACCCCTGTGTGTATGGCGGGGGTTGCCTCGGGCTCCCCAGCGAGCCCAGTCTGTTTGTTCTCCTGGAAGGCCAGACGAGGGGGCTCTGTTGCCTTGCATTCTTTACAAGGTCAGAGAGATAGCTATATAAAAGTTTCTCACCCCCTTCTGTTCTTGTGCCTCTGGTTTCTTTTGTGACCGCATCTTGCATTGTGTGGCTCCCCCTTCCTCCCCCCAGCCTCCTCAATCCCTCCCTTGCGCTTTGAAGTGCCTCACTCCAGGTGTTCCTGTTCTGAATTAGACATGAAAGGAGCACATCCCCGGACTAATTAACTAGTAAACTGCACCCGCCTCCCTTGGGTTTAATTGATGCTGTTCTTTAAAAGAGGGGGGGGGAGAGAACCAGTTCCTTATTCCTCTTGATTTGACACCATCACCGCTGCCTCCTTCCACAGAGCGAGGGCAGAAGGTGGTGTGGTGGGGGAAGACAACACAACCTCAACCTACTTGCCTGGGGGGGGGGGGAGGGAGGTGTCATCCACTAGATAACATTGATCTTACCTGCTCCCTCCTTTCTCCCACTAAATGCAACTATTGTGCTCTGCTAAAAAAGAGACATGGAGGAGTCCAGCAACGGCCCTCGCTACCCTCCACAAATGTGAGTTGCAAGGTGGGGTTTTTGCTCTCTTTCTTCCCCCTCCCTCCCGTTTTATTTGATGGTTTTAGAGTCTCCCTAGGGAGGGGAGGAAAGAGAGTGATCCGTTTCCTCGGGAGCAGCGAGGCCCAGCGCCGGAGTGCTAATTACTTCACACGATTGTCCTGACCCAACAAAAGCATCTGCGCATTTGAGCGTGTTCCCTGGTGTTCAGTTCCTTTTCCGAGAGCAACGCGTCCTGTGGCTGCAACGAGATGAAAGTTCCAGTTTGTTCTCTGTTCTCCGGGCCGCTTCGAGATAAGGACGGCGGCCGCACAGGAGTTGTGTTACGGGAGGCCTCCCTGGATTTGGGGAGCGGTTGTGTTTTGTGCGGAGGGGAGGGAAGTAAGGCAAAGCTTGATTTCACTCTTTGAAACAAAGGTGGGAGGTCACTGGAGTTTGTTTGTTTTTTATTTTATTTTTTAAAAATAGTTTTTATTACGAATTTCAACATCATGAATTATCAAAAACATAGCATCTTCATTCCCCCCCCCATTTCCCCCTCCCCCTCCCCAAGACCCCCCCCCCAGACTTCCCTCAGGTCCTCTCTCTGGTTTTTCAACACATATTATTCTCTGCATATTATAAAATTGTAAAAATCCTTAAATTGTCTAGCTATTATGTTAACAATAATAAATTTGTGTATGTTTATTCAAAACCTGCCAAGGGGTCCAAATCATTTTGTTGTTTTTTTAAGTAATTTGTAAAAAGTTCCCATTCTTCTTTAAAGCCACAGCTGTCCTTGTTTCGCAGTTTGTATGTCAATTTCGCCAGTTCCGCAGAGTCCATCAGTTTCCCTTGCCACTGTTCTTTTGTTGGGATTTCTTCGTTCTTCCATCCTTGTGCTATCAAGACTCTTGCCGCCGTTGTCGCATAGAGTTTGTTTGTTTTTTAATACACACACATTCAAAATAACTAAATAATAAAGAACAGGAAGTGAAATAATTATTTCCTTTTTGTATTTTTTCAGTTAAAAATGTAGGAATCCAACCATTTATGTGCATGAATCTGAGCAAAAGGGCTTTTAAGAACATGAAGCACCGAAGTCCTATCTAGTCCAGCATCCTATTCTCACAGTGCCCAACCAAATAGGTGCCTCTGGTATGTCTACAAGCACAATAGCAGTACAGTCCACACCTGTGATTCCAAGAGGCATTCTACCTCTGACATTGCAGGTGTAATATGGCCACTGCAACTAGGAGCTATTCTCTGAGAGCCTTGACCAAGGGCAGCCCCTGCAAACCAGTGCTAGAAACTCAGATATACAGTGGTACCTTGGGTTAAGAACTTAATTTGTTCTGGAGGTCTGTTCTTAACCTGAAACTGTTCTTAACCTGAAGCACCACTTTAGCTAATGGGGCCTCCTGCTGCCGCCGAGCTGCACGATTTCTGTTCTCATCCTGAAGCTAAGTTCTTAACCCGAGGTCCTATATCTGGGTTAGCGGAGTCTGTAACCTGAAGCGTCTGTAACCTGAAGCGTCTGTAACCCAAGGTACCACTGTATAAGCTAATCACCAAATGGCACCTTAAACCTAGGTTATGGTTGTCACAATTGAATTCCTAGGCACCATTTTCCCCCAATGGATTCTGTTGTTGTTGTTGTTGTTGTTGTTGTTGTTTCTATACCTCTTTATATTTTAAAGGAATAAAAATATCAAAGTAGTTTACAACACATTAAAACATCACATACGTAAAACGATACAGAATAAAACAAATTCAAGCTCCAAGGAAAATATTTCAGAATCTTCTCTAAATGACATTTTGCTTTCCACCTATTTA
Source organism: Podarcis bocagei (assembly GCF_964188305.1). NCBI lineage: Eukaryota > Metazoa > Chordata > Lepidosauria > Squamata > Lacertidae > Podarcis > Podarcis bocagei. Next base: position 15,795,780 of record NC_138135.1, on the reverse strand, counting down.
TTTACTTAATTTATATAACTGCCCCAAGGCAGAAGCACTCTAGGAAGCCAGGGTGGTGCAGTGGTTAGATCAGGGTTCAAATCACCAGTCAGGACAAGTCAGTTTCAACATCCTAACCTACCTTGCAGGGTTGTTGTAGAGTGGGGGGAGAAGCATCTGCTTCTTGGATAAAAGGGTGGGATATAAATGCAATAAATAAGCTCTTCTGTTTGCCCGCTTAAGAAAGCTGGAGGGGCCATCCAGATGGAGATGTCAGTTGCCAACTTTGCATCCAGAGATCTCCACGTGGTTGCAACTGGACCTGCAAAATCCTGGGGGATTTTCGAACACTGCCCCCAACCTACCCAAATCCATAGGAAGCAACACAGACCAGCCAAGCTCAATACAATCTAAGCTGGTTTGCAGCAGTTGGATTTTCAGACAGTGTTTTTTTCTTAGCCCTACTCGAAGGTAGGAGGGATTGAGCCTAGCGCCATTTGCATGCAAAGCAAGTGTTCTATTGCATACCTACATCCCTTCTGCAACAGTAGTTACTCTGCCTGATTTCCAGGTCCCTGTAGCACAGCTGTGATACCAGGATCCCGAGGGCCAAATTCTCAGAGATGTGCAAAAACGTCCCCGTGATTTCTGCAAATATTTATGCCTGTGGACAGCAGAAAGTTTAGGATATTAGCCGCAAGAGCCAGCTGTTTGCCATTTTTAAAGGGCTGGTTGTTCTGAATGGTGAGTTCCAACCTTCCTTCGTAACTGTGCAAGGTTCTCAGTGTGTTGAGTGTTGTTCAGGGCTATGAAACAAAATCCCTGACAGCGTTCTTTGTGCTCGCTGGATCAGTTGCAAAACCTGTTGCTCTGTGCAGTCCTCTTATGTGCAACTGCAAATATGCTGAATCTTCAGCGCTTTCCGAACACTTACCTAGCAGTGATCCTCACTTAAACTTAGTGGAGTTTACTTCCGAGTAGAAATGCATGCCTGTTTGGGGAAGAAAAAGAATTGACGTTCTTTGCATCTTGTAGGTGGGTTGAATCCAAGAAGGCGGGTAAGTGTTGCTTGCGTGTATTAGCTTCAAATAACTGGCTGTTTTCCAAGGCCGATCACTTAAGAGTCTTATTTTTTTATGTTGTGAACTGTCCTGTGATCCTCATGAAGGGGAAGTATACAAATATTAATATTAATAACAATAATATAATAAATTGACTTAAATCCACAGCAACTCTGTGATTCTCAATACAACGGCTGCTATTATTATTTGTAGTATTGGAGCAGTATTGTTGTTATTATTTATTAATAATAAATATTTCCACATAATTTTAAAAATCCAGAGAGTTGGCTCTTTTAATGTGGAAATTATCCCCTGTTACTAACAGAGCTACGTCTGACTCTTTTAAATGTCTTATTTCAATTTAACTCCATACAATCACAAGGCTGTCCCTTACTGATGACATCATCAGCCTCCATGCCTCGACAGGAAGTGTACCCTTTCTAGCACAGGAATCATGCTGGCAACTCTTGGTGGTGTTAATCAGACCATCTATTTCATTCGGCTAGTGTGCCTCTGTTAAAGCCAAGGGAAATATTTCAATATGCAGTGTGCACGCTGCAATGATTAATGTTCAAGAAAGCATTTGTTTGCAATCAGTGCCAGCTCAAGATACTTTACAGCCCGAAGCAGATCCCAAATGATACCCAGTACAAGTTTTTTAAAAGTCTTGCTGAACCATTCAGACACCAATTCTTGCCTCCTTCCAACCTCATTTGTGCTATTTCACCTTACGCCTTGGCAGGGCTGTTCCTGCTATCTTACTGTCTATTAGCATGAAAACAATGCTTTTTAAGCTTCCTCCCCTTATAATCTTTTAAGACAAAGATGGGTTCCTGCCTCGCTTTGAGCACACACTTTTAAAAATAAATAAATGCAATTTACTTGTTTTCTTTTACTCCCCCAAAGCACTGGTATGAATCAGAGACTCAGCTCACTAAATTATTTGTGAGCATCTCATCAGTTGTATAGGATGTAGTTCTGCTACTGCACATGTAGCTTTTGAAAATAGTTGTTTCTGAATGTTCAGCCCAGCCGAATGCTGACTATTGGGGTGGGGTGGGGAGAGAGAGTACTCCCAAAGATCAAATGTGGGGCAAATGTTGCAAGGTGGACCAGCCCCTGTTCTGAAACTCAGCATGAGAACATGGGGTTATATCCAATGCTAGAGCAGATACATTGAAATGAATAGACATGACTTAGTTTCATTAATTTCAGTGGGTTTACTCTGAGTAGACCTTAGCTGGAGACAACCCATAATAAGAGCCCTGGTGTATCAGGTCAGAGGCCCACCTAGTCCAGCATCCTCTTCTCACACTGGCCAACCAGATGTTTATGGGATGTCTACAAGCAGGACATGAGCCCAAGAGTAGTAATGTCCCCATTTGTGCTTCCCAGAAGCTGGTATCCAGAGGCATATGCCTGCAACAGTGGAGGAAGAGCATAGCCATCGCAGGCAGTAGGCACACTGCAACATTCTGTTGCAGTCTCTGCTTTCCTTTCTAACCGCCTTGAAAACAAAATGTTTAAACTGGAAGAGAAGCTTTTCCATCCTTTTGGAGAGCTCCCATTCCCTGTGATTGCCAACAGAACACACAGAATTCTCTGCTCCCGCTGGAAATGAAAAGCTCTTAATTGATGATTTAATGGATCTTTAAGAGAAAACCTAAATTAAATATTATCTTAATCAGCAACAAAATGTACTCTCTCAATTACGGATGGGTTTCCCTCCCCCCTCCCCAACCCCTCTTTCCCCGAGTCTTATTAAAATAAGTAAATAGTTGCAGTGAGTATTGTTGTAATTGTTTCCTCCTTTGATTTTTCATTTCCTTTCTTGTCATCATCTCCCGGCAGTGGCAGCAGCTGTAAAACAGATCTTTCAACAGCCTCGTTAATTGTGTGGAAATTAATCTGATTTTAAAAACCTCCTTGATATACAGAAACTCACGTGCCCTGATGTGTATAGGCATACGCTTGCACTCTGCCTGCACAAGGCCTTTGTGGCTGACCTACCAGCAGGGAGATGCGTCAGGAGAGGTCAGGAGCGCCTGAGACGTTTCCAAAGGGGTCATGTCTCACGGCTCGTCTTATCATTGAGCGTGTTGAGCAAGTCAAAGGAAATGGAAGAATGCACCATAGGTCTTTTTCGCTGTAGCTTCTCTCTCCATGCAATGGTTCAGCTTTCCATAGTTGGCTTCTTCTAAGGAATACAACCCTGAATCCCAACCCCCACAAAGTTAAGCTCTTTCTCCCTGTCTTGCACCAGTTCCAAACTTGATATTCGACAGAAGGGAAGGCTAAACCTTTAAGCCTTTAAAAGGTAAAGGGACCCCTGACCATTAGGTCCAGTCGCAGATGACTCTGGGGTTGCAGCGCTCATCTCGCTTTATTGGCCGAGGGAGCTGGCGTACAACTTCCAGGTCATGTGGCCAGCATGACTAAGCTGCTTCTGGCAAACCAGAGCAGTGCACGGAAATGCCGTTTACCTTCCCGCCGGAGCGGTACCTATTTATCTACTTGCACTTTGTGCTTTCGAACTGCTAGGTTGGCAGGAGCAGGGACAGAGCAAAGGGGATTCGAACGGCTGACCTTCTGATCAGCAAGCCCTAGGCTCTGTGGTGCCACCCGCGTCCCTCTTTAACCCTTTACTCTGCGTCTTATTTTTATATATCAACATGGGAATTAGCGCTCAGCATTGTATCATGGGGATAAGCCTAATAGTGACTCCAAGCCACTTGGGCTATGTTCTTTGACCACAGTCAGTGGAAGTACAGTTCATGGAGGAGTCAATACCACCTTTTTTGAGTAAGCTTCCCGTCCTGCCAGGCAGCTGGACACTCACCCAGGCTGACATTCCTTTTGCTTAAATCAATCTAACTGCACATCTGGAACCTGCCTGCATCAACTCTCAAAAATCACAACAGTCTGAAGTGTTGCGGTGGTTCCAGAGGAGACTGTGTCTGTGACACAGTTCTGACTTTCAGTTTTTTAAAACAACAACCACTTTCCCCCCCTTTCGGGAGGCTTACTGAAAAGATTACGTAGTCCTCTACACCACTGGGTTTTGTGTTGTAATGCCGCCATGACGATTATCATAGGCAAACTTGGATAGAATATAGAGTTGAGCCCAAGGTATCCTGGCTGTTCATGTTTCTGCTTCCTTTTTTATGGGCTCCATCACATTGCACATGCCTAAAAAACATTTAACCTGAGTTGATGAGTTTAGCTGTATGTGCACAGTGAGATCAGATTCACTCATTACTACTATAGACTTTCAGCTGATAGTACATTCTTAAAATTTGGATCCCTATTTGAGTGAGAGCGAGCAAGCGAGAGAGAGAGAAAGAGAGAGAGCATGGTATATATTAATACATGTGCTTTGATCTGCCTTGCAGCTTTGCCTCTCAACCTGTCTTTCATAATATTAACCTAGTGCCCAGGAGGACTCAGCCATCTCTTGTTCATTCATATTCCTTTTGGAGTGTTCACATTAAACTGTCTCCATCTAGTGGTCCGATTTCCATGGGAAGTCTGGCATGAGATGAACAATCTCCATCAGAATAGCCATACTGCACTGTACAGATACTGGCTAAGATCCCAAAATCAGACCTGGGCAGCGGCAGAGGACATACTGGAGAAATCCTGTAGAACTCCTCTAGATCTAGAGAGCCTGGGAGTAGCTGAGGGCAGCTGAAAGATGAATGTGGTGTGTGGATCTGGCCAGTGTGAGAGGCCATTTGATGCATGCACTTCAAAGCTGAAGGTTACTTTGAAGTAGCAAGAACGTGCAGCAACAAAAGTGGGACATCCCAGTTTGTGTGCAGCAGATGGATGGGTCTTCTTTTTCTTCGGAACTGCTTCAGTGTAAATCAGAGATACCCAACATGGTGCCCCCAGAGGTTATTGGACTACAGCTCCCATTGTCCCCAGCCAGCTTGGCCAATGGCTGAGCATTTGCATACAACAACCTTTGGAGAGCACCATGCTGGATACCCCTGGCGTATAAAGTTCTTTTGGTCTGGAACAGCAGAAGGACAAGGAAGAATGGAGAACCTCAAACACAAGCGGCCATTTTCTGGAGCTGCTTCTAAATTCTGGTTGGTTGGTTGAGCTATATTAGTTGATGTCAGGGCTGCCTCAGGTCTCAGCTCACAAAAGACCAACGCCAGGTTCTTCTTATATACAAGGATGTTTATTGCAGTTCATTATTAGTTCCACAACCGAGGCGCGCAGCCCCGCGTCTCTTAGCCTAGACGTTTTAAGTCCCCTCTGAATCGGTCCCGCCCCTACACCAGCTTAAGAGGCTTGTGCTAGTCCACCTCTTCCTGTCTTTCCTTTTCCGCAGGGTCTTTCTGCCCCCCTGGGTTCCTTCCCTCCTGCTCTCTCCTGAAGCGGATTCCTCAGATGCCTGCTCCCCCCTCCTTCGTGCTTTGGGGCCAGGCTCCTCCTCCGGGCTTTCTCCATTTCTGCGCGCCTCCACATTTGAACTTGGCGCGCGTTCGCTACCCCTGACCTTCCTCTTGACACTTACACTACTCCCTGTACTACTCTCCGCCTCTTCCGGCAGGACGTCCTGCCCCGATCTCCTTCCCCTGTCTCCTTCCTGCTCCGCTCCGTGTGTCACACTGGGAACTCCACTCTCTTCACTTCGTTCCTGCTGGGAAGCCGGCCCCGATCTCCCACTCCCACTCGGGGTTTCCCTGCTGCTTCCCTGCTCCTGGCAGGTCCCCCCTGTGACCCCCCTTGGCCTGACTAGGGACGCCCACTTCTGGGAATCCTCCGATTCACTTGAGAGACTCATGGAAGACCTCAAGTCATTGTCATCCTCTTCCTCACTGTCCTGTGATTCTTCCCCATCGCTGTCCGTCTCCCCCCTCACCTGTGCCTCTGTCTCTGAAACCCTGACAGTTGAGAATACAGGAAGTCCTCTTGTTTCAAAAGAAACACAGTGGGGAAGACCTCACGTAGGACTTCAGGAAAGTGCACTGGAGCCCAGATGCTCTGTCAAGAAGCCTAGCAGTAATCTCCCATCTTGCAGCTCAGATTTCAGTCCGTAATGGTCAGATGGTAAAAAAAGAGACTCAAGTTGAAACTTGACAAAATCCAGTAGCATATTTATTTTACAGTGAAATGGGGGGGCAGCATTATGTTGACACTTGCTCTTGGAATGAGTTTGAACATCCCACATCCAGGGGAATGCTAAAAAATGTCCTGCCGCCAGTGGCAAATTTGATGATTTAGCCTGCCATTTGCCGGTTCACAGGAATGGGCTCGGGGCCCACCTGCAAAGCCACCCACCCAAAAGGGGCAAACAGACTTATTTTACAGTAAAATGGGAGCGCCCCATTCTGTGACACTTGCTCTTTGAATGAGTTTGAGCAAAACCACTTCCATCCCAGTCCATGAATGATGAGATTCACGTTTTCCCATTTTGATTGAGACTTCTACACACTAAAGCTTGGACAACCAACATGGTGAGCTCTAGAGGTTGTTGGAGTACAATTCCCACAATCCCAACCTATTGGGCATACTAGCTAGGGTTGTTGGGAGATGGAGTTCAACAAAAAGTGGGTATCTTGGCTGCCCATGCACTAAAGGATAATGTGTTCACTTGGTGGAGCCTATCATCCAGAACCAAGCATTTCCCCTTATTAAATGGTGAATGTTCTTGATTATTGGGGCTGGGGGATCCCTGGAATATACACTTAAAGGGATTTCTGGTTTTAATAATGTGTCTTTCTGAGACACTGGGTAACCACTGTCCGTCAGAGTAGAGAATTCTGTATGATGGACCAATGGTGTGATCCAATGCAACACAACTTCACGTGAGCCGAATTGCTCTGCATCAGCTAGCGTTGTTGCCAACCCTGGACCATCAATTTCAAGGAACTCTTTCCCAACCCCATGAAAGAGACAGTCATTTCCCTGCCTGTCTCAGGGGAAGAATTATGAAGCAATCAATAAGTGTTCTTCCTTGTAATTAACAAACATTACAGGGTCCCATTGTCTGGCACTCTGAAGGCAGACCCTTTGGATGCCACACTCCCTAGAATGCTCTTGGGAGGGGGTTATCTCACAGAAGCTTCCCACGAGCATTTCAAGAAGTGCACCAACAGAGGGAGATGTAGTGCACCAAAGAGCAATGTGAGGATTAAAAAAAAAAAAGTTACAAGGAAAAGCACCCCTTGGCTGCCTCATTATATGAATCATAGAATTGTAGAGTTGGAAGGGGCCAAGAGGACTATGTATTCCAACCCCCTGCAATGCAAGAATATGCAGCTATCCCATATGGGGATCAAACCTGCAACCTTGGCGTTATCAGCACCAACCTCTAACCAACTGAGTTAGCCAGGTTAGTACCAACCCCCAACAATTTCAGTGACATTTCCCCCTCTTCTTATGCATCTACAGCACTGTGGGAACCACTCCCTCATGGTCCAAGCATGTATGTGAACACTGGGTTGACATGGAGGGATCCAGTCGCGTGCATCTTTTCCGTCTGATAATCAACCTTTCTCGTGAATCGGCATGGTTTAGTTGGGAATGATCCATGGGATTCTCTTCCCCCATCTATGTATTCTTGTGAGGCCTAACGTATGTGTCAGGGGTTCAGGAGCAGAGGCAAGGGCAAGGGAGGAAACAGAGAGCGAGGGGGAGGAGGTAGAAGAAAAGATGAGTGATGACGACGACCCGAGATCTCCGAGTCTTTCCAGTGAATCGGAAGATTCACAGAAAGGAGCACCAGTGGCCAGGGCAAGGGGGGAGCCTAGGGGGACACCCCAGCAAGATAGAGCCAGAGGGGACTCAGAGGAGAGCAGTTGGAAATCGGGACCAGCGTCACCGCCAGAGAGCAGGGAAGAGGAAGGGAGCCAGGGATTAAGCGCTGGCAGCTCACAACAGGGGGGAGGGCATGAGTCAGGAGTGGCCACACCTCCATCGGGGAGCGAAGAAACGGTCAGACGGAAAGTGGAAGGTTGGGCGCGCGCGCCAAGTTCAAATGCACAGGAAAGTGACGCAGTAGGCAGCCCTGAAAGAGAGCCAGGTCCTAAAGCCCGGCGCAAGGAGACAGGAGGGTCCGGGGGGTCGGCGTCAGAAGAATCCAGGAAGGAAGAGACCCCGGGGGGCAGAGGGACCCAGAGGAGAACAGTCAGGCGGAAAAGGTGGAGCAGGGCTAGGATATTAAGTTGGTGCACAAAGGGCGGAGACTCAGACGGAGCTTCGCCGATCTAGCCACTAGACGTAGAGTTGCACGCAGTAGCTTGAGAATGGAAACTGTAACTCAATAAAGACTTTTACTTAATGATCGCTGGCTAGCGTGATCCTCTGTGAGCTAGGATCTGGAAGCAGCTCTGACAGTAAGCTCCGTCCCTTAATTGTGGGCATCTACAGCCTCGAGGTGAGGAGAGAAGCAGGTGCCTACTAGCGAGCTCACGAACGGCAGACGACATGACGGCTGAGCAGCAGATAGCGGAACTCAGAGAAGCAGTGTCACAACTGAATGCCGAGGCTCTCGCATCCAGGAAGAGAGAGGAGGAGGCAGCTGCCGCCTGCAGGGATCTCCAGGTCAGGTTGGACATGCTTACTAAGCAAGGGCAACTGACACCCAAACAGGAGGGAATTGGGTTGGCGAGACGAACAGGCGGTCTGGTCTCTCACTTCGATGGGAATCTGCAACAGTACCCCAACTTTAGAGCAGATGTAATGTGTGCACTGCAACTGCTGAAAAAAGACTTTAGAGATGAGCAAGAGAAAGTGGGATTCATCATGTCCCATTTGCATGGAGATGCAAAAGCATGGCTGCGCAATTTGTGGAGGGATGGGGATCCGGCGCTCCAAAATGCGGATGCCTTTATTAAAGCGATGGATGGGTGTTTTTTATCAAGCATTGACGTGGATCTTGCTCGGCAGCAGATACATGGACTGAAGCAAGGAAAGGCCAGCGTAAGGCAGTACCATGCCCGCTTTTTCGCTTTGGTCAGTGCCCTGGAATGGGACAGAGATTCGGCTCCGGTAAGAGACCTGTTTTGGGAGGGATTGCACGGCTCGGTTAAAGATGAAATTGCGAGGGGGGAGAGACCCCGGACCACGCAGGAGATCGTTCAGAGGGCGCTGGCGGTGGGGGTGCGGCTGGAAGAACGTCCGTGGAGCAGGGATGAAGGGCGTGGCGGGCGCGAACCAGCCAGGGGCTCCTCCTTCCTTCCCAGAGAAGCAGCGCGTGCGCAATCCACGCATCCACCAGGAGGAGGGGTGGAACCAATGGAGGTTGGAAGTGCAAGGGCTCAGTCAGCAGCCAGAGCCCTAGCACTGGCAACAGTGAAAGCTAAGCCTCCTAGAGGGAACAGGAAGTGTTATATCTGCGAGGATCCACAGCATATGGCGAAAGAGTGTCCCCGGAGGCTCCACAAGCACACTGCAGCCTCAGCAATGGTAACTGCAGCAACGCAGCAAGGAGTACCACAGCAGGGAAACGACGATGTCTGGCTGGAGGAAGAGGCACTGGGGCCCAGCCAGACGTGTCAGTGAAGCAGTCCCCAGAGATTTTACCGCCCATGGACCCCCTCCCGCCCAAACCAGTGGTGAGGCTCACCGCATCGCTCCAGCTGCCCAATGGAATCACCATGGACGTGCCAATCACCATTGACTCAGGAAGCAATGCGGACTTTATAGGGCAGGACTTTGTCGACCGGCACGCTATACAGTTGCTGCCTGCCACGCTGCCCCTGCAGGTTGTCACGGTGGATGGCAGGGAGCTGCTAGGGGGGCAAGTGGTGAAGCAGACGCCACCAATGGTGATGCAGCTTGGGAATCACAGGGAAATCATCAGCTTCAACGTCACTCAACTATCGGACACGCCCATTGTATTGGGTATGAGTTGGCTGGACAAGCACAGCCCAACGCTGGCTTGGTACCAGAGGCAGCTGACCTTCGGCTCTTCCTTTTGTGCTGAACACTGCATCATGCCCCGGCAGGAAGGAGAGGAAGAGGAGTCACAGCTGCTGCTAGGCACGCTGCAAGCGATTCCCCACAAGTACGCAGAATTTTTGGAGGTTTTCTGCGAGAAGGAGGCAGACAGGCTGCCCCCCCACAGACCATATGACTGCAAAATTGACCTGCTGCCAGGGGCGGCGCTGCCTAAAGGAAAGCTGTATTCCATGTCTGAGGACGAACTGCAGGAACTCAAGGAGTTCATAGATCATAATTTGGAGCGCGGTTTCATCCGGGAGTCCAAGGCAGCGGGGGGCAGTCCTGTATTCTTTGTTAAGAAGCGGGACACGCCCCCAAAAAGGCTTGTAGTGGACTATCGCATCTTAAACAGTGTGACCAAGCCATCGGACTTCCCCATGCCCCGAATCGACGACCTCCTCGCAAAGGTACGGAAGGGCAGCGTGTTCACCAAGTTAGACCTGCGAGGGGCGTACAACCTCATTCGCATGCGGGAAGGAGATGAGTGGAAGACAGCCATGTTCACGCCACTGGGCACCTACGAATATAGAGTTATGCCTTTTGGATTGCAAAATGGCTCCCACGTTTTTCAAGCGTTCATGCATCACGTGTTGGCGGGGCTCCTCTACAAGACGTGCGTCTGTTTCTTAGATGACATCCTGATCTTTTCGGAATCGCAGCAGGAGCATGACAGACACGTCAAGGAAGTGCTGAGCAGGCTGCAGCAGCATAGGCTCTACGCCAAGCTGGAGAAGTGCCAATTCGACGTGACGGAGGTGGATTTTCTGGGCTACAAGTTGTCTGACAAGGGGCTCGCCATGGACAGCGCCAAGGTTCGAGCGGTGTTGGATTGGAAAAGCCCACGCAACCGGAAGGAGGTCCAACGGTTTGTCGGCTTCGCGAACTTCTATCGCAAGTTTATCAAAGGCTTCGCTATGCAGACAGCGGCCATCATGGACACGCTTAGCTCCAAGAAAAAGAAGTTCATCTGGACAGAGCAGGCGGAGCAGTCCTTTCAGGCACTCAAACGTCTCTTCGCGTCGGAAGAGCAGCTGCTGCATGTCGACCCCAGCAGGCCGATGAGGGTCGAGACAGACGCCTCGGACAGAGCCGTGGGAGCAGTCCTGCTGCAGAAAGACCCGCAGGGGGTTTGGCGTCCGGGAGCGTTTTACTCCAGGAAGCTCAGCAAGTCCGAACAGAACTACACCATCTGGGACAGGGAGTTGCTGGCCATTCATGCAGCGTTCAAAGCGTGGAGGCACTTCCTGATCGGCGCCAAGCACACAGTGCAGGTCTGCACGGACCACAAGAATCTGGAGCACTGGCGCACGGCACAGTTCCTGAACCAGAGGCAGATACGTTGGGCTGAGTTCTTTGCGAACTTCGACTTCCGAATAGAGTATGTCCCGGGGGACACCAACATCATGGCGGACGCTCTCTCCCGTAAGCCACAGTATCTGGAGGACGCCACGCCAGCGGCCGCCATGCACATCTTCGCACCAACAGTGTGGGCGTGCGCTGCGGCAACAGTGGACCTGGAGGCGGTGCGACGAGCGTTGCAGGATGACTCCTTCGCGCAAGCAAAGATGGCAGAGGTGCAAAGGGGCACGGCAGCGACCAACGAGTTCCAGCTGAGAGATGGATTGCTCATCCGTAAAGGGGCCATCTACGTGCCGGGAGACGAACTTCGCGCCAAGGTACTGCAGCAGCTGCACGACGCGCCCACTGCCGGGCACTTTGGCAAGGAGAAGACGGTGGAATTAGTCGCCAGGGACTTCTGGTGGCCCAGAATGAGAGGGGAGGTCGCGGACTACGTGGCGAGGTGTGACACCTGCCAGAGGGCCAAACCAGTGCACAGACCGCCGGCCGGACTGTTGGAACCGCTGCAAACTCCGGTCGAGCCATGGGAGAGAGTGGCCCTGGACTTTGTCACGGATCTGCCCAGCTCGAGGGGCAAGACGGCCGTGCTGGTGGTGGTGGACTTGTTCTCCAAGATGGCACATTTCATCCCGTGTGCTAAGGTGGCCACGGCGGAGCAAACCGCCAAACTGTTCATAGACCACGTGTTCAAGGTTCACGGTCTGCCACGGTCTATTCTGTCTGACCGGGGGCGGCAGTTCATCTCGAATTTCTGGCAGAAGCTGATGGGCTTCCTGAACGTCAAGATCAACCTGGCGTCGGCGAGACACCCGCAGACCAACGGGCAAGCGGAGCGGGTCAATGCCATCATGCAGCAGTACCTGAGATGTTATGCGAATCAACAGCCTGCGACGTGGGTGGATTACCTGCCGCTCGCCGAGTTCGCCTACAACAACACGAAGCACGTGTCCACGGGGGTCACGCCGTTCTTCGCCAACAACGGGAGGCACCCCAGAACCTTCCCGGGACTGGAAAGAATGGGGGAGGGGGAGCCGCAGACAGCAGATGCGTTCGCGTTGGAGTTGCAGGAGGTCCACGATCAGCTGCGGCGGCACCTGGAGCTGGCCAAACATGCATACAAGGTGCAGGCGGACAAACACAGAAGAGTTGGCGAAGAGATCCATGTGGGGGACTGGGTCTGGTTAGCAGCCCACGCAGTGCCGGCCAGGTCGTTGGCCAAGAAGAAGCTGGGGCATAAGCAACTGGGGCCCTACCAAGTCGAAGAGCAGGTCAACCCGGTGGCTTTCAGGCTGGCGCTTCCGGAGGGTTCCAGAATGCATCCGGTGTTCCACAGATCGGTGCTCACTCCCTACAAGGCACCGCACAGGTTTCAGGAACCTGGAACGGCACCGAGTCCGCTCAGAGAAAGAACCGGGCACGCGGGAGTGGCACAGGAGGAGCGCATCAACGACGTCACGGAGATTTTGGACTCCAGATGGGGGGAAGAGGGGGTAGAATACCTTCTCGCCAAGGAGGGCACCCCGGCCAGTGCGAACAGGTGGGTGCCGGGCTACGCCTTGGACGAACCTCTGCTCAAAGACGAGTTTCATGCCCTCTTCCCACATAGACCAATGCCAGCAGACTTTTTCGACGACTGGCTTTTCACGCCCACGCTTTCTGCCAGCACGTTCCGGGGTTTCGACTCGGACGAGGACCCGATACGAGACGCCCGTTCCCCGGAGGGGTCACCCTCGGGATCTGCCTCTGAACCCTCGTATTGGTGGGACGATAGACCAGAGGAGCAGTGGCGCAGGAAGTGGCTGGAAGGTCCAGGACGAGCAACGCCGCCAGGAGGAAGTGAGGGAGAGACGGACATGGACGTTTTCGGGGACGACCCTGGTTTCGAGCACGGCGGCACAGAGATGGAAGCGGAGGTGACCGTCGTCGACGAGAGCAGGGAGGAAGAACCGGGAGACTTCAGATGGAGGCCCGCCACGAGAAGCGAACTGTATCCGACGTTCGTCCCTCTGACACAGCAGCACCCAGCTCCCGCACCGGAAGGAGGGGAGGGGGGAACGGGGGGCTTCGAGGGGGGGATGGATGTCAGGGGTTCAGGAGCAGAGGCAAGGGCAAGGGAGGAAACAGAGAGCGAGGGGGAGGAGGTAGAAGAAAAGATGAGTGATGACGACGACCCGAGATCTCCGAGTCTTTCCAGTGAATCGGAAGATTCACAGAAAGGAGCACCAGTGGCCAGGGCAAGGGGGGAGCCTAGGGGGACACCCCAGCAAGATAGAGCCAGAGGGGACTCAGAGGAGAGCAGTTGGAAATCGGGACCAGCGTCACCGCCAGAGAGCAGGGAAGAGGAAGGGAGCCAGGGATTAAGCGCTGGCAGCTCACAACAGGGGGGAGGGCATGAGTCAGGAGTGGCCACACCTCCATCGGGGAGCGAAGAAACGGTCAGACGGAAAGTGGAAGGTTGGGCGCGCGCGCCAAGTTCAAATGCACAGGAAAGTGACGCAGTAGGCAGCCCTGAAAGAGAGCCAGGTCCTAAAGCCCGGCGCAAGGAGACAGGAGGGTCCGGGGGGTCGGCGTCAGAAGAATCCAGGAAGGAAGAGACCCCGGGGGGCAGAGGGACCCAGAGGAGAACAGTCAGGCGGAAAAGGTGGAGCAGGGCTAGGATATTAAGTTGGTGCACAAAGGGCGGAGACTCAGACGGAGCTTCGCCGATCTAGCCACTAGACGTAGAGTTGCACGCAGTAGCTTGAGAATGGAAACTGTAACTCAATAAAGACTTTTACTTAATGATCGCTGGCTAGCGTGATCCTCTGTGAGCTAGGATCTGGAAGCAGCTCTGACAGTATGGTAGGATTAGAAGGAAGCAGATCCAAGGAGAGGTTTGAAGATGATGGTAGGAGCAATCACTAAGCAGGTAAAGAGTATAGTTGAAGATGGGGAACTACAGTTTGGAGAAAAGGAGGCCGTCAGATGTTTCAGCATCCTCAAGAGATATGATATTGCAGGCAAGTTGTTCAGCAAGCTCCTGGGTTAAATTGAACAGCATACAGTGGTGCCTCACAAGACGAAAATAATCCGTTCCGCGAGTCTCTTCGTCTAGCAGTTTTTTCGTCTTGCGAAGCAACCCTATTAGCGGCTTAGCGGATTAGCGCTATTAGCGGTTTAGCGGATTAGCGGCTATTAAAGGCTTAGCGGCTTAGCGGCTAAAAGGCTATTAGTGGCTTAGCGGCTTAGAAAAAGGGGGGAGCGAAAAAAATCGGAACACTCGCAAGACGTTTTCGTCTTGCGAAGCAAGCCCATAGGGAAATCCGTCTTGCGAAGCAGCTCAAAAACGGAAAACCCTTTCGTCTAGCGGGTTTTCCGTCTTGCGAGGCATTCGTCTTGCGGGGCACCACTGTACATTGCTTTTGCCTGACTCCCAGGTTCTGCCTTAAAGAAACCGAAATTTAGAATTCTGAGACATCACTTGTTAGCTTCTTGTTTTAAGAGTTGGGATCATACTGCAGTCACTGTGAGTGTCTGCAGTAAGGCGGGACATATTTTTGGGGCACGGAGATGGGGCCTAATCTAGGCCCTTCCCTCAACAGGTGATTTGTCTCTATCAAAGGTGGCGGTGCCCTCTGTTTGGGGGCAGGGGATAGATGCACAGGCAGACTTCTGTGATGGGCACTGGGGAAAGGAAAAAGTTCAGTGGCAAAAACATTAAAAGCAATAAACCATCAGCTGGAAAACAGAAGACTTACAAAGACAAGTAAGCATGGATATACATTATATTGCTGGTTACCTCTTCAGTGTTTCCTGCAAAAACTTATCTGCTGGTAATCATCCCTGTTGCATAGAACACCTTTGCTCATGAAAAGCACTTGGGAAGTATAAAATGCCTTCAGGGACAGCCAACGCTACCAAATTATATAAAATGAGCCTGAGATTCCTTCCTTAATAGGCATACTGAGGAAGTGTTGTTCCACTGGTCTTCATCATCCTCTGGTCTCCATTGGAGACTAATGGAGTACCTTTGACTGAAGAAATAGTGTTCATATGTAACGGCAGCCTTCTCTTAAATTAAAAGGGGCTACGGTGCCACTGTTGTAATTCAGTCATTCAATACAGTGAGAGTGAAGAGTGAATTATTCTACCCATATGGAGGGGGGTGGTTTTCTGATTACCTGCCAGGTGAAACACTTGTGGAGCATCATGAGTTGTGATGCTGCTGAGCAACATCTTGTGGAGGGTTAAAATGCAAACCCCCTCTTAAAAAAGCTGCAGCCTCTTTCAGCTCAACTCCTGAACCTTTGAGTCAGAGGCTGACTAAATGTTTATTTATTCCTTATTTAGTTTTTTTGGGGGGGAATTGTTGTCCAGCCTGTCAACAAAGTTCTCTGGGCAATTCACACAGATGTCAGAAACAATGCAAATACTAAAACATTTTAATAATCGGTTTCAGTTCCCTGCATACAAAGAAGTGCAAGCAGTATGGCAGCTTTCGAATCCTGTAGGCATGGCCTGTTCCAAGGGAGAATCAAAAGGGCTTCATCTTGTGTCAAAAGGGTCTTGATGTAGGTGCCTGGCAAGCCTCATGGTGAGGTTTTTCCATAATCTGTGTGCCACCACAGAAAAGACCCTGTCTTGAGCAGCCACCAGCCTCACCTCTTCATGCCGGGGAACCTCGAGAAGGGTTTCCCATGAAGATCCCAAGGTTTGAGCAGTTGTAGATGGGAGGGGACAATCCTTCAAGTAACCTGATGCCAAGCGATGTAGAGGTTTAAAGGTTTGCCCATCACCCTTGCCCATTGACAGCTAGTCATTTCCCCCCTTTGCCAGCAAACCCTTGCTATCTTTGCAAAGGGATGCATACACAATATATGTATGTATCATAGCAATCATCAAAGAAGAGGCATTTCCTTCTGCTGTATGGGATCACACAAGGAAGTGATGCTTCTTCTTAAATGGGGCTTGCAGCCAGTGTGGTGTAGTGGTTAAGAGCGGTAGACTCGTAATTTGGTGAACTGGGTTAGCCGCTTTGAGACTCCTTCGGGTAGTGATAAAGCGGGATATCAAATCCAAACCCTTCTTCTTCTTCTTCTGCTTACTGACTAAAGACATACATATGGTGTGTGTGTGTGTGTGTGTGTGTGTGTGTGTGTACACAGTGGAACCTCAGTTCTCAAACCGCTCCGTTCCCAAACATTTTGGCTCCTGAACGTTGAAAACCCGGAAGTAAGTGTTCTGGTTTTCTAACGTTCCTCAGAACCCGAACGTCCTACGCGGCTTCCGATCTGTAAAAAGCCTAGCTATCAGCCAATTGGAAGCCGCGCTTCGGAATTTGAACGTTTCAGAAGTCACACGTCCTTCTGGAACGGATTATGTTCAACTTCCGAAGTTCCACTGTATTTCATTCTACATTTGTCATTGCATATTTGCAAAATTCAAATATAGCATGTGGAATTAAAGGCACAAATCCTTTGGGGTTTCAGGAGGAATTACAGTTTGATATTTTTTAAGAGCATACAAGGGGGGGGGGAACCCTCACAAAAATCCCCAGCTTTCCTTGTTACTGACTATGTTGCTATTCCATAAAGCAATCCATACAGTTCATGTGAATTATCAGGACTTCGACTGTAATATATTATGTGGGGTGCAATATATAACGTGGAATTATGTTCACTATTACCATGCAACAGACATCCCCTTTGTGGGCAAGGGGACCTCAAACACAATGTGGCATATGCTGCCTGCACGATAAAAGATGTATCCTGATGGCTTGGAAGTGTTATAATTCCAGCCGCTGAGAAATGTGACTTAATTGTCGGATTTAGAGGTTGCAGAGATGAATGGGCAAGAGACCGGAGGGATATTTGAGTGGGGAAAGGTCAGGTGCAAGTTAAAAAGTAGACTATTAAAACATGGATATGAGCAGAAGATATAATTGCTTGCCTGCATGTCCCCTTGGACATCAAATGAAATGGCGTATGAGGCATGGAGTCCATAGAAAGGAGGTCAGAACAACAGAGGGACTTCTACTTCCACAAGGTCAGATAAGCACATGTTCTCCAGTACCAGACTGGTATATGGTGTGTGTGTTGGCCGATGGTAACTCACATTGTGCTAATCTTATGGAAGTGTGAATCATCCATAGTCCCCTAGTAATGTATGGAAAGCATTACTGTGTAAAAGAAGCCAAGTCAAGCCAACTGATAACAGGTTGTAGAGTCTGAAAGGGCTGTTGAATATGAAGCACTAAATTGAAAACCATGTACACTTAATGGGGTCTGAAGAAAGATCCTGGGTGAATGTGGCCGGTGAGTAGATGGTACCTGCCTGTCTAGTGGTGGAGACAGGGAGAAAGCTTTGGTTCAGGAGCAGAGCCAAAGTGGAACCTGGTGTTCAGTGGTGGGTCAGAACACACCAATATTGGTTAATTAGATGGAAGAGCAGACTTATTGATTGGGCCGGTAGGGCACCAGCAGGTCAGCACCTCTTTCACAGGCTCTAGGCAACAAAAAACAAGCAGCAGTAGTAAACAATCAGCAAAAAACCCCACAAAAAACCAGGGTCAATTATGAGGGTCACCCAAGAATGCATTGGATGACCATTATGGAACATTCATACCGTTGGACAGTTAGAAACATTTATTATACAGGATAAATGTGAGGGTTTGATTATTTGGACAAATTGCACTAATGTGTCTAATTGCAGAGGATTGTATCCAATGAAGTCGTACTCAGAATAGATCCACTGGAAGCTATGGACATGTTAAAAGCCCATTCATTTCAGCAGGTCTGTGTGTGACTTTGTAGGATACATTCTTCACTGTTTGTATCTCAAACCATATCTTACCCTGAAATACACATCTGTCTATTATTATTTTTCACTTTAGTCCTTTTTAAAGCTGAGAACTGTATCCTAAAATCCAGAGATGGGAGAAATATGAAGGATAATTCATGTTCCATGTTTTAATCTGGGAGCTGCGAATCAGGTTTGTTCACTTTTAAAAAAAAGTGGACAGAACAAAATTCTCCACCATCTTTTTCTGAGAGTCACCTGCAGTCTTGCAGGTTCAGGGAGGAACAGGTTCACCTCTTTATCTGCTGTCTGTGAGAGCACAACAATACCCTTTGAAACTCCCCCCCCCCCCTTTTTGCCAAATGGATGATGCTGTTGGAGGCATCCATCATCCCCCAAGCAGATGGGCTCACCTGCCAGAGAGGCCATTTAGTGGTAATTATTTATATTTCCAATTTGTGCTGTCTTGCTGATGTCCCCGGCATGGGGCATCTTGGGATATGCAAGCCACTGTCTCTTTGGGAGTAGGCGATGGAACTAACTGCAAATGAATCACACTCAAATATTGGGTGCATTGCAGGTACAATGGTGTGTTGGGGGGGGGGTTGCGGCACACCAAAAATGAATAAATAATTACTGAGGGACAAGGGGGTGGAGGGAGAGGGACCAACAACAAAGGACCTACCTCTTTCCATGGGTAGAATTGGATGGTTATGCTGACGGTGCAAAAAAATAAAATGAAATAAGTAATTTGAAGGGAAGCAGGAAGCAGGAGAGGAGAGGAACAGGAAAAGCTGCAATTAACTAAGAGAATAAATAGCATGACTATTATTAGCACAAGTGGAAAATGATTTAGTGGAGAGGGGGAAGCCAATACGTGTGTGTGTGTGTGTGAGTGTGTGTGTGTGTACACATGCATATATAAAATAGCTTATCGTCACTGCAGGCACAGCTCGAAGAGTTCTGATGATCAAAGCCAGCCAACAAAGCACAATGGAAATCCGCCCCAAAATACTGTATTGTTTAATCTCATCTCCTCCTTCTACCTTCCTCTTGACAGGACACTTCTTTTGTTCCAGTTCCTGGAATTTCCATAGATAGATCATTAAGATGGATCATTAATATACATTAAGATGGAGAGCAGGGCACAGGTTTGTCCAAGAAAACCAAAGTGGTATTAGTGGCTGCAGTGTTGGACTGGGAAGTTCCCAGTTCAGCTGTGAAGCTCTTGGGCCAGTCACTGTCCCTTGGTGTCCCCTACTGCTCAGGGTAAAATGAGGTAGGGGGGAGAATCATTCACACCTGCTTAGAGGAAAGGTGGGATATAAATGTACAGTGGTACCTCGCAAGACGAATGCCTCGCAAGGCGAAAAACGCACAAGACGAAAGAGTTTTCCATTTTTTGCGTCGTTCCGCAAGACGAATTTCCCTATGGGCTTGCTTCGCAAGACAAAACGTCTTGCGAGTTCTTGCGAGTTTGTTTCCTTTTTCTTAAAGCCCCTAAGCCGCTAAGCCGTTAATAGCCGCTAAGCCGCTAAGCCGCTAATAGCTGTGCTTCGCAAGACGAAAAAACCGCAAGACGAAGAGACTCGCGGAACGGATTAATTTCATCTTGCGAGGCACCACTGTAATAATAATACCAATAATAAAGCTTAGCAGAATCTCTGAATATCTACTGTACCTGCCCATTCTGCATTCTGCCCATTCTGCATGGCTGAAGATTATCCAGTGAGCACTCTGGCTGAGTTGGGACCCAGTTTAAGGCCAGCTCTCTAACAACAACAACAACAACAACAACAACAACTTCTTCTTCTTCTTCTTCTTCTTCTTCTTCTTCTTCTTCTTCTTCTTCTTCTTTTTCTTCGCCTCCTCCCTAGGGTCCCAGGGTGGGTCACAACATTCAACACAACTATAGAAATGCAACAGTATAAAAATAGTTTTAAACAACTCAACTCACAATCACAGAAGCAAGGTGGGTCCCCAAAACCACCCATCTCATGTGCCAAAAGCCAGGGTTAAGAGGTGAGGTGCTGCGCCATGCTGAGATACCTCTTCCTCAGAAACACTCAAGGTGGTGTGCATCCCACTGGTTGCAGTTTATAAAGTCAGATGACCTTCATCTCTTGCTCCCCTCACTGTTTGATGAGCTTTGGCAACCTATTCTTGAACTTTCTTGCCGTTCCTTCCAGCTCTGTAGCTCTGCCCTGGCACCTGAGGGGCAGCTTCTTTGGGCTGCACAACATTTAAATGTTGCCATAGTGATGGGTAGTGGACGCAGCTCCTCCACACACGGCTCCCCTCCCTTCTTCAAATTAAAGAACAGATGCTGGAAAAAAGGTTGATCTTGCTGTGACCTCCTTTAAGCCAACATCAACGCACTAATTGTTCCCCATTCTTTTCTCTCCTCAACAGCCGTAGCTTTTTGTCCTTCTATCCTATCTTGGTCCGTTTCAGATTAAAGAGGCGGCGAATCCTATCAACGCTTCTTTTTTGTGTGTGAGATGGGGCTACTTCTAAGAACACCCTCAGTCCTGTCCCCCTATAATGCAAAACTAAATAGAGGGAAAATTCTAGATACCACGAAGGCTGCATTAACAGCATACATTTAAAGCACTGTGATACAACTTTAAATAGCCATTATTTTCCCCAAAGAATCATAGAATCGTAGAGTTGGACGGTACACCAATGGCTATCTAGTTCTTCTGCTGCAATACAGGAATCATAGCTAAAGAATTCCTGGCCCTCCAACCTCTGTTTGAAAACCCCCAAGGAAGGAGAGTCTACCACCTTCCAAAGGAGTCCATTCTAATGCCAAATGACTCTTGCCATCAGATTCCCCACCCCCAATGTTTAGTTGGAATCTCTGTATGGGGAAAGTGGGGGGAAAGAGGCCTTGCAGATGACATTGAGACCCATGCCTCAGCAGTATAACCAGAGGCTGGATATTCCCCATATCTTTCCTAATAGGTTGTGGTGTCTAGTCGAAAGGTACCTTTCTAGTCTGTCCAATAGGAGAGGAGGCCAGTCAGCAAAAACTGGTTCAAATATCCACAATCACTGGCCAAATTATTCTTCCTGATTCCTGAATGCGTGTTAATAATAATAATAATATTTATTATTTATACCCTGCCCATCTGGTTGGGTTTCCCCAGCCACTCTGGGCAGCTTCCAACAAAGTATTAAAATACAGTAGTCTGTTAAACAAGTTGATTTGCAGGTTAGAGCTTGCACTGTCTTCACTGGCTGTGGATTTACATAGCCCCATATTCCAGCATGGTTTTTACCATACTTAATTTCAATACTCCGAATGCAGAAATTCAAGCCTTTGGTACTGGGCAGCAAATAAAAGAAGAATGGGCACACTTCAGAAAACACTGAAATGTCATCTGTAGGCAACTTCCTATTCTCCTCCCACCCTCCTTTTTTATATCCAGATTGTGGATTCCAGTTTAGGCCTCCTAAAAACATTGCAGATAATCTTTTTTTAATGTTTTTATCTCTAATAATTATAATAATGCAGTCATGCCTTAATGGGATTAAATCTGTTAAAACAATAGAGTGTGTGACTTAATTTATGGCACGAACAAGCTCTCACAGTGAAATGCTTTGTGCGTCGCATTCAAGTGAGGAGCCTAAGACCCAACCACTGGGTTGGGGCTTGGTATTCAAGATAGGCCTGTATGCACTGACTTAATCGGAATTCATCCAGGCTAAGCTTCTTCAGAGGATTCGTATCTGAAAAGGCATGCTTCCCTGCTCTGCTGCCAGTGGTGGTTTTCCCCGGCTGTTCGCTAGGACTTTCCAACCCCCTCCCTGGCAAATACTTTGATCCAGGATGTTTTACGTCACAGTGTGATAGGGATTTAATGAGAAGATGGAGCATGGCTAAGCCCAGAGGGCAATGCCATTAAGTCACTAAACTGTCTCTTTTCAGCCCTAAGTAGCTGAATGTGGAGTGGCGATGGCTGGTTCCCATTGGGAATGGTGGGGCAGAACTCAGGGGAGACCAACAGTATGTTGGAGTCAAGGGTAAGGGCAGCCAACTAATTCCAGCTTTGTCCACAGCCTCCTCTCTGCTGAGTTGTGTAAGGTTGTCATTGACCGGCTGGATACAGAGGAATGGTGGAGGCACAAACTGGGGAACCCCCAAGGAAAGAAGGCTCAGGGCTGGGGGATGGGTGGTGGGACGATGGTGAGTAGCCCAGGGGAGAAGAGGGAGAGAATTGGGAGGTGTCTGAAGCTGATGAGTTTCACAGGGTTTAGTGAGCAGGGAAAGTCTGCAGCAGAGAGCACTCCAGAAGCAGAAGCAGTATTTAAAAGTTGGGATGGATGAGGGCAAAGTCTTGGCCTGCTACCAAAATAAAAGCATTGTACGAATCCAGTAAGCCTCTCTGGGGAGGAACATTGTGTAGGTGGAGTTCCACCATCAATAAGGTTCAGTCCTTGGTTGCCACCTGCCATACTTCTGGTGGCAGGGCCAACTGGAGAGGAGCCTCAGATGTAAATCTTAATATTTTGTTGTTGTTTTGTTATTTAGTCATGTCCGGCTCTTCATGAGCCCATGGACCAGAGCACGCCAGGCACTCCTGTCTTCCACTGCCTCCCGCAGTTTGGTCAAATTCATGTTAGTAGCTTCGAGAACACTATCCAACCATCTCGTCCTCTGTCGTCCCCTTCTCCTTGTGCCCTCCATCTTTCCCAACAACAGGGTCTTTTCTAGGGAGTCTTCTCTTCTCATGAGGTGGCCAAAGTATTGGAGCCTCAGCTTCAGGATCTGTCCTTCCAGTGAGCTCCCAGGGCTGATTTCCTTAAGAATGGATAGGTTTGATCTTCTTGTAGTCCATGGGACTCCCAAGAGTCTCCTCCAGCACCATAATTCAAAAGCATTCTTTATGGTCCAGCTCTCACTTCCATACATCACTACTGGGAAAAATCTCAATATACAGGTGGATTGATATGGATGAGGGTGGACCAGGAGATAACCTGAGTCCATAGGGGTGCAAGGTCTTAAAGAGAAGCACCAGCATTTTGAATCTGAGCCTCAGAGCAAACAGGGAACCACTGAAAGTTGTTTCAAAAACTGGTGTGATGTCATCCCAGCTCCTGTTACCAATCTGAGGCCATATGTATCAATCAGCTGCTTATTCAGATGATGCCCGAAAGTTCGTCTTTCATGATCGCACAGTTGATCATTAGAATCATGGCCTGTTATCACTTGACCTTACTAAGAAACCATCTGGTTCGCCCCGAAGATTCATCTGGTCCCCTGTTCCATTTGCAGGGTTAGCCAGCCCGATGGTAGCAAGCTGGGATGGAAGCAACAGGCAATTACCCAACAATAGGGGTGATAAGTACTTCACAAGCAGGCCATCACCTACCACATCATGAGCACCATTTCAACAGAATGTGTGAAGTCACCCTTAACCACGGAGCAGCGGAACAAGGCCCCTCAAACACCTTCTGAATGCATTTAATATTAGCTCAACCAAGTGCTTGGCTCTTATCGGCCATCCTATGTTTTCTGGACACATTCGTCAGAGACTTCATTTGATTACATCACAATCTCTGCAGACAACCTTGTCATTGCAATTTCCACACCCATGCAATTTCTTTGTTCTCTTTGACGATGAAATCTTATCTTGGTAGTCACCCGGCTTAGGTTAATAGCCTGGAACAAAACTCATTTAAAGTCCTTTGCATAATGAAAAGGGAGGAGAGAAGTGCAAGGAGGGGCAGGGGGAGGGAAGATAGTTGTTGGTCGCTATTCCTGGTCTGAGGTCTTTTTGATTCACTGTATCTCTAGAGTGAATGGTAGGGATTTTTGCAACTTTTTCACGAACAGCATTTCGCTTTGCCAAGATTTGTGTGAAGGAGGAGACCCAGAAGTGGAGAGGCTCCAAAGGGGAAGCAGAGCTTGTGTTTATTGCTACAGTTCCTACAGTTTCAAGGAAAAATTGGTGGCACAAATTCATACCCTCCAACATTTCTCTGATGAAAATAGGGACACCCTATTCCCTAATAATAACAACAACAATAACAACAACAACAACAAATTTATTATTTATTCTCCAGCCAATCTGGGTGGCTTCCAACATATGTAAAAACATAATAAAACATTAAACATTTTAAAAAACACCCTATGCAGAGCTGCCTTCAGCTGTCTTCTAAAAGGTTGTATAATTACTTATCTTCTTTGCTTGGGGGCCACATAACTCCATACATAGGTATAGCCAGGATTTATTTTACAGGGGCACGCTTTATGTTAGCGGGGCAGAGATGAGTTATCTGTGACACAATTGGTCAGTTAGTTAAGTATTTTAATTCATTTACTTGATGGGTGGGGCAGCTGCCTTCCCTGTCCACCCCAGCTACGCCCATGACTCCATACCCTCCAACATTTCTCTGATGAGAATAGGGACATCCTAAGGCAAAGAGAGACATTGCAGGATCAAATCAGAAACAGGAGCAGCATCTGTAAATCCGGGACTGTCCCTGGAAATTCGGGACAATTGGAAGGCCTGCAAATTTGAGCTTGCTATCTGGAGAGATAGATAGATAGATAGATAGATAGATAGATAGTTAGATAGATGATAGATAGATAGATAAATGATAGATAGATGATAGAAAATAGATGATAGATAGATAGATAGATAGATAGATAGATAGATGATAGATAGATAGATAGATAGATAGATAGATAGATAGATAGATAGATAGATAGATAGATATAGATGATAGATAGATGATAGATAGATAGATAGATAGATGATAGATAGATAGATAGATAGATAGATAGATAGATAGATGATAGATGATAGAGATATGCCCCAATGCCCTAATACATTCTCATTGTTACTCTGACTGATCAAACATGGCTCAAGGAATGGAATTGTTTAACAAGAATAAGAATGCAGTTTTCATCCTGTGGTTAAGTTGCATTTCAAGTTCAGCTGAATTGAAGCAGTCATGTAGTTAGGTAGTTTTTAGACTCTGAGTTTAGTGGTCTTGTGAGACACTTGTTTTCTAAATGTGGTCATTACAAAGAAACATCGGAAGCCTCCTTTTCCCGGGTCTGACTACTAGCCCCTCTCGCTCTACATTGTCCACACAGATTGGCTGCAGTACTCCAGGTTTTCTATTATTATTATTATTATTATTATTATTATTATTATTATTATTATTATTATTATTATTCGTTAACAAAATAATAATAATAGATGAATAACACATAAAAATGTGCACCCATCCCTAAGACTATTCCGTTGTAACTATCCATCCTCCCAAAATTTCAACACCTCTTGCAATGGTTTGACGCCTTTCCGTTTTAACAGTACATATTCTATAAAGACCTTCCATCTCTCCTCAAAATCATTTCTCCTGCATACAGTGGTACCTCAGGTTAAGAACTTAATTCGTTCTGGAGGTCCGTTCTTAACCTGAAACTGTTCTTAACCTGAGGTACCACTTTAGCTAATGGGGCCTCCCGCTGCTGCTGTTGTGCCATTTCTGTTCTAATCCTGAAGCAAAGTTCTTAACCCGAGGTACTATTTCTGGGTTAGCAGAGTCTGTAACCTGAAGCGTCTGTAACCTGAAGTGTCTGTAACCCGAGGTACCACTGTATTTCCTTAATGGCACATGTTAATTTACCATTAGTAGTTATATCCCACACCTCTTTATACCCTTCTTCCATTTTATATCCTGCTTGCTCCCGTCCACTTCCTAGCTATAATAACTCATACAGCTGTCAGTAAATTTGTGAGCAAGTCCTTCATAGCCTGCGAACCTTCCACCCCATCGTAAATTGATAACAGTGCTACCTCTGGACTTTTGGTCAGTTCTAATCCAGTGATCTCCTTAAACACCCTTTGAGAATAAAATAAAATTATACATATTTACACCCCCACCACATGTGAACATAAGTCCCGGTTTCCTGGCATCCCCTCCAAGATAACATCACATATTCCTTGTTTATTTGATTTAATCTTACTGGTGTTAAATACCATCTGCATACTAACTTATTGTAATTTTCTTTTATCCTTATAGACAACATTTTCAAAGTGTGTTTCTCCCATATTTCCCCCCAGCTTTGACTATTTATCTGCCCTTTTGTCTCCTTTTCCCACACCTCTTTTAATTAATATTTCTACTAACATTTTATAAATTTTACAACATTTTCTTCTTTCTCTCCCCCTTTTATAATCATTTTTTTCTGAATTTTGTATATTCTTTGCATTTCTTGCTTTCCCTTAACCACTTCTTTGTCCAATGCTCCAATTGTATGAGGTTAAACCAAGTTATTTTACTTTCTGTTAGAACGTCTCTTATTCGTTCTTTGCTTCTCATTTTCTCCACCCATTCCTTTATTTTAAGTATTTTCTTCTCTTTCAATTTCCTTTTTTAAAATGTACTGGGAAGTCTTCTATCATCACCATTGGAGTTAGTGGGGAATTTACTGGTATCAATTTTCCTTTATATTTATATAATATATTTTAAATATTCTGGCACCACGGCCTATTTTGTTTGATAAAAAATACACCGTATTTTTCGCTCTACAAGACGCACCAGACCATAAGACACACCTAGTTTTTGGAGGAGGAAAACAAGAAAAAAAATATTCTGAATCTCAGAAGCCCGAACAGCAAGAAGGATCGCTGCGCAGTGAAAGCAGCGATCCCTCTTACTGTTCTGGTTTCTAGGATAGCTGTGCAGCCGGCATTCACTCCATAAGACGCACACACATTTCCCCTTACTTTTTAGGAGGGAAAAAGTGAGTCTTATAGAGCAAAAAATACGGTATTCACTAACTTCTCGCTCATTTCCTGTGTACTACTCTCTAACCATTCTAACTTTCCATGTTCTGTTATTCTGTCTATGACATATCTTAACTAGTTTGTAATATAATAAAGCTTATGTTAGGGAGACTCAGTCCACCTGTTTTCTGGGGTTTATACCATCTTCTTTTATTAATTCTAGGTTCCTTATCCCCATTACAAAATTTATTATTCATACTTCGTCAACCCTCTATATCTGTCTCCACTATCTTAATTGGTAACATTCTAAATAAAAAAAATATTATTCTAGACAAAATTTTCATTTTAATGATCACTATTCTTCCAAACCATGAAAACCTATTTTTCTTATATTTCTCCAGCTTTTCCTTCATTTCCCTCTTTAATTTGTTAAGACTCTCTTGTTCTAAATTTTCTAAATTTCTTGTTATATTTGTTTCCAAGTACTTTATTACATTTCTTAATTTTGAATCTTTTTTCCCCCTTCAATTTTTTAAATCTTCATTGTAGATAAATATAATCATCTCTGATTTGGACCAATTAATTTGCAACCCTGTTATTTCTCCAATCCCCCCCCCCAAAAAAATGTGCCTCTACTACCTGCATATTTTTCAACGGGTTTTCGATTGTTAGCAAGATGTCACCTGCAAATATGCTATTTTGTCTTTTCCATTATTGCTTATTCCTTTTATATTTCCATCTTTTATATTTCCATCTTCTCTAATTACAGAGTTTCAATGACAAATAAAAATAAAATTGGAGAAAGGGGGCATCCTTGTCTTGTACCTCGGGCTAGTATTATTTGTTCTGTTATACCATCATTCACTACGACATATGCCTTGCTCCTCAAGTATAATTGATTAATCCCTTAAATCATTCTCCAAATCCTAAACTTTTTATAACAATTTTTAATACCGGCCATTCTACACAGTCAAAAGCCTTAAAAATACCAGCTTTCATTTTAGTTCTTCTTCTTATATCTATTTCATTCACACCCTTCCTAGACATCTGTCTTCCTGCTACAAAGCCATACTGCTTTTTATTTATATATTTATACATAAAATTATTCATCCTTTTTGCCATTATTACGGTCAATATTTTAGCATCTTGATTTATTAAAGAAATCGGCCTATACGATCCTGGGTCCTTCAAATCTTTTCCTGGTTTTGGAATTAAGATAATTATTGATTGTTCCCACGATGGAAGGATCTTCTCACCCTCTATTACTGAATTATATAATACATTTAATTTATGAACCAAGATATTTGTTAATACTTTATAATATTCCGTTCCCAATCCGTCTGCTCCTGGGGCTTTCCCCCACTTTTTGTTTCCCTATAACTTCCTTTATTTCTTTTTCCCAAATGGTTGTTCCATAACCTCACTATCCTTGCTTTCTAGTTTTATCTTCTGGTGTGTGTCAATATATTCTTTCATCATCCCCATAGAATTGTTACCTGCTGAATATAACTCTTGGTAAAACTCCTGAAATACTGTCAACTTATCTTTCATCAAATTGTGGATATAACCCGTTTTATCTTTGATTAGGCTATTTGAATCTTTTACTTTTTTTGACTGTACAGCTCTAGCCAGCAATTTGGAATTGTTATTACAATGTTCAAAGAATTATCTTTTCAAGAATTTGAAATCTCTCTGCAATTTTTCCATATCTTTATTTTGTAACTCCTTCCTTTTTGCATGTAATTGTGCAGAACTTATTTTATCTTTACCATTGATTTTCCAACATCCTAATTGCTTCCTCTGGCTTTTTCATCTCTTCTCCCCCCCCCCAGTTTACTTAATTCCCTGGTTTTCAAGCAGGGGGGACACACCTACCCTACCTGGAGGTGCCAGTGATTGTACCAGATAGAGCAGGGTTTCCCAAACTTGGGTAGCCACCTGCTTTTGGATTACAGTTCTCATCATCCCTGGTCGCTGGTCATGCTGGCTAGGGATGATGGGAGTCGTGGTCCAACAACAGCTTGGAAAACCCTGAGGTAGAGCAAAACAAATGCTCTAACCACTGAGCTACAGCCCTTCCCAAAGGACCATGCTGTGTTTCGAGAAATTCCTGTCTGTTCTGCTGAGTTGGGCCCTGGACCTCTGCCCCACAAGTCCTACCTCAATGAAGGACTCAAATGCAGAAACAAGGCCTCTCTAATTTTCATAGAATCATAGAATCATAGAGTTGGAAGAGACCACAAGGGCCATCGAGTCCAACCCCCTGCCAAGCAGGAAAAGGCACATCTTCATGGAGATAAAATGAGTTAAACAGGCCAGATAAATGGATTAGTGGGAGATAAATAGCACCCTCAAACTGACCATAGTGTGAATGCAGGTGGGATGAGGCTTTTGTGCGGTCAAGGTCATGCAGCAAAGTCACATACATTCATAAGCAAGGCATGGCAAGGGCAGTACAGTACCGTTTAAGTGGGAAAAGATACCCTGAGGAATTTGAAACTACTAGCTTTACCAGTTGCAAAGGATGGACAAAGGTCATCACCTCCCATAAAAATCGGTGAAGGGGGAAGGTTCTTGTATCTGAGTAGGGAAAAGAGTGTTGAATATGGACTTGGAAGATTTGGGTTAAAAAGTCCACTCAACCATGAACAAATGAGATTGCCTTGTATTGAGGGACTGTGGCTCTTTGGTAGAGAACATGGCTTACAGGCAGTGTTCAATGAGAAGGATCTCTGGAAGCAGCTGAGAAAGACCTATGGGTGACCTTGGAGATAGTCATAGCAAATCAAAGGAAGGCATTCTAAGATAGATGATCTATATGCTCTCAACTGTATGATTATATGATTTTCCATTACAGTGGTACCTCGGGTTAAGTACTTAATTCGTTCCGGAGGTCCATTCTTAACCTGAAACTGTTCTTAACCTGAAGCACCACTTTAGCTAATGGGGCCTCCTGCTGCTGCCGTGCCGCTGGGGCCCAATTTCTGTTCTTATCCTGAAGCAAAGTTCTTAACCTGAAGCACTATTTCTTGGTTAGCGGAGTGTGTAACCTGAAGCGTATGGAACCTGAGGTACCACTGTACTCATCATTTGAAAACTCATGACTGAATGTGTGAATTCGCACATGCCAAATTTGAGGAGAAATGAGGTGTGGAAGTTCCACCTATAGTGTTTAATTGTGATGACTGATTCACCTGTTGAAGTTAACTACCTGGTACCACAGACACCAAATAATGAACAAGGTTGACTCCAGATGATGTGAGTCTACAGCTCACATCATCTTTGACCATTTTGTAGGCTGGCTGAGGATGATGGAAGTTAAAGTCCACCAGGCATTTCAACTCCTAGAGGCCGAAGCAGTATGACCCCCCCCCAAGTATTTTTTGAGGGGCCAAGCCCCCTCAGTATTCAGGGAGTGTTTGGCTTTGCCCCCCTGTTGTTGCACATTTAATGTCAGGGCATAGTGTGTAATTTATTAAGATGGCACCTCTGGAGTTTGCTAAGATCTGTGGGTATCCATGGGCGATGGACCTATAGACCTATGGGCTATGATTCTTCAAGTCGGTTCTGTTATCAGCAACAAAATATATCTAGATTTAGAACTAGGTTTGGGGGAGCTGTGGCCCTCCAGATGTTGCTGGACTTCAAGCCTCACCAGCCTCAGTCAGCATGGACAGTGGTCAGGGATAATGATTATAGAACAACATCTGGGGAACCACGGGGTCTCCATCTTCAAACTTGCTTCTCTGCTTCATAGCAGTACACTTTATATTTCTGGCCAGCTCCAAAGGTTTCTGGACGGGATTTTCTAACATTGTGTAATTTATTCTCTCTCTAAATGTCAGTTTCCTAACTTCTGATGATTTGCTATCAGATATGATGCCTAAAGCAAAACATCAGCTGCTCTGAAAGCATATGACACTTTCCCTCCCTCTCCCTTTCTGTATCACGTGGACTCTCCTTGGCTGGAAAGGAGGAAATCGACCAGAGGGACCGAAAACCTAAATGCTTCCCATAAAATCCCCAAATATTGCAAATGCATATGAGCATTTTTATATTTATGTCCCATTTGCATTCATAAATGGACTATTTCTTGGATTATCTCTAGGGAAGAATCACATAAATTTATTTTTGTTCAAACGTGAAACCCCTGGAGACATAATTCTTGGAAATGTAAAAAGTTCTCCAAAAAGTCCTCAGTTGGTACTAAAATGTGAATATAAGGAAAACTCTTACCCTAATGGCAACCCTTTCGATGATGGATGAATTCAATGTGGAGGCTGCCGGTCCATTTTCTCCATATGTTGTGTTTCCTCCTGGGGCAAACCTGAGAATTGTGGGTTCCCATTATTAAAGAATCCTGGCCAATTTGAAGTCTGCTACTTGTATATGCATCTCACTGGGGAAGAGAGGGAGAATATTAGGTGGGCACTTTTGAAACCCTTTCCAACCAACCTGAGTCCAGGAGAGATTGAGATGTCGAAGAGTCAAGTGGGTGGTGACATTGCTGGGATGTGACTGTCCACAGCTTATAGAAAGCCACAAAGTCTGCTACTTGTATATGCATCTCACTGGTGAAGAGTGGGAGAATATTAGGTGGGCACTTCTGAAACCCTTTCCAACCAACCTGAGACCAGGAGAGATTGAGATGTCGAAGAGTCAAGTGGGTGGTGACATTGCTGGGATGTGACTGTCCACAGCTTATAGAAAGCCACAATTTGTGGCTGCACATGTGAGTGCTTCTGCTAGTGCAATGGTTACTGGACCTATTAATACATGTGTCCCACCAAGCAAAGGGACGCGGGTGGCGCTGTGGGTTAAACCACAGAGCCTAGGACTTGCTGATCAGAAGGTCGGCGGTTCGAATCCCCGTGACGGGGTGAGCTCCCATTGCTCGGTCCCTGCTCCTGCCAACCTAGCAGTTCGAAAGCACGTCAAAGTGCAAGTAGATAAATAGGTACCGCTCCAGCGGGAAGGTAAACAGTGTTTCCGTGCGCTGCTCTGGTTCTTCAGAAGCGGCTTAGTTATGCTGGCCACATGACCCGGAAGCTGTACGCCGGCTCCCTCGGCCAATAAAGCGAGATGAGCGCCGCAACCCCAGAGTCATCCGCGACTGGACCTAATGGTCAGGGGTCCCTTTACCTTTACCTTTACCCACCAAGCAGTGGACCCGGCCATCCCACCAAATACTTAAGGTTCTTCCACCCTCACTAGAAAGATGAAATGTTGCACATTAATAAATAGAAATGTCTGGTGAAGATGACCTGTTCACCTCTCTCTCTCTCTCTCTCTCTCTCTCTCTCCTTTTCAAGTTACTACCACACCACTCATGTAGCATATGAATCAGACTTATTTCTCTCGTCCTGAAATGGGTGGAGAGCTACGTTTTCGCTATGCTCTATTCCTCCGGGCCAAGCAATAACAAGTCACTGTGATGCTGGCAAAACCCTCTACAGAGATTTGAAACAAGCTCTGCCCTCTTTCCACAGTGCCTTAGCCCAAAGGATTTTGGGTACTTTTGCAGTGGTCATGGAACTAGCAATCTCTCCCAGACACAGCCATTGCAAAAAAAAAAAAAAAAAGGATATATCTCCATGAACAATGTGCTATTTGTGTAACACATTAAATATTAGCCATTATTAGTGGGCATGAGTACTGTTCTGTTCCCATTAAAGTTCCAAAACTGCCTGGTGGCATCACCATCTTGCAAGGTGGGCAAATGCCAGAGGTGTGGTGGTATCCATGCGGGCCACCTAGGGCTAATGCCATCATTCCCCTTCCCATTATTTTCTTGGCCTGGTATTCAGCTGAGCAGTTTTGAGGAAGTAGCTGCAGCAGCTGCCTTCTTGCTCACATCTAGATGCCTCTGAGGCTCGATCTTGTGTATGTTGGAATCTGGAGGTATTCTGGGATGTTGAAGATGGGGGTTGCTGCTGCAACCCCATCACTCCTCTCTGTTGATACCTGGACCTGCTGCTGCCAGACATTGCTTCACCTGGTAAGTTTATGAAAGGTGCCTGACATCTCCAACATCTGGAAGTGCATGCCTGGGAATCCTTGTATATTGGCTGTTTTCACACATCCTGCTAGAATTATATCCGTTATTTTTTTAATCTGCACAATCAGAATGAATTTCAGGAACCAAAAAGTTGTATTGAAAAACACTACTTTCTGGCAATGAGACAGTCCATTTTGACGACTGTAACCCTGGTTTAAGGAACCATTTGGTGCCCAGCTGATATATCTGAGTTTCTAACACTGGTTACCCACCCCTGACGTAAACGAGTTCATACGATTGTGCCGAATATTAGGAATATTAAAACACTCTTTAGTTCACCTGAGTTTTCAACGCTTCTCACCTTCCGTACAAGCGATTACACATAGAAAGGGGAGGGTGAGAGAAACTCCTTTTGAAAGACCAGCAAACACAAATATGTACTAAATTGAGTCCCCCCGCTTTTTTATATTGCTAGCTGATGCTGCTAATAGCTTCCAAGCAAGCCCAAAGCTTGCATTTTGGCATGGAGCTTCACAGATTACTGTACAGGAAAACAATAAGTTTAATAACTTTGTTAACACCAGATGAGGGATAACAGCTCTCCTTTGATTGTTCCTCTCAGTATCACTCGGAGTTGTACGGTTCGTCACGCACATGTTGCTTTGTAATATGGCACATATAATCTTGCGCTCCATATGGTTTTTGGTTGTGTGTGTGTGTGTGCTCTGAGCCTTCCCCCCCCCTCGAGGTAACTAATCGCAGGAAACACACGCTCAAAGGCCACTTTGTTGGAAGCCCAAAGCTGCGCTTTCAGTTCCCGTCGTCGTGGTGGGAAAATTTACCCAGGGCTCATTCTTCTCCTCCTCCTCCTTTGCCCGAAAATAAATAAATAAGTAAAACAGAGAGAATTGGCAAAACCAGAAAGAATGGTCTTTGTCATGTGCAAGTATGGGTGCCCATAAATGGTGCTGGAGGCTTCTTCTCCCCCCCCCAGCCCCCACCCTTCCCCATTGTCCGATGACTTTGCCACAAGAGAAGAGCGAGAAGCAGGAAAGAAAGGCGAGCTTGATAGAGTTGTGAAGAATGTTTGAATAGCTATTCGGTGTCGGGCATTGTCTTGGAGTGACCTCAATTCGGTACAGTAGAGACCCTTGAAAGCACTGTCTGAAGTCACAATACCACTATTCTCTTCCATTTAGCACTAGGGATTAGTTAAAAGGGGTGACGTTCCGTGCAGAGAGTTCCAAGTATTCCACGAAACAAAGGGACCCTGAAATGTTTTTGAAGTTATTTTTAATTGAGTCGAACTAATTTAATAAAGGGGCCCGAGGATGGAGGGGGGAGGGGGAATAAAGGAATGTGATTGTTTTATGATTCCTCGCAGATGGAGTGGACGTTTATAGCACACTTTCTTTGGTCTCTGGGAGAACAGTAGCCCCATTTACAGCTACTGTTAGCAATTTAAGACTGCTCCAAAATGAAGTCTTTTCAAGAAGCTGACAGCTTATAAATAAATCTGTCTGATAAAACTGAGCATAAACTGGATCTGCAGTTCGTTTGCCAAAATTAATTCGACATTTAATTAGAAATAGCAGTCAAACATATTTAATAAAAGAAAAGGGGGAGAGGGGAAAAAACAGCGCTGGAAAGTAAATCAAATGAAGTCAGGTTTTTAGCAGACGCATGGCATTTTGTATGTGTGTGTGTGTGTGTGTGTGTGTGTGTGTGTGTGTGTGTATATCTCAAACAGGGAGAAGTGACACCATGGCTTTAACCCCCGTGATCCTCAAATCTATGGTGGTCGAGTCTGAAAGAGTTCGGGGAGAGCTGATGAGATTATTGGAGAGAAGTGGTTAATTAATTGGCTCGGCGTTCCCGGTGGAAACTATTGTGCGGTAATTTTTTGTTGATTCTGTAATTAGGATTTTCAGTGGTGCCACTGAAAATTTGTTGTAAACACTGACGTGAATCAATATGCTCTTTATTAGCAGAGCTGCAGAGTTCAGATCTGGAACTGTAGTCTGGAGCAGCAGCTCGGTTGTTTTGGACAAGTTATGTTTTGTTATATCTATATCTGCCTGCTGTTGGCGATTGTTCCAATAAGGTTAAAGGCTTAAGTTTGCAAAACGATGGAGCAGAGAATCCCACTTGCCCAACCTCAAGGGGCCAAACGTCACCTTCTCCAGTTAGCCAGAAATTGGCAGTGGAGATACAGAAGAGTCCCATTTTCCAAATGTGTCGATTTTGGTTTCTTGTTTTTCTGTTCTTCAGTTCTCCACATTTCCACACCAGTTTAGGAGGTTGTTGTTTTTTAAACTGCTAGCAAAAATTCATCAGTATTTTAGTTTACCTTTGTCCAATTTCCACGTTTTCCTATGCAATTTTGCCTAATATCCACATTTTTGCAAGGACTTTCCCATAATATAATGCATTTTTGTGTTATAGGAATTTTTTACACACACTTCCCCTAATATGAGCATTTTGAACATGTTGCGAGTTGGATAACAACTACAATTTGAAGAAGTGCAAATTTCAAAGAATACCTGCATTTGGTTCATGCATTGTTTCAGGAAGTAGAAATTAAGCATATGTTCATTAAAATGTGAATCAAAACTCCATCCTTTCTGTGAACCACCGTCAAGCCACAGCCCATTGAGAAAACTTCAGGGAAGCCACCCAGACCAATAAAAAATAAAGAAGTTTCTCATCTGTTCTGGCTCCTTGTTCAGGACATCTGAATTTCTCTTATATTATCCAGGGTGGGTCTCAGATTCAATTAATTGCATTAGGTCCTATTGAAATCAATTGGATAAGTTAATTCTGACATAAAAGTCCCATTGAGTTCAGTGCAGACTAAATGCAACCAATTCATAATGCAACCATAACTATTTTTGCATAGAAGTAAGCTCATTTGAATTCAATGGGGTTTACTCTCAGGTTAAATGGGGTTAGGATACTACTTAATTGGGACCAAGCCTTATTGAATCATACCAAACTTACTTCTGAGTAGACACAGGCTGTGCACAGTAAGTTTGGGGAAAACTTCCCATTTCTCAAAATTTAAATCCTTAATACATTTCTTCAAAAAAAAGTTTATCGTTAGGGTGTCCATTTCCTTGGCATTTAAGAGTCTGAGGTGGTAGGAGCTAGTTTCACTCAGGTAGTTCCTGTTGTCTTCGGGGACAAGGCCTAGCAAGATGCAATTGTTAGAGAGATCTACAGGCCACCATTAATATTGCTTCCCTCTTTCCATGCTTTTTTGGAATATAAGGACAATCACTACATTGACACCCACCTATCAGCTATTCTGTCCCACTGAATGAACCACTAAAACATGAAGGTCAAGAGAGGAATGGGTGTGATTTAAACTTCAGAAGGGAAAAGAGAAGTCTGGGTATGTAGTCTGTAGGGGGTAGAGCTCCCCTTTGCTTCTGACTCCACCTCATGACCTCTGGTCCTGGAAGGTAGGTAGAACTTCAAAACTTTGGGTCCAACCCTGAGAATGGACAACTCTATTCCCAGCTCTATAGCTTGAGAGCAGAGATGGGGGTGGGGGAAAAATGTGGCCCTCCAAGCCTTTCTATCTGGCCCTTGGGAGGCTTCCCATGCCAGGACCCTGCCCTGGACCTTCCTTGTGTGCTTTTGCCTGACCAGAATGTGTCCTTGATCTGTGATGCTGTCCCTTGCCTGGATTGAAGTGTGTGCCCATGTGTAAATTTCTGCCAGTTGCAGGGTGGAAAGTAGCCGATTGTACAATGGTAAGCATCATCTCTGTCACCTCCGTCTCCACCCACCGTTAGCATGTGTCCACTTGTCCTACGGAGTTTTACCTGGGTTGCTTCCACCTGCAGCTCCTGAGCTCTTTCCCAAAGTTGTGTCACCCTTCCACCCTAGCAATTTGGAGAGATGGCTGCAACGAGACCAAAACAATGTGCTGTATTGTCATGTGGCAAGGAAGCAAAACTATGAATAAAAGCAGATGGTATTATCACTGTGTACAGAGGCCTGTTTGGATTTTGTGATAATTATCTGATTGAGTTTTTTATTTTTTATTTAGAAATCATTAGGAGGATAGCTAATACCAAGTGCGAACATGAGAGCATTCTGCGTGTGCCAGAATTATTATTTCTTTTAATGGACTGTGCTTGTAACAGCTTGCAAATAGCAGGGATATCAAGACTGCCTGTTGGGTTTTGGGTAGTTATTTGTCATGGTCCTTTATATTTTTTGCTTCTTGCCATCTTTATCTAAGTGGTTCCAGAATGGCAGGTCTTCTTAAAATATGGCCAGAAAGTGGGTGGGCAGACCAAAGGTTTATTCACATGTTACATTGCCGCAACAAGGCTGTTTTTTTTATCACAGGGTGTGGAAGACTGTAATGTCAGTGCTGGAAGCAATGCAACAAACACTGGTTGTCTTGATCGCCATTAACCCCCCCATGAAATTGTCCAGCCCGGACATTGAGGTCCAGGTCTGAGGGCCTTCTGATGGTTCCCACACTACGAGACTTGGCACCCACCCTGTGGAACACCCTTCCATAAGATGTCAAGGAGATAAACAACTATTTGACTTTTAGAAGA
This sequence comes from Podarcis bocagei, assembly GCF_964188305.1. NCBI lineage: Eukaryota > Metazoa > Chordata > Lepidosauria > Squamata > Lacertidae > Podarcis > Podarcis bocagei. Next base: position 15,758,315 of record NC_138135.1, on the reverse strand, counting down.
CATCTGAAGGCAGCCCTGTTCAGGGAAGCTTTTAATGGTTGATGTTTTATTGTGTTTTTAATATTTTCTTGGGAGCTGCCCAGAGTGTCTGGGGCAACCCAGTCAGATGGGCAGCAAAATAAATAATAAAACGATGATGATGATGATGGCAATTGTGAAATGCCCATTAGATCTGAGAAGTCAGAGAGATCACCTGTATCTCCATTCAAACTTCCTCAAGAGTGCATGGCCCAAATCAGAAGGTCTCAGGATCAATCCTTGGTGCCTTTAGTTAGAAGGATCAAGTAGCAGTGCCTGGAAACTTTAGGTACACAGAACAAGACCTCCGATGGAGAGCTGTTGCCTGTCAGAGCAGATAAGACTCACAGCGTAAGAAAAGTCTGCTGGATTGAGTCAAAGTCCAGCATCCCCTTATCCTTCCTGAATCTGTTGAACCATCTCTTAAAGCCATCCAAATTAGGGGCCGTTGCTGGTGCTATGAGATGGATTAATAATCTAACCCTATTGTAGACAACTCCCTGTGTTCCTGTTTCATTCTAGGATTTGCGTTCTCTCTCTCACACAACAACAACTGCTGTTTCTGTAAATTAGCAGCTGTTGAAGGAATATTTTTGCTCATGTGGATGAGCAAAGCATCACAAGACATCTAACATTTGTTCAGAGAAATTGCTGGGTTTGAGCTATAGCACAGGTTGGTGCAGGAGGCTACCGAAAACAGCCTCCTGACAGTTGGTGCAGAGTGTTTCTTCTTCCTCTTGAAAGTGGAAGAATAGGTGCAGAAATTCTGGAATCCTAGACTTGTCGAGTTGGAAGGGACCCTGAGTGTCATCTGGTCCAACCCCCAGCAATGCAGGAATCTCAATTTAGGCACCCATGCCAGATGGTCCTCCGACCTCTGCTTTAAAGCTTCCAAGGAAGGAAAGTCCACCAGTTCCTGAGGGAGGCCATTTGATTGTCCTCTATGGCAGGTGCAAGAATGACAGGCAGTACAGCACGCTCTGTCCATGGAGTATTTCCATTCCGGTCTCTGTGTGATGCTTGTGACATGTTGAAGGGATCCAGGGATCATGACTCAGAGATTCCACCAACCATACCACCTGCAAAATTCTCTTGGCAGCTTGACCACAAGAGGGGGCTGCTGTCCTGGACTCTGCTGTGATTTGGCACCACCAACACTGCAGGACAAAAGGTGGTACTGCAGCTACCAGTTCTCAGGCAATGCAAATGGCCATCTGAACCTTATATAGCCTTAGAGCTCAGTCTGGCTTCTTAATCTAAATCAGTGTTTCCCAAACTTAGGTCTCCATCTGTTTTTGAACTACAATTACCTTCATCCCTGACCACTGGTCCTGCTAGCTAGGGATGATGGGAGTTGTAGTCCAAAAACAGTTGAAGACCCAAGTTTAGGAAACACTGGTCTAAGTAATTTATTGCTCAAGTCAACCTCAAATGTGCTCTCAGATTCGATTTACCTACCCACACAACTTTGTCTGCTGATATGCACATTTAAGACTGAGCATGTAATGTAAAAATAGATACATATTGCGGGAAGGGAAATATTACTCTCCTTGCCTCTCTCTGTCTCTGCTCTCCAACACCAAGGTTTTAGAAATATATATACTATTTCTTAAATGTGAGCTTTCCCCTTCAGTTTACTTTCAAAATATCCTGGCCTAGTCTTTAAGGACTTTCAAATAAGTATCAATATAGTGACAGGAGGAAGAATGTGGTCATTTAAATTAAGACCTACTTGGTCGCCAAGAAAGTGTTGCTCAGTCTTCCATAGATGAAAGATGACCTCTTTCCCTCTGTTTGTCCTCAAGGGAGATTTTCTTGACATAACAACATGAAAACTTGGCAGGCGTCATGTGTTAAATGACATTGTAAATTGATGAAGAACATTTTCCAGGATATCTCAGCAAAGGCCGACGCACACTTACAAAATCAGTTGGGGATAAGAAGCTAGTTTGCTTCAGGCCTGTGGTCAAGTCATTATGATTCATAACATTCCAATCCCCAAATATTTAACACAGGTCACTAAAAATGAAAATGACCAATTTCAAGGGGATTTTGCACATGTGTTATTTTTTATTTTCAAAATTTCAGAATTTGAACTGTGATTCAGCATTTCAAAGTTCTTTCTTTCTTTCTTTCTTTGCTTTGAGGGATTGTTTTAAAAGCTAAAATCAAAATGTTTTACAGCAATAACATTAAGAATCATCATTTCATTAATGGCCAAAATTCATGAGGGAAATCTCTGCATTCACGTTAAGGGAAATGCAGAAATATATCAAACAAGAAACATATCATTCGGAAGTTTTGCAAAATAATTCAAGCTAGCAGAAATATTTTTAAGTGTCCTTCTATTTTGTTCTGGGTAACAGCTACCCAGTAGGGTTGACATATATCCTCTTTTTCCAGGACACGTTCTCTTTTTCATGGGTATGTAAAATGAGAATCATCATAGCGATCCATAGTTAAAGTAGAAATCAGAAAATCTTTTATGCTCTTCAAAATATGGCAACCCTACCACCTGCTGCAGATTAGGGACAACATGCAAAACAGCAAAGCATGATGGGGATATTATACATTCAAAACAGGTAGGGATGATTAGTACTATTCAGTTAAGCTCTGAGAAGTTTTGGTGGAATGCAGAACGGATTCATCTTTATATACTGTCCTTCATCCAAGGATCACGGGGGCATAAAAACACAAAAAAATACATACAGTGGTACCTCGGGTTAAGAACTTACCGTAATTCCTTCTGGAGGTCCGTTCTTAACCCGAAACTGTTCTTAACCTGAGGTACCACTTCAGCTAATGGGGCCTCCTGCTGCTGCTGTGCTGCCACCAAGCGATTTCTGTTCTCATCTTGAAGCAAAGTTCTTAACCCAAGGTACTATTTCTGGGTTAGCAGAGTCTGTAACCTGAAGCGTCTGTAACCTGAGGTACCACTGTATATTGTTTGCTTAGCCAAAGGCCTGGGAGAAGAGCATTTTTTTCGCCTAGAACAGGGGTCAGCAAACTTTTTCAGCAGGAGGCCGGTCCACTATCCCTCAGACCTTGTGGGGGGGGCCGGACTATATTTTGAAGGAAAAAAATTGAACGAATTCCTATGCCCCACTAATAACCCAGAGATGCATTTTAAATAAAAGCACACATTCTACTCATGTAAAAACACCAGGCAGGCCCCACAAATAACCCAGAGATGCATTTTAAATAAAATGACACATTCTACTCATGTAAAAAAATTTCATTCCCAGACCGTCTGCGGGCCGGATTGAGAAGGCGATTGGGCCTCATCCGGCCCCCGGGCCTTAGGTTGCCTACCCCTGGCCTAGAACCTAAACTGCATTTGTATGCACACTGCACACAATATATGCATTATTGTACACATAGCTTGACTGGATAACAATATGGTGACTGGATAACAATATGGTGAAATTAGGTGTCTTTAGATGTGCACTGGATCAGATTTATTCCGCAACCCTTATGCAGGTACAGTGGTACCTCGGATTACATACGCTTCGGGTTACATACGCTTCAGGTTACAGATTCCACTAACCCAGAAATAGTACCTCGGTTAAGAACTTTGCTTCAGGATGAGAACAGAATTCGTGCTCTGGCAGCGGGGCGGCAGCAGGAGGCCCCATTAGCTAACGTGGTGCTTCAGGTTAAGAACAGTTTCAGGTTAAGAATGGACCTCCAGAACGAATCAAGTACTTAACCTGAGGTACCACTGTACTCAGATCACTGTACTTGGCTCAGCTACACAGATACATAGAATGTATACTTGTTGAACATTACATGTGAATAACGGACCAGATGTGCAACTCAACTACCTGTGCATGCAGGTACAGCGGAACCTTGTTTCTCGAACTTAATCTGTTCCGGAAGTCCGTTTGACTCCTGAAACCATTTGGTAACCAAGGCGTGGCTTCCGATTGGCTGCAGGAGCTTCCTGCACTCAGGATGTTCGGCTTCCGAAAAACGTCCGAAAACCGGAACACTTACTTCTGGGTTTTCGGCGTTTGAGGGCCGCTTTGTTCGTCAACTAAGCCATTCGAGAACCAAGCTACCACTGTACACAGATTGTATGCTCCTCGAATGTCACGTGTGTGTGTTCCTCACGTTACCTACACTTAGGCTGGGAGTAACTTCAGACAGATTTCAAGCAAGCTTTCTCTTCCTATTCCCGGTGTTTGTAGGCAAATCCTAGGGGACGTCTCGGGCCGTTTGAATTCTGTGTCTGTGCTGGTATTATGAAATCTTGACATGGGGAAAGAGGGGGTGAGAGAAGGAGAGGGGTCAGGAGAGAAGTGCGCGAGACATGTTAGCTCTGTCAAAGCATTAGGATGCTTACCTCCTCCTTAACCACCGAGGAGTTGTCAAGGAGTATCAGTTTTGCCGAATTAACATGTAACATGACGGGCGAGCTCCTGCTGAGCTGTCTAAATCGGGGCTTTTCCCTCTGCGCACACGTTAATCTGAAACGGTATACTTGCCGATATCTCCGCTCAGCGACGCTCCTTTCTATGCCAAGTCACAGCTTGCGATGCTAACGGAATACTTTCTCCAGTAATTTGCACTTTGATGGGATCGTAATGGCACTTGGTGGGCTGGGCAGGGGGAGTCCCAGATCTCTGGAAGAGCGGCTGCTTTTCATGAAGAAGGTCATGGATTCAGTCCCTGGCATCTCGAGGGGGGGGGGAGGAAATTCTGTCTGAAATCCCGGAGATATGCTGCCAGTCTGTGTAAGCAGCACTGAGCTTGATGGGCTGGTGTCTAACTCGGACCAGGCAGTAACAGTTCTGAATACCAGTTGTTGGAAACCACACGGGGGGAGGAGGGTGCTCTTTTGCTTGAGAACTGCTTGTAAGTTTTCCACGGGCTTCTGGTCAGCCACTGTGAGAACAGGATGCTGGACTAGATAGGTCATTGGCCTGATCCATCAAAGCTCTTCTTATTCTCTTACCAGTGTTCTCCCCTGTAAACCTCAGCTGGTCATGCAGCAGCCAGATTACTGGCCAAGGTTCTATTCTGAACTCCCCTAATCTCTGTTCTTATGCAGCCTCACAGGTTGCCAGTCTGTTTCCAGGCCCAACCAAAGGTGCTCACTTTAGTAATACAAGTATTGTTGTTGTTTAGTCGTTTAGTCATGTCCAACTCTTCGTGACCCCATGGACCAGAGCACACCAGGCATTCCTGTCTTCCACTGCCTCCCGCAGTTTGGTCAAACTCATGCTGGTAGCTTTGACAACACTGTCCAACCATCTCGTCCTCTGTCGTCCCCTTCTCCTTGTGCCCTCCATCTTTCCCAACATCAGGTTCTTTTCCAGGGAGTCTTCTCTTCTCATGCGGTGGCCAAAGTATTGGAGCCTCAGCTTCACGATCTGTCCTTCCAGTGAGCACTCAGGGCTGATTTCCTTCAGAATGGATAGGTTTGATCTTCTTGCAGTCCATGGGACTCTCAAGAGTCTCCTCCAGCACCGTAATTCAAAAGCATCAATTCTTCGGTGATCAGCCTTCTTGATGGTCCAGCTCTCACTTCCATACATCACTACTGGGAAAACCATAGCTTTAACTATACGGACCTTTGTTGGCAAGGTGATGTCTCTGCTTTTTAAGATGCTGTCTAAGTAATACAAGTATAGAATCCTAAAATTGTACAGTTGGAAGCGACCACAAGGGTCATCTGCTCCAACCCCCTGCAGTGCAGGAAACTTTGGCCCAACATGGCGCTCAAACCCACTACCCTGAAATCAAGATTCTCTTACTCTACCAACTGAGGTGTCCCAGTGGCCTAATAATAATAATAATAATAATAATAATAATAATAATAATAATAATAATTTTTATTATTTGTACCCCACCCATCTGACTGAGTTGTCCTAGCTTCTCTGGGCAGCTTCCAACAGAATATGAAAACACAGTAAGGCATCAAACACTAAAGACTTCCCTGTACACGGCTGTCTTCAGATGTCTTCTCAATGTTATATAGCTGTTTATCTCCTTGACATCTGATGGGAGGGCATTTCACAGGGCAGGCGCCACTACCGAGAAGGCCCTCTGTCTGGTTCCTTGTATCTTCACGTCTCACTGCGAGCGAACCGCCAGAAGGCCCTCGGAGCTGAACCTCAGTGTCCCATCTGAACGATGGGGGGTGGAGACCTTGTATACCTCTTTCAGGTATACAAGGCCAAAGCTGTTTAGGGCTTTGAAGGTCAACAACAACATTTTGAATTGTGACCGGAAACATACTGTGTTTAAATCCCTAAGTGATGCATGTTCACATATCCCGAAAGACTATCTCCTTCCCTACGGACCTTTCAGGTGTTAAGAGTGGCAGAAAGGCATCTCTTGGTAGTTCTGCCACCCAGAGAAATTTAAGTGGTAGCAGCCCAAGAGAGGCCATTCTGTGTGGCAGCCCCTAAACTGTTCAATTCCCTCCTCGCAGAGTGCAGCCGGCACCTTCATTTTGTGGCTTTTGCCATTTACTGAGCACATACCTCGCTATGCTGGCTCTGACAACTGGGATACACATTTAGGACCCACCCCATTCTTCCAGCATAAACTGCTTTGACTGATTTTAATATTGAACTATATTATTGGATGCAGGTGGCGCTGTGGGTTAAATCACAGAGCCTAGGACTTGCGGATCAGAAGGTCGGCGGCTCGAATCCCCGCAAAGGGGTGAGTTCCCGTTGCTCGGTCCCTGCTCCTGCCAACCTAGCAGTACAAAAGCATGTCAAAGTGCAAGTAGATAAATTGGTACCGCTCCAGCGGGAAGGTAAACGGCGTTTCTGTGTGCTGCTCTGGTTCCCCAGAAGCGGCTTAGTCATGCTGGTCACATGACCCGGAAGCTGTGCACCGGCACCCTCGGCCAATAAAGTGAGATGAGCGCCGCAACCCCAGAGTCGGCCACGACTGGACCAAATGGTCAGGGGTCCCTTTACCTTACCTTATATTATTGTAGCCCACCTATAAGTAAACTAAGAAGAAGAGCTGCAGATCAATGAGAAAACATCTGCTTTGGATACAGGGGATCCCAGCTCCAGCTTCAGGCATCTCCAGGCAGGAATGTCCCCTGCACAAGGAGAGCTGCTGCCGGCCAGTGCTGGCAGTGTAGACTTAGATTAGTGGTTCTCAACCTGTGGATCCCCAGATGTTGTTGGACTACAACTCCCATCATCCCTGAGCTCTGGCCTTGCTAGGTAGGAGTGATGGGAGTTGTAGTTTAACAACATCTGGGGACGCACAGGTTGAGAGAGGCTGACTTAGATGTTCCAGTGTCTTGACTCAGTATACAGCAGCTTCCTATGTTCATGAATGAATGCGTGAATGAACGATGACCAACAACACATGAATAATGCATGAGAGGGCTCTGTTGTGCTTTGTATTCTTCAGGCTTATGAATCTTCCCTAGGCTGGTAGTTTAAAGGGCCAGGGCTCATTTTAGAGGATACCTGCGTTTCATGCAGCCCATCACATTGTATTCAGCCTGCCAGCTACACTATGTTTCCGTGGCCAACCACGTTCTTGATCTTCTCCCCCATTTTTAAGTCCCAGGCAATCGGCATGTGCAGGAGGTTGCCTAAATTCTCCGCAGGTGACCTTACATGGATGGATGGACATGTTTGCCTCGATTGCTCAGGCCAGGTTTAGAAGTGTGCGTTCCGTGGGATTTTCTGATCCGTGTGGCTGTTTCTCTGAGAGGCCATTCCATGTGTCTGTGCTCAGCAGAGATTTCTCTTTCTCTCACAAGCACAATTCATCTTTTCAACCTAGTGTGGATGGTGAATCAGTTCATTCCAGTGCCTCTAGGGGTCAGTAATGTTTAGAAGACCCTTTGGACGATCCATCTGTATCTTCTGGATTCCGTGTAGCAATTTTAGTCACCTGGACAGGTAAGATTTGTGTGTTGTGTATGCAATCCTTTACATTTCCATACAAGGAAAAGGTGTGTACACACACACACACGCACTCTTAGACACTTCTTTCAATATAATGTTTTTCCAAATGGTATACCAATACTGGGGTGGGAAAAAGTTAGTTTGACTTTTGCTGTTGTTCATCTTCTTGTTAGTTAGGATCTCGGAAGGGTAGTTTTTGCTTTAGGCTAGCTCTGCGCTACAAAAGCAACTCTACTTTCAGAGAGTTTGATGGCGTCTTCTCCCAAAGGGATGGTGCAATTTGCAGTTGTGGGAGGCTCTTCCAACAGAGGTCTTAAAACCATTCTTACACCTTAAAGAAAACGAAGCTGGTGAGAGTCTGGGCTGTGCCACTTTAAACCGTAGGTCTGGGATGGAGAACCTGAGGTCTTCTGGTTGCCTCCCACAACCTGGTAAACTCCAGATGTTTTGAAGCACAACTCCTACCACCCTGACAATGGGCCATGCTGGCTGGGTTTGGTGCGAGTCTCAGTTTGCCTTCAAAGGGGCATATTTGCAGCTAGGCTCTCAAGCAGAAGTATTTTAGACTCCTGTAGAGCTGGAAGGGACCCAAGGAGTCACCATCTAGTCCAGGCTTCCTCAAACTCAGCCCTCCAGATGTTTTGAGACTACAGTTCTCATTATCCCTGACCACTGGTCCTGCTAGCTAGGGATCATGGGAGTTGTAGGCCAAAATAATAATAATAATAGTAATAATAATAATAATAATAATAATAATAATAATAATAATAATAATAATTTATTATTTATACCCCGCCCAGCTGGCTGGGTTTCCCCAGCCACTCTGGGCAGCTTCCAACAAAGTAATAAAATACAGTGGTCTGTTAAACATTAAAAGCTTCCTTAAACAGGGCTGCCTTCAGATGTCTTCTAAAAGTCTGGTAGTTGTTCTTCTCTTTGACATCTGGTGGGAGGGCATTCCACAGGGCAGGTGCCACTACCGAGAAGGCCCTCTGCCTGGTTCCCTTTGGCTTCTTGCAGTGAGGGAACCGCCAGAAGGCCCTCGGCGCTGGACCTCAGTGTCCAGGCTGAACGATGGGGGTGGAGATGCTCCTTCAGGTATACTGGACCGAGGCCGTTTAGGGTTTTAAAGGTCAGCACCAACACTTTGAATTGTGCTCGAAAACGTACTGGGAGCCAGTGTAGGTCTTTCAAGACCGGTGTTATATGGTTTCGGCAGCCACTCCCAGTCACCAGTCTAGCTGCCGCATTCTGGATTAGTTGTAGGTCACCTTCAAAGGTAGCCCCTCATAGAGCGCATTGCAGTAATCCAAAAACATCTGGAGGCCCAAGTTTGAGGAAGCCCGATCTAGTCCGACCCCCTGCAATGCAGGAATCACGGCTAAAGAATCTCTCCCCAAAAGTGATGATGTGCAGATGTGAAAAGGGCCATCAGAAGTATTCAAGGGGTAGGCAACAGGTAGTCCGAATACTTCTGAAGGGCATAACTACATTCATTTATATGGTTTCTGTGCTTCTGAATTCCCTGTGCATAGGAACACTTTTTTTTTAAAAAGGCTCTTGTTATTTTTATTTTATTGAGGGGAAAATGCACACATGGGTGCAGATCAACATTGTTGTTGTTTTTTATAAAAAAAGAATGGGTTGACATTTGGGCACACGCGTGTGTGTGTGGCATGTCATGGAGCGACTCTGTTTGCCCATGCAAATAAGCACAGAGGCAGGGATATTGTCAGGCGGCTGCGAAATTAAGAGGTAGGTCAGGTTTAATGGAAACATCTGTCATTAACCCTTTTAACAGAGGCTGCCTGAGGGGAATCCTGGCGAATAAAAGCTGCGCTGCGTTACATCTTACCTTTAGCACCGCGGAGCCGCGGCAGAATAGTTAGCATAATGCACTTCTCCTGTTCTGGCAGTGCTTACTCTGGAGCACCGAAGGCTGCGCAGATCAAGGAGAAAAACACATGGCTCCCCACCCCCTTCTCCCTTCCATGGTTTGGCTCTCTTTGCCAGAGGTGGGGAGGGAGACCAGTCCTGAAAATGTGGATGACTTAAAGGCTGCTTGTTACAGCTTTTTAGACCTTCTGGGTGACTTGGTATTCTACCAGGACATGGGTGTGCCCATGTGGTGGTGCAGGGCAGAGCTGGGAGAGATGTGCAGTCAGAGAGAGAGAGCTAATGGAAATCCCAGGGCTGCTAGACTATTTTCCAAGGCTTTCCCCGAGAATGTATAAGAGGAACTGTGTACGGCTGCCCACGGCTTCCTTACATGGGAAGGGCGGTGTAATGGGAATTGGGGTTGCTTGTGCGTAAACTGCAAACTGCTCCAAGCTGGTTGTATAGCTAAACCTTTCCCTGGTTTGACAGCCCTTACAACGCGACTGTCTCAGTCACTGGCAGAATCCGTCAGTGGGCGTTTCCTAAACTTCTTCCAACATAAAAGTTCCTTGACTCCAAGTCTCCGCCTAGATTCTCTGCGCGGAAGCCTTCTGCGCAGCGTGGGCGTGCCAAGTGAAGGTCCTGTGCTCTCCCCGCTGATCTCACTGGAAAAGTCTCGGAGCCTCCCCTCCGCAGTACTCTCAGCCTCCCCTTTCTTCCTGGTGTCTCCTGGATTTCCTTCCCCAGCGGAAGCTCTCTCTCTCTCCTTCCTGGTTCCCTCCCCTGCATCATTGGGGAGCCTTACCTCTCCTCTTGCCTCTGATGGCAGTTCCCTGACAGGCGGGCCTTCTGCGTCATGCATCCTGTCGCGATTTGTGGATTTCCCCCTCAACTGGAAAGATCACAACCAAGGAGTGGTTTTCTTTAAGTATAAGCTGGAAGAGAGATGAATAGAGATGGGCAATGTTTAAGATGTGAGTGCTGACTGTGGTGAATCTTGAACCCCACCACATCTGGGTTTGTTTGTCCCCCCCCCCCAGCTAAGTCCTACACATAGTAGACCCAGGAACCTAAGTTACTCAGAGCCCGCAACTTTCACAGGTCTACTTTGAGTAGTTGGATGAAACCCCTTGGACTCTCCTGGCATGGTTATCTGGGAATACAGATATCGGGTTACAGACGCTTCAGGTTACAGACTCCGCCAACCCAGAAATAGTACCTCAGGTTAAGAACTTTGCTTCAGGATGAGAACAGAAATCGTGCAGCGGCAGCGTGACAACAGCGGGAGGCCCCATTAGCATAGCTGTCAACTTTCCCCTTTTCTTGCGAGGAATCCTATTCTGAATAAGGGAATTTCCCTTTAAAAAAGGGAAACATTGACAGCTATGCCCATTAGCTAAAGTGGTACCTCAGGTTAAGAACAGTTTCAGGTTAAGAACGGACCTCCAAAACAAATTAAGTTCTTAACCCGAGGTACCACTGTACCCTTTCTTTTAATCAGCTGTGAATGGACTGTGTAGGTTTCTGTATTCTTCCACTAGACCTCGGTTTTACAGTGGTTTGTAAGGAGAAAATGTGAGACTCGCTCTGAGATTTAAACAAACGACAGACCAATATTTGCTTGTGAAATTCAGCTGTCTTTTGTTTCCTGTGTACAACATGCACCCTGCCTATTCCAAGATCATGGAGGAGACAGTGCAGCGTAAGTGTTTAGAGTGCTGGACTAGGGCCTGGGAGTCCAGAGTTCAAATCCTCCACACTCTGGTGACTTTGGGCCAGTCATGGCCTCTCAGCCTACCTTATCTCACAGGTTTTGTTTTGTTTTTTTTTGTAGTGATTAAATGAGGAGCGAGAGAACCATGTGTGCCACTTTCAGCTCCTTGGAGAAAAAGCTGGGATATAAATGGAATAAATGTGGCATTTCCTTCTTTACTCCTTCTTTACTCCACCCTTCCATTCCCCCCCCCATAGCCTTTTGCAACATCCAACCACACAATATCCACAAATCCATGTGAGATTTTTCTTTAAAATTCCTCAGACACACCTTTCACTTCCACCGTTCCCGCTCTGGTTTCCAACATCCCGTGACTGATCCTTCCCCCTCCATGTTTAAAATGTTTACGAATATGTGTCCTGTTCTTTTCTAAAGAAACCTATGAGGAGGACAAAACAGAAATGATTAAAGTGCTCACGATAAATCTATCATTAGCATCCTTATCGCTTTTTTGTTTTCAGGCCAGGAATCGTTATCCAGAAGCCTTAGTTCTGTTCTTGGAGCAGGTAAAGAAATCTGCTGTTGAAGTGAGTCGACGGGCGTTTTGCTTCAATTGTACCATATCCCTCTAGGTATTTCACATGACCCACCGGTGCAGTTGCCATCTCTTGTGTCTCATTGTGGACAGAGCTGGCTCTGTGTGTGTGTGTCTGTGCAGGCACACACACGTGTGTGTGATATTTTCGAGTGACATTTAAGAGTGTGGGAGCTTCCATTTGGATCCCTCTATCTTGGCTCGCTCCTCTTCCTTCCACTCACACTCTTTTTTTCCAAGAGCAATTTCGTATTTTCTTCTGCGAGGCTCTCCGGTTGCCAACATGGAGGAGAGCCATTGTTGGAAGTGGGGAAGGCAGCCGAGCTGGCGTCGAGCGAGGCACTGGCAGAGGGAAGGGAAACCCTTCTGTGTCAAGAGGGCTTGGCCATGGCAAGGCTCTGCAGCCCATGCCACTCTCTTTCTCTCTCTCTCTGCGCCTTCCTGCCAACAGCCTCTGTTTGCCCTCGTGCCAAGGCTTATTGGGGGAGACGGTGTGTGTTATCTTCATGGCTGCCTAATTAATAACCCAGCTGACAGTTTCCATAATAATTACCTTACCTAAAGTGAAGGGGGGAACAGAGCAAAGTCCCTGCGCGTGTATTTAAATGAGACATGCTAACAACACTCTTCCTTCCCCTGCCCTCCCCAGTCATAATCATATGCTGATTTCCAGTAGCAATCAGGACTAGAAGTAGCCTTTTCTCTCTGTGTTGGGTTTTGCTCGGAAACTGACGAGGCAGTTTTCTTCCAAACCTCTGCTGTCTTGACCTCACTGTAATAAAGCTCTGGCCTATGGAGGACTCCTGGAAAGAAACAGGAGGCAGGAAATGAAAGGGAAATGTATTGAGGAGGGTCCCGTCGTTGGGATGTCCATAGGAAGTGTCCAGAGCAGTGAGAGAGCCTGCTTCATGAAGCTCTATCGGGCTAAAGAGACGCATCCTGTGGGACAAAAATATTCTGAAAACAACAGCAACATAAGAACCTAGGAAGCTGCCTTAGAATCAAAGAGTTAGAAGGGACCATGAGGGGCATCTAGTCCAACCCCTGGCAACACAGGAATCTTTTGTCCAACGTGGGTCTCAAACTCACAACCCTAAGATTAAGAGTCTCATGCATGCTGAGCTGAGGTCAATTGGATTTCGTCTTAATTTGGGTTCTCTGAAAGTGAAGCAGGGGATAAATACCTGCTTCAGTCAGTGATGTTTCAGTCCAGTGCATTATTTTCCCCTTGAAAATCTTCCATTTCTTAAAGAACAATGTGTGGGTGCCAATAATAAGTACAATATTCGGCAAGTTTTTAGCTTTGCTCACTTGGTGCAAAGAAAGCAAACTAATAAAATAGAAATATACGTAAAATGAAGGAACATGGTGAATCTTAGGGCTAGGTGGGAGACCTTATACTAAGCCAGACTGTTGGTCCATCAAGCTGAGTGTTGTCCACACTGACTGGCAACAGCTTTCCAGGGTTTCAAGCGCAAGTCTTTTCTCAGCCGTCTCTGAAGGTGCTAGGAATTGTATCCGGGACCTTTTGAGTGTCCTTCCCTCAATGAATAATAAAAAGGACCCCTGGCCATTAGGTCCATTAGGGCAAGGGGGCAGTGAGATTAAAGGTAAAGGGACCCCTGACTATTAGGTCCAGTCGTGGCCAACTCTGGGGTTGCGGCACTCATCTAGCTTTATTGGCCAAGGGAACCGGTGTACAGCTTCCGGGTCATGTGGCCAGCATGACTAAGCCGCTTCTGGCGAACCAGAGCAGCACACAGAAATGCCGTTTACCTTTCCACCAGAGCGGTACCTATTTATCTCCTTGCACTTTGACGTGCTTTCGAACTGCTAGGTTGGCAGGAGCAGGGACCGAGAAACAGGAGCTCACCCCGTCGCAGGGATTCGAACCGCCGACCTTCTGATCGGCAAGTCCTAGGCTCTGTGGTTTAACCCACAGCACCACCCATGTGTTAAATAATTAAATAACATGTTCCCTCCAGAGCAGATACATATTTGTTTGTTGGGTTTATATCCTGCCTGCCTTCCTGAAGGAGCCCAGGGCAGCAAACATATCCACGTTTTTTTAAAGCAGAAAAGCACTCACAGAATCATAGTATTGTCGAGTTGGAAGGGGCCCAGACAGGCCTGGGAGAGCTCAGTCAGTAGAGCAGGAGACTCTGAATCTCAGGGCTGTGGGTTTGAATCCCACGTTGGGCAAAAGATTCCTGTATTGCCGGGGGTTGGGCTAGATGAGCCCTCATAGTCCCTGCCAACTCTACAATTCTATGATTCTATGATCTAGTGCAACCCCCGGCAATAGAGGAATATGCAGTTGTCCCACACGGCAATCAAACCTACAACCTTGGCATTATCAGCACCACACTCTAGCCAACTGAGAGAACACAGTTAAGGCATTCTAAAAACAGCTTCAATTCAAAACATCTAGAAGCAGTTTCAGTCAAAAACATCCTATAAACAGTTACAATTAAAAAGCATGATTTCATAACATGATTCAGGCTCTGAAACTGCATACAAGCCTGTAGAGTTTGTTATTCTGGACCAGTTATAATCTCTCAGGCATTACACACACACACACACACACAAAGCACACCTCATTCTCTGGCTCCTCTTTTCTAGAGAAGAGCAAGGGTAGGACTGGGGGGCAGGGACTTAGGCTGGATCCGACACCTATTCAACTTGGGGCTTATTCACACTTATCTTTCCTCCACGATTTAAAGCTCCATGTCTGAGCACCCTTTTCCTCCCACGCTGTGGAGCTTTCTCCATCCAAACCTGCTCCATTTGCCCCAATGGAGCAAACATCAGTCTGCGGAAAATCCAGAATTGACGTTTGCTCCTGTTCAGCTTTAAAGAGCAGTTTTTTTTTGTGGGGAAAGCTCGGGGCAAAGAAATAATAAACATTTGGATGTGGAGCGTCAAAGCATTGACCTCCATGTGGCAAAATGTGTGGATAAGCCGTGCTGGCAACCTGGCAGAGAGTATAAATTCAAAGGCTTGCTTTTCCTCTGCCAACCTTAGGAAGAGCGGCGGCAGCAACCTCAGTTCTGAACAGGGTATAGATCTGGCATAGCTTTAAGCCAGTGTACAAATGTCCATAGAAACTAGCCGAGTTGATCAAAGTTTTGAAAAGAGCGACAACATACATTTGTCGCCCCACCCACTTTTGCCTCTAGCACGGGACTCCTGCGGGGATTGCCTTGGGCTGAAGAAAGGCCCCAGCCCTGTTCTCATGAGATAAATTGGGGCTTGATGGGCACCTTCTGTGGTTGAGAGGCCCTTAGTAGCTCTTTTCATGTTCCTTGCCTCTAGGCGAACAGTGTCAAAACACGCAGACATATAAAAAATAAGAAACTTCATCTCATAAACATACCTGAACTACCATCTGGCAACTATCCCAGCAGCCTCTCTTTAGTTCCCCAGCATGCAGTTTTATTTTGAAAAAAAGAAAAATAGGAAGAAAATCAAGGGTCCTGGGCAGGTTTGTTTGCGGCCAGATGGCTCTCCATAGAGCATGAGCGAACTGCACCGGTGCAGTTTCTATCAGACGTGTCGCAACAGATGCACGAGGATATGCCACAGTCAAGCTGTTTGTCTTCCTTAGACTCGGGGAATGTGGAGAATGGCATTCAGTGAAGCAAAATGACTTAAAAGTAGGGTGAATTCCTGAATCTCCCAAAGCTGGTGTCTAATGCAGAAAGTTTACATAGGAACATGGGAAGCTGCCTTATACAGTGGTACCTCGGGTTACATACGCTTCAGGTTACAGACTTCACTAACCCAGAAATAAAACCTTGGGTTAAGAACTTTGCTTCAAGATGAGAACAGAAATCGTACTCCGGTGGCGTGGTGGCAGCGGGAGGCCCCATTAGCTAAAGTGGTGCTTCAGGTTAAGAACAGTTTCAGGTTAAGAACGGACCTCCAGAACAAATTAAGTACTTAACACGAGGTACCACTGTATTGAGTCAGACTATATTGGTTCACATAGCTCAGTCTTGTCTCACACTAAATTCAACATGTGCCTGTGTGTGAGTGTATAAAGCTAGCTAGCTAGATATTCCTATATACATAAAAAAGTCAGGCTGTCAACAGTTAGCAACCACTGGAGAATTTGTAGTGCCACATCACAAACCTCTGGATTTACATGAAATTAGGGCAGGGAGAGAGGGAAAGATGAGGGGGCGTAAAGGGAGGCTGGAGTTGGCAAGCAACACAAGCAGAGGGGGCAGCCGTGTGTGTGTGTGTGTGTGTGTGTGTGTGTGTGTATCACAACAACAACAAACCTTTCTTGACTATCTCCAGGTGGGTCTGTGGGGGTGGGAAACACCTAAAGGATAGTTGTTCTTGAAAAAATATTTTTATATATGCTCAAAACAAGCTGGATTAATTTCAACCAAATGTTTTGCAACATCTGCATACCCTCCAACATTTCTCAGATGAAAATAGGGACACCCTATTCAATCATCATCATCTGCCCCACTAACTGGACTGCCTCCATCCACTCTTGAGCATCTTCCAACATATATAAAACATTTACAACTTTCCTATGCAGGACTGCCTTCCGATGTCTTCTAAAGGTTGTATAGTTATTTATCTCCTTGACTTGACTTTTACATAACTCCATGCCCTCCGACATTTCTCTGGTGAAAATAGGGACATCCAAAGGAACGGCAGGACATTCCAGGATCAAATCAGAAACCGGGATGGCTTATGTAAATCCAGGACTGTCCCTGGAAAATAGAGACACTTGGTGGGTTTGCATCATCCCCCCTCCCTTACTTGAAAGCAAAACCCATTGAAGTCAATGGGACAACTATTGAGAAAACATATATAGGATCTTGCTGTCAGAGCTACTACACCACACATTGCTTTTTCCTAACCGTGGCAACTTTACGGCTGCGAGAGAAGGCTCTTTCATTGCTTCTTTGCTACTCCCCTCTTACTGCCACCCCCACGTCCTGACGCTCCCCACTGCTTTCTCTTCCTTCGCTTCCCGCTGCTCTTAAATGTGCCTATTACCCTCCGGCTTTGACCTTAGGTAGCTGTGAGCACCAAGCCATGTTATTCAGAGCGAAGTAACACCAGTAGCCAGGAAGGAACAATGTCGTTCAAGCCAGATAAAATAAATCTCGCATTTCCTGTTAGGAGACTGGGCCAAAAAGCAATGATGAGACTTGGGGAATGAGCCACTCGCGCTTCAAAACAGAGCGAGCGAGCGATTGAGCAAGTGGCGCGCACGGGACAGACATGACCGCAACCCGTGCTTGAAAACACCAAACGAAAACAAACGCGCTGTAGTGACAGGGAAGAAGTCAGGAGGAGAAACCAAAAAAATTCATAACACGGGGAGCTTTGCCAGGCTTGAAACTCAGAACGTAGCATGTGCCACACACACACAAATAAATAAATCCTGGCTTTCCTCCCGTCGAACAGCGCTGCTGTTTGTAAGCTTGTCTACAAAATAAGGTAATGGGGGAAATGCTTAGAAACTACAGCAGGCTGCCTTATACTGGGTCAGGTTCAGTGGTCCATCTATCTTCATATGGCTGACACTGACTGGCAGTGGCTTGCCGAGGTTTCAGACAGGGATTTTCCCTCAGCCTTATCTGGAGATGCACGGGATTGAACCTGGTACCTTCTGTATGCAAAGCAGATGCTCTACCACCAGGCTACGGCCCTTCCTTTTATTTTTGTGTGTGGAAATGCTACAGAGATGTTTGACAGTGGTACAGTCTCCCCCGGGAGGTTGTGAACTCTCCTTGCTTAGAGGTTTTTAAGCTAGGGTTACCAGATGTCCCCGGTTTCCGGGGACAGTACCTGGTTTTGCAAATCTGTCCCCAGAATGTCCCCAGATTTGCAAATCTGTCCCCGGGAAACGTGGCAGCGGCAGCCTCAGCAGCCCTGAGCCAGCCTGGTAGCGCAGTTGGCTCTGGCTGGCTTCAGGAGCTGCTCACTGCCTGCTGCCATGGCACCCGCCATTTTTCCTCACTGGAAGTCCCCATATGATGTGTCTTGTGCGCAACCCATCATATGGGGACTTCTGGAGAGGAAAAATGGCGGGTGCCACGGCAGCGAGCAGCTCCTGAAGCCAGCCAGAGCCAACTGCGCTACCAGGCTGGTTCCGGGCTGTTGACTGCCACTGCTGCCGCCACTGCTGAAGGGGAACCGGGGATGTCCAGTGGTACAGATCTCCTGCCCCCCCTCGTTTTGACTGATGGGGGAAGCTTGGGAGTTGTGGGTGGGCAGCCGTTGTCCAGTTTTTAAAAAACTCTGCGCATTTATGTTTCACAGGGTGCGAAAGAAGGGCTTTGCACCTTGCCTGGTAGAGAAACCGTGTGTCTTGCACCCCTCCTGGGCAACAGCCACCCGCCCATGACTCCCAAGCCTCCCCTGATCTGTCAAAACAAAGGGGGAAGGGGGCAGGAGATCAGGGAAGGCTCGGGAGTCACGAGTGGGCGGTGCGCCATTGCCCAGTTTTTTAAAAACTCTGCGCATTTATGTTTCACGGGGTGCAAAAGAAGGGCTTTGCATGTTTATACAATATGCATGTGTGCTTGGGCCCAGGGTCTTTTGCCTCACCATCCCCACTACTGACTCCCTGTTGCTACTCAGCTTCAAAAAATAAAGAAAAAGAAAAGTGTCCCCAGATTCATTGGGGAAAATCTGGTAACCATGTTTTAAGCAGAGGTTGGACGGCCATCTGCCATGGATGCTTTAGCTGAGATTCCTGCTTTGCTGGGGGCTGGACTAGATGACCCTCAGGGTCCCTACCAACTCTACAATTCTATGATGATAGGGTGTTCCATGTGGCCTTCTGAGCAAGCCGTAAGCTAGCCTGTTGCCCATGCTGAAGTATAATTGAGCTGCCAATCTGGCCACCTTCTGTAGATGGATCAAGAGGCTGAGCCATGTTATTCCTCACCACAGACAGCCAAATGTCTTGTGTTGCCCTTGGGGTGGGAGTGACGCTTGCTTATTGGAAGGGCTGGCTTACCCATGTAGCTTCCTGACAACACAGAGGTAGTAATTGGGATTCCTTGCCTTGGCTCCTGTGCAAACTGCTCTTGGATCATGTTCAGTTTTCTGAGAAGCAAATTGGAGATGGTGCCCCAGGCATTGCAATAATAATACTCAAGCACAGTAGTTCGTTTCATCTTCAAAGCGCTGTACAAACACCAACTAATTAGAATTGTGTGTGTTTTCCCCCCTTCCCCTTCGTCTTCTAAAGACATAGCAAAATAGTAGGATGAAGACGAGCTCTGGCTGTGAATTATTCAGATGTCGAAAATGCTCTTTAGTAAGTCCTTTCGCAGGAAGTTGTTTAGGAAACCTGGTAACCCCAGAGTGTCAGAAAGAGTCTTGTTGTGATTTGAAAACTGGCCAAGAGATGACAATGGAGTGAAAATTCGTGGGCGGCCAACTCAAGTGCAAGGTGAGCTGGCAGGTAGAATGTGCGGTAGACTCCAAGGTTCAAACATGTGTATGAAAGCAAAGATCAGTTTATACCGCCAGTGGAATCAAGTGGTGAAACTTTTGCTGGACTGCGGAAGAGATGACTTGGCATTCTTGCTGGAGACAATTTTGAGAGGCACATTTAGGTGATGTTTGGGGAGAGTGAAAGGTTAGCCAAATCACTGATGGTTCAGATAGCCTGAGCAGGTTGTGACTGGGGTGTGTGTGCATCATTTTCAGTTGCTCCCAGCTTCTCATTTTTCCAGTTCAGTTCCTCACATTGGTCTGTGAATTCTTTTCTTTTGTTAAAATCCTCGTGAAAATTCACCAGAGGTTAAGTGCAAATTTCACCTAATATAAATATGAACTTTTGCCTGGTATACACATTTTTTGCAACCGTCCAACATTTCTCCAATGAAAATTGGAGTAGATAAATAGGTACCGCTCCAGCGGGAAGGTAAATGGCGTTTCCATGCGCTGCTCTGGTTCGCCAGAAGCTGCTTAGTCATGCTGGCCACATGACCCGGAAGCTGTACGCCGGCTCCCTCGACCAATAAAGCGAGATGAGTGCCTCAACCCAGGAGTCGGTCATGACTGGACCTAAAGGGTCAGGGGTCCCTTTACCTTTTTAAGGAAAAGCAGGACATTCTGGGATCAAATCAGAAACTGGGATGGCTTCTGTAAATGCGGGACTGTCCCTGGAAAATAGGGATACTTGGAGAGTTTGCCATGAGACTCTGAGCCGTACACCCATTTGGTGCAAGTCGTGGTCTCATGGGAAGTAATGAATATTGGCCTTCAGTGGGCTGGAACTCACACTCAGTGAAAGTCAAGTTTGCAAGACTGACTTAGTGGTTCTTTTTACAGATAGGTAGCCGTGTTGGTCTGCCATAGTCAAAATAAAAAAATTCCTTCCAGTAGCACCTTAAAGACCAACTAAGTTAGTTCTTGGTATGAGCTTTCGTGTGCATGCACACTTCTTCAGATACAAGTGGTTCTTTGATTGCTTCTGGACCTAAGGAAACCACTTGACTTGGTTGACCTTTCATGCTGGTTGGGGTCAACCTACTTTTCTAGAAAACATGATACCTACAGAAGCTTGAGCCCCAGGATCTATCTATCTTCCTTCCTTCCTTCCTTCCTTCCTTCCTTCCTTCCTTCCTTCCTTCCTTCCTTCCTTCCTTCACCACTTTGGGTTTATTTAACTTAACAACAATGACAATCCAGTTCGTGAGATCCCAACAATCTTTGTTTAGTGATAGCTTATTAATTCAGCTCTAATAGATCATATGTATTAAAGAGCGAAGTATTCCCCATCCGCTACATATTCCAGGAACTTCCATTTTTACCTTTTGGATGCTAGTGACTCATGGAGTCTAACTCAGGAATCTTGGAATTTCCACACAAGAACAATGCAGTTTTGCTAGGATCTTCTGACATTTGCATTTGTCATTAGAAGCTACCTCATCCAAAGGAAATATGTGTGTGACCTTTATAATGCTGTTTCTTGATGCTAAATAGGACACCTCTTTTGCAGTGGAGTGTCAAGTGAGATCTTGTGTAAATGGTGCAGTTGTTTTACCAGTGGAAGATATATGAAATGTGGTGTGATTTGGGAACGGCGTGACAATGGTGTGCTTGAGTTAACCAGGATCTGTAAATGTATGGTGCAGACGTGACCACAATGTTCCCTGTGAGTTCAAAATTCACAAGGTGGGACTTATGGGTGCAAAGCAGCTCCCTATGTTGAGAATTTGCAAGTGAGGCAAGAAGGCATAATAATAATAATAATAATAATAATAATAATAATAATAATAATAATAATAATAATAATAATAAAAATAAAAATAAAAAATTAAAAGTGGATGCCAAGGAAGGCACAGCCCCATTAATCTTTGGTATCCTGGTATAGGAAGCTCCACAAAATTCCAAGGTAATATTATTATAGGGCCGCGGGTGGCGCTGTGGGTAAGACCACAGAGCCTAGGACTTGCTGATCAGAAGGCCGGCGGTTCGAATCCCCGTGACGGTGTGAGCTCCCATTGGTTGGTCCCTGCTCCTGCCAACCTAGCAATTCAAAAGCACATCAAGTGCAAGTAGATAAATAGGTACCGCTCCAGTGGGAAGGTAAACGGCGTTTCCGTGCGCTGCTCTGGTTCGCCAGAAGTGGCTTAGTCCTGCTGGCCACATGACCTGGAAGCTGTACGCTGGCTCCCTTGGCCAATAAAGTGAGATGAGCGCCGCAACCCCAGAGTCGGTCACGACTGGACCTAATGGTCAGGGGTCCCTTTACCTTTATTATTATTCTAGATAGCAACCTCAAAAAGTATTTTTTAAAAAAATCAGTGGGTGGTGGTGGAAGGCCCCTCAAACATTGCTAGCAGGTTGGAGATGGCCATGGATTTGCTTTCCAGATACGCAGACCGTGGAGTTCACTGTTCGCTCAGCTGGGCCCCCGATGTATTGTGCGTGCTTTATCTTGTTCTCTACTTATGTAAACCCCACTTGAAAAACACAAAGCAAAATTGGGGTTGAAGTCCCAATTGTGTCAATACGCTCAAATGATGTGGCAAGGTTGGGTTGCAAAATTTGATTTGTTACAGAGAAGAAAAGGACGGGCCCTGGGGTTAGCGAGGCCTTGGCTTGACAAGAGAGTCTGCGATTGCCTGTCTGAGGAGAGAAAGCGCACTCTGTGCGGGATTTCCATCTGTCCTTCTTGCTTTCCCCGGGCTCCTCATGCTGCTGCCACTGTCCCCTGTGACGGATCAGGGAAAACAAAGCAGTGAGAAGAAGAGAGTCTGGGGCAAGTGACGCTCCTCAGTAGTTCATCGCATTATCACAGGTGAAGAAGAAAAAGAAGCACCCAGGTAATATTGCCTTGGCAAAAGTGTTGCTGGGAGGGTTTCTAAGATGTGGGTGATATAATGGAGACGAAGTCTTCCCTGTGTTTCTGCCCTTGCATAATGCATGCAACAGTTGTTGCTTCCCTCCATTCTCAGGCAGAAAGTGTGAAAAGTCTGCTGTCTGCTCTGGAAGACACAGTGAGCCAGTGTTGATAATACTTAACATTTAAACAGTGCTTTCGGTTGTTCAAAGCACTTCAGGTACATTATATTGTTAGCATCTTCACAACAACTATTTAAGGTAAGGTAAAGGGACCCCTGACCATTAGGTCCAGTTGTGACCGACTCTGGGGTTGCGGCGCTCATCTCGCTTTATTGGCTGAGGGAGCCGGCGTACAGCTTCCGGGTCATGTGGCCAGCATGACTAAGCTGCTTTTGGCGAACCAGGACAGCGCACGGAAATGCCATTTACCTTCCCGCCAGAGTGGTAACTATTTATCTACTTGCGCTTTCATGTGCTTTTGAACTGCTATAATCCCCTTCTTGAAGATTGGGGGAGTGGGGGAACTGAGACTTAGAAAGAATAGCTGCTTAAGCGAGTTTCTTTTCATTTCTTTTTAAATTGTTTTCTTACCTATATATGAGTGGGTACTAACCCTGATGGCTGTGTTCTCACTTCAGTGTTGGAGCCAGTATGCCTCTGAATACCAGTTACTGTAAACCACTGGAAGGAAGAGTAATGTGGCACGCAGGTTCTGGTTACAGGCTTCCCATAGGTATCTAGTTGGCTGCTGTGAGAATAGGATGGTGGACTAGATGAGACACTTGCAACAGCCCATGCTTGTGTTCTTATCTCACCTTTCTTCCATCCTGGAAACATTAGTATTATTACTATTTTACCCCGCCCATCTGACTGGGTTGTGCCAGCTACTCTGGGCCGCTTCCAACAGATATAAAAACATAATAAAACATTAAACATAAACAAAACTTCCCTATGCAGGGCTGCCTTCAGATGTCTTCTAAAGGTTGTATAGTTACTTAGCTGCTTGACATCTGATGGAAGGACGTTCCACAGGGACGGCGCCACTCCGCCTGGTTCCCTGTAACCTCACTTTTCGCAGTGAGGGAACCACCAGAAGACCATCAGAGCTGGTTATCAGCATCCAGGCTGAATGATGGGAGTGGAGACGCTCCTTCAGTTATACAGGGCTGAGGCTGTTTAGGACTTTAAAAGTCAGAACCAACACTTTCAATTGTACTCAGAAATGTGCTGGAGCCAGTGTAGGTCTAAGTAACATACATGTGGCTCTTCCTAGGTGGCCTCTCATCCAAGCATGGACCAGACCCCGACCTGCTTAGCTGCAGCAAGGTGGTCGCCTCATGGTACCATAAGTTCATACCATGGTTCCTAGAACAGGAAAGTTTTCTACCTGAGCTTTACTGATTCATATCCCAATCTCTTAGCTTATAGACTGCATCATCTTTCTTTGTGAATACTGCTGACCATTCAGCAAGCAGTAAGCATTATCAGTGACTTAAAAGAAAAGAAAACTAACTAATAACTGATTAAAAATTATCCTTGTGGGATGATCTGTATGCTTCTGATGCTTCATAGAGAGTGGTCTGTATGGAGTCTCCAATAACCTGCCAAATGGCGAGGAGAGTTTTGCTGATTTTGAACTGGATGCTGAAGGCTTGATTGCTATGCACAGGACTTTTGGCAGAACAATTGAGAAAGCCGGCATGCCAGCAGGTCACATGCAAACAACAGCAAGTTCAAAGGTCTACATTTGCCTCATATCAGGTGTAAACAAGGTTTTATTTTTCCCCAGCCGGAACTCAGTTCTGGCACCTCTCAGGTGGGCAGCATCACCATTCTAAGAGAAAGACGGAGGTGTTCATGGTGAGTTGTGGCACCTCTTTTTTTAGAAAAATTGTGCAGGGTGTTATATATATATATATATATATATATATATATATATATATATATGTATATATATATATATATAAAATCCCTACTATTGGCAGGTTGGTGGTATATTTCTTCCCAGTGATCTAGTACACTCTTAGCTTAATACTTATGCTCCCATCAGTTTTGGATTGCAAACAAAGATGCTCTATCTACTTTGAGGGCACTTCTAATGAGTTAATTATGATGAACAAAATACAGACTTGCTGGATCCAATGGCCCTTTGAGCACAGTGGCACATGAGTCGTAATTCCAGCATTGGCATCTGATTCCAGAACTGACACGGCAACTCTGCTTCTAATGGGAATTTTCAGATGCAGGCTGTGACACAGATGTGGCCTTGGACCATGTCACTGAGTCTCGTCATCTTATTCTCCAGAAGGCTGCAAGTTTCACAGGAAAGTTGGGACGTCACTTTTTCTGAGGCTAAAGGTTCGGTGTATGTTTGTGTGAGCTGAAGTGGCACAGCCTTGCTTCATATGAGTTGGTATGCTGCCTTCTTTTTCTTTATTAGGAACATGGGAGACTGTCCAAAGTTAGACCCTTGTTCCATCTAGCTCAGTTCTCTCTGTTCTGAATGGTAGGAGCCTCCGAGGGCATCAGGCAGGTGGACATTCCCAGCTCTACCTGGAGATTTCAGGGACTGAACCCGGGAACTTCTTCATGGAAAACTCTGCCACTGAGCTACATATTTATTCGTCACTTGCTACAGAATTGTCTCAAAGCGACTTGCAGAATATTTTAAGCTTCCAAACAACTTGGCAACTTTAAAAAACAACAACAGATACACCGAATTAGCCTAAAATGAAGCAAAAGGTTTATAAAGGTGTTCGTCCACCAACAAGCCTGAAAAGGATGCATTCTATCCCACCACACACACAAAAAAGAGCACCAAAAACTGAACATAAATGATATTGCAGTATGATCAGTGTTAAGACTCCCAAACCCAGGAAAATAGGAATGTCTTTCTCCTGGTGCATAAGAAGCTGACAATGGACACATCCACACATGGCTTCCCCCAAAGAATCCTGGGAACTGTAGTTCTTAAAGGAGCTGGGAATCCTACTCCTGTAGGGGGTGAACTACAGTACCCAGGTTTATTTGGAAGCCCTGTGACTGATTTGAAGGAGGCACACAGAGAAGGACCTCTGATGATAGTTGTAGGGTCCAGGTAGGTTCTTGTGGGGACAGGCGATCTTTGAGGTTTTTATTTATTCGATTATTATCTTACTGTTCCTCCAAGAACATCAGGGTGGTGTTCATTGTTCCCAGCCCCTTATTTCACTGTTGCAATAACCCCCTGATGTAGGTTAAGTGCATTGTGAGAGTGATTACAGCTCAAATAGAAACCCCATACATCTCACTGTAGGGGGGAAGGATGGGACCAATGTGCTGTTCAGCTGCAAACCATTGATGAGCAACATTGTTGTTGTTGTTGTATTCATATATGTTTCTACATAAACTGCTTTGAGGTTTTTTTTAAAGTGGTATAATCCTCCGCCAATGAATACAAAAAAATTCAGAGCTCCAGCTGTCTCTCCTTATAGTTTTTATCTTTAAATTGGGCAACCCCCCAAGTGGATCAGAGATGGGGAAGCTGTGGACTTCCAGGTCTTGTGCAACTCCAACTCTCATCAGCCACAGCCAGTATGGCCAATGGTCAAGGCTGGCGAGAGTTGCTAGAGTCCAACAATATCTGAAGGGCCACAGATTCTTCATCCTTGAAGCAGAACACTATCCTCTGCCAGCAGGACACAAATCTTCATGTCTGAGTCTCTAGGGCCTTAGTGCAACACTCTGAACTTGGCCAGGTACCATGAGCTTCTTGGGCTCTGTGTTTTTGTGTGTAGATCTGAGTGTCAGGTCAGGAGAAGCCCCTTTCAAAGTGCTCTACAAGACACTTGAAGGCAAAAAAGGGGCTTCTGGTGTCATCATGATGGCAGGTGATGGACAAGTGAGTGACTCCACCCAGCTATCAAATTTGATTCATGAGGGGTGGGGCAGATAACCATCTGATCCACTGACCAGCTCCAGTTCCCCACTCCCAGGTTAGACTAAGACAGAATCCAGTGCATTTAAGGGCATGGCAGAGAGAGAGAGAGAGAGAGGGAGGGAGAGAATGTAGATAACTGGCTATTACATACAGGATTTTTCATGGCCCTGGGTTCTGCATTACCCCTCCTCTCTCACATTACATGTTTTGCCCAAAACATGGAATTCAGTGTTCTTTGCATGGACGTTGTTCATATCATTCACCTAGCAATTTGGCTGAGGCTGTCGGTCAACAAGCATGCAATGTGTGGAGAGGGCTGGGCTGGACTAACTGTTCTCCCCGTCACCAGCGCGAGAAGTTCATCAACTTCTGAAACCTTGCCCAACAGAGACTGGAGCAGAAACGAGACTTCTTTTTTTTTCTGCAGCAGAATTGAGAGTTTTTATTTTTCCACAACTTTTGATCTGTTTCAAACTAAGAGTTCATTTCAGCATCACAACAGCACCCACCTAACCCCTGTCCGCTCGCCCGCAAGCTTCGTGTTGCAATCCAGACTAGGCTGCTGATTCCTTCCTTTTGCAAGGCTGTCGGAAGGAAGGCTAATTTAGAGCAATCCCACCAATTCACAAAGAGGTCATTAGGTAGGCGGAAGTCCCTGGCAGGTTATGAACCAGACAGTCTCTGCAAAGGAAGGTCAAGGGGTGAGCCTTCTGTTTACTGAGTCTCTAAACGGTAAGCGTCTGACTCAATATGTAGCCATTATCCACGGCGAGACCCCATTTCTCAGCGATGCAGAGTTGAGGTACCATATATGGGCCCATTCAGAACCCCCTCAAAACACCAGGTCAATAAAAGAACTCCCCCTTTCTCTCTGCACTCCGAAATGAATTGACTATCCCTTTAAACTACTGGAGAATTTTACTGCTGGAAGCTGTTTAACAGGCATAGAGCTGGGTGCTTAATTGTGTCAACAATTATTCACACATTAGCACCATCTCTTCCTTCAGGTTTGTACAGCAATGATTCGTGAAAGTAAGTTGATCATATTCATCATAAATAAAATTAGCTTTGGGCAAAGTTTGTATTTGACAGGAAGAAAAAAAAAAGGGGGGGGGTTGTTGAAATTAAATCCTCAGCTGTGTAAGTAGCTTGTCCGCTTCTGAAATCTGTTAACTGAAAAATGTGTTGAGTGTAGGGAAGTAAATTGGGATATGCATGCATGTGTTTGTTTCTAATAGAAGGGCACATTCATGCAGAATGCAGATCAATTTGCGAAATCATATAATATTAGCAATAATGTGGTAAAGAATAATTACTTTGGAAAACACTTTCTTAATGTGCCTTTCCGTGGGTGCATTTGTAACCAGGTTTTCAAGCAGAAGCATTTTAATGCACAGAAACATAAAAAAATAGCTTTGCTGGATCAGACCCAAGGCCAACTTGTCTAGCATCCCATTCTCACAACGGCCAAGCAGATACCTGTGGGAAGCCTAAATGCAAAGCAGTGCTGTCCCCAACAACTTGTATTCCATACCTCCTGACATTTCTCTGATGAAAATAGGGATGTCCTATTCCAGAGCAAGAATAATACCCCACCCATCTGACTGGGTTGCCCCAGCCACTCTGGCTGCCTTCCGACATATATCAAAGCATAAAAGGTAAAGGTAAAGGACTCCTGATAGTTAAGTCCAGTCGCAGATGACTCTGGGGTTGCGGCGCTCATCTCGCTTTACAGGCTGAGGGAGCCGGTGTTTGTCCGCTTCCTCAGACAATTTTTCTAGGTTATGTGGCCAGCATGACTAAGCTGCTTCTGGCGCAACAGAACACCAAAACCAGAGCAGTGCACGGAAACGCCATTTACCTTCCCACCAGAGTGGTACCTATTTATCTACTTGCACTTTTTGGCATGCTTTCTAACTGCTAGGTTGGGAGGAGCTGGGACTGAGCAACGGGAGCTCACTCCGTCGCGGGGATTCGAACCACCAACCTTCTGATCGGCAAGCCCAAGAGGCTCAGTGGTTTAGACGACAGCGCCACCCGCGTCCCCCTATATAAAAGCATAATAAAACTTTAAACATTAAAAACTTCCCTATACAGGGCTACCTTCAGATGTCTTCTAAAGGTTGTATCTCCTTGGCTCGGGAGTTACAAAACTCCATACCCTCCAACATTTCTCTGATGAAAATAGGGACGTCCTAAGGAAAAGCAGGACATTCTGGGACCAAATCAGAAACTGGGAGACTTCTTCAAATCTGAGATTGTCCCTGGAAAATAGGGACACTTGCAGGGTCTGGTATTCAGAGGCATAAGGTTTCCGTTACTGGAGTTAATGTATAGCCGTGGTGGCTGGTAGCCACTGATAGCATTGATCACTCCATGAATTTGTTTAATCTCCTTTTGAAGCCATCCAAGCTGGCAGTGGTCACCACTGCAGCTTGCGACCCTGAATTCCACAGGAGGACTTCCTTTTTTCTGTCCATAATCTCCCACTGCTCACTTTCTTTGGCTGACCCCAGGTTCTGGTATTATATCCTAAGAAGCATATCCTTATTCCCTTTCTCCAAGTCGCATAGAGTTTTTATACACCTCTTTCACCGCCACCCTTACTTGCCTTTCCCCCTAACCTAAAAAGCCCCAAACTTTGTCACCTTTCCTCATAGGGGGAGTTGCTCCAGCCCCTTAATAATTTTGGTCGCCCTCTTCTGCACCTTTTCCCAGCTCTACAATATCCTTTGCGAGTTGCGGGAGACCGAAACTGTGCGCGATATATTCCAACAAGTGTGCTGGCATCCCAGACTTGCACAACGGCATTATGACCCTGGCAGTTTTGATTCTCAACCCCCTTTCCTAATGATCTCTAACATGGAATTTGTCTTTATCGCAGCTGCTGCACACTGGGTTGACATTTGGAGAAATCTGGGTCGACATTCAGTTCTCTATCATCTGCAGTGGCCCACTTGATTTAATCCTCACTGAACTGGCAGGGAAGACGGTGGAGAAGGGCAGCCTATAATATCGCAGCTCAGTTTGCTCCTGGGCTGGCTGCAGATTGAGTTACTTGCACTTAGGTACCACTGAAATCAGTGTGAAAAGTTCGTGGCGACTTAAGCCCCGTTGATTTCGCTGGGTACAGAACGCAACTAGCTTTGTCTGGATCCTCCGTATTTCAGAGTGCACATGGCCTTAACATGCACTTTCCCACAGCAATCCCAAAATATATAAGGCCTCTTCATATGTTCAAAACAATGTGTGGGTGTAAAGTGTTTAGGGAGAGTGGTTGTGTGAGCACAGGGCACGCCAGATGTAACCCCCTTCCCCTCCTGTGTTGAGTTGGAAAGTCTGAAGGAAGGTAGGAACTAAGTGCATTTCAGCTGAACAGGATTCTGGTTGCTTTTATGTCACTTTTACAGTGTTTGTGTTTGTGCATATACCTATATTATTTCACACTAATTATATTTTTTTAAATAGAAAATGAATGTGTATAAATGTGCTCAGAAGTAGGGAACTGGGGAAGAAATGCAGTTCATTTCACATTTAAAGGCAAACCTACCTAAAATTGCACTTTCCCCAAAAAAACTCCTAAACCGAAATGCAGCCACCCTTCAAAATTCACGCCTCTCCAAATTTTCCAATTCAGTTCGCTGGGCAAGAAATGTGTACAAAGAAATGGACCTGCTGGGGTACAGTGTAAACAGAAATGCTTGTTTCTCACTAAAGATATATTTATGCATTATATTAGGGGAAATTGCTTAGCAATG
This sequence comes from Podarcis bocagei, assembly GCF_964188305.1. NCBI lineage: Eukaryota > Metazoa > Chordata > Lepidosauria > Squamata > Lacertidae > Podarcis > Podarcis bocagei. The sequence goes on along the minus strand of NC_138135.1, from coordinate 15,728,197 downwards.
TATGTATATTAGGCAAAATTGCATTAAATATAATCGGTTTAGGAAAATTCACACTAAAACACAGATGAATTTTCAGGAGGATTTTATTCCCCCCCAAATAAAATTTGCAAGCTGAAGTGGAAATGTGGAGAACTGAAGATTGGAAAAATTAGATGCTGAAGGGAACAGGCATTACCCAATTCTCTTATCCCTACTTAGAGAGCCAGTGTGGTGTAATGGTTAGAGTGTTCGACTAGGACCTAGGAGACCAGGCTTCGAATCCCTACTCAGCCATGAAGCTCACTGTGTGACCTTGGGCCAGTGATTGCCTCTCAGCCTAACCTACTTCCCAGGGTTGTTGTGGAGATTAAATGAGGATGGGACCTTCAGTTCCTTGGAAGAAAAAGGCAGTATATAAATGTAATAAATAATAAAAATAATAAATGGACAACTAGAAGGCACCAGGTTGACTCCCCCAGAAAAATCCTAAAGTGCTTTAAAATGCCTTTTGTTCCTCTTTCTTCCTGTTACTCCGTATCTCGCAGATGCTTTTGCGCTTGTATGTTTAGAAATCTGCATTGTTATTTTTTAATCAGCAAACATAATCTCTTGTGGTATGTTTAGAACTGAGATCCTTTCCCCCTGCTTTGGTTGTACTCTCAAGCTAGTAGGAGGGCTGTGCCTCTTTCTTTTGATACAAATAAGCCGTAATTTGTGCAAACCATGATGCATTCAGATATTATCACTTCTTCACTAATTACTCCGAGTATTTGCTTAGTGGAAATATCCTTTCTGGTGGGGGCTGAGCTGTTGCAGTCACATTGTGGTATAACTAAGAGTTATAAAAAGGAAGAAAATATGTCAAGTCTCTTACTGTGAAAATTGAAGTTGAGCCGAGAATATGTACCAGGGGCAATACTATAGATTTTTAAGCTGGGGGGGCAGTGATATCAGGGGGAAATGGAAGACAGAATGTGTGTGAGATCTTCAGGGGCCTGGTGTGTTTAGCTTCTTCCTGAGGAGATCCAGAATTTAACAATGAATTTTGTCCTCACTTCATACTTTAGAATGTTGTTGTTTAGTCGTTTAGTCGTGTCTGACTCTTCATGACCCCATGGACCAGAGTACGCCAGGCACTCCTGTCTTCCACTGCCTCCTGCAGTTTGGTCAAACTCATGCTGGTAGCTTCGAGAACACTGTCCAACCATCTTGTCCTCTGTCATCCCCTTCTCCTTGTGCCCTCCATCTTTCCCAACATCAGAGTCTTTTCCAGGGAGTCTTCTCTGCTCATGAGGTGGCCAAAGTATTGGAGCCTCAGCTTCAGGATCTGTCCTTCTGGTGAGCACTCAGGGCTGATTTCCTTCAGAATGGATAGGTTTGATCTTCTTGCAGTCCATGGGACTCTCAAGAGTCTCCTCCAGCACCATAATTCAAAAGCATCAATTCTTCAGCCATCAGCCTTCTTTATGGTCCAGCTCTCACTTCCATACATCACTATAGCTTTAACTATATGGACCTTTGTTGGCAAGGTGATGTCTCTGCTTTTTAGGATGCTGTCTAAGTTTGTCATTGCTTTTCTCCCAAGAAGCAGGAGTCTTTTAATTTTGTGACTGCTATCACGAAATACTTTAGAATAGCCCTTGCCAACCTGGTGCCCTCAAGATATCTTGGACTGAAACTCCCATCATTCCTAGCCAGCATACATGTATGATATAATGCAATCTTAAACATGTCTGTTTATCATGGCCGGCCCAACCATGAAGCCAGCTGAGGTAACCACCTTAGGCGGCAGGGTCCCCAGGGGCAGCAGTTCCCAATGTCAATCTTCCTCCTCATGCCTTGTTCCTGATTACAATCTTCACTCACCCCTTCTTCCCTGGCGGGGAGCGGGTGCATGCCCCGTTTTGGGGTTTGCCTCAGGTGCTGAAATGCCTTGGGCCGGCCCTGCTGTTTAGGAACAAGATCTTGGAGTTGTTGGGTGTGTGTGGATACCTTGATGAAGATGTTGACCCAGAGTGCAATAGCTGTGAATGAAAGATGAATTCCATGCTAGAGATCATTAAGAAAGGAACTGAAAATGATACTGCCAATATCATAATGTCATTATACAAATCTATGGTGCAATAGCTTGGTGTACTGTGTACAGTTCTGGTTTGATTGCAACTATATTTTTTAAGCCCCTGGTAGATGGTAGGGAAAGCGGTGGAGAGTAGAAGAGTTCAGCTTTCAGGCTGCCATATCTCCACTGGGAAAAAACAAAGACATTGACTTGGCCACATAAATTGCACTTTGGCCATTTGTGGATGACCCTTTGCAGCAAAATATGAGGTTTTAGCCAACTAAGTACTACTCAGAGAAGACCGTTTGAAATAAAAGGCCCTAAGTTAGCCATTGCTATCATTTTCAGGGGGTCTTCTCTGAGTAAAGCTAGTACAGGATACAATCCATCATCTGGCCTTGGTTCAAAACTTTTTTTGAAGTCCTACTGCCTAGGAGAGATTTAAGCACATGCATAAATCTCTGGCTGGAATTAAACGAGACTGAAATGCGTGGAGCTTTCAGGCGGATTGCGCCTTAAACATTGTGTTGTTCTCGTCGGTTTACCTCCCCGATGCAGAGCTTTTTGGGGACGGAGCTTGTTGAAAGTTCAGATAAGCAGTAAAATAAATGCCGCTTGTTGTTAAATTTTTCAAACAGCTCAGGAAAGAGCTTGATCTGTGGAGGGAAGAAATGGCCAAAGGTAAATAAAAATGTGTGGTCCTTGAGAGAGTCATAATTGTGTACAGTCTGCATCCTTTCTCTGTACAGTTTATTCCGATAATTTTGACAACCCCCCTTCTTTTATATATATGACACGCACACATGGCGCAGGAGTAGATAAAACTGCTGTGTCTCTAATATTATCAGTCGAGGGGAGGTGGGGTGAAGAGTAGAATATGGACATCTGTTTAACAATTCCCTTTTGTTGGAAGGATCATAGACACACTGTTGCCTGCCTGTTGCACTCAATCAAAATGAATAAAATGCTGGGTTGTTTTTTCTCTTTTCTTTTTTTAAAAAAGAGGGGGAGGGGAGAAAATCAGGCGGAAGAGAGCCTTAAAGTATCTGCTTACACTTTTCTGTTTTAATTTCAGCAGCGTGATGATGAGGGAGAATCCCCTGGGCTTGGGTCAGGGGGGAGGGCCGGGAGATTTCCGTATAACAGTAAAGGGAAGGTTTTGTTTTATTTCCTCGCTACGGGCCCGGGAGAACTAAACAGCAGTCGTAACTAATTGTAGCTCACTTAGGAAAGTCTTAATTAGCGTTTGCCACACATGGTCGCCAGATGTGCTGGACGGGCGGGGGGGGGCATGTGAAGAACAAGCTAACATACTTAAACCTAATAATCTGCCTTTTGTTTTCTGAGCTATTGTGTTGGGGAGGGCAGGAATGGGGAGGGGGGGGAGAAACCCTGGCTGCTTTTTTGATGCACTCAGTCCCCTGTTGGGTGAATGGAATGCCTTGTCTTCTGTTCCTTCCTAGGGAAACACATGCACAACCCCCCCCCCCAAGTCCCAGTGAAAGGATATTTTTATAGCTATCAGTGACCCATTCTTCTGCTGAACAAGGGGGAAATTATTTGGGACAGGGACGCTGGCGATATGCTGCCCCTGCTGGTCGTTTCAAGGTGGTGAATTTGGTTTTGGGAGGCTTGCAGGCCAGGGGCAGGGGAACATTTTTCTGTTTGAGGGCCGCATTACCTTCTGGGTGACTTTTGAGGGGCCACATATGAATGGTGGGTGGGGTCAGAAGTAAAAAGGGGGTGTTGCAACAAATGCAAATTTCACCTTTGTATAGTAGGCTGCTTTCTACACACACACACACACACACACACACATACACACACACCCCTCTGTCCTCCATTCAGGCAGGCAACAGGGATTGGCATAAAGGACACATGCCAGGCAGGCAGGCAGAAACAGAGCCAGTTAAGACATGTGGTCAGGGGAGAGTTTTCAGGGCCAGATAAGAAGATGCTTTGGGGGCCGTATTCAGCTCCAGGACCTGAGGTCCCCCACCCCTGCTGTGGACTCTCAAGATATTGTTTAGGCTCTGAAGATGTCAGCCCAATTAAGCAGAGAAACATTTCCACTATATAAACCAAATGAAAACCCAAGAAGATGAAAGTGTGTGTGTGTGTGTGTGTGTGTGTGTGTGTGTGTGTGTGTCTGTACCCATGAAAGGCAAAATTCCACCTTTCTTTAGTGGAAAGAAGTTGGGTTTAAAGCAATATACAAGTACAGTATGTAGGCTCTGTTTGCATATAAATCATAAACCATGGCTTAATATGGCATGTGAATCTGTGTCCATGGTTTCTTTCTTGTCAAGCAAAGAATGAATTTAATAATAAGGGTTTGTTTAGAGAGAAATAAACCACGAGAGCTGATTTAGTAATGGTATCTTGCTCTTGCCTCAAGGAAGGAGTGATTTTGCAGCGTGCAAAAGTTCTGTTCATTCACATTAAACCATGGTTTGTTGTTTACCTTGACATGTGGACATGGTCATGGACATAAAATATCTGCTGATTAGATAAGTGTGAGAAATTTTGCCAACCTTACTGAAACTGCAATAGGTGCTTCAAACTCCTCTAGGTTTGTTTCCCAGCAAGAGTCCAATTCCGTTTTGTGAATCTGCCACACCAAAGCTTCTGACCTCTTCGTTTTGGTGGTCAAAGCGAAATTCTTCAGACTGCTTTTGAAATTCTTCAGAAGTTTCACTTGATCTAACACAGGGCAAGGGAACACATATCATCATCATTATATTAAGTTGCAGAAACACAGCCAGCAGTCTCTTAACTTGCAGGTTGCATTCCCATTCTTCCATTTTTATGTCTAGATAGAAGGGTAGGAATTTGGCCATCTTTGCAGAAGGCCAGGCAAAGGCCATGGTTTGTTTCCAATCTAAGTTCAAAGTGCTGGCTTTTAGCATTAAATCACTTCATGGTTTGGGATCTTGGTTCGTGAAGGATCCCCTTTCCACAGGTGCCTTGAGGTCATGATTGTTGTTTAGTCTTTCAGTCGTGTCCGACTCTTCGTGACCCCATGGACCAGAGCACGCCAGGCACTCCTGTCTTCCACTGCCTCCCGCAGTTTGGTCAAACTCATGCTGGTAGCTTCGAGAACACTGTCCAACCATCTCGTCCTCTGTCATCCCCTTCTCCTTGTGCCCTCCATCTTTCCCAACATCAGGGTCTTTCCCAGGGAATCTTCTCTTCTCATGAGGTGGCCAAAGTGTTGGAGCCTCAGCTTCATGATCTGTCCTTCCAGTGAGCACTCAGGGCTGAGGTCATGATTAGACCCACCCAGATAGGTATGGTCGGTGTCCATGTGTAAAAGGGTCTTTCCAAACAGCACCCTCTGCTGACACTGTGGAATAACTACCCGACTAGGCAAGAACACTGACGCATTTTAGTGAGTTTTAACAAAATCTGATACAGATAATTGAACCTAAGATTGGCAAACGTAGAAATGGAGAGAACCTGAAACGGACAAATTCACCCATCCCTGTTCTTCATGCAGGGCTGCCGTGTTAATTGAAGGTCCTGAAACTTTTTTTGGAAGTGAAAAGCTCCCTTATGCTCAGTCAGAGTCCTGATCCATTTGGGCCAAGATTGAATTTAAATATGGTGGAGAGAGAGCAACTGACAGGAACTATAATTGACAGATTGCTCCCTCCCAAAGGGGTCCCAAGCTATATAAGGCTTTGAGGAACGGAAGGACGTCGTCTCTTGCTTCTTGCCTCAGGCAACCAAATGTCTTGGGCCACTAGGCCGAGTCCTTCCCAGATTTGCCCCTTGTGAATTCCTGCTCCTTCTTCTCTGCTTCAGAATGAGTCTCTGAATTAGTTGCCAGTCAAAGGAAGGCAAAGTTGGGAGGACAGTCTCCTCAGTGCTGCTTCCCTCAAGCCGCTGTATACTTTCCATTGATTTTGAAGTTCCTCAAATCCTTAACTGGGAGCATCCTTGCGTGGGTTTGACCTTGGGGCTCTAGACTAAGCAGATATTAACTTTAAAGGAAAATTGTCACTCTAATGAAGTCAATTTAATTCCCGCTATTTCAAATATCAGGCTTATTTCCTTTTTAGCCGTGGAGGAACAGACGCTCTGCAGACAATGAAAGCCATTTTAAACTTGCTAAACTCTATGAAATAGATGTGTACTGCTAATTAATGTATGTGTGGAATTGTAATTATGTCATCCTGAGGGATTTACAAAATAGAATCTAGTTAAAATTTGATTCAATCTTCAATCACTCGCAGGAGGCGCGCAAATTATCATTCGTTTAGTGCTCTCTGATTTCAGTTCTAAAGGTAATCCAGAAAAGGGGAAAGGGTTTTCCCCCCCTTTTTGTTCTCCTTAGAATTATTTAAAGACTAATATCCCTTAATTACTGTATTGTGCCACTAAAGCAGCTACAATCGGGGCAGAGCTAAAAGTTCAATGCCGAGGCAAGGAACCAAATGTGGGCCTCTAAGACTCTCCCCAGGTGACACCATTTCTATGCTCTCTTCCACAGCATTTGGACCAGGGAGACCTGGGTTCAAGTCCAGGTGAGCCATAAAGTTGAGCTTGATCCAGTCTCTATGCTTTCTTACTCTTCTGCCAACCTAACAGTTCGAAAGCATGCCAGCGCAAGTAGATAAATAGGTACCACTCCAGCGGGAAGGTAAACGACATTTCCATGCGCTCTGGCTTCTGTCACAGTGTCTCATTGTGCCAGAAGCGGTTTAGTCATGCTGGCCACATGACCCGGAAAGTTGTCTGTGGAAAAACGCCGGCTCCCTCAGCTTGAAAGCAAGATGAATGCCGCAACCCCATAGTTGCCTTTGACTGAACTTAACTGTCCAGGGGTCCTTTACCTTTTTTTTTTTTTAATCCCTACATTAAACACACACACACATACATCCCTGGGCATAAACACACCAGAATCATTTTCCAGACTGGAACTTTTAACTTCTCAGTTGACCCTATGAGTGCAATTGTTTGGAGTCTGATCTAAAACAACATATTTCCACAGAGAGAATGTGTGTGAGAGAGATGGATGTTCGCAACAGATGCCAACTACATGTTGGGATGACCTATCCAGGGGAGAGGTCCCCAGCAGGAAGTTGCACAGAAGCCGAACAGGGGAATGTGAGCTTTAAGTAAGCTCAACACCTCCCCACCGTTCCATCTTCCTCTGCTGCAGCTGCTATATTCTGATTAGAGTTGCTAATGAAATATTATTTAACGTGACATTAATAGCAGATTTGAGGGTTCTTTCTCAGGCTAAAGTGCTACGGAATGTTCAGGGAAGTCTAGAGGATTTCAATAAGGTTAACATAATTTCTCAAGTGGGTTCTAGGCAATCCCTATTCTCATTTAGGAATGGACAAATCGATCAGTTTTGTTTCCTTCTAATTGTTTTTTCCAGCCGTAAGCTCAGTCTCCTCCTCTTTTCCACACCAGTTTGTGGGTATTAAAATAAATAAATAAATCTGCAGGAAAATTTGCAGGCACAGTCTTGTCTCCTAATAGACACATTTTTTGCATTTTTTTTGGCCCAATATACACATTATTTATTTATTTTTGCAAACAATTTCCTCGTATGTAGTGCATTTTTGTACTTTTTGGGTTGGAGGGTTACATCACAAAATTCAGAGAAATGTGGCAAATATTAAGAATGCACTCCTGTATTCTGCTTAGAGGCCAAATGCCCATGAAAAGATTCAGGTAGGTCTGACGCAGTCTCTCTCTCTCTCTCTCTCTCTCTCTCTCTCTCTCTCTCTATATATATATATATATATATTGTCAGGGCTGCTTCCAGATCCTAGCTCACAGAGGATCACGCTAGCCAGCGTTCACTTTATAAAAGTCTTTATTGAGTTACAGTTTCCAATTTCAAACTGCCGCATGCAGCCCTACGTCTTATCAGCTAGACCAGCGAAGCTCCGTCTGAGTCCCCGCCTCCTGTACACCAACTTAATAACCTCGCCTTACTCCACCTTTTCCGCCTTGCCCTCCTTCTCTGGGTCCCTCTGCCCCCCGTGGTTTCTTCCTTCCTGGACTCTTCTGACGCTGACCCCCCGGACCCTTCTGTCTCCTTGCGGCGGGCTTTAGGACCTGGCTCCCTTTCCGGGCTGCTTACTCTGCCGCCTTCCTGTGCATTTGAACTTGGCGCGCGCGCCCAACCTCCCACTTTCCGCTTGACCGTTCCTTCGCTCCCCGATGGAGGTGTGGCCACTCCTGACTCATGCCCTCCCCCCTGCGGCGAGCCGCCGGATCCCGATACCTGGCGCCCTTCCTCCCCACTGCGCTCTGTTGGGGACGTTGGCCCCGATTTCCAACTGCTGCTCTCTGAACCCCCTTTTGTCCCTTTTTCCTGGGGTGTCCCCTTAATCTCCCCCCTCGCTCTGGCCACTGGCGCTCCCTTCTGTGAATCTTCCGATTCACTGGAAAGACTCGGAGATCTCGGGTCGTCGTCATCGCTCATCTTTCCTTCGGACTCCTCCCCCTCGCTCTCTGTTTCCTCCCTTGCCCTCGCCTCTGCTCCTGAACCCCTGGACATACATACATATATATATATATATATATATATATATATATATATATTCCAGTAGCACCTTAGAGACCAACTAAGTTTGTTCTTGGTATAAGCTTTCGTGTGCATGCACACTTCTTCAGATACCAATATCTGTAGTTGGTATCGAAGAAGTATGCATGCACACGAAGGCTTATACCAATAACAAACTTAGTTGGTCTCTAAGGCGCTAATGGGCATTTTTATTATTTTTTTAGATAATTGCCCATGAAAAGTGAGTGTTCCTTAGATTAATTGTCCAGACGTGTTTCAACTTTAGGACTTCTTCAGTGGTTGAATATTAGCAATCTAACGCATAATAGTGGTTAGTACTTCCTGTGGGAGGATGGATCTATTTTTAACCAAATACACCATGTTATCACTCACCCATGGGCTTCAGTATAAAAACTGCATAACTGGAGTAACTGTAAAACATGTCCAAGATGCTATATATTTAAATGCTGCACAGGAGATAAAAAGATAAATTATCTGAATTATAAAAATACAATATACCAAGATTATACAGTGCCAATCTTACTCATGATAAGGCACTTGCTCCTTTAGTCTCTAGGTCCAGTAAGGTAAAGGGACCCCTGGCCATTAGGTCCAGTCATGACTGACTCTGGGGTTGCGGCGCTCATCTCGCTTTATTGGCTGAGGGAGCCGGCGTACAGCTTCCGGGTCATGTGGCCAGCATGACTAAGCCGCTTCTGGCGAACCAGAGCAGCGCACAGAAATACCGTTTATCTTCCCGCCGGAGCGGTACCTATTTATCTACTTGCACTTTGACGTGCTTTCGAACTGCTAGGATGGCAGGAGCTGGGACCGAGGAATGGGAGCTCACCCCATTGTGGGGATTTGAGCCACTGACCTTCTGATCGGCAAGTCCTAGGCTCTGTGGTTTAACCCACAGCGCCACCTGCATCCATTACAGGCATCTAAAAATGTAAGGGGGGGCATGCACACATACGCATCCCCATTAATAATAGGTTTCCCAGTTCAGGAGCATCCCAGACCTTGAGATTTCAGAACCCAAACCTGAGACTTGGCCAGCTCCTGGTGGAGAACAGGAATAATTCTTCCTTTGCATTCACTCCCACCATAGAGCCCTGGAGACGGAGGTTAATTGGGAGATGGAAGCAGGGGCGTGAAGGAGGTCAGACTCCCCCCCCTTTCTGAAAGTCTATGCAATAATTTGTAGCTGTCTGCTGCCAGGCTGAATTTTTAAAGCTGTATATATAGTTCTAAATGAATGAATGAATGAATGAATGAATGAATGAATGAATGAAACTCTTGCTCACCTGGAGGGGGCAAGGCAAACCTGGAGACTTCAAATCAGCCCTGGAAGTCTTCAAATTAAGAAGCCATCCCTCCCAGATTGGTATCATGCTGATTTAATGAACATCCCCTCAATTCCTTCATCCAAGTCATAACGACATTGAACAACAATGGGCCCAGGTCAGAACCCTGCAACACCCTACTTGTCGCTTCTCCCCCCCCCCCCCGGCATGGTGAAGAACCATTAGTGAGCACTCTTTGGGTTTGGTCAGTCAACCAGCTACAAATCCCCATCTAACATTTACCTTGCCCAACCTTCATTTTGCCAACTTCTCCTCAAGAATATCATGGGAGAGGTTCTCAAAAGATTAATTGAAATTAACGGACTCTCTGTTTGCCTAATTTCCGTGGGTCTGCTTTCAGTATGACTAACATTGGACTCAACCCTACAATTTTGACGTGTAACCTGGCCGAAATAGATACTGCTGCAACTTTGATTTTCCCGGTCACTGTCGCTTGGGTGTGCATGTGTGATTTTGCTACAGCAGTTTATTGTGGAGGAAAGAGTTGTTGCCGCCCCCACCTTCCTGCTGCCTATCAGCTAAAGAAGAAACTCCCTGCGGCATTTGGGTCCTGTTAAAACTTCTACTAACATCAGGCTGAACACCAGGGCCTTGCATTAGAAGCCAGGCAATGCAGTGCCTCCACTGAACCTGTCCTCCACACTTTGTCTCCCTGCAGTGCAATGCCCCTGGGCAGCCATACAATACCTTCATCCTGACAGCACTTGGCCTCTGTTGAGAGAGGGAGAGAGAGGGAGAGAGAAGCTCCCCAGCAAAATAAGGGGCAGAGTCCATGCAGCTGCATCAGGAGGGGGAAAGCATTGCGATTCCATGGACCAGCGACCACAAAGACAGATTTCTCTTGTGCGGCAGTCTTATCCCTTTGCCATTAGCCCATAATTAGCAGGGGAGGGTGTCCTTAAGAAGGGGAGGGGGAAAGAAGATAAAAGAGGGGTGCAGGGGTTGTTGGGAGTTGTGGGAGGAAGGCAGAAGATGGGGACTAGTTGGGATTATCACTGTTCCGTCTCCCAGGTCCAGCGACAATGCAGCTACAATGGGCAGCTTTGAGAACCGCATATGCTCTTCCTTCCGAGGGAGTTGATTAAGCGAGTCCGGATGAAATTGAAATCCTGTGATTTGACCTTTGTCTGGCCTGGGAGGGCTGCAATTCGCATAACAATTTCCTTTTGTTCTTTGTTTGGCGTTATTAATCCAACATGAGCCTCGAATTAATCAGGGGTAGTGTGTTGTTGCATTCCGCTCCCCCCTTCTCTCTCTCTCTCTCTCTCTCTCTCTCTCTCTCTCTCGTCTGTCTTTCTTTCTTCTAATTCACAGCTCCACTGCCTGTGTCTTTTTTAATTAAGGCCGAACGATAGCAGGCCATAGCCCCCTGATTGCAGCACTTACCAACCACACATTGAGGGATGAAGAGGCTAAATAAGCAGTATGAGATTACTCTGAGGCTCCGTTTAATTGTTTTCTTCTTCCTTTTAAGTTAGAGAGAGAGAGAGAGAGAGAGAGAGAGAGAGAGCATTGAACAAGAGCATTGTGAATCCCAGGACTAGGGGAGTATTTCGTTTATTGCGGGGGGTGTCTGTTTGTGTGTGTGTGTGTTTGTCTTTGTCTCAAATTGGGGCGGGAGGGGAGGTTAGGGCGGTTACAATGTGGGATTCTGAGCCCTAATGGCTTAAGGGTTTGTAAAATTGATGGCTTCAAGTCAGCAATTTAAACCACCCCTGCTCCATCACAGAAGTGCGGCCAGGGCGGAACAGGATGCAAAGGGGAAGAAAACAAATGGTTGGACATTTAAACTTTGCTCGGCTACATGGGTTTGTTTGCGGTAGCACTGTCACACACGTGGCCCCTCTTTGCTCTCGTTTCCTGCAGAACATAAAATAACAGGAGGCCATATCTTGATGGGGAACTCGTGATTTGGGGCCTGCTCAGTGGAAACCCTCACAGAACGTGGCCTCTGGAGGGAAATGTTTCATGCGCTGACTCCCACCCTGTGGCCACTCAGTCCTGTGCATGCCCGGCCACGTGCTGGAGGTCCCATATTGCAAATGCTCAGAAAGTGTGAGGCGAGTTCCGCTTGCTGTGCGGTGCCAAAGCAAAATGAAGCAATCCTGCTTATATAAATTCATGGACTATTGATGGCTGTGCGCTGCCTCTTCAGTTGAAGACAACAGTGCTTGTGAATTCCAGTTGATGGAAACCACAGGCAGGGAGAGAGCTTTTGAGCCCAGGTCCTGTGTGAGAGTTTCCCACAGACATCTGGTCGGCCTCTGTGACAACACAACGCTGGGCTAGATGGCCCATTAGCCAGACCCAGGCCTCTCCTTATGTTATTTCATTGCTTTCACATGCACACTAAAGACCCTTGGGAAGGGCCGTAACTCAGTGGGGGAGCATATGCTTTTTATGCAAAGGTTCCCAAGTTTAAGCAGTGGTAGATACATATTAAGTTGTGGGTGAACATATCAGACGACACAGCAATTCTTCAGACAGCTCTTGTTTATTCACAGGCCAGAACAGAACTGAACCGAAGGGTTCAGCCAGTCTGCTTAACGCAACAGTAACAACTTTCTGTAACTATCCAATCACTGAACATCACTTTCAATCCCTTATTTGCATATGCGGACCTGAGTGAAAACTATCTACAGTATCCCCCTTCAGTACATAATACAAGTAAGATGAGCTGGTGGAGAGAGGGAGAGAGAGAGAGAGAGAGAGGTCCCAGTCTGAAATCCTGGAAAGCAGCTCCTGGTCATTGTGGAGAATACTGAGCAAGATGAACCAGTGGTCCTGTACTGCCCTGAACCCCACCGCCCCCCAGAGATGGCTGGGCCTGTGGCCCCGTTCGATTTCCCTTGGGAAGATTAAGTGGGTGAGTTTTCCTTCTCCTTGGGTTCTGACTTTGCCTAGCACAGAGTTGGGAACCTGTGAAGCAGGCAACGATGGGACTGCAGCTCCCGTCGTTTATTAAAATTACACGTACGTCACCTTTCATTTCTTAGAAACACCAAGGCAGTTTACAAAGCAAACGACAGCATGTAATGGAATATAACCATTCACGTGTTCGTTGGTTTATTTATACATTCTGCCTTTTTGCCCCAAAGGGCCCACCAAGTTTGTGAGCAGATTAATACATAAAACTGCAGTAAATGCAAATACAGAAATACAGCAAGTCAATAAAAATAGAAACAGCAAAATCCTGACACAATCTGTATACATTTTGTGAGCTGCTTTCATGCTCTCGCCACAAGCGGAGCTCACTGGCCTCTCACCTTGAAGCCAGGATGACCCACCTGCACCTGCCCCCCTCAGGCTGCTGCAGTCTCTCACCTAGGAGCAAGCCCATCAGCACCAAGTGCGCCAAGGGGAATGCCCTCACTCTTAAAAAGGTAAAGGACCCCTGACAGTTAAGTCCAGTTGCGAATGACTCTGGGGTTGCGGCACTCATCTCCCTTTACTGGCTAAGGGAGCCGACGTTTGTCCACAGACAGTTTTTCCGGGTCATGTGGCCAGCATGACTAAGCCGCTTCTGGCAATACCAGAAACGCCGTTTACCTTCCCGCCGGAGTGGTACCTATTTATCTACTTGCACTGGCGTGCTTTTGAACTGCTAGGTTGGCAGGAGCTGGGACCGAGCAATGGGAGCTCACTCCATCGCGGGGATTCGAACTACTGACCTTCCGATCGGCAAGCCCTAGTGGTTGAGACCACAGTGCCACCTGCGTGCCCTCACTCTTATCACACCTCAAAGGGATCCCTTGGAGTTGGTCCATCAGGGCCACCCCACTGGGGCTGGTCCACCAATAGTTGCCTTCTGCCCATGGCAGCCTAGACCTCTCCTTGGAAAAAGCTACAGGTGTGGCGACGTTCTTACTGTTGTGGTCTGCAAGTGGATCTAGCTGGCTCAACCTTCTGGCTCCTTACCAGGCTGCTGCTCTCCATGTGCAAGCACAGTGAAGAGGGAGACTCTGTGTGTTCTAAAGCTCATATTCACCCATGTGCTACCAATAGTCCAGTTAGTGGTGTGCCGCTGTGTTCTGTCCTGGGCTCATTGCTGTTCAGCATCTTTATAAATGACTTGGATGAAGGACTGGAGGGGGTGCTCATCAAATTTGCAGATGACACCCAGCTGGGAGAGGTAGCTAACACCACAGAAGACAGAATCGGGATTCAACATGACCTTAACACAGGCTTCCTCCAACTCCGCCCTCCAGATGTTTTTGGCCTACAGCTCCCATGATCCCTAGCTGGCAGTGGTCAAGGATGATGGGAATTGTAGTCTCAAAACATCTGGAGGGCCGAGTTTGAGGAAGCCTGCCTTAACAGATTGGAGAACTGGGCCAAAACTAACAAAATGAATTTCAATATTCTTAAATTATATTTTGTATTCTTAAATTATTGTTGGTTTTTTTTATTAGTGATAATGTTATTGTTTTATCATTTTTGTAAACTGCTTTGATGGGTGTTGTTGTTTTTTTTACAATCAAGCGGTGTATAAATTTTATGAATAATAATAATAATAATAATAATAATAATAATAATACTCAGAGTAGATCCGCTGAAAGCAATGCTAACAGGTCCATTAATTTCAATGGGTCCACTCTGAATAGTTGAATGCAAGCCTTTGCATGCAGAACAGATGTTCTACCAATGAGCTGCCTTCTTCCCTCGACTGCAGAGAAGAGCTATGGGAGGTAAGTGGCCAGCAGGGGCAGTGGTGATCTGCACTCTTCTCCCATGCTCTTTGTATATGTTTGTGCTACACTCCTCACCCATTCTCCCTTTTAATAACTCCCCTCCCTGGTTTCCTATATGATCAGGGCAGAACCACATTCAAACATTTGGGTCTGCAGTTTATTTAATTTATTTCATAAAATTTATACTCTGCTTGAGTGGAAAAACACAACAAAAGCCCCAAACCTCAGTGTGGTTTACAAAAAGAATAAAACTGAAATCATTGCAACACTTTAGAACCTTTTTTAAAAATACAATAAAATAAACAATTAGCTAAAAACCAGATTGAAATCCATATCAACTTTCTTTGTGTATGGAAATGCTTGCCTAAACATAAATCTTTTTAGCAGTAGCAGACCCTCCAAGTGCCCCTATTTTCCAGGGGTGTCCCTGATTTAGAGAAGCCATCCCAGTTTCTGATTTGATCCCGGAATGTCCCACTTTCCCTTAGGATGTCCCTATTTTCATTGGAGAAATGTTGGCGGGTATGGAGCTATCCAACCCTGCAAGCTGTCTGAAGGCAAACCTGTATAGGGAAGTTTGTTTAATGTTTAATGTTTCATTATGTTTTATATATGTTGGAAGCTGCCCAGAGTGCTGGGGCAACCCGATAAGATGTATGGGGTATAAATAGTAAAATTATCTTTATGGAATGCGACGTCGCTATTTTCATTGAAGAAATGTTGAAGGGTATGCAGTAGCCAAAAAGAGTACAGCAAAGGCACATGCTGGATGTCAATAGGCAGCGAACAGTAATAGTAAGAGTAATTTATTATTTGTACCCCGCCCATCTGGCTGGGTTTCCCCAGCCACTTCCAACAAAGATTAAAAATACATTAAAATGTCACACATTAAAAACTTCCCTGAACAGGGCTGCCTTCAGATGTCTTCTAAATGTCAGGTACTTGTTTATCTCTTTGACATCTGATGGGAGGGCGTTCCACAGGGCGGGCACCACTACCAAGAAGGCCCTCTGCCTGGTTCCCTGTAGCTTAGCTTCTCGCAGTGAGGGAACCGCCAGAAGGCCCTCGGCACAGGACCTCAGTGTCCGGGCAGAACAATGGGGGTGGAGACGCTCCTTCAGGTATACTGAGCCGAGGCCATTTAGGGCTTTAAAGGTCAACATCAACAAAGCTTTGGTGATGCCATGGTAAACGACCGATTTCTTACAAATGCAGAAAAACAGCTCCCGTTCTGCAGATCAGAGAAGTTAATAAGTGGGGATTTATGGAGTAGTTGTCTTCTCTAGCTGGGCCCAAGAACAGGTGGAGACCCCACCTGTTAAGAGGGGGAGCTGCTGGTTCAAAAATCCCTCCAGCTATGAATTCCTAAATAGTGTTGGGTAAGTCCCCATCTCTCATCCTCAGCCCCCTGCACTCACACCTGCAATATGGGGATCATCTAGGGCTGCTGTAATGATTGTTACAACACTCTGGAAAGTCAAAAGTGTTATATAAGTTTGCTTTGTTTTTTGTTTTGTACTAGTAGTATGCAGGGCTTCTTTGAAACCAAAACTCCCCAGAACTCTCAGGTGGATACCAATGCCATTCTAAGAAAACAAGGGAGGCATTCATGAATATTTCTGGCACCTCTTTTTCTAGAAAAATAGCACTAGTATTATGGTTGGTAACAGTTATGAGTATGGCCATCTTCTTTTGTATATTCCATCTCCATCTAAGTACAAGATAATGAAATATCAAAATTCCCACTTAGCCCTAGTTTCCATGGCTCCTCTTGCGCATTTAAGACATGACTTTTATTCTTCAAGCTGAATGCAGCTGGATCTAATGAGGAACATCTTTCCTGACTTCTATTTGGATTTTTACATAGGTTCACTCTGTTCTGTATGCAGCTCCCCACATTCCCAGTTTAACTACGGCTGTGTACCCATCGTTCATTCAAAACACACTTGATATATCCCTTGCCAATAATCCTGGGAAATGTAGCTCGCCAGGAATTGCAGCTCTGCGAGGGATAAACTACAATTCCCAGAATTCTTGGGGAAAGGGAAGTGCTTAAAAATTATTTTATATGTATGGTGTGCATCCGGCCTAAGAGAATTTCTAGAATTGTTTTCTGAATAGAAGCATGCACAGTATTTAAGTTCCTTCTGTTTATTCGCTGCTTTCTTTCTCTCTTTAACCATACAAATATGTGCAGTGCTACCACACTGCAAAAAAGAGTGAGGTGACCGTAAATATAATCACATCAAGATTATTTTTGTGTGGTGTTTTTCCAGTGCACACGTGAAATTGCAGGCATGGATTAAAAAAACACCATGGAAAAATAATCTGCATGCAATCCTATGCACCTGCAATCATATGTACAATTGCACCAACGCTGCAATGTTTTTGCAGTGTTTCTGAATCAGTGCATGCTGGTGCATACATGCATTAGTAAAACCTAAAACAAAAAGACTATTGATGCAATCATATCTATGATCGATAAAGTTCACTCTTTTTGCAGCGGTTTAATCAATGAGCACGTAAGCATAATATGGAAGAGAGGCAAGGCGTGAATTAATTACGGAAGGAACTGGAAAGCTACAACACAGGAAGCTACCTTATCCTGAGTCAGGCCATTGGCCCATATACCTCAGTATTGTCTACACTGGCTGGCAGCAGCTTCTAGGGGTTTCTGGCAGGGGTCCCTCCCAGCCCTACTTGGGGATTGAACCTGGGGCGTTTCGCACACAAGACAGAGGCTCTGTCACTGAGCTATGGCCCTTTCGTACAAACTGCACATATATAGCATTCTGAATAAAATTCAGAACTTTAAGAAAAATGGAACAGTGGTGGGATCTTCAATGCATCAGTTCCATTTTGGGAATAACTCCGAAATCCAGGGAGAAATCCAGATGAAAGCAATTTCCAATGCACCCCTTGTTGAATCTCAGCTAGGCAAACCTCAGGACACTAGCTGAACATTTGCTGTGGTTTTGAGCCCTGACAACAGGGTAACTAATTTTAGGTTCTGCAATGTGGCGAAAAAGACTTTTCATGTGTAGGCATCGCCCCCATTGATTGCAACCTAGATGGAGTTATTCTTATACAAAGGCTACAAGCGTAGAGCTCCGTTGTGGCAAAGTACTGAATAATGTCTTTTGGGAACAAAGATCCAGAGGAGGTGGAATGATTTTTGTAAGAGATAGTTAATATTATTGTGTTTTTAAAAAGTGGGAGAGGGACGCATGCCAGAGTTGATCGCAGAGATGCATAACTAGAGACTTAGACCTATTATCTGAATGGAATAGTAATTTCCCCCCAAACGTACTGTGTTCGTTTGGCAGGTGCTCAAAACCCTGCCCATCAATTTGGAATAAATCTTTGCCCCCTTGAAAAAAAGGGCTTTGTTTTTATTTTTTCCTGCTTCTTCTGAAGTGCATGTGAGAATTTAGGTGAAATTCTCAAGGGTGTGAGTGCTTTGGCTTTTACTGGATCGATATGTGGCATCTAAGGAGTGGTTGTCTTCCTTTTGACAATCTTCGTGACCCTTCCAGTATTCTGCAGCCTCCCCAGCTGCCCACACCTCCTGCCAGTGTATGGGAGGATTGTTACATCCTCCTGACTAAGGATGGAGGTCAGATTTTATCCAGTTTGCGTTCAAGGGTGACCCTACCAAATTCACGCTTTCTGAAAGAATGTGCAAACTGATGCAAAACTGCCCTCCAAAATTCACCCTTCTCTGAATTTTGCAATGCTGTACTCCACTCAAGTAATGGGTACCAAAATCCATATACTGTGGTAAAGCATGGATAAAGATGCACACATTAATAAAAATAACATACCGAAAAAGTATTATATGGGTTTCTTTAGAAGGAAGGGTGGGATGATATTACAATCAGTCAGTCAGTCAATAAAATTCGTATTGTACCCTATATCCATAGTTCTCAGGGTGATTCACAACATAAAATTTCAATATAAAAAACACAAAATACATAACAAAAAATATAAACAAAGACAACCTGATAACCCCCTCTTCCACAATACATTTAAAAGGGTATTGGATGTCAATCAGCCAAAGTCCTGGTTATATAAATGCAACACATGGATAAATTATAATAAGGGGAATTGTTTTGCAAAAATGTGCCTATTCAGAGAAATTTGCACTAAAATGGTGATAAATTTTCAAGAGGGTTTTTTTTAACAACAACAACAACATACTTATTGATGTATAAATGTGGAAAAATGAACTTTTGATTGGAAAAATGAGAAACCGAGAAAAACCAAAATGGGCAAAATTGTTCATTCCTAGTCCTGACACCGTCTCTCATGGCCTTTCCAGCATAGGCTGCTGTGGAGGTTGCATTTGGGATACGTGAAAGTGGAGCAACTGAAAAAAAAAAGTTGAAAGGACTTCTCTTTTAGGTTTTTAAATAAAAATAATTATAATTGTACCACTCTCATGTGCTCCAAGTGGGCTTTGAAGTGCAGGGATGTATTGGGCACTTAACACATGCCTCTTTGTGCACCTCCAGACTTAGCTCAGTTGGTAGGGCACGCGTCTCTTAATCTCAGGGTTGTGGGTTTGAGCCCCATGTTGGGCAAAAGATCCCTGCATTGCAGGGGTTGGACTAGATGACCCTTGTGGTCCCTTCCAACTCTTCTATGGTTCTGTGACTCAGGGGGGGGAGGGGACAAGCATTATTGGCATGGCATTAGTTCATTTCATGGAGAGTTATCTAAGAAAGCGATCGTACCTCAGAATAGGCAAAGCAAGAAATGAAACATATAAAGCTCCTCTTGAGACTTAGCCTTGGTGAAATGAGTTCAGTTCTGAAGTTAGGAAGTGGGAGTTATGGGTACATGAGGAATTTGATCTTGGTCACTGGTAGGGTGGAAAGCAGGGAGACGAACAGTAGGTGGCGCTAGAGCCAATGTCAGTCAGAGTCAAAGCCGGTGAGAAATGGGGCCAACTAATTCCAGTTTTGTTCCCATTCTCCTCCTTGCTAAATTGTACAGAGACAACATTAACACTAACACTAAGGAGAAGGAAGCTGATAGGAACTGAACTGTTTGTATGTAAGAAGGCAGGCAGATGTGGGCTGGCTGAAAACAAGCTTAAGGTGGTGGGGCAATTTCTGTCTCCAGTGATCTATATGTATTCTAGTATGAGCTGGCCTGATCTACAGGTCCTGGACTAATGTACAGGTTTGAACTTAGTTATCAAACAGCTTGCACATTTCCCCAATGCTCCAATGTTCAATTCAATCAAACATCAAAATATAAATATAAATAATAATGAGCTGCCAATTAACAATTAACTATAAATTCCAATAAACAGCCCCCGACAAAAACCTAAAACCACCAATTTGCAACACCCACCCCAACCCATGAAATAAAAGCTTAAAAAATAATAATACTCTGCCAGCCATTTAATGCATTTTTCTCCCAGTCCAGTCAATAAGG